>NC_136237.1:11400000-12705000 GCF_053564925.1 Oryzias latipes | reverse complement strand
AGCAAGCTAACTTAGCCACCCAGGGACTGGCAGCGCACGCTAGCTCTACCAAACCATGGGTGGCAGAGGAGCTCGCTATGCTGACCCGCTGGAGGTTGGCATATTGTCATAGATTGTTCCAGCTCCATGGGATCATGATGTTTTTCTTCTTTTCATCAATAGAATAATAAAACGATTCTCCAGTCTTATTTATATCTTTTCCGCCTCTGGTTAATGCTCAAACTGGGCCACAGACTGATGAAAGTAACATTTAAAACGGCCGTGAGCCAGGCGCAGCTCTTGCTGCAGGAGTGAAGGGCACGGCGATGTGCATGCTGGCATCTCTGTAGACCCTCCAAGACATATAAATCCAAGCTATGCATTCAACATCATCAATGTTTTCCATGATTTAGCAACAAACGAATCTCTGCGGCCAGGGCGTCAAGGGGTCAAGGTTAGGCATCGAATAGTAAATTTGATGCGCGTCAAAAGAGGGCGGCGGACGCAAATTTGATTCATGAATTGATGTTAATGCAGCATTTGTTTTCTTGACAACAAATCGTGACAATCAAATTGTGTTCTATTGCAGGCTATGATCTTCAGAAGAAGTAGACAGTGGTGGTATTCTATATCTCACAGATCCAGTTATTTTTGATATTGCAGCTCTCGTCATTCCAGTCGCCAATCCCCTTTGAACGATGCCAAAATTCAACACAATCCTGATCTCTTCCCTGAAAGCTGTCGGGCTGACCTTTAGCCCAGAATCTACATAAAATGATATCTGAAATTAGTGCAAAAAATCCTTCAACAAATCAACACCGCTAAGAACATATTTTCCTACGTTAGGGTAAGTGGTGTCCCATCCACCCATTTCCATTGCCCCTCCACTCCTCCATCAGTCAATCCAATCCAGGGTTCTTGGTTACTTTTGTACAAAGTGTTGATGAAGGCCTAAGAAATGAGAAACATACAAGCTCCATTACTGGATTCTCTCTCGTAATGTATCGTCATATAAATGGATAAAGTTTACTCTAAAAGGCTTAAGACAAGCATGAAATAGGCCCTGTAAGGTTTTCTTTGACCGAGTTGAACACACCATTTCCTCTTCGCTGTTGATGATTGCCAGGTCCCCCGTTTTATTTCGGCAAAATTCTCTGCTCTGTTCCCAGGTATTCTTCTCTGAAGATGTGAAGTAGCAGCTGTATTTAAACTTCATCCATCCTGCTGGGCATTTCTTTTCTGAGATCAAAAGATATTTCTTGGTCACTCCAGACTGACTGCTTGTTATTCTAATAAGATCTCAGGCTGTACCTAGACCGAGGTTTGTATTTTCACTTTGTTTCTGCTTACCTTGAATTGTTGAGTTCAGCTTGTTAACACTCTTGTAGTCGGTTTCCCTCGGCTGTCAGATTTTGCGCTTTGATTTTCAGGAGGTCTCTTTCTTCACTAATGTTTTTAATTCTAGTTTGAAGCTGTTGTTTTTCTTGAACAACAGAATTGTAAGAAGCCTGTAGCTCATTTTGAGCCGTTTTGATAATTTCACATGTTGTCTGCAGAGTTTTCAGCTCAATTGTTAGATTTTGGTGACTACTAGTTATTTTATCTTTCTCACTTGTTGAGAAATTGAATTGGTCCTGTAAATGTTCTACCTTTTGAATTAAGCTGTTGTAACTCAGCTGGAGCTGATCCCGTGATCTGGTTGCATTATTGTATTTATTTTGCCAAATGTCCCTGTCTTTGCTCACAAAGCTGACACTTTCCTGCAGATTCTTCTTTAGTTTGATGGCAGATTCGTATTGTGCTTGTAAAACAGTTTGGGCTGTAGCTAGGGTTTCTTTATCTCTCTGCAGTTGAGCCTTATCAGCTTTTAATTGAACCAACTCCTTGTTTAAAGCAGAGTTAGCAGTCTCCAACTGACTGTGTTTGTTTTTAAGCTCACGTAATTCGTCACCTTGTGTATTAAGATCGGAACGCAATTGGTTTTTCATCATCAATGACAAATTGTTTTCTTCCCGTAACTGACTGCAGGTCTTTTCCAGGTTCTTTTTTTCTTGCTGCAGTGTCTTTGCCTTTTGTTCCAGGTTCTCTTTTTCTGTAGTCAGGTCTTTTACATTGCTCTCTTGGTTTTGTACTACATTTGAGTCTACCCAAAAGAGACAAGATAATATGGTGACTGTTACCTTAGGATGAAAGACCTTGAGTACTTAACAGAAAAAAATTCCAAGTAGACTTACAGTGGACTTTTACTCCTATGACGCAAGCTAACAGGAGCACACAAAGCAGTCCGAAGCACACTGAAGCCACCTTGAAAGGGCTGTTTCTCAGTGCAGTAACTAAAAGGTAGCAAACAAATGTTTTTATTTTAATTTATGGAATAATTTAACTTAATTGTAGTAAATGCCACACATATTGCAAATTTGCAAAGGTTTTAAGTAATTCTAAAACAAAAATGTATGTGTTGCTAAAACAATTGCAGTGGTAGGATGCAAGTGTACAAAATCTTAACATACTTTTAGCCACATGTGTCTTTTTTTTGGAATCCCAATTTGCTGTTTTTATCTTTACTCAAGATAAATTGTAAAAACTATGGCTTGCTTTATAAAGGCTTTTAAAAGTAGGCACTTAAGAATAAATTACTGAAGAAAAAAATGTTGCTGTTTTATTTTTACCTGAATGGCGAAAATTGCTGGAATCCGCAAAAAGTCTCCTGTAGGCAATTTGACTGTCATCAACATCCATATTTGTCGTTGTGGAGACGTGGTACTCAACTGCCATATCTGCAAGTGCATCAAGGAAAATACATCCATCAGCCATTGTAGATCAATGAATACAGACATGGCAGAAAGGTAGCAGTCTCTGAAAATGTCCTTGCTGACCTAGACTTTAAAAGATCAAAAGGTGCAACTTTACCCGTGGCCCCGTTGACTTATTTTTTTTTATTATTTTTTTGCTCAATCTTCTTGCAGGTCTAATCAAAATAAGTCTGTCTGTCTTGTGTGTTTCACACTCAATAAAGCAAAAAGTGATGCCTTGTCATTATAAACTGACTTAACTTCTTTCCTCATTGGATCACGAGCCAATGAAACCAGGAAATGGGTTGCATGTGTGAAACTCTACCTCTAGATTAGATAGTGCTGAGCGGAGTCTACTTTAACAAAAACTCAAGATTCAAAACTTATACAATCTACTCAACAAACTGGAAATACTTTTAAGTAACTGAAGTTAATTAGTGCTCTGAGAATTCAAAATTACCATTAATATGTCTGCAGTAGTCAGCATAAATAATCCTTTTCTCACTTAGGCAAACACCCGGATTAGTTTTAAAAAGGGCTCAATTGTAGTCAAAATAAAATAAAAATGTTGTTTATGGATTTTTGAAGTAGTAATTTTAGGAATAAGTATTTGCTTATTCTGCATGCTTCAAATGTATGTAAAAAGGGATCTTAAACTTCCCTTTCGAGGCTGCCAGCAAAGAACTTGAACAACCGCCTTTGCCAAAATAAATAAATCTCTGTCAGCAGTTTTTTGATTGTGAAATATCTCCTTCCTTTTGCATCTCCCTTTTGTGTGTCTCATGTACAAAATCTTTTTATCTTTTTAATCTTTCTCATTTTTAACACATGAGCCAAAAGTGATCTGATGTCAAACCTTTTTTTTTTCCTTTAGACATTATTTTGTGTATCTTGTATCTGTTTCTAATTTTCTCTCCCTCATTTGCATATTTATATTTTGAAATAATAGTGTTTTGAAACAGGAGAGCTCTGCGTATAACCTTTGGTTTTTGCCATACCTGTTTTTGCTCTTGAGCTTTGAGGTTTTGTTCATTTCCATTTTCATCTTAAGTACCGGTAGGTTGTATCTCTCCTTGAATTTTCCACCATCCGTAAAACCCTCTTCAAGATTCACAGAAGTTGTAATAAAATATCTGTAGACCTTTGATCTTGCCTTTGCAAAGTATTCTATAATTTTCTGCATCTGTCATCTAACTTGTGTTAGATGGAAGATTTGACATCCTTCCCTGTTTTTTTAAAGAAGCTCTTTCTCTGTATGTTTTCCTGTCTCTGCTGTGGTCTTGTGTGTCATCTAAAACAGACAATGTTGTCACGGTGCCTGTCAGTTCTCCTCCCACTCCCCTTCACCTGAAGATTGGAACCAGCTGTGAACACTCAGCTCGTCTACCTCACCGCCTTCTTAAGGATATCCAGCCCAGCATTCATCGCCAGTCCATTAGCTACCTCGGTGCATTTAGACTTCTCTGTCGTTCTGGCTAAGTCTATGTTCTGGCTAGTACTTACTTTGCCTGTCGATCCATCTCCAGGTTCTGCATTCACCAGTGTCCACTGTAGAAATAATCTGTCGCTTTGAGATTACTTTCCTTGCGTGTTCAAAAAATTCGAGAAGAAGAAACCACGGGATTCCACCGGATTAAGTTTAACAAATTTATTCCCTAATTTATTCCCTAACATTCCCTAACAATATTTCTAAAAACATCCTTCCTTTCTAAAAATGGCTGCAGCTCTTGATTCTTTTTTTAATAGATTAATCTAGCACTTAATCGATCGATTAATCGATTAATCGGATAAAACGATTTGTGTGTGTTTTTGAACAACCAAAACAAATAATGCATAACAAAAATGATGTGGTTGTAAAATGAACAAGCATTTGATTTTAAAGATCCGCTCTGATGCAAATGCTACTTTTGGTGTTTTTAAGTTGGTCTTGAGAAGTGGCGGAGCTAGAACATTTTGTATGGGGGGGGACAGAAGACTTTGAAATGGTGGCACAACACCACAGTGGAAGGCCATTAAAAATAAAAGAATCAGAAAAACATATTTGATCATTGTCATTGTTTATATTTCGTGTAAAAATAATGCTTTTGTTATTTTTGCAATGCTTAAAGAAGCCTCGCAGTCCGCCGTAAGGCGAGCTACCGCCTGTCCCAGCCCCTGCCTTTCGGCGCCCCCTCGATGCTCTTAGCTGAGTGTCCCGCGGGGTTCGAAGCGTTTACTTTGAAAAAATTAGAGTGTTCAAAGCAGGCCCGGTCGCCTGAATACCGCAGCTAGAGGCTCTCGCCGCCCGCTGCCGCGGGCCACGGAGGGGGCGCCGTAGCCAGCGAGCGAGGGGCCTTTGGCCCACGGACAAAGGCTAGTAAAAAACAGTTGTGCATTATAATATTTTAGACAATCAAAATATTATTTAATCTATCATAAAATTTTTCTATAGTTCCGATTGTTATAAAGCTGGCTAACTATTCAATTCAATTTTATTTGTATAGCACAAATTCACACCAGTCGTCTCAACGGGCTTCGTATCGGTAATTGAGAAAAGTGAAAAATAAAATCAAAAGGATCATAAATACATTGAATTCATTAGGAAAATACTAAAATGAACTAACACACTGACTAAGCTAAACTGGCATCCCTGCCCTTAGACTACAGACTACATGGCCTTGACTTGTGGTGTGCCCCAGGGATCGATCCTGGGACCCCTTCTGTTCAACCTCTACATGCTGCCACTAGGGCAGTTAATACGCAGTAATAACATATCTTATCACAACTATGCAGATGATACTCAGATCTATGTGTCACTGATAACAGGTGAATATGGGCCGGTGGATTCACTCAGCCACTGCCTCCAACAGATCAGTGTGTGGATGCAGAACAACTTTCTCCAGCTAAACTCAAACAAGACCGAAGTTATTATTTTTGGCCCACAGAAACAAAGAGAAAGTGTCAGCAGCTACCTTCATTCTCTGTCTCTTAAACCCTCAAATCAAGTCAGAAATCTAGGGGTAATCATGGACTCTGACCTGAACTTTAACAGCCATATCAAGTCAGTAACATCAGCGGCATTTTATCATCTCAAAAACATTGCCAAAATCAAAAACATGGTGTCAAAGCCAGACCTGGAGATACTTATTCATGCATTTGTCTCCAGTAGGTTAGACTACTGTAACGGCCTGCTCACCGGCCTCTCCAAACGAGCTGTAAAACAGCTTCAGTACATCCAGAATGCTGCTGCTTAGCCGTGTATATGACTGAAAGGTCCTATCTGCACTTTTCTTTCCTTTCCTTTCTTTATTTTTAAATCAATATTCAATTTTTTTTTTCTTTTCTTTTAAAGTAAATTTTACGTTGATTATTTCTATGATGTATTGTGATTTTAATGCATTTTTCTGTTTTGTGAAGCACCTTGAATT
This sequence comes from Oryzias latipes, assembly GCF_053564925.1. Lineage (NCBI taxonomy): Eukaryota > Metazoa > Chordata > Actinopteri > Beloniformes > Adrianichthyidae > Oryzias > Oryzias latipes. The sequence continues at coordinate 12,698,822 of NC_136237.1, read as the reverse complement.
ACTTTGTGTATGAATTGTGCTATACAAATAAACTTGCCTTGCCCTTGCCTTCTTCCTAGGTGAGGAGCGGCGGCTGGCTGGAGGGATCTTGAGGCTGATCTTCCAGAGGGAGGATTGCGACATCTGTGGACTGCGACCAGGTGAGTATCCAACAGGTTTCTTTCCTGAAGCAGAGCGAGAGGTACAATGACCAAAGAGTAACGAGACAATAGTCAGAAACATGAGTTGACCAGACTATGCACCATAGGAGGAACAACGAACTGGCACCGGCTGAAGATCCAGGGGATCCTTAAGAAGGCGGTGGTGATAAGGTGAGTGCTTGCAGCTGGTCGCATCCAAAACAGGAAGGAGGGGGGAGGGAGGAGTAGCTGACAGTGAACATGACATTTACGTTTATTTAAAAAAAAAAGACTAAGGTTCAACAGTAAATAAGTTCTGAAAAAAAATTGTTTTATATACATTAAAAATAATAGTTAGATTAGGATAAAAGCAGAATAAAACATAGAGTTAAAAATATAATGAATTTATTAATGTTACAAAAAAAATTACGATCAATTTCATCAAAAGATGAAAAAATTCACTTTATGAACGTTTCTGTTGCAAACACTTTGCCAATTTAGATTAAAGGACTGTGTTAGTTGTTACAAATTCATTTTATTTAGGTTTTTCTATGTGTTTTTTTTTTGTTGATGTCTGTCTACTGGAGCTGAAGTCAGAAAAACAATGAGGACTGAAAATGTGTGGAGAACATTTTCTGAATTTGGTGTTAAATGGTACAAAGCTACAGTGATGTTTATGCTTTTTTCACTGCTAAAGTTAATCAGGAAGTTGACAGGAAAAACTTTTGAGTGCAGCATTGCTTAAAGTGAGAAATACCATTTTATTTATTATACATTTTATATATTATATTTATTATTTTATCTGTTATGTTTTGTTGATTCTGATCTTCTGTTCTAAATGATGCTGATTAAATACATGTTACTTTAATTGGCATTCATCCAGTAAAAAGGCATGCATATAACAACCATTCAAACATCATATACTGAAGAAAAATCACAGTTCAAGTTGTTGATCTTGATTTGTGAATCTAATCAAACTGCCACTTAAGTAACAATCCCCAGCCGTAGTTTTATTATTATTATTCATTCCTGCCTGGGAGACAATTTCTCTGATAGTTGGAAAAAAGCAAGTTGTTGTTTTTTAAATGGTTTCTTTAAAATTTATTAGAAAATACATAGTTTCTTTAAAGTTTAGTACCAGAAGAAAACGTCTTTTTAAGATTAACAATGAGCGGTTTGAACTAAGGGATTTGACTGTTTCAGATCAAAGCAGACCAAAATATCAAGTAACTTAGCTGATATAAAAGTACTGGTATGTGTGAAGATCGAGAATCTGACTGCGATAATGATGAAATGAGCTGGACATGGAGTCTGTATGCATTTGTTAAACCAGCAAATGAGCACAGTGGGCTTCTTTAAGATGCACTTCCAGAGAAGCACAGAAACAATTGACAAAAGAAGCATTTAACCCAAGTCTGCAAAGAGTCACAAAGCAAACTGCAGAGAGATTGTAAAACATTAAAAACATGTTATGTAAAAAAAATAAAAAAATATATAGATAGATGTAGATGTTCATTGAAACAACTGACATGTTTAAGTAAGCAAGACATTTTTTTTATTTTACTTCACAGCATTACCTTATAAAAGAAATACAAAAAATAATAAAACAAATGATTAGTCACTTGTTGAAAATGGTTACATTGATTGACTTTTAATTATATAACTTCACTTGCTCCAAAAATGGATAAATTGATTCGTGATTTTTTTCTTAATTTAACATAATTTTGCACATATTTTTAACTTTTGATACTTGATCACATTTTTCTATGAAAATGTCTGAAACAGTGTTATGTCTATTTTACCGATATAGTATTATTTTTTTAATCATATAAATGACTTTTCTAAGTAACATAATCTGCATATATTTTGGATAACTGATCTGCATTTGCCATGTTGATTTCTAAAAGTTATTTTTTACATAATAATTAAGTCATTCATATTTGTCATGTGCTTTATTGGTATTTCAGGATTCATAATTCTGTCTGATAAAAGTTATGAACCAGACATTGATAAATCATGTAATAAAATGGTTACAGTAGAACAGGGGTGGGATTATATAAATTCTGTTGTGCTTCAGGATTGACTGAGAGTAAATAATGCTCAGGACGTGCTGTATTAGTTTGTCTTTTAATAACAGAACTCTTAGCAGTCTCATTACATGAAGGCTATCCGCTTCAAAACATATCCCAGCAAGCATTGCATATCACCCATGATGCATCTCTAACAATCAGCGTATCTCTACTACTGAGGTGCATTCAAATGCAATAGGAGAAATGTACGACAGAATATTACATCCCCTTCCTTAAAAATAAAAATAAAAATTATCTGACTCAACAGTCATCAATGTTAACCTGACTAAAGTTTTAATTATTAGTGTTACTTTTCTTTCAACTGAGCTGACTTAATCAAAATAACTTTGTTTCAGATGAACAACGTAAATCAGTGATTAATAACATCATTAGAACAATAATTTTAACCTCAAATATCACTCAATATGCATAAGAGTATGTGATGATGAACTGACTTAACTTTAACTTTATAAGTCCATCACAATCCTGGGCTTGACTTCACGTCCAAAACGGGTTTTGTACGGAGATGCAGAGGAAACTCCCCCTGATGCTGTCTGTGTTGTTGAATGTTTTGGCTTGCATTTCTGCAGCTGGGTTTGTTCCCAGGGCCTCTGAAGTATTGAGTAGATGTTTTCTGTTGCGTCGATACTCTTGTCCTTCAGCAGTACGTACGTGGTATGATCTTTCTGTGTCTGCAGGTTTTACAACAACAGCAGGTTTCCAACGTCCAAGTTCTTGGAACCTCACTCGTTGTCCCTCCTGTAGTTGTGTGAGTGGCTTGGCAGATCTGTCGTAATACGTCTTCTGTCATTCCTGGCGTAAAAGTCTGTTCTGATGCATTTTGTTGTAGTTTACGATTTCCGTCTGCAACTGATTTGGTGTGGTTGGAAGAGTAGATCTCAATCTACGACTAATGAGCAGTTGAGCTGGGGGTCTGAAGTTGTCGACTGGTGTGTTTCTGTATTCTAAAATACTGAAGTGGAGATCTTTGTTGTCTTCTTTACTTTTGCTCAGGAGTGTCTTTGCTATTTGCACATATTTCTCAGCCAGTCCGTTGCTTTGGGGATAATGTGGGCTTGTGGTGGTATGTTGGAATCCCCATGCACTTGCAAATGTTGCAAACTCTCCTGATGCATATTGTGGTCCGTTATCTGATATGAAAGTCTCTGGAATGCCATGTCTGGCAAAGGTTGCTTTCAGCTTCTGGATGATGGCATTGGATGTGGTGCTGTTCATTTTGTCCAGTTCAAAATATCTGCTATAATAGTCAACGGTGACCATGTAGTTGTCATGATTCCAGTTGAAGAGGTCTGATGAGACAACTTGCCATGGTCTCTCTGGAATCTTATGATTAATCATTGGCTCTTTTTCATTTGCAGGTCGATGCTCAAGACATGTTGTACAGTTCTGTACTACATTTTCGATGTCTTTACTCATTCCAGGCCAGAAAAGTATGTCACGTGCTCGCTGTTTACATTTTTCCATGCCCATGTGCCCTACATGGACACGTGACAACATTTCTGCACGAAGTAAAGCTGGAATGATGATCTTCTCTCCTTTGAACACAATTCCATTAATCACAGATAATTTATTTCTGTGATTCCAGAATTCAGCAGCAACTTGAGGGCGTTTTTTCCTGTCCTCTGGCCATCCATTGTGTATGATATTTTTAAGTACAGTCAGCTGAGTGTCCTTGCTGGTTTCCTCTTGGATTTCTTTGAGCCTGATGTCACTGACAAGTAAGTTGTTGTACACAGTGTGCACCTGCAGGTCCATTCCTTCACTTATGTTGTCATCCTGACTTGGCAAAGATTTTCTAGACAATGTGTCTGCAACGGGAATGTCTTTTCCGGGATTATGTAGAATAGTGAAACTGTAGCGTTGGAGCTGGAGTATCATCCTCTGAAGTCTAGGAGACGCTAGGGCAAGTTGTTTTTGCATGATGGATTCAAGTGGTTTGTGGTCACTCTCCACGATGACGTGTTGTCCATATACATAATGGTGAAAACGCTTGAAGCTGAACAGGATTGTATAAAGCTCCTTTTCCATTTGTGCATAGTTGACTTCACTGTCAGTCAGTGATTTTGAGGCATAACTGACAGGCTTACTGTCCTGCAATAGAACTGCACCTAATCCATACTTTGATGCATCCACCTGGAGTTTCAGCTGTTTTGACGGATCAAAGTATGTCAAAACAGGTCCTGGCTCTCGTGTAATAAGTTCTTTCATTTTGCTGAAAGCTTGCTCGTGCTGTGCATCCCATACGAACTCACTGAACTCTTTCAGGAGTTGGCGCAAGGGGGCATTTATATCAGAAAGACAGGGTGCGAATTTGGACAAATAGTTGACCATTCCCAGAATGGTCTCGAGCTCACCTTTGTTTTTAGGGGCTTCCATCTCCTTGATGGCTCTAATTTTTTCAGGGTCAGGTTTGATGCCATCAGCTGTGAGGCGATGTCCAAAATAGCTGACTTCGGTGGCACAGATGATGCTCTTGTCCGGATTCAGCCTGACCCCTCTCTCTCTAAACCGTTGCAGCATTGCATGAAGGTTCCTGTCATGTTCAGCTTTTGTTTTTCTATATATCAATATGTCATCGACAATAGCTGTGACACCTTCTAATCCCTCATAGGTCTCATCAATCTTCTTTTGGAACTCATCTTGTGCTGATACAAGACCAAAGGGCAACCTCAGGAATCTATAGCGTCCAAATATGGTGTTGAACGTTGTAAGCTTGGATGACTCATCTGACAATTTAATGGCCCAGTAGCCTGACCTGGCATCCATGACAGAAAAGCATTTAGCTCCTGCAAGTTTGGCTGCGATGTCATCAAGAGTTGGCAGAGGGTAGTGTGGGCGTTTTACTGCCTTATTCAGGTCTCTGGGGTCAAGGCATATTCTAAGTTTACCTGTTCGTGGCTTTTCAGCTACCACCATAGAATTAACCCATTCTGTAGGTTCTTTCACTTTAACAATAATATGCTGTTCTTCCATATTTTCCAGCTCTTTCTTCAATCGACTGCGGAGCGCATGTGGAACTCGTCATGGGGGGTGTACTACAGGAGTAGCCTTTGGATCGAGATGGATTGTGCACTCACCAGGAAATAATCCTATTCCTGTGAAGACATCCTTAAATTCATCCATACTGTTTGTCACCGGTGTCTGTGTCACAGACATCACAAGCTGAATTAGGCCAAAGACCAGGCAAGCTTTTAAACCTAAGACAGGGGGTGCTCTAGTGTCCACAACATATACTTTCAGTCTTACTGCCTTGTCTTTGTTTTTGCACTTCAGTGTGCATTTGCACTTCAGTGTGCATTTGCCTCTTACAAGCAGGCGTTCCCCTCCATATCCATAGAGCGGGTGTGAGACGGGTTTCAGGCGTTGTGATATTCCTATGATGTTAAACAAATTTGTGGGTATGACGTTAGCGGAAGAGCCCGTGTCCAGTTTGAAGTTAACAGTTCTTTGTTTGGGGCCAACTTTCAGTTCTGCAAAAGCTTGTGTATCATTTTTTTTTCTGTTTAGTGAGATTAACTGCATCAATAAACAGGCTGCTGCTTTCAATGCTGCTTTCTGATCCACTCTCATTTACTGTATGAACACTTTTCTTTTGTGTAGAACGACAAACCTTTGAGAAGTGATTCCACTTTCCAGAGTTTTTGCATTGCTTACCCTTAGCTGGGCATTTTTCCTCGTAGCTGTGTCTGTTTCCACAATAGCCGCATCCTCTTGGCATTCTGGTAGCTTTTTCTCCAACCCAAAGAAGAATATAGCTGCACTTTTCCTCCTCGCTCTTTCGCTTGAGCGGTCCAGAAAACATCAGCTCCACGTGTAGCTTGAATCTGCGCCATGCTTCAGGAAGGTTGTTAGCATCCCAACACATTTGCGGCGGCGTAACTCCGGCAAAATCCATCTTGCGGTCTTTGTTTGGACAGTCGGTTTTACTCTGACACCATGTTGTGCTTGCGGATTGACTGAGAGTAAATAATGCTCAGGACGTGCTGTATTAGTTTGTCTTTTAATAACAGAACTCTTAGTCTCATTACATGAAGGCTATCCGCTTCAAAACATATCCCAGCAAGCATTGCATATCACCCATGATGCATCTCTAACAATCAGCGTATCTCTACTACTGAGGCGCATTCAAAGGCAATAGGAGAAATGTACGACAGAATATAACAAGTTCTCTTCCTTCCACTCCCTTTCAAGCAATATTTATGAATATGTCTAATTATCCTAAGTTTGATTTGTCATTGTATAAATGCATAACTGATGATTGTATTGCTTTTTTTGTGTATTATTCTTATTTGATTGCTTGAAATAAACCAATTTCAAATCAAATTCAAATCAAATTTGCTGTTTGAGTAAGCGTGCGTCTTTTTTTCTAATTATCCTTTCTTTGGTTTTTGGAAGTGAAGATTTATATTTATGTGGGATTGCTGCACACTTGTTTAAACATTTCATTAAAGTAAATACAGAAATAAAACAAGGAGACAACGTTTGTACAGATAGAGCAACATGTTACTGCTTAAAGACAGTTGAGTTAAGACAAAAGATTGAAGAAAGCGATGACTGTTTGCTTCTTTGGGTCCAGTGAAGGAGTGGTGACCTGTCCAGGGTGTACCCTGTCTTTGACCAACAGCAGCTGGAATAGGTTCCTAGCAGCCCCAAGACCCTGAAAGGGACTCAGAGGGTTCGGAAGATGGATAGATAGATGGTTTGCTTCTTCAGTCGGACTAGAATGTGGACTTTAGTTCTTCCCTTCTAGTAAACATGTTGAAAAAACAGCACGTGATTTAGTTCTTCTTTACACATCATAGTGTCAAGCTTGTAGATCAAGCACAATACTCAACAGATACAAAAAACACCTGCATCATTCCTGACCTGTGGGACAAAAAGTGTAATACAATGTACACACCAGGCATGTGTTGCATGTTCAAGAACATGCTATACCCGAATTCATAAATGCGCATTCAGCTTTGTGTACACACCAAACAAGCAGGTGCGTTTTTGTCTTGTTTTGCTCAGTTTACTAGCACATGTCCACCATCTACAGCTGGAAGAGGCTTGGTGGGAAATGTTGAAGCTGTGCAAATCTCATGGATCTTGCTCCAGGCTTTTTCTTTCACAGCCTTATTTCAATATATGAAAGACTTGGTGTCATAGAATTCCGGCCGGCAATAATCCACAATTATCAATTCATCCTTCATGATCACCAGCAGGCTACAATAACTTTTGCTGTCAAAAAACAAATTATTGAATCCCCAAAACATAAAAAGGTAACTTTCTAAAATGTCCCCCCAAACATCCAAACTTGTAAAAAAGCAACCAAATTGACTCTACACGTAAGCCTTAATGCAGGGGTGTCCAAATCCAGGCCTCAAGGGCTGTCAACCTGGTGGTTTTCCAGAAATCCTGCCTCATCTGCTGTTGATTACCTGGATCAGGTGTGTTTAGCCAATAAGGAGCTTCAATGGCAGGTTGGTTAGAAAACATGCAGGACCCTTGAGGCCTGGAATTGGACACCCCTGCCTTAATGCTTTTCAGAGATACTTCTGTGATAGCTTCAAGGCTACAGCTTACCAAGCTATAAGTCAACAACGCAGCTGTCAGAAGGAAATATGTCAATAATATAAAACTTTTAAGGAAGTTCATTTCATTTGGCAAAAGTCAGACTAATGTCATCAGTGAAGTGCTGGTTACAATCATGTAAAAATTAAGTGTTTATTCTGCAAACTTTTAAGGAAGTGGAGAAATTGCTATTTCGAAAGACTACATACCCTTTTGAAATTTACCATCTGAAGTAGTTGATTTGCACTGTAAGCAAATTCAGGAAATGTGCTTACTGCTTTGTACATTTATTGTGTGGTAGTGATGGCGGACCCTGTAGAAAATGCGCTCCAGTAAGGACTGTGTAGCAACGGGTGTGGCGTAATCGATGGTAATTTTCACACACCTGAACCCCAGGCTGTGGTAGAGTTGGTGGGCGGCATGAGTGTATGCTGGGGTTCCCAAGATAACAGAAGAGTGCGTAGCAGCAAACTTCTGTCTGTCCCAGTACAATGCCCACTCTGCATCTTTGATAGCCCTCATCAGCACATATGCGCCGCAAAGCTCCTCCCAGCTGGCCAGTGGCTGCTACAACAACCACCACCTTGTCCTTCAGCACTGCTACCCAAAGACAGGAATCTTATGAGGATAAAAAGCAATACACAAGTACAAATGAATTAATCGTACAACAGCAAAGTTGCTATCTCAACATTTTAACAGTGGGTGTTTTCACTGTAAATGATCAGAAAATAATTCTACAAAGAAAATTGAGTTCATATAGATTTCTTTGTTTCGTTGTGAAATTCGGTTGTCCTTTCCCTATTATTCATTCCAGATAGTCACTTGATTTTGGAATAATAAAACCAGGACTGAAAACATACCAGAAGATAAAGCATAAAACAACTAAAGCTACAGAGTTTCTGAAACACTTGCTTTTGTAAATATCTGAAACCATGATGCACATTACTGTCTTTACAAAGCAAATTTGATTTGCCTTGATGTTGGTTACCATATAGAGCAGGGGTGTCCAAAGTTTTTTTGGTGAGGGCCAAATACAGAAAAAAGAGCAAAGGTCCGGGCCGCGAACAAGGGGTGACATATTGACACATGAATACTGTGTATTTCTAACTCACCTATAATGTGAAGAACATTGCTCTCAGTGGGAGCAGTGATGCTGATCTGTGCCACATAAAACAAGCGCACGTCAAAATGAAACATTCACTCAGACAATGAAACCTCATTCCAACCAGGCAGTTCAGAACGGGTTTATTGAGCAGCTGAAGCCAGCAGATCTTTACATTTGTAGCTTTTAGTGTGGTTCACTGGCAGAATGCACGATGTTGTAGATTATAAAGAGTCGGCTGTTTCCTCAGAAAAGTAGACCGAAAAAAAGGCTTATGAGTGGCCAACGAGGACAATTTTAACATTAAACGCACACAATTTAAAAAGCTTAATTTTACAATTACACTCTGTGACAAAGTATGCAGCTATGAACAAAAGAAATTCCAAAAACAAAAAAACAAGTTCTTTTTTACATAAAGGGAATACTTTTTCACAGTTCAGAATGCATTTTCTTCACCTTTTAGGTTCACTCTATCTCTGTCTATCTCTAGATGGAAAATAAAGACATCATTAAAATGTCTACAATAGTTCATAAAGAATGATATTATTAGCATGAGCTGAGGAATCTAAAGGCACGTGATGATCCTGGTGTTGGGTGTGGGTACCGGATGTTCTCGGGCTGCCGGATGTTCTCGGGGTCCTTCGACCAATGATGACGTCACACTATTTGATTGGCTGTAAGTTGCCACGACCAATGAGTTAACGTCGCTAAGTTTTTTTCAAAACTTTATTGACAATTGTGGTATCATACATTAAATAACGAACAATAACAATGTAATCAATATTACCTCGAAGATCAGTCACCATTGCCAAACATAACATATTAACATAGAAAATAAAAAATAGAGGGGGGAAAAAAGAAACAATGAACATAACACACAAATAAATAAAAACATAAGTAAAATAAAAATAAAATAAAGGAACATAGAACCAATCTAAATAATCTAATACTATTTAGATTGGGTTAGTTAGGGGTACTCGTGAAGTTTGTATTTCTGAACAAAACTAAGCAATTTCAAGCCATTTTTCTTTTTCATATAATGAAGTGATTGAAAGTAAAAACAGAGCTCTTTATGAAATGTTAGAAAAAGTGGTTTGGTCTTCAAAAATTTATTTTTGTGCATATAAAACTTTCCTTGCAACATCAGGATATTAAGAACTGTATTTTCTGGTCTATTATATGATACCACACCCAATAGAAAATTTTTTGAGTGCAACTGTTGTTACCGTAGGGTGACGTCATCATTGGTCGAAGGACCCCCGAACGACCCCGAGAACATCCGGCGGCCCGAATCTTTTTTTTTTTTTTGCTTTATTGAACACAATACAAAACAACACAAGAACATTTACATAAAATTAACAAAATATGGCGAATACAAGAAATAATACTGCAATTTGAAAGGAAGCAAAAAAACAAAACAAAAATTCTCATCAGTATGCATATATAAACCTGTCCATAGTCATAATCATAGAGAAATTAGGGAAAAGTATAACATAAGGAAACAAGAATTCCAGAGTTGGATTATGTTATAATAAAATGCAGGGGGGTACAACAGATAAATAAATGGTCTCGAATATTGGGAATTTATCAATATCTACTATGATGATCAGCCAGTAACCGTGTTCATCTGCTATATGGGACACAATTTTGTCTTGGAAGTTTTGGAGAAGTACAGCGACCCCTACTGATCTGGAATTGCCATGACGGAAGAAACCTTGTCCCCCCATTGCTGACACCAAAATGATTTATCTGCATTTGTAGAGAGCGTTTCTTGTAAAAAAATCAAAATCAACATTTTTCCCTTTACAAAATAAAAAAACAACAAAACTTTTTTTTCTTTGTTAGATCTCTTAGACCTCTTGCATTTAAATAAAGTAAAGAAATACCTGTTTTAAGGTGCAACATGTAACAAAAAGGCAAACTTAACAGACCTAAATGAGGCTGAAAGTATTACTGAACAAAAACTTTTAAGCAACAAAACCTTGAATTTACAATAACCATCTTAACTAAATAAATTGCAAGACTAACTAAAGTCATGGAGTGACTCTCTGACCATTAATGAAAGCATAAGGACCACGAAACATCGTCTTACAACCATTCCTTCTCGCCTGCTCAACTTTGGGCCACACCGCTTTCCTTGCCTCTCTGTCTTCTTTGATGAGGTCTTCTGCAAAGCGAATGTTGAGGTCTCGACAGACAGGATGGTGTTTAGTCATTCGCCACAGCTCGTCTCTGTATCTCCTTCCAGTAAACTGAATGATGATTTGACGAGGGCGGTTGACATCAGTTGGGCCCAGCCGGTGTACCGTGTCCAGAATGTGGTCCACTGTCTCTGTCCAGGGTGGTGCGATCTTTGTGATGAGATCTGCCACAATTCCTCGAGTGTCTTCCCCTTTCTCTTCTTTAACACCATTCAGTCTCAAGTTCCATCTTCTCTTGTATCTTTCCGATTCCAATGTTTTCTTTTCCATCTCTGATGCTCTCTGCTCCAACTCCACAGTTTTCTCTTTCAGACGTTTCACTTCTTCTTCCAACTTTTTATTTCTGTCTTTACATTCTTTGATTTCAGCAGAGTTGAATTCCACAGCTTTGGCTATGGTGGATATAGTCAGAGTGTTTTGCTGCAGCTCAGACTTAAAGTCCGTCATCATGCCTTTGAGGCTTTCAATTGCAGCCTAGATTGCGGCGTTTGAGGCTTCTCCTGGTCTGAGAGAGCAGGTTGCATCTGGTCTTAGCTTTTTTTGTGGCGCAGCTGGCTTCAAAGGTGATGCCACGCTGTTTTTTGTCCCCTTTGCATTTGTTTCCATGTCCTCAGGCGTGCAGTAGTCATGTGGAAACAGCATTTTAGCTCTAGCATTAGCATTGGGTTTAGTAGCCATGCTTGTATAGTTATTAGGCGTGTTAGGCAATCTTCAGTTGGCTCATAAACTTGCTTTGTTTTATCTCGATATCCAGTGGAGAGTCGGTTTTGTAACTATTCCGTCTTAAAGTAACATTTTCAAGGTTATGTTGCGCAGAACGCTTACCGGACCAAGCATATTCAATCTCAGCCTGAAAATAAACAATAATCAGCCTGAAAATAAACAATAATTCTCCAGGAGAATTAGAATTATTATCATTTTTATAATGATCTAATGTAACATGCGTTTGGTAATAATACTTTTATTGCAAGAAATAACCAAAACACAGACTCTAAGAACAACATAACATTTATTTAGACAGTCCTTGATCCAACTTGCAAAAGGATAATTTTTTGCCAACCTAAATAAAAACATACATTATAAAAAAAGAGGAGTTTGAGTGGAAATATCACTGATGAAAGTATTCCGGGAATTCCCGGAAATCCGGGTTTTTGAGCAAACCAATCGTACCTTCCGGGAAATAAAGACCTGATCTCTATGGACAAATCACTTTCCGGATGAAAAAATTGTCTGAAATCTGTGAATTTTAGCTTTATTTTCTATATTTTTCCGTCTCTGTCTTTGTCTTCCCAGCCTAATTGACCAATGACTGGACATTTTAGTTGCTTTCGGATGCGTCGACGGCTCTGTCTGTTCCACGTGGTCAGCATGACGGATTCCCTGGAGACCAAAAATAGCGGAACCATGCTAAACTTTCACCAACAAATCTGAAGAGTTTTGAGGTGGAATCATGATCTTAGATCCAATGTCAATAAGGAGGTCTTGAACGAGGAACTCTTTGTCCGCCATGACATCGTCTCCTGACTCCAGCAATTGAACTTGGCTTCTAAGTCATGGATGTAATCCAAAGCCTCATCCAGAGCACCTGTGAAGATAAAGAAATTAAAAACCAGTCTTAACATATTTTTGCTACCTTTCAACACAACACAGTAATCATGTTTCGAAAAGTATTTTAAGTATTTAATTACAAATAACATTTCATTTATTTTTGTTAAGGAAAATACAAATGACAAAATACTCTAAAGTAATTAAATACATGTAATTAAAATAGGGGAGAGCATGAACAGCTTTTATTATAAACATTCATTTGTTCAGGTTGAAATGCCTTTATCCAATAACGGTACACATAGTTGACTAACTTTAACCAAACACATTATAAAAAACCTTGCAGGTGGGTGTGTCACGTAGTCGTGAACCATCTTCACTGCCTTAGCTTAGCCACCATGTCGCTATCTTCACAGCATAGCTGCATAGCCTGACGTTTGAGGTTCTGTCATATACTGACTCCCTTCTCAAAGGAGCAGTAAAGTTGTTCCAAGGGAATAGGCTCGGGACAACACCACTCTTCAGGCGAAGAACGACGCAGCCGCACCACAATCCGGAGCGAAGTGCCGGCAGCAGACGGTGCTACCTGTATTTGTCATGGTGCCTGTCAGACTCTTCCCCCTCCAGCTCTGCCAGCCGTGCTCCTCCTAATCACCACCTGCTGACTCCACTAGTCTCATCTGCCATGTTATTTAAAAGGAGACCTCATCCTTCAGTTCAACGCCAGTTTGTTACCCCTAATGGTGACTAAAGCCTGGTCTTCAGTTTATGCTCTCATGTTCTTGTTTTGCTCTCAGCCTTGCATTAATCCTTGCTCTCTGCTTCAGGATCATCATCATCATCATCATCTCAAGAGTGACGTCAGCTTCCTGCCATTCTGCTGCTCGGTGAAGCCAGAAGATCCCACTGCACACACTAACCGCACTAAGCCCTCCAGCCACGCCACCAGCTGACTTCAAGCCTGGACACCCTCCAACTATTTACACAACCATCCCTGGAGAAACAATAAATACCTTTTTCACTAAAACCACTTACCTGTCTTCTTCCGTGCTCCAGCGTCTGGGTCCTTACGCTAAGAGCGTCATGACAGTATTTACATTAAAACTATGGGCTTCCTCTATTCGGATCGCCTGTATCCATTTGGGTTTCAGGTTTGGATCCACAGGAAAATAATAAAATGAAAAGTAAGGCTGTTTTTGGTTGGAAGACTCTACCATTTTTCATATCTGGAGGTTGTTTTACACTTCATTGACGTATTTCCGGTCGAAAAATGCGCAAGTGTGAAAAAAGTCTATTGTGATTGACAAAAAAATGTGAAACTTCTCTCAAAATGTTCATTTTGCAAGCTAAAAATTGATTTCTGGGAGAGTGAGTATCAATTATCAAGTGCTATGGTTGTTAATGTGACACTGGGTTAAGATGCTATGTTATATGTAGCTCCTAAGTGCAGCACTAAGCGTGCCTGGTTTATTTACTTCTTACAGAGCCAGTAAAAGAGGAGGTGATGCAATGGACTGTAACCCCTTTCACTGGTGGCATCAATCTTTAAAATATGAAACATAGTTTGAAGGCTGTCGAAGTTTTCATTTCAACCTCTGATATTTTGTTCTTGGACTTACTTGGTACATGTGTTTATGCATAAAACTTATGTAAAACAGTGATGGGAATAACATATTTCTTTAACTAAAACACCTGTGTGGTTAGGGGAGTGGGAACATTTCTAACTGCCTCAACGTGACAAGCTTTAGTGATGGGCTGCAGCAGATTTCCTGTAAAGTTTCATCATCTTTTTCCTAAAAGTTGTGTTACTTTTGATCATTTGTCTATTTCTCTCAACAGGAAAACCTGTGAATTGCAGGAATCTTTGTTATCTCAGAGAATCAAAAATGGGTACCCAACAAGATGCGTTTGTTATGAAAAGGGAACCTTGCAAACCTTGTACTGCCAAGAAGTTCTCCCTTAACAATGACCTCTGTAATTATTTATCAATCCAAGGATGCCTTGTGTTTTCACTGATGTTTAAATAAAAATGAATTTTTTTTAAAAATCATACAGCTGATTAAATGCTCAAAAAAGAGAAAAGACAGGTTTTCAACACAGTCTCTTTGCATTTCAGATGATTGTGATCTTTGCTGTTGTTAGAAAAATATTAGAAAAAGGATAGGTGAGAATTTAAGCAGGTTTTGATGAGACCAAAAAAACTGGGCTTGCATTGTTTTAAAAAAAGGCAGTCCTTAAATCCCCAGCTGCCCACTTTGTTCTGAGTGGGCTTCACTGTCAAGGCCTGTTGCTGTCTTTTATCTCTTGTTCCTCCACCGTGCCTCTGGTCAAGTTCTGCTGCTTCTTGTACTGTTTCTGAGCATGGAGACAATCAAACTGTAGATTTTTATAAATCATTCTTACAGACATAGAATGATAAAATACAAATTCAGTAATTCATCAATGTTTGAAAGGTTATTTGACTTTAAGCAGAATAAACCATGGAAAGACTTCTTTTAACAAAACATCTGATAAAAAATAAGCAAATAAGACAGGTTTAAGCAGGCTTTTATCCATCTAATTTATCCTTCAGTTGTATGAATAATAATACAAAAAAAACTAATATGTTGGCAAGCCCTGGATTAACAGGAAATAAACAGCAATAATAATCTGTGGGTGATGTTTTTGGCATTTTTAGATCTTTGGATCACACTGTTAGGGATGTGGCAGGCCTGCGACTCCCACATGTGTGAATTATTGACAGCTACCACTCTGTCCCATTAGTGAAAGTTAAAAAAAACAAAAAAACAGCAACGTCATGACACACTGGCACAAAGGAGTTATCCCAAAAGAAGAAGAAAGCAAATGATAGGAATTGGCAAAGGACAAATGTAAGGTATATTTTGATAATGTAGCTGTAGACGGTGAGGTGAAATGTTGTTTTATTTTCCCAGTTTTGTTGCCATAGCTAGTTTGTTGGCTAGCTATCATTGGAGACCTGTACTGGATAAAATCCCAAAAGTATCCAGTCCCATTTATTTAGATTCTAACATGGCATGTTGTAATCAGTGGCAATGACGGAGCGCTGACTGAAGGAAAGTTCATTCACCTTCATTCATTCATTCATTCATTTTCTAAACCCATTTAATCCTTTTCTTGGTCCCAGGGCTGCCGCAGCCTATCCCAGCCACTCGTGGGCAAAGGCGGGTTTCATCCTGGACAGGGCGCCAGTCTGTCACAGGGCCACAAATCACACACCCATGTACGCTTACATTCACACCTGAGACAAATTAGAGTGACTAATCAACCCACGCATGCACGGGGAAAACATGCAAACTCCACACAAAGGCCCCCATGCTGATGATTCTATTTCAGGTCCCCCAGCCAGGACCTTGTTGTGAGGCAAGAGCGCTACCCACTGCGTTACCGTGCAGCCTGATGGAAAGTTATTTCTGTCATTTTTAACACTTAATGGTATTTTAACTTTATTTATGATTCATTTACCTAGGTTAGTGGGAGTTTTATCTACCCCTGACTACAAGTTTGCAACTGTTTTAAAACTCTGAGAAATATCATGGAAATATTGTTGTAGGCAATATTTCCATGATCGGCTGAGTTGGCTGCATGAAGAACTGGCACATGGAAAACCAGGGTTAGTTTACCGGAGAGCAGGATGAGATTCATCCAGTGTGGGTCCTTTGGTAAGACCCTTTGCGCTACTGCCTAATGTCGCTACAAGGGGTCTAAGTCTGGGCCCCCTGGGCAAGTTCCCAGCTCGGATAAAATCCAGGGTTGTGTCAGGAAGGGCATCGGTGTAAAAATCTCCCTAAAGGATATGCTGAAAGATGAACAACATTATAAGAATAATTTATAAGGTATAGACCTGACTATTTTAGACTATTGTGGCAGTGGATTGTTTATCTTAACCATTTATTATTTAACTAATACAGTGTGTAAACTAACGTGAAAAAATTACTATTTTGTTATTGGGTAAAAGCTTTAAAGAGGCACTGCAATCACAATTTGTAGTATTAAAATCAATTTTTCTGCATTACTGCAACATCACTGTAACACTAAAAAAGAAACATGCACTCATGATCTTTTCTGCTCAATGATCTAATAACATGTCTCTGCAGGAGAGATTCTATAATACACTATATTTCCAAAAGTATTCGCTCACCCATCCAAATGATCAGAATCAGGTGTCCTAATCACTTGGTCTGGCCACAGGTGTATAAAATCAAGCACTCAGGCATGCAGTCTGTTTTCACAAACATTTCAAAAAAATGGGCCTCTCTCAGGAGCTCAGAGAATTCTAGCGTGGTACTGTCATAGGATGACACCTGTGCAACAGATCCAGTGGTGATATATCCTCGCTCCAAAATATTCCACAGTCAACTGTCAGCTCTAGCAAAACAAATTGGAAGAGTTTGGGAACAACAGTAACTTAGCCATGAAGTGTTAGACCACATAAACGGTTGGAGAGGGGTCAGTGGATGCGCATAGTGCAAAGAGTTTGCAGACTTTCTGCAGTCAAGTGCTAGAGAATTCCAAACGTCATATGACCTTCAGATCAGCCCCAGTACAGTATGCAGAGAGCTTCAATGGAATGGGTTTCCATGGTAGAGCAGCTGCATCCAAGGTACACATCACCAAGTACAACGCAAAGGGTCGGATGCAGTGGTGTGAGGCACGCCGCCGATGGACTCTAGAGCAGTGGAGACGCCTTCTCTGGCGTGATGAATGACGCTTTCCCATCTGGCAATCAGATGGACGAGTCTGGGTTTGCAGGTTGCCAGAAGAACGGTACATTTGGATCTGGATGGTGCCAAGTGTGAAATTTGGTGGAGAAGGAATTTCAGTCTGGGGTTGGTTTTCAAGACTTGGGCCTGTCCCCTTAGTTCCAGTGAAAGGAACTCTGAATGCTTCAGGATACCAAAACATTTTGGACAATTCCATGCTCCCAACCTTGTGGGAAAAGTTTGGGGTGGGCCCCTTCCTCTTCCAACATTATTGTGCAACAAAACAAGGTCCATAAAGATATGAATGACAGAATCTGGAGTGGATGAACTTGACTAAACCTGCACAGAGTCCTGACCTTAACCAGGTGGAACACCTTGGGGAGGAATTAGAGCTGAGACGGAGAGCCAGGCCTTCTGAACCAATATAAAATCCGGGAAGCAGACATGTGACACTTTGGCTGCCGCTGTAAATAATGTGTCATTTTATTAGGAGTTATGCTGATAAGTATGGGACTAAGGTAATGAAGTATTTTTTTAAGTGTACATTTTTTAATTATATTTTATTATGATGATGTTGTCCTGTTGGCTTCATCGAGCCAGGATCTCCAGCGTGCATTGGGGTGGTTTGTGGGCGAGTGTGAAGCGGCTGGGATGAAGGTCAGCGCCGCTAAATCCGAGGCCATGGTTCTTGACCGGAGAAAGGTAGCTTGCCATCTCTCAGTGGGTGGAGTGTCCCTGCCCCCGGTAGAGGAGTTTAAATATCTGGAGGTCTTGTTCACGAGGGAGGGAAGACCGGAGTGTGAGATTGACAGGCGTATCGAAGCGGCGTCAGTAGTTATGCGGTCGCTGTATCGGTCCATTGTGGTGAAGAGAGATCTGAGCCAAAAAGCAAAGCTCTCAATTTACCGGTCGATCTTCATTCCAATACTCACCTATGGTCATGAGTCATGGATCGAAAGAACGTGGTCCCGAATACAAGCGGCTGAAATGAGCTTCCTCCGTAGGATGGCTGGGCGCTCCCTTAGAGATAGGGTGAGAAGCTCGGTCACCCGCGGAGAGCGCAGAGTAGAACCGCTTGTCATCCACATCCAAAGGAGCCAGTTGAGGTGGCTCGGGCATCTAGTCCGGATGCCTCCAGGACGCCTCCCTGGAGAGGTGTTCCGGGCATGTCCCACTGGGCGGAGGCCCCGGGGAAGACCCAGGACACGTTGGACACGTCTCTCGGCTGGCCTGGGAACGCCTCGGGTTTCCCCCGGCGGAGCTGGAGGAAGTGGCCAGGGCGAGGGAAGTCTGAGCATCTCTGCTTAGACTGCTGCCCCCGCGACCCAGTCCCGGATAAGCGGAGGAAGATGGATAGATGGGTGGTTTTTTTTTTTAATAAAACCTTTTGGTTTATTTGATTTTCTTTTTTAAAGTAAACATTTTGATAAATAAATGGCATGCATTTATGTAGCACTTTAATAGAAAGCCCATAGAGCTTTACAGTCACAGTCCCATTCACCCATGCACACTCATTCCCACACTGATGGCAGCTCCACTGCCTAACACTGGTGCCAACCTTTAACCACCAGGAGCAATGTGAGGTTCAGTGTCTTGCCCAAGGATGCTTCGACACATGGGGTGAGGGTGGGAACTGAACCTGTAATCTTCCAATTGGATGTTGACCACACAATGGCTAAATCTCCTCTATTTATTGACTGAAAGAGTTTTCCTGTTCTTGTATTATAGTGTATAAGGTTTAATATAACAATCATAGTGGACCAGCTAAAGGGTTAGGAATCTCTTCATTACACTTTTACAAATTGAAGGCCCCTAAACATTATCTTGCCTTGGGCCTCGCAAAGCTAAAAAAAGGTTCTGACCATTTTTGACACATTTCTGAGATCTACTGCTCTAAAACCTCAATTTGTTTACAGTCTTATAAAAGTCTCACATTCAGTGTTACGTTAACATTAGTTTTATCAGAACTCCATAGTCTAGGTTGGCAAAGTGAAAAGAGAAAATCATATTACTATTTTCCAGAATTTTTTAAGCAAAATAATTGCATATGTATATGTATGGATCTCTAATAGACTCTCTTTGATGTGAAGCCCAAGCACCCTCTGGTGCAACCAAATGACTTCACACGTCACACAATTAGTGAAATATTGATGCAGATTTTACTTATTTACGTAATTTATGATTCTGCTTGAGAGACTATAAAACATAGAAGAAAGATTGTGTGAATGAAATGTCTGGGGAGGCAGCACATTATTGGCATTGAGAGTCATGTGCAGCAAACAGAACAGAAGGATGACTTATGAGAGAAAGGAGGGGGTAATGCTGGGATTGGGAATAACCAATTATAGTCAGAGAAAAGTGTTTTGAAAACAGTAAATACACGCGAAGCAAGTCAAGAAACAACCTGTGAACAAATTAATTCAAACTTCCTTTTGAAAACTAAAAGTACCTCAAAAATGTTCTTAATGATTTATTTCATGAGAAACTATAAAATGCATATAATGCACCAGTTCTCTGCACCATAGGCGCACCAGATTATAAGACGTACCATCAATGACTTGTCTATTTTTTTTAGAAGCATTAGCCGCGTAAGCATATCCACATTTTTTATAAAACACATTAAAAAAAACAGACTGATACCACTAAAACAAGTGTTAATGTGACTACGCTAATGCCTAACCTGCTTAGTAACTCGTAAAAAAACAAAACATAGTACAAATGTTACGCTACATGTTCACCACATTAGTATACCCCTTGTGCTATCCTATGACCCCAACCTTACATTGATGTGTTCTCCCTACCATGACAAAGGTGGATAAAGGTGAAGAGGATTTCATGTAATCCATGGACGCCATTAAAGATCATTGAAGGAAAAAGGTTCAGCGCTCTGTCTGGTGGGGTCTAGATGACCCAACTCCCAATGTTAAAGCGCCTCGGATAGCATAAGGGTTACTGTATTAACAACAACACCAAACCAAACATTTTGACAGAGCACCGTGCACCTCTCGAAATCGCTGTGACATCAGTAAACACAATTGATGACTCTAATCAGGTGCTCTGAATTTTAGGGCATGTTGTCATTGTTTAAAAAAGGCTTTGAAGTGCACCTAATGGTGCAAAAAGAATATGGTAATTGAAGCAAGATTGTGCCTTAACTAAAATAAGACAAAATAAGACAGAAAATGTATTTTCCAAAATCTCAAATACCTGGGATTTTCAGGGAGAGAGTGTTGTGTGGTTTGGTTCACGGCTGGTGAGGCACTGACGCCATCAGTCAGATTTACAAACCCTACAGACTAGCTTATTCTCCATTTGATTGGCAACAGGTTAAGTGTGTTGTTTAAAATTTCATTTCAACATTTTTAACGTATACGCCACTCCTTCTGGAGAAACACAAGGACGACCTGTTTGTAGAAGTTTTTCTTTTCTTTATTGACTTTTCACCAGCACTCTCTGCCTTGAGGCAATCATACTACATGCCCCACCTAGTGTATTTTTAATGTGCATTTTTAGAGGACCAAAAAGAGCAAATGGTTCACAAACTGGCACCAAAGTAAACAGTTGGCAAGAAATGCATCAGTTGTAGCTCAGTCTAGGCGCAGGGGACACATGGGCTGCTAGTGCCTCACCACCGTGTATTTAAAAAGGAAATTCATATATTCCCTACTATTTTACCAAAGAAGCATTGAAAACACAAATAGACGAAAATAACCATAGAACAGATCGAGAGAGAGACAGACAGAGTTCTATAACATACTGGGTCAAGAAGTCAATCATATATGGCGCTAAACCATTCAAAAATGTATAAACCAAAAACTGAACTTTAAAGTCCATCATTTAGTACAGTGTTTTTCAACCAGTGTGCCGCGGCATACTAGTGTGCCGTCGGAGATGGTCAAGTGTGCTGTGAGAAATTGCCCTCATTAACTGATCAAAAAACATTTACCATCTCCAGGAAATCAGATCTTTGTTCATCCAAACAGGCCCCTGATAAAACACTGAGAAGTAAAAAATATGAAATATCAAAATTATTTTTTCTTTGTGTTTATGTGATTCTATTAAAGACACTTTGATAAGAATGACGGTACCGCGATTTAGCTGCAGCTATAACTGTGTAAGGAAAAGTCCTGCCCCTTTAACTGTCTCCACCAATCATTCTTGAAGGCTTAATCACATGTCATCAGTCTGACCAATCAGAAGTGGTTAAAGTATTCACTTCCTTGTTTCGATTTACCGCAAAAAAGTCTCTCTGTTCTAAGAAAAATACCAGTTAAAGCTCGTCCAGCGTGTAGCTTTCCACAGAATCTGGTATCAGACTGTGGAACAAGTGAACAAAATAAAACAGGAAACAGAACCAAACAAGACAGAACAAGAACCAAAATGAAAAATAAGACAAACTCAAACCATGACAGTACCCCCCCTCAAGGAACCGCTCCGAGGTTCCAAAAGTCAACTGAGGGGGGGGCCCCGGAGGACAAACCTCGACGGGCAAACGAGTTCGAGGAGTCCGGAGGACGGCCGGGGGGCCGAGCGGTCCGGCGAGGCAGGTTCGGAGGGGGGCCGAGGAGCCAGGCTTGGAGTCGTCTGGCATGGAGTCGTCTGGCATGGAGTCGTCTGGCATGGAGTCGTCTGGCATGGAGGCCGGCATGGAGTCGGGCTCCGGCGGGCCGGGCCAGCAGTCGGGCTCCGGCGGGCCGGGCCAGCAGTCGGGCTCCGGCGGGCCGGGCCAGCAGTCGGGCTCCGGCGGGCCGGGCGTGGAGCCGACTGGAGCGTCAGGCATGCCCTTGGAAGCGGGGACCGGTCGGGGTTCAGGCGACACCCTCCCCCGGGAGCCGGGACGGGTCGGGGCGCAGGCGACATCTTCCCCCGGGAGCCGGGACGGGTCGGGGCGCAGGCTGCACCCTCCTGGGAGCCGGGACGGGTCGGGGTGCTTCCGGGACCACCACTGGGCGTGGCTGTGGTGCGTCCGGGACCACCACTGGGCGTGGCTGTAGGGGATGGCAGGGACGACGACGACGACCCCCCCTCGGCTCCCAGAATAGTCCGGGCGGCTCCCACTCCAGGGAGATGATGCAAACTGGGCCTGATCAAAAACCCAATAAGTCCGAGTCCTTTCTGCTTCCTGGCAGTAGGCCTCAAGCAGCATCATGTCCTGCTCCGCTGGGTCCAGAAAAAAACGGCTGGTCCATTCTCTCACGGTGAGGGGTTGGCTCGAGAGCCGGTAGGACCCAGATGCAGAGGCGGAGGCACGGAGTTCAGGGACTGGAGGGTTTAATTAAACAAAAGGCGCTGCAGAGCAGGAAATACAAAACAAAAACTTACATTGGCGTGGCGAGGAACATGGAACAAGAGCGTGGCGAGGAACAAGGAACTAGACAGGATGACAGGAACACCAAGACAGAGCTAATGGACCAGCACAGGAGGAAGGCAGAGACAAGACTTAAATACAGACAGGGTAGACAAGACACAGGTGAATACGATCAGGGCAGATGGGGACCAAAGGAAGTAAAACTCAAGAAACAAGACAAGACAGGAAACTTTTCAAAATAAAACAGGAAACAGAACCTAACAAGACAGAACAAGAACTAAAATGAAAAATAAGACACAAAAAACGCAAACCATGACAAAAACAATGAAGCTCAAAGATGCTGGTCTTTCTGCGGTCGGCGGATTATCGGCAGTACATCTCCCATGATGCATTAAAGTGACTGTTTTAGCGCAAAATGAGTCTCTCCTCTTAACGTCTTAAAACAACGAACACACATCAAACAGGTTTTGAATCTTTTGACGTAATTTTTAATACATCTTTTAGAAAAAAACAGCTGCAGCTTCCAGCTTTTTCTGCAACAATTATCACAAAAATGCATGTGAGATTGCAGAGGGGCTGTAGATCAATACAGACTATGAGCTTTTTCTTTTTTTTTATTCATCTATGTATTATTTTGGACGCTGGTGTGCCGCGGGATTTTGTCAAGGTTAAAAGGTGCCGTGGATCAAGAAAGGTTGAAAAACACTGATTTAGTAGACAGGCAGGCAGTTTAAAAACCTCAGAACGTGACAACTCTGGTCTTTGTGAGAACCCCAGCAGTCGGGTTCTGAACAAGCTGCAGTTTCCTAAACATTTATTTTCTTGGGGGGTTGTCCTTTTAAAGTCAAATTAACTACAAATTCAAAAACATTTCAGGTCCTGCTAAGACATCAGATATTTATTCCTTGAAACATTTTTAAGATGATAGTTGGGTGATTTTGAGACTGCTTTCATGTGTTTATCACAGTGGCAACTTCTTCTGCTTGTCAGTTTGTGGTGACACACAGGAACAATCAGGACATTTATGAATTCACCTCAATGATCAGTGTGGCCTTTTGAACCTCAGAATTTAGGTCTGTGTCCATCACTATACCCAAGTTTGTGGCCTGGTTGGTGGTTTTAGATGCATTGATTGAAGATCTGTTGTTACTTTCAACTGCTTTTCTTTAGCCCCAAAGAAAATAGCTTCACTTTTGTTCTTGTTTAACCAAAGTAAGTTGTGACACATCCAAACATTAATGCCCTTCATGCACTCACCAAGCGCCTGTACAGGGCATCAGTCTCCTGGTATAATTGTGTCTTCTATGCAGCTATAGCCTTAGTTACATGGACTTATACGGGTGCAACGGGTTGTTGTTTTTTCTGAGCCCATGGAGGGTCATAGATAGGAGCAGCTGCATTTTAAAGGAAGCTATGATTGTCATAATAGAACGTATAATAGTTGTGTGTGCTAAGAGTTTCGTAAAGTATTTGAAAGAATAATGTAAATTGCACACACTTATGACATTTAGGTGATGCTGTCACATGGTTCCTTTACACCACACTATACTCATTAGTAAAATGCAAGTACTGGCCCAAACAACAAATGCTGCACTCACGGGTGTGCACATGATACATAAGATGACCACACAAACTACACTCTGATTGTCTAATTTCTTTATTTCTTGGTTTACATTGTTTGCAGAGGATTCTGAAGCACAGAAAAACAGCTTTGTGCTGATTTGCAACATTTTACATTTGTGCTTTCACAATCAATGTGAATCAGCTGATTCTGAAGTGGAGAAGAGTTGATTTTCATTTCATGGAATTATGTTGCGAAAAACAGGTGAAAAATAACAGGAAGTCAGAGAGTGTGTGATGTGTCACCTGCGACACCTCCAGTGTTAAAGGGTTAAATGGCTTGTACAGCTGCCTGTATGTGCACACAGTTTTGCACTATCCATTTATTTTCTTAATGTGCTGTATCCCCTTTGGGGTAACAGGGATGCCCCAGACCTAAATTGGCTATTGTTGGGCAAAGGCGGAGTACATCCTGGATAGGTTGCCAGTCTGATACAGGGTCACACAATCACACATAGGGACAATTTAGAGTAATGTACAAACCTATAAAGCATGTTTTTGGAGCATGGGAGGAAGCTGGAGTGCCAGGAGAAAACCCACACATGCACAGGGAGAACATACAAACTTCCAGCTGGGATTTGAGCCGAGGCCTTCTTGTTTTGAGATGAGAGCGCTGACCACAGTTCCACAGCAAATTAGCGCTCTCAGGATATGCTCCTGCTCTCTGTGCCCAGAGTGCCTACAGAGATGGGAAGAGAAGCTTTTAGATTTGCTGCAGTGCAGTCTCGGAATGAACTCCAAAAAGAGTTTAGACTGAAAACATTGGTCTCTCTAGACTCTTTCAAATTACTTTTAAATGAAGGTGAGACAAAGTGGCCAAACTGTAAATGCTTCATTTAAGACATTAATGTGTGTTATTGTTGTGCTGCTGCCTCTTGGCCAGGACGCTCTTGCAAAAGAGATTTTTCATCTCAATGAGTTTTTTATCCTGGTTAAACAAAGGTAGAAAAAAAAACATTTTTAATATGTAATGACATAACAACAAAGAAACAGTAAGATCTGCTTTCCTGCAACACTTGCGCTACATCCCACACACCTCAACTGTTTTTCTGCTGGCCCTGCTCCAAACAGTCCCACATATACATCTGTTCCATACATGGATCTGCATTTTCTTTAACTTTTGAGACTTCTAACTGTGGATATAAAACTGACAATAAAA
This sequence comes from Oryzias latipes, assembly GCF_053564925.1. NCBI lineage: Eukaryota > Metazoa > Chordata > Actinopteri > Beloniformes > Adrianichthyidae > Oryzias > Oryzias latipes. Next base: position 12,673,404 of record NC_136237.1, on the reverse strand, counting down.
GTACTGAACCCTAAATACTTTTTGCACTTATGTCTCCTATTAATACATTCTCCTACGTATGTTTGCATTTTTTGTATTGTGTACATTTTGCTACACATGCCAAGATTCTATCATTGCTTTCCAACTGCAGGTAAATGTTGCTTAAAGAGTTTTTTTTTTCCATTCTCGTTATGCATTCACAACAAGACTTCTTCATTTTTATCAAGCCACTTGAGGCTTTTCAGATGCTGTTTTCTTTCATCTTCAACCGTGACAATAAGGTACTTCGCTTTTACAGTAGCCTAATGAAGAAACTTAAGATCTTTCAGATTCAATATTTATTACTCTTACGTAAAATAAATTCTTAATTTGTTGTTTGAGATTGTCATGGATAGTTGCAGTCTATGGTAAATTAGATTATGACAAGATGGGTTCTGACCACCTCATTTATGAAAGTCTTTTTTTTTTTTTACAAAATAGTGAATAATAAGTTAAGTTAGCAACTTAACTTATAATTACTTTAGTTGCATGTTTTCTCTTTTCAATCTAATCCTGTTAAATCTACTCATCTTAAAGATTAGTTTTTTCCGTCAGTGGTGCCAGAGGCTATTACAAAACAGCAGTTTAAGAAGCTGTGAGAGACATAGCTGCTGATGTGATGGTAAATGGTAAATGGCGTATACTTATATAGCGCTTTCTACCTTCTTTCAAAGGCCCAAAGCGCATCACAGTCACAGTCCCATTCACCCATGCACACACTGATGGCGGCTCCCCGGCCGAACACTGGCGCCAACTTCCCACCAGAGGCAAGGTGGGGTTCAGTGTCTTGCCCAAGGACACTTCGACACATGGGTGTGCAAGGCAGGATTTGAACCTGCAATATTACGATCATGGGTCGACCGCCCCACCGCTCCCTATGGCCGTGATCTAAAACATTAGTCACATGCACCCTTGTGGGGGGTTGACCCCTTAAAGGGCTGTGGCTCATGGGGTTGTTTGGGCCTGTGGAGAGTCATAGACAAGCTGTCATATCCTAAGGCAGGGGTCGGGAACCTTTTTGGCCAAGAGAGCCATAAATGCCACATATTTTGAAATGTAATTTCGAAAGAGCCATACAATAATGTAGTGTCCCTTCCCCACACTGAGGCACGGAGACTTAACCTCTTTTAAAGTTCTTTATTCCGATTACTGCAGAGGGCAACAAACGCCGTTCAATTAATTCAGCAACTCCTGAATCTCTCCCGCCGACACGAGAGCGCTTCTCCCAACTTTATATTCCCCTGCTCCCGCTGCAGCCCTCCCATTTCCCTTATTCGGCCCATAGCTGAACCCCATTGGTCCAAACTACCTAACAACAGGCTGAGCGACAGAACTGAGGGCCAATCAGAGCTCTGCTTGACGCGTTCAATGAACTCCAGAACTTTTAACGCGGCCCAACAGCCATCCAACTCAGTCCGCGACAATTTGTTTAAAACTAAATATACAAATGAATGTGTGCATTTGATTTAATTTCAACATTTTTAAAGTACAATAAGTCTGTGGATTCTTTTTAATATTGTTATTCTGTTGCTAATAAATGATGAGTATTTCTCGTGGTAGTTTTGTTGATGGTCTAGTCTGGTTGATACGTGGTGAGTTTCTGCTTCGTTCAGGCGTTGAGACTTTAAACGTCATCGTAGGTCTGACTGTTCTTTAGATGTGAGGCAGACGCTCACATGCAGACGGGGAGCCAAACACACATTCACACGCTGCAGTGAGTGACGGGAAGCGGGTTTTACGTTTTTACAATCCCTGCGCGATTCACCTGCTGCCTGTCCCCACAACACCTCAGCCCCACCCCCTGCTTTCTCCCTCACACATCCCGTCCCCGCATCTGCGCTCTCTTTCTCAGAGACGGGAGCGAGTAGTTTTATGCACGTCAATTCACAGGTTTCCAGCTGGTACAAACTCTGTGAAATAATAGATAATAGTAACTGATAGCGCTGGCGCAGATTTCTCTCTCAAAGCACTGCTACTACTGCGCGCCTCTGGCATCGCATCGCGCCCGAGAAGGACTGGTCTAATGAAAAAAAAAAACTATAATTAAAGATTTGTCTGCGAGCCACATGTGACCATCAAAAGAGCCATATATGGCTCGCGAGCCATAGGTTCCCGACCCCTGTCCTAAGGGGAGCGGGAACACGTATTGTTTTTTCCCTTGAGGCTTGTGCGTCACCTTAAGGGACGTCTGGAAAATGTAACGGACCATTGACATGTGCGTGGTAACTCAATAGTGAAGTATAGTAAGGCTAGTGGAAGTTGCGTGATCTTATGATGTTTTATGGTGCCCTTATGCCACACTCCAGTCATTAGTAAGGTGCATGTACTGGCTCCATGATGTGTGCGTGGGGTGATACGCAAGTGCCCGTATGTGCCTGAAAGATGCCCTCACAACTGTGCTCTGCTTGTATAATTTCTTGATTTCTAACAGTCAGGCTGTCACGGCTGGAGGGACTGCAGGAATGCACTTGCAGCGCCACAAGGTGGGATCACAAAAACACAAAAAAAAAATCCTCAAGAGAGGGAAAACTGCAAAAGGCAAAAAAAGGGAACAACTAAGCTAAGACAAAAGGCCAAAAGGACAAAACAGACCTCAGTGTCGGCTGAGTAGGAAAACCACTGACTTAACAGGGACGCACAGAAACTGAGGACTGAGTAACATCAACTTAAATAAGCATGATTCCAAAGTGCAGGCAGCTGTGCACTCCTCCACAGAGAAGACCAGACAGGAAAGGGAGGGGCCATCCAGGAGGAGCGACAGCTGACCTGCAAAACACAGTCAGTCAGGAAACAGAACAGTAAAACACCACACTGTGTCACATGCGGTGGTTAAAAAAAATCAAAAATCCATACAACACGCTGGCGTCTCATATACAGGACTTCACCCTTACTTACCCTTATGTGTAGTGTAAGTTTTCATTGCAACCTGTATAGCTATAGAAAAAATGTGTATAAACTTATTCTTCCTATGGGCTCACAGAGCAGTTTACAGTCTTGATATTTTGTGCAGGGAACCTGCATGCAGATAGGACAATTTTTGGCCCACTTGTGTAGTTTTGACAAAGACATTAACAGGTGTACTGTTACAGAAGTTCTTGTCTTTCGGTTTTTACTTGTGTTATTATGTCAAGAAAGGGCACAGCACCACTAAACATGAGACGTCATATGGACATGCAGATTCAGTCTAAATTGCATTGGGCCGTCAAAAACCAGTTCTGGACGTATATATAACGTAGAAACTATGTCCTCTATTTTTACGTCTTATAACAACCTCAAATTCAGTTCAACATTTGAATGTCTGATTGACATTTTTATTAGACGTCAGAAGGACATGCAGATCCTGTCTATATCGCTTCTGTTTGACAAACTCCGTTGTGGACGCCTATATAATGTACAATTTCAGTTCATCATTTAAATGTTGGATATATATTTTATTTAGATGTTATTTAATTTACGTTATTTATTATGTACCGATTTATTTATGTTGAAACGCAATTTGTGGGAAGGGCTCAGAAATTCACTACCAGTCAAAGCCACTCAGCACGTCCTGTCTGAACCCAAACAGAAAACAGCAACTCTGAGTGGCTCAGAGAGCGCCATCCTTCAGTTTCTTTAAACAAATATGGTCTATCTGCTCCTTGTGGATGGAAGCATGCAAACATTTACTACAAAGCTGGAGGTCGGTTTTTTATCTTAATTATATGTCATTTAGGTTTTATAAGGCTGTTGTTCTACTTAATTCTGCTTTGTCTGTAATTTATTCCCATCAGATAATGATATAGTGCCTAAAACTAGTGATGGAGAAACCAAAGCCTTCTGAACCACTGAACCAAAATGAATCAAATTGTATTGAAAAGGTTCAGAGTCGTGACGCATTTGACACACTGACACAAGTGACATCTATTGGTCAGACTGCAAAACTGCATCAGATTGAAACAAAAAAAAAAGCAAGCAAGTATTGAAAGAGTCATGTGTGTTAAGTGTGCAACAATAAAACTTTTGTGATTTCCAAAATCTATATTTCATATGGAAAATAGTATAAAGCAAATACTGGTTGCTTTGCAAGATCAGTTTAAATACTAAATTATATCTTTAAAATACAAAATTTGATAAAAGAAAAGGAACAATAAAATCCTATCTGTCCTGAATGTGTGTATAAATGTATCTATGTGAAGAAATGTTCAGGATGTCCTCTGCCTTTGCACCCATGACCCCGAAAGGGACAAAACGGGACGAATCTCTCTCTCTCTCTCTCTCTTTCTCTCTCTCTTTCTTTCTTTCTCTCTCTCTCTCTCTCTCTCTCTCTCTCTCTCTCTCTCTCTCTCTCTCTCTCTCTCTCTCTCTCTATCTATCTATCTATCTATATATGTATATATATATACCCACACAGGATGTATGTATATGTATATGTTACGACCAGGGCGTCAGGTTCAAAGTCTGCTGCGTCTCCACGACCGCCTCTTCTCTTCCTGGTGTCTCGCCTGCTTCAGCGGCTGCTTCGCCTTTTGCACTTGGTGTAACGCCAACTCCCGCTCGTCCCCCTGCTGCGACGGGCCCACTCACTTCTGCGGCCAGAACTCACGGCCATGGGGATCACCCTGGCTCTTCCGTCGTGGGAACTTCCATGGTAAGGCATGTCCGCGTTAATGGGAGCCGCACCTTCTGTCACCCAGGCGCCCTTGTCCGCGACATCACCAACCCTGCCCACCAGAGTTGGTGATGTTCGCAAGTTCGCAACCCCTCCACACACACAGTAATAGTCCAAGCAGGAGTGAATGACCTAAAGTTTCAGCAATCTGAGACCGTCAAGAAGGACTTCATCACTATCATCAACTCAATCAATTTATCTGGACAAACAGTGCATCATCTCCCGTCCGCTTCCATCTCCCCGCTTTGGAGACATTAAATTCAGCCATCTGTGACAACTTCACATCTGGCTTAAAGGACACTGTATTTCCAATAATATTCTATTTGTTGACAATTTCACCACCTTCTTCAATTCATCTTCTCTTTAAACCAGACAGCATCCACCCAAACCAAACAGGATCTCAAATTCTATTCATAAACATTGAACTCACACTCCCCTCTGCTATACTGCTCACTGACTGACTGGAACACAAGCATTAGTGAAGTATAGTTAGGCACAAGCACCCCCAGCTCAGATCCACCAGCTCCACAGTTAAATATCTCCATCACATTCACACATTACCGGACAAAAGAGATGAATCAATCCATCTGTACTCGCACAACTTTGCTGTTTTAAACATTTGCTCTCTTTTAAACAAATATTTCATTGTGAATGAGCTCATTTTAGACAACAACTTAGATTGCCTTCTTTTAACCTTTTGACCTGGCTGTTTTTCTCACTGAAGCTTCCCTATTTAATTTTTATTTTCTACCAGGGGAGATAAAAAAGGCGGTGGCACTGTACTGATTGCTTGTGGCTCATTTGCAACCAAAACAATCATGCTAAATAGCTACTCCTCATTTGAGCATCATGAATTTTCTTTTAACAGCCCGTCTATCTTATGTGTTACGGTATACAGACCACCAAATCCTCCCTCCTGTTTAATTGAAGAATTTTCTGAATTTTTATCATTCATACACCCCAAATACGGTAGAGTTTTAATAACTGGTGATTTTGACCTACATGTGGATAAAGATAGTGATGCACATGTAAAGGGGTTTCTTAACCTTTTTCCACTGTATGGATTTTACACAGCATGTCACACAGCCTACCCACAGCAGGGAGCGCACTCTAGACTTGGTCATAACCCATGGCCTGTCCTGCAGTGTGTCCTCTGTTGTTGACATGGCTGTGTCAGATCACTATTGTATATTTTTTAATATCACCAGTTTTACTCGCCAGGAAGCTCCAGCGAGAACTGTGAGTAAACGTAACATAACTCCTGATGTGGCTAGCAGCTTCGGATGCTATATGTGAGAGTTTTGCAGACCACCTCAGGAGTAAAATCAATGCTATTAGATCTAGTCTCTTAACTCAAAAATGAAACTATAGCATTGTATTTATCAGAGACAACCATGCTGTGGCACTTGGTCAGGTTTTCTCCCAGTTAAAGCCAACCACCTGCCTTTTAGACCCAATCCCCACATCACTGTTAAAAGCATTTTACGACTTCTTTAAGCTTGAGCTTTTAAATATAGTAAATTACTCTCTTCAGACAGGTGTCTTCCCTGCTGCCTTTAAAACGGCAGTGGTGGGGCCTCTTCTGAAGAAGAGTAATTTAGATCCAAACACTACAACAATTATTGTCCAGTACCCAACTTACTATTTTTAAGTAAAATGATTGAAAAAACTGTTTTAATCCAATTTAATGAGTTTTTAAATAGAAATAACATCTTTGAAAAATATCATCTGGTTTTAGGACAAACCACAGCACAGAGATGGCCCTTGTTAAAATAGTAAATTATATTAGATGTAACCTGGGCTGTCAGAAACTCTCAGTTCTGGTACTACTGGATCTTAGTGCTGCATTTGACAAAGTAGATCACACTATTTTACTCAACAGGCTGAGAGGTTTGGGCATCTCTGGTACCGTACTAAAGTGGTTTTATTCCTATCTCACAGATCGAAGATTTTACGTAAGTATGGATACTTGCTCCTCAAAGGTCTTTGACATCAACTGTGGGGTCCCCAAAGGTTCAATTTTAGGCCCACTACTTTTAAGTCTATATAAGCTGCCACTTGGGGACGTCATCAGGAGTCATGGCGTTTGTTTCATAGCTACGCTGATGACACTCAACTCTACATCGCTGTGTCTCCTGATGACGAAGACTCGGTCAACACACTCTTAAAATGCATTTTAGACATTAAGTCATGGATGGCAGAGAACTTCCTACAGTTAAACCAGGACAAAACAGAGGTTTTAGTGATTGTTTCTGAAGACAAGAGAGAGATTGTTTTATCTAAAATAAAGAATTACAAAACTTCTCAGTGTGTGAGACACCTGGGTGTTATTTTTGACTCAGAGATGAAATTTATACCACAAATTAAAATGATCACAAAAACAGGATTTTATCATCTAAAAAATATTGCCAGAGTCCGCCCTTTTCTCTCTCTTGCCAACACAGCAGTGCTAATGCATGCTTTTATTTCCAGCAGACCTATTATTGTAATGCCCTGCTCTCTGGCCTTCCCAGAACAAGGATATCAAACCTTCAACTGCTGCAAAATTCAGCAGCTCTCGTATTGACGAGGACCAGGGGCCGGGAACACATTAAACCGATTTTAAAATCGCTGCATGGGCTCCCTGTGCGCTTTGCGCTTCAGGATTGATTTTAAAGTTCTTTTATTGGTTTATAAATGTTTTTATGGTCTCGGGCCTTCACATTTATCTGATATGATTTTAAAGTATGAGTCCTCGCAGACCCTGAGGTCCTCTGATACGGCCCTTTTGGTTATTCCAAAAGTTAGAAGTAAAACACACGGCGAGGCCTCATTCAGTTTTTATGGACCTCACCTGTGGAACAGCCTCCCAGAGAGCCTCAGGGCCGCAGAGACTGTTCATGTTTTTAAAGGAGGGCTGAAGACCTACCTTTTTAATCTGGCTTTTAGTTGAATTGTAGTAATTTATTTGACATTTTAATTATTTATGTTGTCTTTTAACTAGTTTTATATGTTTATGTATTTATTTATTTAATTATTTGTATTTATTTATTTATTTTTAATTTTGTAGTCACATTTACCATTTTATACGTCTATTCAGGTTTATTCATGTAAGTATTTGTTTTTGTTCTTGTTTTAAATATATATATATTTTTTTTCCTTTTCTATTTTAGTTGTAACTCCAGTGTTTTCCTCAGAAGGTTCCTCCACATCGGTGACTGACCCTTCTCAGTGAACGGGGTCGCTGCAGTGGAAACTCCCGGGTCTGACTCTTTCGATCGGATCTGGGGGGGGTCCTGTGGTAGTGTACTCCATGAACTTGGGTGGCGGGTCACTGATGTGGACATGTCCCCAAAATATCGTTTCCCCACTTCAGGACATAGCCAGGTCCCATCATTTTATCACTCTTTTTATCATGGTGTGGGTATGTGTATGTGTGTGTGTGTGGGGGGGGGGGGTCGTTTGTCTTGTCATTTTGTTTTTAAATTTTGATTATATTCTATGCAAAACACTTTGAGTGACGTGTTGGAAAAGTCCTATAAATTCTTTCCCTTTTAAACAAAGTTAAAGATAAAAGACACAAAATATAACTTGAAATGTGCAAAACAAGAAAAAAAAGGTTTTAATCAATCACTATAAAAGTTGGCATTTAGAATAACTAAGTGTCTCAGTTTTGAGGAGCAGATCTGGTTTCTTCAGTCAGTAATGATCTGCTCTGGATTTAAGATTCTCTCAGTTCTCAGGTGCATGTTGGATTTAATGAAATTCTTTTCTTGCAGACTCTAGATTCTCAAAAGGGAAATGGTTCCAGATTTTGCCTCTTTTCCTGGTGTCATATTTTCTTGACTTCATCTTTGTGTGTTGATGTTAATTCCTGTTGCACCTCTCTATCTTTGTTTTTCTCTCTTCCTCGTTTTCGGTTTGTGTGAGGCTGCTGCAAGTAAAAGAGCATGCAGCTTATAGACAGCGAAAAAATTTCTGTGACCGACTCATCACTACTATCTTTACCCTTGCTGTCAAAGGCACTTTAATGTTGGAAGTGGACAGTGCTCTGAACCTTTTTTCAGAGCACAAATAAGATTTGTGATCTTCACCGGTGTTCATGAAATCCTCTTCACCTTTATCCACCTTTGTCATGGTATGTCACTGTATGTAATGTAACACTGTATGTAATGTAAGGGTGGGGTCATCTGGACCCCATAGGAGAGCACAAGGGTTAACGCCACACACACGGCATGAGCGATGTTTCTCTCAAAACTGCTGCAAAGGGTCTCAGCAATCCAGGAGTGATGAAATGATGCTTCATTTGGAAAGTCCCCTTGTTCAAACGCAATCTGAAATGAGAGTTCGATACACCAGCTATGACACTTCTGCTTTGAAAGATTGATAGAGTCCAGCTGAAGTCTTCTACCTAAAACTTTTTATGTTACCGAATGTGCTAATATAGCATAAGAGCATGCGAGGAAGCTAAGCTAAATTTTTTTTTTTTTTTTCTTTTTTCTTTTTTAACTTGTCCTGTCCAACAGCTAGGCAGGCAGATGAGAGCTGAGGGCCTCTTGTGTTGGACATATTTTACTTTAACAAGAGGGGTTATTAATCTTCAGACAAACCAAAGGTGTGACTGAACAAACCCCTTTTGTAATTGAGGCCAAACTTTATTCATTTAAACCATGATTGAAAATCTTTGGTGTTGGACCGGACGGAAAAGGAAAGAAGGGAAGAAGAGGGAGGGATGTCAGAGGGGGGGGGGGGGGGGGGGGGTGATAGTGAGAGGGGGGGGGGGGGGTAAGACCATGAAGCAGCATAGAGCAGACAGGTTTACTGGTTGTTTATCGTTACGGTACAGTTCAAATGTAGTACAAAAAGGGCGGGGCCTGTTCACACACACACTCAAATATTATCAACACACCTGCTAGCTGCAAGAAATGTTCACATGTCAACATGTACACAAAACAGATAGTGTTCACACACGCATACTTATGCTTTTAAACCAACTAGTGTGAAATCTTTCATTCATTCAATCATGCAAACTATAAGTGCAAAGGTGAGCTAACACCTGTGCTCAGGTGAGTGTTTATGTTCTTCTAAAATGGATGGTGGAATGTGAAAAGAAGGAGGAGGAGCGCCCAGCCACCCCCACACCCAGACCCCCACCGCACCAGCAGCGGCAGCCGGAATTCCCCCAACGCCACACGGGAACAGGCAGGGAACAACGGCCCTTGGGCGACCAAGACTGCCACCCAGGCCAGGGCCAGCAGGACCGCCGCGAGGCCCCCAGAGCCAGAGAGCAGAGAGGCGCGTAGGGAAAGAGAGCACCGCCCCAGCCCAGCCAGGAAAGCAGCCTCCCCGCCGCGCCGGAAGAGCCCAACGCAGGGCCCCACCGGAGAAGGACGCCCACAGCCCCAGTCGAGCACCCCACCACCACCCAGTAGTTCCGGGCATCCCCCCGCCCCAACCCCAGGTACGAGCCAGGACCCCCCAAGGAAGACCCGCTCCGCACTCCAGGCAGCCACCCACCCGGCCCACGGTTGGTCCAGGGAGGAGCAAGGCAGGGGCCCGCCGCCCCCGCCCAGGAGGGGGGAACCCCGGGGAAAAAAGGGTGGCCCACAAGGGGTGTTATAAATATGGCCCGACCAGGCTCGGCCATGTTGGAAGTTTGGCGGGGCCCAGCGCTCAGGGGCAAGGACCAGGACCCACCCCCTAGGGACACGAACACCCCCGGCTCAGGTGTAATATGAACCCCCCCACCGTGCGGAGAGAGCACCGCCGGGCCCAGGGAGCCGGCACCCAAGGGACACGGCCGCCATCGCCAAGGGGCCCGCACCCCCCACCAGGGAAGGGGTAGGGGACAGATGGACCCAGGTCCCCCCCTTTCTTGCAAAATGTGTGTGCGTGTATGTGTGTTTGAGAGGGTGTGTGTGTGCATGTGTGTGTGTTTATGTTGGAATGTATATATTGAAGGGGGAGGGGTGTGTGTACTAAGGGGGGTGCAGTTAAAATTGGCGAGTAGGGCACTAAGGGGACATCTCCTGATTACTCACAGTGATGTCCCCCCACCCTCCCCACCAAGGGGCCCTAAATGTCTAAGGTGCGGTTAAAATTGGCGGATAGGGTGCCAGGAGGACATCTGCTGCTTGCTTGCAGTGATGTCCAAGCACCCCCCCTACCAAGGACCCTACATGTCTAAGGTGCAAATAAAACCGAAAGAGGGGGGGCCCACTCCATACGGCAACCATAGGAGGGGGGGCCACTGCCAAGTAACCCCCCCCCAAGGCACATCGCAGGCTAGACCCCCCACCCCCTCACCCTAATATGAGGTTATATGAGGAAGGGGGTAAGTTGGGAACAGCTGGTCGACTGTGCCCCGGTGGTCAAACAGCTGTCCCCCAGCCCCCCCCCCAGCAAAGGGGCCAGGGCCACCCAGCCCAGGGGCCCCACCCCCGGAGGCGGCGACACCCCAAGCCCGGCACCACCCACCCCACACAGAGAGAGAGGAGCCAGAAAGCGTCGCCCCCCCCGGAGCAAGCCCAGGCCCCCACCCCCAGACGCCGGCCCTAGAGGAGCTCTGGTCAGGCCTCGACGGGACCTAGGGGCCAACCGGCCGAGGCAACCACCGATTGCCTCAGCGGAGACCCCGACCCGCTAGCCCCCCCGACCCGTACCAATAATGCCCCCCCCCCTCCCCCCCAGAGGACAGGGCCGACAAGACCCCAACCCCACACCACCCCAGACCCCGCAGCCGAAGCGGATGACACCCAGAGCGACCGGGGGCCCCGAGAGGGTTGTCCCGTCCCGTCCCCGAGCCAGGGAAGGGCCGATCCCAGCCCCAGGTGCAGATGGGCAGCCCATCCGGCGCCGCTGCCCCCCCCCCCCCCCCGAGCAGGGCCCCCCGCCAAACCCCCCCAGCGCAGGCAAAGGGACCACCCTCCCAAGCCAAGCCAGACCACCACCCCACCCCCCCACGACCCAAGCCCAGAGGACCACGCAGCGCCCCAGCCCGCCCCACCGGACCCGACCCCCTGACCAACGGAGCCCCCACCGCCCCCGCCAGGCACCGGAGGCCCCGACCCCCACCCCAAACCACGGCAGAAGGGCAAGGAGCAGCGACGACCAAGCCCCCCCCCCCCCCCCCCTTAAGTCATGGAGTCAACCACAGGAGACCAGAGAGACTGAATTCTTTCAAAGTTACTTGAGCTTTGGGCTGACATTTTTTCCAAGCTGATATGATCAAACAGCAGATTTCTGTGTTGACTTATGTTTATATTTTTCTTGTTTTTCCAATTTATTAAAATAGTTTTTTTGGCAATACAAAGGCTACGTTCACACTGCAGGCTGAAACGACCCAATTCCGAATTTTTTGCCCCTAAGTGGCCCAATTCCGATCTTTTCATGACAGTCTGAATGACACAGATCCGATCTTTTCAATTGCGACCCAGGCCCCGTGGGTTTGCCGTCCTGAATCCGAATTGTAGCCGTTCTTTTCAATTGCGTCCGCCGTCTGACCGGTCAGGCGACTTGATTCCGAATCGTACGTCATCGACACGCAACAAACGTCATCATTTTGCGTTAAAGTAGGCGGGAACGAGAACGTAAACATCAACCATGGTGGACGATGCTGCTGAGATCAGTCAGTGGAAGGGAAGCGAGATCCCCGATTGGATTAATATTTGGGCTGATCGCTCTTTTCAGGCCAAACTCCAGGGCTCTTATTGCAACTGGGCGGTTTTTGAAAAATCTTCCAGCCAAATGGCAGAGCGTGGTGTTGAACCTTTACAGCTATAACTTTTTTTTCTTTCTCTCCTTCCGACCGTCACCGTGCTCAGAAGCGCAGGGGACCCGAGGCGATCCTCCTCCCTGTTCTGATCCTTAGATTCTCCAGAACGGGTTGATAAAGAGTCCATAGCATTTATTTTGGGGGAAACCTTCTTTTATTACCGTCCTCCGTAACACACAACATGAATGCGCGCCCACACTGCCCCCCCCCCCCCCCCCCCTATTCTCTATCGCGGCACGCGCTTGCACACACACACGGGGCGCGCGGGCCCAACACATACACATTTCCATTCCACAACAGTGGGTACAGACGATCCCGACTCCATTGCCTTCTTAAAATGAGAAGATTGTAATTGTGCTGCTCCTTCGTGAAAATAAATTTAATATTACAAAAAGAGCTCCGCTTTTGACAACACTGTGTTTGACATCTGCTCCGCAAACAAGTGACGTCGTTCACCGTTGAGTATTCTTCTGGCTTCTGCGCATGCGGGTCTCGTTTGGGTCGTGTCACGGTCACACTGGAGATCACAAAAGTTCGCATTTACTTGGAAATGTGAACGGTCTAGCAAACAATTCGGATTTTTTCAAAAAATCCGAATTGAGCATTAAGCCCTGCAGTGTGAACGTAGCCAAAGAGTTGTGAAAATGATAGATGCTAATCCTTCTTCTATATCGATGGCACTCATGTCACCAAGCACACAAAGTGACGTTGAGGCAGTGATTGAAACCTTAAGCCAGACTGATAAATCGGCACATACCTGCTGCCAGAGAGCCTGGACAGGAGTGCAGAACCACAGTGCGTGCATGTAGCTGTCGGGTAGATTATTATCACAGTGCTCGCAAATGTCTGAGTTACTGAGACCCATCTTGAACATCCTCTGTCCAGTGTAGTAAATTCTGTGAAGAGTTTTGAGATGGATTAGCTGCAGATTTGGACTTTTTGTCCGTTTAAAGGTGTTTAGACAGAGTTCTGACCAGAAGCTTTCATCTGTGCTGATGCTCAAATCTGCATCCCATTTTTTTGTTGGAAGGGCAATATTGTTATCTAAATTACATAAAAGTTTGTATATTTTGGAGAGAGTTCTATTCATTGAAAAATTAATCAGAGTGGTAACTACATTTGGTAGCTTTAAATCGTCGTCTTTAAATTTATACTTTTTAGTAATACTTGATTTAAGTTGCTGATATTCCAAGAAGTTATTTATTCCATGTTTGTTTTGAAGTTCCTGGGGAGTTATGAATCTTCTATCAATAATTACGTGCTCTAGTTGTTTTATGCCCCCTGCTTGCCAGGCTGGGAAGTGAATCATTTTTTTGTTACTAAGGATGTCCGGGTTGTTCCAGATGGGTGTCATTTTGCACGGTTGAATTGATGATTTTGATATTTTGAGAAATTCCCACCAGGCTGTTAAAGTGGCATTTATATTAATGCTTTTGAAACAATCCTGTTTTTTAACTGTTTGGCTAATAAATGGTAGCTGTGACAGGTTGATCTTCCCACATAACGCCTGTTCCAAGTCTAACCATGAGTTGGTTTCTGGATTATTTTTTAACTATTTTAAGATGTATTGCAATCTATTTGCAAGAAAGTATTTGTGGAAGTTAGGTAATTCTAATCCTCCACAGCTTTTTGCAGATTTTAAAGTTTTTAGACTAATTCTTGCAGGTTTGTTGTTCCATAGAAAGCTTGATATGGATGAGACTAGTGTTTTGAACCATTTTAATGGCGGTTGTGTGGGAATCATTGAGAAGAGATAATTAACCTTGGGTAAGATTTTCATTTTAACCGTGGCTACCTTGCCCATAAGTGACAGAGGCTGGTTGGTCCAGCGTGTTAGATCGTCCTGTATGCTTTTCAGTAATGGGGTGTGGTTTAGCTGCACCAGTTCTGATATTTTGGGGGAAAAGTAGATACCCAGATTTTGATATTTCCTGTTTTAACTGGAATTGTGAGTCTTTGTTCCATATTCCTGTTGAGTGGTAATAAAACAGACTTATTCCAATTAATGGAATAGTCTGATATGGAGGAGAATTCATTTATGATCATTGCTGTTTCATTTACAGAATGTAAATTCCTTAAAAACAGTAATATGTCATCCGCATAAAGACTAATTTTATGATGGCTGTGTTTGGTTTTTATTCCTATAATGCTCTCATTCTGTCTTATTGCTGCAGCTAAAGGCTCAATGAATATAGCAAAAAGAGAAGGAGAGAGTGGGCAGCCCTGTCTGGTTCCTCTTCCAAGAAAAAACCTGTTTGAAGTCTGTTTATTAGTTCTAACTGATGCATTGGGGTTGTGATATAATATTTTGATCCAATTGATGAATGCTTCTCCAAAACCAAACTTATGGAGGGCGGCAATAAGGAACTTCCAATTTACTCTGTCAAAGGCTTTTTCAGCATCCAGCGATAGTACCGTCATTTCCTGGTTTTCAATGGTGGCAAAGTCTATTATATTAACTAGTCTACGGACATTATCATCCGAGTGTCTGCCTTTGATGAATCCAGTTTGGTCGAAGTGAATTATGTGAGGAGTGATTTTTTTCTATTCTCTGTGCTAGTGCTTTGCAGATAATTTTTACATCTGCATTGATTAGAGAAATGGGGCGATAGCTTGAAGGACTAGTGGGATCTTTGTCTGGTTTTAGAAGAAGAATTATGTTGGCTGAGTTCATGTTAGGTGGCATTGATTGGCTCTCATTAATAGATGTGACCATTTTATAAAATGTTGGTGCCAGTTGTTCCCAGAATTCTTTATAAAACTCAGCAGGAAAGCCGTCAGGCCCTGGTGCTTTACCATTGGGCATAAGTAACAGAGCTTCATGAAGTTCAGACAGCGAGAGCGGAGAATCTAAGTTTGTGATTTGATCCTCATTTAGCCTGGGTAGGTTTACATTATTAAGAAATGAGTCAATACTTTGCTCTGACGGATTGATCTGCGGTGTGTACAAGTTTTTATAAAAGTTTTCAAATGCGTTATTAATTTTGACCGGGTCATGAGTGACATTTCTTGCTTGGTCCGTAATAGAGGTGATTGATGATTTTTCTCTATTAATTTTAAGCTGATTAGCCAGAAATTTGCCAGATTTATTAGAGTTTTCAAATCTTTCAAGTCGTAGCCTTTGTATTTGAAATTGTGTTCGTTTATTAATGATGTCATTTAACTGCAGCTTTAAATTTTTCAGATCTCCCAGAATGTGTTCCTGTGCCGAAGCAGCAGAAGCAGTCTCCAGGGTTTTGATTTTATTTTCTAATTCTAATAAATCTGCTTTCTCTTTGCGTTTTTTGTGCGTTGAATAAGAAATGATTTTCCCTCTCATGACTGCCTTTGCTGTTTCCCAAAGAACGCACGGTGGGATGTCTGGAGTATTGTTGAAGTCTAAGAAGGTTGCCCACTCTTTTTTAAAGAATTCAAGAAATTCCTGGTCCTTTAACAGAGACGTATTAAACCTCCAGGTTGTACCAGAGGGTGTGGATTTTTCCCTAGAAATGTTTACAGAGACTGGTGCATGATCACTGATAATAATTGGATGGATATTGGAGCTTTGAATATTTTTTAATAGAGAGTTACTGATTAATAAATAGCCTAAACGGGAGTGTGAGTGGTGAACTGGAGAAAAAAAGGTGAACCTCTTAGTGTTTGGGTGACATGAGCGCCACGCGTCGCAGAGACCCAAATCATTCATGTACTGCTTTAGAATACTTGCAGACCGCCATGTACGCTGATTTGCTGCTGTGCTGAGTCTGTCAAGTTCAGGGTCCAAAACAAGGTTGACGTCTCCTCCTATAATGATTGTGGAGTCAGACTGAACTGAGAGTGAGGTGAAGAATCTGTGAAAGAAGTCGTCAACATTAGGGCCGTAAACACTCGCTATACAAAAGTCCTTATTCTGAATGGATATATTAATGATTACAAATCTGCCTTCTGGGTCAGTAACTGTATCCTTATGAGTAAAATTAAGATTTTTATTAATTAAAACAGCAACTCCTCGTTGTTTGGAGTTGTAACTGGCAGAGTATATAACTGGAAATTGTAAGCAGCACATAAGGTGTTTCAAAGAATTCGATAAATGGGTCTCCTGCAGTAGAGCTATATCTGCTTTTAGACCATCCAGGTGATTTAACACTTTCAGTCTCTTTGGCTCAGAGCCAAGTCCACGCACATTCCAGCTAACGATGTTAAGACTGTTCATAGCTGTTCTAACTGAAAAGGTGTAAAGCTAAGTAGTGCTTGTGTACCAGTCCGTGTGCGCGTGCCCGCATTGAGAAGCGCTGTGCACGTGAACGTTTTCTGGCTATGTGAGCTGCGTGTCGCGTGCGTCCTATGAGAGCCTGTGTGAGGTGTTTGCAGTATGTTGGCGTGAGTGTGCGGGATCGTGAACGTGCACGCCCGTGTGTGCGCTTGTGTGCGCGCGCGCCCGTTCCGTGCATAAATAAATACTTACCGAGGATGAGTTGCTTCCAGGTGATTTAATATGATGAGGGGGGAGAGGGGGGGGGGGGGAAAGAAAAAAAGAGATAGAAGGGAAAACGAAAACAACAAAAAAACAACAATAGAAACATGAGTGGGACTGAGGTGAAGAAGAAAAAAAAGACTGTTTTCCTGAGATCGAGGTGTGGATTATTGATGATCCGGTTTTCCATTCATTGAAATAAGTTTAGCGGGTTTCTTCTGGGCAGCGCAGATGTTCTCAGCGCGGATCTGAAAGCCTTCAGCACAGCCAGGGGGTGATCTCCGGGTCCCGGAACAGCCGGCCGTCCACGTAAAGTTTGTCAACGGCCACAACCGCTCTCGAACCAGCAGCAAGATGCTTCCTCCTCAGCGGGAACAGGATCTTCCTTCTACGGAGGATTTCTGCCGGGAACTGGTCATTAACGCTGTAATGCGTGCCTTTCAGCTCTCGGCCTCGGCCCTTCACCAACTCCTTCTGTTTGAAATGTTCGAATTTAGCCACAATAGGACGCGGGCGCTGGTGGTCGGACCTTCTTCCTCCGAGGTGGTGAACCCTGTGGAAAGAGATCTTCTGCGCCTCCTCCTTGGGGAGCTTCAGGTGGACCTCTAAAAAAGACCTCACGGTGGCCTCGGGGTCTTCTCCTGCCTCCTCTGGAACCCCCGCGACCACTAGATTGTCCCTCATGCTCCTCGACTGAAGATCCAGGAGGGTTTCCTTTATGGATCGGTTCTCCTCAGAGAGACGGGCGGTGTCATTGCCCAGGATCTTGACGGTCTCTCTGAGGGCCTGGTTCTCCGCTGCGAGCTCCCGCACCTGCTGCTGGCTGAATTCCAGAGACTCCCGCAGACCTTGAAATTCTCTATGGAGGATCTCCAGCAAATTGAGGCGGCAATCAAAGCTGGAGAGCTTTTTATCAATCGAATCCAGGATATCGCTCATTCCGCTGCCTGGAGAGGACACAGCCCCGGGAGAGTCCTCAGGCCATTCTCGCTTGGCGGAGGGGGTGGTGGTGGCGGTTCTGGGCTTCACCATGTTGCAGGTATTAAAACACTCGTCAATGTAATTCTCCAGGTCCTCCAGGCTGACAGAAGCTTAATACTCTTAACAGGTTATGTTAGTTTGCAGGAAATATTTTAATATGGCGGAAAAATGAAACAAGATCGAAAATGTTTGTTCAAATGCTTACGCGCCGCCAAGTCGACTCACCACACCCGTCTCGCTGGGTCTCGCGATACTACAGCATCACGTTCACCTAGCTAAGCTAAATTTGCTAAGCTTGGCGCAAAGAACAAGCGACTGAGATGAAGCTGCATAAACTACACAGGTTGACAAATGGATGGAAAAGGAACCTATTTTTACTTACAAATATGGGGACTTTATGAATGGCTGCAGATTGTGTTGGCACACATTTCTAGTGCCCTGTCTTTTTCTATTTCAGTTGAAGGAGTGATGAAGTTTGATAGGATGACAACAGAAGACTTTGTTACGATGCATGCTGCAGAGCCTCTGAGCACCTGAAGCACAAACGGAGTTGAGATGGAGAACACGGAGCTGGATTAAATGTGAAGAAATTCAGAACTGAGCTGTAATTCTGTCTTCTTTTCTTTGTTTTTTCAGTGTTTTGATTCTTGTTATGTATTTTATAATGACTGAAAATGAAAATGTATTATTGTTTATTTTAATGTTACCTCTACAAATGAAACTATAGGAAAATGAAAATGAAGGCAGCTTCTGGAATGACACGTTTAAAGCAGTGGGAAATATTGTTTAAAATAAGTCAAAGTTTGAAATTTAAAATAAATGTCTTTATCAAACACAATTTGAACCCTTATCAAAACCTCCAGTGTATATCTATTCTGGACGTTAGCTGGACCTTAAAAAAAAAATCACCGTCCATCCATCTGCTCCCTTAGGAGACAGACACCCGACGTTAAAGACGGATGTGAAATACACGTCCACAACAACCACATGTGAATAAAGACGTCATAAAGACGTCCTGTGGACGTTAAATCTCAAAATTACCCAGACGTCATCAAAAAACACGTCACACACCTATAACAACCACACCTGAAACACAATTTGCGCTGAAAATGTCATGTGGAGGTTCACACCAGACATTAGCCAAACGTGCAAAAATACACGTCGCCTGGCAAAACGTTCTGCACCATCAGCCGACCAACACTCAACGTTGATGACGGTGTAGAAATTATGTCTTTACAATGTAACTTTATTGACTCCCACCACAGCCTTTGTATTTTTGTTTTTTTGCAGTTAGAAAATAAACCTGTAAAAATATCTGAGAAACAAAAGTTGTCTCAGTTCTCTGTGGGTCTGCAAAAACCTTTATTTTTTTAATTTAAGACGGGAAAGAAGGAACTCAATGAAAAATCTTATCGTTAAGGAAAAATCTATATATATTATAAATGCATTTTCTTGTAGCCAACTTTCTTTTTTAATGATGACGACATTTTAGTGTCATAAATAATGATATATATGATAATGTGTTTCATATTTCTTTGACACAGGTTAAGATTTTTTGACACCACTGTGTGCCACCCTCACCGTAAAAATGATTCTCAATGAGAAAACTTATCCTGGTTTCATACTTTGTGCATCAGAGTCATGTACTTAATTCATAGCTGTTTGCAGTAAAAAAGGCTAAATGCATGTCAAGAGTTTTAGACCATAAGCTGGCAACATGTCACTTTTGATCACACAAACTGCAAAGTTGCTCTAACTTTATGGAGAGAAATTAGATTCATTCGGATTTGTGCGTGCGTAATTCTTGATTTGTGTGTAAATTAGGATTTGTGTATGCATATTCTTGCTTTGTGCGTGCGTAAATTAGGATTTGTGCATAAAATTGGATTTGTGCGTGATTTGTTACTCACATAATACGTTTTGTGTATAAGTTAAAAAAATATAAAATGAAAAAAATACAAAATGCAATTTACGTATGCACAAATTAAGATTACAACAGCTTGAAACTACTGTTGTGTTTTTTAAAGATGTGTGTGTGTAAGTAGTTTCAAGCTGTTGTAATCGTAATTTGTGCATACGTAAATTGCATTTTTTATTTTTTTCATTTTATATTTTTTTAACTTATACACAAAACGTATTATGTGAGTAACAAATCACGCACAAATCCAATTTTATGCACAAATCCTAATTTACGCACGCACAAAGCAAGAATATGCATACACAAATCCTAATTTACACACAAATCAAGAATTACGCACGCACAAATCCGACTGAATCTAATTTCTCTCCATATAACTTCAACATTTTGTGAACTGAAACTGTTTTGCATAAAATGCTGTAACCAAGTAAGAGGGGTCAACCCCTTGAGCTGCCCTCGTATCTTTTAGACTTCTTTCAACTTTAATTAAAGTAAATTTTATGAACCCACCTTTATTGTTTCAGAAAACTAAAACCTTTCTGGAGAAAGATTTTGAAGCAAACATTACTTTTGTCACAACTCATCATTTCAAATGGATAAAATGCATAAAAGTTCATTTACCTGTGCAACTATTATTGTGTTCTCATTTCTAAGATGTTAGCAATTGAACAGCTTGTTCTCAGGGCTTATTACCAAATGGCCTTAAATGAGGTCTCACAACCATTTCAAGTCCCACTCCAATCAACTTTTGATCTAACGTGAAAGCGTTCCCAGTGGTCTTTTAATTTTCCTAATCCCAGTTTTAGGCAAAATCAAAAAACATTTTCTGGATATAACTTCTGCATAGCTGCAGTAGTTCATCAAACACCTCACCTCGGAGTTGTGGGTGGGACTGTTGCCGCAGAGTAAGCCTGGCCTTATTTCCTATCGTCCCTTTGTTTACACGCGCTCCCACTAGCTTACAGCCTCTCACAACCCCAACCCAACATTAGAGATCAAACAAAAATGACGAGCAGTGTTGAAGCTGTCCAGCTGTAAAGTTTTGAGCCAGATGCCAGCTCAGACGAGGAACACATAGACGTACATGGATCTTGTCATCTACAAGTGGATTCATCAGAATGGAGTGAAGCAGGGACCCTGTGGCCCGCTGACTGTGGCACCCATGTCACTGCTACAGGCTTTTTCAAATGGCATATTTTCGTCGGCCCAATTCACAACTGTTTGAAAAAAGAAATACTCAGAAATGCAATTTTAAGTTTAAATTTCATTACATATGTCCTCCATAATGAGAGAAATGCCTCAAGAACATGTTAAAAACACAAAAAAAACAAAATTTTCATTGAAGAGGGTCTTTAGGAAGTCCCTTTTTTATCAGTTGGCATAGGTGATGCATAACTTATTTGGCATTTTATTGATACTGCGTGCGCTATGAAACAAACAAAACCATATGGCTTTGTTTTCAGCTGTCATATGTAGTTTATTCATCTCACCTTCCCTTGCACCTCATTTGCTGCTGTTGCTTTCTACTTACATTTTGACCCGCCTTTTTTGCCACGTCTTCTCACTTTAAACTAGCCAATGATGTCATAACTCCCGTTTATTGTGCTGCTGAACACACTATGCACGGACATTTTTGCTTGCGCACATAAACACATTTTACAGAGCTGAAATAAATACATTTATTAATTTCTTGGAGAAATAACTGCTGGTGACAGATAATTTTACAGGAAATCAGAAATTCTTGATGTTGAGTGTTGCTAAATAAGGCAAGAGAGCTGTATGTATGTGTCTGTGTGTTTTGTTGTGTGGGCACACGTGCGTGGATCTGACTTGTGTGATGCACAGAGAAACGTCTGTCTCCCAGTCGGCCTCTCTCAAGGTGTAGCAGCAGAAGGCTGCCAGTGAGGGTGCATTTGCACTCGTGTGCGTGCACACTTAAGCCTTCCAAATGTTCTTGGCTGAAAGCACATCCAAGTGTGTGACTCAAACATCACACCTCCTCTTCTGATATCATTCTGTCTCCTTCTTCTCACTAATACTTACCTCACGCCATTCTGTCAGCAGTGAGCTCCTTTTCCATCCGTGCCCTTTCACTGCACACTCACAACCTTGTACATAAAAAGGGTGGTAACCCTGGAACTTGCAAGCGTCTGATGTCTGTTTTTTCATGCTTCACCTTTCACTCTTTCATTTCAGTCATACAAACGGCAGCAGAATGCTCTACAGAGTCTCATGAAGGGCAGCAGCCAGCTATTTCTCAAAATTTTTAGATATGAAAGCATTGTAAGAATGTGAAAAGAACAGAAAATATCACAGAAAAGCACCACATTACATTTTTTTTAATATCTTGCAACGTTAGGTAAATAATGAAAAAGAGAACTGTAGAATTTAAACCCAGCTCCGTATATAGCATGTAAACAAATATAAGAATGGGAGATTTGGATGCAAATACAAGAGAAATTACTAAGTCTAAAAGTGCGAGTATGCAACAAAGAACATGACAACAGACTTTCAGAGGAGGACGAAGTTCTCGAAAAGCAAAGTAGCTGCAAGTAAAAAAACGTGTTACATTTTCCAAAGAGTCAGAAAGTGGTGTGAAATCAACTGTAAGTCAGAACAAGGTGAAGGGCATGCAAATTGCGTATGTGTAAGAGGAGCTGAGAAAGTGTGAATTTTTGTGCGGCAGAGAGAAATGAAAAAAAAATGGAAGCTCAGCAGGTGGAAATAAGTGTGACAAAGTAGTGACGCACTTAAACAAGCGCAGAGCTTCCTCCCTGTTTCTGCGTTTCTCCCTCTTCTTGTCAGGATAAATTTGTAGCTATTAATATTCATTCATTCACATATTGAAGCTTCGGCAGACACACATGTCCCGCCTACCCATCTCACTCACAGGGGCTGGGACTGTGCCTGCTCTGATGCTTGTGTGACATGGATGATGTCCAGTCAAACCCACGCTGTTTACATGTTCTCCTTGAAGAAGATGCGTCATGGAATTTTTCTGACAGGCAAAAGCTGGGAAACCAATGGAAAGTGCATGAGCTGTGTATTGTCCATACCTTATAAAGGCAGGCTATGATTGTTCAGAGTGACGCAGTTTTGCAAAGGAAAATGGCTGCTTAACGTTACAGTAAAATGACCCTCTTAGAAGATATAACCCTTGTGCTATCCTAGGCACTTTAACGTTGGGAGTTGGGTCATCTAGACCCACTAGACAGTGCCCTGAACCTTTTTTTTCAATGATTTGTGATCTTCACTGGTGTCCATGGATTTCATGAAATCTTTCCACCTTTATCCACCTTTGTCTTGGTAGGGAGAACAGGTCAAAGTAAGGGTGGGGTCATCTAAGATAGCACAAGATTTAAAGAAAGCAAAGCACAGACCCCTTGGAAAAATAAGTCGAGCATTCTTACACCAGTGGAAGATTTTTTTTAAATGGGGTTCGAAAAATGGTCTTACCAAGAGTTCTTATTTTAAGATATAAATTCTTGCCTCAAAGACGTTTTCTCAAACTAAGATTGAAAAACTGTCTTTATTTATTTTTTCAAATAAGAATCTTTTGCTTGAAACAAGGCTCTTTGTACTTTATTGAGATTGAGTCAATAAGGAAACAAAAAAAACTGCTGTAAGGAGCTGTATCATTGTTTGTGTTAGAAAGCTATTAGAAAGACTCAACCTGAAGCTCTTGTCAGTTTCATTGAATTCAAATAATAAACCATAACACATTCATTATGCTATAGGTGGAGTTAAATCTGACTTTTTCCCCCGAAACAGTTTCATTTCAGATACTGTTTATTGGATCACATATGTTCCAAAAAGGGGTTTAATGATGGATTTACACTGGTCCGTTTGCAGGGTCCTCCTTGCGTTGTGTGGGGAATCCGTGTCACGACCGTCAGTTTACAACATCTCGGTTGCTTCTCCAATCTGTTCTCTCTCCCCCCTGACTGCCGGAGGAGTGGTTTTTAATTCATCCAAAACGTAAGCAGTCATACCCCATGCCCTCTCCTTCCTCACTGAGTCCTTGTGAAATAAATGTTTTGTGTCATAAAAGATGATAGGTTTTTGTACTTTCAAAATTAATCGCTCAACATCATCCATGCCGAGAATTGACAATGGTGTTATCTGCAGTGTTAACATACATTATCACATGGGCACATCACCATAAATGCAAAATAAAGTTTTATAACGTTTAATTTTGAAACCCAGACCCATTTCTCCTGCTTTTTACCGCAAAAGCAACGCGTCAACAGACTAAAATAGAACTCCTGCGTACAGCTTGCATTGCATCTCGTTGCGTTGCACTGTGGACGGACAGAAGTCAGATGCAGACATGACAGAGGAAATGTAAACATTCTGATTAATTAATAAACATTCTTCTTTTATTAACACAATGCAATAAAGACAAATCACTTGCGGCTCAGTGTAAATCAGCCTTTGACCTTTAAAGTTTCTACAACTTTTGCTGCAGAGATAACATTATGTCAAAACCTTTGTTTCTTAGAATGAAGTTTATCAGCAACTGTTTTTATTTAGCACCTTACTTCCATGTCCATGACAACACATTTTGAAGGGTTATGAGAAAAATATGAGTATAATTTCCAGTAGTATCTGGCTTATAAACAGAACCTTTATCTCAAGGACTAAACACATTGCCAAGAATGTTTTTATAAACCAGGAACAAAAGTCAAAGATTCAAAGACAATTTTGTTCCGCTGTATTTTTAACCATAACTGATACCAACTTGCAATCTGGCTGTGTTATTCCCATGACCCACCGGGCAGCATCCAGAAAACCAAAGTCTTTGCGTTGGGGGCGAATATGTTGAAAAGCTGAAACCTAAGGGAATTGACAGCTGGGCACCACCAGGAGTGGAACCTGCGGCTTAATTTGACTCAACACAGGAAACCTCACACGAAGGATTGAGAGACTGATAGCTCTTTCTCGATTCTGTGAGTGGTGGTGCACGGTCGTTCTTAACTGGTGGAGTGATTTGTCAGGTTAATTACCCCTTGTGCTATCTTAGATGACCCCACCCTTACATTGACGTGTTCTCCCTACCATGACAAAGGTGGATAAAGGTGGAAAGATTTCATGTAATCCATGGACACGAGTGAAGATCACAAATCATTGAAGAAAAAAGGTTCTACATGACCCAACTCCCAACGTTAAAGTGCCTAGGACAGACAAGGGTTACAGGAAAGAGAAAAAAGAAGGGTTATGACAATAATATGAGTCTAAATTCTGGTTGCGCCTATTGACTATAGCCTATAGACAGAATAATAAAGAGAAGCAAAAAAAAAGTAATAAAGAGAATCTACAGCAGGGTGGTGAAAAAGAGAAAGGCACATTATATTCTTCTTAAAAGTCTGCGGAAATGCCTAATAAAGATTTAATGATGAGATTGTTATTTCTTTTTAAAGAATATTTACATCAAATATATACCTTGTCTTTCTTTGTATTGCCTAATATGACTGTGTGAAAACACTGGAAGACAATCCAGAAAAAATATATTAAAGTAGGTTGCGTACACATTATTATGAAACATCAAAATGAGCATCATCTCCTTTTATTTAGCTTTGGATTATTTGGGCTTTACTGTCAGTTACCAGTAGATCAGTGGATGAGTGCCTGCTTATACAGGACCTTAGCAGTCATCCTCAAAGACAGATCAGAGATTTAAAACAACAAATGTTTTCTGCACATGAGACGGATCACCTGACGTGCATAAAAAGATGATCTGAAGTGAAACATTTCTCTTTCAACAATTATCTTGAAAATCTTCCTTCATCCGGCCAGCTCTTGCATCGCAGCTCCATTCAGGACCCACATTGTAATCTGGAGCTCTTTGTAAACTGATTCATTTTGGTTGTATTTAGTATATTGAAGTAATTTGAAGAGCTACACAGGCGCTCTGTCAAAATGTCAGTTTTTGTAAATGTGCTAACATGTAGCTGCAGACTTTTATGATCTGTGACGCTACGTTAACAGGTCCATTTACAAATTTGAAGGACTTGGTGTCATGGAATTCCGGCACAAACTGCAATTATTAAGTTCTCCTTCAAGAACAATTTTCAATCAGTTGACATGTTGTAAATAAAGTGTTGTAAAAAAGACGGGACTGATATTTTACCACCAAATCTGAGTCCCTGGGTGGTCAAAGTTCAGCTTTTTGACATTCAAACTGGTTGGACTTTCAGTGTGCGTTCAGCGATAGCCCGGTTTGTATGTAAAGCCTGAAAACGGACTTGACAAGTTGCATAGCGACGCATGGATGTGAAGGTTTTGAACACAGAAGCCTGAAACCTGGGTTTACAGGTGTCTGCACAGACTTTTCATAATGCCATTGCTCTAACGCCAGTAACCTAGGCCAGTGTGTATGTAGCTTTATAACGACAGTGGCAGGAGACTTCAGTCTCAAGGAAAAATGGAGCTTCAGGAAAATAAAAAAAAGAAACATATTTTAAAAGTGATTTACTGAACTAGTCTAACAAAAATATCGGAGGCTACTGTTTGTATTCTTCTGTATTTTTCATTAAAAGAGGGTTCTACTCAAATATAATAGGGTTTCCTGTTAATCGTCATCTATGTTTTTATATGATTTCATTAAACTCATCAACCTCTCTGCTTTTGAAACACTAGTATCCACTGCAGATTCTCTCTTTTCCTGTAGGACTGTGCATGTTCAACTGCTGTCAACCAACTGAATTTCCCGTTGTGGGAAGAATAAAGTATACCTAATCCAATCAAATCTAATACTTAAGAGATAAAGTACATTTTTAGCCTTTAACACATTTTTTCCTGAAAACTGCTGGGAGGCGAGAACATAATTCCCACACACAAAAACTTTGTTAAAGCAAGTATGAATTTATTCTTTCAAGAATATGCCTTTTCTTACAGTAAAAAGAAATAACAAACCACATTATTTATGATAAATAATAACTAATTGTGTGTCAGATACAAAACATTAAACATGGTGACTTTCAAACAGGGAAACTGGTGGAAATTGGTATAACTGGCACTTTGGTCGTCTGAAAGTGACCTCACTTTCATGGCCACTAAAGAGCACCCAGGCTCAGTTTGACCTCCTCCAGGAGACTCAATAGGAGACTCAACAACCAGATGGCACTGAATATTTCCTACAGTCTTTTTCAAACATGGTGACAAGTACAAAAATGATTTGAGCCAAGAAAGGACTACTGCATCAAGCTCTCTGACTGCATCTGCAAGTGTGCCTGTGTGTGTTTGTAGATGAGTGCAACTACCGCCCACTCCTTCACTCCTACTCTGCTTTCCCACATACCTGTTTTCAAGAATCCTCATGCTAACCTTGAGACAGGGAAAGATCTACAGAAAATCAATGCGTAATAGCATTGCTTAAAGCGAAGATACAATATCCAGCTTGAAAATTGGATTTAAAAATGATGTAGTAGAAAGTAGGAAAATGATGGCTACATTTGTAAAGCTCCTCCTTCTGTTTTTTTGGTTTTGCGGCCTCAGCATTACCAATTATCTGTAAGCTTGATCTTTTTGGCCACTGCTATGTTAGAAGAAATTACCTCTTTTAGATAATTAGTGCATCAATCTGAGTCTAAATTTATCTGTTGCCCTCTCTCTCTGAATCCAGGCTCCGTCATTGCTCTCTTGGTGTATTCACAAAGCAGCCAATTTTCAACCCGTCTGTCCATTTGGCATCACCCATATTTGAGTCAGAGAAGTGATCATCTTACTGACGTATTTGCCTTTTGCAGTGTCGCCAGCCTGTGAAGCAATTCATAATCTGTGTGTACACAGATATGGATGCCCATCAGAAGTCTTAGCAACTTTGTGTGACCATGTGGTCAGCCATTTTAGTTCACACACTGTTTAATCACAGTTTTTTTTCTTTGTTTGAACTTTTTTTTTAATCAGTTTTTCGTTCCATGATGATTCAAACTCATTCATTCCAAGAAAGAAGCTTCGTGTAGGAGATATTCAGTGTCATATTATTTTATCAAGATTTCCATGTGCATTCAAGTCAACAATAATTACACATTGTATCAATATGTCACAGAAAGACATTCAAAAGCAAAATATCTGGCTTCCTGACAGGAAGCATTCTCTCCATGTGGTTGTTTCAAAACAACACAAGATTTACAGGTAGTGATGAAGGCTGTGAGCTGAACATCTACCGATAACTGGATTTATTACTTCTCTCCAGCAGGTTGCTGCCTGTACCGCCAAACCTCTCCATCTATGTTACCTTTCCTTATTGCTGCATGGACATCCCTTTTCTATTTCTATCATTCTCACTTGTTTGTTGAACATTTCTTTGAAAAAAAAAGATTTCCTGCCAACCGTTAGTTCTTCCTTTCCTCTTTCAGACCAGCTCTTCTTGGACCGCTTCTCCATTTTCATCCCTGGCATGTGCATGGCACTCATTTGAAAAGCACAAGCCTTCACAGTTTTACTGGATCTCAATGAAAGTGACTATAATGGACCGACAGACACTCTTGACATTCACAGAATACATATCTATTTACACAACACTTTAAGTGGTTACAGTATAGTAATTACTGCGCACTGACTCTAACAGTAATTGAAGTGTTTGCGGCAACCAGGTGAATGGATGCTTTCAGTCCACTAACAGTATCAACTAAGGTGACGTGACAGAAATGACACATCGTTTACAGCTCCTCTCAAATTTCCTTCACAAATGTGATGCACTGAGCCCTCAAACCCCTGATGGCAGGGACTTGTAAGAACATACAGGTAGGACACAGAAACCCATACCTGTCGAGGATTGTAGATATATGGGATGTGAGCTGAAGTTAGCAGCCCTGACAGTGTTAAGCCCTATAGGTGGTAGATTTGGGATCTAGCCAACCCCCCATCTCCCATACTGTTCCT
Organism: Oryzias latipes; assembly: GCF_053564925.1. NCBI lineage: Eukaryota > Metazoa > Chordata > Actinopteri > Beloniformes > Adrianichthyidae > Oryzias > Oryzias latipes. Next base: position 12,644,747 of record NC_136237.1, on the reverse strand, counting down.
TGAGGATTTGGGTACAGTAGTGTGGGCAAAGGGGGTACAGACAGTCTAACAAGGATCCTCCAGCCTTTAAAACAGACTGTAAGGAAAGTTGTGAAGACATAAGCGTCTGATTCAGCCAAATAGTAGGTGGGTGTTGAGGCAAAGGGTAAAGACAGAGAGGGCTAGTAGTACAAGAGAAGAGGGCCAGGAGCTTCTGGGTGAAAAGGAAGAAGGTGGCAAGTCAAACTCAGGTGGACATTCGAGCTCAAAGCACCTCAATGTGACACCTGAGTCCTCGTTGCCATAGTTTGCCCAGTACTCTTCTGGATCGAGTTTGGGCAGTGCCAGCTCTTCCTCCCCAAGCTCATACTTGACTACTGAAGTGGTTGTGGACGGGCCTTTCCCATACAAACCAGCCTTGACAGTTTCAGAGGATTTTTCAAAAAGACCTTTAGTGGAGGACTGGGGCTTGTTTTTGTGGAACCACCAGCGGGTTTTTGTGCTGAAGGTGGTGGTTGTGGAGCCAGCAATGGAGCCTGGGTCAGGCAAGGGGCAGAGGGCAAAGTCCATCTCACGAAGGAAGCGAAGATCCTGTCCGCGACGAGTTGAAGGGGAGGCGCAAATGACCTCTGAGGAAGAGACACGAGCCTCCCGGAACCACTCCCACAGGGCACGGGCCTCACAGCCGCATGACCAGGGGTTAGCGTTAAGACGGAGGAATTCAATGCCTTGGGTGTCCCTCAGTGTCTGGCTGGGGAGCTCAGCCAGAGAGTTGTTGAACAGGAAGAGCATGGTCAAGCGGCCGAGGTCACGGAAGGCGCGACGGTTCACCTGCCTGATGCGGTTGTCATGGAGCAGGAGACGATCAAGGTTAACCAAGCCACGAAACACGTTCTCTGAGAGGGTGCGAATGCGGTTGCCATGCAGAAACAGCTGGCTCAGGTTGATGAGGTCAGAAAAGATGTCATCCTGCAGGAAATGGAGATTATTCTCCTACAACAAAGAAGCAAATAGGAAAAAGATTTAAAAAAGGCAGCATAGACACAATTTTGTAAATGGACATGTGATTCTGTGGAAAAGAACATGAGTGGGTGGCTGCATGTGTGCAAGTAACTGACAGTGTGTCAGTCATCCAAATACATCTTAAGGTTCATCCAGCGCCCCTACCTGCAGGTAGAGGAACTGCAGGCTGTAGAGCTTGTGGAAGATGTCATGGGGCAGGGCAGTGAGCCGACAGCGGTGCATATGGAGGCTCTGGAGCTTCTCGAGTCCGCGGAAAGCTCCCCCCTCCAGCCTGTGAAGGTTAGGGTTGTCCCCCAAGTCCAACTCCTCCAAGTCCCTCAGCTCACTGAAAGCACCTGCCTCAATCCATGTGATGTTGTTGGAGAAAAGCCACAGAACCTGAAAACACCAGAAGGGAATTTATATAATCAATAATACGTAAAGACAATCTGCATGTTTTCGATTCGAACGCACTGCAGTGCTCCATTCACTTCGCTTACCTGAGTTCCAAAGCCAAAAGAGCCAACTCTGAGCTCCGTGATCCGGTTGTTCTGCAGGAACACGCGCTGCGACTCGTACGGCACTCCAACGGGGACGGTGGTGAAGTTCTGCGCCTGGCAGCTCACGGTCATGGGTGTCGGGTAGCACACGCAGCGGTGCGGACACGCCGATGCCGGATTCGGCTTGCCGAGGACCAGCCACACCACCAGCCACAACGAGAGGCCACCTGGGAGGAAAGAGGAGACTGGGGTGAGCTGGAGCTGTCCGCGTAACGCTGCTCAGCTGAGCAGGGAGGGAGTCGCGTCCCAAGCAGCACTTGGCACCAGAATAGCCTAGGCTAAAAAAGTCCCTGTTAAATATTGTGATATTTATATAAATATTTTTTTTAATAAATGATTTTCGCGTCGTTATAAACTACGACATTTAGATTAAAATCACAGGTTTATTCCTGCCATAAAAACACAGACAGTCTTTACGCACGGGCAGAACTTTCAACAGTTGAGTTCACTAAAACAGTGATCACTCTAAATTTAAATGTAATTATTTTGACTTCGACTTCTTACAATCAGCATGTCTTATAGCGTTGCGTAGAAATGAGCGTTGCTTTGAAAAGCAAATAAATCAAAGTTTGCGTTCAGTAGCTGTACCTTTTCATTGATTGTTCCACGTTTTAAAGTCTAATCGAAGATTATTTTCCGGTGAAAACAATCAGAAACTATCCCAAATAGAAATAGCAAAATAAAAAGCAACCCCACTGTCTGCATTCATAATGCATTGAAAGCCAAAGGAAGCCGAAAGAAACTTACTTTTGCAGTTGCGCACGATGGAGCTCCGTCGGCTCCGAGAAAGAAAAGAGTTGTCCATCCTGAACCAAAGCCCAAAGCGAGTTAGCCTGAAAGAGGCGAATTAATGCCTGCTATCTCCGCTGATGCCCTGGTTTCCGAGTCGGAGCGACTGAGAGTGTGCCGGCTGATGGCCACCAATGTCCCATTTATACCCAAGGATGCTGTTGTTGCCTACGGCAGCGGGTGCTGTGGATTCTCCTACGTCACCAGTGTGGGTCATGAATGAGTGAGGGCGGTAAGAACCGGAGAGGGGAGGGGTTGACCTCAGGGGATTCTGTTTGGAGCTTCGACGCGCGTAAAAGCTGGTTGGAGACGTGCGCTTGGACTGTGAGAGAGGAGGAGTCTGTGCAGACGCACGTAGAAGAGGGATGGAGTGCGAAAGAGTGAATGGAGAAGCAGCAGAGGGAGGCGGGAGAAGCCAACAATGATGACTGGGCTGTGTAGGAGCCATGCACGGGTAGGAGAGGCTCATTTCCTGGACGGCACTCTTTGAGACAGTTATGGTTCGTTTCCGGCGAACTGCAGCCAAACAGTAAAGTAGAATATCTCCTAGATGGTTGTGTTTCCAGAAACAAGGATGCCCTCAAAGTATGATTCAGCCACAGAAAGAAACCAGAGTCAGGAAGTGGCCACTCAAAACAACTGTGATTGAGGAGCATTTTTGAGGAAGTTAACACAATTATGATGTTTGTATTTCAGTTATAGCTCAAGATTCTCGATATAAAATATTAAAACATTCTAGTCGCTTTTCCAAGCATATTAAGGATAATGTAAAGGTGACACAACAAAACCTTCTTAATCCTTGTGCTATCTTAGATTAACCTCACCCTTACATTGACGTGTTCTCCCTATGACAAAGGTGGAAAGATTTCATGTAATCCATGGACACCAGTGAAGTTCAGATATCATTGAAGAAAAAAGGTTCAGAGCACTGTCTAGTAGGTCTAGATGACCCAACTCTCAATGTTAAAGTGCCTAGGATAGCACAAGTGTTAAATATATCATGCAAAATCCACTTTTTGAGTTTTTAAGTGTATTATCATGTTCATTCCTCACAGAAAGCAACCCCAAAGTGGTATTTTGATCCAATCAAGGATTTCTGAGCATTTCTCTTAAAACCTGCCCTCTAAGCACCAACCTTTCTCCACCCAGAAAAACAAGCGGGTTCTCACATTGTGACGCAGAAAAGTGAGGAACAGCCCTTTTCAGGAAAAGCTTGCACTTTCTCCACGGAGCTAGCTGTGATTGACAATATATAAACAATATGCACATCCACCTTTGCAGAAGTTTGGATGTTTGGTTTTGTGGTCAAGAAGCTGCCGAGGTCAGCTCTAGGTTGACGTCATGAAATGGGCGGCAAAAGCCGGTACCTCAGAGATATAGTTGTCTCACTACCGGGCAACAAAATGAACTGTGAAAATAATTTATTTTTCATTAAAAAATCATTCTTTAGTCTGCCAAAGGTCTACCTCCACCTGGGGCTCTATTAAACATCTCACTTGATCTTAAGAACGGTGAGGAAACAGACTAGAACTACCTGGTCAATGACCCGAAAAGAGCTGGGACAGCCCTAACAAAGGATACTAATGTTACTAATAGTAAAACACACTTCACTGTCACAGAGGACAATCCTGCAGGGTACAAGGTTCTCCATGCTAAAGCCAGCTCATGTTCATGCCTATTAAAGGTTGTCAGTGACCATCTGGATGAGCCAGAGGAGGTCTGGGAGACTGAAAAGTGGTCAAATGAAACCCAAACATTTCACCCAGACAACCAAGGGGTGACTTTGGAAAAAGAATTGAAAAGTTCTGGAAGCCAGTTTTCAAAAAATCATCCAACAGAGGATCTGTGGAGGACGTTTGTGTCCACATTGCCTAGCGACAGCTCTAAAACATCACAGCTAAAAGAAGATCTGCAGGGAAGAATGGGCCAAAACAGCAGCTACAGAGGAAATGTTGACCTCAACCAAGGTTACAAAGTATTGAAATTAACTTTTATTTACCATGATAAAACTAAAATTCTTTCAATTTACTAAGTTCCTGGATTCTTTCTTTTTTAATTATGTCTCTTCCAGTTGAAGCATACTTATGGTGAACAATAAAACCTTTCTTATCGTGTGAAGACAACTTGTGGAATCTTTAACTGTCAGATACCTTAATGCCCTACGGTAAATACTAAACATACAATGTTCAGACAATAGTTACTCTGATTTTGTGTAGTCTTTAACAATTTTAAAACACTCTGACAATTATTCTGGAAACAAATGTAACATTTTAATAACATTAGGAATAATAATGTTTTGTCTGGCTTTGAAAACTATTAAAAAGCTCTTGGCAGAAATATGCAAGTGACCTAAACTTCTACTGCATAATTCAATAAAAGCATTTTGACATCTAGCAATGAGAATCTTTGAAATTATTTGAAAAATCTTCCACAATTATGGATAGAACAATCTCAGATTTTGGTTTTGTTTCTTTTAAAATGAATCAAGACTGAGAGCGAAGTCAATTCAGAAAAAAGCAAAGAGGAGTTCCAAAAGATGTGATTGGTGGATTCATGCTTGATATGCACACACATCCACAATCCTAGAGTTGCTTCCTTTCATTTCAGTACAAACAGTGCATGCGAAACATAAACAAATGAGTAATTTCAGGGCTCTATCACACTTTCTAAGTGTTATTGTTTTTTCCCACTTTGCTGCTTCTCATCTCTTTGGACCTGTGGATTCACAAAGGTCGCTTAATCACAAGTTCTTCAATGGTTTTCCTCCTCACACTCTACAGCACCTGCTGCGCAAGTGTGTGTTTGCATGTATGCTTGCTGTGGGGAACTTTGTCTAAATGCCACCGTGTCCCGTCTGCCAGTCAGCCTTGTGCCAGTCACCCACACACCCGGTATGCAGTTCTGTGTAGGCATGCTCTTCTAGGTTTGCGTGATGATCACTACGTCATGTTTGTGTAATCCCCACACAGAAAACAAAATGTGGCTTCCCTGGCCGCTGCCTACACTGACACATCTGTCAGCCCTGTCTATCTATCCATCTGCATGTCTGTCTGTCCGTTTGGATCCTCCCTCTCTTAATTTCTTCTGTTTTGGGCTGTGATTCATTAGCAAGCAATGACTGCATCCTGACACCTACTGATGAAGCATGATGTTATCTTGCATTTTCTTGGCGTTAAACTGCCTAAAATAAACCACTTTCAATGAGTATATCGTTGGTTTTTCTGCTGGAGATGTGACTCTTCAGATCTGCTTGACATGAAGATTAAACTGTTCAATGGGATGTGTGACATACTCAATGTTTTTCTGCTGCTATAAGGTAAAATGCAAGCCTCTGATGGATAAGATACATTGCTTCATGTTTTAATTAAAATAGGATTTACAGGAGAAGGTGTCCTATACACGATTAGACTTACCTAATTTATTTTGCGCACTCTAAGGTGCATTTAAAAGCCTTTATTTTTTTCTAAATGACTGTGTCTTTTATAATTCGGATCGCGTTATATGTGGAGTAATTCTGGCAGTGTTTCCTGACGTTGAAGCGATTTTGAGAGGGACACGGCGGTCTGTCAAATGTTTGGATGGGTGGTATAGTGAATAAGTTAACGTGTGTGTTTTTTTGCTTTTGTACAAGGTTGTGAGTTAGTGTGACACAGTGACGTTTGTTTTAGCTTTGTTTTTTTATGTGTTGCCAACAAAGCTGGGAGTTAAGCTACATACACACCAAGCATGTGATGTGAGTTCACGAATGTGCCAAATGGGCATTCTTGAACACGCTTTTAGCATGTGGTGTTCACACTGGACTTTTGCTACCCGATACTACCACATGTACCTACAGTTGAAAGAGGCTTGGTGTGAAATGTCGAAGCGGTGCAAATCTCCCAAATCTTTCTCCAAGTATTTTTTCTTTCACAGCTCTATTTTGATGTATGAAAGACTTGGTGTGATTATAATTACAGCTGGGCATTAACCACAATTATTAAAAATCAATCAAAAGGATGCTACATACATCACTACCAAATCCGAGTCCCTGATTTGTCAAAGTTCAACTGCTTTACAGTAACTTTTAACGTGCATTTAATGGCCAGACGTTTTGTACAAAGAGCCCAAAAATAGACTTAAAACATGTGAATGTAAGAGTTTTGAAGGCGAAAGCCCGAAACCCACATCTACATTTATTTACGTAGACTTTTTTATGGAAGTGGTTGTGCCTTTCCGAGCCAGATGTTCACGCAGCATTACAGGTATTGTGAATACGCAACTGTGGGGAAAGCTTCTAATGTGGCTAACGTCTAGCTTGCTTATAAACAAGTTCTGGAATTACAGGGAGCACAGGTAATAAAATCTGACTGACTTAACTACTTACATTTGACTCTTTTGTCTCACTTAATCCGCCTTATAATTTGGTGCATCTTAAAAGTTCAAAAATAGACCATTCATTGAAGGTTTACCGGTGTATTATAATGCGGACAATACAGTATTCAAAAGACTTGCATAGATTGTACAGTCACTTGTTTTAATATTACTGGGCCTCTGTAATGACAGGCTGTGATAAATACAAAAGGATGTGAGCACAACAATGTGAAAAGCTCAATATATACCGCAAAAAATGACTGCTCAAAAAGCACAGAAATAGTAAAACAAAAGACCCAGGACATTTTCTACTTGCAGGTGACTCAACATGTCAAATTGTTTTAAAGAAAAGCCACAAATGGCTCGCTGGATGATCCAGACATCTGTCTCATGTGCGGCTTAAAGACACCAGCACGTTTCAGTGTTTGTCCAATTGTCACAGACAAAGCCATCGCTGCTTTTCTTCACAGTTTTTCTCACCTTCTGAATCATGCCTCTCTTTGTTTTCCTTTACACCCTCCCATTTTTCTTTTTTGTTTCTGATGTTCACTCGGCTGGCGTCATCACTTCCTCTTAACCATATCTGTGACTGTCTTGTCTTTCCACGCACTGTCCTGTGGTATGTAACACAATGCTTTGTAGCTTCCTCTCATTCGTTTCTCCACTAATAAAGCAACATTTCTTAATCTATGAAAGAGCTTTTCTGTAGGGGCATTTTTATTTCATGCTTTTGTTTCCATTTATTTTCTTGCTCCTCATTCAGGAGTTTTTTATTGTTTTCATATTTACTGTAGACTTAATGTAAAGATTTTAGCTGAAGTTGATGTTGTAATTAATTAATCCTTTTACAGTGGAGCATTAGCTCCAGTGTTTACATTCTTTGGACTACTTTGGACTAGAACTCTTCCACCGTTTACGCAATTAATTTAATTTCCTGTGGATCCTAAATAGGAGAAAAGCAGCGCTGCGCTGATATGCAACACCTAAATATATAGAATATCAAAGTGTGCGTTATTTAGGTTTCACCTGCGACATCTCCAGTGTTAAGCTACATTCACACTAAGCAACGCGTGTTCAAGCAATCACTTTCAATGAAAAGTCTATGTAAACATGCGTAAATGCATGTTTGGGGCTTCTGGGTTCAAAACTCTCGTGTTCACGCGTAGCTACACACATTTTTAAGATTGTTTTCTGGCTCTGCGCACAAAACGTGCGGCCATTGAACACGCGTTGAAAGTTAAAATAGGTTAAGTTTTGACCAATCAGGGACTGGTATTGGGTAGTGACATATGAATGGCGTCCCTTTTAATACAAGGAAGTGCCAACTGTTTGAAAATCGATCATGCTGGAGAAAAATAATATTGCGGTTTGTCACCTGGCCGGAATTATATCACACCAAATCTTTTGTGTATCAGAGTCAACCTGTGAAAGAAAAAGCCTGAAGAAAGATTCCCAAGATTTGGTCAACTTTGACATTTTGCATCATTCCTCTTTAAACTGGACATATGCAAGTAAACAGTAGAAAAGAGGAAGAACATCTTGGGCCAAACGCACATTCAGTAACCCATGTTTAGCGTGTGCCTCAATGCATGTCACATGCCCCGTGTGTCTGTAGCATTGAAGGATTATAGGGCCTATTTTATGCTTTTCTTATGTCATTCAGAGTAAACTATATCCATATATATGATCCTATATTATCTTTGATACACTAAATAACAATTTTTATGAAATATGAATTATGCTTGCAGCTTATTTTGTTACCTAGACTTTAGACGACTCGATCTCTGAGGCACCTTGTGCGTGCCGCCCATTTCATGACCTCAACCGCGACAGCCTATTGTGTTTTGGCCTCATTTCTTTTCATTCGTTCATCGCTTTCTTTGCACCTCCACCAGCAAATCGTTTGCTCCTTTTTCTGCAGTGTCTTCTCAATGTCATCCATCTCCTTGCGCCATTCTCGGAAGCATTTAGAATCCACCCCAAAATGTTGTGTAGATTCCTCACCAGAATGTTCTTTGGCGTAGGCCACCGCAGCAAGTTTAAACACTAAACAGAATGAGCATTTCTTGGCTACACTGACTCACAAAAGTGAGCTACGCAGACACCTGTCATCTGCACAAGTGTACATGGCTTCTAAAGTAACACTTGTTAGACCCAGCATTTATTGGAGACAGGACACAATTGGACACTATACAGTATGGTATTGTGCATTTAAAATGAAAGCATTTTAGCCGATCACTATTAGCTCCACAGAGAAAGTTGGGGCGTGTGTGTTAGCCTGGGGACGATGCTGGCAGTACAGACTCTTCCTGGAAGGGGCTGTTCTCACCGGTCTACATCACATCCTGGGTTGGGGGGGTTGGTTCTAGAAGCAGGAACACTCAAAAATGCGTAAATGGATGAAAATTCCGCTTTGGGGTTGTTTATGGTGAGGAATGAACACTATAATTTACTTAAAAGCTCAAAATGAATATAGTTCACTTAAAAAAAAAATGTTTTTCTATCTTTCCATGCAAATAGACCAAAATGACAATCCTTGAAAATCATTAAGGTTTAGTGTGATGATGTTCAGTGTGACATTTAAAGCGACTGTTTGCGATTTCCTTACATTATGTGCCTCAACACCCACTGACCTCTGTCGGATGACATCATTTCATGGTTGAGCTGATATTGTTCTGAACTAATTTCCCTTAGTCACTGTGGCATATTTAGTCTATCAATTAGAAAATTACATGATCCTAATTTTACGTAGTATTTTAAGCTTTTATGTATTCATCTTTGTCAACTGTTGTGTTTTCAGATGAAGCTTATTAAGGTAATGTATATTGTATAGCTGATATGCTTGAGTCTAGTGTTATAATTCACTGATAAATCTATAGTCCACATGAGTAACTAACTCGAAAAATAATGAAAAAAACTCTGTTGATGATTGTGAAGCAAGTTTGTTTTTCATCATAAACCAAATATTTTTTTTACTATTTTGCTTTTAGACAATGCAGTCTTTTTTATTAAATGAACCCTATAATTTATACAATCCTAATTTCAAATCACTTTTTGTTGTTCAAATGTAACTTTACACGGAAAACATTGTTTTAGGTATTAAATGACAACATTGTCATTATGTTAGACTGCATAGACTGTGTTGCTTCATTTTACAAAAAAATATTGGTTGCCTATACTTTAATTGCTACTAGGATACTATTTATTGTGCTAAATGAGTGTATTTGATATCCAATAAACTGAGAGTTTTCATGACCAGAAGTCAAAAATGGTATCTTAAACCACTCTAGTAAGCAACAGTCATTTTCACTACACTGCTTGTCCTGTGCAAAGTAATTTACACAATGTTGACTGGACTTCCTTTGGTCACTTTCTTTCTTTTCCTCTTTGTGTGCACGGGATCAATAACAATACTCTTCTAATTCCTCTTCCAACTTCTCCATCATTCTCTCATTCACTTGCTGTTCATATCTAAACTGCAGATGCATTTAATGAAGCTTCAAGTTAAAAGTGAAAAATAAACGTGCCACTATTACTCCAATATACAATGGGGCAAAAATATTAACAGATAAGACAGGTGAGGTCATTTTCAATCAAGATGCACTTTACTTAAGTGAGACAGAAGGTTAAAAAAAGAACACATGAAAACACATTAAAGGATTTTCACAACATGTATTTGTGAAATAAATTATATTATAAATAAATAAATATTAAAAAAGTAAGTATTTGTTCAGTAGCAAAATTTCTCCTTAATATTTTATAATGCAATATAATGGTAATGGCAAAAGTCGAAAATTTCCTGTAGATCTTTACCAGATTTACTCACTCAATTGCTGATATTTTGGCCCATTTTTCAGTACAGATTTTTTTAAGAGCTGTTGTGTTTTAGGGCTGTTGCTAGGAAACACGGATGCAATCTTGCTCCATGGATTCTGGCCTGAGGTCTGGAAACTGGCTAGGCCGTTCCAGAACCTTTAAATGCTTTTTATATAGGCATCCTTTTAATAACTGGGCAGTGTGTTTATTCTTTCCAGATAGACAGCGACAAAGCATGATGTTTCCACCCTCGTGCTTTTACAGCGGGAATGGTGTTCTTGAGATGCAACTCTGCACTCTTCCCTTTTATGTTACTATAGTATCCGTTTTTACTGTCTGCCAGCTCTCTTCAGATTATTGACCAGTTACCCGTGTCGTCCTAGTATGTTTCCCCACCATTCTTTTATATTATTTGTACTCCACCTGAGATCTTGTATGGAGCTTCAGTTGGAGGAAGATTGTCAGTTATCTTGTATTTCTTCCATTTTCTAATAATTGCTCCAATAGTTAACCTATCCTCAGAAAGCTGCATGGTTATTGTAGATTGGTTCATCCCAGTCTTGCTCAGGTCCACAAGCTTGTTTCTGGTGTCCTAAGACAGCTCATTGGTCATGGGCATTGTGGAGAGGTTGACTGTTTATGCACAAACGGAGTTCAAACAGGTTCCAATAATACATGTAATCAGTGGAGGATGAAAGATTTGATTTGATTTGAAATGGTTTATTTCAAGCAATCAAAGCAAGAATAATGCACAAAACAATACAATCAGCAGTTATCCATTCATACAAGACATATCAAACTTAGGTTAATTGGACATTAAGTAAAAGATTGAAAGGGAGTGGAAGGAACCCCTTTCGGTGTTCTACCATAACCATTTTATTTCATGATTTATCATTATCCAGTTCATTACATTTTATCAGAAATCAATGCCTTACCAACACAGTTTCAGGTCATTACGAATGCTTAAGTATCAATAAATAACATGACAATGATGAATTACTTGATAATTATGTAAAATAGACAGAACTCTATTTTGTATATCGGCATGCCACATACAGATCAATTGTCTCAAATATATTCAGATTATTTTCATTAGAAAATCATGATTATGTTAAAAAATAACACTATATCTGAAAACAGACATAACAAATCATGATTTTTTTGGGGCAAGTGAAGTGATATAATTAGAGATCAATCACTTTAACCATCTTAAATAATTGATTAAGCAAAAAAAAATTATTGTACATTGTGCCATTTTACTAGGATTCACTAGGATTCAGGAACACTTTAACTTTAGGACAATACCAGAAGAGATGGATGACTGTTTCAGGGGAATTGCTGCAAAAACTACAGAGTGTATCAATGTTTAATCTAAATCTATTTTAAATAAGCTTTTAGCTGGGTAAATTCTGTAAATAATTTTTTAAATGGCTTGTAAAGATCACCCCATATTTGGTCACGCTTTAGATTGGGGGGCTGCAAAACATTCAATAAACTGTTAATAAGAAAACCTTTAATATATTTATTAATCCCATACAAGCAATTTCTAATTGGCTTGTTAATAGGATTAACACATGCTAATAAATGTCTTCATAAGCAGCTTAATACTACATTTCTCATGCTTGTTAATCTCTTATGAGTAGTTTATTGAGGAATATGTTAATGTATTTGTAAACAGCTTATTTAAACTTGTAAATCAGTTGTAAGACATTTACAAATGCTAATTGTGGTACTTATAAGCAATTTACTAAAACATTACTAGTGCTTGTTAATGTCTAATAAATAGTATATTAAGGACTCTTATTATAAAGCGTTACCGGTGTTTCTACATAGCTTGGCTTGTCACCCCGTGTCCCTGGAGCATATGCTGGAGTCACCTCATTTATTTTCTCAATAATGTCAGCAAGGGAAAAGAGGTAACAGTCTACTGACAGCAAGTTATTTCTGAGCGCTGTGCCTTTAATTTCTAGAAACTCCACAATGTTTTTAAAGACGAGAGGTGCAGTTGCGTTCAGAAAGCCTTTGCACTTTGGTGTCCAACAGCATACGCTCAAATGTATTATTCTTTTCTCAGCGAAGACTTAACTGCCAACAAATTAGGACAGTGAAAGATGCAGTGCTATTTTCGTAATGCAGTGAACCCACTCTACGTGCCAACCATAGAGGGGCAATTTGTTTGGCACAAGCAAGAATGATGTTAAAATGACTAAAATTCTTTTATAAATAGTTTTCCAGCTCACTGAAATTTTTCTGTCCAAGTGTATCGGTTATGAACTAGGCTACTTTTCGAACGCAACCTTTGTGCTATCTTAGATGACCCCACCCTTACATTGACGTGTTTTCCCTACCATGACAAAGGTGGATAAAGGTGGAAAGATTTCATGTAATCCATGGACACCAGTGAGGTTCACAAATCATTGAAGAAAAAAGGTTGAGCGCACTGTCTAGTGGGTCTAGATGACCCAACTCCCAATGTTAAAGTGCCTAGGATAGCACAAGGGATAAGCTCCTCAGTGTCATGATTGCTGCTGCCAGCTGCATTCTCCCCTCATCCTTCTGTGCACTCACCAGGCTTCTCAGCTGCTCGCTATTTTCCATTATTGTGTATGGTTATTTAAGGTTCTGTCTTTGTGTTTCTGTTTTTGCAGTGTCCTGTTTAGTCCTGTCAGTTATCTCTTTATTTTGTTCCAAATTTGTTGAGTGTTTTTGGTTATTAAATCTTTTGGCTCCAAACTCCTTGGATTCGAGTCCTTCCTGCTCCTGGATCCTTTCTGGTTACGAACCGTAACACTCAACCACTTCACCGTAAGATAGACAGCGAATATAAGTAATCATGAAGGCATTATTGTCTCTGATTCCATTTCATCCACTTCAATACTGAATGGATTGACACAGAGCTGTGCTGCACAGAGTTGTTCGCCAGTATGAAATGACATATCTTTTATTCTTCGCGACACATGGTCATTACCAAGTAGGATTGCTTTCTGTGGCAATGGCTCCTTTTACTGCTGGACCACTAGCATCTCTCCTACAGTAAATGGTAGCCCACTCTTAGTAATCAACAATGAAGCATTTTAGGGAGTTACTAATCCTCTCTCCAGAAGTTTTGAACTCTGAGCAAAGAGACAGCTGCAACTGCTTCATTGCTCCATTTAAAAAGACCAGTTTACAAAGTAGACACAACAGGAGTTCCACCTTCCACAGTGGGTCCTCTCCTCTGCACTGCAGCCAAACGTAAACATTTTGATGACATAACTTAAATATTATTATTGTTACTATTATTATTACTGTTGCAAAATAATTTTTAAGTTCTGTGAAACTCGTTAGTGTTTACAGTGCAGTGGGGAGTGAAAATGACACCCCCATAGAAACACTTTTCTAAACTACCCACGATTTTTTAATGTGAATGTTCTATTTCACAAGTACTTTTTACACGCTTTTCTTTGACTGTGCTTTTAGAGTTTTATATTATTTGTTGACAAAAGGTGAAAACAAAGTGACATCTTAAAAATTCAAGTTTAATCCCAAAATAACCATTTGAAATCTGTTTCACGCCCATCCAATGGGAGCAGGTTCCACACAACTGTTTATGTTTGCTGTAATCTAAAATGTAGCACTAAAGGACAAAGGAAATAGTCCCTGAGTAAGATGTTTTCAAATATATACTATATTCCAAAAGTCCTTTCCTACAGAATTAACACTTTTCATGCTTTTCATTATACCCTCATGTTTAAGTTTATCTGTAGGCTAAATGTGTCAGAAAACATTCTCATCTCGTCTGTTAGTGATAATTTATTTAGTGCCATACGCTTTCAGTCAGATATGTGTCAACGCTGGAAGAGCTGCTTTTGTATCTGATTTTTTTTTAACCAATTTTTATGTTGTTAGTATTGTAAGAGTTTGTATACTTCTTTCTATCTCTGCCTTTTGCCTCAGTCACAACCTTTGGGTTGAGTTTAGGATGTAGCCCCTACTCTTGGACAACCCAAAAACCTGCAGCACCTGCACAGGTCAAGCTACGTCCGTCCGTTAATGAATGAAGTTCCTGTGTCAAAGATGAAGCTCTGACTGCATCATCTTAATATTTATTTGAGAGATTCCAGCTGAGGAAAACCAATTTCCCATTACTCCTCCATGCTCACACTCCCCTCTCTGTGAGCTTTAAACTGGGTTTTCTCCACAGGGAGAGTAGCTCCTGAACCCTGTGCTTGATCAGGAGCATGCTCAGATGAGAGACACAACCCAGACAGGCTCACTTTCTGTGATGAATCAGTGTTTGATTTTTTCCGCCTTCTGATGTGGAGACTTCCATTTGCTGAACTCTTCTCTGTTTTCATCAGTCTTAATGGTCAAACACACTTATCAAACTAAAGAACATTTTGAAGGCTAAAAGCTGGCAGCTAGTTTTTTCTCTCTCACTGTAGTCAGTTTTGAGTTCTTTTTAGTTTTAACATTTTTTATTGTTTTTGAGAAAAACAAGCAGCAACAGAAGAAAAAACAAAAACTAAATTTTCAGCACAGCAAAGTCACCGCACAGAGGCAAACACATCAGCTAGTTACATACATCCAGTACATTACATAGATAATGTCATGGGGAACCAGATTATCATTATTTCAACCAGAGGACAATGTTTGGACCACCTTTATAAAGAATGTTGACAAGATGGTAAGGAAGGTGATCAAGCATAAGCTTCCATGGCTCATAAAAAGCATCAGAATTGCCCTTTAAGAGGGCACTGAGGCGCTCCATAAGAAGAACTTTGAATGCCTCTCTGTACCACTGTGTGACAGAAGGAGGTTGTCCCTGAATCCACTGCAGCAGTATGCATCGTCTTGCCAGGTGTAAAAGCTTACGTAATAAAACCATCTCCTGACCAGATAGAGGCAGTCTCTCCACAGACACGCCAAGAAGAAATAACACTGGGCTAAGAGGGAATCGTTTTGTGAAAAATACAGCCGAGTTCTGTTACAATATTTTTCCAGAATCTGGTGACCAAAGGACATTGCCAGATGCAGTGATAGTAGGTTACTTAACCAGATTTACATTTTATACAAAGAGGGGAACATTGAGAATTAAGTCTATGCAGAAGCTGTGGAGTGTATTGAAGTGCTGAATTCTATATTGATTTTCTCTGAGTCTGTTGCAGGTGAACACTGTCTTGGCAGATACAAAAGCTTTAGACAATGTTTTACTACTGAGCTCCATTCCCAAATCCCGGCTCCATAAGATCCTGGTCCCTCCAGTTGAAAGGAGGTTTAGCAGGGTTAGTTGTCCGTAAAAAAGTGAAATACATTTCCTTTTGGTTGTGGCATCATCATTAAATTTAAGAAGGAAGTTTTCAAGGGAATTCAATATATGTTGATCAGCTGGAAAGGTGAGAGATAATTTTACAGTGTCTCACTTGGAGATAACCAAAAAAGTAGTGTACTTAGACAAACATTTCTCCAGTTCTGAGAATGTTTTCCTTTTAATTTTGAGAGGTAACATTTGCATAGGAGACAGTACCCTAGGAAGGATATTAATTTTTATCAAACTTATTCTACCTAGCCATGAAAATGGGAGGTCAAACCACCTGGTAAGGTCCCTTTTCACTGAAGCCAGGACTGGACCAAAGATTAACTTGTACAACTCAGCAGTATTTGCAGTAACTCTGATACCCAAATAGGTAAAGCCAGCTTGATCGCCTAAATGGAAAATCCACAGGAGGAACCCACTGTTTTTTATTTTTATTTTAAATTGCAAACACAAACAATAAAGGGGAGAGTGGACAGCCCTGACGTGTTCCCCTGCTTAGGAAAAACATTTCAGACACCGGACAGTTTACCAGTATCCTTGCAGCTGCTGCCCTGTACAGTAATTTCACCCACCAACTAAATTAGTTTGGAGTTCTTTTTATTAATATTCTTCAAGCATTGTCTGTAACAATCTGACTTGAATTTTTACACGTTTTCAATACGCAGTCTCCCATAACCGATTTTTCACTTTTCTTTTTTAAATGTGTTTTTTTAAGACATTATGTTCACTCCCCTTCAATCAACTAAAAGTTTTTTAACATTCCAATTGTAAAGAACTATTCACAGCAAAGCAACAACATTGTAAAGGGTTACAGTGACGGAAACAACATGTAATCATCACTCCTAATAGATCATGTGGCCTGATGACGTACAAACCTAAACAAACTGATTCATCTGTGACTAAAACATTTAAAGAAATGTTTTCATCCTGAAATAAAGAACTTCACTTGTGGGATTTTCAGAGAAGTTTTACATGAAAATAGGGAACTTAAGATATAACGGAAATAAAGTCAATAAGGATTACATCAAATCAGCAGGAAAGCTGTAAAGTTTGTCCTGTATTTTTTCATGTACCACAGCTTATAGCAACATTTCACTAAAAAAGATGTGAAATTAGCTTAAAACTACACTATATATATATATAGAGAGAGAGAGAGAGAATTTCCCCATTGTGGGATAAGTAAAGTTTCATATATATATAATTTTGTTTTTTTCGGCAAGAATTTTCTTATATGTAATTTAGCATAGGATAGTGGCATAATTTTCTTTCAAATTTTGTAGGTTTACTGTCCAGATTTCAGCCTGGACACCATGGTGTTGTCATAATTAAAGCCATTATGTTACAGCAATCTTAATCCAGTTAAAATTTTGTACTTTTTGTGTGCTATTTCCAGAAATTCTAGCCTTCCATGTTTCAGAGGTTTACATGCAGAGTTAGAAGACTACTCACTAATGCGAGCGTAAAAGTTTGGACGAGTCTTAGATACAGTAAGTGTGTCAGTCAGACCTTATGAACTGAATTTACAGTAATGCTAGAACTTGTTTGTGACACGCTGCATGTTATCCCTGTTAGAAGCGTTAGCCACGCTAGCGTGTTCTTAATACTTATAACTCCCAACCTCATCTTCCAGCACTTAAAAAAAAACAGACGGATACTGCTAAAACACGTTTGTGTAACTATGCTAACACCCAACCTTGTTTGTGACACGTTAAAAAAAAACACAGTTTGACACCACTACACATTAGCCATGTTAGCATGTTCACAAAAACACCTAACCAAACATTTTAAGAGAGCCCCGTGTATTTCTCAAAATCGCTTAACATCAGTAAACACAACCAGAGTTAATCCACATTGCTCTTGATTGTAAAATGTACTGTCATTTTTAGAAAATTAATCCTTTTAAGTGTGTCTTGTGGTTAATTAAAGGCCACATTTAAATGAACTAATTGAAATAATGTGAAATTGTTCGTAATATTTCATTTAGTTTGCACTTATAATCTTTTTTTTTATCATTGCATTATTTCCATTTACAAAAGAGATTGTTGCTCCAGTCACACTCGCTTTTAGGGTCTCTCTCTGTGACCCCCAAAGGGATTCAGCTGAAGATGAATGGATGGATGGTTTTTCAGAAGGTGTTTTGTCCCGACTCTCAAAAAGCACTGTACTAATATTTGGTCCCATTTTCCCAAAGGACTATGTTCTAGCAATATTCGTTTTCTCAAATTTAGTGATTTGAACCACAGCTACCCTTTTAAATAAAACAGGCTTTACCTTTGTAACAAGAGTACTTATTCTGCCTTAGACTTAACATTTTGCAAATTATCTTTAAACTGTTCCTGCTAAGAGGCCTGCAATTTCAAAGATGTCGCTCTTGGAGGTTTGTTTCACAGTCTGATCCTGACATAAATTTGTTTAATCCATTAGGATAGGAAGAAGCAATCTTGAATGTTTTCCATTATCAATTAATCTTTCCCAGCATAACAGTGCACTTCCATTTTGTTTAGCAAGTCATTTTGTATTTATGTTGCATTTATGAATTAAACGACGGTATTTTATAAAATACGACGGTATTGTCTTGGAAAAAGAACAACTAATGTGTGAACAACCAGGGCTTCCTGTTTCAAATAAAGATTTTCATAGCCAGCTTGCTGGCATGTAGCAAGGAATATATTCTTTACAAACACACACACACACTCAATTTTTCCAAACTGCAAAGAAACACTGGAGAGATTTAGAAATTGCTTTTACCTGCTGTTTGTTGTGTCGACCCCCTACACAATATTCAAACTGCTCTAAAATATTAAACTATCTTTGTACTCTTTCATAGTGGCCACATTAAAACGCAGTGTAGAATTTTTCTAAATTGTTAAAGTCCCACTCCAGTCATATTTTGATCTATTGTAAGCGTTTCCAATGGTCTTGTAACTATGATTAGGCTGTTTTTAGCCCAAATAAAAAAGCTGTGTCATTTTCTAATAGATAGTTTGTGCAGACCAGCAGGAGTTCCTTAGAATCTAACCTCTGAGTTGTAGCTTGCACAGAGGTTAGACTCCACTAAAATCTCATCATCCTTTAGTTAACACTCACTCACACAAGCTTACAGCCTTTCACAATCCCAAGCTAACATTGGCGGGGCAACAAAACTGGCAAGCAATGTTGGAGCTATCCAGCCGTACAGTTTTGAGCAGGATACCAGCTCAGACGAGGAAAACTGAAGACGTACAAAGATCTATTTGTCTGCAAGTGGATGCATCAGAATGGAGCGGAAAAGGGAGACTTTGGCTCGGCATTTCAGTTGCTGAGTCACAACTGAGAGCTTTTTCAAATGGCATATTTTAAATCTGCTCCTGATTCATCACAGTTTGAATAAAGAAATGTTCAGAAATGCTGTTTTGAGTTGAAATCATTTTATGCATGTCCTCCATCATAAGAAAAATGCTACAAGAACATGTTAAAAACACCAAATTTTTCGTTGGAGTGGCTCTTTAGAGTGAGAAGCCTAAGCATTAACCAATTATTTATTTGTATCCAAAAGGATTAAAATTTGGCTAAAATTGGAGGGTCTCCAAGGTCCCTAAAATCGTCTGATTATCAGCACGCCCTTGCCCCCGTCCTTTCATTCCACTGCCACAGTCTGATTGTTAGAAATCCTATGACAGCAGCGAAGGCTGTTGAGATGGGCAGGGGGCCCGGCTACGACCAGACAGTAATCTGGTGATCCCGGCCAATTGGGGAGTCATCATTGATGCTGCACCAAACTCATCATAGCCTTGATGGCACCACGGCAACTCTGAGACGTTCGTATTGATGAATTGCTGTTGATGCTGAGAAGAAGACAAAGACAGAACACTGTGCTTGGTCCACTACTCAGATGAAGAGCAACACACACAACAAGAGCAAAGAAGAAGTTGTTGACTTTTTATATACCACCAGGCTACCGGGTGGTCGGCGGCCAGTGGCAGATTTACACATCGTCCAATCAGAGCTCCTGCTGGCCAGCAATCCAGCTGCCACCGCTCTGTGGCTGCCAATTTTGTAATGACTGATGAATGATGGCCACCTGACTGCCGCCATCTACATTCATCACCACGCCAGCGATCATTCAAAACATCTGACAGCTTATCCTGTCACAACGAGCAGTTGTCACATTAAAGAAACAGGCAGAGATGGTTAACTGACAGGTTTTTATTAGTTTAATGCAGCATCAGTAAAGTTTGTCTAGGTCAGGAGCACCTGTGAAAGAACATAGATTTAAATGTTAAGGTTTTACAGCTGCTGCATGTCTGTGTATGCCTTGTCTGATTGTGGTGACTCACCTCTGTTTTCTGTGGCAGGAATGGTCCGCCAGCAAGAGAGATCACTAAGGGTGAAAGAACCTTATATTGGTTCCGGGGAGGGAACCAAAATCATTGTAAAGTGAACAGGGGACATTTAGAATAGTAATTTCATTATTTGAGTGAATTATTGAAATGCTTTAGGAACAGTTAGTGAGTTATATTTTTATATGGGGAGATTGTCTATTTTTATAGGGTTTGGGGGAACATTGAATGTAAATATTTTAATATTTTGTGTAAATGATTATCTGTGGGAACCTGGGTGGATGGTAGCTCCCAAAGGAGAAATCCTATAAAGGTGGGAGTTGTAACTATTTGGAGGGTTGTTGTTGGTTAGTGGTTAGAGCTTGGGGCATGACTGTGAAATGCCAACAGAAGAAATTGGAAAATAAAGTTTGAGCTAAACAAGTCCTGAGACTCTGCCTGTGCTTCCACCATGATGATGGCCTATTTAAAAAAACAATAAAACGACAGTGTTTGTAACATGTTTAGGTTCTGTTCTGTGGACTACGAACTGAACACGACATATCTAATCTTGAAGATTCTGCTGATGCCTCCCCATCACACGGTGGCAGTTGTATTTGTGACCATAGGTTAAATGAGGATATGCATGATAACAGAATGGAAATAACATATTTGTTGTTAGTCAGTGGCAAATTAGGAAAATAAATTTTGTTGCGCGTCTCTATTAAAGAGAAAAAATGTTTTGCATTTTCAATGCAAAATACTTAAATAATTCTGGCACTCAACAAAATCTAATGCTATCTAAAATTATGTCCTATTTCCGTTCAGTGGGATTTATTTAGAACCTATAATAAACAAGACTGAAATCTTTGTCTCACATTTTTTTCTGTGAAAGGATCCATTACCATCTTCTTCATTTGCCTGTACTACATTGAATTTTACAAAGCTCCTTTCCTCCCACATTTACCACTACTGGACCTAGAGAAACCTGTACACAAGGACTATTTATGAAGGGATATGTTGGACATCTAGTGCAGGTTGCAGCCTCTAAACCGTACGTCCTCCATCCTTTCTACTCCATGTTCTCTCTGGTAGTCAGCAGTCGCCCCTCATCTCTCTCCTCACATCCGTCTGCTCCCCTTTCATCTCTTATTTTTAACCCTCAGGCATGCCTCATGCGTGACGCAGATGGGTGCGTAATATGGACACAGTAAACTAAGGAGGAAGAAGGTCTGGGCTGATCAGAGATTGAGAGGGAGACAGTGACTGATATCAAAGAAACACAGACTGACACGGGAGGGGGGGTCTCATTAAGAGAATGAGGAAGAATGAAAGCAACTCACTGAACGACAGATGCAACAAGGTAAAGTAAAAAAAGGCAGAAATAATGACTTCCCAAGGTTTTCAAATAACTATGTAAACTATTTGTCAAACATAAATGAATGGGCTCCCTGCAACAAAAACTGATGTCCAGAATCTTAAGACATAATCAGTACTGCATCATATTAACTTCTTCCTTCTGCCTGTTTTCCCCATCTATCTCCCTGAAAGCTCAACACACCCACTCGTTTGTCGGAGAATAAGGAGAGGAGTTGCAGATCAATCTTACGTCACTCAGCAGTCAGACAGAGACTTTTCATAGAGGCACTGAATGAGCATCAGCACCAAATGACGCACACCAACTGCCAAGCTGAAATATTCTTGCTTTTTGTGTCTTTGCATGTGTGCACAGACAGAAACAAATTCATGTAGAAATATATTCATGTATGAATAGCTCAAAGCTTTAAAACTGATCTGGACACCTCTACGTAACAAACTAAGTGTCTTTACTCCTTTCCAGCACACGTCTAACAGTAATGTTCCTATTAAATGACAATGAGGCTAAAATTTTCAAGACCCACACACACACAATGTAAATGTTCAAGGTTTCCTCGAACGTAACCACTGTATTTTCTTCCTGAAGCAACAAAAGCTTTCAAATTACAGTTAAATGAGGCAGACAACATTTTTAAAAACTTAGATCAAAATAAAAAGATTAATTCATTGAAATGAGGAGGAGCTTCACAAATAAGTATGTGACAAATATATTTGCCCACACTGACCAATGCAGCAGTGCTGTAATCCATGAAAGGATGTTAAGTGACCTCACAGTAACACAAATAAAAAAATAGAGTCATCTAGTTCAAAAGTCATTGGAGTTTCCTGTAATGTTGTATTGGTATGAGTTTGTTTTTCTTCTAGGTGTTGGCTGCTTTTTATAGTCCAGTGTTTTTATATCTAACCATCTTCTGAGTTTTTGCTGAGCTATTTCTTTGTTAACAGATGAAAGCTCATGTTTGTTTGTTTTTGTTTTTTTAAATTTGAATCATCCATCATTTCCATGTTTAGCAGAGCCATCGCCTAGCAGAGCCCGGGACAGACTCCGACGACCCTGTGACCCGAAAGGGATAAAGTGGATTAGGAAAATGGATGAAAGGATCTTAGAAAGTAAAATAACCACAAAAACACATTTGTTCAAATTTCGACTGACCCCCAGGCTACAATTTCGGCCAATAACATAATTTCTGCTCTATGTGAAGAAATGAAGTGTCCCATTGCAAAAATTATTTCATGAAATAGTTCATTTACATTTAATGTTATTGTGTCTG
Source organism: Oryzias latipes (assembly GCF_053564925.1). Classification (NCBI taxonomy): domain Eukaryota; kingdom Metazoa; phylum Chordata; class Actinopteri; order Beloniformes; family Adrianichthyidae; genus Oryzias; species Oryzias latipes. The sequence continues at coordinate 12,622,009 of NC_136237.1, read as the reverse complement.
GGTCTCCTTGTGCCTTAATTTGTGCTATCCTAGGCACTTTAACATTGGGAGTTGGGTCATCTAGACCCACTAGACAGTGCGCTCAACCTTTTTTCTTCAATGATTTGTGAACCTCACTGGTGTCCATGGATTATATGAAATCTTTCCACCTTTATCCACCTTTGTCATGGTAGGGAGAACACGTCAATGTAAGGGTGGGGTCATCTAAGATAGCACAAGGGTTACAATACAGGGTTGTGACAGGAAGGGCCCACCTGTCCTGTCACAGGAACAGTGAAACAGGAGTAAAAACTGATTCGCTGTGGCGACCCCTGAAGGGGTATTCTGAAAGGTGAACAAAAACATAAAGGTTCAATGAATGAATTTTCATTTTCAAATCACTAAATCTGTCCCTCTATGAAAAAAAGTTGGATACCCCTGCTCTAAACAGTTAGCTGATTAAACACTGTACTTACAGTGTAGATAACATTCTTGACTGAAACGAGAAGAATTTCTGGTATGCTGATTTGCAAAATTTCTTCCATATCTGGGACAGGAAGGATGCTAAAAGTACAAAAATAAGTTTCCACAACCCTAAATATCTAGTTTGGGCTCTAGTGGACACCTGCCTTAGAAAAGTACTTTGAATCGCACATAATTAAAAATAAATCTGACAGGGGTTCAATTTAGACAAACCCAAGAAAAACAAGGAGCTAATAGTAAACACCAGCAGGCCTTCAGGTCAGGCTGCACAGTGGTGTAGTGGCCAGTGACGTGCAGTCAGGAGAGGCAGGTGAGGCACAGCCTCACCTGTCATTATGGGAAGAAAAGAGAAAAAATAAATTCAATTATTATATTTAATCAGTAATTTGTGCTTTGCCGTCATTTTCCATTTATATGTACCATTTTTGGGTGTTTTTTCTTTTCAAAATCGCTGAATTTCCGCATTTCCGTTCAGATACTAAGAAGTGACGTGCAATGAGGCATCAGCCCGCTGAGCCTCACCTTGGATTGCGCAATACCTATGCAGTCAGACGGTACTGCTGTCTCTCTGTCTGTCGGTTCAATCACTTGTACTATATGAGCTGAGTTTACCTAATTTAGCAGATGTATATGATGTACAGTGTTTGCTTTTATAAATAACTGTATGTGAGGGACGTGTTTCTTGTGCTGAGCGCTAAACGCCGGCAAAAAAGCCGCTGGGTGAGGCCAGCAGTTCTCGTGCCTCATGTTAGGGGGCACGAGCCCTGAGATTATGAAGCTAAAAAATAATAGAATAAGTGATGGCAAGCGGCAAGTTGTTTTCTTCAGAAGGAGCGGCGTATGGACTTTATTTACAAGTAAATAACAAGTTACAAGTAAACAAGTAAACCACGGTGGCGCAGTGGTTAGCGCTCTTGCCTCACAGCAAGAAGGCCCCCGGTTCAAGTCCCGGCTGGGGGATGTGAAAAACAACATCAATGGGGGACCTTTCTGTGTGGAGTTTGCATGTTCTCCCCGTGCATGCGTGGGTTCTCTCCGGGGTCTCCGGCTTCCTCCCACCATCCAAAAACATGCTTCATAGGTTAATTGGCAACTCCAAATTGACCATAGGTGTGAATGGGTGTGTGAGTGAGGACATTCTACCCTGCAACAAACTGGCGACTTGTTCAGGGTGTCCCCCCTGCCTTCGCCCACAAGTGGCCGGGATAGGCTCTGGCAGCCCCGTGACCCCAAAAGGGATAAAATGGTATAGAAAAAATTCACGTTAACTGCTGTCAATCAAATTGTGAATAAGTTACTCATTATGGTTCATATGTTTGTAAATCTGACTGATGACATCAGTGCCTCACCAGCCATTAACCTCACCGCGTGTCTGGTAGTGGCTAATACCTTGGCCTCAGTGAGAAGGTCCTGGTTCAAATATTTTCCATGTGGAGTTGCATGTTGTTGCATGCATGTGTGGGTTTTTCCGCACGCTCCCACAGTCCAAAAACATGTTTCATACAACAAACCGGCAAGCTGTCTAGGTTTTACAAACCCCTTGCTCAACGGTATCCAGGTTAGGTTCCTGCAATCCCTTTACATTGAAAGGGATGCAGCATGTTCAGAAAATAGAAAGGATGGTTGAAGACATTCAAGTCACCAAGCTTGAGAGGAAAACAGGAAAAGAGAAAGGAAAATTAGCAAGGGTAAGTCATAAAATAAAAGAAACATAACGTACTTTAAAAAATAAATAGTTATTGAATTCCACACACTCTGTATTCAGAAAGTGTGAGAGGATGGATTTTGTCTGGTCCAGCAGCACTGGCTCTTGTTTTGCCCAGACTTTACTGTTACTTGAAGTGTTTCAAAGTTGTAGGTAAAATGTAGTCAACTGGACCTGGTTTGATTTGGGAGGAAGTTCCCATTCTATTAGATACTTTATGTTTTATCCAGGGCAATGGTTTTTGTCAGTTTATGAACATCTACCACATGTTCACGTTGCTTTATGGTTTCTTCTATCTTTGTTTTTTATTTTGTGCATCTTAGTCTTTTTATAATTTAGTTTTAATCTCAGTGTTTTCCTCAAGGGTATCCTTCACACCAGTGACTGAGCCTTCACGGTGAACAGGGTGGTTGCAGTGGAATCTCTGGGGTCCGGCTGCTTACTTTGATTCACTGTGATCATGAGTGTGGACAGAGTGCCATGATATCATGTACTCACATCAGCATTAAGTCAGGTTCCTCTTTCTATTTTTCAGAGAATTGTTTGTTTGAATTTTTGTAATGGGAAGGCCTTTGTTTTAGTTTTGTTTTTTAAGTTTGAAAGTTGTTTTTATTCTGTAAAGTACCTTCCTACAAAGGTTTGAAAAGTGATTCATATATAAAGTTTGATTTGATTAGACCTTTTCTCCTTGAGGTTTTCTGAATTCAAAATTTAATTGAGAAATAAGAAAGCTTCTCAGAGAGAATATAAAGTGTTTTCTGAATTAAATCAAGTCCAGTTGACCTTTTGTTTGCTATCTTGATGGAATCCACCTTGTTGAATGAGAATATAATCTATCCATTTATTTTCCAAACCCACTCAATCCCTTTTGGGGTCCTGGTGCTGCTGGAGCTTATCCCAGTTACTGTTGGGCTATAACCTACACATGTCTCCAGTCCATTGCAGACTTCTATTTGAGTCCACATATAAAGTGGGCTAAAAAAGTTGTTAGTTAACCTCCAAATGTGCCAGTTCTCCCTTATAAAAAGCAGAGACAAAAGTGCTGCAATTTTCCTCATAGGTTTACCCCAATTGTGGAAGATGGGGGTAGAAACATCATGGTTTGGGGATGCTGTTCTGCAAAGGGTGGACGACTGATCAGAGTAAAGGAAAGAATGAACGAGGCTGTATATCATGTGATTTCGGGGGAAAACTTCCTTCCATCAGATGAAATGTGGCTGCATCTTTCAGTGTGGCAATGATCCCAAATACGACATCTGGTCAATGAAGACGCATTTCAAGTTCCTGGAGTGACTGAGCCAGTCTCCAGATCTCAACTCCATAGAAAATCTTTGGAGGGAGTTGAGATCTTGAGTTGTCCAGCAACAGCCCCAAAACATCCCTGACTGTCAAAACAACAGACTTGCTGGATATCTTTCCGTCTGCAGCTTACCAGGGCAGCTGCCCCAGAATTGTTCTCTGGAGTTTCCACCAAGTTTCAAAACTGGGGGTTTAAAAGTAAGATCTCTTTTTTCCTTGACCCAGTTTGTGCTGGAGTTGGCAAAAAGAAGCCAACATGCTCTGAATGCATAAAGTCTTTTCTCTGATCAAAGGCTCTGCCAGATCCTAAAATATGGAGCCCCAAATATCAGTCAATTTTTTCTTCAGTGAATCTCTTTAGTAATGTTTGGGATTGTCCTTTACTTTATTTGATGTTGCAGTTTCAAATTCATTATAATTCTTTAATAAATAATATTTAACCATTTCATGATACAATGTTACTGATTATTTCTTGTGATCACTCAGTATGCATTGTTTTGACTAAAGGAATAATTGGGCATAATGTAGTCATCATTCACTACAGAGACTGTCCCAATTCACAGAGTGACGTATCAGGGCTTGAAATAAAAGCTGCTGCATGTGTGTATGGAGCAAGTGTGTGCACACTGCTCTACTGACATAAACCCTCTGTGTGTAAACTTGTGTATCCGTGTGTGTGCGTTTTGTGTGAGTGTGTCTGTGTGTGCCTTGATCTGACGTCAATACTCCTCCAATCTATATTTAACTGCACAGTGAGGAAGTCTCTTAGCACCTTGTAGGTGTCTTATGTGAATGTATTTATAGGCTAAAACTAAACTGAGTGTGGCTTGACAAGTGAAGAGTGCCTTTCCCCCGGGAAGTTTCTGGGGAAGAAAATGTGCTGAGATTTATTTCTGACATAGTAGGCTTCTGCAGGGAGCACAAGTCTTGAATGAACTGGGTTTACCACACTTGCAGATCAAAAGATGGAATACTGCATTGTGCAAAACCTTGCTTTGTTTTAAATTTAGAATAGAATAGAATAGAATAGAATAGAATAGAATAGAATAGAATAGAATAGAATAGAATAGAATAGAATAGAACTTTATTGATCCCAGAAAGGGGAAATTACCTTGACACCATAACTCTAACATAACATAACAGCAGCAAGATAAAACTATACATATATATATATATATGTTAAAAAAACGCCACTCTCACCCTCCGCTGTTGGTTTCCCACACAAGCTCGGGTCCTCTACCAGAGGGAGCTTGAGGGTCCTGCGCAGTATCTTAGCTGTTCCTAGCACTGCGCTTTTCTGGACTGGGAGGTCTGAGGTCTTTCCAGGTATCTGTTGTAGCCACTCCTCCAGCTTGGGGGTTACTGCCCCGAGTGCTCCAATTACCACAGGCAACACTGTCCCCTTCACTTTCCATGCTTTCTCCAGTTCTTCTCTGAGTCCCTGGTATTTCTCCAGTTTCTCATGGTCCTTCTTCCTGATGTTTCCATCGCTTGGCACTGCCACATCCACCACAACGGCTTTCCTCTGTTCTTTGTCCACCACTACAATGTCTGGTTGGTTCGTCATTACCATTCTACATTGTGAATGTATGTAAATGTATTGTGTGTAGCTTATAAATAACCTGGAACATAGAAAGAAATGTATACTGTGTAACGTTTGGCAAATGTTGAGATCAACTACTGCTGATTGTTATGCCCTTTCTTTCTACATCTGGTAGAACATAACATAAAAGCAGTATTGCCCCGACTTAAACACTGACCCACATTTACAATTGTTTAGACCAGATGTAGAAGGGTAAATTAATCATCACACAACTGGTAGTAAAAGAAGCAGCATCACCTCAAACAGTCATTTGTTTACATTAAAATATATGTAGATATTTGTAGAGAACACACAAAAAATTAAACAAGAAATAGGTCATAATAGTTGACTGTGTCTTTAAAAGAAACATGTTCTTAATTACATTGTGCTTACTGCCTACATTTAAAACGGAGGAAAACAAGACACCAAGCAAAGAGCAACATACGTCATATTCAGGGATTTTTCTCATTATTTCTGGAAGGACAGCGGATGATACACTAATGCAGTTTACTGAAAGTTGCCTCATTATTTTTGCATGGTGAGAGCACTCAGGCCGTTTAAAAGGCCTGTCAGTGATGCAGTGATGATTTCTAAAATGACCCCCAGGGTACAGAGACAAAATGTCTTTAAACCCCTAAAATGGGCTGGGCGTTTTAGAGTGTGTTTAAATATTTCATAAATGATGAAACAAGGGGGAAAATGTCACAGGGTCTATTTCTGTCTGTTTTTGTATATCTGTCTGCTAACGTGGCTCCTCCCACTTTGCTTGCATTGTGTCTTAATATTGTAGTTAGTTGATCTTTCAGGAATCTCTTTGTCTCCTTTTTTGGATAAAAGCTACTAAAGGACTGGTCATTGTGGAAGTAGGTCCTTGATGGTTTTGTCTTCTCATTAATACAAAGATTAATAAACAGAAATAAGAAAATATGATTGGTGGGATGTGGTTGAACTCATTTTGGATTTGAGTTAGCAAACCACAGCAGGCATCTGTATTTTCCCAGTGGAAAAACAAAAAACAAAATTGCATGCGAGCTTCAAAGATGAATATGCTATAGAAGCAGAGTAGAAAAAAAGGATTTTTTTTTCTTTTTTTCATTGGGCAGATATGAAAAGCTAGGGCAATTTAAACCTCTAGAGAAAAATCCTGAATGAAGACATGTGGGAGGACTTCAAAGTAATGTCTGATCAACTCTCAAACTTTAAAATCAAGTGTAATCTTTCTCTGTAAACTGACTAACAGAAGATTAAACCCAAGGGACTCGTCAGCATGAAAAAAATCTGCAAAGAAGTTTTAGAAAAAGCAAATCTTTAATTAAAAAATAAAAACATAAATTGATTTTTGCCAAAATAATTGCTTTGATTCAATTAGCTTTACCAATAAATGTTACAATAATGCTGCGGGCGTCGTTGTGAGTGCATTTCTTAAACCTTGATAAACAAATGAGTGACATCTTAGTTTGCATCCATTTCATGTATGAAGTTCACTTGAATGCAGGATATTTATGTGAATCTGAGTATTCATTTTTTTCCCTCCCACTAGATGGTGCTGTGATTGATTTTATCTTTTCGGGGGGTATCAATCCTATAGAACAGGGGTCGGGAACCTATGGCTCGCGAGCCATATATGGCTCTTTTGATGGTCACATGTGGCTCGCAGACAAATCTTTAATTATACTTTTTTTTTTTTTTCATTAGACCAGTCCTTCTCGGGCGCGATGCGATGCCAGAGGCGCACAGTAGTAGCGGTGCTTGGAGAACAAAATCTGCGCCAGCACTGTCACTTTACTATTATCTATTATTTCACAGAGTTTGTACCACCCGGAAACCTGTGAATTGCCGTGCCTAAAACTGCGCGCTCCCGTCTCTGAGAAAGAGCGCGCAGTTGCGGGGACGGGATGTGTGAGGAAGAAAGCAGAGGGTGGGGGTGAGGGGTTGTGGGGACAGGCAGCAGGTGAATCGTGCAGGGATTGTAAAAACGTAAAACCCGCTGCCCGTCACTCACTGCGGCGTGTGAGTGTGTGTTTGGCTCCGCGTCTGCATGTGATCAGTCTTTCTCACATCTAAAGAACATTCAGACCAACCTAAGATCACGTTTAGAGTCTCAACGCCTGTGTGAAGCAGAAACTCACCACGTATCAACCAGACTAGACCATCAGCAGAACCACCACGAGAAATACTCATCATTTATCAGCAACAACATAACAATGTTATTAAAAAGAATCCACAGACTTATTGTACTTTAAAAATGTTGAAATTACATCAAATGCACACATTCACTTGTATATTTAGTTTTAAACATATTGTTGCGGACTGACTTGGACTGGGTGGCTGGGTCGCGTTAAAAGTTCTGGAGTTCATAAAACGCATCAAGCAGAGATCTGATTGGCCCTCAGTTCTGTCGCTCAGCCTGTTGTTAGGTAATTTGGACCAATGGGGTTCAGCTATGGGCCGAATAAGGGAAATGGGAGGGCTGGAGCAGGAGCAGGGAATATAAAGTTGGGAGAAGTGCTCTTGTCTCGGCGGGAGAGATTGAGGAGTTGCTGAATTAGTTGTACGCCGTTTGTTGCGGTCTACAGTAACCAGAATAAAGAACCTTAAAAGAGGTTAAGTCTCCGTGCCTCACTGTGGTAAAGGGACACTACATTAATGTATGGCTCTTTCGAAATTACATTTAAAAATATGTGTCGTTTATGGCTCTCTCGGCAAAAAAGGTTCTCGACCCCTGGTATAGAAGTATGTGTCTGAAAAGAGAGAGTGTGACGGTAGGAGTAAAAAATTCAACTTTAAAAACTAGCTAATTTCAATATTTATGTTCTTTTTTATAACTGCAGTGGGTTTGAATGGGTAATCCCAACCAAGAGGTTGCAGGTTCAACCCAAAAATTTGACTTTGGGTAAAATATACTAATACATCATGAGGGTTTTTTTAGTCTTACTAATTTCCATATTCTGCCTAAGTTTGCCTACCATTACAATGCAACCAAATCAATACAAGAAATAAGTAGATGCTGGTAAATTAATGAATGAATGGAATTTGGTAAATGGCGTACACTTGTATAGCACCTTTCTTCTTTGCTTTCAGGCCCAAAGCGCTTTACAGTCACAGTCCCACACACATTCACATTCACACACTGATGGCAGCTCTGTTGCTTCACTCTGGTACCAACCTACAACCACCGGGAGCAATGTGGAGCTCAGTGTCTTACCGTAGGACACTTTGACGCATGGCGGGAGCCAAACATGCGACCCTCTGATCAAAGGTCAACTGGGGGAAATGTTACCACCACGGTGGTAACATTTCCCCCAAGAACCTGCACTTTGGCTCAATTATTGCTGTAGTCTTTGTTAACAAGCAGTCAAGAAAGGAGACTTTACTGCACAGTCTAAGATGACCACTGCTTTATTTCTGTTTGTAGTGCAATCTAGTAATGGGATTTTTATTCTTGCTCTCTTAACCCTTGTGCTATCCTAGGCACTTTGACATTGGGAGTTGCATCATCTAGACCCACTAGACAGTGTGCTGAACCTTTTTTCTTCAATGATTTGTGATCTTCACTGGTGTCCATGGATTACAAGAATATCTTCCTACCTTTATCCACCTTTGTCATGGTAGGGAGAACACATCAATGTAAGGGTGGGGTCATCTAAGATAGCACAAGGGTTACAACACTTAGGTTATCGCTTCAACCCAATTCTGGGTTGTCCATGGTAAAATATATACAGGAAGGCATAAGTATTTGAATACCCTATGATTCTGCTAGTTCTCGCACTCATGGAGGGGTCTGTCCTTTTCATCTTAAGTCCATCTCCACAGTGAGATACAAAATCTAAAAAAAAACATCTGGAAATCACATTGCATGATTTTTTAAAACAATTTATTTGTGCTGCTGCAAATAATTATTGTCTATCAGCTAGAATTAAAAAACCTGCTAGTTGGTCTTTAAATAGTCCACCTCCAGTCCACTTATTATCCTAAATTTGAGGTTGTTAGCTGCATAAAAACACCTGTCCACCCCATAAGATCAGTAAGACTCCAATTTCTAACATGGCCAAGACCAAAGAGCTGTCCAAAGACAGGAAAGGGCTATGGGGCGATTGCCAAGCAGCTTGGTTAAAAAAGATCCACTGTTGAAGCAGTTATTAGAAAACGGGAAGAGCTAAACATGACAGTCAATCTTCCTCAGACTGGGGCTCCATGCAACATCTCACCTCGTGGAGTCTCAGTGATCCTTTTAAGGTGAGGACACAGCCCAGAACTACATCAGAAGAGCTGCTCAATGACCTGAAAAGAGCTGGGAACACTGCCACTGTTTCCAGGGTTACTGTTGGTAATACACTATAACACCATGGTTTCAAATCAAGGTTATCCCGAATAGACCAGCACATGTTCAGGCCTGTCTAAAGTTTGCCTATGACCATTTGGATAATCCAGAGGTGTCATGCGAGAAAGCCATGTGGTCAAATGAGACCACATGGCCAAAAGAAATTGTCCTGTTTTGACCTTGGAATTTGGTTAAAAACGACCCAATTTGGGTTATTTTTATTAATGGACCATTTTGTGTAATGAAACTATTTTTTCTTCATTTTCATTTGTTTATTTTTGTTTTTTTAGAGTTAAGGGTACCCATAGGAAGAATAAAACAGAGGATTACATTTCTAACATCAGACTTTAGTGTTAGTGTGCTCATTTCAGTTGTTGAGAAACGTTTAGCAAGTTTTTAACAAGCTGATGGCAACAAAAGCTTTGTTATTGCTTTAAAAGTATCCTAATGTTTCTTGCAGTCACATGTGTAAAAAAAACATTTCAGGTGAAGCAGAATATGAGATGCTTTATTGGAGTTGGAGGATTTGGCAATAGATCCTGTGTACAGATAATTTGCCACAAGTTGTCTCTTTGTTGCTTTCTTCCGTCTCATTTTTTTACACAAAGCAGCTCGAATCTAAACCTGTTCACCCTCAGTCAGGCTCCAATGGGTTGCGTGATGGTTGACGTAGGTGAAACACAAAAGAGAGAATGTGAGGTGGAGAAAAGGAGGAGGGGGGAGAAGAGGGGAAGGTGAGAAGCCCATAGCTGACAAACAGACAGTGAGACAGGAAGAACAAAAATGGAGAGTCTATATAATCTAGGATTTCTGATTTCTCTTGTTAGCATCATAGTATAGTCATCCCTATATTCTGCTTGAAAAACTGAAAACACGTTTGGAGGGGAACCTTTACTTTTTTTACCTCCCTCCTCTATCTTTGTGCGTGGTTTGACCACTTTCCACCGGTGGCCCTCCTTCTCGCCGGTCTTTAGTTGTAGCAGCCATGTGGATGCCACTGCATGTCCCGGATGCGTCTAATAGACTGCATCTGAGGGCATCGAGCACCAAACTCATTGAAATGCCTGTAATCACCCTTCTCCAGCACGTACTGACTGCCTCGGTAGCCAGGGAACTGATAACCAACCCAGCTGGAAAAAAACAGAGGGAATATTTTATTAGAGAGTTGCAAAACATTCAGAGGGAATACTCTTTATGAAAAAAAAACGCATAAAACTATGAGAAGAACTGCAAACAAGTGTAACATGGTGAAGGAGAGTAAAGAAACAACTGAATGGATAGGCTAATATCCAACAAATGGAAACATTTTTCAATTTTAATACAATATAGATCTTTAAAACAAAAGTTAATCTGGAATACAGTTTTTTTACAGTTGGATTCACTGCAGGAATTCATCAGAGAGAGATGAAAAATCTTTTCTCTCATTTGACACCAAACACTGATGCTCATCACACGCTGACTGAGCTGTTGATAAAAAAAATTATATTCCTCAACTCAACTCAGACTTATCAAACTAGGCTGCTGTTAGAGATTGACGTCACAGGGACAGAAACTGAAAGGCTTTACTCTCTTTCAATGCCACTGTTGCGAAAGAAAAGTTCAATCATTTCCAATGATCCATTGCAAAATGGTAATTCAATTCAAATAAGCACCCAAACAAAATGATGTGCCAACTTGAGGATGAAGGCAGAGTTTCAGATGCAAGGGCATTCACAACTGTGCAAAAACTAAGGTTTATTTTTTTATTATAATGCTTTAAACTTCTAATATTTACAATTCACATTAAGTTGTTTTTGTACTGTTTAAACACTTAGGCAAATATATTTGATTACTTTGTAGGTTTTTGTTTTGCATTTGTGCCTTGCACACGCCTGTCAAAACATTCAGCTACATGTACTTCATTTACATTTATTTCAGTTGCATTTACTTACTCTCAAGAGTATGACATAATACTTTTACCTTTTACTTGAGTCATTTTACTATCAAAAACTTTTACTTGGATACCACTGGCTGTTTTAGTCAGGTATTTTATTTTACTTTACTTATTTATAGCTTTGACATTAGGGAGGAACAATGGTATATATAGACACTATATATTAATACAACATTACCTGTATGTGTAAACAGCATAAAAATGTTCAATTCAGCTGGTAAACGGGTTTCTGCTAATAAGCCCTGCCAGTAGAGTTCAGCTTTTGACTGTACGATCATACATCTACACCCCATTCAACAGGCTTAAGCCTTAGCCACATGCAGCCATTAGGAGGTTGACCTGTACGGGTCCACCAGGTTTTGAGGTTTTCCGTGCTTATTGAGAAGAGCAGCTGCATTTTAAGAGGAGCACAGGTGTGTCTTGCAGTTCCCTCGATGCTCATACGACCACCTCAAGGACGTCATGAAAATGGGACGTACCATTGTTGGGTGTGTGCTAAGTGTATCGTGAAGTATTTTTAAGGATAATGTAAGATACACGCACTTATAACTTACAGATGATGCTGTCGTACGGTGCCCTTATGTCACACTTTAGTACTTAGTAAGGTGCGGATTCTGACTCCTTACTGACCCCGCACAAACGCTGAAGGCACAGGGTGTGCAGGTGATACGGAAGTGCCTGTAGGACAAAAACTAAACTCTGATTGTCTAGTTTCCTTATTTCTAACAGTCAGAAGGCACGCAAAGAGTGCAAACGGAACGCAAACTTATCAGGTGAACAGCACTTACAGACTCCTTGTGCTGTGCTCAGGATTTGGGGGGGTTGAAAAAATGTAAAATCGGATGTGCTTGCGTTTCACCTTTTTCACCCTTACCAAACCTTAGTTGAATAACTGTTCACTACGACCTTTCACCTGCAACATGCCTGTAGTAAAAATGTGCATTAACATTTTACCCTACAGGCTCACCGAGTTCTACGATCTAACAAAAATTTTGCGTGGGCCACCAGCATGGCCCGTACAGGTTTGTCCATGTGACGCCTGCAGACAGGCCCTATCCACCTGTAAAGGCAGCTGTGACTACGGCGTTGACGTGTTGACGAATGGAGGAATTGTGACATCACAGACACAAGCAGCCAACTTGTTGTTAGGTATTTTAGGATTGTAGCAATAACGTGGATGGCAAATAGGGTAAAGCCACAGTGTATATTTTCATTGCAGGTTGTTGTTGCTGAGAAGAAGTGGATGTTTCTTTTTGTTCAAGAAATTCCAATATCTGGCAACAATAGTAATTTCACATTTTCACAAGTTCTAGAGTTAGTGTGAACACAGTAAATAAAGTCTCAATGACAGACTTATCTCTGACTCTTTTGTCTCACTTAACACATCTTAGAGTTTGGTGCACCTTATATGTGACAAGTTTCACTATAGGCCATTCCTTACGGGGGCACCTTATAATCGTATGTGCCCTGTTGATGCAAATGGATCAAAATAGCTCACACAATGTGATTCATTAAATGTGAAGCAGAATTGTAGCCGCTTTTTTGCATCTACATTTTGCCAATCGTTAACCTCTTAAGACCCGAGCTCTTGTTTGAAATGCCTTTTTTGATTTCGTAGTCACAGGTAATCAGAATTAACTACAGTGATAATAAAACCCACAATGTGATGTGGGTTTTATGTGGATGCCAAGTCTCAGGACGTTAAGGGAGGTAGGAACCAACTAGCACAACTTTATGCAAAAAGGCCAACAGTCATTGTAGCATAGAGGAGTCACACCACTACTAAGGAAACTAAGAGAAAACATCTTTTGAAAGATTATTAAGGCATAGGTTATCACATGTTTAGCATTTAAATCTTTGTGGTCTGAATAAGTAAAGAGCTGATGTGGAACTGCTCATGATAATCAGAGGCAACTTTAATTATGTCTTTCTATTTTCACAGTCTTACCCCTCCTTAATCTCTCCTGTACTCTTTTTCCTCTCTAAGCCCTGCAGCAGCTAACATTGAGACCTGTCACCCCTCTTTGGCCATTATCAGTGTCAGTACAGGCTGACCACTTCCTGAGAGTGGCCAGGAGTTGACCCAAACACCCAACCCAGTGACTGTGAAAGAAAACTGGACTAAGGGACTCCTACCCTCTTGTGTCCCAAATAGGAAGTACCCATTGGCTCCAAGAAGCCAAAATCCCATACACTTCTATAGAGAAATAAACAGTTGTTACTCAGTCATTTTATTTGTCAGAATAACCATTCTTGCTCTGATACCTTTTTAACATCTTCTTGCTAATGTTATCTATATTTTTTCTTTATCACTAGTTATTCAAGTTATTAACTGACCAATCAGATGCCTCAATAAAAGCATGTGGTGCCCACCGGCCCCCACCTCAAGCATTGAAGATGTTTGATTGACAGATTCTCCTGAGCTTTCGGTGGAAGGGGTGTGGCCTTCCAACAAGCTTACTCCTGATTGGGAACAGTAGTTGCCATAGGAACCTTGACTGAGACCAACCAATGCTCGCTGTCGTCGTATGTCTCCAGGTAGCGGCATCTATATTGCAGAAAAATGGTGACCAGGTTGGCTTCATTTCGCTGGAGCCGGAAGTAAGGAATTTTCTGTGGGTGATGTCACACTTACTCAGTCCAGTTCTCTTATACAGTCAATGATCCAACCCTAGAGTGTGTATCACAACAAACTGTGCACACCTCAAGCATTAAAGATCTCAGAACTCCTCTAAGGTTGGGGATTTGGCTTGTTGGTTCTAGCAGCCCAAATTTTGGTTATTTTCAACCCTCCAATATTCTCTGTGATCTAATTTTTACATAAAGTGCGCTTCCTTGTTTGTGATCTTTGTAAATCAGGCACTAACTGTTAATAGTTAAACTCTGACTGTGGCCTTTGTGTACAATCTCTTGTCAGCTGCCTTTACACACACAGAACAGTGTGACAGCACTCACGTTCCACAGCTGACCAAGATGCTGCCCACTCTGTCTGTGAAACCATAAGAGAAAAGGCTGGGAACATCATCGTCCATGATCTCCATCTTGCGACCTTTGTACTCTCCAACTTCATACAGACAGATCTTGTGCTTCTCAGGGTCCTGCAGCAAAGTGGATATAGAAAAGAAAAAAGCAGATGACAAACCATAAAAAGAGAACACATTACAGGTGGAAGTGAGTGAACACCGTATAGAATGAAGGGGTTTTACCATTCGCACAGGTCTAAAGGACAGCAAGTAGTCATTCTTCTGACAGTTACTCCAGGAGTCCCAGCGAGGATACTCTCCTCTCTCCAAAATGAACATTTCTCCACAGAAGTTCATCTGTTCAAAGCCCACAAAGCTGAGGAGAAAATAAATTCAAAGGAAAAAGAGGAAAAGGTTTCAGTTGGACAATTTTAATTTGAAAATCAAGCTTCCCTTGAAATTTTCACCTGACTGTGAATTGTAGACCAACTTTAATGTGTGCTTTTTTGTTTGCAGTAGGGTAAGAATTTTTAATTATAGCAAAAGAGTGTGATTTTCCAGACCCAAATCAAAAAGAGTCAAATTTTAAACTCATTTTAACACAATTGTATTTGTTTGAACGCTCTTAATGTTTCTTTTTTTTTTTTGTCAATGAAGTTCCTTTTGTGATGTGAACTTCAAAGAAATTGCTTTTTTATACCACATAATAACATGTTCATCTAGTAGCAGAATGACTCACTATGTAGCTTTCCTGTAAGTATTGAAACAAACACCTTTGCTCTAGAATCTGTGACATCACTTGGGAAACAAGCATTAACTAACGAAATGCAGAGAGCCTGATGTCACCTAATGGAAAGGCACATCTCTGTAATCACCTGCTCTCTGCATCAGGGAGTGTGATTTCCTGCGGCAGCTCTTACAAACGTGGGCATATGAGTTCCATTACGTATTTCTGCTACTTACGGCCCACAGTGGACGCGCAGGGAGCGCACCCTGTCCATGCCCATGTCACACACATTGACACACTCGGCATTGATCTCCATGCAGCGGCCCTGGAAGTTCTCCTGATCGTACACACACATCTGAGAGGGAGGTGGGGGAGAAATGAGACAAAGAGAGGACGAGTCGGTGAGGTTTCTACAGAGAAAACGCAGTGTAAGTGTGTTACCGCGTTGAAGCGTCTGAACAGGAAGCAGCAAAGATAACACATGTGGTGTAATGACAGCTATTCTCCCAGAAACTTCACACATTTTTCTGTCAGTCTTTGCTGTGACCATATTCTTTCAGAGCTTTAAAAAGCAGCAGATTGTGGCAGCAGACGTCAGCTCAGTAGGTAAACTGTTGGACTCACTACTGCACCCTCACGACTGCAAAACATGTCTGAAGGGGTTTTTGTTGTTGTATAAAACAAACAAACGCACAAACAAACCGTGCGGTGGCGTTGTGGATGCAGCATACCTTGTAGGACGTCATGCCCATCTCCGATTTCTTGCTCTGAGCAGCTTTCCCATCAGTCTGGGAAGCAGACTTGGACTTCTCTCCTCCAGCAGACATGACTGAGAGCCAGAAAGAAAAACTGCTCTCACTCTCACTTTACTCTATGCCAGTTCAATGAAAAAGGCTGCAAAGAGTGTGCACAAATGTTCATTTAGAACCAAAATATCCCAAAAGAAAAAGGTGGAAAGGTTATGAAGAAACACACTGCACAAAATATGAGCAGAAACTTGTGTTAAGTCAAGACAAAATGTTTCACACATGATGCAGGACAGGAGCGTCCTCTTCAGAGTTTCTCCAGCAGTCTGGCGTTAAGGACTGTGCTTGGCCAAACGTTGCTACATTCCATTTCATATTCAACCTCTTAAAGGTTTTGTTTAAAATGAACAGGAAAGGCGCGTAAAGTTCACTTGTTAAGTTAGTGAAATAGTTGGATGTGACGCCTCAAATGCTGCAATATTCATTAGGCAAATGTAACTCTGTAAGATGCTGCCCTAATTAACCCTTGTGCTATCCTAGGCATTTTAACATTGGGAGTTGGGTCATCTAGACCCACTAGACAGTGCGCTGAACCTTTTTTCTTCAATGATTTGTGATCTTCACTGGTGTCCATGGATTACATGAAATCTTTCCACCTTTATCCACCTTTGTCATGGTAGGAAGAACACGTCAATGTAAGGGTGAGGTCATCTAATTATGTTAAAAACATAATTTAAAACACATTTTAGGATACCACCAAGTAAAACACAACGAAAACGAAGAAATTGTCCACAAACATTAGTACTGACACTGCAACACATGCGCATGAGAAAGTACTTGTCTCACTAATCTAGAAAAATGTAGAAAAAGGAAAAATATTGTGTGGATAAAAAGGCAACCTTAGTTCTTACAAAAAGGCTAAACAAACATAAAAAAACTCATTTTGTTGGTATGCAACGTATATTTAAAGTTTCCTTGTAAATTGGTTTTATATTGTTTAGTATAAAAAAATATGTTTTTTTCAATCCTTCCTATTCAGTGTTTCAGAAAGATAAGATGATACATATTTGTACGATTGTTATTTATATTTGTAAAAAGATACGAAAATGTAAAAATATAGAATTAGGCACAAAACGCATAGAAATAAATCATCATACTCGTAACCATAAAGATATTTTTTTAACTACATAGAATTATCACTGTGTAAAAATCGCTGTACAATAAATAATGTTGCCTTGCCTAAATTGTTGTTGTTATGTATGTATACATATACATTTGTTTCAGAGCTAGTTAACTTAACTAGTATATCTAGTATGACTATTCAATCACAACAAATTACCTAATCTCATGAAATTAAGATCACATACAGGAGCACCAAAATGAACTGGAGGAAATCCCAGTTTAGGCATTAGATCAACATTTGACTCAACATTCAGGTCAGTTCCTTGACATGTTTCTGCCATCTGTCGTCTCAGTTTTGGAGGATATTTGTCCACCGTCTTACCTGCGGCAATGTGTGCGTACAGGAGTGGACTCTGGAAGGTGACGGTGCTGAAAAGGGACCCGGCCCTTTGTTGCTTTTATATGCTGGTGCCCAGAGAGAGGGGATTACACGCACAGAAACAAAGTTGCTGAGCCCACAGAACAGAAAGCCCACCATCATCAAAGAGAGCGAGGCAGGCAGGCCACAAGCAGAGGGAAGGAGGAAAAGGACTCCATGTTTGGACTTCCACAACTCAATCACTCTAACCTCACAAAAAGTACACAAAGTTGGAGCGAACTGAAATTCAAGCAGCTTCAGAATTAACAGTCACGTACTGCTGTCAAGGCATCATAATAATGGAAGTCCAGATTCAGAAGCCTGTAAGAACTATACTCCTCTGTGGATTTAGTGGTGTAATAAAGAGGCACTGGGACAAAAATAAACAGCAGAAGCAATAAACTGTCTGAAGCAATAGCATTACAGCACCCCCTGAATGAGTTCAATAACCAGAATCTTCCTCCTGATAGCAGCAGGACAAAGCTATTAAATTCCCTCCCTCCATCTTTTCCTCCTGCGTGGGTGGGCCTAAGATGCTGACAGAAAGTCCAGCTGTCTGCAAATGAGCAGACAGCTGTGCAGGAAGGGTGATGGGAAGTGTGGCGTCAGAGATTCAGAGCAGAGCAGGGCATGAAGAAACAGGGCCACAGGGTCATCTGGACCCCACAAGACAGTTTTTGTGATCCTCACTGGTCTCCATGGATTACATGAAATCCTCTCCACCTTTATCCGCCTTTGTCATGTTAGGGAGAACACATCAATGTAAGGGTGGGGTTATCTGGACTCCACTAGATATCACAAGGGTTAAAATGGACAGTGTGGACACCTGCCGAAATACAGACAAATAAACATACCATTGGAAAGGCAACAGAAATCTTGAAATTTTGCTTTCTTCACTGGTATCTTGGAGCCTCTTCAAATATGTCAGATTTTATAAAGTAAAGAGAAGTGTGCATTTGTAAATCTGCAATAGACTGCCATGCAAAGTTTAGCTTGTAACAATTTTTTTCAAATCTCAGCAAGCAAAACTGCAAATGGATAATTCATTTTTGGTCACTTTTTCAGCAGCATCAGAGAATCTAAAACCGTGTCAGATGTTTTCAGAACTTCAGCGCCACACTCTGCAGCTGACCTCCTGCCTGTGTCAAAACCTGATGCAGAATACTATTTATTATACTCCCCTGTCTTGAAAAAGGTCAATTTAATGTTTTTTTTCCTCTACTTCTAAAACGACAGCATTTTCACAACAATATCTGCAAGGGTTTCCATTACCTTTTCATATTTTATTCTTTAATTAAGTTCTCCTAGTCGCTTCGTCTATACAGTGCTTCTTTTGCTTTCACAAATTGCAATGTTCAAAGTAGGTTTATAATTAATTCATTAATTTTTTGCTCTAGTCCAGTTCCATGAGCTCAAATCTGGTCTGTGCATACACTACGTTACAAATTAATATGCCAATGATATATTTCTATGGTTTTTCTAAATACTCAATGCGAATGACAGCATAATCTTTAAGTCACAAACCATTAAAGTATATGTTAATAGTTATTGAAAACCTCCTAAAGATAACATTATTTTATTCAAAAATAAAAATCTTAAGATGCACTGTTCCACATTATTATTATGCAATTTCTAGTTTCTAAAGAACGGAAAATGGTCATTTGTTGAATTTGCTGCATTAGGTCGTTATTTACTCCAGCTATTCCAAACAAAAACATCTTAATATGTCCCATCATTTTGTCACATATTCACAATTCGTGCATCCATTGTTCACTCATTAGTGAACAAGACTGTCTTTATGGACTGTTTGTGAGAGCTTTCTGCATCCGTTTCTGCTTGTGAGTGTTGTTTAGCCCTTGTGCTATCTTGTGGGGTCCAGATGACCCCACCCTTACATTGATGTGTTATCCCTACCATGACAAAGGTGGATAAAGGTTGGAGAGGATCTTCACTGCACACCAATGAAGATCAAAACTCATTGAAGAAAAAGGTTCAGTGCAGTCCCTTGGAGGCACGTTAACGTTGGACACAAGATAGCATAGGGGTTGGGGTGGCCAAATAGAAGGTTCATGTCTAGCTGCAAGCCTCTGGAGTATCCTACACCTTGATGTTTGTGCGACTCCAGATACACCAACTGCTTCTAATATGTGCTTGCTACTTTATGATGGTATTTTAGCAGCTGCTCTCTTAATCTGATGTATTAATCAGGCAGAAACCTTCCTCATTCTGCCTCCATCTGCAACAACCCGTGTGTGGTCTGAATCAGCTTCAAATCTCTTAATAGTACGATGTTCACGCTTACGTTTTTGTGAAACATCCAAGGTTTTCATACCTTGTTCAAGGCATTTATCTATTTCATGTTTTTTTAGCAGCAGAGATCCTTTTTCTTCTTTCCTTGAAACTGTTGACCTGCTTAATAATGTGGAACGTTCTTCTTTAGTAGTTTGTCCTTTGGTTGAACTCACCTGGCAAACTATTTGTCACAGGTGTTTAAGATTGATGTCAGTGATCCAAAGAGCCCAAAGACACTATATCATCTATGAGTTTAACTGACAAACAAAGAATTTGATCTTTTTGACACCTAAATACAATTTGCATAATAATGTGGAACTCACTGTAGTTCTAATGTATCTTTCCATCAGAGGGGAAAATGTGTCTGCATGTCAAAAGAAGAAAAGTTCTTATAAGGCAGTTAGAAAAAACACTCTTGACATGACTTGCTCGTACCTGAATTGCCACAGTTTGTGTTTTTGTGGGTTGCTCTGTGCTTTCCAGAGAAAATTGTAAACATCCACCTAGTTAAATACCTACATCTTATTAAATGGGAAATAAATGGATAACTGCATAGATCTGCCTTAGTTCTTTGGAGCAAACCTTTTGCACAGCCACTCCAAATCCTCCTCATTCTATGCCTATAGCCTTCCATTGTTGCTCTATAGGATGGCTCTGCTGACCTGCATGGATGGACCACAAACAGCCTCGCATTCACCCCCGCACCTCAGTGGCCGTGCTCTATATGATGTGCTGAGTCGGCAGGGTGCGAAGGGTTGTAAAGACAGAAACAGAGGGCGCGCCATGCTTTGCTGTCAGCACACACGGAGCAGAAGCTCCGGAGAGCCAGGATTCTTACCAGCAGGAAACTGACGAGTTAACTAAGACGGCTCTGGGGTTCATCTGATCTTTTCCGCAAATTGAAATGTAGAACGCTCAGGTTACAGTTTGTTAAATGACTTTGTTCATAAACACACGCATGCGAGCCAGCTTGAATTGGTGAGTTAAAGGATAACATGCACATTTTGGGCCTCGAATTAAGTTTATTGGAAATGACTCAATCCTGTTGTGAAGTCAAAGAGAGGTCATGGGAAAACAATATTAATGTGGTTTAACAGAGTGTTTTCATTCCCCTTTGGTGTTCCTCATTCCATATGACAGTTACAATGACGTCAGGTGACAAATAGACCTTTGATTATGGAAGTGATAAATGCAGAATAAAGACACCCAGACGTGTGTCTCAAAGTTCCCTTATTTTATATATGAAACCCCGCCTCACAGACTCCAACCCCCAGAAAGGGTTACCATTGAAGATCTCTCTCTTTACGTGCTCTCCCGCTAGTTTACTGCCCCTCACACCCCAACCTCACATTAAGGTGCAACAAAAAAAGCGTGCGATGTCAGAGCCACCCAGTCGTACAGTTCTGATCCAGATGCCAACTCAGATTAAAAAAAATTGTTTGCAAGGCGGTTTATCTGAATGGACCGGAGCAGGAAGCTTGTGCCCGAACGTAGTTTCTACATGACAAATGTGATCTTATTTCATCTGCCGCCAATTCACCTGGATTTAAATCAAGAAAATCAATTGAATCCTTACAATTTTAAGCTTACTTTTCTTTATATATGTCCTCCATCATGACATAAATGCAACAAGAACATGTTAGAACACCAAAAACGTCATTTTCACTGGAGTGAGTCTTTAATTACGATGGTATTATTTTTGTTGTTTTT
Source organism: Oryzias latipes (assembly GCF_053564925.1). Lineage (NCBI taxonomy): Eukaryota > Metazoa > Chordata > Actinopteri > Beloniformes > Adrianichthyidae > Oryzias > Oryzias latipes. The sequence goes on along the minus strand of NC_136237.1, from coordinate 12,600,729 downwards.
TTTGTTTGAATTTGTTTACAATGAATAATATGGAATGTTTGTTATCCAATTTAGGAAAATAACTTTGTATATTCAAGTTAACAAGCCAAATGTGAGATCTTCAATGTAAGGTGTTGCCACAGTGACATATAACGAAGGCTAACCTGCTTTTTAATCATTTAATGATGATCCTTTTTAATTTAAAAAGAGCTAAAGGCCTAAGTGTCCTTCAGTTCACCCACCCTAACCCCTAACACCGAAGGTTGCAACAAACTGATTTTCCTTAAAATGCACCCAGAAGTCAGTATTCCTCCAGTCCTGGTCATTTATGTTCAATATATACCCTTATGGCCTCAGTTTCTTGCAGAATTAGAGGCAGAGCATCATCCCATTCTGGGGTAAAGAGTTATATCTCACACTGGGTCTTTTTTTCTGACAATCTTGCAAAAATTGTCCAATCTAAGGTAAGTTGGGCAAAGATAAAAAATATGTACATGCGGGCTTCCAGTGCGCAGCCGCAAAGATGGCAGCTTAGAGTCTTCTCTCCTCCGACATTTGGAATTAAATTGCCCTTCAAACTCGACAAACGATATCCAAAGTGATTCCAAGAGATGGAAAAGGGCAAGATGTGGACCCGAGACAAGCAGGCTAAACTTAAGCCAAAGAAAACCATGCAAACTGCCGATTTTCCTGGAAGCAACAGCCCAGAGTGCCCACGTGCTGGTGTTAGCAGCGCATCGCCGGCTAATGCTAACGAAGACGAGCCAGATGAAGAAATCAACCTAACAACAATACTGACAGAAATAAAAAGTTTCCGCCAGGACAACAAACAACAATTGAGAGAAATTAAGGAAGAGATTAGCAAGGCAAAGATAAGGCTGGACGAGGCGGAAGAGCGGATTCTGAACGCTGAGGAGAGGCTGCAATCAATGGAAGAAGTCATGGAGGAGCTGGTGAAACTTCAGTCACAGCTAGAAACTCAACAATCTGACCAGGAAGGAAGGGCCAGACGAAACAACATCAGGATCTACTCTGTGGCGGAGGGCTCCGAAAATAAATCCCCATCAATGATACACTTTGTCGAAGAGCTGCTTAAACAAAATCTGTCATTAGCGGAAGACAGAAACCTCCAGATCGAACGAGCACACCGAGCCCTGGGTCCAGCACCACGAGAAGGGGGGCCGCCGAGATCCATTGTAGTAACGTTCCAAAGTTACAGAATAAAAGAGGAGATTCTACGAACGGCGTGGCAGAAGAAAGGATTCATCTGGAAGGGCGGACAAGTAAATTTTGATAACGACTATGCACCGAGCGTGCTTAACAAAAGAAAAGAATATGCAGAAGCAAAGAAGGTTCTGAAAGAAAAAGGGATCCGATTTCAGACCCCCTTCCCCGCCAAACTTCGAGTTTTCTACCAGGACGGAACTCGTGTATACAACTCTGCTGAAGAAGCGACGAGAGAGATGGCAGAAAAAGGATTACCGGTGACCGTGCTGAAACCAGCGGAGACGCTGTTGGAGCAGATCAGGAGGCTGACCTGGACTGTCAGCGGGGGACGAGGACAGAGACGGCGACAAGGAGGATCATCATACAAGGACAAGCTTGAAAAGTTCAGACGGGGCCCGCAGCAGGAAGACATGAATAAAAACTAAAAAACAGTGACAACAGCAGCCCAGATGAGTACACATATGCTGCAGATTTGACCATGATGGGTAAATACATGCTGATTCTTGTTTTTATTTTTATTTAATTTCTCTCTCTGGGTAAATGCATCCTTTCTTGAATTCTATTTACTAAAAGTGAGACAGAAACTCTTTGGTTTACTTCTGAGTAATGATTTTTATTTTGTTTATTTTCATTATTATAAAAAGCCGAAATGAAGGTAACGATTAGTCGGAGGGCTGAACTTTGAGCTGTACACTCACCATCAAAGACTTTGTCAGAGGGCCCTTTCTTAAAAGAGAGATTTTCCCTCGGGATGGCTGCATTACAACAACAACAGGGTTCTCAGAGGAACCCCACCTTTGGAAGTTCTGAGGAAAATTTGTGTTACTTGAATAAGAGCATTTTTCTAACTAGTTATCTTGTTTATCATTTGTTGGCTGCAGTTCAGAGCAGCCTGAAAGCTGTCTTTCCCTCATCCACTAAAATCCAGACACATCACAAAAATGATGGTGGATAAAACTATAAGAATAATTTCCTATAATGTAAATGGTATGCTGAATCCTATTAAGAGAAGTAAAATATTTTCAAAGCTTAAAAGGGAACGGGGACAAGTGGTTTTCCTACAGGAAACCCACCTAACAGAGGCTGAACATGAAAAACTGAGGAGAGGGGGCTTTAAACACATTTTTTACACATCCTATAAGTCAGGACACAGAAGAGGATCAGCTATTCTAATATCAAATCAGGTTCAATATGAACACATTTCAGAGACCAAAGATAAAGAGGGTCGATATGTAATGATCATAGGAAGGATTGAAGGGTCTTTGGTAACATTATTTAGTATATATGCTCCCCCAGGAAGTGATTGGCAATTTTATAAAAAAGTGTTCAATATTATCCACAGAATCTCGCGGGATACTTATAAGTGGAGGAGATATGAACATAAGATTAACAAAGATGGACTCATCTGGTTCTAGTTTATGCCACAAAAAACCTTTAGTTAACAAAATAAACTCAGTCATCAAAGAAATTGATATAATAGATGTTTGGAGGGAACTGAACTCAACTAGCCGGGACTACACTTATTACTCAGCACCACAATCAACTTACTCCAGAATAGACTATTTCTTTATGTTTGGAAAAGATCGACACCGAATCCAGTCATGCGACATAGGAACAATAGATATATCTGACCACGCACCAGTAGAAATGCTAATAAATATCAATGACAAGCCCAAATCTACAACATGGAAATTAAACCTAAGTGTACTAAATAATGCAAAAATAAAAGAAGAATTGGGTAAAGAAATAGAAATGTATTTTGAAGATAATGATAATGGGGAAGTTTCCCCAACTACAGTGTGGGATGCGTATAAAGCGGTACTAAGAGGAAAAATAATTTCGCTCTCCTCATCGTTAAAGAAGCGTAAACAAGACAAGCTTAATCAATTAACATGTCAACTTAAAGATTTGCAAAAACAACATAAAATTGGAGCGAAACATGATAACGGAACAAAGATAAAGAAACTACAAAATGAGATAGATGAGATATACTCAGAAGAAGTTAAAAAGAAATTGGTTTTTCTAAAACAGGGATATTACGAAGCAGGAAGTAAAGCAATGAAACTATTAGCATACAAATTGAGAAAACAACAAAAAGATAACACAATCACTAAAATAAGACACTCCGGAACAGAGGAAATACAATATAAACCAGAAGATATCCAAAATTGTTTTGAAGAATATTACAAAAATTTATACGCACAGCCAAAACTAGATAACATAAATGAAATAGGAACTTTTCTTGAATCCTTAGATTTACCTAAGGTCACACAGGAACAAAATAAAACCTTGGTGGCAGAAATAACGGAAAACGAGGTGAAGGCTGCAATATCCAGGCTTAAACCACAGAAGACTCCAGGTCAAGATGGCTTTCCAGCCGAGTGGTACAAATGTTTTAGGGCTCAACTAACTCCTAAACTTTGCAAAATATGTAACTGGGTACTACAAAAGGGAACAATCCCCTCCTCATGGAGGGACGCTATAATTTCAGTGATACCAAAAGAAGGAAAAGATAAATTAGATTGCAAACAATACAGGCCAATATCAGTGTTAAACGTAGACTATAAAATATTTATGTCAATATTGGCCAGAAGAATTGAGAAGATCTTACCTTCACTTATTCACCTTGACCAGACAGGATTTATTCATCAAAGACAGACCCATGATAGTTTGAGAAGGACACTACATATTATATGGAATATACAACAAAATAAGACACAAGCAATGCTTATGGGGTTGGATGCAGAGAAGGCATTCGATACAGTTAGATGGACCTTCCTGTTTAAAGTACTAGAAAAATATGGCTTACATAAAATTCTTATTCAGGCTCTACAAGCTGTATATAATAACCCCACAGCAAGAATTAAAATTAATGGTAGTCTTACGAAACCCTTCACACTGGAGCGTTCCTGCAGACAGGGCTGCCCATGCTCACCACTTCTATTTGCTTTATTTATTGAACCCCTCAGTCAATTAATTCGACAAGCCAAAGAGATAACAGGAGTGAAAATAGGAGGACAAGAACACAAATTATCATTATTTGCAGATGATGTATTAATCTATTAAACACAACCCCTGAAGTCTTTACCAATATTAATGTCATCCCTAAAAGAATTTGGACAATTATCAGGCTACAGATTAAATGTCCAAAAAACCCAGATCTTAACTCTCAATTTTAATCCACCAAAACAACTTTTGAATAAATATGACCTGATATGTACTACAAATACAATGAAGTACCTAGGAATTAACCTCACCCAAGATATTACTAAATTATTTGATGCTAATTATGCCCCTTTAAACTTAAAAATAAAATCTGACATTTCCAGATGGACTCATCTACCATTCCTTAACTTATCTTCAAGGATAGACACAATTAAAATGGTTATCCTGCCTCGCCTAATGTATCTTTTTCAGATGCTACCAATTGAAATAAAAGATCAGCAATTCATTGAATGGGACAAGATGATTTCACGTTACATTTGGAAGGGTAAGAGACCCAGAATACGATACAAAGTAATGCAACTGTCTAAGGACAAAGGGGGTATGGCACTACCAACCCTCAAGAATTATTATTATGCGGCTCAAATAAGACCACTTGTAGGTCTCTGCGATCCACAATTTAGAACAAGGTGGAAGGAAATAGAAGAGGGAGAACACACAGAACCTCCCATCCAAACCAAGATAGCAGATAGTAAACTGACAAATAACTCTGACGAAAACCCATGGCTAAAAATATCACTAAAAATATGGCGGAAAATAGCTAAAAACTGTAGTTTGGAGGGAGCAAAAAAGGTGCTGCGATGGGGAGCATACGACACAGATTTTATACCTAACAGGACAGACTCAAGATTTAAAATATGGAGAACAACAGGAGTCACAGCATACTGCAACCTAATAAAAAAGGGGGCAGTAAAAAGTTTTGAAATGTGTAAGAAAGAATACAGTTTGGAGAACAGGGATTTTTTTAGGTACTTACAGATACGACATAGACTGAATGGGATCCTGGCTGAGGGATCAGGAAAATTAGACAATGACATACTGAAAGTGTTTATAACAGCCTATACTTCTGGGGGCGGACGAAAAATAATATCCAAACTGTACAAGGGTCTACAGGACTCCCGATACACAAACACTCATTATGTTAAGAGTAAATGGGAACGAGAAGGAAGATTGCACATCACTGAGGAAGAATGGGAAAATATCTGTAAATCCCAATGGAGAACCACTCATTCACATAGTTGGAGGGAATTTGGATGGAAAAGCATCATCAGATTCTTCATCACCCCCTCACAAAAGAGGCATCAAGGTGTTGGTACAAGCTGTTGGAGGTTATGTGGCTCATCTGAAGCCAACCACTACCATATATTCTGGGATTGTCCTGTACTCATATCTTTTTGGCAAGAAATCCATAAATGTTTGGAGATGACATTTCAAGAAACCTTTCCCTTTAATGCCTTAGCTCTATACCTGGGAACAGTAACACAACACATGCAGTCTGCAGCAGACCAATATTTAATGAGAATATTGCTGGTGGGAGGGAAGAAGGCTTTGACAAGAAAGTGGTTACAACCTGATGCTCCAACAGTAGATGATTGGTATAAAACAATACATGATATTTATGTTATGGAAAGACTGACTTTTGCAATAAAGACGCAAACAGATAAAGGTTTGAGATGGTGGGCAAAATGGGTCAAATATATTGGACCTCTTAGACCTGACCTTCTTTAATTCTAACAAAAAATAAATAAATAAATACTTCTCTATTACAAGATAACAGATAATGTGGGTTTATTTGATTGATTCATCCTTTTTGGATAAGAGTGTGATTGACAGCTGCTCTGTTTTTGTTTTGTTTTTTTCTGTTCATATAAAAAAGAGGGGAAGAGTACAAAATGATCAAAAACACGCATTCTGATTTACTGACAGAAAATATATTTGATGTAAAATGGTGTTTAACTTGGAAACAATGTAACAATGATGTAAAAGTTGATATTCCCTGTCAAAAATATAAATAAAAAAAAAAAAAAAAAAAAAAAAATATGTACATGCTTTTTGATTACTTTTCTCACCACTACTAAGCAGTAGAGTCCTTATGAATAGTATTTTTAAAGATATTTGACAGTTTGGATTTGTTACTACAGGCTAAAAAAAAATGTTACGTTGTAACTGCGGCACCGTATCTAAACAGCGTTCAAAACTCGCATATTTTGTTTCAAAACTGCTATTGCACAGATTATTTACAGTCAGTGTTGTGGTGGGGTAAACGTGATTTCTGTTCGTCATTGTTCTTGAGGTCTGTTCTAAAAATGAACATGGCTTCATTCTATAGAAAGCACCATATGGACGGTGGTGCAACGCTCCATCTGTGGATGGTGAAGACAGACCTGGTGAACAATCTGTACCAGGTGATCACACAACCATGTTGTGCAGAGATGCAGCTTGTTTGGGGTCTTTATGAATCTAACTGTCAACACACAGATCAAAATGCTGCTTATTTCTAGATTGATTTCTTCTTTCTAAACTAGGTGATGAAATCAGAGGCAGTGATGGAAGCAGCAGTGACGAAGACTCTGATGAGACGCATCAAAAACATCTAAGCACCAGAGCTGCAGCTGCAGGAGGGAAACCAGCAGCTCCTCCTTTCTGCTGAACAGCAGCTGAAAGGAAGAAACAATGAGGTGCAATCAAAGTCATTCCTGCACAGGAAGTCCACACAGACGCTGAGGGACTCCGACCAGAGCTGGTACATTTCACAATTAGACTGAAGCAATGCAGACTTTCTGCATTGAAAGGACAATTCTACAGAGCTTTGGGTTTATAATGTGTTTGTTTTAGTTCATAGTTTATTAGTTCTGTCAGTCATTCAAGTAAAAATACTGAGTTGCATGAATAAAAGTCTTTTCATACTGGAGATGGGAACAGGTTTTTTTCTTTCCATAGATGCCTGCTATTGTTGAATTGTGACAAACTTAAAATTATATCTATTTTGTCAAATTTACCATCTCATTCTAACTTAACATCTACTTGAATAAAAAATCATGATTGAAAAAATATTGCTTATAATTGGGAAACAAATTCCGGCGTTAAAGGGTTAACTGTCATGGTGCCTCTGTCAGACTCCTCCCCCTCCAGCTCTGCTCTGCTCCTGATCACCGCCAGCTGTCGTCACTCAGCTCATCACCCTCTGCTGCTCAAAAGGAGACCCAGCTCTGGTTTTCAACGCCAGTTCGTTGCCCCTTATGGTGACTAAGCCTGGTCTTGTCATGCTATGGTTGAATATTGTCTTGCTCTCGTTCTGGCTCTAACCATATTCTCCTGCCTCAGGAAAACCACTTCACGAGTGACGTCAGTTGGACCCTCTACCAAGCTTGTTGGAAAACCTGAAGACCTCTTGGCCTACGCTAACTGCGCTAACACCTCCAGCCACGCCACAAGCCATTGTCCAGTCCGGACCTCTTCTAATCAAAGCCTAAACCATCCTGGAAGAAACAAATCATTTCTTACCTGCCACTTACCTGTCCTAATTCTGGGTTCGCCACGCTCTGAAAATCGTGACATTAACAACTTTTACAGACTGCAGATGTGCACACACTGGATGAATGGATGGGTTGACAGACAGGTGGATTCTGGCTTGCATATAGGATCCTGACTCGCAACAGGGGTAAATTTATTTGAAGACATGGACACTAAATCCCTGCAGTCCTATGCAACCTGGCAAGTCTGTTTCCATCACCAACAATAGTGTCTCTGAATAAAAACAAAATATTGCACTAAGTTCTAGCTGAAATATTTAGTGTTAAATGTAAAAAAAAAAAGATATCTGTCTTTGACAAATTGCACTGGTTTTAAATGTAAGATAAATTTTGCATCAGTATAGATTCCATAATGTAAAGAGACTATGCACTAAACCAGGGGTCTGCAACCTTCAGCCGTACTCGTCCAGACCTAGTAAGAGCCGCAGTAAGAGCCGCAAAGTCTTGTTTTACTCCTTTGGGGTACTACTTTGTATTCATTGCCTATTTACTGTTTTAATAAATATGAATTACATTTCTTCTTTGGCATGTATAAAAACAGAAATATAAAGAGTAACTAGCATTTTCCCCAAATGTGAAACAGTTGTTTACTGTTCACAGAAGCTCATATGACTTCCTTTCAAAATAACCTTTCAAAATATGTGGCACATAGGATCATCGCAGTGCAGCTAATTTACTCTAATTTGAAACTTTTTACACATCAAAAGTCAAAAATGGCATATTGTGTTGTTACATCTTAGATCTTTGGTAAGCTGTCATCCTTTTTTCTACTTACTGCTGTTAACCTGAACATTAACAGAAATTCATTGATATATGATCAAGTAATGACGGCATGTAAAGAATAGGCATGTTCATTTTAGTAACTTCCCTCTGGACAGCTACTAACCATTGTTGTTTAGCATAAGAAAAGAAAAAGAAAAATGCTTTAAACCCGTAAAAAAAACTGAGCTCTCAAAGTTTTTGCTTAGTAATTGAAATCTGTGCTTTCTGGAGGAAGCATGGAATCAACAAGACCTTGCAGGGATGTAAAAACCCTTACAGAGTTCATCTTACTTTTAGGTTTATCTCAGCCATAAATTTCTACACCTAACTCATCTAAATTAAATTAATGCTAATTAAGTAACCTTTCCCCTTAAAAATGACTATTACATACTTTCCCTCACCCAGAAAGCCACTATGGAGAGGTGAAAGGGCCACATGTGGCTTCAGAACTTCAGGTGAAGACCTCTGTACTATGAAATTTTAACAGCATTGCACACTCTGAAGGCTGTCAGGATGACTGAACGCTGGTAGCATTCTTACATATAGTGTGTACTAGTCCAGTTCTGGTGGGAGGCATTATCCATGATGAATGACAGTTTCACCAACATCCTTCTGTCTTCTACCACCTGAAGGTGCCTGCTGTGCAGCTCAGGACAGAGCCAACCAATTTGTTTTGTCTTCCTGTCTCTCTCCATGTTCTCCCCCATCCAGCACCCAACACCATAGAGGAGTGCTGAGGCCACCACAGTGTTGTAGAAAGTTGGCAAAAGTTGCCTGATTACACCTAAGGACATCAACCTCCTCAGCAGGTGGAGACAACCTTGGCCCGTTGAGTACGGGGCATCTGTCTGGTCAGTCCAGTCCATTTTTTGTTCAGGTGAACACTAAGGTGTTTAAGTGTGTCTGAGTGACTGAGCCCTAGATGCTCATCAGTGTGTGTTGTGGAGGGTGTTGTCTATAGTTGAGTACCAACTTATTTTTCTTTACGGGAGTTCAGAAGAAAGTATACCAGATCACAAAGTCAGTGATGGCTCCCCTGTACTCCAAATCCAATCACAGATCCTAAAGAGGTAGAGCTCTCAGAAACCTCCTGAAAATAGTTTGCGTCGCACCGGACCCCCGCTGCAGTCAAGACTCGGCGATATAAAGCGATATGCTGATCTTTCCGATGGGTTGAATAAATCATCAGTTCAGAGAGAAAGTTCTCATCTTACCGCTTGATTTTGTCCAAAATGACGAAGGAAAAGGTTGTCTTAAAGAAGCCGGGGCAGTGATACAAAACATTTAAGCTAGTTGACCGGAACTTCTTTTTTCACCGTGCGGTTATCACTGTGGTATATCACTTTTAATGCACACCCAGCAGCCAATCAGAATCGAGTATACACCCAGAACATGGTATTAAGACTGATAGTTGATTAGTTGTTGGCTTTATTTTTTCATCATTTTGTAAATACATCGAAGAAAAATTCTTTCGATTTTTACAGTTTGGTCCAAAATAAAATATAAATCTTCTGCAGGGCACCAATAGAGAGAGAAACAGCACTAAAGTAATTGAAAAGTATGTCGCTGCTGTATGATTCTATGAATCGCCTTGCATACGTTTACAGTCCAGGTTTGTCCAAGACCAGAATGAAATATATTAGCCTGAGGATAACAAACTGAAAACAAATCTCCAACATATTTTACTGGAACACAGCAAACATCCAGAGTAAGTCACAGCAACATCATCAGGAGCTGGCAAGACAATAGTTACAACAGTGAAGGTCAATTGCTTCAGGAAGCAGCACAAGAGCACTGAAAACAGAAATACTGACATTTATAGCATGAAAACATTCTTTAAAATGTATCCAAATCCTTATATTCTGCAGCTGTGGTTTGTTTAAACTTTTCATTCCTGGTATGTCATCAAACCCACATGACCAGTCGAGAAATCTAAAGCAACCAGTTTTTATAAAAGCTCATTAGCCACAATTATACAACATACAAACACTAATCATGAAAATAAAACACAATCTTGTAAGCAAAACAACAAAAAAAAAAACAGTTTTACTAGGAAATTTTTATTTATTTGAAAAAATGGATCAACCCAGCAATCATTCAGCCTTTTGAGGACAGCGACACCTTGTAGAGCCTCCCATTACCTCCCACCGCGCCAATAACAACAAATACAATGGGGTTAAAGATGATCACTGATGCTCTTACAGCTTACAGCAACCTAAATGAGTTTTAAATATTTAACAGTGGTCCTAGTTGACATCCTGAGTTCATAAACCAAAAGGCATGTCAGTCAGTGTCCCCTCTGTAATTAGGACCAGGAGGAGGTTGAGGTTTGGACACTACACAATCTGTGACATTGCCCAAACAATCAATCATCATCATCATTCCTCACAGCTATTAGCTTTATTTTCAGGATTCACACCCCCTTCAATGTGGGTACTCTCCATAGCTTCCATCAAATCTAGTGGCATCCATCCCTTTGCTTTCAGGGACTCCTTAACTTCACCCTTTTTTGACCATTTTGACCTGCAGGGGCTAAAAAATCCACAATTCTCTGTGGAGATGGGGGATAAATGACTTAATAAGTGTCTGGATGCTAACAATCCTGAATTTCTTTTCCTGTGACTGACCAAAAATCAATTCTTCCCTTTCGGTGTTTCCCTTCAGGCGTCGCCAACGCAAATTTGCTTTCATTGGTTCGCACAGGTGGTTTGGCAGAGATTTTATACCGGGTGCCCTTCCTGACACAACCCTGCATTTTATCCGGGCTGAGAACCAGCAGAGGAAGACCCACCCTCATGGCCAGCTTGTGGTTACACAGTTAGGCAGCAGCGTGAAGGATCTCACCCAAGGGCCCACACTGGATGAAGCTCATCACCCCTGATGTAGCGCTTTTATACCTTCCATTAAGGCGTAAAGCGCTTTACAGTCACAGTCCCATTCCCCCATGCATACCCACATTCACACACTGATGTGGCTCTGCTGTCGAACCCTGGCGCCAACATATAACCACCAAGAGCACTGATCAGGTCACCTTCATCTGGATTCAAAATCTGGATTCAAGCACACAACTTCAACTATTTTTAGTCTCTGCATGCTTCCCCTCTCAGCTCTGTGCTGTGCAATTTTATGAATGACTACAAAGAAGTACTGATGCTCTTCTAGTGCCTCATCTATGGGAACAACAGCTTTCTTTCCAAATAAAGCCTCAGGTAAACATGGTTCTCACATATATAAAAATACTTTGCGTCAGACCTGTGGACTGGACAGCTTTATTCTAAACAAACCACAACAGACCATGTGCGTGTTTACTAAAGAGGTTGTGTCTGCAACAAGCTTTTGTTAGGTTGAAGTGCTCATATTGGGGGTAATGGCCAAATCAGTGAGTCAGTAAGTCATGTGACTCTTCTCATTTTCATACAACCACATTACTCTCAACATTTTGCCCCGATAAGAACAACCCTTTCCGTGCCTCAAGGCCCACCATCGAACCCCCTAAAGGGCAAATTTTGATGAGAGCTAGACACAATTTTATAGTTCATTAAACACAAAGATTCATCAAACTATTGGAATGAACAGAGCATGTTGTGCAGCTAGGTTAGCCTGATGACAATGAATTTTGAATTTATGTCATAGCTTTTAGAAAAAGTTGGCATGAACATAAGTTTTTTTTAAAAGAATGTTTTTGCACCATGTAACATATGGCCCCTGTAAGTTGAGATATTTCAGGGGCGTAACTCTATGGAACTAGAGATTCAAGATTTGTAAACATACATGCAAGACCACATCTTGGGCATCATTTCTGCTTTGGATTATCAGAAAAAGGTGCACGCGTTAAGAACTGAAATTTAACAAATGCAAAAGAAAAAAAATTGTTAATCCTTCTGACACAGTTTTGGATATTTGCTCAGTTGAAGTTCAAGCTCTTTGCTTGAAATGCAACAACCAATAATCTGCAGGAACCAGGAAAACAGCTTTTGTCCATTTCTCCAGTATTTTTCCTTCCACTATTCATTGCCTTTAAGAATCAACAGGTGGCTCTGTTAAGAGCGGGGAAAACCAGACCACATCACTGGTCTCCAAAAGAGTTCTGTGTCTTTTTTTTTATTCCAACAGCATTTCAAAGACACTTTTATATCGACCTAAAAAATAAAAGGAAATACCAGACCACTTTTTTTCTTTAAACTAAACACCTTACTGCAGTTTTCAAAGCGTTTGGAGCCCTTAATGTGAAAAGCAAATCTGTTATGTAATGTCTTATGTTGGGGAAGTGGATTCGCTGTGAAACCTGAAGTGAGAACAAAGGTAGATCCCCTTTACGATTCCCTGGAGGCTCTACATCATCAGTGTCACCAGTTAACGCACTATATAAAGAATCTTTCAAAGTGAACATTTTCACACCTCAATGACAGTAAAACAGAAGTGATGGTTCTTTGGGTCCCTCCCTGCCAATCTAGGTTCTTTAAATAAAAACGCGGAACTTCATGTAACTAATTTAGAGGTGAAGGTGGACACTGAACTGAAAGTTTAGGGACACAAAAAAAGAAATAGGCTCCCCCATTCTTGCCAAATACTCCCAAGCCCACTTTTAAGTGGAAGGGGTGTGGACTTCCAACAAACGTACTCCTGATTGGGCAGAATGCGTGCCATAGAAATGATGACTTGGACCAAGGTTTTATTGACGTTGTCTGGCTCCAACATGCCGTATCGTGAAACCATAGTAACTGAATTGCCGTCATTTTGTTGGAGCTGGAAGTACGGCATTTCTATGGGTGACGTCACACTCACTTGCATCAGTTCTCATATCAATGGTTGTCATGTCAATTTTTTTTTACTTAAGGCAGCTGGCATGAGGGAGACCAAGTCCTTTTTTTTGTAGAATTTTAATTCAGTGATCTACACCTTTGTTTCCACCAGGCTGGAGTATTGCACTTCCCTGTTTGTGGGGCCATTGCTCAACTCCAGCTGGTACAAAATGCAGTTGCAGGTCTTTTAACTACAGTGTGAAGAAATGATCATATTTCCCCTATTTTAGCTTCATTACAATGGCTTCATATTCTCCAGTTTTCCTTGTGGTTTTGATAAATCCTGACAGAGTTTAGCGGGAATATTTAAAATTCCTCTGTAACTGTTCAGAGGAATATCATAAATGTCCTTTTGTATGTTGTTGCTAAAGCGATTATTCTTATAAATACAAAATTTGTATTTTTTGGGTAAAAATAAAGCCAAATGTTCTCTATTCAGTGCAAAAGAAAAAAAAGAAAAGAAAACATTCAAATCATCGGCATCCTGCAGTTCTCATAGACTTGTCTTCCCATCACATCCATGTTTTATTCTACTACTTGCTTCTCCTCTTCCTCGGCCCCCTGGAGGTGGCCATCTTCCCATCTGTGCTGTTGACCCCTGGCCCCTCTCCTCCAGACTCTGGGTGAGTCAGCTCCCTCTGTCCCAGCATCCTGTTCCTCTTCCTCCCCATCTGCTGATGGCATCTCTTCAATGTTTTCATCATTCTCCTCTTCCACACTTTTCTCTGAATCAGATTCATCTGAGTTGTCCTCTTCCAGGTAACGGTAGCCTTTTACCTGACAACAAAAGAAAAAAAAGAGAAAAAATATGCGAGACGTTTTAGTCATGTTAAAAAGGCTACTTCAAATTCAAAGAGGATTCACAATTTGCAGTTGATAGGAAAAATGATCTAAATACTGACGTCCAGAAGAAGCTTAAATAACAGAAGTCAATCCAAATAAACTAGGAACAAAAGCAAAACAGACCTAATAATAAAGGTCTGTTTTTAATGAAAAATGTTCAACTGCTGAAGCCATTTGCCTGATGTGAAAGACGATTTCCTGTATCAAAAAACGCTAAATACGTTTACAAAAAGTTTGCAAAAGCATACAAAGAACTTAAAGGGACTTTAATGGTTGTTAAAATCTCAGGTGAAATGACACACTAACTAAATAAAAATTAAGATGTTTATAATAGCTCATTTTAAAGACAAATATTTAGAAGAGAAGTGGTTTGTGAAAGGGAGCAACATTTAATTGACCAAATGTTATCAAGTCTAAAAGAATAACTAAAAAAGGATCAGCAGAAAGATCTGTGTGTATACTCTATGCAGTCTACATCTATGTTCCCACCGCCCTCGGCACGCACATTCAAGCAGCCACTTCCAAAAGGTCTATGTGAAAGTGTGTTTCAGGTTTCGCTTCTGCGTTCACATGTCTGCGACCGTTTTTGGGCTCTATATACAAAATGTGCGGCCATTGAACCCACACTGAAAGTTAAAGCGAACTTTGACCAATCAGGGACTCGGATTTGGTAGTGACATATGGATGGCATCTCTTAATTACCATGAGCGTAAACCGAGGAGAAATTAATAATTGCGGTTTATGCCCAGCTGGAATTTTATGACACCAAGTCTTTCATATCTTGGAATAGAGATGTGAAAGAGAACTACTGCGCGTTTAGTGTGTTCTTGAACGTGTGTGTGTGCGGTGTGTACGTCACTTCAGAATGAGTGGGGAAGCTGCCAAAGTGACTTCATGGTATCTATGAGGCAGAAGATACAGATCTATTTGTAAATATTCTATGCGATCAGCTGCTGCTTGCTAAACAAAAAACAGAAACTGCATATTAATCTTCATCCAGTTTGCTCCAAATATTTGGATGCTCCAACCATAAGTCTGATCATGATAATTTCAGTTCAAACAAAGAGGAATCCAGCAATATAAATCCTATTTGACTCAAGCGTTAAGTCTTTATCTTAAATGGATCAGAAGAGTGAAGGCTAAACTCTTCCTCTGAGCAGAGAATCCCAGTGGCAATCTTCACTTGCTTGACACAGCTGTTTATACCTTCAAACCTACTTCACTTATCAGTCATTGAACCTTTATATATAAAAAAAAAGGATCCCATCTGTATGCTGGTTTCAAGTCTCTAAATTCAAGTATGTTGTCAGCATTGCAAGTAAAAAACAGAATGTGGGAAGTGTAACGATCACCTGATTTGAAATGGCCAGATATAGAGTTGAGTGGTTTTCTCAGAATTGAGAGTGGGATTTTTTGAAACTAGAAGCATATTCCTGTGCTTTGCTGAAAATACAACTCAAATGTGCCCAACTGTGTTGGAGTTATGGTAGTTTATTGAAAAAAATAAATAAAGAGTCTTCAAAAATCCCCTCTTCTGAGTCCAAGTGATGATGTCATCACTAGCTCCTGCACGTTGACTTCCATTATAAATCCAGAAATGCTCTGAAATTTTCATTTAGGGTTTTAAAAGCTGAGTCCATCTGAAAGCCCAGTCCCTGCTGAACGGTTGAATAGTTTCCAACTGGCAAAGGTTTTGAAAGAGTTGAATGGTTTCATATTCATTCCCATGGGGCTGAAAATGTATTTTTAAAAACCATAAAACCTATCCAAAGAAACACAGCAGCAGGCTGCTCCTGAACAAGCACATGTTTGGCTGAAATAAGGAATTTTTATGGTTATGGAAAATGGAAAGAGTGAAGGCTTTGAAGCATTCACACAACAAAGGGCATCGCAAATCCAATGTCTGCCCCAAAACCTTTAAACTGATTTTTTTGGACTGCAGAATAAATCTCCAATCAACAGTAAATGTCTCTGTGGATGGAACTTCATTTCTATCCAGCATGCAGAGAGCCCAGTCCCACGTCATCACAGCAGTAAGGGCTTTCAAGGGAACACAGAGCAGAAGCTGTGTAGCAGTATCCTTCACTGAACTCATTGACCAGCCCCTGTTGACAGAGTTTGACCTGTTTGATTAAACACCTCCAACCTCGCTACGTTATGCCCATCTGTCACTGCAATGTCATCAGGATTGCATCCCAGGTGCATAAACTGACTATTTACGGTTCTTACTCTCTCTAAGGATCGCCGGGTGAAAATCCTGTGATCGGGCTACAGGGAATTAAAAGAGGAGGGGCTTTTCACTTGTGCAAAGATCACAAAACTCCCGGTTTAAAGAATAAAAGGTGCGGTTTTGAGTGAAAAGTCTAACGGGTCAAATGCCTGGACACAGAAGATGTGCTTTTTTTTATCTCAGAAATTCTCCTAATCTGTAGTTCACTAAGCATAACAATATCTTTAGCAGTAGACATCTTCCTCTGTAAGTTAGTCATTCCAAAACAAGTTGATTGCAAATGAAAACTCTGGAGAAAGCAGACTTTAGTTTGAAGTAAAGTTGGTGAAGATGTCTGCTGCCTTACCAGGCAGCCCAAGGATCAACCACTGTAAGAAAATAGAGACATTCATGAAAGAAAACGCCCCAGCCTCAGATCGAATCAACTTTCTCTGAAGTCCTTCCTACCATACATACCCAGGAGGGTACATCTGCCCACACCTGGTTTCATTTACTCAGTCTGAGTAATAGAGTGAAACTGACTCCACATTTGTTCATGCATTTGATGGAATAGACAGCCCTTCATGTTTAATCTTTATGTACCAAACTGAAATTCCTACGAGGTAGCAGTTCTTACGCCTTTACAGTGTGACAGCAGTGATGCTTCACTTCTGTCATTCTAAGGGACGGGAGAAAATGCACGACTTTGTTACCTCAATGATTGAGCAGGAGGGGAGGTGGTGAAGAGGACTGTTAGGAAGACAGAGGGGCTGCAGTGAATGGAGGACAAGTTTAAATACGTCTCCTGAATAAATCAAGAAGTGTAGGATCGATTCTGAAGAGAGCAGAAAAATCTGCAGATGATCCAACAACTTGGTAATATCCCTAATATAACTTCTGTCAAAAAGTCAAATGGATCCCAAAACCGTAACTGGTGTTCTCATGTACATATGAATGTAAACAAGCAGCTAAAATGTTCCTATAATAGTTGAAACCATGACTCCATATGTTTCTGCAAAGTTGTGCATTTAGTATTAATTTATTATGAATACGTTTCTTGTGGACAGATTGCTTACCCCATACTGTTGTATGGTGCCCTTAAGCCACACTCCAGTCGCTAGTATGGTGCGAGAAGTGGCCCCTGAGTGACCGCGCGCAAACGCTGCATGCACAGTCGGTGTGCCCTTAAGATGTCTGTAAAATGTCCACACAATCTGATTGTCTAAATTTCTAATTTCTGACAGCCAGGCTGCAAGCAAGGAGTGCACACTTATGTGAACAGCACCAAGGGCCCCTTTTGCGGTGCACAGGGGTTTGAAGAAAAGAAAAAACATCCATACAACATGGTTGCGTCTGACTTACTTCCCCATTTTTTACCCTTAAATATGAGTGTATATTTGTGCCGCCCACAGTTTGTCTATAGAATAAAGAAGTGCATTTTCGCTTGACAGACTCACTGAGTAGCCTAAAATCTTAAAACTTCATATAGGCCACCTGCGTGCCCCTTACAGGTTTGCCCATTTTTTACCCGCAGGCAGGCCAAATCCACCGGTAAGGGCAGCTCTGACTGAGGCAAAAGGCCAATAGCATCCAACATCCGTTTTGGGACTGCTACTGGGATCAAATTTCACCACCAACATCATCTGCCCCGCGTATGCTATGGTGACACATTCAACTGTCACCGCGCGATGGGGATTCATCAGCAGAATCTTTGAGATTAGCTGCCGCCACCCGATTTTTTGGGGGGAAAAGACTTGGCGTTGGCGTGATGATTAATGTAGACCATCAGGCGGGGTTGATGTCATTACAAAATCAGATGACCACAGGGCAGCGGCAGTAAGATCGCCGGCCGGCAGAAGCTCTGATTGGAAAATGTGTTCAGACGGCAGCCGTCCGTATCAAGTGGCACCGACCGCCAGCTGCAGGGACGTGCACAGGATTTAGAGGGGCAGGGGCTCAAAGTCGGAAAAGGGCAGCAAAAACACTTTTTTTTCGTCCTTTAAACAATACGGAAAATAAGAACATTTTAAAGTAAAACACTAATAGATAAATAGTCAGCTACTGTAGGTGAAAGTGACACAATAGTCATTTATGTAAACAAATTACTGTCAACGTGAGATTGTTTACTGTAACATCGACTTGGAAGACATCAAAGCAAAAGAACACAGGAGGCTATTTATGTTGGCACAATGTGCTGCTGGCATAATCAAAATTAATCCGGTTTACTCCAGATGGTAATATTCTATACACAGATATCCAACAACTGTCATCCCCAGAATGCTGAAATTAATAAGATTGAACTATATTATACTGTTGCTGTTTATGTTTCTGCCACCATGCCCAGTTTCCTGCATGTTGGCTCCAGTTCCTGACAGCTGCACCTAATGAGACTTTGGTTCTATGTTGGGATTCACAGCTGAATTCTCTTTTTTGCATCTGATCCTTTAAACACAGTCTTTTGTTCTGATTGGAATTTTTTTATACAGAAGAGTGTGAAACTGAATGATTCAGAGTTTAAAGAAGGCATTTCTAATCAGAAAATACTACAATAATTGGAGAAACTGTTAACGTGCCTCCAGGCACGTTGACGTTGGGAGTTGGGTCATTTAGACCCACTAGACAGTGCACTGAACCTTTTTTCTTCAATGATTTGTGATCTTCACTGGTGTCTATGGATTACATGAAATCTTTCCACCTTTATCCCCCTTTGTCATGGTAGGGAGAACACGTCAATGTAAGGGGGGGGGGTCATCTGGACCCCACAAGATAGCACAAGGCCTAAGACAATTGCCTGATTTTAAACTGGAAAATGTTAAATTGACATGTGTTGCAATAATGTTATAGAATGTCCTAAATGTCCAATCTGACTGATGTCTGTTGACGTAGTTGAACAACATGAAGATGCTTCAAACCTATCAGGAGTATGAAGGACACTCTAGATACTAAAGAGAGGTCCACCTGTCCTGAGAGAGGAGATCCATTATCTTCTACACTTCATGGCACAACGCCCATTATAAATGATTAAAAAAAATTCAAAGTTGGAAAAAAAAACAACAAGAAAAACAATTGTGTCTTACCAATCTGACCAAACTCTGAAGGGTTTTTCTTTAAACTTGTTGGGAATAGTGCCAGACAAACTACTGGACATGCTTTGTTATGAAATAAAGCAAACCTTAAGCATGTTCCTTCATGAGGAACACACATCAAATACCGTGGGTGTTCTTTTCAAATATCTTGGCCTTTAGCAAACAGCAACCACATTTCTTCCAAATATACGATCGGGCAAAGAGTAATCAGAAAGAAATCATTACTTGTGATGACGGAAAAGTATTTAATTCGATGAAAACAGATTAATGGTAAATAGATGCATCAAACTGTCTGCAAAGTTGTGGCTGCTTACCTTGTGTCGTGGGCGAGGAATGCGAGGCAGTCTGTGCTGAACTTTCTTGGCCATCCGACGCTCCATCACACAGTAGCAATAGCAGGACAGCAGTAATGTGGCCAGCAGGATAGAGAGTTTGGCCTGTAGAGACAGAACGAGGTAAATGGGAAGAAAAAAAGATTGTAAAAATGGTTTAAATTCAGTCTTTTTACATTTCCCCTAAAACTGTCATTTACCCTCATAGGCAGGCCAGACCAGAGGTAGACGATGAAGATGGCAATGGCTTGCCACCAGTGATAGATGGTGTAGATGAAGTCCAGCCGCTCCTTTTCCTCAGCATACAACATACCAAGAAGAACTGCAGCACACGGAAATGACATCATGCAGAAACAGGATACAAGAAAATTTACCCCAGTGTGCAAAAATAGTTGTAAAGTAAGAATCCCTTAAAAAGAGAAGAGCATGAACAAAGGGCAACTCTAAATCTTTGGTGGTCAGCTTTAACTTCTAAAAGCTTATGAAGTTGATCCTGTAGAATTGACCAGAGGTCATTAACCAAGTAGACGTCTTCAGAGCTCCATCTCTCTTCATGCATCCCAATATGCAAACATATTGAGACCAAAGCTCTGTCAACGTTGACCATCAGTCACTTCTTTTTCTCATCCTGTGTGTGGACCACTTTTTAAAAAAAAAAACAACACAAACAACACAATAAATGATCACATTTACCACTCACTCTGTTTTTTTTTATGTAGAAGAGCTTTTGGTTGTGGTTAGTCTTCCTCATGTGGAGCAGTAACATCTAATTTGATGTTGCAGATGTGGACTTGTCCTTTTTAAACCAATTGCAGATCATAAACTGAGTAATGAGGTCCACGATTAGCATGTTTGCAAATACAAACATTTACAATTGCAATTTCATTCCATTGAAAAAATTACCCATAAATGATTTTGTTAAAGAGGCTAACCAGATTAAGGAATGTTTTCTGACACCTTTTCCACTGCTGGGAACCTGTCCATTAGTTTCACTGTGAAGCTAAAGCATGTTAAACAGACTACAATAGCATCTTAAACCTAGCAAAAGAAAGAAATGTTTTCCCTGTGCCTGTGTTTATGGCGTGTGCCCTGCGACAGACAGACACACAGGACAGGCTCCAGCAACCCCATAACCCTGTATGGTACATAGGGGGTTAAGAAAATTCATGGATGGATGATTTTTATGGTTGAACCAGCTTGTTTGTCCTTGTGTTTCTCATCTCAGCCATTTCTGTCCCCTTTGATTTGGTAGATTGAGATGGATGTCTGTTCTTTTCCTGTCCTGAGAGTCTTATGTCTCCACCGTCACCTCATCCAGGTTATGTGGAGGGATTACAGAAAAATAACAAGGCTATGTCTGAATTCCCCAATGACTCCGTGACCCCTATAAGACTATATAGTGCAGGACTATCCAATGCCGCGAACTTTTACCCGATTCAGACACCATGCTAACTACTTTTTTCTTTTTTTAAAAGCAAATTTGTCGTCACCCATTGCCCAAAGTAAAGACCTAATAAATATGTACATTTACTGAAGACTATTTTGGAATCTGCTGTGTTCTGATGAGGAAAACTTGGATGATTTGCATTTAAATTAAACAATTTTAAATGCCAAATTGTTCAAATGCAATGCATTGTGGTCTACATTCACCAATCTTGTGAGCATCAATGCGCACTGTTTTTTTATGGCAGATTTTCACGTTTCCAGGGCACTAGATTTTACAATTGTAGATTCGAACATTCCAACATAATGGCGAATAAACTACAAGGTGCACCAAATAGTGAATAGTGAGGGAATTTGGACACATCCCAACTGTTTTTCAACACAGTATTTTTAGCTAGGCTAATTCTAAAAATGTGGTCTGGAGATGAATAAACAGATGAAATGATACATTTCTGAGGTTTGAATTTATGCTGCTCGTTTTCTTCCACCAAAGCGTTGATGTTTCTGTTGTAGTTTGGTGCAACATAACTAATAGAAATTCTACACATGGAAGGAACAATCCCAACCACAGAACAACATGGGGGCCTAATTCAATGCTTTTGTGTGTCCGTCCAACCTTAGTCTGGGTGAATACATAGGATGGTCTCAGCAAAGGCATTTGACTGAAAACAGGGTTCTAGAGTGTCACCCATTTAGTCGCACATGGGATTTTTTTAGGCTTGAAAAAAAATGAATCCATGGTCGTACCTGAACACCCTGCAAGAAAAATAAAAAAAAATAAAAAGGACCGGCTCTGAAAGTGTCATTCCTGTATGTGTGTACAGGTGAACCACACCTCGAATAAGAATGATTGTTTTTGTTTATGACGATGTACATCCAAGTCGTTCAGTTCAGGTCCGTGCGCACGCATCATGTGCACATCTGCCCAGTGTTGGCGGCAGTTGGAGGGAATGAAAAATGTCTGTTAAAATTTTTAAATATCGGAGTTTCAGCTCCACTGTTTACATTCTTTCGTCTACCGTAACTTTTCGACTGTTAACAAAGTTAACATTTTCCAGCGGATTCTGAAGAGGAGAAAATCTGCCTTGCGCTGATATGCAGCACTGTGCAGTGTTTACGTAATCAATATTTAGCCGAAAAGCAGCTTTGCATCGTCGCTCTGCGTTTGTAATGTGTTGCATATCGCTGCAAAGTCAGAAAGAAAAGCAGTTTTCTCTGCGTCAGAATCAGCTGATTCACGGGGATCATGTGAACAGTTGAAGATTTACAGTATGTCAAAAAAACAGTGTTTTTTAGGTATCACTGTGACATTATTGGTGTTAAAGGATTAACTACGGTGGCAATGAAGCTTAAATCACAAACGAATCCCTCAACGCAAAACACTCTATTCATTCATTCATTTTCTATACCGTTTTTCCCTTTCGGGGTCACGGGGCTGCCGGGGCCTATCCCGGCCACTTATGGGCAAAACATTATAAAGATCACAAATAAAAATTAAAAAAGCAAAACAATTTTTAAAAAAAAGTTTCAGAAAAAAAAGTAATTTCCAGAAATTAAAATGAAATGTTGAATGTTGAAGCAAAGAAGAAACAGGAAAAGGTATTATAGGAGATCACTGATTAGATGATTTACATGACGTTATGTTAAGTGTTAAGAGTATGTTAAGTGACTCAGAGAATCAGCAAACTTTTTTTACAATAAGATCTTGAAGGCTAACAACATAATATTCTATTTTCCAATGATTTCATAGATTCAGAAATGCAATAAAAATGACTACATTCTACAAATACTGGATGAAAACAGAGTATTAGTTGGACAATGATGCTTCATGAAAGGAATAAATAAATAAGTATGAGAAAGAATTACTGTGAAATTATGAGATAAACAGTCTGCTATGATTGTGTCATATGAGTTTGTGGAACTTATTAGTTCTTGGTCTCAGATTTTGTCAAATAAATTTCCCGTCAAAATGCGACTTATAGTCCAGTGCGACTTATCTGTGTTCTTTTCTACTTTATAATGGATTTTTGGGCTGGTGCTACTTATACTCCCGAGCGACTTATAGTCCGGAAAATACGGTACTTGAAATAGTTTTGCATATTTTTCAATGTATTCTAGTTCTAAAACGTGTTCCCCCAACACTGATGTCTACGTCTGGACGTCAGATGATACTCACTGCTTACTCCCGTCTTGTTCAGAGCAGTGCCGAGTCCCCACAGCACAGAAATCACCAGCAGGGGCCCCAAATACTCTGGTTGGTCAGGTTTGGAAGAAAACGCCAGAAGGGCAATAATTAGCACTGCATGCACTGCAGCACCTCCAAGCAGACACAGCCAACGAGGGAGGCGCAGCAGGAAAAGAGAGAGGGAGGAGAACACGGAGCTGGAGAGGCCGTAGACAACGATGAGGAGCCACAGCTTCTTCAGGCCCAGAATGCAGACGCCATATGACTGTAGAGGACAAGAGATGGAAATGCCAGTGAATTCTCACACATTTTGAACTCAGACTACTGATAAACCAAATGACTGCCAACGGTACGTGTATGGGTGCAGTACCAGGGAGAATCCTGTGATGGCGAACAGCACTTCTAATCCACTGTAGATAAAAAAGGGGCAGAGCAGCCGCAGGCGGTAGTCTCTCAGGTGTTTAAAGGGCAGCTGAAAGATGTTACCCCAGCCAATGCTTCGAAGGTCAATCTCCTCCGTTGGGCGATAGGCGGGGCCACAAAGCACAAGGAACTGTTGGCGGAACCACATAGAAAGTAACTTCGTGGATTCTGATTTTTTTTTTTTTTTAAACAAGTTTGACAGTTGCTGAATAAAATTGGGTTACACAAAAAATAACAACCTTCAAGACTGATAATTGTTCAAGTAGCTGCTAAATGACTGTACAGTTTTTATTGTTCCTTCATCCTTCCATATATGATCTATTGTGTTGAGGTGTGGGGAAACACATGGAAAACAACAGTTAACAGTTAACTCTTGTTTTCTTCTTCTAAAAAAAAAAAAAAAAAACATAAGATTAAATCAACAGATCATCATATAGAGCCAACTAACTTAAAGTTTATCAAATTGAAATCATGAGAACAAATAGAAAACTTCAATGCATCTGCAAAGGAGGGGTTCAGATATGGGCTAATGGCAGGTACGACTTTAAAGTACCTACGCCGTGAAAAATCGACTTTTTTGAGCTTTTAAGTGTATTATAATGTTTATTCCTCACGGAAAACTACTCCAAAGTGGTATTTTGATCTGTTCACGCATTTCTGAGAATTCCTCCTGCCCTCTGAGCGCCAGCCCCTCCCAACTCACAAAAACAAGCGAGTTCTCACATTCATATTTATGAAAGTGAGAACAGCCCCTTCCAGAAAGAGTCCCCCAGGCTAACACACACACCCCATTTCTCCACTGAGCTAAAGGGTGGTTGGCTAAAGCGCATTTATTTTTTATGCACAATATGCACATCCATCTTTGTAAAAGCTCAAATGTTGTTCGTTTTTGTGGCAAAATGCAGACACACTGCTGAGGCCGGCCCCAGGATGGCGTCATGAAATGGGCGGTCCCCAAAAGGAGCGAAAGGCGGTGCCTCAGAGATCGAGTTATCTTACTTCTGGGTAGGAGAATTAGCTGAGAAAATAACATTTTTTTTAATCATTCTTTAGTGTGCCAAAGGTAATATATTATCATAAATAGGGATATAGTTTACTCTGAAAGGCTTAAGAAAAGCATAGTATAGGCCCTTTAAAAATAGTCCATCCATAAAAACACTTCAAAACAAAAATAAAGTGATATAATAAATAGATACAAGTGACTGGATGCTTTTTTTTTTTCTTTTGGCAATAACTGATTGTCTTCAGTCATTTCTTGGAATTCTGTTAAAATACTATTTGCATAAATGTTTGGACTGAAGTGAAGAAAGGGGCTTAAACTCGATAAGAAGTTCATCTTCATCAAAAGGTCTTTTTTAACTAAGAATAATTTATTCTTTATTATACTTCTGTTTTTTATGTCTATTATTGTATCACTTTAAAATTATATATATAGATATATAAGGGGGAAAAAAAGAAATCTTGCAGAAACTAGTGCTAAAACAAAGACTGTAAATTGAGAAAAAGTCTCATTGTGTTGTATTTTTAGAAATGTGGTTCTAGACTACCTTCTCCTGCCATAATTGCCTCATTTAAAGCTGCTTTAGTCCAAACAGGCCACATAGTGTCAGGCTAAGAGAG
Organism: Oryzias latipes; assembly: GCF_053564925.1. NCBI lineage: Eukaryota > Metazoa > Chordata > Actinopteri > Beloniformes > Adrianichthyidae > Oryzias > Oryzias latipes. The sequence goes on along the minus strand of NC_136237.1, from coordinate 12,575,282 downwards.
AGTCTTTCAGTCGGTGACCCCCACAAGCCCCACAGACTCAGCTAACATGTGACCAAAGAAAAACTAATCTCTCTATTAAATTGTGAGAAATTAGAGTAGATTAGAGTACATCTTGATGAGCAGGACTTCATATTTGTTGGGTGCCTTCTCACTCACATTTAAAAAGAATATCCACCATAAACAATTCAACAATAGAGCACAGCTTTTTTTTCTAGGGATGTCTGTGTCTTCCATTCTAGCTGCAGCTAAACTTACATTTCCTTCTTTGTACTTATTTTGCATCACAATAAAGTCACCAACCTTTTGGTTTTTAGCCAATGATTTCTCCATCGTCAAGTTCCACCTTCAAAATCCTGTTCCTCTAAGGGTTTAACGATCGATCAACTTTACTGATGAATCCATTTATAGTCCTGCGATTCTACCAGACCGATCTGTCTGAGGCAAGTTGTTAATCAAATCAACCTGTACCATTAGAAAACCATTTCAAAATGAGAAAAATCAATTGTATTAATCTAGGAAAATACCATTTGGTTTGAGGAAAGGTAGTTTAATTTTACTAGAAGGTAAAAACGACAAAAAAATGATCAAGCCATCATTCCAGTCCAATGTGTCGTAACACTTACAGAATAATGTAGTAAAATGTTCTAATCATGTTCTTCTTGTATTATTTCTGATTTGAAAAACAACAGTGAGCTGAACTTGATGAAGCTAAAATGTGAATGGATTTACCATTCATTCTTGTTGACTTGTTTGTTTTTACACATACTACATAAACACTTGATTATCTTGCAAGAAATTCAAGGAATGTGGAAAACTTTGAACCTGCCCTGTTCAGTACCAGGTATTTCTCTCCGAGTCACACTGGTTGGATAAAGATGTCTTTGATCAATTTTAAGTCAGTGGATCAAATCAAATCATGCAAAAATGAACTTAGATCGACTATGAATCGGACCGTCAACCACAAATTATGATATGAATTAAAGTTAAAATAATTTGTTACACCCCCATGTAATTCTCATGTCAGCACCCAGAGTGCCCAGGGCACAGCAGGGTGCTGCAAGTAATAGATTACTTTGGGACACTTTCAAAGAATATAAATATATAAGTGAACAATCAGAGGCTCCGATGTTGACAGTGATAATGTAAATGGAAAATGTAACTGTTGTTGAATTTTTCAGAGAATTGCCTCCCACATCTATTGATGTTGGGGGGGGCAACAGTCATGGATGAATACCGTATGTTGAATCTTACAATGATCATGGCAAGAAGGGCGAAGCCCATGAGGACACTCTCCACCTTGATGAGCAGCATGGAGTGGGGAAGGTTGGTCAGCACGGTGGTGTTGAAGCCCGGGATCATTCCCCTGATCTCTGCACCTGAACGCCGAAGCAGGAAGAAGAAGGTCTAAGGAAGGAGTTCATCACAACAAAAGCTTCTGTGTCAGAGTTTGTTTGTTTTCAAAAGAATCACTTTGAAACTGAAACATGTTTTGTAAACAGAATGAGTTCTAAAACAACAACAAAACAAAAAAACATGCATTTTTCCTCTGTGTTTTTTTTTTAAATAATCCAACGACGATAATAACAAATTTTATTTTGAAAAATTACTGAATTCTCTACTGAACTTCTGAATTTCCCGTGACCCCAAAAGGGAGAAAAACTGGTTTAAAATATGAATGAATGAAAAAAAAAAAAAAAAAAGAGAATGAATACTGAATTCTCTGCAGACTCATTCTTGACGCACGTCAAGTGGCTTCGTCACAAGTTGAAAATCCATCCACTGCCTTCTTAAAGCGGCTGCTCCGACCTCTGAATTGAAACAATAAGGCTAGCAAATATCAGAGGATGAAGACACATTTTACCCTAAAAAAAAAGAAAGTCTACTTTTGGAGCTTTTAAGTGTATTCTAATGTTCATTCCTCCCAAAAACCAACCCCAGCCTTGTACAGGCCTGTCTGCGGCTTTGCAAAGGTTGACAACAGTGTTGCCAGATTCAGTCACGGTTTTCCAACCCAAAAGTCATCTGAAAAACCGCCAGGTCCCACAGGGGGTTAAGGGATAAGGGATTCATTAGCTGTAATTAATCATCAGTTATTTATAACTTCCCATTTTGATCTGCCGTGTGCCGCATCACCTCACAGCCTGCGCTGTGACTGAACAAGAAATACGCAAAATCCACAGATTATTAGGCTAATACAGACTAAAATTCATTCATCTTTTTCCGTTTATTCCCTTTCAGGGTCACGGGGCTGCCGGAGCCTATCCCTGCCACTTGTGGGCGAAGGCAGGGGACACCCTGAACAGGTTGTTAGTTTGTCACAGGGAAGGACTAAAATGATACAGATATACAGTACAGATCAAACGTTTAGACACACATTTGAATGGGAAGGTGTGTCCAAACTTTTGGTCTGTACTGCATTTATACAACAGAATAGTGAACACATATTTGTCATATTATTTGTTGCTTATGATGGCGAGGACAATGTCATGTGTGGTACTGCCTCACCTGCCTCCCCTGACTGCACGCCCCAGGTTGAAAAGTATTTTGATGAGGAATAAAAACCGACCCCAAACCCACCCAAATGATGTCCATTTTGGGCGCAAATTCAGAACAAAAACTGCCCAATCTGGCAACACAGGTTGAGGACCACTGCTGTAGGGAATTCAACAACTGATTTTGATTTGATTGGTTAATTTCAAGTATAAAAAATAAATAAGATAATTACACAAATAATCTTCGAGTCCTCTCAGCTTGTTAAAAAATAGTTCCTTAGTTCATTTTTATGAATGAATAAATATTTGAACATGTTTGAGTCCGGTGCTAAACCTCTTCCAGAGTTCAGTGCCAGACACTGACACACAGGAACTTCTCATGTTATTCGGATCAACTTGATGTTGATGTTCCTACATCCCCTCAGTTTCCTTTCTTCTGTAGTGCAGTGGGGTGAGTGAAGTGATGTGCACCCCTGATGCTCCAAATCCAGCTACTTTTCACTGTTCATTTTAGCCCACCGGTTAGTTTATTGAAGAGATTTTGCTGCAGAGAGTGTGGAAAAGCAAAGGGAGCAGGAGGCAGTCAGGCATTTTTACCGCAAACTTTCACGTTAGCGAGGATGTACTTGTTCTCATGCAGGTGGCTGTTGAGGACGAGGCGCATCGGAAGCTCAGCGAAGACTAAACTCAGCTGACGTAGAAAGAAAAGAAACAAGGTTTTTGTTGAAAAATAATCTCTTAATTAATTTCCATCACATTTAGTCAGACAAGAAGTGAAAAGATCAAGGGCAAAGATTTTGGGGCTCACATTGAAGATGAGGTAGAAGACAGACTGAAAGATGATGATGTAGCTGTGGCACGCCCCCTTTGGAAGCTTCTTCTGCTCCTGCACGTGCTCCTCTTTGTAGTTGGCGTACTCGTAGTACTGCTGCGCCATCCTGCGCCACAGATCATGGGACAAAGACACCATCTGTGTACTTTGTAGTTTTCAAAAAGCTGTACTTCAAGTTGATCTCAGCTTTCCATCTCCAAGAACTTAACGTTGACACATGAATGGTCATAAACATCTATACATTTACACACGCATCTATCCATCTATCTATCTATATACACACACACACATTTGTCAACATATATGAGGATTGTGTATGGGTTTCATTAAGTTTTTGTATTTTTATGATCATCTCTTTAACGTTATGTGTCATATTTAAAATATTTCATTTAAGACTTTTTAACAACAGTTACAAACTGGGAGACGGTTCAGTTGTGTGATAAAAATGTTTAAAACAAATAAACTAAAAGCCTGTTTTGCCTGTAACTTTTGACCAATATGAGAAGATGGACATTAAATTGCTTTTTTATTTATTTAAATCTCTGACTAAAGTCAGCCAGGAAAAAATGTGTGGTACAGTTTACGCTTGCATGAGGAGGACACATTTTCCGATAGTTCCATATATTGATGATGGTTAAGCAAAAATGTTCCTACATTATAGTTTTTATTATCCATCAAATAATCTCTACATTTGTTTCCATTTGCAGATGTAACTTGGCTTTCTATGTTGTGCCTCTCACCTGGTAATGTAATTGCCCAAGGATGCCCAAAGCGGGACAATGGCCACACCGATGGCCACAGCTGAAGGTACCAGCGTGTAATAACGCTCCCAGTAGTTGGTTGAGACAAAGAGAGCATAGATCCCAGAGGCCAGGAACATTATCCATTTAGTACCGAAAAACCTAAGACAGTCAGAGTAAAAGCATCTCAGGAGAATCACACAAAGACAAAGAAATCTTCCCATTTTTGTGGGTCTGCACCTGATGAGGACAGGGGTGTACAGGAGGCCAATGATGGGAGTAACATTGATCCCCATCAGCATCTTCCTGTCGATGTCTTCCAGGCCCAGGTTACTGTATTTCACTTCTCTGTAGGTCATGTCATAATGAAGGATGAGCTGCATCTGCAGTAGGCCTGGAGCAAACACACCAACATTAGAGAATCCTTTGGGGTTGTCTCCTGATGATCACATGAGGGTTTGCCACAGCCAAACAGCTTTCCGGTTTGGCAGAGACTTTCTTTACGCTGGATGTCCTTCCTGACACAACCCTGTGTTTTCATGGCACAGGGAGACCCAGATGGGCAGCAGTGTGAGGGGTCTAACCAATACATTCTGTATTGTGAGGGGATTTGTTGCTTTTGACACATGTGAAAAAATAAACTAAACTAAACTATGTATTGCAAGTTATATCGTCATCGCAATATTGATCACTAATATGGCATATCACGAGTTTCCCTCATATCATGCAGCCCTAAAACCTAGACTTCCTGCGTGACAGTCATACACCCAGCCAACTGAGATGTCCAGCTTCACTGGATAGCATGTATATAGCATTCTGATAGAATTACTAACTGTACATTCTAGATGTTTTTGAGCATCTTTGCACATGTTTAAGGATTCCTGTCGCAAGAAATATTTTTAAATATCACTAGAAAACGTTAAAATAAAAATTAAAAAAGTGAAATTTTACAAGGAAAAAGCCATGCTCTTTTGAAAATAAAGTAAGCCTCCGTCCACATTATGTCTCGACTAAATCCCTCAAAGCAGCCATTTATAATGATGCCATGAAGGTGTCATTTATCATAGGAATCCCTGTCCCATAATGCATTTGGACCTCTCCAACTCTACTGCCGATGGTGTAGGTACCATAACCATTTGGCCTGCAAGAACCGTTCAGGGTCCTTCGACTAGTGCTAACGTCACATGATGTGATTGGCTGTCCGTTGGTCCCATGACGTGTCAGATAGGGATTGGTCTGGACAAATTACGATAGTACCATAGAAGAAAATATTATGCGGTCTGTTGTAAGCAAACAGAGCTCTGAAATGGGGCGAGATTATCTTCTAAATGTGCTTTTATTATTATGATTATTATTAAGTGCATTTGCAGCCGAACGGACTGCGGCCCGAACCCTTCTCCGGACCGCACACTATAAAAAAGCACCCTCCTTGCCTGCAAACACGAAGCTACGAGACTCCAGCTGCTCCGCTCAGAGACACGGTTCGCTTGTGTGAAGCAGCAGGTTCATTTTAACAGCCACAGATCTTTTTACCAAGTGGATTGTGGCAAAATCTCTCTATAAACATTACAAAGAATAATGTCAGACACAACCTATGAGAGAAAAATAACTTTTGGTTACTAAAGGAAACATGAAATGAAAATATGTAGAGCCCGAGCAGATTTCCACACTACCTAGTTTGTCCAAGTGGGGCTACCGTAGTGTGACGTTATCCTCAGTCGAAAGGACCCAGAACAGTTATTGCAGGCCGAAGGGTTACGGTACCTACACCGGCATAAACGATGCGCTGGCCGGAGATGGGTCAAGAATCTTTATCACCAGTCTAAGAGTCTCTCGGGAAACCACAAGACCCCTCCCTCTGAATTGTTGGTTGATGTAAACAGCCATCTCCCTGCAGCCGGCCTATACGCCGCTCATACTGAAACACCATATTGGTTCTTCTTTTTATTGTAGTCGCTATCTTTCTAAATAAACAGCCTTTCGTTCAATACATTTATAACTTTGTCCCATAAATTCTTTTAATTAGAATTTGTGAAATTATAACTACTCTAAAGTGGGGATTTTTTTCCATATTATGATTTTACAACTTTACTGATGTAAATTTCTGACTTTATACTCTTTTATTTATTTTAAATCGTACCTTGCAGTACATTCTTTTTGTTTTTAAATGAATGACGCAGTGATAAAAGAACACTTATAAATGTCGGTGTACATGTGAGAGTGATAATGAAAGGATCTGAATCTGAAAGTCACCCATGTAAACGCTGTAAACCATCATGGCTCCCAAACTGGCTGCAACCACATTCTTGATGACCCCCAGCCTCTTTCTTCTGTAGTATTTCCTTTCCTCCTCCTCCTCATTGTACTGCGCCTGGGGACCTAGAAACTCCTCCATCTGAAAACATTAAAGAAAAAGAAAAAAATCTTTCTTACAATGTTTTTAAAACCTCTACAGCTAAAGAGCAGAGTGTAAGACGTGCAGTGCATGTGGCAAAAAAAAACCACAATAAATACAAGATTTTTTCAGCAGATGAAAACAGCAGCTGTTTTGGTTTTCTCACCTGACCCTGCATGTTGTCTTCTCCCATATCCAGCAGTTCATTCACTCCACCGTTAGGAGGCGCTACAAACTGGCCGGCATCTGCAATGTGGTCTTCCTGCTCTGTTGCCTCCATCTAGTGGACAAAAGGCAGAAGTGCAGGACAGAAACATTTTCCCACATCAGATCTGCAACAGCTCTCAAAAGCTTTCAAACAACAAACATATTTTACAACTTATATATTAATTTTAAGCAAAGAAGAATGTTATTATGTTGGGATTATAATAAAACTAAAAACATTCGCAGGATATTCCATCTTCGTCCATGTTAGGTGTTCTTTGCTGGAGTAGTTGGGAGCCTCCAGGCAGGTTCTGTTTGGAAATTTAACAAGCCCGAATTTTTTTTAACGAGGTTTCTCTGATCCAAACACGTTTACTTGCTCAAATCTAACAAAGTTTCTCCAGCAGTCGCTCGCTTGGTTCTGTCCTTGGTTTTACCGCGCAGACAGACAGACAGACTGCAGCAGCAGCAGCAGCAACCGGTGGGTTTTGGTTTCAAACTCGTCAACAACACAGGTTTAACAGACTTCCCACATTTTTAAGTCGTTTACCAATTTGGAATTCTATAGATGTCCTGTAGAAAGAACGGATAGAGTAATGAAATGAAGGTGTCCACTCCTGTCAGCCTCACCTGGACACCCGAGTAACTAATTATGGCAAAACCGTCCACAGTCACTCACTTACCATGCTGAAGAAGAGCACGTCGGTCCCTCTGGTCGTTGGTTCTTCTTTCTTCTGAACATTAACAGGTATAAATATAACTTTCACGAGGAAACGAAAGTTTGTTGTCTTCTACTTCCCATTCTTGTTGGCTATATCTCTTAAAGGTACAGACCATTGACTACGCAGGAACCGGGCTGAGTAGCCCCGCCCCCCTCACGTTCCAAACCGGAAGTACCTGCTGGCTTCATGAAGCCAAAATCCCATTGACTTCTATAGAGAAATAAAGAGCTATTTTACCCAGCCATTCTATTTGTCAGATTAACCATTCTTCCTTTGCTACCCCTTTACAACATCTTCTTGCTGATCCTCCTTTTTTAATGATTTATTTTTCTTTATCACAAGTTATTTAAGTGATAAACTGGCCAATCAGATGTCTTAGTAAAAGCATATGGTGCCCGCTGCCCCCCACCTCGAACGCTTGATTGACAAAATCTCCCAAGACCACTTTCAGTGGAAGGGGTGTGTATTTCGAACATGCTCAGTCCTGGTTGGCGACAGTAGTTGCCATAGAAATGTTGTCTCAGATTCAGACCAACCACTGCTTACCGTCGTTGTCTGGCTCCAACATGGCAACGTCTGTATTGCAGAAAAATGGCTACTGAATTGGCTTCAATTCGCTGGACCAGGAGATCAGGCATTCTCTGTGGGTGGCGTAACCAATGAGTTATATCGCTAGAGGAGACAAGCCCGCTTTAGAAGCCTGGCCGCCGGTGGCGGAGCGCAACGCCATCTTGGTGAGGTAGACGACGCCCACTTGACAATGATTTCTAGAACTACAGGTCTGTGAGAGCCAGAGATCTTGCTTGTTTGTTTTTGTCCAAATACTTATTCTCCACCATAATTAATAAATAATTTAAAACGTGATTTTTATGAATTCTTTTCTCATTTTGTCCCTAATAGTTGAAGTATACCAATTATTAAAAATTACATCTTTTTTACAATTGGTGGCTTAGTACTTTTTTGCCTCAGTGTGTGTGTGTCTGTGCGTGTGTGTGTATCTCTCTCTCTCTCTCTCTCTCTCTCTCTCTCTCTCTCTCTCTCTCTCTCTCTCTCTCTCTCTCTCTCTCTCTCTCTCTCTCTCTCTCTCTCTCTCTCTCTCTCTCTCTCTCTCTCTCTCTCTCTCTCTCTCTCTCTCTCTCTCTCTCTCTCTCTCTCTCTCTCTCTCTCTCTCTCTCTCTCTCTCTCTCTCTCTCTCTCTACATGTAAATGTAATCCTATACTTTGAGAAATTTGCCTCTGAACAGCAACTAGACACCGTTGAATAGAAGAAGATGCTTTAAGTTTGTTCTAATGAAACAATAAGCCATTCTGACAATGAATTAAACCTTTTACTTGGTTTGCTCAGTGATCTGACATGTTAAAAATAAGAACTTACATAAAAAAACCTAATTAATTGAAACGAATTACAAAGTACCGTAATTATTTATTCAAGTCTTTAGTGTTTTATTTCAAAGCCAAAGAGCCGTAGTGGAAGGATGAAAGAAGCGCCTGTGGCTCCAGAGCCTCAGGTTGCAGACCTGCTTTAGGACCAGTGAACACAGTTCAGACAGATTTACACTCTGCTCCATCCCAGAAAAGTATTTTATTGGAGAATTCATAGTTAAACTAAACTTGTCTGATGACGCCACACAAACAGAAGTGGACGGCACTGCTCTCATGATGGTTTCATAACCAGAGGAAGACAAAGGAAACCTGTTTAAGTTTGCATCTTCAATTTTAAATGATGGTGACAAAACAAGTTACTATTCATATTGATAGCTTTATCACGATAGCCCTGATTATGGAATCTGGTTATTAAATACCTATTTATTATTACTTTAAGGATACTTAAAAAAGTTGATTTTAAATTCAACTTTACCTAAAAACTGAATTTCAAATTAAGATTCCTTTACTTCAGGTGTATTCAGACTGGTCAGCTTAATTTGGTCCGGCTCGAGTCTTAAACCTCGCGCTCGGTCTGCATTCTGCCAGAGATTTTTGTTTTTTTCTGTTTTCAACTGCTGATTGGGTGTGTTTAACCAATGAGGAGCTTCAACGGCAGGTTGCTTGGAATCATGTTTGACACTGGCCCTCGAGGCCTGGATTCTGACACCTCTGGTTTAGAACATTGGGCGGCCGCGGTGCAGCGGTAGGTCGGTCAACCCATGAGTCGAAGTGTCCTTGGGCTAGACACTGAACCCCCACCTTGCCTCTGGTGGGAGGTTGGCGCCAGTGATCAGCAGCGGAGCCGCCACGTGTGTGAATGTGTGTGTGACTGTAAAGCGCTTTGGGCCTTGTCGGTAGAAAAGCGCTCCATAAGTATTTAGAACATAATGTGAAGACAAGGTGTCTAAAATGAGTTTTTTTTTGTTTTGTTTTTTGAAACATTACCATTACAGACGTTAACAACTAACATGGGCAAGAAAACAAAGTATAAAAGGCTGAATCTCTGGAGTTGTCACCGGAGGGGTGTGGATGACCAACATATTTTTTGCTGTAAAGAACAGAACATAAAGTTGCTTAAAAATGTTAAATAGGTAGGTAGATGGTAGAGAGCCATCAGTCCTGTTTACACTTACAAAAACAGCAAGATCTCCACACATGCATGTTGTATGTGGTGACATCTAAAGAACTGACAGACGTCAATGATCCTCTAATGTCCCACAAGCAAAGCCGGTGTTTCCCTTCAAAATAAAAGCCCAACGGTTGAATTCAAAGGGTGATGGAGGATCCCAGAAGAAATTCACTCCGATTGGTTTAATCTAACATGAACACACTGAATGGCATCAGTAGCTGCTGCACTGAAGCTGCAAAATGAAAGGAACTTCTGAGGACCATCTATGTTCCAGGCAGTGTTCAGCAGCTGACTCCCTCTGAGGCTGCGCTGGACGGAGGCAAACATTCACAGAAGTCATCCTCTTCTTTTGAACAGAACAGGAGAACATCCCAGTAAACCTTCAACACTTTTTTTTTGTTCGTTACCCATCATCAAGACACATTTCTCTAACTGAAAGAATCTCCTGGTAGCTCCGACAGCGCCGCTCCGTTTCCTCCCACGCGGCTCTACCCGCTACCCACTGCCGCTTTCCTCATCGTCTCCTCGTCCTGGACGGAGAGCTCCGTCAACTTCCGTCCCAGCCTTTCGTGAAGGTCCAGGTATTTGGCCACGCAGCGGTCCAGACAGACCGCCTCGCCCTTTGTGAGCTCCGCTTCCTTGTAGTGTGGCGGGACACACTTCCGGTGGCAAGCATTGGTCATTCTGGAAAAAAAAGAAAGATTCCTCAGCGAACAACATTTTTCATGAAACACAAACAACTCAGACACCTCTCATGTTATTCAAGTCCCCTCTGATCATGTTTGATAATATCAAGTGTTCCCAGTGGTCTTTGAATTATGATGATGCCGTTTTTAGCCTAAATCATACAATCTATAATTCATTAGAACCTCACCTCTGAGCTGTTTGGGTGGAACAACCACCCATAACAGAATTACAGATTTGCTGGTAGTTTTTTAAAGTTTATCCTTCACCGTATCACGCTACTTACGGTTACTTTTGAGCTTTTTTTGACGATGGATTAATGAAGACAGTTTATTATATTGATTTGTTAGAGAGCAAACAAAAAACCTGAGGCCCGTGTGGCTTATACAACTAACACAACCTAAGAAAAGCTGGTTGAATTGACTGCACCCAGCTAGTAACAAGGCAGACAACTGTGAAAAAACAGTTACTGTATATGAAACACAAACATGAAATGCATGTGTTTGGGTCAAGAAATAACTGAAATGATGTAAAAGTGTTTGCTGATGATTATCAATGAACTATTGACTTTCTTTACTGGATCAGAAATGTGTTGAGCACTTGGTTAATGTGATAAAGCATTTTGATGAAGTGTAATTCATATTAATAATTTGCTGAACTGATGAAAAAATGTCTCATGATAATCACCAAGTATTCCATTTTGTTACTTAATGACTAATGTGTCAACTAAACAAAAACATATCAAGAAATGGCTGTGCAATATGTATACTGCAAAAGTTCAATAAATGGTTACCTTAAATGTGCCAAAACAATCTTTTGGCAGCTTGAAGTACTTAACAAATCAAATAAATCTTTGTATGCATTTGACTAATTGGATGGAGCCCTTTTGTGTTAGTTGTTATGTAGATGAGGGTCATTTGGAGTATAGTTTAACTTCATAGTTAAAGGACAGCTGACTTGTGTCTAGTTTGATTGCCAAGCCACAAAATAAAGCCATTAAACTGTTGCAGTGAAATGGAAATGATTTTTTTGGTTGTTTTGTTATTTGTTAATGTATCGCAAGCAAGGTTATTATAGTCAACGAAAACAAACGAAAAAACTAAAAACTAGAACTGAAAAAACATTTTCGTTAACTGAAATAAAAATAAAAACGAGAGTTTTTAAAAAAACGAAAACTAACTAAAACGGTTTGTTGTGTGAATAAAACGAACGGAAACTAAATAATATTAACCCCAAAAAATACTTCGTTTCGTCTTTGTTAATACATAAGTCTTTTGGGCTGAAATAAAATCTATTTACTTCACGCTGCTAGTTTTACTGTGTATTTGACCCCTACGGCATCACGTTGTCTGTGACGTCACATGATGTCTGTCAGACACTGCCGGCTAGCGTGGTCATAGACATTTACATGAGCGTGATGGCTGCATTAAAAGTTGGGAGAAAGCGGGAAAGTCCTATTTGGGACTTTTTTGGATATAACGGCATCGAAAACAAAAGCAAGTGCCTTGTAGTCGAAGCAGGAGACAAAATTTGAGGAACGCTCCTCAAAGGGAAAAACCCTACGAAAATTACATTTAAAAAGCGCACACAAAAACGCAAATCAACAGTACCTAGACAAGCTAGCCTGTCGCCCGCCCTCCCCCGAAAAAGAAGCGAGAGCAGGTCACATAATGCTGTTATCGGCTGTTGTATTTTAATTTAAGGATGGTTGTCCTTGTGTTCTCTGAATAATAAGTGTTTCAAAATGTATCTTTGATTGAGTTTTTATTATACAATACTTATTCTGGTGATTTTGAATCATGCACCTGATAAATATCCTAATTTACAAAAAAATAAAAAAAATAAAAAAATAAAACTAACACTAAAACTAATAAAAACTAAACTAAAACGAAGCAATTTCAAAAAATAAAAACTAATATAAACTAGTAAAGCTGCCTCTAAAAACTAATTAAAACTAAATAAATTTAAAAAGAAAAATTCAAAACGAAATAAAAACTAAAACTAATAAAAAATCCGAAACTATTATAACCTTGATCGCAAGTTATCTCGTCATCGCAATATTGATCACTAAGATCGCATATCGTGGGTTTTCCTCATATCGTGGAGCCCTATTATAAACTATTTAAGGTTTTTCTTTATTTTTTCCCCCAGAACCAATAGTTCATTTATATTTATAACAGTAACAATAACATGAATACAAATCAGTGTTTTATTTGTCTAAAGAGTAAAATAAGACTGTGTTGCGGTTAGTAAGAAATAAACCCAGAAGTCGCATTAAGTGGGTTAAACAAGGGGGGGGGGGGTTCCAAGATGGCGGCCTAGTCAGTCTGTTTTTGCTTCGCTCCGCACATACTTTAGTAAAAAACAGTTGTGAAAAGTTATATAGCGACAAACTTTGCTTATCAAAGTTTCATTTTGTATATTTTTTCGAACTTTGCTAATCGCCATGGTGAACAAGCGTGAATATTCGTCTGTGGCAAGCTCCGACGATGCTGGTGCAAGCTCGGGCGCGCTTGCTAGTGGTGGTCAAGACTATTCGAAGAACACAGAAGGAATGGTGACCGATGTCCCAGAGGAAGAGTTTCCGCCGCTGCCGCCAACTCCAAGTAAGCCACCAGTAACTAAGAAAAAGGCTCCAAACCAGGCTACATCACTGCCAAAAGACGACATTTACGCCCAGCTTGCTAGCATAACCAAACTCATTAATACGAGGTCGGATGCTATTGAGGACATTGAGGCCAAAATAGCTGGCCTGAACAACAAGGTGGAAATTGTGGCTAGCGATGTTAAAGCTGTTAGCACCAAGATGGCTGTTCTGGAACAACGGGTAGACTCCTTGGAGATGCCTGTTAAACTTCTACAAAGAGTGGATGAGCTTGAATCTGACACAAGAAGATGGAATCTGAAGCTTGTGGGAGTTCCTGAGACAGAGCATGAAAACACCCGCCTTGTGGTGGTAAAGATCAGTCATATGGTCCTCCCTTCCATGAAGGAAAAGCTGGTGGATGTTATAGACACTGTGCATCGACTTGGCAATAAGAGGCAGCCTTCAAGCAACACACGGCCCAGAACTATTATTCTGCAGTTCATCTCTCGGCTGGGCAGGGATGCAGTCTGGAAGGCGGCGAAGGATTCACCTCACACGAAGTATCACGGTCTGCAGTTCAAGGAGGATTTTTCCAAAGGCGTCAGAGAGAGGAGACTGTGGATGTGGCCAGAGATTCAAAAGGCTCGAAGTGGCCTACTATGCTTGTGCCAGGGCCTTCATCCATGGAGAAGGAGAAATCATCAACGGTGATCAATAACGTAACTTCATTTTAAAGAGGAAAGGAGAGGGAGAGACAAAAAAAGTCCAGTTTGAAGTGTTAACACAAAGGACATATGAATGTCATTTTCTTGACATTTTAATATGCAAAGAGGATGTTGAGTTAATGCTTCAATGTTCTCAGTGTTATTTTTTTTCCACACTAGTTTGATTTAAGAAGGTGCGACTGCGTTTGCTGTTGACCTATATATTATTTTGGACTTAAGTTTTCTTACAAGTTAAAAAGGTTCTAGTTTTTTTTTACTTATTTTTCTACTTTTTTATGTCATTGATGGGTTAAGGAATAAAGTACAGCGCAAAGCCTCATTTTTGTTTGTTAAACAGCAAAAAAATGTTTTTTTTTCAGGAATCTCATTTACTTGCTAAGGATGCAAATTTTTGGAAAGCTCAATGGGGGGATGACTTGGTTTTCACGCGGCACAGAATTCTCTGCAGGAGTATGTTGCGTGAGGAATCATTTTATCCCTTGTGCCATCTTAGATGACCCCACCCTTGCATTGACGTGTTCTCCCTACCATGACAAAGGTGGATAAAGGTGGAAAGATTTCATGTAATCCATGGACACCAGTGAAGATAACAAATCATTGAAGAAAAAAGGTTCAGCGCACTGTCTAGTGGGTCTAGATGACCCAACTCCCAATGTTAAAGTGCCTAGGATAGCACAAGGGTTAAGGGGGAAGTCTTGCACACTGATTCTGATACAAATGGTCATTTTATTTGTCTAATTGTAAAGATGAGCAATAATCACTGCATGATGATCAATATTTATGGCTATAATTCCAACTCTGATAACAATCAGCTTCTGGACACTCTAGAACAGTGTTTTTTAACTAGTGTGCCGTGGGAGATGGTCAGGTGTGCCGTGGGAAATTTCCCATTCACTGATCTAAAAACATTTCCCATCTCCAGGATATCAGCTCTGTGTTCATCAAAACAGGCCCTGATAAAACACTGAATTGTAAGGAATATGAAAGATCATAAAATACTTTTTTCTTTTTGTTTGAATATATTAAAGACATTTTGATAAGAATGACGGTACCGCGATTTAGCCACAGGTGTAACTGTATTCTAAAAAGTCCCGCCCCTTCAACTGTCTCCACCAATCATTCTTGGAGGCTTAATCACACGTCATCAGTCTGACCAATCAGAAGTGGTTAAAGTCTTCACTTCCTTATTCAGAGTTAGCTCATAAAGTCGCTCAGTTCTAACAAAAATAACAGCTAAAGCTCGTCTTTAGCGGTGCAGCTTTCTGCATAATCTGGTGTCAGACAGTGGAACAAGTGAACAAAACAATGAAGCTCAGAGAAGCGAGTCTGTCTGCGTCCGCTGGCTGTTTGCACTACACCTCCCATGATGCATTGGGTTAAAGTGACAGCGTCTCAGCGCACAATGAGTCGTCCTTGTTAAACGTCTTGAAACAACAACGAACACACATCTAACAATTTTTAAATATTTTAACTTAACTTTTATTACATCTTTTAGAAAAAAAACGCTGCAACTTCCTGCTTTTTCTGCCACAATTATCACAAAAATGGGGACTGTAGATCAATACAGACTATGAGTTTCTCCTTTTTATACATTTTTGGATGCTGGTGTGCCGCGGGATTTTTGTCAAGGATAAAGTGTGCCGTGGCTCAAAAAAGGCTGAAAAACACTGCTCTAGAAGATAAAATAATGTTCTGGTTAGCCAAATTTCCAAGCGCACATGTGCTACTTGGAGGTGACTTTAATGAGGTAATGGACCAAAATGCTGATAGATGGCCTCCAGGTCAGACTCTAAAGTCTACATCAAAGCTGAAGATGTTAGTAGAAAAGTTGGATTTATGTGGCATATGGAGGACCACATTTCCTGATAAATGGGAGTATACATGGAGAAATAAAAGCAGATCAAGGCAATCACGTTTACACTTTTGGCTTCTTTCAGAGGATGTAGACAAAGAGAAGGTTTCTGCAGACATTTTAACAACACCACTAATTGACCAAAAGCCTAAACAATTGGAATACATTTTTTTCCAGATGAAAATGGATCTTGAAATATCTGTTACTGGAAACTGAACGGCATGTTATTAAAACATGAACGTGTTCAATCAGTGATTAAGAGACTCATTAAACTTTACTGGAAAAAAAAACAGCTGGAAAAGGCTTCCACCCACTTCGGACTGGGAGCTCTTACAATGTGAAGTTTCTAAATTTTTTAGCATTCAGGCAAAATCTAAACGTAAATTAGAAGAAGAAATTATCTCTGAAATTACTGAACTCTCAAGTTTACCACCAGAAAACCTACATGAGGAGCATGTTTTTTATTTTTCAAAGTGTTCAGTGTTACAGTTAAATATAGATGCAAACATTACAAATAAAAAGCTTATTTCTAGTTTTTGTCATGATTATTACTTTAAAAGACAACATTTAGTCAGGAAGCAATGATTTCATTTTGTGATTCCTTGAATAACATAAATAAAGTCAGTGAAGAGGATAAATTGGCTTGTGATTCTGTCATTTCTTTACAGGAAGCTTCAGATGCTAATAACAATCTGAAAAACAACAAGTCCCCTGGGAACGACGGAATAACAGCAGAATTTTATAAGCTTTTCTCAAAAATCTTAACCCCATTTTTATTGAATGTTTACACAGAAAGGATCACAAATATGACTCTTCCAGCCAGCATGACTCAGGGGGTTATTTCCCTGATCCCCAAACCCAACAAAGATACTTTGCTAATAGATAACTGGAGACCTATTAGTCTACTTAATAATGGTTATAAAATTGTTGCCACAATGAGAATGAAAAGTGTTGTTGATGCAGTAGTAGATGAGAATCAGTCAGGTTTCATGAAAGACAGATGCATCTCCAACAATCTCATAGATTATTCAGACTCATCAGTGATGATGAAAGCTTCACTCTGCTCCTTGATTTTTGTAAGGCATTTGATACCGTTGAGCATCCTTTTCTATTCTACTGTCTGGAAAAGATTGGTTTTGGGGATTTTTGGGGATATTTGTCTAGTGCTGTTAAAAGCCTCTACGCAAACGGAAATAGTTCTGTTAAGTTGAGTTCTGGCACCACTCGCAGATTCTGTCTCCAGAGAGGAATTAGACAGGGACGTCCTGTCTCTGTGTACCTGTTTCTTCTGGTTGCACAAGTTTTCTGCAGACATATTCAATCGAATAATATTAATGGGATTTCTCTTGCTGGTAAAAACATTCTTATAAGTCAGCTGGCAGATGACACCACATTATTCTTGAAAAACTCCTCACAGGTTGCCAGGGTTCTTCAAGTTATAGATACATTTTCAAAAGCATCTGGACTTTATCTAAACCTAAAGAAATGTGAGTTATTTCCTCTCAATGTGCTCTAACATCCATAAATAGTATAGTAGTCAAAGAAAATGTCACATATTTGGGATTGCAGATAACTAAAGATCAAAAACAAAGAGAACTGAATAACTATATTCTATGATTGCAAAAGCACAAAATCAGTTTAACTGCTGGCTACAAAGAGATCTTTCACCAAAAGGTTGTGCTCTCTTAGCAAAAGCAGAAGGGATTTCCAGACTAGTTTACATTGCTTCCTCACCATCTCTGGACAGTAAAAATGCAAAAAGGATTGATCAGATACTTTTTAATTGTCTTTGGAGAAACAGAATCCACTATGTTCGAAAGTCAGTAGTAATTAATTCATCAAAAGACGGAGAACTTGAATTTCTTGACTTTTCCACTCTAAATAATGTCCTCAAAATTAAATAGTTAAAAAACTTCATTTTGGAATTTCATACCGAAATATATATTTGATAAGTTTGGAGGTCTGTCATTTCTTCTATTATGTTATTTCAAAATAGGGAAAATTCCTTTGAAGCTGTCTAATTTTCATAAGCAGGTTTTATTGGCATGGACTTTGATCTACAAACATAATGTTTCTCCTCATCGCTACTATATTTGGAATAATGCAGATATTCTATACAAAAACAAGAGGATTTTTCTTGAAAATTGGTTTGAAAAGAACATTTTTCTTGTAAATCCACCATGTAACCTGATGTCATCTGTTGAGTTTCTGTCCACCTATAGTCTGCATGTCTCCCCTGCAGAGCTTGCATTGGTTACTGGAGCCATCCCAGGTGCTGTTAGACTTCTGTGGAGCAGTTCTCCTTCAAATACTCCATGTTCTCCTCCCAAATGAACAGAATTGTGGTGTGGAAAGATTTGTTTTTCAGCTGGCAGGAATAATCAAAGTATCCGTTCTCTGTTTCAAAATGAGATTACAACAAAACCGTATGTTATCTCACACTGGAATAGGTTTGGCTGTAGAATTCAGGGGGAAAAGGTTTGGTCCCTGCCCCAAAAGTATGTCATCACCAAGAAAATCAGAGAAAATCAGAGAAATATCTTTCGAAATTCTTCATAAATCTTATCCAGTGAAACACTTCATTACCAAGTTTAAAAAAAAGAAATCTGAAAATAAATTGTTCATTTTGTCATTCCTCACCAGAAACTGTGTCTCATCTTTTTTGGGTTTGCTCCTTCACTCAAGTATTTTGGAAAGATTTGATAGATTTTAAAATCTATGTGAAGATTATAGATTATTTTATGATACCATATTATTTTTGGACATTTTACACATAGGGAAACTTGATGCAGAGAAAATATATGTAGTTAATTTACTTATAATTATGGCTAAATACTTTATACACAAGTGTAAATATGACAACAAAAAAAAACGGTATTTTATGTTTTCCAGAAAGAAATGGCACTGTGTGTAAACAGTATAACAAAAAAGCTGTCATTACAGTTGAAACATGGTCTCTTCTGAAAAAAACAGATTCCTTTGCCTTTATTATTTTTGCTTAACCTGTTTTACATCATCATTATTATCGTTTTTCAATTTTTTTGTTCATTTTCCTGGTGAATGTGAAAATGGTATTTTGCACACTGTGTGGTGGAGTTTTGTGTTTGGTATTTTGTATGTGCATTATTAGTTAATAAAGTTAAAATATAAATAAGTGGGTTAAAGAAAGTGAAATGCATCTGCTGGGAATGAATGAGGAGCCTCCTCTGCTCCCAGGAGGTCCAGCTGCAAACATCAGTAGACACAGAACAACAGCGCTGCCTTTGCTTTGGTCAGCACTAAATTACCGGCATGTTTTCAGGTCAGAGGAAGTCACGCAGGTCCCTTAGGGTGACATTAATGGAAAAAAGCAGCCATTAGAAGCCCTGGGCATGACATAAACAAGAAATACATTTATAAATCTGTATAGATTCGATTGTGGCCAACATTTTAGTAGCATTTTGTGTGCAAAAACAAATATTATGTGCACACTGCTTTTTTGTGTTGTGTGCACAGCTTATATAATAAAAACTTTAATTCCTATAATGTGAGGCTACAACATGTCAATATGTATGCACAAAATGCGAATGTGAGAATACAGAATACTAACTCCTGGCCACAGACGATCAGAATGAGGTGACTTAAAAAAAGATATTCAGGGTTCCGTATGGCTGTAGATTATGGCGAAGCTGTGCTGAAAAAATCCCATTCATTGTTGTGTCCGTCTCATGATGTCAAGCAAAGGCCTAAATGGATCAGGCTGTTTGTCTCTGGCGCTGAAGACCCTCTTTAACACGGCCATGGATGGTGGTCGGGAATGGATGATGGTGCTGCAGAGTGTGTGTCCGCATGCATGTCATATGACGGTACACAGAGATGAAGACCTACCGGTTGTACATGTCCGCCATCATCTCCACCTCCAGCTCCGCCGCCAGCTGCTGCGCTTTCACAGGATCCATTCTCGCCCTCCGTGTCGTTTCACAACCGAGCCCAGCGCCGGTGACCCTCTCCAGCTGGATAACAGCAAGCCGCGATGCTACTGTCACCTTCAAATCCTAACACACGTGTGATGTCGCGTCTGACTTCCGGTATAAATAAAGTTTACTTTAAAAAGGTCGAGTCTAAATCAGCGCGCCCCCCTGTGGATCATATCTGTACTACAGAGCTTTGACCGGACATGAGAACTGGACTTAGGAGCAAAGTCAACTTTTAGGATTCAAATTAATTCCCTTTTCATTTTTACATGGACAACATCCTGTTTAGTTTTGCTGATTATGAAAATAAGCTAAATTCCAAATTCTACTTGATACATTTCCTGATGCTATTAGCAAATGTTCAAACAAAAGTACAGGTGGAGAGGATGTCATTTTTTCAAGCCCCTGAACCGTGTGCATGGGGCCTGCTAGTGCTGTTCAGGTGATAAATGTGCTCCAGGCATGAAGCCTGTTAGAAATGAGGAAATGATACAGCTTAGTTTGTGTTGACGTCCTACGAAGAACTGATGCTTTTCGTACATCTCCCGTGTGTGCAGCACTTCTGTGCAGTCAGTAAGGAGCCGGTGCGTGCACCTCAGACTAGAGAGCGACATTAAGGCACAGCATGAGACCATAACTGCACTTTACTTGCATTATTCTTACAAATAACTTACCATTTCCCCACACACAACAATGGTACCTTCCATTTTCATAATCATAACATCCCTTTAGGTGCCTGTAGGAGCCTCAAGTGAATTGCAAGACAAACCTGAGCTCCCTGTAAGATGTGGCTGCTCCTCTCTCTGCCCCCCCATGGGCACCGACAACCCTAACACTTGCAGCACCCCATCGGGTGAGCCCCCGCACGGGTGCATGTGACTGCAGCATTAACAAAGGGCAAAGGCAGGGAACACCCGGGACAGCACACCAGTCCACTGAAGAACACAACCACACAGACAAACATACACTCGCACTCAAAGGACAATCCAAGAAAGCAATCCTGAAGCTTTTGGACTGTGAGAGGAAGTCAGAGAAGACCAGAGAAGACCCACGCATGAACCAAGAGGACACACAATCTCCACTCAGAAAGAAACCAGCCAGAATTCAAACCAGGACCAACCTCCACAACTTCTGTGCTAGAAAAAAAAGCACAACCATGAAAACTGACTTTTTCTTTTTTTAATAAACTGTACATAAAATATGCCATGTTTTTTTTAAATTCAGCATCAAAACAAAGAGCGGACTCCACAATGCACATTTACTTCCAGCAGCTCAACCGAAAACAACTGAAAATTTTAGTGAAATGTCAAACCTATAGATAAAAAAAGAAAAACAACAGTCAGAACAGGCTTCCTTTAGTAAACTACAGAAACTGACACGTCAGTTTGAACGGTGTGTTTGGAACAGAACGAGGTGACATGTTTTGCTTCGAAAGAGCTTGCAGAAAACCCAACCTAAAAAGAAATCAACGACACATGGCACACAGATCTGAGAATGCTCCTAGGCCTCATCTCCAGTCACATCAATCTCATTCACATCTTCCTCTTCTTCATCTACGGTTACGACCATGCTATTGAGTACAGCTCCACGAGGAGCCCCGTTGTCTGGAGAATATAGCACAACATCGATATCTTCCTCCTCCTCGTCGTCCTCCTCTCTTTGATCAACCAGCAGCACAGTTCTCTGGGGGGTTTGAGGCTGAGAGTTGTGGTCCACGGACACGTTGGACTGGAGAGACGAGCAGTAAGACGCACGTCCATCAGTGGAGACCGGCTGGTCTCCTTTGAAATCTCCACCACAACAGACCCCTCCTGTAAAGATGTTAATTTAAAAAAACACAGAACTACCAGATAGGAAAAATATTTAGAGACACATTAATAAAATAATGACAACATCCCAGCATCCACCTCTCAGGTTCAGCAGACCAGCCAAGCTCATCACTGAGAGGACAAGCATTTTGGGGTTTTCACCCCACGCTAAGAAAATCCCAACATTTGACCAGAATGAGTTGTATCATCTTATCCCAAACTTTTTCCATCACCGACATAAATACTTCGGCATATTGATTAACTCACTGATAACTGCTAAAAAAAAGAGAGAATTGCAGCACCAATGATTTTCTAATGAACACTACTGGCACTCCTAAAACACAACACAGGCTTTTTGATTTTGGCTTAAGGCCCGTACACACCGGGACAAATATTCGCCAGGCGTTATTCGCCAGCGTTTTTCAACACGTTTTTTTGTGTTCACACCCTGGCGATTTTCGCTGATGATGAGCCGAGTGAACATGCAATTTCATTCCCAGACATTAGATGACGCTTAATGTAAAACAGAAATACTCCTGTACACAAGGTGGCGCTGCGCAACTTTACGCTTCTTAAAGTCGCTTTTCACTCAGAAGAAGAGAGCAAGTATTTACGCGCTTGTCAGAATCATACAAAGAAAACATGAATATTTCAAGCACCAGTAGCTCCAACTGGTGCTTGGTTCGGGGATATTTTAGAATGTCCGTCATTATTTCTTCGCGGCTGTGTAGACGCTACTTGGCGTCTATCTTCTTCGCTGGTATGTGTGCTCAGCAAGGCAGTTTTGTGTTTGAGCGCCCCCAAGTTGTGTTTTACTGTAACTTCAGAAACTCCAGACACGTGTGCAAAAGCGCCATTCTCATTGGTCGAATAGATTTCGACGCGACGCGTCAAAAAAAAAAAAAAACGAACCCGAGGCGTTTTTTTTTTTTTGACGCTTTGACGCGTGGCGTTTTTTTTCATGTCGGTGTGCACACTCTCATTGGTGCCCTTTGTTTAGTCACGAGGCATTAAAACGTCGGCGAAAATCACGCGCGAAATTCGTCCCGATGTGTACGGGCCTTTAAACTGCATAATGATTTTTCAATAGATCAAAGGATGTTCCGAGTGGGACTTGAACCATCAGGTTCCCACACTCAGTTGTATCAGAAGCTCTCGTTCTGCTTCAACAGCAGGTGGATGAACACCATTTTTGCAGGTTTTATTTAATATCCACTCCTTATGTCTACCCCGCTTTCTTTCTATACAGTTCCACTTTGAAGTCCCACTTCGATCGTGTTTTGATCTAAAGGGAGTCTTAATCTCCCATCATGCCTTTGTTAAGATTCCCTCCAGATAGCTCTCAACCGGTGCAACAACAATGGTGAGCAGTATAACGGCTGTCCAGCCGTACAGTTCTGATGCAGATGCCAGCTCAGACGAGGAAAACAAAGACGTACATGGATCTATTTGTCTGCAAGCAATGCATCTGATTGGAGGTTAGCAGGGAGCTTGTGGCCAGCCCATTGTCAATTTTACGCAACTACAAGCTTTTTCACAAAAAAAATCGATCTGTTTCTGATTCACAACAATTTGAATAAAGAAATACTCAGAAATTTGTTTTGTCATTCCGTACATTTACCGTACCTTCATCAGAATTCTTCTGCTCTCTGTTGGGTGACACCTCCCCCAACTCTTCCTCCAAGGAATCCTTAGAACTGACAGGGTGGCCTTTCTCACCGGACAAGTGTAACATCTCAATTGAAGATGTTGTGTTGTCGTCTTGATCTGTTTTATTGCTGTGAGCTGGACTTGTGTTAAATGGCTGATTGTTGTTTTCATCAACACTGATGGCTTCTTGGTGTTCAGCGTTTGAAGTCTGTGTAGAGTCAATGATTGTCTTCATGATAGAGGTGAACCCAGTTCCCCCTTCCTTTCCTCCCTTTGAGTTCTTTGAAAGTTGAGTTTCTTCCTGACTGTCTTTGACATTCTTTCGTTTTGGGTGTCGCCGTTGAATTGGCTTTTGAACCTCAGTGAGAGAGGCCATCCATGGTGGCTTGGATGTTCCTGGGTTTCTTGGGTTTGTTATGTTAGAGCACCGAGGAGTTTTCTTTTTTGGAGGATCTTCTTCCACATCTTCCTCACTCTTGT
This sequence comes from Oryzias latipes, assembly GCF_053564925.1. NCBI lineage: Eukaryota > Metazoa > Chordata > Actinopteri > Beloniformes > Adrianichthyidae > Oryzias > Oryzias latipes. The sequence goes on along the minus strand of NC_136237.1, from coordinate 12,551,604 downwards.
TCTTTTTTTTGCGGCATCTCTGTCGTTGAGCGTGGCCTTCAGGGGCTAAAGCCCTGGTATCTAGATACTCTCTGGCTTCCTCGTGGCTCTCGTCTTTACTGTTGGCAGAGATTTGGGTTGAAGGCTTTTGCTCAACCGTTATTTTACGCAGTCTTCCACATTTCCTCTTTGGTAGTGCGGTTCCAAGTTTGTTCATATCTCTGTAGTCCCCAGCACTTTTGTGGCTCATTTCTGGGACAGTGTTACAGGTCCTCTGTAGATATCTCTTAACAAAGCCCCTGGCCCTGATCCAGGTCTCCTCGGCACTCTTAATGTTAGGTCCTCTGGTTGGTTCCTTTTCAATACATGTTCCAGTATTTTTTCCATTAGTAACATTTTTAGGTGCCAAAAAAACTTTGCTAAAATCCTGTAGGAGCTCTATTTGCCTCCTCCTCCTCCTTTTTTTACGGATGACATCGTGCCCTTTAGTGTCACATTTGCGTTTTAAGCCGTCCACCTTCTCAGGGTCCGAACTCTTGACAGAACTTGATTGTTTCCTGGCACCTATGATTTTTTGGTTTGCCTCCAAATACCACTGACAACACGCTGAGCTACAATTTGTGTTTTTACACAGTAGAGAAACTTTGCTGTTTTCTTTGATGGCGCTGAAAGGAAACTGCAGAGACTGAGGAGTTTCAGCAAGCCAGGGAGGCTGACGAAGTTGACTCTGAGCTTGTTTTTCACGGTTTCTTGGGTCACTTGGGAGGTTTTGATCTTTTTCTTTAGAAGTGAACAACTCCAATGGAGAAAGGCATTGAGGAAGCCTCATGTCATCCATCCAGGGTAATAAAAAAGGATGACCAGAGTGGCCATCAGCTTCTTGCAGAGGTAAAAGGCCAAAAACGGTCTGGTCTTTTTCGGAGCACTGCTGCTGGTGATGCAGTTTTTGTCCAGAAGTACATGCTAAAGGTAAGGCTGATGCAGGTGTGGAGGTTTCAGGACACTGATATTTGGAAACAAGCATTCCTGGACATCCAAGTGGATCAGTCTGTCCCAATCCCTCTGATCTCACAGGGAAGTTGATCTGAGAGTCTTGTTGTGTTGCCACACTTGGGTGTCCAGCTAAAGGGTTCGAGAACCCCGATGGGCTCTGTGCATGACAGTAGAGATCTGCATGACGAGAGGAAAGACAATTATAATTTCAGTTAAAATAACAGACACGGAAGAGTTACCTCAAAGGTAGCCGGCATCCGGCCGAAATTCGCCGCTTATAAGTGAACCAGTCACCGCCTACTTTTGATCATGGACTAAAGTTTCATTTAGTACACCTGCCCAATACAACCCCAACAGTGAAACATGGTGGTGGCAGCATCATGCTTTGGGGGTGCCTTTTAGCAGCAGACACAGGACGACTGATTGCATTTGAAGGGAAGATTAATGTAACCAAGTACAGTAGAAAACTTCTGACAGCGAGGACAGGACCTCAGACTGGGTCAAAGTTTTACCTTCCAACAAGGCAATGTCCTAAAGCACACCACTAAAATAACCCAGGAATGACTTTAGAACTACTCTGTGACCGTTCAGCCAAAGGCCTGAATAAACCCAGTTGAGCATCTCTGGAGAAACTGGAAAATGATGCACAAACATTTACCATCCAACCTGATGGAGCCGGAGAGAATCTGCAAGGAAGAGTGGCAGAGGATTCCCAGACCCAGGTATGAGAAACTTGTTGCATCATTCTCAAGAAGACGCATGGCTGTACTAGTTTAAAAGGGAGCTTCTAACCAAAACTGAGCAAAAAACATTCTGAATACTTAGGACCATAGGACTTTTCAGTTTTTCTTTAACTATAAATTTGAAGACATTTTTACACTTATTTCTGTCAAAACTCGTTGAACGTTATTGAGAAATAAAATGAACTTTCCTGAATTTGGCAAATGAGTCCAACTATACAAAAAGTGAAAAATGTAAAGGGGTCTGAATACTTTCTGTACCCACCATCTGAATTCGTGTTGTACATGTGTGCCTATTTTTTGCCCGCAGACAGCCAGTACCTACCTTTAAAAATAAGACAATGTGATTTTCTGGACTTTTTCTTTTCATTTTGTCTCTCATAGTTGAGGTATACCTATGATGAAGATTACAGGCCTCTCTCATCTTTTTAAGTAGGAGAACTTGTACAATTGGTAACTGACTAAATACTTTTTTTGTCCCACTGTAACACAAATAATGCAGGAATAAACTTTTATTAATCCTGGTTAGTTGTATAAGGAATAAAATGTAGGTAAATTGTAAAATCTTACAATTTTAAATTATACATAATTGTATTCATCTATGAGTGTAAATTTGATATCTGTTCCATCTGCAACCCTCCTTGAAAAAGATCTTATGTAATAACTTTAATATTTGTCAAAGTAAAAAAAAAAATTGAAGTTGACTTCAATAACGAGTAAATATTGAAGTCAGAGAAACCAGCGATTTAGTTAATGGAGTTTAGATCAAACCTGTGTGTGCTGATGGACGGCCTCTCGCTGGCTCTACATCCTGGTAGAAAACTGGCTCTGCTGTGCTGCTGGCTGCATAAATGGGGCTCCGTCTCAGATCGTTCCCTGCAGTTTGGTTAAAAGCAGGTTCCCAGTCATGGCCTGCCTGCAGCGTCTTACAGTCACCATCCAGGTTGGGCAGAATATTCAGGCCCTTCATGATATCCTCCAGCAGCATCTCTATCTGCTCATCCGTTTCCTCCACAGACGTCTGGGGTTGGGGGGGGTCCAACTCCCGCTCTGAATCCAACTCGCTGCTGTGGCTCATATCGACACCGCCAACAGAGAGAAGATAGGACTCGGGACTGGTAACAGGGGAAGAAGCAATGGGAGGTTGAGGGTTCCCAGCCTCTGGTTTCTGGACCAGGTTTGTAGAAGAGGAAGTATTGTTGCAGTTGTTAGCTTGGGTTTTCTGTGTGGAGCATCCCTACAGAGAAATGAGCAGCAGTTAAAGCAAAAAGGACAGGCTAACTCCAAACCAAGAGAGACATCTCTGATGTTTATGCTCCTTTTTTTGTTTGCTAATGTTTGCATGACAGAAAATGAATTACTAAGTCATGCAAAAGTAAAACAATTCTTAAAATTGTTTTACTTTTCAAAGGTTGGGAAACATTTGGAAATATCCAAATTAGTAAAGTTGCTAAAACTTTTTTATTTTTCTTAAAGGAACATTGCCTTTTCTTTCTTTAGATGTAAATAATGTAACCAGTATTTATACAAAGCAGTTTATTTACATTTAAAGTAAAGCAGTTTTAATTTCCCTCTTTTTGAGCAGCCTGAAAACCTTTCAAAGTCATTTTTAAATAGATGCTTTCATTGGTTTCAGTGTTTTTTCAGTGTTCCTCACAAATACCACAAAAATAAGTTATCCTGAATTTAATTGTTAAAGATTAGATTATTGTGCATGAAAATCCCTGCAGCAGATTGTCTTGATCATATCTACATCCTAAATGCATCACGTTGCCACCATGTGATTGGCTGAATAGAAAATGGATTTACTGAGCAGCTGGACAGCTGTGCCTTATAAAGTGAGCACTGAAAGTATGTGCATTTTCTATATCTTCATTCACTTTTTATTTTCTAATTTATTCATTACTAATCATCTCAAACTTGATATATTCAGGGCTCTAAATGAACACCCACCAAATGCAGGTAAAAGATCAGTCTGGCAAAAACTATTTCACTAGCCACTTAGGTATGTGGGGCATCGTTCATCACTGAGGGGGACTTAAGTGTCATCTTCCCCACAAACATCCTTCACAGAGTCGGTACAAAAAATATAATTCTGACTTATTGTGCAGTACAGTCACATGCGAAGCAGCACAAGGTGCATTCGAGGGCTGCGTGGAATTTCCACACTTATGTGCTTCCATTGAGAGCTTATTATTGCTGCATTCAGGTGCGCTGGTCATTTCTAGCATTTGCTCACACTGACCTCAGTCAACACAAACACACTTACTTGTTGTTCCATGTCACTGTAACTCTTTGAAATGACTAAGACTCACAACTACAACACACCGATCTGTAAGAAATGTATTTAAGTTATAAATAAATGGCCCTGACCAGAAATAAACATTAGGGCTTTGATGAAAAGTCAGTACTTTGAAGAAAGGAATGTGTTCATAAAAAGGTTCACAGATTAGAAGTGACTTTTGATAACATTTCTGCAATGTTGTAAAACCCGACAGAAGATGACACTTTCAATTATTACTAGTGTTTTGTTTTTACCAGAACTTTCACTTGCTTCGTGTATTTTTTGTAGGTTTGGAACATTTTTTTTCTACTGGCTGCATCATTTAGAAGAAGACAATTGTAAACCCTGCTCCATCTTTTTGCTAAAACTTGAAACACATTTGAGTATTTTCTCTAGCAGCCATATTGTGTATGCAGCCTTCAAAAAATGAAAAAGGCTGGATATACTCGTGTGTGTATATATATATATATATATATATATATATATATATATATATACACACACACACTCGTTCCTCCAGCTTTGTCCATGGTTCAAGGCTTTAAGCATGTTTCTCCTCTTAATGAGCTTTTTTACAGCTAATTTCACAAAAAATTAGGACTTTTGGAAATTGGCTGGATCTGGGCCAGTTTGTATTTACACAGTAAGTGAACCAAACCATACCAAGTCGGTATGAAAGCAGAGCTAGACTACCTGTTTAGACAAGACTGTTTGCGGGTTTGGTCCACATGAGATTGGGTTCACTCATGCTCGAGGCCAAGACAAATGAAAGAAACTATCTCAGGTCCATTAAAAAAAAAAAAAAAGTAAAACAACAGAGGCTGGTGTGAATAAAAAATCAATGTGCATGCTGCAGTCAAATGCATAACATTAGAAAGAACTGTAATAATGGTTTGTGGAAAGTTTTCAATAGGTATTTTTTAGCGTTGGGAAGATTCATAGACATTGACTATGAAATTCCGCAAATTGGGTTTGCGATAATACAGTGATCCCTTGATTATCGCGGGGGTTACGTTTCAAATAGAACCCGTGATAAGCGAAACCCGTGAAGTAGAAACCTTTATTTTTTTACAATTATTATACAATGAAATTCACTATTATACATTGAAAAGAAAGAACAAACCATTTAACAGGCTAAATCAATTGTTTTTTTAACAAATAAAAGTACTTTAGAAACGTTTTTTCAACAAATAACTTCTGTAGTGTGCTGTCAAATAATAATTTCAATCATCGATAAGAACAGAAGGCTTTAAATTGCGGAGATTAGCCCCGCCCACCGCGACCCGAGTGGATTAAACGGAGGAAAATTTAAAATGATTATGAAAAAAATAAAAAAGTACAGTGGGACAGATAGTGACACCGGTCTTCTTTTTCACTGCTCTTCATACTGAGCCGCTGCATCCTGTGCAGCGTTTTTTCCTTCTGAAGCCCGCGGTGCAGCTGCAGGTGTGTTTGTTCGGGAGAGGAACATAGTGATAGGCAGTTGTTGTCGCTCTTTTTTCTTCTTTGCTAAAGATCCTTATACACCGACATGCCACCATCGATTATGTTGGAGAACTGTAATGAACGGCTCATCAAAGGGTCCCATTCTTGAGCTACTCGCTGAGTGACTTTTTAGCCAATCAGAATGCAGAACACAATGCACAATCCAAATCCGTGAAGTAGCGAAACCGTGAAAAGTAAACCGTGATATAGCAAGGGATCACTGTACATTTGCCTAATGGAAACAAGATACCGTATTTTCACAAACATAGGGCGCCCTGGATTATAGGGCACAGCATCAGTTATGGGTGCTTTTTCTGTATTTAACCCTTGTACTATCTTAGATGACCCCACCCTTACATTGACGTGTTCTACCTACCATGACAAAGGTGGATAAAGGTGGAAAGATTTCATGTAATCCATGGACACCAGTGAGGTTCACAAATCATTGAAGAAAAAAGGTTCAGCGCACTGTCTAGTGGGTCTAGATGACCCAACTCCCAATGTTAAAATGCCTAGGATAGCACAAGGGTTACGACATAGAAAAGGTGCACCAGGTTTCAAGGCGAGGGCACGTTAATATATACCAGTAGAACATGCATGCTAGTGTGTGTTTGAAAAAGGCAGCGGGGGCAAAACTGAGTTGGTTTGTATTTATTTTTTCACTATCAATCAGCATCCAAGAATCCATCAAAATCCTCATCTTCTGTATCTGAGATAAACAGCTGGGCTAAATTTCTATCAAACACCCCAGGTTCCCTTTCGTCATTGTCAGTGTCCGTCTGGTTGCCATGTGGCCCCTAATGAATGATGATGCCGGCTTTTGCAAAAGCTTGAAGAACAGTGAAAGCAGACGCATTAGCCCAAGCATCTACAATCCATTCACAAACTGTGGTGTAACTCTGCCTTCCAGTCTCAGTAAAACTGTGTTCGCCATCCGTCATCTAATCTTGAATTCTCTCGATGCTGCTTGATTCACATTTTCCTCCGCGTAGCTGATATAGCTTGCATTTTAAACTGTGCTTCATAATTGTGTCTCTTTGCATTTTCAGGGTTTCCAAAATGATGTTGTTCTGCATAATGAGCATACCTGCACTTTGTACTATTTGGGGGGGGGGGGGGGGGGGGTCTTCTTTCATGTCCACACTTCTTTCCTTATCGTTTTACCGTTCTCATGCTATCCTCTCCTACATCCTCTTTACTGAAGTCACGGAACAACACATAAGGTATATCGCACCATAGGGCGCACCGTACATTTTGGAGAAAATTTACGACTTCCAAGTGCGCCTTATATTTGTGAAAATATGGTAAATAAAATAAAAACTCACATTTATCAAAAAAAGTTTTTGCATTTGGAGGTGGTTTTTGAGGCGTATCGAAATTGACATATTTCGCAAAACTGGAATGGAAACAGTTTTCGAATTAAAAAGGTTGCGTGACCAACAACCAGATGGCAATGCAGTTCTTGGTAGTAAAGAAGAAAAAGAGCAAAGCAGGTCTAGAAGTTTCTCCAGGATATCCAGAAGGGTGGCTCCGGAAAAACAGTGAGTGGCCATGTTAAAAAAAGCAGACCTTCCTTATTATGGAGTCCTTGATTATTGCCATTGTCTGGGCAAACGGGAGGAGGAGACGCAGGTGTGGGTGCTGTGCTGACAGGTGGGGCAGCAGCATTGTCTTGCAGCCTGTGGGCATCTCTGATGGTGGCGAGGCACGAGCACCACTGGAGTGGAAACGGACAGCTTCTTTCAGACTTCGATGGCAGGAGGAAGATGTTGCTGACCGGGAGGATGAAGGGAGCGCCAGCCGGCGACACTAGTCTGATCTTAAAGAGGCTTTAGCGGTGAGCCTCGGACCACGAGCCAGGTTGCTGCCTGCAGCTGTCCTTTTGTGTTCTACAGGGATTTCCATGGCGTCTCTCCAAAGAGCGGGGAAATCGACAATGGCCCAGGTCCAGAGGAGTGTGCCGCCATGATCGCTGTGGAAGGAGTGCGAGAATCAGCAGCCAGACTTACAAAGTAGTTAGACCCAGGACAGGAGGCTTTTGGGCCTCATCAAAACTTCTTCTGGGCATCCGGACATCCACTTTTTCTTCTACCGATCTTTGTTTTGGAGTTGAAAATCAAGAAGGCCGTGGGCTGATGGAAGGGTCCCATGGAGCTGTGTCCTGGAGCGCGGCGCTAAGAGAGGTTAGCCGCTTAGACTTGGAGAAGAAGACACCCATAAACTTGGACAGGAGAGCTTCCTTCATTTCCAGTTCAGCTTTTCAAACATTATATGTCTTCTATGAGGTCAGTAATAATTCCAGTAGCTTTACCCAGAAGTTGGTTGAATTTTTTTTTTGTATGTGCTGCTGTTCCTCTGTCTAGCATTTGTCTGAGTGACTGACTATTAAACTTGGGATTAATGATGATGATGATACAATTTATACACAGTCTAAAACGACCAAAAAGGCATTTGGACTTTTTCTTTTTTAAAAGTCATGTCCATTGACTGTTTTTATTTCTGGGCCCCTCCCTCGCCCGCTGCCAAGGCCGCTTCAGCAGGCTGCAGAGTCTGAGGAACTGGTTCCAGTCTGAACAAGTTTTTTTTTTTTTAATTGTCAATTTTAACCCGTTCTGAAACAATACATCTTTTTACAAAGTTGAGTTACTTCACTAACTAAAGGATACACCAAAGCTTTGGGAAGCTGTTTCTACAACCAACAATCCACCTACCTATTTTAACATGGCACTTTTTAACATTCAGTCTTTGTCCAACAAAACCTTTATCATGAATGATTTTATTTCAGATTAGAACAGCGATGGTCTCTTTTAATGGAAACATTGCTAAGCACGGATGCATTTACTGTTCTCACAGAGCCCCTCCACACACACACACCACCGAATTTTAGATTTAGGGAGGGCAAAAAGGGTGGTGCTACTGCATCTATAGTGCCCAACTTCTTTGCAGTAAAGCAAATTTCCTTAGATCAGTACCCCAGCTTTGAACACCATGTTTTTGTTTTAACTGCCCTCCAATTTTATGCATCACAGTATATAGACCACCAAAACTTTGATCTGTTTTTATTGAGGAGTTTTCTGAGTTCTTGGCCTCAATTGATACCTGCTTGATTGCGATTTTTATAACTGGTGATTTTAATAACTGGTGATTTTAACCTCCAGATTGACAGGCAGTCAGACTAAACAGGAAAATCCAGTCTCGATTCAAGTGCTCCACTAAAATCTAACAATATAAGTATCAAACCCACACCCCCTTGGAGAACTGAGGATATTAAACAATTGAAGAGACAATGTAGATCCGCTGACAGACATTGGAAAAACACAAGCTTGTAATAAACTATCAACAAAACCAAAACAGACTAAAGCTAAATAATGAAACAGTAAAACAGACCAGGAACTCATACAAATATTATCAAATATAATTTTTGAATATAATAAAAAAAAAATCCAATTTTTGTTTAACTCTGACTTTAACAAAAATACAATGCCAGCCACCGTCTCATTGTGTGAGGACCCCGTTGACCACTTCAGGGGCGAGTTCAATTCTGTCCGATCTACCATCATCAATGAACTAAAAAGTATTTTTATGGAAAATGATGGTTTGATTTTACCTGAGGAAGCACTGGACACTTTTTTTAACACATGTATTTGTGCTTTTCCATCAGCAAAACTATTTCTGTGCCCACCCTGTTTCCCTATGTTTATCTGCATCGATTGGGAGGTGTGAGAGGGGGTTTAAGGTTGTGTGCAGCTCGGGGAGGGGGGGTTATTATTATTATTATTGCTTTTTTTTAAATTATCGTTCTTCTTTTATGTTATCTATTTTTTTGTGGACAGCACTTTGCATTACTTTCTATATGAAAAGTTTGAAGATTGATTGATGATTGAACTGGCTGCCTTGGGCACTGCCCGGCAGGAGCCACTAGAGGTCCCACAGCCTCACACAGCTCATCAAACGTTGAGCGTGTCATGTGGAATTATTAAAGCCACAGCTCCTCTGAGAAATCACCAACCACGATTTCTCAAAATCGCTTCATCCATAGCCGCTCCCACATGTAGGGAGCTTACCGCTCCATGACCTGAAAAAGACGCAGACGTTTCCTTTTCTTCACATCCGTCACCGTGTTTTTGAATGACTTATCGCATGAGTTGGTTTGTGTTTTTTCACATAATCTTGATTCAATGGAAACAGTGTAATTGTGTTTTTTTCAACATTTCTAGAATTTTGATTAAGTTTTGCCCATACGTGTAAAAGAAACGGAGCTAGTGAAACTGTTATAGGTGATTGCAATAGTATCTTTTGACTACTGTTACTCTTCAACAGAGTAATTAACATTATTCTAGCAGGAGCCGACCAGCCTTGCGCTGAATTTCCCAGTAGGGACACTGTAGCACGCAATAAACCAAAATCAACTGATTCTGTCGCGGTGAACAGCGGCTAACGTAAGGTGTCCCATGACAGCAAAAAGTCGATATGAAAAGCTGTTTTTCTCCGCATCAGAATCAACTGATTCATGTTGATCAGATAAACGAAGAGTCGAAAAGCGTTTGTGTATTATTTGGGTGTCGCCTGTGACATCTCCGGTGTTAACGGGTTAAATGAGCCTTTTTTCAAATTCCTTTTTTCACTAACCTTGTTTTTGTCTTGGAATATGGTTCGGGAATTCAGTTTCGTAAATCCTTGACTATGTTTTATTTTTTTAATTTAAGCCTACACTAAATTATCAAATCAAATCAAACTTTATTTATAAAGCACTTTTCATATAAAAATATAACAAAGTGCTTTACATTAAAACACAACAAAATATAAAAACAAGCATTGACGATTTAAAAATAAATAAAATAAAAATAAATAAATAAATTATAATCATTTTTTTATCTACCTGTCTCACTGAAGAAACAAGTGACAATGTCTCATCTTTGTCTTGAATGCTCGCCACCTCCCAAACTTCTCCTGTGGCGGTCCTTCTTAGCTTCACCTGCGGAAGTAAAGAAATAAAATAAAATAAATAAATTATATATATATATATCTCTCGCGAGGGTACAACTTCAACAACATTTGTCAAAAGGAATTCCTCTATGAATGAAAACTAGATTACTTTTTTCCTCCCCCTGATCATTTTGGGGAAGTTTCAGCTTGCAGGTTGCGTTCAGAATTTCATGGGAAAAATACTCAGATTTGACCCCAGATTTCTCACCTTGATAGAAATCTCTGTGGTGCCCATCATCTGCTTCATCTTGGCCAAATTCTTGATCCCAGCCCTGCAAATTGAATGCGTCCTCTCTTTGTTTTTTCCCTCTAACATTTGACCTTTGCCTTGACCTTGTTCTTGGTGTGGTGAAACTGCTCCATACTCCATCACCTTGCAGTTTGCCCCTTCTTCTCTTCTTTCCACCTGGATGTTGTCCTCATACTCGGGTAACTGTTGGGAACAGCCTTGTTCCTGTGAGCTCTGGAGGCCAGAACCACCAGCGAGTGAAACTGAAAATGTGTCTGTTTCACACGACAAAGCAGAGAACTGTTTGTGGTTTGTGGACTGCCCTACTTCAGATTCTCCATCACTTGTGTTGATTGGAGGCGGATTGAGGATCATTAGATTATCCACCGGCGCATTTTCACACTGCGACAGTGAAGAAAAACTCACAACAAATGGGACCTGAGCCGTTTTCTTGTCGAGGAGCACAACTGTTTGGGTACCAACAGAGGCACAGCTCTTTTTCTCTGGAGCATTACGTTTATTTACAGCCATTTCCACTTGAACTTGTACATCCTGCATTTTCAGGCTTCTGTATGTCTCTTTGTAGCTTGGAGTGCTCTGCCAGTTAACTCCATCTTTACAACCTTCTACAAGATTTGAGAATCCAAACAGGCTGGCTGCCGCCAACAACTCGCTCTTCTCCTCATTTTCCTTAACTTCCAGCTCCCCTGAATACATAAGACCAACAAGCTTCAGTAAGATGTGAGCTGTAACTGTATGGAGCTTTAACAGGCGTTTCTGTCCGGATGGAGGAGATGGAGAAGAAGACAATCTCTGGGAAAAATAGGGGCTAAGAGCTGCTAGGATGCAACTGTGAGTTGGGACCGAGATACCTTAGTGAGGACAGTTCAAAGAAAATGAATTGGTTATAAGTTAAAATAATAATAATAAAAATTTAAACAAAATCCTTTTTGGGTTCTCACCCTCAGTTTGCAGAAGAGTGTCACAGAACTGGGCACTGTTCTGCTGCTTCTGCAGCTCTTCGAGGAGCTGCATGTCATAGTTGGGCCAATAGTACCTCTGCATGTCTAAGCAGGAAGTGAGGGAAGACAGTTTGAAAGAAGCACTAAAGTGTACATTTGAAATGATGACAGCCATGAGAAGTCACCAAAAAACTTGAGGCTGAACAGTTTTAGAGCCAGTGAGCCTGTAAGGAGAACACAACTCAAGTCTCTTTTTATACAGGACTGAATGTTGGGTAAATATTGAATACAAAATAAAACATGGCCACATGCATTTGTTGCCGTGTAAAAAGACTATGACAAAGTTCACACGTATACACACTGACCTTGAGAAAAAAGGTGGGGAAACACTCATTTAAAAAGGGATGGCACACTGACTTAAGATAAATAACCCTTCCTAGAACAAAATAACCCTTTTATCAAACTTCAAAAAAGTAAACAACTTTCAAAATGACTAAGTTGTTACAAATACATAATGAGCATTATTAACGATTAAATGTTTATTTGCCCTGCAAGGCATTCTGCGGAGAATGACGCGTCATGTGACTGCTCTGTTGTGCAAGTTTAACTCCATTATAATATCAATGAATTATATTTCATTGCTTTGATAAAATTAAAGAAATGTAATAAAGAAATCCGATTTTTGATGTTATTTTTATTTTGAGGATTCGAAAAAAAAAATAAAAAATAGAACGTGCATGCCCCATGACGGTCGGCCTGCTGTTGAATGACAGAACAGCTTCATGCATTTGGAGACTTTCATTCAGCTCGTTTAGGTGGTTTGTCACAGTCATTTCCACCAAAGTGCAGCTTTTCGAGCCACTCAGGATCTTCCAGTTGCGGGTAGTTCAACAAAGGTCTTTGCTTTTCAGGAATGTTTTCACGTGTTCTAAACAGACGGCAAAGTGAGGCAAAACGTCACCCCTGGGGGGTATTTCAGGAAGCATGTTTAAACTAGCCTGACTTTAAGCCTGAACTCTGGCTAAAATCCACCTGAACTTGCTTACTCTGGGTATGTCGGCCCAAAAGACCGGATATGAGTTGGCGTAATTACGCTCGACTTGGTAACCCTGGGTTAATGCTCGTGCACAGCAAGTACATAAAGACATTCTCAATGGATCGCCGAGTCACCTGGAAACGCGTGGAGAAAAAAAAAAGAAAGCGGGACACTTGAGACGGAAGTGAGACGGAGTCTGAGATTTTAATGACGGCGGATAAAGATTATAAGTCCATCAAAAAAGTAACACGGCTGCATCATCAAAAAAAAGAGTTTCTGCTTCGAGAAAAATAACAGACAAAGTTTCTGATCTTGTTTCCATTTTCCTTGTGACGTATATATATATATATAAACTTAAATAAATTTCTTCTATTATTAACAAATAATTTAGTTAAATGTTTTCAACCTAACTTCTTATGTCTATAAAACTCAATAATTGTTTATACAACTCAAATTTACGTATTAATCTAACTAAATGTCACATTACTCCATTAATCTTTTTTCCATCTTAATTACTTATATTTCTTGAACTCTCATATGTCTAAGTTTGAGCCGGCAGATTTGCTCATTTTTGTAACAATAAAAAGGACGGGAAAAAATGAACGGAGTGCAAAAATTCATTAAAGAATATTCCAACATTCTCATTACAATGCATGGTGGAAGGGGTGCTAGATAAACTCATCATCCTCTCCTTCACTCTCACTCATGGTGCAGAGACGTAAGCATAGTAGGACAAAATAACCCGGCAAAACACAGTAAAATAGCTATACAACTAAACACATTGTCAAAAACCCACACTTAATCCCAAATCTGTCCAGACAGGCAAAGGGAATGATATCCCAGAATCCCTTGCAGTGCCGATCTAACGGCAGCACCAAAGTTACACCTACTTAATTGAATTAATTTGAATGAAAGGAAAATAATTGTCTGAAAACTACGTGTTATTTTTAAGGTGACCTAAAAAAAAAGATTTATCTTAACTAAAGCAAATAATTGAGTTGGATCAAAGTAAAAATGTTTATCTTTACAACATCCATCATCATCATCCTCTCATGTTGGAAAAAGTATTATCTGAGCTTCTTCATCCACTAAATCCTCTTCAAATGGACACGCCATGCTGTTTCACCTCTCTGTAAACAAACTAACCTTCAACTAAACCTGCTCCGCACCAGGTTATGTTCAGAGCATGAGTTGCCATGGTAACTTGACCTACCCTGAAACATACCTCCATTTCTGGAACCGAAAGCTGAGGTTATCAACTTCCTTAGCCTCAAATTTATCGTGGGAGCTAGCATAACCTGCTTTCTGGAATACCCCCCTGGACAGCCATCGGACTTTGTTGTGTAGCAGGAGAACAAAATATTTCCTTTCAACTTCATCAAGCAATGCACGGAACTGACGGTGGTTCGATTTACATCAGCCACCTGCCTAGCGGTCCACTAAAAGTTAAAAAAAATAAAAATAAAAAAAGCCCTGCTGGTAGAAACGTATGTCGCAGGCTATGACGCAAATTTTCGTTGACAGAAATGTTGAAATGTAATATTGTGGTGGCGGTTGTGCATTTTAGGTCTGTTAGCAGCAGGGGATTGTGGGACGCTGTCTCCTGATCTTATTAGGGCTCTGCATGAGCGTTTCTGTTTGCCCACGTTTCTTTTCATTTGGCAGTTTTGTTGTTCCACCTTAGTTTATTCTTCCTGTTATGTTGGTTCTTTATGTTGCACCGTGAGTGTGTAAGGGAGAGAGGTTGATCACCCCTGTGCAAGGTTCAATGTGGTGTGTGTTCAAAGTAAATGGGCTTCTCTCTGAAACTGTTCGGTGTCGTGCGGTGTACGGGATACAAAGAGTTCTCCAGCGCAGCCAGTTGATTGACAGCTCAACTTTTTTGACAACTTGGCTCCTGATCTGCCCGCTGCAAGTGACGTAATTCCCGGGCGTTACAATATTTTTCTACACAGTCTTACAGCATTGGAAAACGTTAAGAATGTTTGAGTCTTGTTTTTTCTCCTACAGAAACCATATTAAAAATGTATATATATTTCTCTACCCCATCTTTTTACATTTTCAAACATTTTTGAAAATGCTCCAGGGAGCCACTAAGGCAGCGCTAAAGAGCCGCATGCGGCTCCTGAGCCGCGGGTTGCCGACCCCCGCTATAGTGGATGGATCAAATGTGATGAACACATTTCACACACCTAGATGCGTGACAGAGAAAATGACTTTAACTTTAAAAAACGTGCGGCCAACAACTAAATCCAGCCTTAGAGGCCCCTAATTTTACACGTGGACAATGCAGCAGTGTGCATCTTGGCTGCATTTATCATCAACATGAATTCCAATCACTTTTGTGCTGGTCGCATGTTTATATGCAAATAACATCAGCCGGCTTAAGATAAAACTTTTCTTTCTTGTTAATTTTTTAACTCAGTTTTACGACGGGGTATAGGGGCCGGATAAATGGAAAAAACAAGTATATGAGAATAAAGTCGCAAAATTATCGGGGGAAAAAGTCAAACATTTTTACAATGATTAGGTCAAAGCCTAAAATAGCGAGGAAAAAAACTCAAAATGTAACAAGAGTAAAGTCGGAGCCTACAAATATGAGAAAAAATGTTAAAAAATGGACAAAAATGAAGTCGTAGGCCTAAAATTTTGAAAATATAGTTCCACTTCAAGTTCAACGAGAATAAAGTTACAACTAAAGGCAACAATTCATGCCTGTAAAGTTGTAATTTTATACTTCCAAAAGTGTTTTCCTCCCAGAAAGAAAATGTGCTTTTATTATTTTTTTAACTAAAATTTTACATTTTGTCTTAAGTGACTCGACAAAAACTTTCGAACATTTTTTGTTAACGTTTACAGCAGACATTTATATTACCCCCGCCAAATCTTCTTTACTTTTTTGTAAATGTGCATTATTTTCATAAAATACAACTTCATTTTTAAAAAAATGCTGATGTTATTTTTACGTATTATTAACGTGTCTGTGACCAGCATAAAAAAAGTGATGGAAATTCATGTTGGTAATATACATGTGGCCAAGATGCACACTGCTGCATTGTCCTCGTGTATTTAAGCAGTATTTAGTAGTTGTTGGTTGCACGTTTGTAGAAAATTACGTGCAGATAGACACTTTCTTTCGGCCAAACTAGCTGCGCCACAGAGATGGACTCGCTATTGATCAGATTTAAGATTACAAAGCGCGACAGTGAAGGTTGTGAAGCTGAAATTAGGCTAGCTCCGTTACCGCCACCAGCAGTCTGTGAGCGCGCGCCCGAAAAAAAAACTGAGTTTCTGTGGCTCACCTGTCCGAAAGCTCGCCCAAACATATACAGAGGACAGTTTTTGGCCGCTGCTGCTGACGCCATGTTGAAAATACAACAATTTCAAACTAGTATCGATTTAATTTACCCAACCTTAAAGTTCGATTTTTTGACTTTCACTGTTTTGTTGTCAAAGGAAGGAAGCACATCATCAGTCACTGAGTCAGTTAGGAGGAAAACCGGGGCAATTGCTAGCTGGTTAAAAGCAACACATTAACTTAACCATTTAAATACTTAAGTTACTCACCAATTCTTTGTCAGCTTTAAAACTAAAGTTTTCTTATTCAAACCCTAAAATTCAACTTCATGTCTTACAGACGGAAAAAGTGAATATGGCGAAGTTTGGTAAACGTTCCGCTTCAAGGTCGCTGCAGCGACTCCTAGCGGCAGCTCCAGCGCACTGCACGTAGATCTGTAAGTCAATTTTTTTTAAGTCGATTCAACTGCAGAGAAAACACGTCACAAAGGCAGGGAATTCATTTGGTTTTTATTGAAAACAATATAAAAAATACATAAATCATTAATAAATGAGACTGTGACTTCTACGAGCAACAGCTCAGAAAAGGAACTGCAGTCCATAATGTTTTTGATTTAATCTCAATGACAGCATTCAAAGCTTTGAGAAGTTGACTTTAATCAAACAAAGCCAAAGTTTTACGATTAAAGACAAAGAAAAAAAACAAATTGCATATCTATTTACCCAAAGCACCCAAAAGAAAATAACCCAAATCATTATATATAAAAAATACATTTCTTTAGTACATACTTTAAATGTGCTTTTTTCTCATCTTTGCCTATCACTTTCACTTCTGTGCCCCCTTAGATTCTTTAACAATAACCTTTGCTCCAGGTCAGTTCACTTATAAAGGCAGTTTGGGACAGGGAGGCCTAGTTTCTCGTGGACAATAAAACATTGTGGAAAAATACTCAACAAAGCTCCCAGAGTATCCCTTACATTTCCATTCAGTATGTACAGTACACTCAGCAAAAAGAAATAAAAAAAAACAAACAGACATTACTTGGTCATTTCAAAGGTTCTATTCTGTCAGACTAAATTAATGAAAGCAAATGAAAGACACTTTTGTAGCATAGAGCATAAAAAAAGACAAATATGGAGACTAAGCTTTTGAACAGAATTCATGGAATAGAATAGATTTTTTTTAAAGGTCCCCTAAAGTCTGAAGTTGCAGTTAATTTTTTTTGGATAGGAGTTCTAATTCTAGTTATAATTTACTCCCTTTTAACACAATCACTCTGCATTTTCATGAAGAACAGGAGATCCAAGCCAGGAAAAAAACAAAAATACGAGGACCAGAGCACATAGCTGGAGGAGCGGCCTTTGGCAGATGTTTGCCACATGAAAATAATAGTACAGAGCAGATCAACCAGTATCAATACTGAAGCTTTCGTAAAACAATTCTTTAAAGAAATAATTACTTTAAAAGGATTATTTTTCTGAAGGGTTAACCATCAGTGAAAGATAAAATAACAAACTTGCAGGTTCCCTTGATTTCTTCAGTGTTATTACCATGAGTGAAAACTTCATCAAAATTTGTTAGGGTCTGGTCCAAAACGCTTTTTTTGAGATACCATTTAGAGTTTCCAACCTCTGCAAAGCACGAAGGTTCTCAGATGAAGTCAAAGTCTCTGAAAGACCTTTAGTGTGTTTCCCTGGTGGCTGTAGGTCTAGCATTGAGTGGTGAGGAGGTTTAGTGGTGTGGCCACAATATCGGAGTTAACAACCACATGCCCTGGTTTCATTAATCAGCTCCTAGGACAGAGTCTAACATAGAGGCAAAAAAAAACAAACAACTGCACCAGAGTCAAGATGGGCAGACAGGTTGGTGTTGAGGTTGGGACTTTGTCACATAGTTGTCATGGTGATTGCCATCATCATTTCAGCAAGGCCTGTTGATAGAGGCTTTCTGTTGTCAAGATGCAATCAGTTATTCGTTCCCCTGAAAAAAGAAAACATGTAAGAAAAATGAACTTGTAAAGTAGTTGCATTGGAAACTTTTATAAACACAGAGTTGGGGGGGGAAACAGGTAACCCTTAATTTATGGGTATTTCAAAAAAGTTTTTTTTCTGTAACCCTGGTTCACTACTCTTTGAATAAAGAAATACTCAGAAACACAGTTTTATCTCAATGGTCTTCACACATGTCCTCCATCATGAGAAAAATGCCACAAGAACATGTTAAAAAAAACAAAAACACAAATGTAATTGGAGTTTGTCCTAATGCCTTAGTTCACCAGTACAGGACAGGTTTCTGGACCTGTACAGAGTTGAGGACAGAAGGGGCAGCATCTTAAGACAGGTGCAGGTGTGTCCCTTAAGGCTTTTGTGACCACTTCAAGGAACATTATTAAAAGAATGACCATTGTCATCTGTGTGGTAAGTGTATTGTAAGTATTTGTAAGGATAATGTAAGTTACACATACTTATGACATACGGGTGATGTTGTGGTACAGTGCTTTTACGCTGCACTATGTAGTTGGTAAGGGTTGCATATTAAACTCTTACTGACCGCGTGGAAATGCTGCATGCATGGGGTAATACCGTAAGTGCTTATAGGATGCCCACACAAAATAAGCTCTGGTTATCTAATTTCTAGGAATGGCCTGTTTGACACGGACGCTCCGGCGCTTGTTTCACCTTCGTGAAGCAGAGTGGTTCGGCACAATGCTTCGAGGCGTTTGTCCACTAGCGCAGATCACGTGGTTAATGACGTATGAAGCGCCAAATACATTGTTTGGTCGAACCAGGGTTCAGATGTCACCTGTGTTTAAACAGTGACATCTGTGACATATTCTCAAATGAATCCCGAACGCTTCCCGACTGTATTGGAATCGGTGTCAGTTCATTGCACTTTACCATGGCTCCTGGTAAAAAAAAACGTACAGTGGCTTGGGATTGTTTCAACTCTGTCTCTCCTAATAAGACAATACACTATGAACGTTATCTATAAAAAAAATGCTTCTATGAATTTATGATAGGCGAAATGGAGCTGTCACATTAGGGATACCTCAGTGGTGAAGTATTGTCATTGTACATGGTATTATAATGTGTGTTTTGCTGTCATAGAACTTCTGACAGAAAACGTCACACACTTTTTTTTAATCATTATTAACAAGATTTTTATGATTTACATTTTTTCCTTTCCACATTGAAACATTACAAGGAGCTGGGTAGCTCGGTGATGTGAAATTTGGTGGAGGAGGAATTATAGTCTGGGGTTGTTTTTAAGGACTTGGTCTTGACCCCTTAGTTCCAGTGAAAGGAACACTGAATGCTTCAGGACACCAAAAAATTTTGGACAATTAAACAATTAGAGAGAGACTGAGAGCCAGGCCTTCTCAACCAACACCAGTGTGTGATCTCACCAATGCTCTATTGGAAGATTGGTCTAAAATTCTTATGAACACACTCCTCAACATTGTGGACAGACTCCCCAGAAGAGTTGAAGCTGTAATTGCTGCAAAAGGTGGAGCAACATCATATTCCCAACTCTGTGGGTTAGGAATGGGATGGCACTTCAGCTCATCTGTGAGTCAAGGCAGGTGAGCCAATACTTTTGGTAATATAGTGTACTTCAGCCTTATTTACCCTTATGTGTTCCCTACGATCTGTCAACCACAGCATGCGCGTCCCCTACGGACTCACCGTCTACCATTTTGATATTTCCTGCGGGCAACTTGGGTGACCCGTACAGCTTTGCCCATTTTTTGCCCACAGAAATCCCGTATCTACCCGTAAGGGGAGTTGTGACTACAGGATGCAATGCAGCCGTGCAGGACTGTGTTTGTGCAGTTTTCTCATGGGGTCAGCCTACCTGTGCACCTGTGGCAGCAGTGTCCAACTGGCCATCTCGGTTAGATGTGGAGCCTAAATGAGACACATGGAAAACCATTCAAACAAGTATGCACTAGTGACTAGTCTGTCATGCAAAGGTCTCACATCTTTAAAAAA
Source organism: Oryzias latipes (assembly GCF_053564925.1). Classification (NCBI taxonomy): domain Eukaryota; kingdom Metazoa; phylum Chordata; class Actinopteri; order Beloniformes; family Adrianichthyidae; genus Oryzias; species Oryzias latipes. The sequence continues at coordinate 12,531,620 of NC_136237.1, read as the reverse complement.
TATTATAAAATTGTATAAAAATAACTGAACTGAAAAAACTAGCTTTCTCTATCCCATAATTAAATAATAGTGTTAAGTGTGTGTCCTTTTGTTGTTGTTTTAAATTCAACTTGCCTTTTTCAAAATTCCTGTCACCTGGCTCATCTTTGCTATCTGAAAAAATAAAAAGATGAAAACAAAGAGTAAAAATAGAAGTTTATATGGAAACATACGAGTAAAGGATAAATTCAGGCATAACACTTAATTTTAAATGATTGAAACATATTCACTTACAAAGACTGAAGTGATACTGTCTAAAAAAGCACTAGCATTACCCTTTATGCACTTCAAAATGCTTTTTTCTAGATTAAACTTTTCAGAATTTAGAAAACCACGTCTGGCACAGGCATGCCCTTAACTAGAGTAACAACAGAGGGGAGTATTTTATTCCCAAGGTTTTGCAATGAAAGAGCAAAACTATCTAAATAATGAACGAATCTCATCTCTACCGTTTAATAGGTGAGTCGTTTCTTCAGGGACCTTTTCTTTAGGGGGCTCTTTTTCAGAACTTCCTTTGGATTTTTTGTTGCTTGGGGGTTTTTTTGTCAACTCAAAGTCAGTCTTTTTATACTTGTTCTTCAATAAAGTACGACGCAGTCCTTTGTGATCCCACAGTTTCTGCAGCACCAAGCTGGCTGCCCGAACCTCACGCTCTGAATATCGGTTGCTGTTTTTTGACCTAAAAAGACATGAACAGAAGGAACACATCAAGAGTATGTTAATTGAACATGGAAAGGGCTAGAAACCTGAGAAAAAGTTAAAATATAAAACAGAAATGAATCATTACTCAGGATTTTTTAGTTGCACCAGTTTATAGAGTTCCTGTGTTTTCTTGGGATCTTCTTGTGTTTTCTTGGAATCTTTTGGGAGCAGGGTTTTGGCAGCTTCAAGACTCTGGCCTAATATCACATAGAGGGCGCTGAGCACTGCCATCCTGGTCTGTTCGGAATACATCAAAGGACCCTCCCCATCGGGCAGCTTAGACATCAGCTTAGGAACGGCCATCAAACCTGATAACGGATGGAAAAACTGAAATTTTCCGAACATACGCAGTCTGAACTGGTCACCAACTCATGTCCTAAGGCAACAAAAAATCATTGAATCTTTCCATCACATCCAACAATACAGCTCTTTGGGACTCACCCAGTTCAGTTGTGTGGAGTGGGTCTAAGGCCAGGTTACACAGGGCTCCAGACATGGCTTGGATCACTAGCTCATTCTCATGATCCAGGTGCTTCACCATTTTCTCATAAGATTTCTGCTCCATCACCTTGGCACGGACTTCTCGTCCACACTAAACAGACATGCATGTTCAATGTTTTTAATAATTCTAATTCAATCAAATATCCTTATTTGCTAAATTTGAAACATGTCCCATATCATTGACCATCACAGGTTCATTTCCCTCCTTGCCCGCATGTGTCGAAGTGCCCTTGGGCAAGACACTGAACCCCACATTGCTCCTGGTTATAGGTTGGCGCCATTGTTTGGCAGCAAAGTCGCCATCAGTGTGTGAATGTGTGAATGGGACTGTGATTGTAAAGTGCTTTGGGCCTTAAAGCAAGGTAGAAAAGTACTATATCAGCATATGCCATCTATCATTGACTGAATGTGGAGCTCAGACACTTTGAAAATTGGGCCAGCAAAACGGGAACCAAACCTGCAACCTTCCAATGAGTGGTCAACAGCTCTCCTACTGCCCCACAGAAGTCACGTAAAAGTATAAAATGATGGTTACCCCATGCTCTAAGTATTGAGTCTCTACTTATCTGCCAATTTGCTGAACAAAAATTATATACAGAGATTTTTAAGGAAAATCTTTGGTGAAATTGAAGCAAAGGGAGATAGATATGTCCTTCCATCATCACCCTTTAGTCTGATCCACAGCTACAGCAGTCCCACGTCATATTTAACATTGATTTCACCTTTATCATCATCATAGAAAACTGTAAATGTTTTTTTATTCTCCCTCTTTATCTTAAATATGTCGGCTGGTGTTGTAAAGGGAACGCCTCAGAACCAGCATCACTTACAGTCCAGTCTCCAGCACACAGGTTCTGAATGGCTCCAGCTGATGCTTCCAACACATGAGGATTTTTAGAATCCAAAAGGCGCCCGTATTCTTTGATCAGTTCTGGCTGACACAGCAGCTCCCAGCCTGTATGATGTGTCAAAGGAACGAGTAATCAAGGACAAAAAGCAGCAAGTACAAAAAAAAACAGAAAGGTAGTGAGGACAACACAATAGGCCATCATTAAGTCTGAGCTCACCTTTAGCAGATGTGTTTGTCATGGCCTGTCTTTCATTCTCTCTGATTCCTAGAAAACAAATGCAAACCTTCAAATACAGACAGTCCAGTCTCTTATCACAACATCCACAGTCTACTGCTGTTTTCCCTAACCCTTATGCTATCTTGTGGGGTCCAGATGACCCCACTCTCAGAGAGAGTGAGGTCATGTGGACCCCACAAGACAGTGGGATGAACCTTTTTTCTTCAATGGTGTGTGATTTTTAATGGAGTCTATGGATTACATGAAATCCTCTTCACCTTTATCCACCTTTGTCATGGTAGGTATAACACGTCAATGTAAGGGTGGGGTCATCTGGACCCCACATGATAGCACAAGGGCTAAGGCAAGAGCGAGCAGCAAACATTATTGGGCAAAAAAATGCTTACCTTTGGAAAACCGGGAACAATGGAGATGACGGAAGGAAATAGAATGAGAAGGAAAAATTAGACAAATGAAGCAGCCATAGCTGAGATATCCAGTTCATAACACTGACACATATTCGCCTTGTTATATCCCCGCATCACAACACAGAATGCAGTGTGTTCCAAATTATTATGCAAATTGTATTTAAGTGTCAAAAAGATGACATTTTTTCTTTTTCGATAAAACTCATGGAGGATATTGTATCTCAGGGCTCTTGGTTTGCTGACATCAATCTTCAACAACTGTGATAAATAGTTTGCCAGGTAAGTTCAACCTTTGTTATCTAATATTTAATATATACTCTAATGGTTATTGACTTGAAAATAATGCTGTTATTTTCCTTGAGTTTTTAGAAAATTCATAGAAAATTAGCATATGATTTGGAACACGCTGTAAACAGATGAATTTAAAAAAAGAGGGATAAAAAAAAACACATTGTTGACAATACTTTGAAAGTAAGTAGATGTAAAATGGACTAAAGAAACACTTTATTGACACAGACTTCTACTCCTGCGGGAGCCGAAGCGTTGACCCCTCATGGAGGACGCCGTCTCCTTGTAGTGATCATGGTTTGGGATTTCAATGTGCAAGTGATAGGACAGGTTCCGCAGTACACAAACACAGTTCTCTGTCAACTGCAGACACGGATAAAAAAATGTGTTGAGTAAAAAAATGAAGGAAATACTAATATGGAAATTGTCACAGTAAAGTTTGCATTTTTAAACAAAAGAAAGCCATTGGAAACCAGTCTAACGTAAATGCATTTAAAATAAAGATAGATAAACTTCTACGTACTTTGTTTTCAGGGTCAGACTGTGACTTGATGATGTGCACGACAGAATCAATCAATCCTTTGCATTCCCTGATTTTCTTCCTCTCATCAATCTCTGCAGCGCTGACATTTCTTTATAAGAAAGGAAAAGAAAAAAATAGTCATGGAAAAAGCCCAAGAACGGAATGTGGCACATGGAAACCTGAAAATTATCGAAATACTCATCTTTTCAGATAAATGAAAGATTCCAATACACAATATTAACCCCCCCCCCCCCCCCCAATACACACACACACACACACCTCCACCCCCCCAAAAAAATAATATAATAAATAAAAAGAAAAAAATCAAAAGGGCTCTATGCTATGCACAGAACTGTGTAAAGTATTTCTGGTTAAAATCCAGACGGCTGACTTATGCTGGAAACGCGGTATCAGATAAATCCTTTATGACGTCTCCACACTTTCTCAAAAGATGGTGAGTTACAGAATATTTGGCAAGATCGCATTCAGGTGACAGACCACACCGGGTTGTCATTTTATTCCTGATGACCTAATCAGGATATTTATTTTAACATTCTTTTGACAGTCTTTTCATCAGTTTTTTAAATACATCATCATTTAGTTTTTCCATTTCAAGAAAATGTTACACTTTTTGATCCATTGTTCCTTGTTTGCTTTTTAATAACTCAAATGAAAATGAATATTATAATTGTACACCATTTAAAATAATTTGATCTACAGTCAGTGTATGACTACATTTATTTATAGACTTGACCTGAGCTCCTTCTTAATTATTTCATATTATTACGCATAGAAAAAAGGACTTATTTTTATTGATCAATATCAACATTCAAAATTCTCTACATTTTTGTTTCAACTTCCATGAAAGAGGGTACCGCCACTCCTTGTTGTCCATTTAAACCACTGCTAAAGCTGTCTGTTTGCTGCCCCCTCCAGATAAAACTGATGTAAGTTCCATGTAATTTCAGAGGTTTTACGTCATACTCTGCAGTATAAAAGCCTCCCCTGCTCAGGGCGCCTCCCCTAGCCACGCCCCCTTTTTTATTTGCATTTTTCAAATCTGAGCTGAGTCAGCCCCCAACCGTCCTGTTGCGTTACCCTTTCACTTTGAATTTTGAATTTTATATGGAATGGGAGTTTTTTAAAATGATGTTAGAATCTAGGACATGCTGGCATGTTGTTACGGTGAAATCCTGCTCCAAAATTGACATCCCTGTAGGGGTTTTAAGTATTTTGATCTACAAAAACGTATGTGGTTCTTTTGTATTTTCTAGCGAATGTGCTGATGGAATTACTATTCACATTTTTTCATTTCAGAGATACTTAATATAAATTATCTGCAAAATTGTAAACAGAATTGACAAAGCCTCTTGAAAAAGAGATGTTCAACTTCAAAACACCTTTCAAAACATTTTCTGTTATTGAATCATCCTGCATGAATGAAAGTCTTAAGAAATTTTTTTATAAACTGACTAATAAAGTACGTCATATTCACACATAGGCGGCAACTTGGACAGCTCAGTGACACTGGCCAAAAGTTTAAAGGCTTCCAATCAGTAGATGACTGCTATAAAGAGTTAGTATTGGTGTACTTTGTCTTTCCTGTTGATTCTCTGCAAAGCTTAGATACTAATGGTACACAAAGCAATATAAATGTAGGTGTTCTAATTCCTTCCATTGCCAAAGCTATATGAAATCAAGCCTCCAGGCATGCACACTGCTTTTACAAACATTTGCAAAAGAATGGGTTGATCTCAGTGATTTTATGTTATGGTACTTGGTCAAGATGTTAACTGTGCAACTGGACTGATTGATCAACATGTTCACATCCCAACTCGTCATATTCTGACGCTTCAATAGGGACCCTTCTGCATCACATATCGACTCTTTCGGGGAGCCCATCTCGCCATTTTTTGATGTGCTGAAAATAAGAGGTCTTAAATTGCTGGTGATTGATTTAGATTGTCATTTATTAATTCATGTTCTAAACCTTTTTTCAGCCTATCCAGGCCACTTGTGGGTGAGGGCAGGGGACATCCTGGACAGGTCATCAGTCTGTTGCAGGGCCACAAATCACACACCCATGCACACCTAGGGACACTTTAGAGTGACCAATTAACCTATGAAGTTTTTGGATGGTGGGAGGAAGCTGGAGTCCCTGGAGAAAACCCTGACATGCATGGGGAGAACATGCAAATTCCACACAGAAAGGTCCCTATTGATGTTCTGTTTCAGGTCTCCCAGCCGGGTCTTGAGCCGGGGGCCTTTTTGCTGTGAGGTGAGAGCGCTAACCATTACGCCACCATGCAGCCCTATTTACATTTTCAAACATAAAAAATACATTTACTTTCACTTCTGTTTAACCGTGCTGCTTTCGGACAATATAAGGGGGGGAAAAAAACTTTTCTTTATTTAAATATTATTTTTATTATTATTATTATTGACGCAGAAGTCCGAATCTGTGAAACTTTACCAAGGTGATTAAATTGGAACAGGCAGCGCGTTGTAAAACGATGAGATGGGCTAACTAGAAGCGTCAATATTTGACACGGAGGGGGTCCCTAGGCATGCGTCCATATACAGTACAGACCACCTGGACACACCTTCTCATTCAAATGAATGGGAAGGTGTGTCCAAACCTTTGGTCTGTACTGTACATGACAAGTTGGTGTGAAAATGTGTGTGAAAAGGCACAAAATGGTAAGCTGTGTGAAACTGACAGCCGGGGTTGTGCATGGCACTCAGAGGTCACCACCTTCTATAGTGTCAACTATTAGACCTCCAAACCTCCGGTGTCTTTCAGATTAACGAAAGAACAAAACACGGACGGCTTTGTGGAATGGGTTTCCATTTCAAAGCAGCTCCATCAAAGTGGATTGGAGCTACAAAGTTCACTGGAAAAGATGAATCATGATTCTTCATCTAGTCTGGCTTTGGTTGTTGCCAGAACATTGTGCTAAATGTAAAGTAACCAAGCTCCAAGCAAGCAGGGTTATGGTCTGGGCTTGCTTCTCAGGAGCTCAGCTCCCCCCTCAGTTTTAGTGAAGTCAACAAGAGATTCAGGATCATTCTGAACTCACAATTTTGTCAGAACCCTTTGGGGATGGTCATTTACTGCTCCATATTCATATGGTTGAGCAATTATGATGTGGAAAGACAAGCACATAATCCTAACTTCCACCTGACAGAAGACCTTTATGATGAATTGGAGCAAAGGCTGTTGTGAGCTAGAGCTGCGTGTTAGAAATGTCAATGATTGACCTCACAACTGTTAATGTCAAACTTCCACAGGATGGTTTATGGAAAGTAAATAAATTATAGGGAACTATTACTGCATATTTTTCAGGTGCCAGGAACTCTCACAATAGTCCTACTATGAAAAGATAAAATACAGTATCAAAAACTTTTGTGATTTTTAGTACAAGGTAAAGCCTAATGCAATGGTAGAAGTGAAACATTCAGCAAAGAAATTAATAGGAAAACAGTGCAGGGAAAGATAGTTCAAGGACAAAATTGCAAATGAGGATAGAGATGTACAACCTCAAATTCGTAAAAGAAAAAAGGAGAAAGGAGGTGTGATATCCCATTAAGTGGGATCCAGTGGCAAATGTCAAAACCTGGTTGGGACTGCGTGTCTATTTCGGGTTAATTAAGTTTATACCTGGTTCAGATCAGTTTTATTTTCTGCATTTCTTACATTTATCAAGTTCTTAAGTACCATAATCAGTTAAAATTATTTTTCCATAAAGTCCTGTCTACATTTTTATGTATACACAAGATTTACTCTAAACTGCAACTAACCGCATTTACTGCAATAAAAAGATTTACATTGATGTAATTTGTTAAAAGCAAAAATCAACTGTTTGGACGTGTTCACTACAACCTGTCACTTAGAGCATGCCCATAGTAAAAAAAATATCCACAAACATTTTTGGTGAACAAACTCTCACAGTGGTGTACAAACATGATATTTCCTATTTCCGTACAGCTTTGACTATTTTTCATCTGCAGTTACCCCGTGTCCACACATAAGGGCAGTTGTGACGAAGAGCCCAGGTGAATATGGTCTCTGAAAAGGTCCAGGCAAAAACGCTGTGTCCTCAGCGGATCTACTGCTGCCCCCCCCCCCTCTTCTATTTGTTGTGGTTCTGTGGGCCAATGCCTCCTCAAGGGGCACAAAACCTGCTGCTTATTCCCACAATTAGCACCTCCATCCCTGCTAGCCATCAAGGACACTATTTATTCCTGAGGAGGACCTCCAGCCAGCGCCAGATTACTGTTCGCCTTGTGCGTTTCTAACATTTAGTTGCATCAAAGAGCTACTAAACTCCAACTTTTGCACAATCCCTTCCAGAAAGTCCATCCTATCTGCCTGTTTGACCACCTGCAAGTCCCTCTGCCATCATCCCTCATCCTCCTCAGCCAAGACATAATAAATCACTTCACTTCTACCAGTTTGTGTCCGCACTTGGATTCAGTCATCCACCACCTTCTCCTAACACTCTTCCTCTCCATGTAGAATCGAATCCATGGGTTTCACCATCCCTACTTGGAGTCAGCTTATCAGCCCTCCTGTATGGAGTGATATTTCTGCCACCATTTTGCACACAAAACTTTCTAATTTGAACACAAAACTTTCTAAGTTTTTTGCTCAAAAATGGTTTTTTTGCTCAAATTTTTTTTTTTGCTTTCAAAAACGTTTTTTGCGTTTGCAAAACGCATTTTTTTATGTGCGTTGTGTCAAATCTCGCTTTTGTCTTCTCTTTGATTTTGCTGACTACTTTGAGCGCGACTTAGCGTGACATGACTGCCACTGGCATTGCCAAAAAGAAATTCGCATACATTGTGTGTCATCTCACTTTTTTCCTATCTTTGCTAAGTTAAGTTTTGGTTTGACGTGACCAAGCTGCCATCAAACAGCTGCTGATTGGTCCAGATTCTAACCAATCAAATCCCCATATGAATCTAACATGGTGTCTGCTGCCGAGGCTCAGAGGCTGAACCAGCTCTTTTTACGATCATTTTTGGATGAAGACGTTTTCATTTTTTAAATAATTCATAATAATTCATACTTTCTTTTTTTTTTTTGCATTCGTTCATTTTTATGAAGTCCGATTTGTGAATTTATGGCTGAGGATCTCCTGAAACTGTAGTTTATCTGCTGACATTACATCAACAGGTCTGTTTGATCTGTGAATCCTGCAGAGCAAAATATTAGTGAAAAGTGTTATTTTCTTTAAGGTCTGTTTGTTAAAACAAAACAATAAAAGATTCAAAGCACATATTATTTTATGCTGCACACGTGTTTGGGATCAGATGAACAGCAGGAATGAGCAAAAGAATGATGGCTCACCACAGGAGACTCAATGCATTTATCAGAAGCATTTTTAACTTTTATGTAAATTTTCACCAGTGTCTCATGTTTTAAAACTTGTGAGCGTTTGTCAAAAAATTTAAAAATATTAGTCATCAAAAATGCTATTTTCTCTTAATATTTCAACAATTATTTATTAAAATAAAACAATAGTTCAGATACAAATCTTAAAAAGTTTAACTTCTTCCGGCTGGATGGAGTCGGAGCTCGGACGTTTTTTTTTGGCTGCAGACGTTTTAAACACGTTGGTCTCTGCACAGACATGAATAAATACTAAACTCTGTTTTATTTTAGCTGCTTTGCTGCTCCTTCTGGGTTTTACTCTGAGACAAACGGGCCAGAGTGCTTGAAAACGGCAGAACCCCGTACGAACAGAACCGACACAAAGTCCAAAGTCAATGTCTGCCTCGGAGTACCGTCAATAAGAGACAGAGACACTTGATTGGTTAGAATCTGGACCAATCAGCAGCTGTTTGATGGCAGCTTGTCACATCAAGCCGAAACTTAACTTGGCAAAGATAGGAAAAAAGTGAGATGACACACAACGTATGCGAATTTCTTTTTGGCGATGCCAGTGGCAGTCATATCACGCTAAGTCGCGCTCAAAGTAGTCAGCAAAATCAAAGAGAAGACAAAAGCGAGATTTGACACAACGCACATACAAAAATGTGTTTCGCAAACGCCAAAAACGTTTTTGAAAGCAAAAAAAAAAAATTGGAGCAAAAAAAAAAAAATTGGAGCAAAAAACTTAGAAAGTTTTGTGTTCAACTTAGAAAGTTTTGTGTGCAACATGGTGGCAGAAATATCACTCCATACTCCTGCTCTGACCTCTATCTAAGATGTGCCTGCTCCAGCATTCATCACCAGTTCATTTGCCCTCTAAAGTGCAGTACTTGGTCTCTGGTAATTCTAGTATTTCATGTAGTTATGCCTACATCTTCGTCCTACTCTCTTATATTCACGCCAACCTCCTTATCTGCAGGAACTACCACCATTTGTGCTGACCTGGGTCCACACACCAACACACTGTCTAGTTTCGTCCGAGAACTCGACCTCCAGCCACGCCACGGCTTCTCCCCATGCAGCACCGGTTCGCTCCTTACTTGGACTGTGCATCGCAACAAAACGAGGACTGCACCACTCACCGTCTCGGGCTGCAGCCTGCACTCACTTGGACCCGTTCTCTCCCGACTTCCACAGTCATCACGGATTCCTCCTCCAGCCACAGAACCCAACCTTCTGAATACCAGTTTCCTCCAGGACAATAAACTGTGACTGTAACCCAAACTAGTGTCCCTGATCTTTCCGGGTTCCAGCATCTGAGTCTGTTTTCGTTTTCCGCTAACATAATGGGCTGAGCCGTTAGTGCTAGCTTTGTGCCAGTTTGTGCCATTAAAATTATCATTTGTGCTGTTACAGTTTCTGAGATATTCACATTTAATTTCACAGGTCACGTATAATGTCAAACTTCATCATTTTCATGGAAGAAAACATCCAATTTTCTATATTCAATGTCATTCCTCTCTGACTTACGGAGTATGTTTGGCCTCATTATTCCTCTTTCATTCATCCTGATGCTTTACTGAACTCCCTTTCAGGATCATCAGCTGTAACTCTCAACTTGTCCGTACCTCAGAAATCCTGTTGTGTTAATGAGGACCTTCTCCCACTCCGGATATGGGGATGTGCCTTTTTCCTTGCCTTCTTCTGCTCCAGCGGTGCTCTGCTTTACACCTGAATGAAGCACTAGGATCTCATCTGTGAGCGCAGTCAGCGCTCTTTCTATAAGGGTCTTGAACAGGGCTTCATTAGATGATAGGTTCCAAAGAGTTCCTGGGGGGAAAAAACACAACACATTAAATTTTAATGAGGATTTCATGCCAATGAAAAAATTGTTTTTGAGGTAAATGATAACCTCCAGGGTATGCATTCATGCATGTGGAATAAAAAGGTATCATAAATCAAATTTGCGTCCACCGACTCTCTTTTGACATTTGTCAAATTCACTGCTCGACGCTTGTCCAATAATGTGCTCATAAACTTGGCGCTCCAGATGCTTACCGTTAAAGGTTTTTAGCCTTGTGGCTTCATGGAAGCATTGTCTGCAGATCTCAATTACAATGAATGGAATACACGGATGATGTTGGGAAATCAGGTTTACTTATGTAAAAGAGCTCTACAAAAGCATCAGTAAACACGCCTTCGTGTCTCGGTTCATGAAATCATTCAGAAACTCAAACAATACAGTGAGGTTCACCATCTACTGAAGGAGCTGTGTCTACTGACAGCTGCTTTCAGCTGTACTTCTGTCTCTCTGTGACCCAGTTTGATGACTTTCTGTCCCTCAATAGTCAGAGGAGGGGGAAAAATTAAATAAGAAGGAAATTAGAGGATCTTTTTATTATTGTCTTAATACAAATAAGAGAATGATCATACATTTTGTAAAGGCACAGTAGGAGGTAGAGTCTGTAGCCACCAAGCCCCTGTCTTATAGAATAAGCTCTCAGCTCAAGTAAGAGAGGCCGACACAGTTTCTACATTCAAAGTTAGACTGAAAACATTCCTCTTTGGACAGGCTTATTGCCAGACTAGCTAGTAATCCAAGAATATTTAACTTAGTATTAACATGTTTGAATTAAACTTAATAACAATAACAATTAGTTTCTAGTAGACTGCTCCAGATCCTGCCTGCATCTCAGCCAATCTAAGACCCGACCTGACCTTTGCACCACACTCCAAGGGATGATCTGATCCCATTGCAACCACACAAATATTTTTAAGGGACCTCCAGATCCCACCTGCACCACAATTTATCCACAACCGTACCCACAGACCACTGACAACACTCCCCTCTACCCCCCTTTTTTTAAGCCTAGCCCTGTTCTGAACCCTAAGCTTAACCCTAACCAGAAGCTGGGGAACGTAGGGTGCACTGGGGTTCGGATTCATGTGATTCACTGTAACTGGGAAATTACAGTAGTGACAAGGATAATTCCCACAATCCATTGCTTTTTACAGTAAATTCCCACAATTCGTTAGTGTTTACAGTGAAATATCGTAAAACCTTTGTACAGTATTTTACTACTGACATTTTACAGTTTACAGAAATCCGTTACCGTGTGTACATTAAGTTAACATTAAACATTACTGGAGGCCCCTGACAAGCAGGGGTCTGAATAAAGCTCCATGTAGCCTCATAATTTCACTGACATTTTAAAATTCATGCTAGCCAATACAAAGTAATGTGTCATCCTTCAGCATCTACACAAAACACATTCTAGACTGTATTAAGAAAGCAATTTAGAGTCAAACTATTGCAGACTATTGTGTGCAAAAAAATATTGACAAGCAGCTCCTGCACCAGTCAGTGAAATGTATATTTCAACTTTAGCAAACATGAAAGAAAATTACAAAACATAAATTCAGGATGAAGAGCAGCAGCTTTTTTTTGGTTGTGTGTGCGTGTGTGTGTGTTTGACCTGTTATGATCTCTATGAGGCTCCGATCATTAGTCTTCCTTAGCAGCTTCACCAGGCAAAATGCTCCATCACAGTTTACAATTGTGCTTTTGATTTCAGGATCTTTGCCAAATGAAATATTTCTGAGTGCTCCACAAGCTGCAAAGTAAACCTGCAAGGACAATAAGAGTTTAGGTAAATACAGTGTTATTCTCGTTTCAATATTTGCGGTTGCACGCAGATTTTTGTTTCCAGTCACGTGACTCTTTCAGTTCATCACAAAAACTCAGCTCTGTAGGAGGTGCTGTGGGGGAGGAAGGGAGCGGAGATGAAGAGCACGGCCACCCGTCAGCTTCCTTGCTGGCTGCTAAGGAATATTTCACAGCTATTTCCAACGGTTCCTGAATCGCTACCAACCAAAGTTTGTGCCCCTGCATGGAGAACTGGCATCAGCTGACTCAGGCTGGAAAATATCCTGATACACAGAGGAAGATAATAGCTGAGAATACTAACCATCAGGATGGATGAAAACTAGCCTCTTCTGGAAGAAGCAATGCGGAAAACAAGCTGCTGCCAGACTGACTCAAATTTGGTTACACGTTTAGGGGAATCTGGTGGACACTAAAGATCCCTACTTTTGCTAAGTTTCTGTTCATGCCAAAAGACCTATTTTAATGTAAGAAAGGAAAATATAGCTCAATCACATGCTATGTGATTTACTTAAACTGCCAAATATAAAGTTTAAGGTAAAATGGCTGAGAGACATGCATACTAAAATGAATATTACAAAAAGACATCAGTAAATTACCATGTTCAATTACAATACCGCGGTTCACCTGCAAAACAGTCTCGCTGTTTCGCAAAATTGTTTTTCATTACAACCTGATTGGCTGCTGACCTTGCCAATCAGTCTCCTCCTTGCCATGTCTCCTTTAGAAAAGGTGCTCTTTGATCAGGAGCAGATCTTAGTTTTCATTCCATAATTCTGGACTTATGAAGGTTTGAACTTAGAGAGGTTGAACAAGAGAATAAAGTGTGAAATTGTTCATTTTTGTCTGAAAAAAAGTGTGACGTGAGGGTTTTTACAGACTTAAAGACCCACTTCAATGAAACTTATCTTTTTGGTGTTTTAAACATGTTTTTCTAGCATTTTTAAAATGACGGAGAACATAAAGAATAAGTTAAAATAAAAGCTGCATTTCTGAGTATTTCTTTATTCAAATTGAGATGGATTAGGAGCAGACAAAAATGTGCCGTTTGAAAAAGCTCAGGTTTGTGATGCTGCAACTGACATGGGTGGGCCAAAGTCTCACTCCTCCGCTCCGCACCCCCACCCGCTGTCTTTATCAACACGTAACAGGCCAAGGCTAATTGATTGGTTGACATGACACTTCTTCTTCGCTAAAGTTCAGATATTTCAAGTCCAAAAATCATAGAGCAGTGAAGCCCAAAACACAACGCAGTGCTGCCAGACTGCCAAGCTCTGCCCAACGCTCAAAACACGCCGCAGGACCGCCGATCGTGTCTGTACAATGACCTAACGTTGAAACTGAACGCCCCTGACACGCCAATTACATTCAGTGTGAACGTAGCAAAAGGCTTTAATGAAAATACAGTGAAAAAAAGGGTTTCACTTGAATTGAATTCTAACATGCACGATCAATCTGGCTTGGTTACCTCTGCAGTGAATTAGCACTAAAAATAGGATTGAGTTAAATTCTTTTAAATCGCATGCTAGTTTTGACCTTTCATTTACCGTAGTTACTTTATCATGTCTGCTTGCCTAAATGAACAAAAATGGCTGCCTTGAAACTGACAAAAAGAAACAAAGGCTTCTTGAAATTCTATTCCAATGATATTAAAGTTTCACAATAACAAATTTAATTTAAAAAAAAAGAAAATGGATTAACTGACCTCTTTGTTGGGATGGTCAACCAAAGCCACAATGGGAGGAATACCTTTAAGATTGCGCAGTTCAGACTTCACCTACAAATGAAAAGATAGATGGATTAATTATAATATTGTACAAAGCAGACTTATTGTTTTCACCAGATTCCAGGAGAAAAGTGACAGACCCTGATGGAAGCAATATTTTCATAATAATAATAATAATAAACTTTATTTGTATGGCACCTTTCAAGATAAAAATCACAAAGTAAAACACAGAATATAAAACAGAATTAAGAAACGGCAATTTTAAAAACATTGTTTTTTTGCTGCTTTTTAAAAGAAAACACTGAGTTTGCAGATCTGAGGCTGAGAGGAATGGAGTTCCATGAGGGATGGAAGCACTGCTGCAAAGGCTCTGTCACCTTTAGTTTTTAACTGGGTTCTCTTAACAACCAGCAGACCCTGGTCACATGACCTCAGGGACCTGCTGGGAGTGTACGGCTGCAAAAGGTCTTTTAAGTAGACCAGAGCTGGGAGGATGATAAATCCTGCAAATAAAAATATGTTGCAGAAAATTCTCCTACAGGTATATGAACATGACAAGAAGATTAAAGAAAATAGTAAAAGGGGTACTTCCACACAACAATAATATAAACATTTAAAACAATATAATTTACATCATGATAAATTACAGCCACAAAACATGGTGGGGGCGCCCTATGAGGCAGTGCGCCTAATGTGTTGTTGTGGGACGGGCGTGAACAACATTGTTTTCAACATGGGTGAAGCACAGTTTAAACTGCAAGCTATCAGCTACACGGAGGAACATGAGAGCAGCTGTGAGAGGATTCATGAATCCATGGTTCACAAGTGGAAGAAGCTGGAAAACGAACTCTGACATGTCAAGATGAAGCTGCTCAGTTCTCTGCAGTCACCATTCGACCGAAGGCAGTAATGCTTACAGGAAGCTTTTGCTTTCACTTTATTAAAACGCCGTCATCTTTTCATCTGGGCGAGGATTACGGTGCCGCAGCGACTTCCAGAGGATTACAATGAAAAGCTGTTCATCTTCCGCTCATACTGCAGGAAAAAGATCGCCGACAAACACCTCCAGCCCAGCCACATCACCAACATGGACGAGGCGTCGCTGACTTTCGACATCCCGGTGAGTCCCAATGTGGAAATGAACGGGAGCAGCACGGTAGGATAGGCACAACGAGGGACAGCTTTTATTGTTGTGGGAGGCAGCGCCGGGCGACTTACGCCACACTTTGTGAATGGATTGCAGACACTTTGGCTAATGTGTCTGCTTGCACTGTTTTCAAAGTGCCGGAAAGCCGGCATCATTCATTTGGAGCAGAACGGCAATGACACGGACTCTGACAATGACGAAAGGGAACCTGGCGTGTTTGATGGACATTTAGTCCAGCTGTTCATTTCAGATACAGAACATGAGGACTTTGATGGAAAAAACGAAAAATAACTCACAACCAACTCAGTTTTGCTTTCGCTGCCTTTTTAAAACATACATTAGCATGCATGTTTTAGCGGTACGTGTTAACGTGCCCGCGCCTTAAAACCTTTAAGTGTGCGCCTTTTCTTCTGTGTCAGATACCCCAAAATCCCCCCTAACTGAGACCACGCCCTATAACCCAGTGCGCCCGATGGTCGTAAAAATACGGTAATCTTTAAAAATTAAAACACTTGTTTTACATTTAACATATGCTTGCTTCTTTTCCCTTTGACACAAATATTTTAATCAGACAGGAAAACCCCTAGCAGCACAAAGGCCACTTTGAAAAGTTCACACTGCTCACATACGCTGGCAAATGGTCTCTTACTTTGTCGTTCTGGTAGGTGAGGTGCTGCAGGTATGCAGCTGCGTTGAGTTGCACTGCATCCAGTCTATAGTTTAGCATAGCAATGACTTCTGACAGTTCTGGCTGTCGCCAGCCCCCAGGGCCTGGACCTCTCTTTTGGATGCTGTCGATTGAAGCCATGCTTCCTCTCTCACCCCGAGCCAGAGGTGCTCCTCCACCCCAGAGCATGTCTCCCACACCACTCATACGGTCCAGCGTGCCCTCGTAACTCCTGATGTAGGACAAGAATATTCATAATTATAAAAAAAAAAGAATTTTGGCTCTAAATGTTTCAGTTATGTTTGCATTGCAGTTAGCATAACAAATATGTCAGTACAGACTTACGCAGTTCTGTGAGGAGTCCCACGTGGGTAACCATAGTGGTTTTGCCTGGGGTACCCCATGCCATAGTCAGGATCTTCAAAACCCACACTGCGCTGATCATCCTCCAGGCCGTACGGATCTGGGACAAACCTGGGAATGGTGGACATCTCCATGGCACTTCCTATGCGTCCAACCTAGAAGGAAAAATTGATTTGAAAACAACAGCACCTCATTGTTGAGTTGACGGTGAAATTTCTTAAAAAAAAGGCCTGAACAAAGAATGTGGAGGCTCTTCTGATACCTGTGGTTGAGCAGCATAGGGGTCCAACTGGTTTCTGCTGTGGGCCTTGAAGCTAGGATCCAGAGTCCTGTACCCATCTGGATGAACCGGTCTGACAAGAGATAACACAGATATGATGAAGGAGAAGCTGCAGAAGAGAAATGAGTTGAAACTGTCTCCTATCTACAACCGAGTTTTAGGGCCATCATAAACAAAAAAAACAAAAAAAAGTTAAATTACAAGATTTGAAGTCGTTAATTTATGAGAAAAAAAATTGTAGATTAACGTGAGAGAAAAACGTGAAAATTTACAAGATTAAAGTCAAGCATACAGAGCAGCAAGTGAACGCCGTGCAGCAGCAGAGCAGACAGACTAAACTTAGTTGAACAATTACAATCAATAAGCAATTGATTTTGTTTAATTGATCTGCAATGTGTAGCAATAATTTCTGGTTTAATGTTATCATGTGTTCTAATGATAATCAATTATTATTACATATCTGCACCGTTACTGTTTACTGAAATCATGAATGAATGGTTTCTGAAGATCATCAATCATTACTAGGCACTGGATTTTGTCATTTCAAGAGAATCTATCTGATCAGAACCGGATTGAAAACACTGTAAAACTATCAAATGAATGAACTCAGTAGGGGTGGGATTATATAAGCTTGCTTCTTCCCACTCCTTTTCAAGCAATAAATCAAACTCTACTTATACCTCAGTTAATGATCACTGTATTTAATTAAGCAAATTTGATTTAAGTGACATTTTTGTTTTATTTTCTGTCTTTTTAATCCATGCATTTCATCATTTCTGTAATGAGTTTGATAAATATGTGCAAATTCTTTATTGCTTTGACTACAATGCTTGAAATAAATCAATAAAATCAAAAATCAACAAGTGAGCTGAATGTTTATTGATTATTTGGAAGCTCATATGCTTGATTTACGATTTATTAATGTTTTATTCATTAATCGGTGGCTTGCAAGATCTCTGCAAACCGTTGACATAGACATCGGTATCCCTGCAGCTGTCCACTTCAATCCTTTCTTCCTTCACCAAAGACAAGATCTTCTTCAAGTCTGTGAGACACTTCCGTCTGAAGAGGTGCACTTTTCTGGTATTTTCAACGTTTTTATGCTAATATAACAGACTAATTTAAGCTTTGTTGTTTCATCTGGAGAAGGGGGCATATGTAACTCTTTTTACTTCCGCATTGGTGTTCTGCGCATGACAGGTTCATGACGTAAGGTGACAAATGGACTTTTGGGTGTGTGAATGAAAAGGATATAAAGTTGCGGTCCTCTACACCCAAACATGTCTCTAAGCTCCTTATTTTACAAATGAAACTCCGCTTTACCGACACCGAACCCCAGAATGCCGGCTACACTGACAATTGTCTGATTTAGAGTCGTCAAAAGGTTCAGAATTTCTTTGTTTTTGAAAGCTATCCGGAAATGAAGCTTCACAAAATGCTCCACATCTTTCATCTTCAAGCTAGCCTCCGATAAACAGACAACTTTGTTGTTTTTTCCTCGTTGATCTATGACTTTTTTCTCATATATTTACGACTTAAAAGTTGTTGTTAAAAAAAATTGTTTGTAAACTGGCCCTTAAACTGTCGTACCTATTTAAAATTCAGAGTGCTGAAAAAAATCTCAAAAAACTGTTTACCTATAGCGATCATCCAACCGAGCTCCCCTGTTAAGGCTTGCGTATGCCTCAGAATGAGATGGCGACTGAAAATCATTGTAGCTCCCTGGGGGTCCATATTGATAGTTTCGGGGCACAGTGGATGTAGGGTATTCCCTGGGAACCCTTCCACCAGGACCCTGCTGGTATCTATAATCATTGGGTGTAGCGTGGCCCCCCATGCTTGCCACCGAGCCTTCCCCATCCACAGACAAGACATCCGACACTGAGGGGATGACAGGGCGGGTGGGGGTGCTCCTCACCGTTTTGTTCACCTAATAAAGGGAGGAATAGTGGGGTTTAGCATTATTGGTCTGCAGAGCTTGAGGACATTTTTGAACAGATACATTTACTAGCACATACTTACAGCTGATAGTCATACTGAATAGACTGTTAGAATTTGTATTATGGCAAGAAAAAAGCAGCTAAGTACAGAAAAATGAGTGGCCATCATTACTTTAAGAAATGAAGGTCAGTCAGTCTGAAAAATTGGGAAAACTTTGAAAGTTTATCGGGGAAGAAATCACAGTTATTAAACCTGACAGGACACACCTGTGAAGTGAAAACATTTCAGGTGACCAGCTCATCAAGAGAATACCAATAATAGTAATCAAAGCAAAAGGTGGTTACTATGAAGAACCTACACTATGACATATTTTCAGTTGTTTCACACTTTTTTGTTATGTACATAATTCTACATGTGTTTTTGATTCCTTCAGTGTGAATATACAATTTTCATGACGGAATTAAAGAAAACTCTTTGAATGGGAAGGTGTGTCCAAACTTTTGGTCTGTACTGTATGTGTATATATATATATGAAAAAATGCTGTTTTAAAAAGACTACTTGTGACGTAGAAGCAACAATCGGAAGGCCACAAACTCCGTGTTTTGCTCCTTTCTGATGGATCTACTTTTAGACGACTAGATCCATGAACGTCTTTGTTTTCCTCGTCTGAGCTGACATCTGTCTCAAACCTGGCTGGGTATGTCCAATATTGCTCGCCATTTTTGTTGCACCGGTAAATGTAGGTAGGAATTGTAATGAGCTGCAAGCTAGCAGGAGATCTTTTAAACAGAGAGCTCAGTTGTGGGTGCTGCTCTGCAGAAACTACATCCTACAAAACAACAGTTTTCTTTTTATTTGGGTTAAAAACTGCATAATCATAATGAAAAGACCACCGGGAACACTTTTACAATAGATCAAAAAATTACCAGAGTGGGATTTTAAAGACAAAAACTCTAATAAATGATGTACAAGTTTTCCTTTAATAAAAGTTTTATATTTGAAATTTTTACATCATGCTTTTTTCAGATGATATCCTTACAGAAATTTCTGAGGTTCCATTGGCATCAGCCTCCATAGATATATCCAGTGGCACCACCTGTGGCTTGTCTGATCCTATGAATGTGTCCTGCACCTGCGGGCCAGCCTCCATCCTGATCTGCACACACATTTTAGAAAAGAAGTGGTTCATCACATCTATTTAACCATCAGACAATTGTTCCATGTTTTGTCAAGAAAGTCCACATTACATTTTCATCATGATGTGCATTGACTGTATATGAGAACTGGATGTTCCAAATACAAAGTGAAGGCAGGTTCCAAGAAGCCAAAATCCCATAGACCTCTATCGAACAATAAACAGCTTTTACTCAGTCATTTTATTTGATTAACCATTCTTGCTCTGCTACTTTTTTTAGCATGTTCCTGCTAATCCTAATTTTTTTTAATGTTTTTTTTCTGTACTAAAAGTTTTTAAGTAGTAAACTGGCCAATCACATGCCCCAAAGGCATGTGGTGCCCAGAGCTGGGTTGAAAGGATGAAGATTCAAGGAAACAAAGTTGTTGATTTGAAGAAGTTTTTCCACAAATTAGCAACTTTATTTGATTAAATGTTCATTGTCCGTCAAATGTTCGAATTTAAACTTTGTGAGGAAGATTTTCCCTTTAACTTCAAAGTGGATGCTAACAACCGGACGCTAACGTCAGCCGCGTCCGACTTTTAAGGTGTGACGGATAAATAAAGCAAAATAAAATGACACAACCGTCGTAAAACTGGTATTTTCTAAATATTATAAATGTGATTCCACCGTGTCTGCTACTTTCTTATCTACTTTCGAAACATTCAAAAGTCAGTCACAGCATATTAGGAAGAGTGAGCAACTTCTGGTCCGTGGGAACAACTCTCTCCATAAATCCTTATTTGGAGGAAGACTCCTGGTTTGCTCTGTAAATAGCAGCTATAATTTTCTTTGAAGTCGAAGGTTCTTCTTCTGTTTTGTCACTGGCTCTTTTCTCCCAAAAGAAACTTTCCAAATACGTTTTTATTGTTTGTTTTTTATTAGTGCTGAGCTACCAGCTTTGTGGTGAACAGTAGGGGTGTGTAATTGGCATGACTCTAGCTATACGGTATGTATCCCGATACGCGACTCACGATACGATACATATCGTGATGCTGTGCCAGAACAGCCGCAAAAACAGGCGACTGAATTGACTTTATTTTGTTGAAGCTGGAAGTAAGCCATTTTCTATGGGTAGCGTCATACCCACAGCTCTCTTATACATTCAAAGGTTTTGTGTCCCAGTGATGCATGATTTGTTTACTATCAGCCTCTCAAGAAACATGGTTGTTATTAGAGAAAAACAAAGGTCAAGTAGGTAGAATTGACGCACATCAAAAGTATAAACACATTTCATTGCCGCTCTGGGAAGTGCCTTTGGTACTGGCACAAGAAAAGAAAAAAAGCAAGGTGACATCAGATAAGCCACTCCCAACAAGACAAACATTTGTGACACATTTACTTTGCACCACAGATGTGAACCTTTAACGCCAGAGCTTTAGCTTCAGTCTTAACATTCTTTGGACAACTCTAACTGTTTAAGCATTTAATGTGATTCCAGCTGATCTGATTCTGTCGCAAAGGAAAGCGGCTTTACACCAAAATGCAACACTTTATGTTAGTAATGTGTGGCATATTGGTGCAAAACTGCTTTTCTCTGCGACAGAATCATCTGCTTCACGTTGATTATGTAAACAGTGAAAGAGTTATCAAAATTTAGTTGTCAAAGAGCGTGTTCCAATAATATGTCGCTGGCTAAATATATATATATACATATATTCGGTGTTAACGGGTAAAAAACAAAAGGCATTTTCCTAATGTTTTGAGGAAATGAGCTTCACTAGTGTATGAGCAAACCCCAAAAAATCTGCAACAAAAGCCGTACATGTACTGTATAATAATGCAGACAGAACTTCATATATGACAAGCCAGCATTTTTATGAGTTCACACATATGTGTTACTGATTGTAGTAACACATTTGTGTGACATTGGTGTGACTATTGTCACAAGTGAAACCAAAACCAAACAAAAATTCTGTTGTGTTGACATGATCCTGACTGCCCAACAGAGGCACTGCCAAAGGGGAGGAGCTCAAAGATCTCTGATGGCAATACTGCAGCTTCATCAACACTACCACAGGTGTTGCAAATGTAAAAGAAGACACAACTTATTCAGGCCTCTGCACATTTTTTAAGTCCCTACATGTCGTTATCTCAAATGAGAAAACAAAGGAAAAGGAGGACAACTGTAAGCATTCAAAAAATGTCAGCTAAACAGATTCACGTTCCCACTTGCCCACCTGACAGGCAAGAATGAACGTGCAAGGACACATGGGGCAAACTGGGACCCATGTTGCACTGTCTTGACAGAGTGGCAAAGGCATGCTGGGGCAAGAAGAAAAAGCCGGCCATATTTTTACCCAGCTTTCACAAGACATGCACACACCATGTTATACAGTAATAGGCTGTCAAAATCACTTTCATCTCCTTCTGAAAGGGCAAGTCCAACACAATCAAGAAACAAAGAGAGAGCAGAAGATCTGGTTTGCAACCACTGACACTTAGCACTTCCCTTCAGGCCAAAAGAGGATTTTCTTATGAAAGGGTTGACGTCTAAAAAAGAAAGTAAAAATCGAAACGACTGTTAAAATACCAATGAAGCAGTTAAAATCTAGAAGAAACTAATCGTGTGGGCAGGAAAGGTTGTGAAAATCACAACCAAAAACTCTCAAGAGTTAGTGCAAACATTATTTTACGTGCCAACGCTTTGGTCTTTGCTTTACATCTTCTTCTTTTATTAAATTGATTACGGGTCAGCAAGCTTTGACATTGAAAATTGAAGAACGTAGCGCAAAATAAATGGTTGTTGCTTTTACTAAAACCAAATCTGTTTTCCTCAAATGATCCTGAAATTATTCTTTTTTGTTGCTCCATTTGTTCCTTCACTGCCATTGAACTGCTACTTTATCCCTGTTCATTCAGTCTGACTGTCTTAGTGTAAAACCTTTTGGTTGTTTGTTTTGCAATTAACAATAAAAAGTTTTGCGTTGTAAAAACACTATGGGTTAAATGCATGTTCAGGAACGTGTGTCACACGCCTGGTGTGAACTTAGCATTAGACATAAATTCAACATCCTAAACTCATTCAAACAACAAACATTAAACAAAACAAAGCCATTTGTGCAATGTGCTTTATCTCATTGTTTTTCAGGAGGACTGATAATGTATAAGGTAATAGAAAAGGAGTTCTAAGAAGGAAAAATCCTAATCATCTCATTTCACACTAATTGCAATCGAGATGAATTTCAAATTAAGTATTCCCTTGTTATATTGCAGTTCACCTTTAGCAATTTAACTGTTTTGCAGATTTTTTCAGTGCAATTTTGCATTCTTTTTATTTTTTTGTGCTATGCTTTTTAAGCATCCTGATTGGCTGCGGAACCAATCTCCTCCATGGCGTGTATCCTATATTGAATATGTTTAATCATGAGCAGATCTTTGTTTTTATTCCATAATACTGGACTTATTTTTCTATAATAATTTAAGCAACAGAAAAAAACATGAAAATGTTCATGTCAATCTGAGAAAAGTGTATGACGTGAGTAGTGAGAGGTTTTACAGCCTTAAAGTCCAACTCCACTTAGGTTTTGGTTACTGTAAAAGGGTTTCCAGTGATCTTTTAATTCAGAACATGCCATCTTTAAGCAAAACCTAAAAACCTGTGTCGTGTTCTAGGACATAGTTTCTGCAGAGTGGCAGAAGTTTATCAAAAACTCGCCTCTGAGTTGTTGGCGGGACCACTGATATCCCATCATCTCTTTGTTTACACTTTCTCCTGATAGCTTACAGCCCCTCACAACCCCAACCTAAAATTACCAGTGCCAAAAAAAAAAAAGGCTAGCAATGTTGGAGCTTTCCAGTCGTACAGTTTTGAGCCGGATGGCAGCTCGGATAAGGAAAACAAAGACGTTCACGGATCTATTTGTCTGCAAGTGGACGCATCAGGGAAACTTTCAGTTTCAATCGGCATTTTTTATCTGCTCCCAATTCATGACGATTTCAATGAAGAAGTACTCATAAATGCAGTTTTAAGCTTAAATTCTTTTATACATGTCCTGCATCATGAGTAAATGCTACAAGAACATGTTAAAACCACCCAAAAAACCATTGTTATTGAAGCGGGTCTTAAAAACATCTGTAATCCTACTTTGTGGATTTCACCTCAAGTTACTCTTAGAATGTGACTCCTGCAATAAACAAGGGCACGCTGTTTGCACATTAACAGTGATAGCAACAGTACAGTCTGGCGAGGGGGCGGGGCAAGATGCGAGTACATGACCTCCGCTCCTCCTCCAGAGCTTGGCACAGCATCGCAAACTGCCTCCCGCTCAGAGGCCAGCAGGGAGGCCACACAACCCCCCATTCATTCACTGAGAGCAGAGGACAGAACAGGACGAGACCATGACCAGACAGCAAAGACACAGTCCACCAACACCAGGACTGAGTAAGGGATAGACCGGTGACGTTATTTTATTTTTATGATCATTTTCACAGACAACATTTGATAACACTGATTAAAGCACCAGAATGTGAAATTGTAAAAATATAAGAAATGGTTACTGAAGGTCAAATGTTTGCTGAACACATGTGTATACTTTAATTTGTTTACAGTTTATATGAATAATTTATACACAAGAAGAGTGTTCTATCTGTCTATAAAAGAAATATTCTCTGTAGGACAAATATGTTCTTCTGTGTATTTTATATGCTGTTACCTGCTGTTGGATGAATGGTGAAATATTCAGTTCTAGCACTTGTAAATCACCAGCCATCAACCTCACCGCACGTCACTTGGACAGACGGAATCACATCCGTTCATTCACAGGCCTTTAAATGGGTTAAAATGTTGTACATATTAAGCGGATCACAGCGGTGAAGTGTTAAAAGAGATCAAATGTAGTGATCAAAAGCACTTGGGATGTCAAAAGTAAACTGCAATAAAATATACTCAGCAAAAGAATCCATCAAAAATGTAATTTACATTACAAAAACACTAAATAGTACATTTTTAGAGGGTATAAAAATAAAGATTTGAATCCATAAAGAAGGACCCTCCCAGCTTGTTTTACGCTGCAGTTTGTGAAGCTTTCTAGCACTTTGCAACAAAACAGCGAGAAACCAAGAAATGATGGCAGACAAATGAGCAAGAAGGTTTGTGTTTTAGTCATATTAAAATTTGTTCTAACAGAGATGCCACACATTTAGAATTTATGAAGCAATATCTTTTATTTTTGAGAAGTTTATGTTAGTAATGCACAACATTTTTATTGCACTGAAATCTGCTGTTAAGTCTGTAACATTTAACACAGAGAGCCAAAAGCTCCTCAGCGGTGTCTTTAAAGTGTTTAGATGTGTCTGAATAACCCAGTTACCTACATGTGTGTCAGTACTCATGTTACTGTTGGTTTTACCAGTTTAGCTGGTTACTTTATTCTCATATAAATGAGAATCCTGGGTTTCGTAACTCAAGGAGATCACGTGAACCTAAACTGAGAGGGCAGAATTTTCCCTGAGAGCCATAGTTTAGCTGCCTGACAAAAGTCCTAACTTGTTTTCCAATCAGCTTATTAGAGAAGGGCTATATTGTAGACAATTTCCACACATACTTTAACAGTACAGAGACAGAAAATGCATTTTTTTCTGTTTTTCCTCTTCTTTTTCCATTTTTATTTTATCATTGATGTGACAGGAGTTGGGCAGACATTCAATGATCGGTTGGACTGATCACTGAACCAAAATCAAGAGCCTTCAAAGAATGAACAACTCAATTGTTGCTTACCTGCTCTTAACTAAAAAGGATTTGGAATGGTAATTAGGAACAGCCTATAGATGACCATTACCTCTGTTACACACGTACAATGATTACTACTCCACTGACTTCAACTACAGAGGAGTTGATTTCTTAACCCTTAATGCGATCTCGCCCGCAATAACACACACTCTTTGACATACCATAACTCCTCAACCGTTCACACGATCAATGTGAATCAGCTCATTCTGATGCAGAGAAAAGTGGCTCTTCCTATTGGCTTTGAACACATATGCAATACATTACTAACAATAAGTGTTGGATATCAGCACAAAGCATCTATTCTCTAAGACAGAATCAGATGATTTACATGGTTTATGTAAAAATATCACTAATAGAAAGTGTTGCAGTGTTGCTGGAATTACGTTATTGCATAAACGATTGAAGAGTTACGGTAGTCGAAAGAATGCAAATACTGGAGCTAAACTTTCAGTGTTAAAGGGTTAACTTAGACATTCACTATCAGAAGAAACTGTGTTAAAAAAAGGACAGAAGCAGCTAGATAAAATGTCTTTACAAGCCTATGCTTGTAGTACCAGTAAGTATGTCAGTAGGTAAATAAGTATGCTCTAAGCGTAGCTCATATGAAGAGCAACATTTTGTTTCTACTTTAAAGTTTCCTGACGTTTAAATGGGTAAAAACTAAAACCAGATGGGAGAAAGATATAGGAGTCAATCTGTTGGAAGAACAGTGGGGATCCTGTCTGACTCGTATACACAGTTCATCGCCTGCATTTGCCATGGTCTAATTCAATTCAAAATACTCCACCGTCTCCATTATACAAGAGAGATGCTAGCAAAGCTTTTTCCATGTGCCGACCGATCCTGCCTGCCCAAGATGCAGACATGTACCAGCTACTGAGGGCAACATGATTTGATCCTGCCTCAACCTTCATAGTTACTGGGGAAATATCTTTCAGTTCCATATCTATGTAAAAAGATTTGACACCTGACTTTCTGATTGGTATTTTTGGAATTATGACACCTCAACATAAAGCAAACAAATCCCAGGAAAATGCCATTGCAGTTGCCACTCTACTCGCACATAGACTAATTTTATTCCATTGGAAATCCGACAAAGCTCCTTCGGTCTCCCAATGTTAAAAGATTTACTTTCCTTCCTACCTTTGGAAAAGATACACTTAGTCTTCCTTCATCTGTTTAAAGAGCCTAGGGTGGGTTGGGAGGGAGGGCACTTATTTCTCTTTTCTGTGTTACTTCTTAGTTAAATTTTACTTTTTTTTGTTTATGTATAATTACATATGTTTTGGTCCACATCTATAAATATGAGTCCAACGATACTGTAACTGAATTCTGTGGCTGAAAAAGCTGACAAATAAAGTTTGAATAAAAAAGAAAAGAAAAAAAAGTTTCCTGACGCACGGATAGGTATTGTTGATATTTTATTGATACTACTCCTCCTATCGATACTGCTTATCGATCCGGTATTCTTATTGATACTTTTCTGTGTGAAAACAAGGAGGGAGAAGACAAATAACAAACTATGTACATGAAGACCTTTTATTTTAGAGCACTTTAAAGCACAATATATTAATTTAACATCCTTTGAAACACTAAAAGAAAATTATCAATAAATACTGACGTGTCTTTGTAATAATAACATACACTAGAGATCACAACTTTTTAAAAAACGGTGCAATTAAGAACCAAAATACAAAGTATATCAAATAGCCTCCTCACTTCAAGGAACCATTACATTGAAAGTAAAAATGCACAATGTTATATTTGAATTAATTTTACATTGTATGTCGGATAATTTATTATTATTGAGGTACAATATGAAATTTCAGCTTGTTAATATTATATGATATTATATATTGCTGGTAGCCGTATTCATTTTCCCCTCATTTTTATTGAAATTTCCTGCACTTATCTTTGATGAACAACACTTGAGTCATGTAACCCCTGTGTGTACCGATAGCATACACGCTTGTTGAAACTATAGAGGCGCTAGATGTCTCGCTTGGATGGTCAAACACCGGGCTGTTGCCACACCCCTATGTGGGCACAGTGAACAATACCGTTGAGACTTGAAACTTATTGGTCTAGTAAAAATTGATGACGCGGTACCGGTACAAAACGTTATCGGTTTTTGTACTGCATCCCAACTCACAAGGGTCAGACGTACTCTTCATCCAAATAAAAAAGACTAAATTACCAAAGTCCTCTGTATGTAGTGTAAAAATGTGTAGCGACTAGCGAATAAGGCCAGTATTTGGCTTGAGTCAAAGAAGCTGCACGCAAAACCCACATACTCAACAATTCCTCAGCGTGTTGTGTCCTGTCTCAGCTGTAAGAAGGTGTCCTAAGACACCAACACTTTACTCCCTCTTTTTGCTGCTGTCACAGTGTTTTGTTCACATAGTAGTCATAGTTACAATGTCCCAATCAAATAAGACTGCATTACAGTACTCCCTGTATTTCATTGGAAAACCAGGGTTATCAAAAGTGCCAGCATGCCAAAGAAATGTTTGTGTCATGACTGTAAGAGAGGTCAAGAAAGTGTTACAACAAAATTGAAGCACTCCAAAAAAGACAACCTTATCTTCATTATGATGAAAAATTTTAGTGTCCACATAAAGAAAAACGTTGGCGCCTTAGCAAAGAAAGATGCCGATGACATGATCTTTACTGCTACTTGTTCTACAACTAACATTTTTGTGGAAGGGTGCGGTTCTGTCTCAAAGCTTTCTGTGGAAATCTGATATCATCCATCGCTCCCATGTAGGCCTGTTGGTAGCAAAGCTTGAATGTATCTGGAAATAGGATCAGTCCTGGATTTAGAATGCCAAGGCACTTACCAAACAACAAAGAGTTGGGTTTAAAATAAATATTAGACCTGGACTTAAAAAGTTGGTTTTCTTCTAAATTAATTCTTGCATTTTCTCAGACAAAAACGGCTTTATTTAAATTTTTAAGTAAGAAAATTTTCAATAATGCACCTTCCACCTTTGTTCCATTAACAGTATTTCACTCATTTTGTGAAATTAGTTCTTTAACCTTTGAGCTATCCAAGGCACTTTAAGACAGTCCACTGAACCTTTTTTTCTTCAATGATTTGTGATCTTAACTGGTTTCCATTGATTACATGAAATCCTCTTCACCTTTATCCACCTTTTTCATGGTAGGGATAACACCTCAATGTAAGGGTGGGGTCATCTGGACCCAATAAGATAGCACAAGGGTTAAAAAATATTTTGTAATAACACAATTATGTGCTTACATGAAAATAGGTTTTGTATCTGCAAACATAATGGGTGCTCTGTTAAAAAAATTATTTAGCAAACCATTTGATGCTTTTGCAAACTAGATTTCTCTTGTGTAATAAAAAGATTTACAGGTGTAAAATAGTTTTGCCCTCTTTCTAAAATATTTTTCAGGTCCTTAAAACATCACACAAATATATATGGGCATTTTTTTCTATGACCAACCTTGTTCCTTGGGAAACCCTGTCCAGCATTTGTTCGATCCCGCCCTGCTCAAACACACACTTTGATGACTGCCATTATCAGGCTTCTGCAGAGCTCGACGATGAGCTGACGCTTAAGCATGATAACATGGAAGAGCATGAGAGTCTTCCGTGAGGACCAGCGATGGAAAACAACTCCAGTTACAACCTAAGACTTTTGGACATGAATACTCAGCCTGAACTGATCAACCAATCCACCCTTTCTCCCATAAGCAGCCAACCACTGTGCCACCTCTTATGAGCCAATCTTCCTGCAATAATCAGTATAAAATTTTCCAGTTTCACTTTACTTACAAAAACATTGCATTGGATTGCTTTCTGTAGTCAGTCCATCATGTCATTGTGGGAAATATGCTATCATGACTGAAACTGTCAACCCAGATGCTCTTCATAATCACTCGCAGTCGGGTTTTTGATTTAAGGGCGATACAATGAATTACACTAATGTGAAAAAAAGGAAAAACCATTTCAAATTAATTACTGTTTTGATATGCTTTCATTTTACATCACTTAGGTATGCAAAGTTGTCCTGTATCCTGTATTTTTTCAAATTTGTTCTAAAAGATATCAGATATCTTTTTTACATTCATGTTTACAATTTGACTTACTGTTCCTGTGGAGAGCCTAGTCATAAATTAGTTTGCAATTATGTAGAAAATTAAATTAAGACAAAGATTGGACTTCTGGCTTTGCTTCACCCAATGAGTTCATTCATTTAGGTTTAGTTCACTTTACACATAATGGATTGTTTCTCGTCATGATATGATAGATGTAGAAAGTTATTCTGCATTTTAGTAACAAAGATATTATAATTGCAGCTTTGTAGTTTTCTTGCCAACATATTAGGTTTAATTTATTTCAGGGAACTAAAACAAAATCATAAACATGTAAACACCACTAAGTATTTCTTCATCATACAGCACTTCAACCTATGGCCTCTGCCTTCCAGAAAGTAACTGACAGAGGCTACAATTTGTCATCTGTGCTGTATGTCATCTGTATGCAGCATGTTTGACAATAAAGTTGACTTTGACTTAATACTGACATATATCTTTTATTGAGCAAACATCTATATCAAAGATGTCCAACTCTAGGCCTCAACGACCGCTGCTCTCCTTTTTTTAAACGTTTTAATTGCAGCTTTTTATTGGTGGTATTAGGGTGGAACCGCTAACTATAAATGAAAACTGGACTAAATGACCCCTCCACCCCCGTGTTCCAAATGGTTAGTACCCACTGGCTCCAAAATCTCATAGACTTCTATTGAGACATAAACGGCAAATACTCAGGCATTCTATTTGTCAGAACAACCGCTCTTGCTCTACTTCTTCATTTTTGACATATTCTAATTCTAACTTTTTTTTCATGGTATTTTTGCTGTGGCGCAAGTTATTCAAGTTGACCAATCAGATGCCTCATTAAAAGTATGTGGTGCCTCCTGGCCCCCACATCCAACATTTAAAAAGTTTGATTGACAGACTCTTCTGAACCTGGTAGAGGTGTTCACTTCCAAAAACTACTGACTGGCGAGAGTGGTTGCCATAGAAATATTGAGTAAGACCAGATCTAACTACTGACGACATCTGGTTCCACCATAGCGGCATCCATATCGCAAAAACATGGCAATTGATTTGACTTAACTTGGTTTGATCTGGAAGTAAGCCATTTTCTATGTGTGACGTCACACTCACTATAGGTCCAGTTGTTGTAAACAGTCAATAGAGATTTGAACACTCCTAAGCTATATGGTTTGGTGGCAGCTGATTGAAACTGATCAACAAGGTCATTTGGTCCGGGCTGGAGTGGTTAACGAAAGTTATGGCATTTCATTTCACTCAAGAGCTTGCTATGAAAATGGTTTAAACAGAAAGAAGAAGCGAAAAAGATCCAAGAGGCCAAATCAAACGCCCAAAATATGGTGTGAAAAACACGGTGGGATTCTATTTGTCAGGAATTTTTTTATGTTAGCTGGAAAACATGTTTTTTTTCTATCCAGGTATTTATTTTTTCGTTTAATTAAACATTATATGTCTTGAAAAACATACCTGATCTGCTGCTCTGAGAGCACTGCTCGAAAATGCCAAATAGTGATAGTCAAATATTAACCAGATGGAAAAAGAGAAGAACTAACCTTTTGCTGCTTGGCGAACACTACTACTCAACTTAAATGCATGCTCTTAATTCTTGTTTTTCCCATTTTAACACTAAACTCATTTCCTATAAACTACAAATATGTGCCAAAACAATATCAACAGTCACCACTTTAGTTTAATCACACAAAACGTACCTCAAACAACCATATTTACTATCAAAATGTGACAAATGTTTTACAATAAAACTTTTGGCTTATCTACTATAAAGAAATGCAAAGATGTACAACTTTAAAATATGTAGAAAGCTGAAAGTGGATAAAGGTATGTCCTTTTTCTACCCCAAAAAGCAGTGCAGAAATCTGACGTCTCAATTTCAGGCAACTGTTATACATGCCACTTGAAAAATCGAAATCTCATGGAATCAGCTATTATTTTATATTTATCTATCATGGAAACAGGCTTGTTATCAAATTTCTTGAGATATGATATCTTTCAAATGATATGCACACTAAATATTCCAAACTTGGCACATTTAAAAAAGGCTTAAAAACTTTCCTTTTTAATAATGCTTTTTATTACTTGTTATTATTACTTATTGTTGTTTTTGTCTTACATTTATCTTATTTTAAACCATTGTTATTACTGCCTTCATTGTAGCGCTTTGAGATTTTATCTAAAATGTAAAGCGCATTCTAAATAAAATGTATTATTATTATTATTATTACAAACTCCTGCACCCAATACAATACAACTGCTATCCAAGATTGAAAACTTGCATTCATGTCGATTTTTCCAAAATGAAAGAAAAAGTTCCCTTCATGTATCCATCTTTATTTAATACTTTTATTTTTATTTTACATGTATGGGTGTGTAAATAAAAAGCATTAGACACAAGACCCCAGAGATGCATTGCGTATTCAAAGCAACCCCTGTTTCGTATTTATGGAGCACAAAAAGAGAAGGGCAACATGTTGCTCATTTTGTGGAAATAATAGTTCCCACATTAGGATGGCTCAGTTAATGGGTGTAGGAATAAATCCAGTATGAGGGTCCTAAGGCAAGACCCTTCAAGCTGCTGCCTATCCGGGTCTCTCTGTGCCTTAAAAATAGAGGGTTGTCTCAAGAAGGGCATGCGGCACAAAAACCCTTTGCCAAACCATCAGTATGAATCAGTGAACGCTGACTCGCCATGGCGACCAATGATGGGATGTGCCGAAAGAGTTCCCATAACTGATGCCAGCTAATGCCACAGCTGTGACAGGTACTACACTGATGACTAAATAAGATAGGTGAGTTCTCTTGTTGGTCAGGGTTTCGAAATAACGGTAAGTAACAGTAATTAATAATCACATCATCATGTATACTGTATACATGCTCGAATATATCTATTTTCAGACAATAGAATGCTAAGTAGTTTTCTCTAGTGGTCCATAATCATAAACTTGGATGTATCTGATTACTTCCAGTCACCTGCTTTTTGTGGACATTTTTAAATATTTTTCAATTCCAAATTTAATTTCGGTTTCTATTTCTTGTGCTACACTTGATGGTCATAATAAATTTAGAAAATACTAAAAATAAAATTTGATTTTATTTATTGGTTTATTTCAAGCATTCAAAATAAAGGAATAAGACAATGTAATAACAAAACCGATATCTCAAACAAGAATTAAGTCATACACTGATTGAACAAACAGAAGAAAGACAAGGATGTCATCTTCTTGACAGTGTAATTACTCTCAATCATGAATAGAGGTATTTGCTGTAGTACACATTAAGTATAATTATAGATAGAATGATTTGTTGCTTGAGAGCGACAGAACTGAATTATATGTTACGCCATTGAACAGAATCAGGAAGGAAGTGAAGTGTTGCAGCATATCAGCATATTTACATTGAAAGTGTAAATGCATTGTGCTAACATTAAGAAAGATTTATTATTTTTTGTTGGATTACATTAAACCAGGCTTAGTATGAACCAACTGAAAGATCTTTCTTGTCTGTTACTTGCTTATTAGCATATTTTAAAATGAATGTTGAGCCAAAACAAAACTGTGACTCAAAAACAAAAGTTCGAACTGAGGAGAAAGTAAAAAAAAAAAGTAAAAAGAATTCTATATGCTTCAGGCAAAGTTTGAAAACTTTTGATTGGATTCAAGTATGATGTCATACATTCTCCCTGCAAAACCAAAAGAAAAAAATAAGGAAAAGAAATGTGGGACTACTAGAAATAAAGTTAAGCGACACAAAAAAATGAAACGACTATGGAAGTGGAAAAATGGCCCCCCGTGTGTCTGACAGAAGGACACACCCTTAGTGTGTCTGAAATGCTCTCATTACAGACTCAAATCACAGCTCTGGTCGGAACAACAACTGGCAGAAAGTCGCTCTGCAAACACTGGCGGCCGGACGGCAATAAGAACGACAACAAACCCGGTTTTCCAACCATTCAAGCTTTCATTTTAAATAAACAACGTTTCTGAACCATCGCCTGTAGGAGGCTGTCTTTCTATATTCCGTTGCAGCAAATTAAAACCAAGATTTTCTCAGAATATCTGCGTGAAAAGCTGTGCAGCAGAGTACAGAATATCCTCCTAGAAGGGTCTGTTTGCTCCATCAAACCAAACTCAGAGTGAAAAGGAGCGGAGGGTGAAGTAGCGCAACACAAACGACTTCTGTTTGTTACCTGCTTACCACACCCAGCCACTCACTCACTCACTCACGGAACAGGTTCCTGCTGCTGGCCCTTCTTCACCCCCACAAACACTCACAGATCCACACCAACGACAGTTCAACACAAATACTAGGAGGTGGTCAATAGTAGGCTACACACATGAAACATATATAAGTATAAAATACCTACTCGGAAAACGCGTCGTCTGTTCCTAAAATCCGGCACATGCGCGTGAAGAACACCTGCACGTTGCGCGCAGGTTCACAGTCTACGGTCTGTGGGCGTTTCAAACGGAACCCGATTTAAAAAAAAAAAAAAAACCTGGTCTTTCGCACTTTGTCACTTCCGCGTGCTCCTCACCTGCGTCTCACCCCCAGGAGAGCGCGCGTGCGCGCGGGGGGGGCAGCAGAGAGGGATTCAGAACAAACAGCAGGCAGAGCAGAAACTCGTCTCCAAACGTTCACATTCTTGTGTCTATGTTTTAATGATTGTTTTATTACGCACAAAAGTTCACTTTATCTTTTCCCACTTTACTCAACAGCGAACGACTCACGTCCGTCCTACCTGCGCGAGCAGGCGCAGGCGCAGGTAGGTTTGTGGTTTAAAATGTCCTATAATCCGAACTAAAAGCCCTGGGTTTTGTTTTGTTTTTTTTTTACCTCCACAAAGCAAGTCGTAAATATCCCACGACATTGTTACCTGCTTGGAGACCGGGGTTTTGGTTTTTGCGGGTCTCGCTCCGTCTGACTCTGATCCCGCAGCCGCTGTCTGGTGGACAACACTCCCGCGTTCCAGGCCCGTGTGAACGGTTGCAGACAGAGCCGACCGCCGCAGGCAAGGTGCACTCAAGTAGAAAAGTCCCACCTCTGCGGCTGCTTGTCCGCCCTGCCTTGACTTGCTTGTAGACTAGTCTGTGCTCCTCCTCTCCGCTGGGGAGGAGGAATGGGCGAGGGGCCCCTCGGGGCCCGTGAAGCCGACAGCCAGTGTGGGGAAGAAGGACCTGTTACTGTCTCCTGGCGAGATCATGAGACCCACTTCCACAGAGAGTTGACAGTTTCAGACCCTTTTAAAAGGGTTTCGAGCTGAACTGCTGCAAACAGCAGGCTGTCGATTGGAAGCAGATGAAGCTCTTTCATGTAAGTTAAAGAGCTTTTAACACCGTTTTAGCTGAAATTACACCATCTTGCCTATCATGTATGTCCTGTACAGAAGTTATCATCAATGCAAGTGTAAAGTCATTCTACCCTTTGTGTAATATGGGGTGCCGTTTGTAAAGTTACACAGTCAAATATTAACAGCAATATTGTTCCCAATATTCTTCACAAAAATACTCTATGATCCGTCTGTATGTGTGTCTGTCTGTATGTGTGTCTGTTTGTATGTGTGTCTGTTTGTCTGTCTTAATAGTAGATCTAATAGACAGCCTGCATGGAATTTTCCAGACTTTTTGTTTCTAAAAGCCAAAAAAGAAAAAAACTTTAAATTGTATAGTCTGTTTTTTATTTCTAAAAGCCACATTTCATGCAGGACACCTGTTAGAGTTTTTCACAAACTTTGCACAACAGTTAGTGTAACTTCCATAACATTTAGTAAGTTGAGCACAATGCAGCAGCAGTTTCATTTCATTCAACAGCAAATGCTTTTGGACACAAAACAATGGAGTACAAATCTCTGCAAAACGATCACTTTTGACTGACTTTTGATCACAATTAGTTTGTTTATGCCATCTATCCATCCATCCATCCAACTTCTTCCGCTCATCGGGGACCGAGTCGCGGGGGGCAGCAGTCTAAGCAAAGATGTTCAGACTTCCGTCTCCCCAGACACGTCCTCCAGCTCCTCTAGGAAGACCCCGAGGTGCAGGCCACCCAAGAGATGTAATCTCTCCAGCTTGTCCTGGGTCTTCCCACTTGCACTCTGTGGGGCATGTCCGGAATGCCTCCCCAGGGTGGCGTCCAGGAGACATCCGGGCCAGTTGTTGGTTGTTTTTATCATTTAGCTTAGAATTAACTGTACCTGTACAGGCTGAATAGTCACTGTTCATACAATTAATATTCTTCATTTTATTGCTTGTGTCATTGCACACTAACGTGTCGAACATGTGGTCAAACATTTTCTACATTCATCTTAAAAACTGATGAAAAGAGGTGTGTGAACTATGAGTTAAAACCAACAATACGCCTCTCCCTCACAGGAACTCACAGTCGAGTCACATGAACCCCCACTTTACAAACATGTATGATGTAAACCAAGTGACAGGGTTTGCATGAAGTGCATGATGTACCAAAGTACAACATATGGAAGGTCAGTGTCATGGAAAAGGGATGAGGATGGGTGGAGGAAGGGGACAAGACCAGAGAAGAAGAGGAAGAGGCCAACCGCATAGACAGATTGCTGATGAAATCAGAGCAACACTTGTGGATCATGTGGTAAATCCTGGCCTTACAATGCCTGTGTCTGGTCAAAGGATGCAGCCAATTATACTGGCTTCCAGTTTTGTTGAAAGAACAAGTGACCAAACTGTAATTTAGGTTTATTCAGCACAAATTGATTTGTTCTGCAGTATCAGCCATACAAAAGGCTTACATTGGGATATGACCTGGCAACCTTTTATATGTAGACTTACAGTTTACAACTGCAGCTCAGATTTTTTTTATAGGATATGATCCACATTTAAGGGGTTCCAATTTGTTACAGTGAGAAGTACCATCGAGAAATTAATTCCTGCTTTTTTTTGTTAAATTCTGAGAAGTATTTTTGTGATCCTAACCTTCAAAAGCCTTTTAACCGTGTATCCCAATGAAATGACTGAAATGGAAAAATAGTAAGTCTGTTTGTACCAATAAGAACTCAGACTTCAGCATGCACAGCCACTATTTTCACAGGCCTCGGGATGACCATTTTCAGGAAAAAGTTGCTTCTGTTTCATTAAAAAAAGATCTTCTTGGCGCACTGCTGCAATAGTAAAGTATTTCTTACATTATAATGCAGTTTTTTAAAGAATTAAATGTCAAAATGTCATGATGTGAAAAAACAAAATGCACGACAAGACCTAAAGATAGAAATCTAAAAAAACCAAACAAATGTAGATATGACTAACCTACAGAAAATAGGAAACCCTACAAAGTGTTCAATAAATTCTGTTTTTAACGAAAATCCGTTTTCTCTTCACCAGGATACAAATGAATTATTTAGCTACCACAACCCCAGTCTCCAAGAACACTCAGAATTGCCACAATGACTATCATCTGGTTTTCTTAAGACCCATTATCACTAAATGTTTTGAGAGGCGCATCTTATCAGTCATTAAAGCTGCCATTCCGGCTGACATAGACCAAAACTAATTTGCATGCAGAGGTAATAGTTCAACAGAAGACGCAATCATCACAACCCTCCACACAACTGTCACTCACCTGGAGGCTTAGAACAAGCATCTCAGAATTTCATTTGCATACTTCAGCTCTGCTTTGAACACATTCATTTCTAACAAAGTCATACTGAAACTGAGCAATCTCAGCTTTAGCAACTTCCTCTGCTGGTGGATCCAGGACTTCCAATGCAACAGACTCCAAAATGTCCAGATAGGAGACGTCACATGATGGAAGATGTTTCATCATCTTTCAAACTGGCACCTCACAGGGTTGAGTCCTTTGCATCCTACTTTACTTCATATGCACCCATACATGCCTCAAACCATTCACTAGGTTTGATAAACACAGAAGGACTGACTTTAAACAAACTTTAAACAATGATATTACAGCCAAAATAGAAGAAGGCTACTGTTTGATGCAGGGGTGTGAACTCAATAACCGGACCTAAACACTTACAGAACCATTCAGAAGAGAGAAATTGCTATCTGGATTTTATATGTATGAAACCTTAATGAATGACCAGTGGTGGACTTAGCAGTTTAGGGACCCAAGGTGAACAATAAAATGGGGTCCTCTGCAGCGGTTGTATAAATAATAATTTTTTTAAATCCTTACTTAATATGTCAAATAACTGCCCTATTGATCCAATTTTTGCCAAAGTCAATGTCAAGAATCTAAATGTGTTGTTAACAATTTAAAAACTGGAATCACATTTTAGCATTAAAAAATGTATTTTATGTTATATACATAGTTTTTACTTGGAAAAACATTACATTCATCTAATCCACTAATTTGTTAATTCACATTACATTTATCTAATCCACTAATTTGTTAATTCCTACAAAGAACAAATGATAAATTTCTGTATTATCTTTCATTTGTCAGGTGGGAGCTGGTTTAGCTCATGCTGGTTTGCAGCGCCTTCCGTCCGTGAAACCAGGGTTTGAATCCAGGCTGCTCCCTGTTCCCTTCTCTACTTCTGTGCCGGTCCCAAGCCCAGTTGCTTTTAGAGGGTTGCGTCAGGAAGAGCATCCGGCGTAAAACATTGCCAAGTTTACCATGCCACTCATTCACTGTGGCAATCCCTTATGGGAAAAGCCGAAAGGGAAACAACAACATCTTTCATTTGTCAGGTAAAGAGGGCACAAAAGAAACTGAGTTTTAATTCTGTTCTTGTTTATCCTATTTCATCTGTCTTCCAGCACTTTTGGAACTTTGGCAACAAATGTCTTACTTTCTCTTTGCCTTTTCCTCTTTTCATAGCCCCTTGGATCTCTCTGCTTCATTTAATCTCTGTCAGTGTTGCCAGGTAGAGTCATGGTTTTCCAGACTAAAAGTCATCTAAAGACCACCAAAACCCAGCAAAAAAACACCCCAGAAAATGAATAATTAATGAATAACTTATTAGCCCATCACATACAAAAGTGAAAATTGTTCTTATATTTTCTTGTACTTTCATGAATTTAGATGAGATCAAATTAAAGCAAATGTTCTTGTGAAACATCATAACGAGGTGTTTGATTTTTAAAAACCTGTTCTTGTGAATACAAAATTTCCAGGTATGAAATAAAACATTAAGAACTAAATCAAACATCACCTTAGAAGACTCCAAAAAGTATTTGTTCTTTTTCTAATTGTGTATTAAAAGGAAATTTGCTTTTGCGCAACATAAACAGTAAAAATCCTCCCAAAAACACATATATGCATTCATGAAACAAACAATCTATAGTTTTTATCAATGTACAACTGTTGTTTTTCTGCCTCATTCTGTCTTTTCAGTGCAGCTTCACATCAGATCTGTAGTGAAATACATGACCTGTCATATAGAAAGGGAGGACATGGAATAAAAATTTCTATAATGTGAAAAAAAAATAATAATAAGCTTTACATTTTTAACATACGCTGACCAAACTAAAGGAACAATCAACCCGACTTACTCAAGATTGCGTAATCTCGTGTAGCAGAGCTTGCATTAAAATGAAACAGGAAATATGCAGAATACTGCTTTTTAGGATAAAAATGATTAGACTGGAACTAATAAATTGAATTTGATGGAACATGTTAGTGTGAACACATATCTATTTTATTATCAGTAAGTAGACTTTCCATCTCGTGACAGCAGGTGAGGAAGATGACAGGTAAGGCACTGCCTGTCACCGCCTCTCCCCAGACTGCCCTTCCCTGCTTTTAACGTATTTCAACCAGGAACTAAAACCCCCCAAACTGATCCCAAACCCGCCCATATTATGTCCATCCACCTAAAGCCGTTTTTGCTTACAAATTCAGAGTAAAAAATGTCCTATTGAGCTGGAAACTGCCCAGTCTGGCAATGCTGCCTCTGCTCCTAACTTGTGAGTCTCTGGACTTGCTGTTGACTGGAATATACCATTGCTGCACTAGAATGGGGGAGCACCAAACACTTTTACATGATCAAGTTTATGCCAATTTGGTGATTTAGGGGGTGGGATTCATGCCAAAGTGTATTAATGATGGATGTAAAATATATTTCAGAAACTTTTATTGAGTGTCCAGCTCGGGGCTTAACCAAAATAAGCAACAAAGGGGTGGGATTATAAAAATTCATTTCCTCACTCTACCTTTCAAGCAAGTAACTAAACTCCTTTTGACAAAAATATTATTTAATAGTCTCATGTGTCACATTCTGTGTGCATAAGAGTTAATGCGTCCATTTATAAATACGAGATACAATTATTTATAAGTGTATGTATGCATATGTATTTTCCAGTCAATGTCACAACTAACTAACCCAAATTTGTTACATCTGTGTATAGATGTATATTTCTGTTCGTTTAGTTTTCCTTGTTTTGGTTGATTGCAGTCAATCATTTCCAATAAACTAGTTTCACAAAATCACTACACTCTGCCGCACAAAAAAGGCTGACAAAGCTTCAGTTTTTTAAAGTTTGGCCTTTAATGATCATATATGTAATTACAATTAATAACCCCAACGTGTTGGTACACATTCTTCTAATTTACAGTCCTTCTCC
The DNA here is from genome assembly GCF_053564925.1 of Oryzias latipes. Lineage (NCBI taxonomy): Eukaryota > Metazoa > Chordata > Actinopteri > Beloniformes > Adrianichthyidae > Oryzias > Oryzias latipes. The sequence goes on along the minus strand of NC_136237.1, from coordinate 12,491,346 downwards.
GTTGCTTTGGTGTATTTCAACAGAATTCCCAACAGAATCAAACTTTGCCCAACAGTTAATGTAACCTCCACAGTCTTTAGACATTTGGGCGCAACCTAGTGGCCGTTTCATGTTTATTTCTTCTAATGGCGAATGCTTTTGGACATGTTGCAAGTGAACAAGTAGAAATCTCTGCAAAACAATCACTTTGACGGGCTTATATCATGTCTGTCAACATTAACTGTTGTTAATACAACTACCGGTAGTAATCTTCACTTTATTGTGCGTCATTGCACACAAACCTGTTGGACATGTCAAACATTTTTCACATCCATTATTGAAATAATTCAAGATGGGAAAAGGCAGACAGTGTGGAAGTAATTGCATTACAGAGAGAGAGAGAGCCACCAATGATGTGCCAGGCCTTCACGGAGGGAAGATTACAATGTCTGCTGTAATCAGAAAACAGCATAGATACTCATATTGTTTTGGTCCATTAAATACACAAAACCTTTTGACTTTTTTTGGCTGCTCTTTATAGGAACACAATCCCTGAGAATGACAGAGACAAGCCTGGTGACAATCTGAAGAAGTATGTAGTAGGTTTGAGAATTTGAAGTTTTTTTCTGGGTTTAGGCCAAGTTTGATAATGAAATCAACTTAAAGTATCTTGAAGAATTTAATATTAATTTTAATGCAATAATTTTACAACAACGTTATACAAATTTTAAGTTTGTTTATTATAAGAATACAAGAAAGACAAACAAAAATCTGGTATAACAGCCAATAATAGATATATTAAAAAAGTGCTGTGTCAGAAGATTCATTCTGTCTCAACAGACCAGAGGTGCTCTTCATCCTGCAAACGTCACACAAAAACATCAGGTTTCTGTACAGAAAATGCATCCACTTCTGAGACATCACCATCCGTATGAAAGAGCAGTGAGTAAAGAGCAACTGCAAAGTGAAATCAATTCAGGAGTGCCGTCTATAACTGAACAATAACGTGACATACATGTTTGTTATCCTACCCAGCATGCCCTTCAGGTCTTCCTCCCAAAACTGGAAAAACAAACACAAAATATAAAGCAAATATGCAATCAGAGCTAATTGTTTATTTCTGCACCATGAAGAAGTCAAAAAGAAGGCTTGGAGCTTTGTCTGGATTTGTACAACATAGATCTAAAAAACTAAAGTCAACATTTGGGTCAAAAATGTAACATGATTATTTTTTAAATCAGTTACTTGCTAAATAAATAAGATCATATATCGTTTCTATTAAGAAGAATAGTTTTTGTGAAGATGCACCAAAATATCAGCATAGAAAGACATTTGGCAGAATACAAACATGGAGGCTGCAGTATTTGATCAACTGTCATATGCAGCCGCGCTTTGCCTTGTGTAAAAGACTCACTCATGTAAGAAAAAAAACCCAGCTTTATTTTTTTTTTTGGGGGGGGGGTCGCTGCTCCGTTCCACTCCGATTCATGCACTTGCAGACAAATAGATCCATAAACATCTTTGTTTTCCTCGTCTGAGCTGGAATCTGGTTCGACACTTTACGTCTCGCCATTTTTGCTGAACCAGTAATGTTAGACTGGGGTTGTGAGGGGCTGTAAGCTAGTGGGGGAGCACGTAAACAGATGGGGGATGGAACATGGAGGCGGGCTTGCTTCTTGCCAATGGTCCCGCCCACAACTCAGTCAAATTTCTGATGATTACCTGCCGCTCTGCAGAAACTACGTCCTAGAAAACCACACAGGTTTGTGACTTTGGCTAAAAATTGCATCATCAGATTTAAAAGACCACTGGGAACACTTTTTACACAAGATGATCAGAGTGGGACTTTAAGAAGAGAAAACAGACTTCCTGCCAATGGCAGCACTACAAATAAGTGAACACATGACAGACACCCAGATAAACTGCACGAAAAGCAATGACATGGATGCAAAGCATCAACGGGGAAAGCAACAAAGTTTCTTACTTCTGGATTTTTCAAGTCTAGTTTGGTTTCCAGTAGAAGAACTCTGCCCATCAGGTTTTCCCAGCTCTCTCGAGGTATTGTGATAACTTCTTTGTCCCCCTGTAATTCAGCCATGTGCAAGATGGCCCAAACTAAACATGAGGTTAAATGTACAGTTCGTCATTTTCTTTTCAATTTAGTCAATACTAGTTTACCTTGTCGGTGCTTTTCCAGTTTTCAAGTTCCTCCAGACGTTTCTCCAGAATGTCCAGCTTGTTGAACCGAGATAAAATCTGATTCACTTGAACCTCCAACGCTGAGAGTCTGCTCTCCATCCCCGATAACTGAATGACATGAATACTATAAATACTAGTAATTGATAAAGACATGTACAATCTAGAGTTTGATGCTTAGTCCACTGATATTTAAATCAAATCTGTTTTTTTTTTTAAATAGCACTTTTCATATCTGATAACAAAAAGTGCTGTACACTAGAATAAACAATAAGAAAAAAGTTAGTTTATTCAAAAAAATAGATCCCCTCTCCATTACACAATATCTCCACACCCCTACAACCCTTCATCTCATGGTGATCAACATTGCCAAATAAATAAATGAACAAACGAACGAAAGAAAGACAGCAAAAAGTCAAGTTAAAGAGATGGGTCTTAGGCCTACATCCAAAGTGGGGGACTCCAGGTAAAAAGCGCCGGTGTGACAGCATGTCCTCCAGATATCCTACCTCTAAATACCTGGATCAGGTGTGTCCAGCCAAAAGGAACATGCCAGGTATGTGGAATTCAGCCCTTTGGTCTGCATGCTTTCATGGTGTAAAGCCAAACAGCATTGCTGTCAGTAATGCTGGTAAATGGAAATGGCTTCGGCCCTGTCAGCTTAATGTGTAAACAAAGATGGGGAGTTCATGTTTTATCCAGTAGATAAACCAAGCCAGGAAATCCTGTTTGGAAACGAAGACAGGAATAAAAGCGTCTTCCTTCCTATGATGCTTCCACAGCCGTCAACATAAGAACCGGGTGGGAAACCCTGGAGCTTTCATAAGATGGGATAAAGGTCACCGCATAATCAGTCTGTGGACAGAAGTACGACAACATTGGAAAGCTGTGTCTGATCAGTGGAAACGAGGAGGACACGCCCCCAACCAGCGCTATTGAAAAAAAAATCTTAATCTAAATCTAAAATGTAGCTTTGAACCGAACTTAAAACAGCGACCTCTTCTTTACTCAAGATACTGAAGTTGGTCCATGACATCATCTCCAGCATAGCTTAGCCCATTTGTTCATTCACAGGCGTTTCAGCACCCATCAGCTTTGGAACACTTCAGAGTCTTGCTATTAGCTTTAATTTGGTTCAAAAATCATGTTTTAATCTAAAATCTAACCCAGCAGGCTTTTGTTAAAAGATGCATAAATACATTTAGCTACTTTGCTGCAACACATGAAATTGACTTCTTGTAGATTTGACATCTGTCAGTTCTAGCTGAAGTTCAGGGAATAAAAACATCTGCTCTCTCCAGTACTAGAAAAACAGCTTATCGACAACAATAAAAGTGTGAATGGTGACAGCTAAAACTTCCACGGAGTATTCTACTTTTTTGCCTTTCAACTGCTCTGGGGTCCCCACATCTCATCTAACCTTTTCCTTCACACAAACCCCTCTGTTGTTCTCCTCCTCTTCATCCATGAACCTCCTCTGGTTGGTCTTCATCTAGGCCTCTTTTCTGGTAGCTCCAACCTCCGAATCGTTTTATAAACATTGTCACGGTACATTCCTGTCATGTGTCCAAACTATCTCAATCTGGCTTCTCTGCATTCATCTCCAAAACTTCTACTAGAAGCTGTTTTAGCATCACCTGTTGAATTAAAGGTTAAACCAACAATGGGTTTCAAGCACAGCTGTGACTGAAGGTCACGCTACCTCAAGCAGTTCAGACCATTGACTGTGAATGAGAACTGGACTGAGGGTCCCCTCCCCCCTCACGGTCCAAACAGGAAGTACCCGCTGGCTCCAAGAGGCTAATTTCCCTATAGAGAAACAAACAGCTATTCCTCCATTGGTCAGAAGACATTTTTCTCTGAGAGCCTTTTTAACATCTTGCTAATCCTGTGGGGCCTCTGAACCATATAGATACAGAAAAGATGACCTAGACCAACTCAAACTGACACTGAATCTGGAAAACAATGTTTGTTATGGATGAGATCCCCTTTATTTTTAGGAAATACTTACACAAACAGTGCCATCACTGGGCTCCTCTGCTATTGGTACATTTGTGATCTCATTTGTAGAAGAAATGAAGGAATCCACGTCAGCATGAGGAGGACAGGACGGAAACTCTTCTGCACTGGAGGCGATTGCAGTGATAGAGGACGGAGTTTTAGCCAGATTTACAATAAACGGCTCCCTGAAGATCTAAAAAAAAAAAAAAAATGTTGATCTTTTGTTTTAATTTTGACATCATCATTTGGAATTTTCAAAAGGTAGGGAAGAGTTGCTTTAACATACAATCAAGTATTTTAAGACTTTTTTGCCAAAGTGAAAAAATACTACTGCAAATGCTAAGTTGCATATAACCTTTAAGAACAGCACTTATTAATTGTTCGTGTCAGTTGACTTTGCCTTACACTGGGAGGATCAGGGTTTACTGTATGACCTTCCACTCCAACATCACTGTGTGAGACAGGGCGTCTGACTTTGGGCTGCAAAAGACACACAAGGAGATTAAAAGTCCTTTAAACTTGCATGACAGTTGTGTTTTTAACATGTTAGTGCAGCATTTTCTGATGATGGAGGACGTGTATGAAGAAAAAAAGCTTAAATTAGCATTTTCTGAGTATTTCTTCAGGAACAGACAAAAAAATGCTGTTGGCAAAAGCTTGTAGTTGTTACAAAGAAACTACAATCAGTGGGCCACAAGTTCCCTGCTCTGCTCTATTTCTAAAACTCAACTTAGAAATTCATTTGAATTTCTAGTGAACTTCTGCCGCTCTGCAGAAATTATGTCCTAGAAAAATGACAGGTTTCTTCTTTTTTGGGGGGGCTAAAAATGGCAAAATCATCATTAAAAGACTGCTGGGGACACTTAGAAAATAGATCAAAAGATGATCAGAGTGAGTCGTAAAGGTGGCATGTAAAAAAGAAAACAAATCAAACAGCCAAACAACTCATTTCTAGAACTTGATCAGACATCACTATTTGTTTTCCCCAAGACAAATAAGAAACATTATAAACATTCCGGAATAACTGTAAAGCCACCAAATCTACAAATATACTGCTTGACAGTAAATATAATTGCAGTAGTGTTCGAAGAGTTGCAAAGAGATGAACTATTACCTGAACCAAAAAAATGATCTGCTGTAAAAACAGATTTTTAAATGTCATCAAAGACGGATATGTTTATAATTATTATGACAGAAACGTACAACTCAACATCAAATGAATACAAGAGCCCACACACCTTTTTTAATTGGCCGTGTTTTTGCAGCACCAAGTTAATGATGTCACAAATGAAAGAAATTTTCCTTTGAGAAAAACCCAACTGGAAGAACTGCTGTTTGGAGAGTACGGGCTTGTAGTGGAAAACATCCCGGAGCAACTAAAACACAAAACAGTCGAGATAAAGAGGCAGGAAGAGCCCCATCACAGAGGTAGAGGCCGGTCCGTTTGATGAAGAGTCGTTGGTATATTCCTGAACGTACCTTGTAAAGAGTATCTGTGAAACGGAGGTCTGTTTTCCCAATCAGTTCAAATCCAGCTGTCATGAGCAGCTCAGCAAAAGGTGGAGAGAAGGTGGTGAGGGTGAAGCTCGCGATTGGCAAAAAAGCTGAAGGATCTCCTTTGGAAAGCCTGGAAAAAATTACAACTTTTTTTGTTTTTATTCAAGTTTGCTGCCATTATAATAAAATGTATTTTCTGTTTTCTAGATCAACCTGTATTTATTAGAATTGTATCTTTCTGAATACCAGAAAAAATATATTTTTCAATCAAAAATGTTTTTAATCCACAAAAACTATAATAGCCAGAGCCCCACACCTTTGCACTTTTGGTATCATTAGAAAGCCCCAAATGTTCTCTGTAGATACAAAAATGAACTTAAGTCCCACTTCAATTATCTTTTGGTCTGTTTTAAGTGTTTCTCAGATCAGAGGTCCTTTAATTATGATTATGCCGCTATAAGCCCAAATAAAAAAACAAGTCCCATTTTCTAGGACAGACGTAGCTTCTGCAGAGCAGCAGTAGCTCATTAGAAATTCTCCACTGAGTTGTAGACAGGACATTTGGGGCAAAGAAAGTCCACCCCACTACCCGTCGCCCATCTGATTACTCGTTCTTCTGCTGGCTTACACCCCCTCACACCCTCAACCTAACATTAGTAGTGCCATAATGATGGCAAGCATTTCAGAGCTATCCAGCCGCACAGTTTTGAGCCAGATGCCAGCTAAAGGAAAACAAAGATGTATGTGGATCTAGTAGTGGATTAATCAGAATGGAGGGAACACAGGATATTTTCTGTCACTAATACAATCTTTTTCAAAGGGCTTTTTTTTGTCTGCTCATACCACTTAAATAAAAACATACTAAGAAATGCAATTTTGAGTATGATTTTCTATATATTTTTCCTCCATCATCCGAAAAATGCCACAATAACATGTTAAAAACAGCATTTTCAGTGGAGTGGGTCTTTAATTCAGCAGCATGCAGTGGTTGGGAGGCATTCAGGATTAGAAATGACCTATAGAGGACACATTTACATGACATAATTGTGGCACTTGAAGCCTTACTTGTTATAATCGACATCCTCTGGGTATTTGATCACTCGTAAAAGGCTTTCCAGTTTACGAAGACCACTCTGCACATCTCCAGTGGAAATCATGGTGAACTGCTAAACAAAGGAAGGATAGGAGGGGGTACTTCAAAAAGAATATAAACTAAATTATTACAACATTATGCATATAAACAATGCAGACGGAATGCAACAAAAATTGTAAAATTAGCTAAACTAGCAAGCAAGTACCAACACACAATCTGAGCTCGAATTTGATGATGATAACTTCGTCGATCCGGATAAAACTGTGACGTATCGTTCAAAAGATAAAATGCGGTTTGTTCTACCTGTAAGCAAAAGGAAAGCAGCGCTTCAAACGCACAAAAAAGAGCAGAAAAACAACATTAGTTCGCTTCTGTCGCCGCCCTTTGATTTGTTTTTACCGCCGTGTCGAAATGATGACGTAAACTTACTGCTCCAACCCATACGCTAAAGAAAACTTTATTTAAAAGAACACGTAAACCCACACGTTTTAAAAAAACTTTATTTGAAAGAACAAACCCCAAACACCCCGGTGCTGACTGTGACCATTGACTTACTGTACGGTCTATACCTGTGACCGAAGGGGGGCCATTTGCTGCTTGTTTGTAGCTTAGGGTATTGTATGTTTTGGAAGTTTACTGTGATCAGATCGTTAACTTTTTTCAAGACGTTGTTCTATTTCCCTTTGAGAATTAGGATGTTAACACTGCAACAGCCAGTGGTTGTCAACAACAACTTGTGACTTAGTCCTAGCTCTGGCTGTGCCGTTTGAGCATTTTAGGGTTGGGTAGATTTAGAAAGGTCCAGCACAGACTTTAGTGTACATGTTTAAACATTTAGTACTGAAGTGCTCTGTGATTTAAATAGAATTTGTCCCTAAAATGTGCACTTTAATCTGTAGTTACAACAACTTGAAGGCTTAAATTACTACACACAATTGTTTTGAGTGTGAGAACATGATTGTGTCACAGGTCTGCCAGCACAAGATCTTACAGTTCTGCCCCATGAGCACTTGCAATGTTAGACTTTAAAAACAAGTTTATTTTTTCTCATCACTGTTTTTATTGTGACAGAGCATTCAATTTAAATATTTTTTTCTTTAAGTATCACAACCCTTAGCAAAAGGTAGTCTGTTAAAGTGTGGGACAAAAATACTTAGTTTATGCTAAAAGTAGAAACTAAGTTTGCTTTCTATATACTATCTATGTATTGTAAACGTAAAATGTTTCAATTTAATCTGAAGAAATATTCAGTTAGTGTACTTCCTACACTATGTACATGGTTGACAGTATACTTGCTATATTTACACTCAAGTATTCTTAATGAAATTAACTTAAGAAGGGATTGCAAAATCTTGCTGAAGGGAAAAGAATGGAATTGGAATGTTTAACTGCAAAAGAAAACGTTTGCTACGCAGTTACACCTTGTCTTAACTCAACTTTAGCATTTGAAAACAGAAAAGGAAACTTTAAAGAAAACTTCATAAACAAGTTCTTCAAATTTTACCATTGGAATAATGTGTCTGATGACAGAAAACAATGTTTCACCTGTTGGGAAGGGGCGCAAGGTAAGAAGGCTAAACAGCCACAGCTAGCAGTAGATGGGGGATTGGTTCATCTTTATAATTTTTCTTTAACTCTGTGTTGCAAATGCTCAAATTAGTTAGCTGTAAAAGTTGCAAAATAAAGATAATGCATTGATATCACTGAGGGCTCTGATAACTTACTGTCAACAACAAAGGTGGGAAGTATCCTTGCATTTTTATTTTTCCTGAATTTAAGTGAGGTAAGGATAAATAAATAAGGTGGAAACTGAGTTTTCTGATTTTTTAAATAATAGGCAATTCTTTAAGTACTTGAGGTAATGATTGATCCCAGATCAATTGGTGTTCTCTTTGAACAGGGGGCAGTTAGTAAAGGTCTGGAGGTGTTTGTTTGCTTTCTTGTTTGTTTGATTTTTTATTTTATTTTTTTAGAAACAACGATATTTAGTTTGATGACATGTCATTGTGGTACAGTAAATAAGAATGAATGGATGATTGAAACTCAGGTTATTCTTAAACATGTTCCACCTCACCCCCCACCCCCAATCCCAGTTTGTTAGGAAGCGACGGGAACGGAGGGGGAGGAGCATAGGTGACAGGAGGAGGAGGAGGAAGAGAAGGAGGTGAAAGCCGTGGCTGTGAGCGGATGACAGTTGTGTCAGAGCAGACAACATTGCGGAAGGATTCCAGTGATTCAGCCAGAACTTCTGTCTGTGTAGGACCTGGGTAGGACATGGCCTCAGATTCATTTTCTCCATGGTAGAGTTCTATATTTTCGGCTGCCTCGGTGCACAACAGACTGTCAGAGGATTTCGTTAAATCAGGTAGAGAACTCCACTGTGAACCTGTTTAATTTTTTTCCAATATTTTATAAACATTTAAACGGACATAGGGGAATTTAAAAAATGCGTCTGAACTATAGAATCGAATAGTTTTGCTCTCTTTTTGCTCTAATTTGAACTAGCTAGGTAAGCTAACTTGGTGATTTGTAAATGGTGAAGAATGACAGCCACGTAAACCAATCAAATATAGTTTAGGAGCTCCCATGGGATTTTTAACCAATAGGATTAAAGAAAAGGCGGGGCAAGCAGGCCAACCTAGCTTGCTTTGTGAAAGTTCCACCGTATTGTTTACAGCAGTGTCGTGGATTTGTTTACGCAGCACAGCTGATGGGGTAATCTGGAAGAACGACGGACAGAAAAGAAAAATGACGAGCAGAAACTGTAATTCTCGTTTTTCTGGACTGTATAATGTGATTATATAATGAAATTGACAAGCCGAATCTGTCTAAATACAGAAAACAGAGTCGATATAATGTAGCAATAATAAGATGCAAAAATATATATATATATATATATATATATCCCCAGAACCCCTGAATAAATAAATTGCAGAAAATTATCACCAGTTTGTAAAATGATCAAAATTGCCCTCAGGATGTGAAATTTCTCAGTCCACCTATTTGTCTTCAGCAAATAGGATAATTTGAGATTACAGTTTAAAAAAAAATTTCCAACTGCGAAAATTACTTAAAAAACACGCATTTGAATATTGGCAAATATGTCTAATGGTCTTACAATGATCTTCTTGTAAACCCCTACCCCACCTATCAGTTTTAATGGGGGGGGGATTTACAAAAACAAGGGACTTCTATCAAACTAAGTTAGTATGCAATAAAATTTCTTATTTTTATTGTTATGTTTTCTTTTACTAATGTTTGTGTAATTTTTATGTTTTTCCCCAAAAATCATTTTAGTAATCTTGCTTATTTTTTCTCGTCTTCTGATCAAAAGCTTTTTTCAAATTTCTTTTTTTTTTGTTTTTCAGGAAAACCTTATATAATCTTAGAAGTGACAAATAATTTAAATCTTTTAACCAATCTTATCGTATTGTTTTTTTAAAAATTATGTTGCATGTTTTAGTCTTTGCAACACTGATTTGTTTTGCCTTTAGAGGTATCTGCCTGTTTGTGTTTATTACTGTAATAATCTCAGTTTATGTCAAATAAAGCAAGTAATACTAAATTGGGCCAAAGTATTAACTAATTTAGTTCATTTCTCTCAGGTCAAGCTTAATTTATTGTTTTAGTCATGTGCTTTTACGAATTTACAAAAGTTTTGTAGGAATATGATAAAGCGTTCAATTCCCAGCAGCAAAAAAACCCAACAAACACACACCATCTTGCCAGTATAGACTATAAAGGATGGTTTTGAATACTAGGAATGAATATGGAAAAATGAATTGTACTCTCATCACTAAGAGTGCAACAATTCCCTTTTTCACGATTCGGTTGAAGCCTTTATTTTGGGGTCACGGTTTTGTTCCGGGTCAATATGTTTTTTACAAAACAACAACAACAAATTTCAGAAAAATTATTTTTAAAATTGCTGATAAGCAAGTAAAAATGAGGAAAAACATTTCAGTTAGTTTATACTAAGCCTTGCATGGTTTAATAAAACAATAAATAATAAATCATTCTAAATTTAGCACAACACGTGTTTTACACTTTCAATGTGAACACACCAGTGTGTAGAAGGGATGCAACCATCCACTTTCCCCACAATGTAACAAACATATGGTTCAGTTTGGAGCAAGAATTGTGGCATCTCTACTGCTTCCTATGTGTTGTTTTTATGGAGTCGGGATGCGATCTTGTGATTTCCTCCCACAGATGGGTCAGGCACTTTGGAGGCTTTCTCCCAGACAACAGCAGCAGCTTCAGGAAGAGCTGGCCGACCAACTTGCTGAAAGAGGAGGTGGAAAACAAGAGCATGGTATCTGCAAACTTTAGAGAAAGAAAATGTTTTAAACTTGATTGTGTTGTTAAATGTGAGCTTGTGGCCTTCAAAAAAATATGTTCTAAATCAGGGTCTAAATCAAAGTTTTTTTACTTTTGGGGCCACAAAGGATTTTAAATATTGACAGAAGGGCCAGACCGGGACCAGATGTGCGGCATGTTTTCATAAGAGTGAGAAATGACATGGAATCTGGACGAAAACATGTTTTAATGTAGGTTGAAAATGGAAAATCTAGAGGTGAAAGAATTAATCGATTTTTCGATGAATCGATTTGTAATTCCAGGATTGAACCAGAAGGATCTGTCTGAGGCATAATCAAATCAAATTGACCAATACCATGATAAAAATGTTTCAAAATGAGATAAATTGATAATCGAATCAAAATTGGAAAATGCCATATGGATTGAGACATGCTAGGTTTTTTCTACTATAACATAAAAATGACCAATGCATTATTACACTACAGTGTGTGGAAACACTTTGAATTTCATGATACAGAAATGTAATAATCCTCAGTTCGTCTGTAGGATCAGAGATTCCCTTTTACTCTTATTGATAACAAGAAGCATTGAGCAAGTCTTGTTGTTTTCCAGGCAGGGATGGAGGTGCACAAAGAAGAACTGCCCAGCACTGCTACAGCCCCGATATTTACCATCTGCTAAGAACTCGGAGAGGAGGTAGAAACAACACACTATCTGTACTTCACTGACTTACTGTTCTTTCCTTTTTGCCATGTTCTTTACATTGAATCCATGCGTTACTGGTCAAATGTGACATCCACTTATAGAAATAAAAGATTTGATTCAGAAACGACAATATATTTTAAAGTTTAGCCCATAAAAGCACAAAGCTTTTGCATAATAACATATGGACAGCCCAAAAACCTTCAGCCCCCTGTACATGTGACTAAGGCTTTAAGATGATTGTAAAACAAAATAAAATAAAAAACTAGCCTTCAAAAGAGGGCTGTACAGTGGTGCAGTGGTTGGCGCTCACAGCAAGAATGCCCCTAGTTCAAGCCCCGGCTGGGGGACCTGAAGCAGAACATCAATGGGGGACCTTTCTGTGTGAAGTTAGCATGTTCTTCCCCATGCATGTTAGGGTTTTCTCCGGGGTCTCCGGCTTCCTCCCACCGTCCATAAAAATGCTTCATAGGTTAATTGGTTACTTTAAATTGTACCTAGGTGTGAATGCGAGTGTTGCAGACTGTCGACTTGTCCAGGGTGTCCCCTGCCTTCGCCCACGAGTGGCAGGGATAGGCTCCAGCAGCCCTGTGACCCCAAAAGGGAAAAAGCGGTTAAGAAGATGAATGAATCTTCAAAAAGCATTTCCTAATTTTTCCCCATAGACTTTTAAATCCCTTTCTCATTATTTTTCCTCCAATTTTATCCCAGCTTTAGAAGTAATTCCAGTGAGTGTGTCGACCACTCCTTGTCTTAAAAATTCCTGTCATGGTTTTTCTCCCTGCTGTCATAGTTTTGCCATAACTTGGATTTAAAGTGTCATTCTGTTGCTGCAGGATGAACCACTGACCAAACAGCCACACAGCAGAGTGCACAGCATGGAGATGTGGAATTTTGGATGTAGCCCGCTAAACCATATCAGAGACGCATGATTTTTTTTTCTTCTTTCATTCTGGCCACGTGATTGAGACCCGCGTAGACCGTGACATTTGAATCCACCCTTCTACAGTCTGTGCCCCGATCTGAAACTCTTTAACAATCCTTGTCAAATAGAACAGAAGACAGTTTTCCCTTTCTGTGTCGCAGTTAACCTTAGCGGTCTCACTGATTCCTTTAGTGCGATTATGCTGCTGCTTTTCTTTTTTTTGCATCCTGTTCTGTGATTGGCTGGAGACCTTGTCAATCAATCTCCTCTGTGCCATGTCTCCTGTACAGATGCATACAGCTCTAGTCGCGATCAGATCTTTGTTTTCTTTCTAAGACCCTGGATTATTTTTCCATGAAGGTTTGGCCTTTGAGAGTTTCAACAAGAGAGGAAAGATTTCATCTTTATGGGTTGTTTTTAGAACATAACTCTGGCAAAAAACTAGAGAACACTGTACTGATGAAATAATGCATAAATGTACCCAGCTGCAGCAGAAGACAAAAAAAATCTGACTTTACAGACGTGCAGGACACAGAGCAGCTGCTCAGATTTATTCGTGAAGTTTAGCACAAACTGTGTGAGGAGCTGCAGCTCTCCAAATTCTCAAAGGGACTTGACGGAAGAAGACAGACTAGTTTTTGGTTTCATTTTGAAATATTGCCCATTTGTGGGGGTTTTTTCTGAGTTTTTTCTTTGAAAATCACAGAGTTATTTGGTTATTTTTTATTTCATAAATAATGTTGTTTATTTTATTAAAAGGATTATAAATGAATGAAACTTTATTCATGTAGCACTGTACAACTCCTTCAGGGTACCAAAGGGCCTCACAATAAAAGAAAGACAAAAGAAGTTTAAGATAAGACATATCAGAGAAGAAAAAGGTAATTTGGCCCTCACAAGAAAAAGTTTTGGGCCCCGTGCTCTAAAGCAGCGGTGGGCAAACTACGACCAGGGTCCATATGCTAAAATGGTTCTATGTTAAACTACTCAATCTGATCCGCCAAACTGGAATAAATTGTATTGATAATCCTTTTCAATGTTTTATTTTCCCTGTAATTCTGAAGTCTCCCCATAGGTGGTGCACTACATATGAATTGACCTTTAGGTACAAAAAGATCTTGAGCATCCATGTGGTGTTGGATCGTGATGTAAGATTTGTTGTTTTTCATTCTTCCGTTCATTCAAACACCACATGGATGCAGCATTTCTCTAAGTTTGTGTTTTACATGAGGTACATCAAATGGTGCAAATGGCTCTCAAATGAAAACAAAAGCCACAATTTTGAAACAAAAACTCAAAAATGTTCTGTTTTAAAATATAGATAGTCATTTTCAATTAAAATGAAAGCGTTTGAGAACCCTTTGGGGCCCACGAGTCGAAAAGTTTGCCCCCCCTGATCTAGCAGAACCACATAATTAAAAGAAAAAATACCAATGAAAATGAAGAAGATCAGTTCACAGCTATTTCATCTCATCAAGCATTTTGTTGAGGAATGCACCTCGCATGACCACCATCTGTTTGGAGGCAAATGATGAAAGATCAGTTTAAAATATACTTTCCCTTCTCTTGCTGGTCTTGTATACTAAGAGGCACAACTTCCCAGTTAAATTCTCTTAGATCCTAGATGGAGATCATGTTTTGTAGATAAACGTGGGAAGCAGATTGAGAAGGTTTGGACATGTTTCGAGAATGGATGCTGAGGTTAGAGCTAAGAAGACGAATTATAAAAATAGAAACTTTGTATTGAAAGGTAAAATTCTGAAATATTCAGTGGGCATGACTGAGTTCAGATCAAAATAAAGACTTATGTTCTGCTTTATTTATTTATTTTCTCTTGCTGGTGTTTGTAGGTAAAGAGCAGTCTGGTTTTATAGACCTGGAGATGCTTCCACCTGAGCTTGGCATCACCATTCTCTCCTACCTGAATGCTACTGATCTGTGTCTGGCTGGCTGTGTCTGGCAGGACCTGGGGAACGACGAGTATCTGTGGCAGGGGTGCGTACCGAGTTCCCTTTACCCCCTCCATTCACTGTTCCTCATTACATGAAATTCCATACAAGCAATTTAGCTGTGATTTTCCAAATATCTATGAGTTTGTTGCACAAAAGTATTTTATTTAGGCCCAGGATTATAACCTTTTGATCCCATGATGCGATTTAAAACTAGTTTAGGCCAGATGTAGTTGCACAAAAGCTGAATAAATTAAGTTAACTTGAAGAAGGCAATCATCCCTCAATTATCATAGTATAAATATTGTCTGCAGACTTTTTCTCATTTTGCAAACAACATTTTATCATCCCCTCCCACATTAACAAGACATTTTTATTTAATCAAAAAAGCCAATGTTTGGATTTAAAAACTCAGACAGATGAGCTTCACAGCCTCCATAACTGACACTACCATAGCAACTGAAATGATTGTCAGGCTTTAAGTAACATTCAACAACACCCAAAAATGACAGAAAGACATTGAAAAAAGATAAAAAGGCCACTCCGATCATCTTTTGTCAAAACGTTCCCCGTGGTCTTTTAATTGTGATTTATGTCGTTTGTAGCAGAAATCAAAAAGCCTGTGTTGTCTCCAAGGACATAGTTTCTGCAGAGCAGCAGTAGCTCATCTGAAATTTGCCTCTGAGTTGGGGGTGGGGCCATTGACGCGGAGTAAGCCCTCTCTAAATTCCTGTCATCCATCTGTTCTTACACTCTCTCCCTCTAGTTTACAATCCTCACATCCTCCACCTAACATTACCGGTGCAACAAAAAAGGCGAGCAATATCTGAGCTAAGCAGCCGTACAGTTTTGATCCAGACCCAGCTCAGACGAGGAAAACGAAGACGTACACGGATCTGTTTGTCTGTTAGCGTTTGGATCCGAATGGAGCGGAGGAGGGAGCTTGTAGTATATTTTTCACTTCACAACTACAAGCTTTTTCAAATTTGGATAAAGATATACTCAGAGATAGAGTTTTGAGATTAACTGTCTTTATATAAGGAGTAAAACAATTAATCAATAAACCAGATCGATCCGTCTGAGGTAAGTTGTTAATCAAATCAAATTGACCTATACCATAACGAAATAAATCGACTTTAATTAATATTGGAAAATACAATTTGGATTTAGGACGGTAGGTTTATTTACCTATAATGTAAAAACAACCAAGTGCATCACAGCGGAAAACTCACACATGATGGCAGCAAGAAATGATGAGTCCATCATTCCAGTCCAATGTGTGGAAATACTTTGAATTTTGAAGTCATGCGACCTTACATTGTGAATGTTCTAATGATGTTCTGTTTGAATTATTTTGATGTGGAAAAACAACAGTGGGCTGAACTTTATAGAACAAGGATTTACCATTAATTCTTGTTTACTTGTTTGTTTGTATACATCTAATTTACACTTGATTATACTGCAAGAAATTGACGGAATCTGGAAAACTTCACCTGTTGTTCAGTTCCAGGTATTTCTCTCTGAGTCACACTGGTTGAAGTTTTGGATAAAGATGTTCTGGATCCATTTTAGGACAGTGAATTGGATCAAATCAGATCATTCAAAAAAGGACCAATATCAACTATGAATATTATTGTTAACCACAAATTATGATATGAATTGAATCAGTGTTAAATGAATTGTTACAACCCTACTTTATAAATATCCTTCATCAAAAAAGGCCACAAGAACATGTTAAAAACACAAAACGTGATTTTCATTGGAGTCGGTCTTCAGTAGTCTTCTATGTTTCCTGTCTTTACAGTTTTACATCTTTCAAATCCACTTATTTCAACTATTTATCTTCTGATCTACTTGGTTGATGTGGCAAACGTGTATCTAAAAAATGATCATCAGACTAGGTCAAGCTAAGATTTTTAAGTCTACATTCTGCTTTTGTGGATCATTCCTCTGCTAATTGTGCTAATTATTGCTAACTATTTACAATTTTGTGACCAACCCACCAGGCTCTGCAAGTCCACATGGGGACACTGCTCTATCTACAACAAAAGACTGCGTGCAGGTTTTTCTTATCGCAGACTCTACCTGCAACTAGATGAAGGCAGCCTGACATTCAACGCAAACCCACAAGAGGTAAGACGAGCTCAAACTTACCAGTGTTGTCATCTCAAGGAACCTTCAGATTCTCTTAGAAGTTCTCAAGTGTCCTCCCCACATGGAGCGTGCACACACAACTTTTTTCTGCAGTTTACCAACATCAAAGTGTAACTGTCTACTTTCATTTCTGGACTCTAATGTCATCTACTCCCTTTTCTTGTGTGTGTGTGGTTGTGTGTAGGGTATCAGTTATTTCATGTCTAAAGGTATTCTAGTGGATCATCCAAAAGAGCTGGCAAAGTTCATTTTTTACACCCGGCGTCTCAACTGGAAGATGCTGAGGATTTATCTGGATGAGAGGTCAGCTAAAACACACACGCATGCACGCATGCATATGCACAAACACACAAACTCAGACATATTCCTTTCTTACCTGAAAAAAGGAATCCCATTTTTGTTTATTTATCGGTTCCTTTATTTTTGTACGTGAGCTATGAGTGTTGTTTATCTATTGAGTTTAACGAAAATAAATAAATGCATTTGTGACTTCCTTGCAGATCTATAGAATGTGTTTAAATTTCTCTTAACCTCCTGACTACCAGCAATGCAAATGTGTCCTTCATAGAGAACATCATATCTCCCAACCGCTGCATAGCACTGAACGAACTCCCGTTGGTATTGTTAATGCATCCCTTACAGCGATCATGATGCCTTAACAACCTAAATAGTAAAACATAGTGTGATTTAAACACAAACGTAACCTAAAGGAAAAAACATACTTTTGCTACAATAACATTAAAACAAGGTCTCTGTTGTCTCTAATGCAATGGCATTAAATATGTTTTTAGTGTGTGACAGAAAATGCTTATATAACACTGTGGTTAAAGGATTACTTCCATGTAGAAAAACTAAGAGTATATAGTGTCTGGATTTGCTGATAAGGATGGGTTTCACCTCAAGCCTGCAACAGACATCAACTGAGATGTTACATTTTCTTTCTATTTGCCTTATCCAGTGGTTTCTTGAGGTCATTTTCTCACTTTATATCTCACCCTATAATAACTGATTTTAAGTTTTAGGAAAAAGAAGCTGTAGTTTGTGTGACAGCGCCTGGTCAGTTTCATTCTTTCATTCGTAGGCGGGATGTTTTGGATGAATTGGTGACCCTACATAACTTCAGTAACCAGTTCCTTCCGAATGCTCTGCGAGAATTCTTCCGACACATTCACGCCCCTGAGGAGCGAGGAGAGTATCTAGAGACCTTGATTACAAAGTTCAGTCACAGGTTCTGCACCTGCAACCCTGCTCTTGTACGTGACCTTGGCCTTAATCCTGGTAAGTACTTTTGTACGTTTGTGCCCTGTTCTTTAGGATCCATAGAACAAAGGTTCGTGCTGTTAGTAGCCCGGATGAAATATGAACAATCCTGTACTGGGCTGGGAGGTGGCTAGCACAAAACATCAGGGCTCCCATTGGATCCTGGATGCTCTGGGTGGGGGACCCTGGATCTGCGCCCTGGGGTGCGTGTCTAGCTTGGCTCCTCCCAAACCATGTGGATGTGGGTGGCTGGAGATGGGGTCTGGTGAGCTCCATAGTGCCCCTGCTGCTGCCCACTCGATCTGGTGCGCCTGGCTTGGAGAGGGGTTGGAGGAGGGTCATCCGACAGGCCATCATTCCTCTTTACACTAACATCTCACTAGGGAAGCCCGAGAGGGAGAGAAAGAAGGGGGGGGTTAAAAGAAATTGTATGTATAGCAGATAAACTAATACTTGATCAATATTAATTTAAATGAATACACAAATGGATTTAAAGGGAAGAAGGGAAATAAGGGGTTAAATAAAAAAAGGCCATAAAGGCCACCGTAGCCGGGCATCACGTTATGTAACATATTTGGAAAGAAGCAACAGGCAAATGTAAAGCAACGATTGTAGATTTCACAAAGAGAAAAAGGGTCCAACTCCTTGTTGGAACGCTTATTTAACACTGCTTCTTCGCTTTTCTGTGTCTCATTACGCAGCATGCGCCCAACTGGCGCTGCTGTGACGTCATCCTGAAAGCTACCTATTAGTTCCTTATCAGAATTCTCTCAAAACAATGCCATAACACCACAATAATGAGACGCAGCAACTCATTAAAATGTGCTTGGATGAATGGAGGCTCATTAAAACAACTTTTAATGTGACAAACATTGCTTCTCATCTATGTGTCATAGACACTTATGAGCGTAGCTTCATAACCGTCGTCTCCTCAGTAACCGGCCTACAGCATGCCTCTGCTGTACCAAAGCTGGAGGTAAAAAGTGTTGTACCTGACGTTGATACAGGCGTTCAAAACTGTTCAGCGAAATATTACATTTGAAAAAGTGAACTATCCTGACAATGGCTGTAATGCGTAGGACTTTTGAATTTCTACCCCTATTTGCTTTGCCCCGCCCCTCGTTATTCCTGACCAATGACAGAAGAGATCTTTAATCATGTGAATTTGTTGACAAGCTGTGGTTCCAAACAGCAGATTTTTCCAGTCTGAAAACACCCTTAGATTTAAATTTGATTGCAATTGGAGTCTTTTTTTATTTGTTGGCCACAATCAAAGATTTGCTGACAGCATAACTTGATGTTCCAAAAGCAAACAAATGACTTTTTTCTTTTGTGAGTATCATATACTTTTGTCATCACACTGGTAATAGCAAAAACTGACAAATATGTTTTATTTGGCAAAACGTTTGACATTCGAAAGTCTGGCCCAGCAAAATGTGAGTGAAAATCTTTGCTCGACCGGATGCTTGAGTTTAGATCAAACAGAACATGTACCCCCTCCTGGAGCTCTTTGTTTAGCCTGGATTTGCTTCTTTCTCCGCAGATGCCGTTTACGTGCTGTGCTACAGTCTGATCTTACTGTCCATTGACCTCACCAGCCCGCACGTGAAGAACAAGATGTCAAAGAGGGAGTTCATCAGGAACACTCGCAGAGCTGCACATAACGTCTCAGAGGACTTTGTAGGCCATCTTTATGATAACATTTACCTGATTGGCCACGTGGCTGCGTAGCTCCACTTTCCAATTTTCCCTGTAAAGCACTGAAGGATAGGCAGTGGTAACTCAGCAACACAGCTGTGTGGAAAGCTGAGAAGATGATGAAAATACATTTTTAGCATATTTCATGTACTACAACCTGTAAAGTTTACCTCGGGTTGTAATAACTCATAAAAGTTGCCACTCCACTGTGAAAGAAAGTGTGCTACTAAATAGTAATAGTGATTTAAGCTTTTAATTAATTATAAAGTTCCTTTTGACAAAGTAACTTTAAAACAGGAGGTTTTAGGAGGACAAGCTCTGATAATGCACTGATTCACGAGAACGGTAAGAGGAAGAATGAAGATGAGAAGGAGCACTGAAGAAGCCACAGCAGTTTCTTGAATTTCATTTCTTTGAAAGAAGAAATTGCATCAAAATGATTCCAACTTTGTTTTATTACACAGCTGACTGTGATGACATTTGAAGCAAATTTTAAGAAGTGAACTGATTTTGGTCACCAGTGTGGAAGTTTGACCCTGAAATTTTCATTGAAACATCAGGCCTGCATGGTTCTTTTTGACTTTTTTAACCAAAATTTTCCTCCACTTCAACTTCAAACGTCAAAATTTGTTTATAAACTTGAATTTGAGAAGCATGAAGTTTTAAAGGCCCACTCCAATCATCTTTTGATCTGTTGGACTCTTTTCATTATGATTCTGCCATTTTCTGTGAGATGAACTGTCTGTGTTGTTTTTCTAGGACATAGTTTCTGCAGAGCGGCAGTAGCTCATTAGAAATTCCCCTCTGAGTTGTGGGCGGGACTGTTGGTGCAGAGCAACCCCACCCCACTTCCCCTCCCCATTGCTGAGAGATCAAAGAAGGGAGCTTGTGGCCCGCCCCAGCATACTTTCTACGTCACATCTAAGCTCTCCAGCTGCTTTTTTTCGTTAGTTCCTGATTCACATTAAATGAAGATATACTCTTTGTATATGTCTTCCATCCATCTGCAGAAAATGCAACAAGAACATGTTAAAAACACCAAAAACATGGTTTTCATTGGAGTGGGTCTTCAAAGATTGATTTCAATTGCAACTTGGAGATGTCCTTTCAAGTCTGCAGAAATGCTTAACTTTCAAAAACATGTTAAAAGAATTTCTTTCCACAAGAAATCTTTTTTCGGATATCAGTGGGCAGAAACAAACATTTTTGCAATTTTAGAAAATGCTCTAAAAATTAAGTTTGTACAACAGGTACAAAGTAGGTCAACTGCGTGAATAATGCTACACCACACCCAAGTTGCAGCAGGTTCATACCGTCTGCATGAAAATCTTTTTTCCAAACAAATCAAATTAGCAACAAAAAAATAGTCAAATCTTCAGAAGCTATAACTTTGCTATTCTGATTCGAAAACGTGATCATTACATGAAGCTCTCACTCAGCAGACATGTTTAGAAGTTGTGTACCAAACCACATAAAAGTCCTAAACCTGCATGTTTAAAGTGTTCATTTCATATATATTGTTGTTTGAGTGACAGCCCAGCAAAACATACATATCTAGTTTGAACAGTTGCTGTGTTACTTTTGTTAAACAACAAATTAAGCAGAAATGGAATTTAAAAGAAGTTAAATTCAGTAACTGTTAACAAAGGAGTTGTTAGGATCTTCAGAATTTCATGTTCTAGATTAGCTTATCATATTTCTTCTATTCCCACTTCATGTACCCGGACTACTTCCTATCATGGAATTCTATGGCTTTGTTTTTGAAGTTATTCCTGCCATAATGTTATATTCTATCATTAATATAATTTATTATTACCAACACTATGTTCTATGCACCTGGCATGGACTCTGAAGTTTTGTGCTCTTTGGAGAAATGATTGACATATAAAACTCCAGCTTGAAGTTCTATTTAATTGCTTACAATGACGAGGTGCAGCCTTTGGAAAAAGGCTGATTTTATTTTTGACATTATGGCATAAAAAGGAGAGGCTATTTATAATATGTCCATCATTTGTTTTAAATAGAGTTTTGAAGCGTTGAAGACTCTTGAACTTTCATTTGGAAGACAACACTACATTTAGAAGATGCAGATCCCAACAACATTGTACTAATAATCTTTACAGACAGAGGTTTTTTTTTTTTTTAGCTTATTAGGAAATTTGAATTCAAATTGGCTTTAACAAAGTAATTTGACAATGAAAGAAAGATCACAATCCCAATGACTTAAAACATTTAAAATCCACAAAATTATTTCATCTGTTGTCATTTAAAATGGTTTAGTCCTGCAAAGATTTAGCAGAAAAGTTGTGTTCTGCCTTTTTTGTCTACTTTGTAATCACGAGTGGATAATTCCATATCATCTACCTACAGCAGTCGGATGGACTAATCAGAACACTCTGACCATATGCTTTGTTGGAAAGTTGTTCTTGTATTGGGAAAAATTAGGGATGATTCAAACACATCTGAGTGGTTGGTAACGGATTTTAGTCTGAACGCTGGAGGAACTAGTCTTTCCTAACTAGTTCATGTGGGAACCACTGTCCTGCTGCTGCCGTATTGGGGAATGAATGGTCTTTAAAGGGTCTATACCATGCTATTCTTAAGCCTTTTATTGTAAACAATATCCATGTATTATTATTTTTTATCAAATATTACCGGTAGTTGTTTTCCTCAGCCTTTTTTTTAACCCGGAAGTCAGACGGCTCGATCTCTGCGGCTCCGGCTTTCTCCTAGTGGATTTCTGCATTTCACCCAGGAAAACAAACAACATCCAAACTTTTGCAATGATGAATGTGCATTTCTGCATTTAAAAGGCAAGCATTTAGCCAAACACAGCTAGCTCCGTGGAGAAAGTGTGTGTGTGTGTGTGTGTGTTAGCCTGGGGTAGCAGGACAGACCTTTTCTGGAAGGGGCTGTTCTCATTTGTCAAAATCAGCTCGTGAGAACCCGCTCGTTTTCGTGAGTTGGGAGGAGCTGGTGCTCAGAGTGCGGGTTGTTGGAGGAATACTCAGAAATGCGTGAATATAAAATACCACTTTGGGGTTTCTTTTCGTGAGGAACGAAAATTAAACGTAAAAGCCTAAAAAATTGGTTTTGCATAATAGGCCCTTTAAACCGTTGCAATGGGGAAATGTGACATCTGTGCAAATGCGGGACAAAGATTTGACATCCAGTTGAATGATGAAAAGAGATGTGCTGTGGTACCTGCTATATCTGCCAGTGGTTAAAAATATTAAAACTGCTCTGTGTAACTGCTGTGAAGTTTTAAGATCAGTGTGTACACTGACTGTAACTATAGCAGCAGACAGGATTAATGGCTTTTTGTTTTATGAAGCCAGTTTAATAAAGCAAAATGTATAACTGTTTCTGTATTGTTTTTGCAACAAAACAATGTGTTCTATTACATCTGGGTAATTGGAATGTGGAAAGAGACTTTTGGTTAAGTTGAACTCAGCTAAATTCAATTCAATTCAATTTTATTTATATAGCCCAATATTACAACAATAGTCGTCTCAATGGGCTTCATACCTGTAATTGTATACTAAACATGAAGTCATACAATGCAATAGGTATTGGCTAAACTAAACTAAACAGACTAAGCTAAACTGGGCATCCCTACCATAGACCCTCATCCCCGGTAAGGAAAAACTCCTAAAATAAACTGATTCCGGAAAGAAAGAAAAAACCTCTGGGGTGTCCACATGAATGGGGGATCCTCTCCCAGGACACAGAGGCGATACACCAGAACTCTTAGGGTATGTCCGAATTCCCACCCTAACCCCTATATAGTGCGTTTGCCATTTTGTAGTGCTGTCCCAATCTACAATTCCAAAATTGAGTGCCCTGGAAATTTCCCAGAAGTCTCTGCGAAAAACCAGTGTGCATCGCTGCTCACTGAGCGATTATAAACCACAATGCATTGCATCTGAGCAAAATTATTTAAATTTATTTTTTGGATAAAACATCGTTTTTATCTTCAGAAGACAGTGGACTCATAAAAAATTGTCGCAAAACACTCATTTTAATTAGACTTTAACTTTGTGAAATTGATGACGTCCTATCCGCCGTTAAAGGAAAAGAAAAAGTAGTGAGCAAGGTGTCCGAATTGCTTTTAAAATTCTCGGCACTACATAGTGTCGCGCTATATTGTTTTTAATTAGTTAGGGGTCAGGCTGGGAATTTGGACACAACCTTGGAGAAGAATTAGTTTATCTAACCCTACAACTACATGTTTAAATAGTCCAGCAAATGAGCTTCATCCGGATGGAACTGGGGAAAGGTTAGGGGGGGGGGGGGGGGGGGGGGGGTCAGATTTTCTGTGAACCCAACATACATGGAATTCAATGTATTAATTTGTTACCCACTTTCTTTGTTTTTTCATTCATTTGTCAGGTTTTACTACATGATGGATCAAAACAGTACACTATGGAAAGGCGTCAAACAAAAAGAAAAAAATATTTTCAAAAATTAGCATTTTCTTCTCTTCCGTTTCCCTTTCTACTTCATTTTCTGTCCCTTTTCTCATTCTTCACTTTCTGTTTTATTCTTTTTTTCTTTCTGCACTTTTGAACCTATTGTTTTTCCTTCTTTTTCTTACTGCTGCTCTTACCACCTTTTTCATGTCACACAGCCACTGCGTTTTGCGCATATTGCACGGATAAAAACCGGTCATACTTGAATATACGTGGAAAACGTGAGAGGTTTTGGTCTTTACGAAAAAAATGTACAGGTGTATTATGAATGAACCACGTTAAAACCACAGAAGAAGTACGAATAAACCGCGGAAAGAACATGTAAATCAACGTAGAACATGAACCATGCGTGATTATTGCGCTGTTTATATGAAATTCATTCGTGCATTAATTACGTAATTTGAATGTTATATTTGCGCCGTATGCATGCTATAAAACGTATTCATCGGAGTTACAGTACATGCATGAAAAGTCTGCAAACTACAGAAGTCTCAACTGACCAAAAAGTTTGAACAGTTGCTATTTTTACTATTTTTATCGTTTTTAATGTGTGTGGGTTTTAGGAGTGTCAGCAGATGGCAATTTTAAAATTTTCTTAGGGATTATTAAAGACCTATTCTATTCTATTCTATTCTATTCTATTCTATTCTATTCTATTCTATTCTATTCATACTGGTTTGTCATAAAGTTTTCTGAGAAATGTCTAGGGCACTGGAATGATAGATTTGGACAGCACTACAAAATGGTAAACGCACTATATAGTGCACTATGTAGTGGGTAGTGAAGGAATTTGGACACAACCTTTGTAAGAGCAAAGTGGGGAAAGGCAGAGCTAACATTCCTTATCACCGCAGTGCTTGGCTGCATTTGCTTTGCCGGTTAGTTTCAATTGTTTCATCGCTGCAAGTGCATTTTTCCTCACTTTTTTGGGCTAAAGTCTAATATCAATTTTTTGCAATTTTAGGGTACCACAATACTAGTGAGAAACTGAAATGACACGATAGCCCCTTTCCTGGGGCCGGATACATGGATGGGCCAGGCCCGCCCTTCCACCTGGTTCTGGCTCTCCGTAAAATTGGACGCACCATCTGAGTTTGGATCAAATCATACTTTGTTTTTTTTTGTTTTTTTATAAAAGGGGCTCCTCAAGGTTTGTGTATCTCAAAAGGCTTAACAATTAAAAAAACAGGCACACAACTTTAAATAAAAAACCCAACCTATTTTTTACCCTCCACCTCGCCGTTTACACATAAAGACCATGACCTCACACACCATGAATATTTCTTATTCATGAGAGATTAAGAAACGGAATTTCGATTCATTGTATGTCGAGCACGTGAAGAATCGACAATAAAGTCACTGATAAAATAAACTCACAGCCCCACTTTGATCATCTGAGGTTCTTTCAGTGGTCCTATATTTGTGATCATGCTGACCTGCGTCACTGCTACAAGCTTTTCAAACTGAATATTTTCATCCCCTGCTGATTCACAACGAATTGAATGAATACTCAGAAATGCAATTTTAATCATGATTTTCTTTATATATATATATATATATATATATATATATATATATATATATATATATATATATATATATATATAAAACCTCCTTTGTTACAAAAATGTTACAAGATGTTAAAAACATAAAAAACACAATTTTCATTGGAGTGGATATTTAAATGCATCCGTTTTAATAAAAAGGATAAAAGATTAATACATTTCCTGCATCTGCGACGGGCTTTTATAGTTCGTCTTCGTTTGAACCTTCTCATGTTCTTCACAGTTTCTTTAAAAGTTAACAGTTTCTTAATGTGTTGCGATGTGTCTCATAAGATATGTCATTTTCAGCTTTTAGAATAGACAGTGGCGAGACAGTCGGAGTTCTCTTAGTGGCTGGGCTGCTGATAGGAGTGTCTGGAAGAGCTGCTATCTGTGATTTAATCATCAGACCAGAAAAACTGTTTACATCATTTTTTGCCTGTTCTACTTTTTGGCGTGTTCTAAGCTCTAGACTTTCACTTGTTATCTTCTCTCTGTCAGAAAGCTGTCCAAACTAAGATAGTTCTCTCTTAAAAGATTAGTTTTTTATAAATATTCAACTTTTACAAGTTTACTTTACCTCAATGTTTTCATATTTACTCATCTTCTAAAAATTAGTTGATAACTATGTGGAGTTGAATTTAAACAGAGACATAATGGATTTGCCATCATCTTGCCTTGCTTCTGTGTTTCTGATTGGTTGAAGAAGATTTTGTTTATTAAATGTGATGCAAGTGAAAAGGGAGCAAAGGTTGGACATAAACAGTGCTGTTCATGCCTGACTCTTTTTTTTTTTTTTTTTTTTTTTTTAACTTGTCCTGTCCAACAGCTAGGCAGACAGATAAGAGCTGAGGGCCTCTTGTGTTGGACATATTTTACTTTAACAAGAGGGGTTATTAATCTTCGGACAAACCAAAGGTATGTCTGAATAAACCCCTTTTGTAATTGAGGCCAAACTTTATTAATTTCAATCATGTTTGAAAATCTTTAGTGTTGGACCGGACGGAAAAGGAAAGAGGGGAAGAAGAGAGAGGGACGTTAGAGAGAGGGGGGGGGGGTAGGAGGGTGATAATAGGAGGGGAAGTGGGGTAAGACCATGAAGCAGCATAAAGCAACAAGTTTACTGGTTGTTAATCATTATGGTAAGGTTCAAATGTAGTACAAAAAGGGCGGGGCCTATCCACACACACACAAATGTTATAAACACACCTGCTAGCTGCAAAAATGTCCACCTGTCATGTCCATACTGACATGTACACAAAACAGATAGTGTTCACACGTATACTTATGCCTTAAAACCAACTAGTGTGAAATATTTCAGTCGTTCAATCATGCAAACTGGTAGTGCAAAGGTGAGCTAACACCTGGGGGGTATTCCAGAAAGCAGGTTATGCTAGCTCTCACGGTAAGTTTGAGGCTAAGGAAGTTGATAACCTCAGTTTTCTGTTCCAGAAATGGAGGTATGTTTCAGGGTAGGTCAAGTTGCCATGGCAACTCATGCTCTGAACATAACCTGGTCTGGAGCAGGTTTAGTTGAAGCTTAGTTTGTTTTCAGAGAGGTGAGGCAGCATGGAGTGTTCATTTGAAGATGATTTAGTGGATGAAGAAGCTCAGATAATACTTTTTTCACAGTGAGAGGGTGACAAGACCACATTTGGATGTTGGAAAAATATTTTTTTTACTTTGATCTAACTTAATTATTTGTTTCAGTTAAAATAAATCCTTTTTTTTGTAAGTCGGTTTAAAATTACACGTAGTTATCAGACAGTTATTTTACTTTCATTGAAATTAATTCAATTAAGTAGGTGTAACTTTGGTGCAGCTGTCAGATCAGCACCGCAAAGGATTCTGGGATATCATTCCCTTTGCCTGTCTGAACGGATTTGGGTTTAAGTGTGGGTTTTTGACCTAATGAATTTAGTTGTTTAGCTGTTTTACTGTGTTTTGCCGAGTCATTTTGCCCTACTGAGCTTACGTCTCTGCACCATGAATGAGAATGAAGGAGAAGATGATGAGTTTATATAGCACACCTACCTGCCAATGCTGTAATGACAATGACGGTAAATTCCGCAATGAGTTTTTGCACGCCGTGCATTTTTCCCCCCGTCTTTTTTATTGTTATAACAATGAGAATATCTGCCAGCTCAAACTTAGACATTTGAGAGTTCAAGAAATATAATTAATTAAGATGGAAAAAAGATTAATTGAATTGGAGTAATATGACATTTAGTTAGATAAATATGTAAATTTGAGTTGTATAAACAATTATTGAGTTTTATAGACGTAAGAAATTACGTTGAATAAATGTAACTCAATGTTTTGTTACCAATAGAAGTAATTCATTTAAGTTGGCAAAATTGGATAAGTTATATATATATGCGTCACAAGGAAAATGGAAACAAGATCAGAAACTCGTGCGTTTACTTTGTCTGCTCATTTTCTACACGCAGAAACTCTTTCTTTTGATGATGCAGCCGTGTTACTTTTTTGATAGACGTGTAATCTTCATACGCCGTCATTAAAATCTCAGACTTCGTCTCACTGACGGAAAGCGTTTTATTTTCACCAGACGTTTCCATGGTGACTCCAGAAATCTGCGATCCATTGAGAATGTCTTTATGTACCTCCTGTGCACGTGCGTTAACCCAGGGTTACCAAGTCGAGCGTAATTACGCCAACTCATATCCGGTCTTTTGGAACCGACATACCCAGAGTAAGCAAGTTCAGGCGGATTTAAGCCAGAGTTCAGGCTTAAAGTCAGGCTAGTTTAAACATGCTTCCTGGAATACCCCCCTGTTCTCAGGTGAGTGTTTATGTTCTTCTAAAATGAATGGTGGAACGTGACAAGAAGGAGGGAGAGTGCCCAGCCATCCCCACCCCAAGACCCCCACCGCAGCAGCAGCGGTAGCCGAAATCCCCCCAACGCCACACGGGAACCGGCAGGGAACAACCGCCGCCTGGGCGACCAAGCCCGCCACCCAGGCCAGGGCCAGCAGGACCGCCGCAAGGCCCCCAGAGCCAGAGAGCAGGGAGGCACGGAGGGAAAGAGAGCGCCGCCCCAGCCCAACCAGGACAGCAGCTCCCCCGCCGCGCCGGGAGCGCCCAACGCAGGGCCCCACCGGAGAAGGACGCCCACAGCCCCAGACGAGCACCCCACCACCACCCAGGAGTTCGGGCATCCCCCCGCCCCCACCCCAGGTACGAGCCAGGACCCCCCAAGGGAGATCTGCTCCGCACTCCAGGCAGCCATCCGCCCGGCCCACGGTTGGTCCAGGGAGGAGCAAGGCAGGGGCCCGCCGCCGCCGCCCAGGAGGGGGAACCCCGGGGAAAAAAGAGGGCCCACAAGGGGTGTTATAAATATGGCCCGACCAGGCTCGGCCATGTTGGAAGTTTGGCGGGGCCCAGCGCTCAGGGGCAAGGACCAGGACCCACCCCCCAGGGACACGAACACCCCCGGCTCAGGTGTAATATGAACCCCCCCACCGTGCGGAGAGAGCACCGCCGGGCCCAGGGAGCCAGCACCCAAGGGACACGGCCGCCATCGCCAAGGGGCCCGCACCCCCCACCAGGGAAGGGGTAGGGGACAGATGGACCCAGGTCCCACCTTCCTTGCAAAATGTGTGTGCGTGTATGTGTGTTTGAAAGGGTTTGAAAGGGTCTGCCTGACTCTTTCTATGTATTATTTACTTAACAAACCAATGTACTGACATATAGACCAGAATACCATCTCCAGATGCTGGATTAATGTTAGATTAATGCTGGATTAATGTGTTAATGTTAGATTTAAATAAAAGCTATGCTTAAAACAATCTACCTCAATTTTAAGACGTGTTTTTTGATCCATCATTTTTTAATGGTCTTGTTTTGGGGAAGATTAGGTGATAAATAGGAATAGCAGACAAGGCAAGTTTATTTGAATAGCTTGTCATGTTCAGCGACAACTCAAAGTGCTTTACATAAAACAGTAAAAGAAACATTCAAATGAAATAACACAGGACTGATTATTAAAATAAACATTTAAAGAAAGTTAAAAAGATCTGATTTTCAAGTAAACTTTAAAGTAACAGTGCAGATCTAAACTTTTGAAGAAAACTAATCAAGTACAGCTGAGAACAGGTGGAGCTTGAACCTGGACTTAAATAAACCGAGTGTTTCAGCTGATCTAAGGCTTTCTGGAAGTCTGTTCCAGATCTGTTGGGCATAGAAGCTGGATGCAGCTTCTCCATGTTTAATTTGGACTCTTGGAACCAACCATAGATGCCTGGAGAGGTCTGATTGGTGCATTCTGGGTCAGGAGGTCATGCATTGATATTTGTTAAACTGATACTTAAATCAATTTAAAATGTTTCCAGGATTCTTGTTTACGGTTTGATCATTATCTCCTGGTCTCTTTAAAAGCGTTCCCAGTGGTCTTTTTTTTTATTTATTAGGGCCATCTCGTTTTTAGCCAAAATTGAAAAGAGCATAGTTCATAAGAAAATTGGCCTCTGAGTTATGGGCAGCACTGTTGGTGGGGAGTAAGCCTGTTCACACTTCCCCCCATCTCTTGGTTTACACTCTCTCCTGCTAGCTTACAGCCCCTCACAAACCCAACCTAACATTAGCGCTGCAACGAAAATGGTGAGCAATATTGGAGCAATCCAGCCATACTGTTTGGAGTCAGATACCAGCTCAGTGTATCAATCATATGTCAATTCCATCGGAGCTGACGTATGAATATGTCATATGTGCATAAATATGCAGATAAACCCTTCAAAAAGGGGTGCTAACAAATTCCAGCAGTGACCACAAGAAAATAGACAATTTTCATCTAAAACAAAAGATGTCAAACTTATCAGACCATGTGTGGTCCTGCTGGATTCACCACAGCTATGGGAGAACTGATAACATGTCCTCAGAGATTTAACTGATCATTCCCAAATAAAATCAATATTATTGAAAATGTGACAGAGGTGATGAAAGTAGAGGGCTATTTGATAGGATTTCCATGAATTTTTAAATTTTTTTAATTTTCATGATATTTATTGTTTTATATATTTTTAACCATCTTTAATTTGTTGCAAATGTTTTTACAATTATAAAGACTTTTAATGTTTTTCAATGCTGGTGAATTTGGATTTCGTTGTTTTATTGTATTCTTTTTTTCTATGCCTGGAGAGTCTGGTGTTGTTTTATTTTCAGCCTTTTTTGTGCAAACTCTTTTTTTTCTCAATGTGTTCAATTTTTTCTTACAATCCTCAGCTTTTCTTTCATTTTTTTCTTGAGAGTCTTTTTTATAGGGTTGTAATAATTGATCAATTCAATTAATTCCTATTCCTACAACCCAACCAGATCAATCTGCCGAGGACAAGAGAAATAATGTAGGGTGCCTAACCACTAGTCATACATTTGAGCAGTGGCGGTTCTACACTAACTTACTCCCTGGGCGAGTAACCCCACCAGCCCCCCCCCCCCCCCCCCCCCCCCCCCGCGCACACATACAAAATTTGACAACATCCTGTTGTGTTCCCTATCTTCTATTTAGCCATTTAACTCAAAAAATGCATGAATTTTCTAGACTCGTATTACAGGGGGGTCAAACTCAGTCACACAGAGGCCTAAGTTAAAAACACGCTTAAGGTTTTGAGCCGGAGAAGATAAACATTTACTGAACTACACACTAAAGCTAAACTTTTAAACCTTTTACACTGAACTTTTTGAACATAAATATGAATAAAAACAGGAACATTAATCCAGAATAACTCAAGTTAAACCTTAAATAACTTTTAATATTTTGTTCTCCATTTAAATATATTCTGTCAAAATTATACAAATATGAACATGCTGCAGGACAAAAAACAAAGAAAGCCTGGAAATATTAATAAGAAATTACATATCAAATAATTCCATTTTTTTGCTCTTTCATCATTTTTTAGAGCATTTTTTTTTAGAGCTGGACTCCTGCTTCATTTTTAGCAATAATTTCTTAATGTGTGACGTCCTGTGTGTGTCTTTGTGAAACATAACAGAGGGGTTAGATCTAAAAAATGAAACTTATTGTGATTAATATGTTTAGGTCTTATAAAACATTAAAAACTAAATCTTAGAAATCATCAGTGGGATTACTCCAAAAATATTTGGCATTTCCCTAAATTTGTGCAACACCAACAGTAGAAATCCTCCAAAAAAACTCAATCCATAAAAAATGGTCTGCGCTCATCCCCCCTCCCCCTCCCCTTCCCTCTGACACACGCAGCTCCGTCTCTATGACGGGAGGCGCAGCTGCGGCCCAGAGTTGATTGTCAGATAGAAAAAGACTCCCAATCACCTGTTAGTGTGATTCAGCCAGCCACCGGCGAGTTGCGCCCCCCTCTCGAGTTTTTTGACTTATGTTCCAAACACTACCGCAAAGAGGTGTGGCCGCAAGCGTCTTGTAGCAGAGGGCGGTGGTCACGTGCGCATCGGGTCTGCTGTGTCGGAGCAAAGAATTGTGGGAAATAATCTCCATTGCCTGCTTTTTTCGAAATTGGTTTGAGCACGGATGTTTGTTCTGCCTAATTCCTTTTCATGTGCCTGTTTTACGTTGTTTCACTCTGAGGTATTCTTTTTTTTTTTTTTTTTTGCACCATAAATGTGAAGAGGAAATAGTAGGAAGACATTCTTAATAGTCTGATGTGTCAAAATAAAAGCATTAAGTGTCGGCTGCTGAAGCAATTTCAAATTAAAAGCTCCAAGCTTCCTCTTTGAATTAAGTATGTAGCACATTATGTGTAATGCATCAGGCACGGCAAATGCCGCCCCCAATGACGTGCCGCCCTGGGCGACCGCCCACATCGCCCATATCAAAAACCGCCACTGCATTTGAGCAAATATATCTAAAGAAAAGTGATTATCTATGCTAAAACATAATGCCAGTACAGTAAACCCTTGTTTTTCGCGGGGGTTACGTTCCAAAAAGAACCCGTGATAGGCAAAATCCGTGAAGTAGAAACCTTTTTTTTTAACAATTATTATACAATTAAATTCTCTATTATACATTGAAAAGAAAGAACAAACCGTTTTACAGGCTAAGGAATTGTTTCACAAATAAAAGTACTTTAGAAAAGGTTTTTCAACAAATATCTTCTGTATTGTACTGTCAAATAAGAATTTTAATCATCAATGTGAACAGAAGGCTTCAAATCGCGGAGATTAGCCCCGCCCACCGCGACCCGAGTATTTGGATTAAACAGGAAGATATTTAAAATGATTTTTAAAAAAATACAAAGTACGGTCAGACAAATAGTGACTCGGGTGTATTTCACTGCTCTTGAGCCGCTGCATCCTGACTCCGCTCTGCAGTCTCCCTTTGAAGCCCGCGGTGCAGCTGTGTTTGTTCGGGAGAAGAACACAGTGATTGACAGTTGTTGTTGTCGCTCCTTTTTTTCATGGGTTATAGAGAAACTCGAAATTGCAAGATGATTTGCACGTATCTGTTGTAAATTTGGCACGCTGATTTACGTACGTGTACATATTAAACTGCAATGTTATTGACGCACAGGTAGAGAAGTGGAGTGACTTTTTAGCCAATCAGAATGCAGAACACAATGCACGATGCAAATCCGTGAAGTAGCGAAACCGTGAAAAGTAAACCGTGTTATAGCGAGGGATCACTGTATTCACAATTCCTTTAGATGTAACATAGTGAGTAAGTCAATCAATCTTAAATGAATGATTTTATACATAATAAGACTATTCTATGTGGGGACATGTTTTGTCCCGACTCTCAAGAATCAGTAAGTACTATTTTTTAACTAAGAAGCAAAGTAAATGATGGATTTAGTGCTAACAAAGGCAACCATTTGACATGGGATTAAAAATTGCAACTGAGTGCAGGAGATGTTGATGGCAAACACCACCAGGGGGCGCTAGCTGATATGATAATTCAACACCACCATTCACAAAAACATAGAAAGGACATCATTCACAGTTTATGATTATAGAAGCATTAAGGAAATACTGACCAACTTGTAAATATGTTTCATGAAGTTGATTCTGCACAGTAGAATTTTACTGAACTGATTGTTCTTTAGAATTCACTTTTTAAACCATTTTTGATGCAGCGACATGTATTTCGTGTTGTTCAGGATTACTTCTTTTCATGTTTTGTATGAGATACTGTCAATTTTCATGTTTTTTATATTTCATCTTACCATGTCGGTTGTTCACTGTTCTTTACATAACTATAGGAAAGCTTTAATTGAATTCTGCCAAAGCCCAGCTCACCTGATTCTGCTTAGTTTCAAAACTCTCCTGTCTCCCCTTCTATTCATGAGGGTCAAGGAAATAGGGCAAAAGAAAAGCAGATAAGAGAAGGTTTGGTTTTTAACACTTCAGATTCACTCAGAGTGTAAATGTTTCGGATTTGATTTCTATTCTTAGAGGTTTTAATACTGAGCTACATGTTGTTAAGTACAGTCAATATTACCATCTCACGTTCTAGACTTTGCCCCACTACTGCTTGACATCCTGACCCACAATTAGTTTCACAAGGATGACGGCGATGATGGTGGGGCTGGTTTTCATTTGGTCCAGCTCAGACTGGGTCAGCCGGCTTGTCATAGTCCGGTGGCTTCCATTCCAGAGCGCCTCACTTAAGCTTGATGGAGATGATGGATGGCCCCGGGAGCCCAGGAACTTCTGCTCTCCATCAGCCGGAGCAGTCTCTGCTGCTGACAGCGCAGCACATACAAACATTACTCTTCCTCTCTCTTAGCTTTACATGTGCAGCTCCTACCAGTATTGCAGGTATGGATGGCAATATCTGTGGTTCAGGGTTCAGTTTTGTACGCAACGCAGATCTACATCTGTTTGGACGGTTCCATCATGGCTTCTTATTCAAAGATACTCAACAAACTGGTGGAGAGCCTTGACTTTGAACTGGGAAAATTAAACAACATTTGGAGTTAGCTGTACAAAATCCAATGTTATATAAAGAGTATAAAGCAAGACACGTCGGCACAGCACAGGTGTTACAACATTGTGTCTATAGAAAGGCTTCTCCAGACCGTCTGCCATAACTGATAAGAAGAAACGTGTTGTACATTTTATACTCCATTTGCTTTGATTGCCGCCCTTCGAGAAATCTGTAAGGTTAATAAAAAAGAGACTTCACTTTGAGGACTTGGTCTTCAGACCTGTGGAATGCACCAAAAAGTTCAAGCAGTTGAACTTTGACCAAAGGACTTGGATTTGGTAGTGACGCATGGGTACCATTATTTTTATCTCGCAGAAGTGCCAACCATTTGTAAAGATCGTGGAGGAGAAATTATTTACCGCAGTTTTTGCTTGGCTGGAGTTCTATGACACCAAGTCTTTTTTATATCAGACCAGATTTGTGAAATGAAAAGCCTGGAGCAAGATTCTTGAGATTGGCACCACTTCAACAGCCTCTTCTAACTGTTATGTGATAGCATCAGGTTCCAGGGTGTACACCACATACTAAAAAGACGTTCAAGAAACTGCATTTAGCAAGTCCTTGGACGCGCATCACATGCCCGGTGTACACGTACACATTTGACCTTAACCCTTGTGCTATCCTATGGGGTCCAGATGACCCGATCCTTACATTGAAGTGTTCTCCCTAACATGACAAAGTTGGATCAAGGTGAAGAGGATTTCATGTAATCACCAGTGAAGATCACAAATCATTGAAGAAAAAAGGTTCAGAGCACTGTCTAGTGGGGTCTAGATGACCCCACTCCCAATGTTAAAGTGCCTAGGATAGCACAAGGGTCACACCAACACATTTTGAAAAGCGCCTAAAGCATTTATCTCTGCATCAGTATCCGCTGATTTACATTTACAGTTGCATGAGCATGTCACTGCTGTAAAGTGTTGCATGTCAGGACAAAGTTGCTTTTCGCTGCTGCAGAATCCGCAGAAATTACCTTAACTTCGTAAACGGTGGAAGACTTACGGTGGTTGAAAGAATGTCAACACTGGAGCTAAAGCTCCAGCGTTAAAGGGTTAAGTAGTTGCACATCATCTGTTTCATGTTTTCTTTGGAGTTTCTGAGCTCTAAATATTAGATGATGAAGAATCTGTTTTCTAAACAAGCCAACAAAAACTATTGAAGGATTGTCCTACTACTTTGATGTATTGCTCTAGCCTTTCTTGTAATTTGAGTGACTTTTTTGAATTCCTTCCTTTTCATTTCAGTTAATCTCTCAACAAATTCATCTCTGGAAAACATTGGACTAAATTGAACCTAAATTACACTAAATACATTCTCAAAAACTATAAATATGATGGATTCAATCAGTAAGGACATTTTCACTTCTTCATTCTCTTTTTTATATGTCTGCAATGCTTTGTTTTACTGAAACAGTAAAGAAACAACTTTTTTTTTAAACTGCCAAGAGATACCAGGATCTTAAACGCATTTATTAGCTTCTACTGTCCGAGCCTTGAGACATGTACCTGTTCAATATGCACCAATCACAACACAGGAAAAAATAAGAAACCTTATTTTAATCATTGCAAGCTTTTTCAACATAATTTTTATTTATTCTTAAATCCTGTATTGCTACAGAACAAATACATCAAATTCTGCTAAAGTCTCTCCTTTTTTGTGATGAACTTTGCGTTGGATTTCGTGCAAAGGGTCCGTAAGAATCCAGCTGCTGCTTTAAACAATGCAGCTTCAAAACGAGAAACACAGCTGCACACACAGCGGCTGCGTGCGCAGCTGATGGGGAATCAATAAAAGCCCTAATGAAAAACAGAGGATTAGGAGAGAGGATGATAAAGGAAATATTAATCCACATCCTGCTGAGATCTGGGAATGACTGGAACATGTCCATCTTTTGAACAGCAACATTTATGCTTCTATTAAAATGCTCTATTAAGTACAGCAGTGATATAATACTTTGCATATTGTTGATGCAAGTCATGCCCAATAAAAAATCCTGGCATAAACTCTGAATTCTTACAGCAGCAACACGCTGCTTATGACAGTCATGTCAAAAGATTAAAAACTGACAGATTCACTCCAATTCTGTGAAGATCCTTCACTCACATGGATTTCCTGAGGGTATTTAGGCAAAAGCTAAATAAAGCTATGATAGATTTGTCTAATTATCCTCGTAAACATTTGCCTTACAGTCAGAGGGACTTCAATACTGTTTTACTGTTTGAGTTTTCAGCCTTCTAAAACAGATTCTGGCATAAAGAAGCTACTTCTGAAAAACTGCATTTTGTTTCTTTGCAAAATTAATAATAAATGTAGTTAAAAAAATAATAAAGTAAAACCAAACTAGTTAAAAGTAACCTAAAATCCTCTCAGTACTTTTGAAGTATAGTTTTTTTTAGGTCAGATCAGATCAGGGGTCTGCAACCTCCCGTGCTGCGAGGGTCTGAGCCACATGTGGTTCTTTTATCTCTCCATTGGGGCTCTTTGGCTTTGGAGAAAAATGCAAACAATCTGAATAAATAACGGGTTTGTTGGTTAACATTTGCCTTTATTAAAGCTTTTTAAATGAGGTACTTACGATAGTTAGACGTAACTGTCTTTTTCTTTTTTCTCTACCACTGCTGACATTACATTCAATCAAGAGGAACTGAGAGCTTTACCTTTCCTCCAACACGCACACGTCATTTAGTCGAGCTAAATGATGGTAAAAGCTTTACTTTAGTATCAATTTTTTTATTATTATATTAGGTTTAAAGCTTGTTTTCTTATTTCATGTTTAGTTGTTGTCAAAGTTTAAAATGTGAAGTATCAATGCAAGTTAACTGTAGCACTAGAATGATCTTAACTGACACAGAATGTACTTGTATGTGCTACTGTTAAAAGTAATATCATTGAAATATAACACTGCCATTAACTGATAATTGTAAATATTTATTAGCTACATTTATAAATGAATATCTTGATAGCCACAAAAAAGACAAATAAAGGGTATTTTCTGGTTCTTGCTGGGTTTTGGTCGTTAAGAAACTGGACCAAATGGTTCTGTCTGGAGTTTCAGACTCCTGGGTTAGATTTATATCAGATTCAAAGAAACCTAAAATTTCCTTAAGATTCCTGATCTTCAAAAGTTGCCTTTTTTTAAGAAATGCTTAATGTTAAAAACAACAATGACACTAAAAGTTAGATCGATATAAAATAGAGAGAATGCTATTTAGTTTGCATGAGCAATTACAACAACAAAAGTACACATGTTGCATGCATTTGCATGCAGGGTCTAAGAGCGTTTACAAAGGGCATGGCTCGACTTACACAGTGTCACAGTGGTTGATCAGCACGAGGAAAAGGCTATTTGGCACAAGAGCTCAGTTAAGGATTGTTGTTTTAAGGAGCAAAAACCAGCGAATCCATCATGAACAGCAACATTTTTTGTGTATTATTAACTAATTCTACATGTTCCAAAAAATATTTTTAAACGTCACACAATCAAATATTTAGACTGCTGTAAAAAGTGTCACATATCATTGAAAAAAAAAGACAAATAAAGACTGAATTTCACAGCACATCAACCTTTACTCTTTAAAACTGTATTTGTCCTGGTTGGTTTGATGGTTTAAACGTTTCTAACAACCAATTAAATTTTTTTTATCCTTTTCAGTTCTAGTTTTATTTTATTTATTTTATGTTTGAAAATATAGCAGCAAAAATAACTGATCTTCTATTATTTTTCAAAAAATATAAATATTTTTTTGTATTTCTCTGTCACTCCCTGATATATAAAATCTATGAGGAAAATGACAAAAAAAAATCATATTAAACAATTTAAGTCATCAATGATCCAAATGCATTATAAATTTGATTTAAATCTCAGTGTTTAACTTGTGAAATTATAATACAGTCTATTAATTACTTCATTCATGCCAAGACACAGCTGCATAATTTCTAAATGTCCAATTGTTTATTGTACTTTCTGCATGCTTACTTTGTTTTTTGTTGTCACTCTTCATGTGACCTTAACCCTGACTTACCTCACAGCTTCTAAACATGTACATCCATAGCATTTTAACATTTTTGAACCTGCCAACTTCCACAGATAAAGAACAACTCTTCTCCATGGAGTCTTTTTCTTAGTTGCCATTTTCTTCGCCGCACAACCCTAAAGTTAAGTGACATTATAGGTTAACACCCCCCCAACCCCCCAATAGTGATCAGCAGCGGCCTTATTTCAAAATATTTAGTCGTGATTCAAAGGAATCCACCATTGACATTTTATTTTCATAGACATTTTTTTTCTATCTTCTGATCATTTATACATTTTGATAAAATCATCAAGTTTCTGCAATCTCTTACGTTTCTGACTTTCTTTTCTTCCCCCAAGTAGTGTTAAATTCGGTAAAATTTTAATGGAAAATTGAGGTAAAAAGAAGGAAATTATAGCAAGTAAATGAAAGCAGCATAGATGAAATCAAAAAATGATATGAACGGCAAATTTCTTTACGTCTTCCACAGATTTTAAACAGTGAGGTTAACTCCAGCAGGTTTGACCATGAGCTCTTTGTGAACTGATAATCAGCAGGTATGCAAACTCAATTAAAGCAGTATTGCTTCTGCTCTGCATCATTCTGGCCAGTTCTATCATGATGCTAATTACCGAACATGTAGGGACTCTGATTTTGCTGCTGCTTTTAAAATGAAAACAGTTTATCCATTGATTTAAGAATATTTTGAGTTTGAAATTAATTAAATAAGATCTATTTTCCAAGTAATGATGCTCAGGGAAATGCAAAAACACTGACATCTCATGTCAGGTCAGGAAATAATGTGATGGCATGGCAGCAAATCTCTGAGAATTTCAGCTTGGATTGTTAGTAGAGAATCAAAATACAGAATTCCTCATAGTTCAGTTGCAGTTTATGTAGATGTTAGGTACAAAAGCTTGTTTTTATTATTTTTGAATGATTAAAAAATTTGAATAAACTAACAGGAATCCTTTAGTTGTATTTTTTTGTTGTTGCAAAAAGAGGAAGCCTAAAAATAAGAAAAGAACACTAATCTAAAAAAAAAACCCACACATACAAGAAAGTAACATTTCTACCCATGCACCAAGTCATTTTTACAAAACAAGAAATCTTGTAAGATATCAAAATCTAAAAAGGAGTTCCGCACGGGCATTAAAAATGGGGAAATAAAATGATTTCAAATTAAATGTTAAAATAGCTCAATAATACATTTTTTATGCACTCTGTTAGCAAATTGTAATCAGTTTTATTTACCTAAATACTAGTTTATTTCAATTATAATGACAAAAAATAGTGTAATAAGTGGAAATGATTCATTTTAGAACAAAATGTGACAACATGAGAATCTTATTTGACTCATTTAAAAAAAACTTATAAAATGTAAAACTAGCACTTATTCTTAGAACACAGTTCTAAAAATTTCCATCCAAAATAATGACAATAGAACTTTAAAAAACATCCTTAAAATTGAACCCAAAATTATAGTGCAATTGAAGTTGTTTTTTGGCCCTTTCGGCCAAGTTTTTCTACCATCAAGATTATGGAGAAAAAGGAATTTGACTTATTTTTGCAAAAATTGTACTATTTCTAGATCCTAACCCTTAATGAGATAAAACAGATCTACTGTGCTGATTTTGAGAAAAGTTTGGAAAGGTGTAGAGCAAACGAGATTAAAACAACTTAAAACCGGTCAAAATAGCTTGAATCTCTAAAAACAAGGATTTAAATCTTTGCAAGGATCAAATAGTTTGTAGTGTAGAGATAACTGTAAAGCTATTAGGTAAGTAACATTAAATTAACGAACGTAGTATGCATGTTTTTTTCTCTTTCAATATAATTTCTTCTATCAAATCATGAAAAGCCATACTGTATATGACATTTTAGATGTGTTTTTACATTAAAAAAATGACGGAATGAATGAAAATGAATGAAAGTATAGGGACTCCATTTCTCACCTGACAAAAAAAGCTATTTTGGAGTTCGTTCAGAGCTAAAAAGATGAATTCATGTACGAGGCAAAGACCATCATTTTTTTCTTCCTTCTCTTCATAGCCCACTTTCCTGCTGCTAACTGAAGACTGTTCTGTTTCTGTTCCAGTGCTTGTCAGATGTTGTCCAACACCCTGCAGCAGCTGGCAGAGCCTCACTGCGCAAGCAGAGATGCTTTCAAAGAGGATTTAGTAGCTCAGAAGAAAAAGAGGACACAACCACTGTTATATCAGCTTTTCTGTCGGTCTCCATGTTTCTATCTGCTGGTGGATTTACTGCTGTGAGAGCTGCTTCAAGACAACAGAGAGCTGTTTGCTTAAATCTTCAGAGCAGACAGGAAGCCAGGAGAAAATTGAATGAGGTGAGTCGTCAACATGCTCTGAATTAGAAAGACTAAGACCTAGAATCACACATAAGGGGCCTTGAATGTTTGAGCAAAGTCCAGAAACGTAGCATTTAAAAAATACATTGTTTTGATTTTTACAAAACACTTTTACCATCATTCTCTTCTACTGTTTTTTGGGGGGGTCTATCCAGCAGCTGAAAAAACAGATTAAAGGCCTGTTCACACCGGGACGAATTTCGCCGGCGATTTTCGCCGACGTTTAACGCCTCGTGACTAAACAAAGGGCCCCAATGAGAGTGTGCACACCGACGCGAAAAAACGCCAGGCGTTAAAGCGTCAAAAAAAAAAACGCCTCGGGTTCGTTTTTTTTTTTCGACGCGCCGCGTCGAAATCTACTCGACCAATGAGAACGGCGCTTTTGCTCACGTGTCTGGAGCTTCTGAAGTTACAGTAAAACACAACTTGGGGGCGCTCAAACAAAACTGCCTTGCTGAGCACACATACCAGCGAAGAAGATAGACGCCAAGTAGCGTCTACACAGCCGCGAAGCAATAATGACGGACATTCTAAAACATCCCCGAACCAAGCACCAGTTGGAGCTACTGGTGCTTGAAATATTCATGTTTTCTTTGTTTGATTCTGACAAGCGTGTAAATACTTGCTCTCTTCTTCTGAGTGAAAAGCGACTTTAAGAAGCGTAAAGTTGCGCAGCGCCACCTTGTGTACAGGAGTATTTCGGTTTTACATTAAGCGCCATCTAATGTCAGGGAATGAAATTGCATGTTCACTCCACTCATCGTCAGCGAAAATCGCCTGGGTGTGAACACAAAAAACGTGGCGAAAAACGCTGGCGAATAACGCCTGGCGAATATTCGTCCCAGTGTGTACGGGCCATTAGGCTAAGAACTTCATGTATGGACACATTTTATTTTTTACAAGTAGGGTTCAGTCATATACTCCAACCACTTTTGCATTTGAAACATAACTTTGGAAGTTATTTCCTTATTAGTGTTTTTAATGATTTTTTTTTTTTGGGGGGGGGGGGGTCAAAACCAGGCAGAAATAGAAATTGAGAAATGTGGGTAGGGGCATAAAGAAGGAAGGAGTTATGGAGCACAGGGAACAGTGAGGAGAGAAATCTTCAAAATAGAGAGAAAAAATAGTTTGAAGCTTGATACTATCAATGACATAAACAACTGTTACTAAAAATGTTTCATTTTTGTGTACAAAATGCTGACTGCACCAACTTGCACAGACATTTTTATGCTGATCCCGACAAAAACTGCATGCAAACACCTGCGCTGGAAGCTGTGTTCAGGTGAGTGTTATTTCCTAGAATGGTTAAAGAGACTAAATGTTCTTTATGATTTCAAGTTGCTCTGCAGTTCCTGGGGGACCTGTCAATGCCCATGTGGGCAATGACAGCGGCACCTAGAGGGGCAGGATTGGTAGGAATGGCCTCCCTGATCTGAACCTGAGTGGTCTTTTGTTCTTGGACTTCTGTGCTTGCCAAAGTTTGTCCGTAACGAAAACTTTGTTTGAAAACAAGGGTGTCCGTCGATACACGTGGCATCAGAACACCCTCAGCTGGAGATCCATGATCGCCTTTGTTGTCATTTCAGGCAACCTTTGGCCGTGTGTCTTGGACACTCCGGTAAAAAGAGGGGCAGAGCTGTCCACTGATCACTGCCTGGTCTTGAGTTGGATTCGCTGGAGGGGAGGTAGGCCGGAAAGACTAGGCAGACCTAAACATATTGTGAGGGGCTGCTGGGAACGTCTGGCTGAGCCCTCCATCAAGGAAGTCTTTAACTCCCACATCCGGTGGAGCTTCAAACAGGTACCGAGGGAGGTTGAGACATTGAGTCCAAGTGGACCATGTCCTCCACCTCCATTGTCTCTTCTGCTGATCAGAGCTGTGGTTGCGAGGCCTCTTGTGCCTGTCACAGTGGTAATCGCCAAACCCAGTGGTGGTAAGGTATGCAGTCAACCTGAGCAAAGAGTCTTACCAAGCCTGGCTGGAGGGGAAAGCAGTTTTTTGCAGGCACCAATTTCCGTGCAGGTGGGGAGCTGTTGGGCACAGGAAGGAATGTTCAATCCTGCTCACATGCCTTTTCTTGAGGAAGAAGAGGCTGAGGACTTTAGAGGAAGCTTTGCTTGTTTCCACAACAAGTTGCCTTTCTCAAATCCGAACCACTGCCCAGTCCGACCACCAGCTGCTTCTCCAAATTCCCACCAATGGCCCTTCCTACACTACCAGCATCTGGTCACTGTTTCTCTGGTGTGTCTGCTTCCGTACGCCATCATTCCCACCAACAGCTCACCCTAGTCAACGGAAGCAGGTCTTTCTATAGACGGACTCTTTGCATTCAGCTCTTTAAACCTATTACATTGAAGACTATTACACTACAGTAGTAATCATTTCAGTTTTTATTGTAAATGTTCTTTGTTCTTTATCAGGTGTATTCCGGCTTACTTATTTTACTTTCTTTCATCTATCTTATATCTTAGAGTTTACACGTCTAAGAATAAGCCAGTCCTATACCAGTGTGCTGCAGTAAACTAAATAGCGTCCACTCATTTCTGTCCATCCATCTTTGACTGTATAAGGGAACTGTACTGAGTTAGTGTCACGTCACCCAATGGCTTACTTTGGGCTCCAACTAAATGAAGTCAACTCCGTCACAGAACCAGACGTTATGAGTAAACAGTGAGTGGTCAAAGTCATCATTTCTATGGCAACCAGTCTCGGCAGTGAGGATTGAGCTTGTTGGAAGGCCACACCCCTGAGGGGTCACTCAGTCCAGTTCTCATGGAGTCAACGGTGTCCACCAAAAACTTT
The DNA here is from genome assembly GCF_053564925.1 of Oryzias latipes. Classification (NCBI taxonomy): domain Eukaryota; kingdom Metazoa; phylum Chordata; class Actinopteri; order Beloniformes; family Adrianichthyidae; genus Oryzias; species Oryzias latipes. The sequence continues at coordinate 12,447,434 of NC_136237.1, read as the reverse complement.
GATGACTTTCTGTTAGACTAAAACACAATATTTCCTTTTATTGGGAAATCATGCATCTCTTGTCTCTTTGGTGAGTTTGACAATGCAGTTTATAGGGTCCCTTATCAAAAAAAAACAAGAAAAAAAGTTCAGGAAGATAATCTAAACCATGATACACTTAGATTAAATTCCAGGAAATGTTTGTGTATTTGTATTTGTGCTATGAAAACAAGACACAATTAGTCAAAAATGCTAAATAATCAGAGAGAGAACCTTAAGAGATGTGTCTGTCAATGAAACTAAGACTTAATTTTTTATCAAAAGGATTTACATATTAACAATTGGAAAAAGTAACTAAAACTGAAGTTTTATTTAAAAATGTTCATTAATTTTTGAAAAAAAACATTTTTATTCTATGCCAAAGAGAAGACTGGCACAAACAAACACACCAATATAAGGTCCCATTGCTTCCCTGCTTGACATTCAGCAACACCTTTGTTGGGTCTAAGATCCCACAGGTATCCTACTTGTGACAGCAGTTCACTGCGCTCTGAGGGGCTGAGTAAAATACTCTGATTTACCACACTCAGATGTGTGATTACATGTGGAATTTTAACTTTAGATTCTGCATCAACAGAGTTTTGGATTTAACCCTTGTACTATCTTAGATGACCCCACCCTTACATTGACGTGTTCTCCCTACCATGACAAAGGTGGATAAAGGTGGAAAGATTTCATGTAATCCATGGACACCAGTGAAGATCACAAATCATTGAAGAAAAAAGGTTCAGCGCCCTGTCTAGTGGGTCTAGATGACCCAACTCCCAATGTTAAAGTACCTAGGATAGCACTAGGGTTACAGGTGTTTCTGTAAATGCAGATCAATGCTTTGAAATTGTCCCCAACTGAACCTGTGTTGAAACAAGCAAACTGCGTGACTTCTTAATGCGTGTATGGCTTTTTGTGGGCATGCGTCCTCCTACGGTCAAACATGGTAAAAGGAGAGAGAAAAAAGATTTCACTTTGATAGTATTAGTGTCTATTTGTGTGTGGTAGCTTGTGTGTTGAGCTGATGACCTGCTCTGGCTATTCCTCTTCTTATTTGTAGCCTTCAGAATGAGTCTAAAAGCAGAAAAATAGTTGGTTAACAGGACATATAGATTAGAGCTCATCTAAGCATGAAAAAACTAACTCAATTAAACTGATATTGACTGTCCTTTAGATAAAGGTTTTATAAAAGTTGGTCGGTCAGCCAAACGTTTGCTATATGTATCTGTTTAAACTGGATGTGATCTTTGGCTGATTCATTCCCTGATCTCAGCAAAGAGGACTCCAGTAACTGGCTGTTAAAGACCCACTCCAATGAAAATTATGTTTTTCAAGTTTTCAACATATATTCTTGTAGCATTTTTCTGATGATGGAGGACATATATAAATAAAATTAAATTCAAAATTGCATTTCTGAGTTTTTCTCTGCTCTGCTCCATTCTGATGCATCCACTGAAAGATGACTAGATCCATGCATGTCTGTGTTTTCCTCAGGCAGACAGCTGCCATCTGTCTCAAAACTGTATGTCTGGGTAGTGCCAACGTTTTTACAATAGAACAAAAAAGGGACTGAAGAGGATTTTCAAATAGCTTTTAGATGAGCATCCAGGTCTTTACGGTTCAAACTAGAAGCTAAACTCACCCAGCAGCAGCTGGCTCCCAGCTCATTTCCTAATGCAAATGTCGAAAATAAAACCAGGCGAATAAAACCTGCATCAACACGGCTCATTTGTAATGGATTGTAAGTTTCCTCCTTCATGGAGATCTGCATGCATGCGGAACAGTGTGCATGTTAGCCACTCTTTATTTTATGGTAGTGTCTGGGGTCCTTCATTTGGATCAGGCTTCAGCTATGGACTGCTATTCATCATCTGCACAACCATCAGCCTTTCCTGATGGTTGTTCACCCACCGGGTCAACCACTTAACCCACTTTAATCACAGGCTCCATTAACATCATCACAGCATTATGAGAAAATCAACGCAGTTACATAAGCTCTCTGTCACTTGTGGATTTTAAACAACAAAAAAAGTCTAATTAGCCAACCATGCAGTGTCTCTGAAGGGGTGAAGCTGCTGCAGAGCTGCAGGTCATCTGTCTGATGCCCACATCTGACGGAAGATCAGATCTCCAGATGCAGATCTGATTTTTGGAACCTGCACACTAAGCTGGTCACTTTTCTTGAACGTTTTTCAGACTATTTAGTTACAAATGGCGAAGATTACAACTATGCTCCTTTTTTCTGTTAATTAAAAGATCCCCAAAAATACAGTTTTTAATGATAACATATTTATAAAGCGAGAGATGATTTGAAATGGGAAAAGATAAAGGAAAGCATTAAAATAAAAGAATCATAAATCTGAAGTGAAAACATTAAAAATTATATTTAAAGCATTTGACAAGAACATTATGTAAAAATATTGAGACAGATTTTTTTTTGCATTTACCATTATGTTTGATTTAAGGTTTTAGAGTCAAAGTTTTACAAAATGGTTTGTTCTTTGGTGTCAAAGGCTGCTGTAAACTGATCATTTAAGAATAGAACCTCCGTTTTTAAGGGGGAGGTTTTATGAACAACACTCTTCACTCGTTTGATTTAGTCTTGTGAGCTTTGAACTGTGGCATAAATGCAGAAGCACAGGGCTGCGCTGGAGAAAGGGAAGCTGTTCCTGTCCTCCCAGGGTCGGAGGAGCGCGCTGCGTTTGGCTCAACCATCACGTCCAAACGGAGACGTCTCTGCCGCTGCAAGGTCAAACTTCAAATAATATCAAATGGCATTTTTAGATCTTTGACAAAAATGAAAGAAGAAAAGATAAATTCTTACAAAAAACTTTAAAATGCCAAGTTATTTGCGTTACAATAATTGAGTCGCTGTTTTTCCTGGAGGAACATATTATTCCCTTAAAATAAAAATATTTTAAGCTGTAAATGAAGGTTTTAATTTTTGTTAGTTTGTCAGTGTCAGTAAGATGGTTATCGCTCAAGTTCACAACAAGGAATAGGCCAGGAGAAATCATTTATTTCGCGGAAATAAATATTTTCTGCACACACTGACTGACGCGCCATAATCTTTACCCCACACACAGACAGACACACCGGTGCTCCTGAGCGCCAGTGTGGCGCGTTCCCAAAGCCACTTTATGTGCGTCATGATGGAGCCATTTTTTGCCACTAAAGTCAAAGTCCCGACGCGTTCCTGCGCGCCCTGTCCGCTTGTTGCGCTCTTTTGTTGGAACAAAAAACTTATGGTCAGCAGGGCCAATGTCTCTGTCTGGAGACTGACATTGATGATGCTCGAAGTACGAATTTTCTCAAACATCATTATCCTGCTGAAAAATGTTAAAGCTGTTTTCCAACAGAGGAGCATCTGAAGATCACGCCTCGGAAACAATGGTAATTCTTTTATTTGTCATTTTTCATCTGTAATAACCTTGATCAGGCTAAACGACAAAATAAAAAGTTGGTGCCTCCCATGACTCACAGACTAAGATGCGCAGAGACAATCTGATTACTCTGTCTGCACCTTGGTACATTTTGGGAGAAAGTTACTCTTTACTAAAAAGCTCAAATCTACTGCCTTTGGGTGGCGGCAGAGCAAAAACACTCAGAATTTAAAAACATTTTCTCACCAGATTAAGGAAATATTCCGAGTAAAGATTATTTTAGACGATATTGTTGGCCTGCAGGGTCCAGAAAACTCGTTTTGGATTAAATGATTAAGCACAAGTCCATTCCTTTCTTCAGATTTTCTCTTAAGCCTCTGTTTTCTTTCTGACACCATAACGACAGCAAAGACTCAATCTGCTGTGTAAAATCTATAGTTTTGAAGAGCGTCTCGGGTTTTAACTAAAATTTTTATAAAAAAAAATTTTTTAGCATCACACTGACAGTAAACTATATTTGACGATACATTATATAAGAAACCACAAAATAATTCAGACAAATTTGAGTCAATCCGCTAAATATACATATTTTGGTTTTAAGGGAAGCAATGTTTTAAATACTGGACATTAAAAATAGGAAGAAGAAATATTTTCTGTTGTTTTCACGATCGTTTTTATTGGTTAATTTTTTTGTCTATTTCTTTTGCAATATTTGTGAAGCAAAATAAAATGAATGGTTATTCCACTTCCAGACATGACAACTAAACTAAACCCCTCATTAAAAAAAAAACAATGAAACATGCGCACACTAAATGAAACGAAACCAACTCCTGATCTTTTGTTAAGACTTAACTCGTTTGAACTCACATATTAGAATAGAATAGACTAGAATAGAAACTATATTAATCCCACACAGTGGAAATGAAATCAAGTAAATCCTCAGATGAATTTTTTATTTTTTACGCATCCGTTTCTGACGTTGGTAAGAAAAAGTGACTGTTTTCAGTGCCAGTTTGTTCTTCCATAAAAAATGAGTAATTCTGCATCAGCGGGTTTAGAAGATGCATGGCAGAATTATATGTGTATGTTCCTAAATAGGTCATGTTAAGATGCGAGGGCATGGGGTAATGTGAACTCATATGGCGTCAAACTATCTGGGCTTGATGCGCGCGCAGCGTTTACGCTCTCTGCGTTTCCACGCGCGGCTCCCTTGGCCGCTGTAAGGGATATCCTCATGGCCTTGAGAGAACTGCAGAAAAATGCTGTAAGACAGTCTGACAGAAAACAGGCAGGCACAGAGCTTCCTCTTAAGTAATGGATTCCTGATCATGCGCATGGATGCGTGTGGACGCGCACATGGACGCACACAAGCAAACACCAAAGACTTGAAAGCCTTATTCTAGGAGTTTCTTCCCCTGCAGATTTTACACAGAATATCTCATGAAAATCCGAAATACTTACTTTTTTTTATATCACCATAACTCCCATATGAAAGTTATTTCAAGTGATCTTTCAGTGAGATGTAATTCTTCATGACTCGAAAAGAATTCCCATAAGTTGAACATTTTTTCACACGGAGACAAAGCCCGACTGCAGTGCTGCTTCTGACCAGCAGGGGGCAAGCACCGCCGCCGCCTTCACCTGCCTCTTATTATCACTGCTGAAACACCTACAATGAAATGATGAGGATGTGTGATGGAAGTTGAACAAAAATGAGATGAGAATCTGGAAGAGAGAATTTCAAAAAGATGAATTCAGTCCAGATGTACTGTTCATTCATCATGTCTAAGTCATTCAATATGTAAACAAGTTTTATTGTTTTCTGTCATTTAAAATGTAACATGTTGTGCAATTTTTTATTTGTGCATAACACTTATAGAGCCATTTGGTTAAGTGTCTTACTGACCCCCCCAAAAAAAAAAAGCTCAGAGAGAGGCGCAAAGGCTCTCTTTGTTGTTTGGAAAACACATTTTATTAATTTTTTGTGATCAATTTAACCATTCCTTTATAAAATGTATCTTTTAAATATTTGCAATAATTGAATTTTTCTTTCAAAATAAAATACACTGTGTCAAATGAGATCCTCCTGCTGCAACAGGTTTGAACTAGACATGCAAACGTTTTCTATCACTATGACTTGGATGCATCTTTATCCTTTTTCTCCCTTTACTATTAAATATTTGCTCAGTTATCTGACATGTTTGAGTTTATGAGGTGTGGGAAAGCACACAAGACCTTGATTTTAACGTCAGCAGTGGTACAAAAACAAAGATATTTTACTGATATAAGATTACCTCCTTAAAATTTTAAACACAAATGACAAAACCCAAATAATCTATTATTCATTAAAAGGATTTGCATTTTTCTCAAAACCCCAGAGAGCCACAATCACTGACAGTTAAGTAAGAACTGAACTGAACTGAACTGAACTGAACTGAACTGAACTGGACTGCACAACCACCACAAGTTGGAGCCGGAAGCAAGGCATTTTCCATGAATGACGTCACACACGATTAGTCCAGTTATATATATACAGTCAAAGGCCACAATAGAGAGATAAAAGAACCACATGTGGCTCCAGAGCCTCAGGTTGCAGACCTCTAATATAGACCTATGTGCTGAATGAAGACATTTATGAAAATCTATTGGATATTTTTTATCACCATATTTATTTTTTATGTAAAACTCAACTTTACTTACATTTTATTGTGCATTTAGGCCTACTGCTTTATGATGATGAGATGTATACATTTTCATGTTTCTGCATATAAATCGTCACTTTACAAAACATTTTAATTTGTTAATAATTTTTAATTTTTTTGATGTATTTCTTGATTACCGATTTGTACAAAAAATATAAATAGTACATATCCGTCAATAGTCAAACAGACTTTTTTTCCTACAATATTACGTGGCACTCTAATCATGTTTCTCATTCTAAACACTGTCCAATGAGCATATCTAAGATTAATACAAAGCAGACCACAGTCTCATGCTGGTTTGATCGTAAAAATGCCTTTAAGACAATTTTTTAAATGGACATTGAAGATACTTATCCTATGTGCTTTAAAGTGCAGCATTAACAGAGAGAGCCTTTTCATTTTCCTCCATTCTTTCAGGAGAAACAGATCAGCCGATCGGAGACTCATAGCTGTGTTTGTACAGAAAGTGTGTTTGGAAAGTGAAACACAAAGTTAACGCGGGGCAAGATCATTTAAAGACTTAAAATCAAGCTAAATAATCTCTGAAATGCAGAAAAGGGTGGTGAAAAAAGCCATGTTTAGGATAAAATGGCCTCTCTTTGGAGCTCCAGCCAGAACACATGCAGCTGTATTGTGGAGCAGTGGAAGGAAAGGCACGCTGACTCTGAAAATTTAGTGACAAAACACTTTTGTTCCAGTGAAGAAAAAAGCACAACTTGAACCAGTTTGACTTTTTAATTCTACTGATTTTATATATTTTTAAATTTTTGTTTGTTTCACTGTAGATTTTTCTTTTATTTGCATTAAGGTACCAACACCTTAAGGTACCAATTTCTTTTGTTAATGTGTATTAGAGTATTTCAATCCATTTTTTGTAGGAGTATCTTATTTTGAAATCATAATTCCAGTTTGTCATGGAGACTTTACATCCAATTTAATCAGCAGTTTTTATGCAGCCCCAAAGACAATGAAGTTTACAAAACAAAAATTGCGATGAGGGCGTGTTTAAAACATAAATCAACATCTCAAAAACTCTTTAGGGTCACACTGCCAACTATCGTGGACCTGGAAAAACAAACACTCTCCTCCCTCCTACCTTCAGGCAGGAGTGAGGCTGCATGATAGCTTTAAACCTTGTGCTATCTTAGATGACCTCACCCTTACATTGACATGTTCTCCCTACCATGACAAAGGTGGATAAAGGTGGAAAGATTTCATATAATCCATGGACACCAGTGAAGATCACAAATCATTGAAGAAAAAAGGTTCAGCGCACTGTCTAGTGGGTCTAGATGACCCAACTCCCAATGGTAAAGTGCCTAGGATAGCACAAGGGTAAATCCCACTGCCACCAGACTTCTGAACTCCTGCAAAATCCTCAGGTTTTTTCTCCACACTGTCAGGAGTCCTGAGCCACAGACACCACACAGAATGTGAATAATAGTTTAGTTTAATAATATGAAACACAAGTTGGTAAATATATTGGGTGCATATTTTTTTTGTCTCACTGCAAAAGAGTCAGTTCATCGCTATCCCATTTCTGCTTCACTACTTGTCAGGATTGACTTCCTCTTTACTCTTTATTCTCTTCAATGTCTTCCACTCCATCCTCACTGATCTTTGCTACTTCTTGCTTCACCACATCCACCTCTTCTCCTCTGTGCTTTCTAACACTGTCGTCATTCATCAGCTCTTCAAATTACATTTTACATGACGCTTTTTCACTGCTGTCTACAATGACCTGCTGCACATCTCTCTAGTTCTGTCTCTTTGCCTTTTTACCAATCTACCTCCTTTGTGTCCAAGCTGTCATGCAGTCCCTCATACGGCCTTTGTGTTGGTCTTTGCCACCTGTACTCCTGTCTGCCATCCCGTCAGTGCTCCACTTCTTCTTATTCAACCATTTCCTCTTAACACACTCTTTAACTTTTTCATTGCACCACCAAGTCTTTGTATCTTCTTTCCTCGTTCCAGATGACACACCAATTACCTTCCTACAAGTCCCCTTCACCACTTTAGTTGTCAAGTCCACGTCTGGACTTCCTACACCAGCCATTTCCCATCTAGTATCAGTAGTCATGCCACATACTTGTTCAGCCCTATATTTAAGGGTTCTACCACTGATGTTTCCTTGCCAGACTTTAGTAGCTGGTTACCGACTATGAATTGGTGGAGCTGATTCTCACTTCAGCCGCCTCACACTCCACTGTGAGCTGATACAGTGCTCATTGAAGCTCCTGTCTGTGAACACTCTCATGTATCCGGGATGGTTTTAAAGCAGAACAAATGAGAAAAAAGGTAAAGGTTAGATTTTTATGTTAAACACGTGTTGTTGCTTATTCTCAATTTTGAATAGCGTAACCTTAAAATAGTAAGGCCAGCTAACATTTTTTTTTAAATAATTTCTTCTATTGAGGGTCCTGTGGGAGGAAGACCACAAAATAAAATTAGGGAAAATAAATAAATAAAAGACCAGACTCCCATCACCCCATGGCTATGTCCAGAGCCAATGAGGAAGGGCATCCCTGCCAGAGTGTAACATGAAGGTTAATTCATAATAAAAATGCATACAAAGTTCATATTTTGATCTACACTTTTGTTTTCAATGAATTCCTAATCTAAACTCTGTTCTGCTCTGACTTCACAGCAAAAAGGCCCAGGTTCAAATCCCAGCTCTCTGTGTGGAGTGTCCATGTTCTCATGCATACATGTTCACAATCCAAAAACATATAGGTGTGAATGTGTGGTTCCATGTCCCTGTGTGGTCCTGTGACAGACTAGCAAACCATCCAGAGTGTTCCCTACCTTCATCCGACAGCAGCTGGGATAGGCTCCTGTGAGACCTGTGTAGCTGAGTTTTGCTTTTCACTGGTACTTTTAGTCCGGTTTTGTTTTGAGATGTCTGCTGTCAGCCACACCAGGTTAAAGTTGCCAATCAACCAGAGCTTTCTTCATTTCAGTTCGTTGTTTTCATTGTATTTAGGTCTCTGGTTTTCAGTTCTTCATGGTCAGGTCATCTGGTTTGTCACATTTTGTTTCTCCATGGGTTTTGTCATGTTTATAAGTCTCTGCCACAAAGTCTGGTCTCCTGCATATTGGGTCCTTCACCAGAGTTCCTCGCAGCTCCAGCATCCCAAAAGGGATTTGAGTGAGTTTGGAAGATGGATGGACAGATGTAAAAATTTGATGTTGTACTTCTTCACTCAGTTTATTACAATTACAACAAAGACGTGGAGGATAATTCAATATACCCTCTGCACCTATTCATACAGCTAACAAAAACATTGAAATTACCTTAAAGGAACAACAGCACTTGATGGGATTTACAATAAAAAAAAGTCTTAGCAGCTTGAATATGGGACGGATGTCATGGTGCCTCTGTCAGCTCTCCTCCCCCTCCCCTCTCTGCTTGGCTCCTGATGCGAAACAGCTGCGACCACTCACCTCATCACCTCGCTGCCTGCCTTCAAAAGGAGATCCAGCTCCAGTATTCATCGCCAGTTCGTTGCCCCTGATGGTGCATAGTTTGACCATTAGTTTTCTCGCTCTTGTATGCATGCCTATGCCTAAGTCTCGCTCTCTGTATTATTCCCAGGACTTCATTACCACGAGTGGTCGCCTGAGTCATCAGCTCTCCCGGATCCAAGTCTCTGCTATCTACCAGCCACGTCTCAAGCCTCAGCCTGCCACCAGATTCACCACGAGCCTCTGCCGAACTTCCAGTCACGCCACGAAATACCATCTGGTCTCCCCGCTTCCCCAACAACCTCTGGACCAAGAACAAATAAACTTTATTACTCACCCCTTAACTCACCTGTGTTTTCCTTCCGGGTTCCAGCGTCTGGGTCTGTCTCGTCAAGCTAGCCATGACAAAGGGACTTAGCATAACTCTAACATTCAAATGGAAAAGCTGGCTGTCAGTTTTTTTACCAATGTGTGTCTGGTCAAAGAGCACAAATGTGACCTTTAAAATGACCAATACACCCGAGGTAACCCCTCACACTCACAAAAGATAGTCACCGTTCACATGTACAATGAGATTAAAAGCTGTCACCATATCTGCGCAAAAAAAACCACTTACAAAATGTTAAAGCAGTGATGTAAACACAGGCTTTACATACGATTATTTACAAGCTTCCTCTGCTTTCCATCCTTCTTAAATACTTTGTATTAATACCCTGTGAACCGTGACATTTTTCCATTTTTTACCCACATTCCTGTGTTAGTACCTCTTATTTGACCCTTTAATACCGGAACGTTGGCTCTGTTGTTTACATTCTTTTCACTACTGTCTTTAACCAGATTTGCAATTAACACAATTTTAGCGGATCCTAAAGTGAAAAAAAGCAGTTTGGCGCTGATATGTCGGTTCATATTGGTGTAAAGTTGTTATGAAAAGCTACTCTTCTCCATGTCAGAATTCATGTGCATCACGTAAACGGTCGAAGAGTAACGATATGTCAAAGGCTACGTTCACACTGCAGGGCTTAATGCTCAATTCGGATTTTTTGAAAAAATCCGAATTATTTGCTAGACCGTTCACATTTCCAAGTAAATCCGAACTTTTGTGATCTCCAGTGTGACCGTGACACGACCCAAACGAGACCCGCATGCGCAGAAGCCAGAAGAATACTCAACGGTGAACGACGTCACTTGTTTGCGGAGCAGATGTCAACAACAGTGTTGTCAAAAGCGGAGCTCTTTTTGTAATATTAAATTTATTTTCACGAAGGGGCAGCACAATTACAATCTTCTCATTTTAAGAAGGCAATGGAGTCGGGATCGTCTGTACCCACTGTTGTGGAATGGAAATGTGTATGTGTTGGGGCCGCTCGCCCGCGTGTGTGCAAGCGCGTGCCGCGATAGAGAATAGGGGGGGGGGGGGGGGGGGGCAGTGTGTGCGCGCATTCTTGTTGTGTGTTACGGAGGACGGTAATAAAAGAAGGTTTCCCCCAGAATAAATGCTATGGACTCTTTATTAACCCGTTCTGGAGAATCTAAGGATCAGAACAGGGAGGAGGAGGAGGATCGCCCGGGTCCCCCGCGCTTGAGCACGGTCAAAGGGGAGAAAGAAAAAAAAGTTATCGCGGTAAAGGTTCAACGCCACGCTCTGCCATTTATCTGGAAATGTTTTCAAAAACCGCCCAGTTGCGATCAGAGCCCTGGAGTTTGGCCTGAAAAGAGCGATCAGCCCAAATATTAATCCAATCGGGGATCTCGCTTCCCTTCCACTGACTGATCTCAGCAGCATCGTCCACCATGGTTGATGTTTACGTTCTCGTTCCTGCCTACTTTAACGCAAAATGATGACGTTTGTTGCGTGTCGATGACGTACGGTTCGGAATCAAGTCGCCTGGCCGGTCAGACGGCGGTCGCAATTGAAAAGAACGGCTACAATTCGGAATCAGGCCGGCAAATCCACGGGGCCTGGGTCGCAATTGAAAAGATCGGATCTGTGTCATTCAGACTGTCATGAAAAGATCGGAATTGGGCCACTTAAGGGCAAAAAAATCGGAATTGGGTCGTTTCAGCCTGCAGTGTGAACGTAGCCAAAGAGCGTGTTATTTACGTGTTATTGGCGTCATCTCTGGTGTTAAAAAGTTAAGTGTCTTGTCTTAAGATTCAAAACTAAATATGACTTGCTAAAAAAAAAAGGCAGGGCAAAGCTATGAAGGAGGTATTCCAGATAAATAGAGCAGTTAAATAAAGAAATATGTACGAAGATGAGTTGAGCGTTTCCTGTCTTGTTTGCTTAAAACTAGATGGACTTTTTCATGACCACTAAAGCACTAAAGTCACAGTTTAAACTGTGACTTGGCTGTTTTGATCCATTTACAAGCCGATTTTGTAGTTTTGGTTAATACTAGTAATAGCACTAAAACATTTTGTTATTTTATTTCTTTACCTTGTGTCTTCAAAATGAGCTGTTTATCTAAGATGTTAGTCCTTTATTGCTTAAGCTTTCATTTGTTTTCCCTGCAGCCGCTGCCTTACCTCATTCTGGGAATCAACGACAGGAACAAAAGTCCGGCCCTAACATCTGCGCAGCCTGACATGAGGGTTTGCATTATGAGCCTCTGCACATACACTTGTACATAAACACATAAAAAGAGAGGATGCATCAATTACATCCTAACCAAATTCAGTTAACCTTTTGTCTCTTGGGCCAGAGATGCAGCCACAGTGCCAAGGGCTAACCATGACACAACAAACACACACATACATAATGAAAAAAATCGACACTCACAAAGGACTGTGGTGCACGGTAAATGAATTAACCAGGGTCCAGAACCTAGTCTGGACATTGTCACTGTAGCATCTGGTCAGCAGGGCTTCTCTCTGCTCACATCTTTCTACATCTTTCGTTTGTCCATTGTTTATTCAGAACTTCATTTTCAAGATAACTGCTTTATCTTGTTTTATGCAATGCTACTCACTTGAAGAAACTAGAATACTAAAGGCATTGACAAGTTTAGGCTCATGAAATCTTCTCATCCCTTAAAATATCTGTGTGTTATTGGATAAATAGAAAATTATGTGTTTTAATGAAGACCAAATAATTGTTACAAGCTAAAAGCTATTGTGCTGCAACCTTGTAGTTCTACTGTGAACTTTATTTACAAATTATATGAGTTTTAAAAAACGAACTTTTAAAAAACAGAGAAATTATCCTATAGTTTTATTCGGACTCTTCAGAGTTCATGAATATTATGCATATATAATAACATTAATCGATATTTCTTCATTCTGAACCACTCGAAGACCTTTATTCTCACTCACACGTACAAAAATGAATGGGGCCATGTATGGTCAGATTTTGAGTGAAAACCTCCTTCCATCAGGGCATTGAAGATGAAACATGACTGGGTCTTTCAGCATGCCCGCGTAATGAAGGAGTGGCTTCATAAGAAGCATTTCAAGGTCCTGGAGTGATTTAGCCAGTGTCCAGATCTCAACCACATAGAAAATCTTTGGAGTGAGTTGAAAGTCCAGCGACAGCCCCAAAACGTCACTGCTCTGGAGGAGATCTGCATGGAGGAATGGGCCAAAATACCTGCAATAGTTTGTGAAAACCTTGTGAAGACTAACAGAAAACATTTAACTGCTGTCTTTGCCAACAAAATTCAACTCAATACACCATGACACAAGTGGATACATCAAAATACAAAATCAAATACTTTTATTTTCTACTGATTCACAATGATTTGAATAAAGAAATACTCAGAAATGCATTTTTTTAGCTTCATTTTTATATAGACATCTTTCATCACAAGGAAAACAGGGTCTTTAAGTCGCAGAAGTAGCAAAAAACTGCAATTTAATTTGATCTTTTTTGTCTGGACATTTTAACAAATGCATTGAATCTGAAAATTGTTATCAAAAATGTTGCTCATTGCCCCTTTTCTGTGTTTTTTCTGACATGATCAAAGGAAACAAAAATGACAGTTGGTGAATCAATAAAGAAAAATTGTATACAAAAAAAAACATTTTGCTTTGAAGTTGTGAGATCCAAGTACAAGTTCAAACTTTATTAAATTAGTTTGGCTTCTGAAAAAAATGTGCTGTCTAACAGGTTCTCTAGCTGTGTTCCTGTGTCTTTTAGAGGAAGTCTAAGATTTTCCCTTTAACCTTTTACTCTCCTGCCTATGTAAACTTAAACTATCTGGGCCATGTATGTCTGGATGTTTGTGTAAATGTACAAGCATGTTTGTGTGTTCGCACAGCGAGTGGATAAGAGTCGTTATCTGGGCAAACTCTTTCCACCATGAGGTCACAGAAACACACAGGATTGGTACATTTGTGTGTGCTAGCATTGACATGCAATAAGACCCACAGTCTGGTTCTCATGACTGTTAAAGGACAGCAGCGATATGACTGTTTGTGTGTCTTTGTTTCCTCTTCAAGGCATTCTCTGGTACTGCTGCCAACCGTGTAGGGATCAGAAGATATATTAATGTCTGGGACCCTGGTTGAGTTAAACTTGCTATAGTTGTTAGTTGGAGGTTAACGTTTTGGTCAGGCTGTCCTAAATACAGACATTTCCATGAAAAGCTGCTCCAGCATTTGTACGTATGTGTGTGCATGTATACTTGTGCGTGCATGCGTTTGCATTTGTGTGTAGTCGTGCGTGCATGCGTGTGTGCACAGAGAGAGGTGCCGGTGTTATCAGGAGAGCAGTTGGAAGCTTATTCCACACTAACAGGAATGTCTCTCATCAGACCTGACAAAGTCCAGCTGCTTCTTTTTCCCACTCTGCCTCTTTCACAGCACATCGACAAAGTCAGCCATGAGCACATTTTAAAAGGGTTAAAGACCACTGCAGTATATTGCAAAGGTGTGCTTGACTGAGGAGGACACCATACTGAGACGTGGGCCCACCTTGCTCAAAGGTAGATCCAAAGCCACCTCTTCCCCCCACACAGATCATCACCCCATTTTTTATTTACAGACATAATATTTTAAATCTACTATCGTCTGACCTCTGTGTTTGAAAGTGAACTGAACTACCACAGCATGGATGTGCGAGCACATCTGTAGACATTGATGCACTTTTCATTATTGTCCATCTTGGAAGTGTGTGAAAATCTGTCAGACTCTGTGGTAGAACTGCCAAACCCTGGTTCCTGAGCTCTGATTTCCAGCTATCTGGACCACAATCACCATCACTGACTAAATCCTGTCCAGGTGATTCCAGGTTCTGACTGGCAGACAACTGTCCAGGAAATTAGCAACCAAATGGACACAGCAAGTGCAGGAAAATGGCCATAATGTTAGGCTTCCAGGACCACTGTGACCCAGCCTTATAGGTTGTTCAACACATCTCACTTCAAGTAAAATAATTCTTACTTGGAAAAAGAAACAAATCTTTTCAAAATAAAGTTGAAAGTTAATTTTTTTTTGCCTTGCACTGATGTGAAAGAATTGTCTTTTTTGAGAAACACGACAACAGTTTAGCGCTGAAGCGGTGCGTGGTGGTGATGCATGGTGTAGCTTTACATATTTTGGTCTCAGTGACACGAGCAAAGTCTAAAAACATTAAAAACTTGTTGAAGGTCTTTCAGAAAACATCATATAAAATGTCTTTACTCCAGTTTTACTCAGAATGGTAAAAGTTCTAAAAGTGCAGATGCATTCAGCTATTTTAGGAGCGTGCACGGGTTCCTGGGTTTCTAGTTAGATCAATGAAGATGATGGCATCCATCAAGCCAAACACAGGAAACTGATTTGGCTTAACAGCGTAATCAGTGGCGCCAGACGTGGCACTGAGGGCATGTGTCTGTGTGTGTGTGTGTGTGTGTGTATGTGCGTGCACAACACCTCCAGTTAGCAAAGTCAAAGTAAGGAATCAGAGCAGGGTCTTTATATGGACAACTGTTGACTGAAGTTAAAACATTTGGAACAGTAACACAGGATAAACAATAGTGTGCTGTTTTTCTAAAATACTTTGGCCAATTTTGCTGCTTTTATTTTCTCAAACATTTAGACTGTGATATGAAATTCAGATCTTAAGACATGGCTGCTAAAATGTTTTATTTACACAATACTATTTGAGTCTGCCGTGTTCATTTTACTAAAGTTTTGTTAAATATCTCATCAGGATGGAGCATGTGACCCATTGTCATCCATTATCTAATAATTGTCCAGATAAGATAATTGTTTAGACTACAGAGACGGAGTCAAAGAAAGACGGGGGCTGTGTGAGTCACTCGCTGTGCTTGAGTGCCTTTGATAATTTGCTGTGGCTCCAGTCTGACACCTTTAAATGGTTGTCATGAGAAACCATATGTGGCACACATACACACACCCACACACAGTCGTGTTTAGCATGTGGCCTCTCAGCAGTAATCTGTCTGTGGCTAAATCCTCTTCACATCAAAACCAGGGTTCTGAATGAAACAGCATTTCCACATTTCTCTGCCTTTTCTTATTTTAAGACTAGTGGAATGTTGTTTTATTAAGAATAAACTTTAAACATATAAAGCACAATAACTTCTTAACTTGTTCACTATATCAAAAAGGCTAAATTAATCATATGATTTGGTCAAAAATTAAATCCAACCCTTCTTTTAAAATTTCTTTATTTGTTTTTAAAATAATAAATAAAAGCTTAATTTATACATATAGCAGTTTGCAGATTTTGCGAGACACAAATGTTTGTGCAACAATAAATGCTCCAAGAAATATGTACAATATTTAACTATAAAAATTTAAGAAAATTCATCATTTATTATTTCTTTAGGATTTTATTACAGAGATATGTTTTTTCCAATAATAATAATGTACTGTTTCGCGGTCACAGCAAAAAGTGCCAACCCATCTAGAAATTGTCACCCTCTCATTTACACACGTTTAATGATATTCCATGTTTTTATCACAATTAGTTTTTTTCCACCCCATAGTGTGGAAAATACAGTAAGACCAGATGCTATAGTTCATTTTGTTCTATTTCTTTTATGTTTGGTGTGCCCTCGTGGTTTTACAACTCTTAACAGCACCATAAATAGCAAATTTATCGTTATTGTGATGTCAAGCTGTGCAATTTTTTGCTATTTGTTCATGTATCGCAAGTTACATCGTCATCACAATATTGATCACTAATATCGCATATAATTCATAAACAAGTTTGTTGGTTTATGGTGATTTTGATATAAATTCGAGGTCATCTGGTTACACAGATTCTATGGGGTTTGTATGTTCATGTTCAGTTTGAGTTTGTTTCCTAACCCAAGAATAACAAGCAAAAAAAAAGTTGGATTGATGACTTTTCTGTTAATTTAATAGTTAAAAAAGAAAAGAAAAAGAAGTGTGGCTTAGTACTGACAGAAGACACCAATAATCATTTTCCTGTCTTTGTCATATTAAATTTAAGCATATTATATTCAGATAAAATGGGAGCCTGTTAAATAGTAAGTGGAAGAAAACCAGAAAAATTCTGGCTTTTACAGTAGAATTCAACTTATTAATCATGACTTGAAAAAGCTCATGTTGAAGACATGAAACATTATCACCATAATTAATTTTTGATGAAGACCTATCAGAAAACACACAAAGGTGCTATTTCACAAGACATACAATGCAAAATCCACCTAAGAAGTACAAGAAAAGAGGTGGACTGTGAGGACCCCAAAGTGGTGGAGGTTTGTGTTTACACATGTGAGTGTGTGTTTAGAGGGTCACTTAGGTCATTTAAGGTCAGACTATTAAGAAAGGCAGACAGAGACTTTGGGACCTTTGACCCTGGCTTGTGCCTAGGTCAAAAAGTGGTCCTTCCTGTCCAACAACCCCACACAAAAACACACACACACCTTGCAGGGGTTGTGTTGTGTGGGCTATTTCTGGATAATGTCTGTGGTATAAATAGATTCACATTTGACCCATGATGTGGAAAATCAAAGGAACTATTCAGACCCACTCGCCTGATGACTGATGACTCACCAACCTTTTCAGTAGATATATCTGCCCTCCTGAATGCCACCCAGTTTCGCAGCTCAAACATGTTTTTCATGATAATTAGGTTATGATTTCTTAATTGTTAATGTGTTAATTGTGTCAGAAAGATCATAATCTTTCAGGTAAAGTCAGTAACAAATGTAAAGGTTTACTAAATATGACAACATTTATTTTGTGTAATCTGTTTAAATGTCATGTCATCCATCCATCCATCCATCCATCCATCCATCCATCCATACATCCATCCTCAGAACCAACTGAATCCCTTTTGGGGTCACAGGGTTGCTGGTGCCAACCCAGCTACTGTTGTGCGAAGGCGAGGTACACCCTGAACAGTTCAATTTCAAGTTATTAGCTGCTACATTGTAAAGTAAAAGGTTTAAAATGAAACAATTAAGATAAATAAACACATATGTAGAGGTTAACAATTGATGCTTGTCTAAGCATAAGTCTTTATTTTGGAGAGAAAAAAACTGATTGTAACCAAAATCTTTTGCAAATTTGCAGAGGTAGAGCGGCCAACCTTATATTAGTGGATTGCAGGTTCAATTCCCGCCTTTCCCACCCATGGATCGAAGTATCTTTGGTGAAGTTGCTGAAACCCACATTGCTCCTGCTGGTTGGGGTTGGTTGCAAAGACACACACACATTTGAATGTGTGTGTGGGTGAATGGGACTGGGCCTTAAAGCAAGGTAGAAAGCCCCTATGTGAGCATGAACGCCATTTAGTTTAAAAGGTAAAAAATGAAGTTTTGCTTGTAAAAATGGAAATGCTACGATTTGCAATGTAAAAGAAAAGGATCCCGGACAAAAGAGAGGTTCCAAAACATAATATGCAGGAGTTTGGTTTGGTTTAAAACCGGGATTCCTGGTTTGGTATTTTTAACTTGCTGTAGAAACTGCTGTAGTCTTTGGGATCAAGCAGTTGACCTTCCCAGCCAACCAGGTGGTTGGACACCACACCCACAGCACCATGGGGGCCCACACGGTTTCCCTGATCCATACAGTGGGTGACTGGGGGGTCTGGGGGGGGCAGCTCAGAGGACACAGTAGAGTTGACCCTGGACACTTGAAGCATAGGGTGGACAGACTGTCAGGAAAGCAGAGTGGAGGTTAGAATGAAATGCAGCTCAGTTCAGGGGAAGACAGTGAGGCTGATTGGAGACATGATTGTATCATGA
Source organism: Oryzias latipes (assembly GCF_053564925.1). NCBI lineage: Eukaryota > Metazoa > Chordata > Actinopteri > Beloniformes > Adrianichthyidae > Oryzias > Oryzias latipes. Next base: position 12,428,690 of record NC_136237.1, on the reverse strand, counting down.
AGCCATGACAGTTTTAGAAAATTAAGCTCAAAGGCACAGTCTCCGATGTGCTGGAGTGCAGAACATGGTTATCCACAACTCTGGACAAAAATTCTAAAGAATCAATCTGGATCTTTTCATCACATTTTAGCGAAGTTATGAAGTTTGCATATCCATTAGACAATAATAAAAATAGTAGCAAGTTACAGACAAAAATTAAAAATGGCTGACACTAATGAAAGGAAGACAGGTAATTGTGATGAAGGAAAGGTTTGGTGGAGGTTTCGCTTTATGAGTTGAGCCTGTTCTTTTAAATGACATTGCTTGACAAAGTGACCTGCATCAGAACAATAACATCACAAGTGTTTCTTAAGCCCCTTTCTCTGAGCTGCTGATAACTGAGTTCTGTCCAGCTTCATGGTTCATCAATCTCTCCTCCGTGACTCTTGGTCACAGGTATCAAACTCAAGGCCTCAAGGGGTTCATGTTTTCCAACTAACTTTCCGTTAAAGTTCCTTATTGGCTAAACACCTGATCCAGGTAATCAGGAGCAGATGAGGCAGGGTTTCTTAAAAACTAGCAGGATGTCAGCCCTCGAGGCCTGGTGTCTGAGACCTCTGCTCTAGCTAAAAGAAAGATCATGTTATTTGTATTCTTGAGGTATTGAACTCCTCTCCAAACGATGCTTGCAAAGGCGTCTGTCAGTACGGACAGCAAGGTCAATCAGAGCGCCTGATTGCTTGGGGAGTTCACTCATCCCCAATGCTCCTAGAAAGCCCAGAATAAAGGATGTCATATAGAACTGGTTCGATCCATTTAGAGTTAAATGTCAGGGTTTAGAACTCTAGAAAATCATTCACTGATCTGATACCTTGTTTCAGTGATGATAACAGACCCAAAGACTCCCTTTATGGCCTAACAGAATCAAACACCCTCCTCAAGGCATGATGAAATCTCCCAAAAGATGGTGATCTTCCCTTCCACTCAGCTGGGCTCCATAAGTGTGCCTGTCCTAAAAGCAGTGAACTCACAGAGGTCACCATGGCATTTTCCGTATTGGAGAGCCAATTGGATTGTACAATGAGTGAAAAAGCTCTGCAGTTTGCTATGATTTCTAAAAACTACATTTTAACTTGTGAAAACTACCAGAAGAAGGCTGGGCTACAAATGATTCAGCTGATGAGGAAGTGGCCCTCGACCTCACCCTCCAAATCCTGAGCAAGGTAGAATGCTGTCAGTGCTTAAAACGAAGTCAACCATAAAAATATACACTGCTGAGGAATGGTGCAGCAGGGTTTAATAAAAACCTACTGTAAGGAAACACACACACACCCACACACACACACCCACACACACAAAGAGTCCTGGACAGGTTACTCTAGATGGCAGCAGACGTATAAAGCATCATAGATTACCTTAAGGTTCTGCAGGCAATGAGAGATGCAGGATCATGACAGCAAATTCATCCAAATAAAAACATAAACATTGGATAAAGCTTCCTTACACCTTATATATTCTACTTAAATGTTCTATTTTTTCTAACTTTGTGTTGAGCATGAAACAGTTTGACCAGAAAGAAAGATGTAAGAATCATATCAGTCATAAGCAGAAAGAAAGTAGCACAAAAATGTTTTTAAGCCAACCTTTCAAAATGATAATCCTTTTTTAATTACAAACTAAGCCAATCGAATAGAATATTTTTTATTAACAAAGATGACAGTAGAATTGGGAAAATCATATATCACTAAAAGAAAGTAGTTTTTCTGTTTATAGAATAAAGTAGTGGGATTTCATTTATTTTGAAGTACTGTTTTTTAAAAACATCAATGGAATACTATTGAACCCAATGAATGTTTTTACCATTATTTATTAGAAATGTTAATAGTTGCAGTTTGAGAGAGAATGTTCTTGTAGCTGCATTCGATTTCTGTGTTGTGATTGGATAAAGTGTTAGAGGATGGGGAACTTCTCTTTAGGCTAGTCTTTTTTTTTTAATCTGGCTAAAGACAAATGTCTTTTTAATGCCCTGCTCACCATGATTAGTGTCTTAGATTCTTTTTTTTTTTTTTGTTAAAAAATATCAAATAACATTGATAAATATTTAAATAAACAACAAGATGCATTTTGGGGTATTTGTGCTTTTTTAAGGTTTATTTGCTTCAGTTCAAACAAAATGAATGTCTTGATAATAAAAAAATCCACACTCTTCTTGAATATCTCACCAGCTGGTGGCAGAAAAGCAGAAACCCAGTCAATAAGAAAAAAATCACATTTTATGAATTATTATTCCCAGTGGAAGTTTGAAAACAGTCCAACCGGAGACATTTTCCATCCAAACAATGTGGTGGAAGTGTTTTGTTTTTAATTTACAAAACCTAAGTAGTGATAGAAAAATGCAAATCAACTTTTTTAAGCAACAGGAAGTTTCCACATGAGGCTGAGAGCAAGACGAAAATGGGGATGAACAGTAACAGAGCAGATGAAGATCAGACCAGAGGGAGCCGTCTGCCTTCTGACAGCTGAAGCTGAGATTACATCAGCTGTAGGCTCATCAATGCAGACATCACCTGCAGCAGCCTGGGGCACATGCACACAACACGCAGGAGCCATTACACACTTCTACACATTAAATACTCACTGACAATCATCTGTCGTAGCTTCAGGCTGGAGCACTTTCACTTCGCTTGCTACTTTGTTTTGTTTTGTTTTCTTCCTTGCAAAGCATTCTGAAGAAATGACTTGTTTTTTTCTGCAATCTGAAATACTAAAAATACGACAACAGTAATAAATCTATTATACTTCATTCTTTTCCAGACAAGCCTGAACATCAACAAAACATTGTTACACTACAACTTTTAAAGGTGGTGCCTTCATTTTAACAAACCCTTCTATTTTACAGGTGTTTACTGATATTTGTCTCTTGTTTGTCATCATTTTATTTTTCAATCAGTGCCACCATTAGTTCCATCCTGGAACCATTAAAGATGCAGAAACCCTGTAGAACAGCGGTTCTCAAACGGCAATAGGCTAATTGTACCCTTGAGAAATTTTAAGGCTCTACAGAAACAATGTTTACAAACATGTTTTTTGAATTCTAAAAATGTAAAAGAATTTTTAAAAAAGTTTTTTTACATTTTCAATCACAGTTGTTCACCTTTCTGCATTTCTCTTCCGGGGTTTGCCACAGCGAATCAACTTGCACTGATTGGCGCAGGTGGTTTGGCAGAGATTTTTACGCCTGATTCCCTTCCTGATCCAACCCTGGATTTTATCCGTGCTGGGGACCGGCAAAGGGGGACGTAATGGCAGACCTAATGGCCACGTAGTTAGGCAGCAGCAGGACCCACAGTGGATGAAGCTCATTGCGCCCCCTGGGAAACAAACCCTGCTTTCCCATGCGCCAGTCCTACACACAGCCACCTCAGCCACTTAATTGTTCATTAAAATACAAGTTCACAAGTAGGGATGTGTTACTATTGCATTCCATAAAACAAAAAAACTAGTCTTCCTCACACCAAGACAGTTAGCTGCTCTTCTTTCCGCGGGTCTGGACAAACCCAAAACTTAACTTCAATGGGTCAACCAAGGTGTGAGTACAGACTTCGTAGCAATGTTGCTCAAAGGCTCTGAGAAAAGTGGCAAGAAAGCATAACTGGTGTCTGTCAATCTGAAGCATTGATAAAAAACAACAACTTCTTTTGGTTATCTATTTGTTTTCTCTTTGTTGAGAGAATAGCTATAAATAGCATTAATCCATTATATCTTCAAGTGCATGCTAAAAAACAAATCATCCATGAACACAATCTAAAAAACCTTCATTACATCAGTTGTTATGAACAGCTTTTGTTTTTTATGGTGGACATGGTGAAACATTTACTAAACATCTATACTATTTTATGCTACAGTCATGTCATAGGAGAGCCACGGATCAAAGTATAACAGATATGACATCAACAATGTCCTATTCAGACATTTGTTGTTTTTGTCAATGTGAACTCTTCTTTTTAATTTGATGACCTCTTACTATTTTAAAAACTAAGTAGTTCCTCCTCACGTTTACTCTAGAGCTCTAATATAGTTTATTTATTTCTATCCTTCCATTTCCAGGTCATTGCATCCTTCAAGAAACTGTTGTTGACTACACAGAGGAAAGGTACATAAGTAACAGTTAAACTGAAAACCTACCAAAGACAGTGAACTATGAAGCTCAGAACTCAATTGTTTGAATTCCTCTTTTGGGTTTTGAAAGGTTTTCTGATGTTTCGGCAACAGATAAAACTGCTTTCTTTTGGACAAAATATGCCCTTCACTTAGAGTGTGTAGAAAGGACAACTTTAATCAGTAAGCAGACTTGTCACACTTCCTCCTCCCAGTCAGACTTCTTACAACTAAAGTTCCTTTTCAACACATGTGTACCTCAATGCCTATTTAAGTTTCCACATGGTATCCTACTCACCCCTCAGCATAAACTTTACCCATCATGTGCTCACTTGCACACATTTAAGCACTGAAATTACAGACTAATGTGTGAATATGTATACACGCAACTTTTATGGTACTTATATACACAGTGTATATTTTAAAAATACATACTCTGGAACTGTGTTCCACGAACATCTGAGTGTACATCAAAATGTTCACTCAGATGAAAGCAGTGAACAGTGTTGTGTTTTGATCTTCATGACTCAGTTGAAGGGAGGAGACTTACAAGCAGACACTCAAGCTCTCACACATACAAACACACACCAGCACATGTGCACATGTGTCCACATGTGCACATGTGGACACATGCACGAGCTGTATGGCAGATTTATGGGTTGGCATGTAACCAATAATCATTCTCAACGTTTTCTGGCGCAGAAACAAGCTCTTAGTTGGGAACTGGAGGGTGAAATGGTCTTAATGTGGCAAACAGAAATGAATGGAGGTGAAGCTGAAAAGATTTTAGGCTGATCTGGATGTATCTATAAAACCAAACAAGGGTTTGCATAGGAAGCTCTGCAGACATTACTGAGCTCTGATTATAGCAAGGAAATCCTGGTTCAGATACTTTTCTGGTTCTTTCATTGTGCAAGTTAAATGTTGTTGTCATTCATTGGTAGGTTGCATGTGGGCAGAGTAGTTTCCTTCTCAAATCCAGTTGCAGGAACAGTCTCACCAGCAAGGTGAAGAGATCCAGAGGGGGCAGGCAGAAATCAGTAAACAAGGACAAAAGGTTGGGTTGTAGTTATGGAGGGCAGACAGGTGCAAAGCAGAGGAACCGAAGGGCAAAAAACAGGTCCTAGGGTCCAAGTCGTTTGAGACGAGGCAGGAAAAGGGTGCAACAGGTACTCCAGATGACAGGGAAAAAAGACCATTATCTGGTACTGAGAGTGGTGTGGCAGTGTCTTAAAAAGGAGAGCACACAGGTGATCAGCATCGGCTAGCCGCTGCAGGCGGGGCTGAATCCTGACAGGTCCAAGTCTGTTATTTTGAGCGTTTCCATTATTAAATGGACCCACTAAGCCAGACCACTAAGCCCTGTTGGTTTTAGGTCTATAGGAAAATGGAACGGACCGGTCAGGGTGGAGCTACTGCTAAACTACTGCTAAAAGAGGCTTGGTGTGCTGCGCTGCCACCTAGAGGTCAGGAGTTTAAGTGGAAAACTAAGCTAAGACGCTAAACTACATGTTTGTTTATAAAGAATTAATTCAATACTATTTTGGCAGCATTTTAAATTAATACAAGTATCGCAAAGTGAAATATCGCAATATTTCACTGCATTGATTTTTTCTACACCTCTGACAGTAATATTAAAATTAGAAACCAAAAAATTTCTTTCCAATTTTCATTTTTATTCATCAAGACATTTATACAAAAATTGTCTTTTTAATTCAAATCATCCAAACTCTCTGACACAATAACTTTCAATTGTTTTCTTACTGTGGCTAAAAGAAAGACACAGGACTGTTTTCTTCATCCCACTACCGCCCGCGCCCACCAAATTTCTGACCATTACTGCCCGCTCCCGCAACGTATGCGTTACACTCCCGCCCACTCCCGCAACATGTATCTCCACTCCCGCCCGCACCCGCAAAACTCTTTATTCACGCACAATAATAGAGATGCATTGATTTTATGTCTTCTCTCGTCCCGCAGGGAAAAAAAACAAGTATATTATATGTGGCGGACACATGCTGCAGCAACACCTCAATAGAGGCAGAGACATGTGATAAGACGTACTCTGTACTTTAATTTTGACATGCTAAACATTGTACATCGCACAGGTAACATCATCCTCTCCCCTTCCCACACTCATGGTGCTAAAAAGAAGTAAACACAACAGGGAGAAATAACTAAGGGTGAAACAACATAACGGCCAGATGAAAGAACCCGTAGGCAAAAAGAAACACCCATGCTCAACCCATATTTGAGCTGAGTTCCTCAGCCTGTGGAACTCCGAGTCTGACAGCAGACCAAACGTGCATGTGACCGACACAACAATACAACAAAATAATATGATATGACCTGCATGAAAACTGTGGTATTTTCTAAACCTAACAATAAACACGAATTATGACATGAGCAACGTCCTCTCTTCCCGCAACACTCTGGTCGCGAATCGCTATGATAATGATAACATTTAAACATGCCTTCAAAATAAGTGCATGGAAATCCGACTCATCACAATGCTGAATGGTGCGTGGGAATCTCCCGTTGGGAAAAATCCGTATTTTAAGTAGGACTCCTGATACTGTCTATTAAATGTAGTCTTCTTTTTTGAATTGGAAGGCCCCTCTTTTTTCTCCTGGCTGGGCCTTTTCCACTTGGGAAAGAAACTTTCCAGATGTTTGTTTTTTATTCATTTTGCTAGTTCCTGGGTTTTATTTTTAGCGGTATCCTATCACGTGACCGTGAAGAGCGAATTGGCCATAGACGAATGTAACAGAGAAACGGGCAATTGTTCAAAATAAAACATCTTTCAGATTCCGAAATAAATGAAACGGAAGTCATGTAAGTTATTGCTACTGGTCCGCAGCCCAGGGGTTGGACTGCTGCTGTAAATACCTCGTTTGAGGTTCTTTTCTACATCATCTATTGACATCTTCTCCATCATGTCGCAAGGCAACCTCCCTAATCCTGCGGTGTTTGTTTTAAGCTGCCCGCGAGATTTGGGTTGGGTCTCATGGGACCCGGCGGGACCCAATCCCAATGCAGCCCTCTAGTGTCAATATAATTTATCAAAGTGACATTTACTTTTTTTTTATGCATTGGCTTTACATACAATAACCTCCAGGTCAGGGGTGTCGAACAAGTTTGACACCAAGAGCCGAATTTTTTCACCGTGAGAGTCAAAGAGCCACACCACACACTGACCAGCCAAGACGTACACACAAACATGCAAATAAAGCCGTATTATTTTCCATAACACACTCCTCTCCCTACAACACAACAGCAACAGTTGTACTTGTGTTTATTTCAAGGAAAGTGTCCACCCTCAATACATACATCAAATGCAGCTTAGCCTGAGTTAACACAGCTACTACCCTGGTCATCACTTCTGCTCATAGCCTCCTCACTCATGGTTTTACACCCAAGATTTCCCCACTTCCCATGAGTCTTAGGGGATGAAGGCGAGGCTAACCCCCCGGTCGCCACACTAGTCACACAAGCATGCTGAGTCAGGTGTGTCAGGAAACAAAGTGTGTCAGATCAGAAAGGGTTTTTCATTTTCCCTAGGATACGTTTTGTTCTTTTCTGCCATGAACAATTTACTGCTTCCAAAAGCTCATTATAATAAACATAGTGACTTGCCATTCCGTTCAGTAAAAAAAGTATGAATCTTCCCATTCTTCCAGAATGTCCTGTGTTCATCTTTATATTCTGAATTTCGCCATTTTGACCATGAGGGTAATAATCAGAACTCACATCAAATATATAATATTTTTTCCGGCATTGGGCGTAACTCGCGCAAACGATTGGCGGTCATTTATGTGTCGAGAGCAGAGGCAAATGATTTTTAATACAGTCGTCTGGATTTGAGTGAGGATTTACAGGGAAAACACTATGAGAAGAGACACAGTCGTTTGACACCACACAACTACATACAGTCTCAGAGAGAGAGAAGCAATCTTATAGGCAGATATTATTATATCCTGTCCAGCATCAATGATTATTTATTTAAACACGCAAATAAATAGCCAAACAGCATGGATCGGAATTCTGCTCACAGCCCCCTGACTCATGGTGAGGAAATTTACACCCACAATTCCCCACTTCCCATGAGTCTTAGGGGCTGAAGGCGGGGCTAACCCCCCGGTCGCCACAATGAAACTTAAAGAGCCGCATGCTTACTGGGCGAGAGCCGCATGCGGCTCGAGAGCCGCGTGTTCGCCACACCTGCTTCAGGTCAACTTTTTCCACATGCATAGAAACATTGTAACGTTTTGTTGGGATAGGAAAGTTTACCTGTGTTTCAATGGGAATTACTCAGGAATGAGTTTCATGATGATGTGGTTCATCTAATTAGTTTCACTTTTTTGCTTTTTCCCTGTAGGTCATTGAGGTCCTTTTCTTTCTCTCTTATTTCTGCCAATCATTTCTTTTTCTGCAACACCATCACAACTGCAATCCCATTACTTTTTGTCTCTGCTATCTAACACTAGCATTCTTTACCACTGTACCTTGTTATTATGTAATTAACTGCAGTTGGTCTGGGTCCTTATTATTGTTTTTAGTCCAGTTTGGAGAATTTTTTTTTTCAATTTTGAATTTAAGAAGGGCAGGAAAGTCATGACGGTAAGAAAATAATGAACTGTTTAAAATTTATTTTGCACCGTAAGGCATACAGATTCAATAAAACATAGTTTTAAAGTTAATTTTTAAGCAAATATTAGTTTGAAGGAATTCAAAGGCATTCATTCTGACCCCCAGGGTTTTATTTTGTTATTCTCTTTGATAAAATACAACCACAACTTTACCGCAGTAATTGGCGACATGTAGGCGTCGCTGAACTTTATATGACGACTGAAACACTATACAGTTACAAAAATCCAACACTCACGTGGTATCAAGGTATTTTACAGAACTTCAAAAAACAGCAATTTCCTGCATTTTACTGTGATTACAACCTAATGCGCCATAGTAAAAGAGGTTGTTAAGTCCAGAAACTACACACTTTTCGATAAATATCAGAAATATCTGTGTGAGTAATGTGGGAAGAAGCTGTTTGTAGTGTGTCGCACAAAATGCTTACAATATCCTGTTTGGTAGAAAATTGACACTATATGCTTCTTTGATGCTTTAATACCTGTGTGTGTGTTTTTTTATTTTGTGTGTTCATGAGCGTGAGTGTGTGTGTTCATTTATTATCCAGACAGGACATAAAAGCAGAGTGGCCTTCTATTGGCCCACTGTCTCCTCCTCTCAGGATCAGAGGCCTTGGTCATCTGATTCTCATAAAAGCAAGTTTAGTAGCTACACCCAGGATAACCAGAGCAGCCTTCACATGTGGACAGCAGCTCTAAAATTTTCTCAGCAAAAACTCGAAGCATTATGAAGAGTAAACGAGTGGATTGCACAAAAACAACACTGACACTGGTGCTGGTTGTGTCTGTTTGATGTTATTTTCTATTCTACTTGTAATAATTTTTATGCTGTAAAAAACTTTGAAACTAAAAGACAAGCAGAGGGCAATGTGTGCTTTTATGCTGTCTAATGTTTTGTAGGATCAGTACATTTTTGTTTGTTTTTTGTTCTTTATTTTCTGCACTGTTAATTGCCTTTAAAAGCCTTAATTTTTTTCCCCAAAAAATGACAGTACGTCTTATATTCCAGAGTGGTTTAGATATGGATTAACTCTGATTGTTATAAGAGATTTTGAAGTGGTTTGGACATATACTCGACACTCTGTAAAAATGTCAGTCTGTTGCTGCAATGTCTGCAATTGGGTGTTATTGTAAATGTACGAATGTGGCTAAACTGTTTCTTTAACCGTTACCAACAAGGTTGAAAGTTGGGGTAGTCAGGTACTTTGTGTAATAGTATCTGTCTGTTTTTTTACGTGTTGCAAACAAGGTGGGAGTTACAGGAATTGTGAATACGCTAATGGGTAATGTGTAGCGTGTTACAAACAAAAGTTCTGAAATTACTGTGAATTAATACAGTCTGACTGACTGACATACTTATCTTTGACTTTTTTGTCTTGATTAATGTGTCTTATAGTTTAATGTGTCTTATGTATGACATTTGTTTTTTTTAAATAGACCGTTAGTCGATAGAGCACCTCATGATCATATGTGCCCTTTGGTGCCGAAAATACGGTAAGTAGATCTGTTGTTTTGTTCATGAGTCAGTTTAGCTCGTGCTGGTTTGCGGTCCCTTCCCTCTGTGAAACCAGGGTTCGAATCCAGGCTGCTCCCTATTCCCTTCTCTGCTTCTGTGCCGGTCAAAAGCCCGGATAAATTGAGAGGGTTTTGTCAGGAAGGGCATCCTTGACGGAGAGGTTGTTTTGCTGTGGCGAACCCTGATGGGAAAAGCCGGAAGAGAAAGAAGATCTGTTATTTTGTTTGTTTTTTAGTGTTGTATAAATAAATGTTGTAGTCACTTTTCACGCAGGAGTGAGGTCACTGGTGCCATTTGCATCTCCAGATCATGAACAGGCTGATGGGTGATGCATAGGTCATAGATGGACTATGGAACAATGCTGCTGCAGTATAGGACTTGAAACCATGTCTACAACCCGAAAGGAGGCTGTGTTATGAAACAGTGGGTGAATTCAAGTGATTGAATGGTGCAGCCTGAGGATGATGTGGCTCAATATATAGATTTTGAGACAACCAAATGGGACCCTTTTCATGTACTCTGTTGGCTGAGGAAGCATGTTTCCTAATTCATTGTACAGAGTTTGCCTGCCATTCTGGCATCAAGTGCAGCTAGTGACTTATTTTCAAGAGTGTTTTTGATACAAGAACACAACTTAAACCAGGGACTCTATGGGATATTTTGTTTCTAAGTGGCTGATAGAACTCTTTACATACAGTGCAGAGCTACAAATATGCACCGTATGTTGGATATTGTTTAACCTTTGTGCTATCCTATGGGGTCAAGATGAACATTGACCTGTTCTCCCTACCACGACAAAGGTGGATAAAAGTGAAAAGGATTTCATGTAATCCACGGACACCAATGAAGATCACAAATCATTGAAGAAAAAAGGTTCAGCACACTGTCTAATGGGTCTAGATGACCCACTCCCAATGTTAAAGCGCCTAGGATAGCACAAGGGTTATGTGGACCGTTTTTCAACACAAAACATTTCTTTGAACAAAAATAATCAACACATTGTTTTACTTTGGAAATGGGGCGGCTGAGGGGTGGTCGATCTCTGATTGGAAGATTGCAGGTTCAATTCCCACCTTGCCCATCCATGTATTGTAATCTTCTAGGGCAAGCCACTGAAGCCCACATTGTCTCTGGTGGTTATAGTTTGGCACCAGTGTTCGCCAATGGAGCTGCGTGAATGGGAGACTGGAACTGTGACAGTAAACCACTTTGGGCCTTCAAGGAAGGTAGAAAAGGGCTTGATGAGCATATACCATTTACCATTTGTAAATGGAAAGTGTGACCTTATGACTGTGTAATAGTTATAAGTTAATATATATAGAAGCTTGTAGATAAAGATGAACATTAAAAAGTGACAAAGACTGAGCATATGCTTTAAGACCCACTCAAATCATCTTTTGATCTATTGTAAAAGTGTTCCTATTCGTCCTTTTATTATGACTAGGCTTTTTTTTAGGCAAAATTTAAAAAAAATAGTGTGTTGTTTTCTTGGACATAGTCTCTGCAGCGCGGCATTAGTTCATCAGAAATTTGCCTCTGGGTTGTGGGTGGGACTGTTGGCGCAGAGTGAGTCTGCTTTTCTTTCACATCATCCCTTTGTTTACACACTCTCCCACCAGCTTACTGCCCCTCACAACCTCAATAAAACATTACCGGAGCTATCGCGCTGTACAGTTTTGACTAAGATACCAGCTCAGACAAGGAAAGCGAAGACATTCATGGATCTATTTGTCTAAAAGTGGATGCATCAGAATGGAGCGAAGCAGGGAGCTTTTGGCCAGCCGACTGTAGCACATGGCAGTTATATACATACATATAAAAAATAAAATCTGTATAATTTTTGCCAAAAGCTTTTAAACCATTATCTTGGACATTTGTCTCTCTGTTGGTCTACAAGACTGCTAGAATAAACTATGATGGAGTCATAATCTCTCAGACAGAATGTTTTAAACAGCAGGCACTTGTATGCTCCCTCGTGTCTGCAGGCTACATGTTAAATCTGAACACTAATGAAGAGAAATGATCCTCTCAACTTCAAGAACTCTGCATGAGCCACACAAAGGCATACACACTTGACATGTAGCTTGTCAATATGAATGGTTTCTCACTGACATTTTAGGTCTTTCTTTGTCAACGGCATGGGAGACTTGGACACTAATCATTGCGGTAATGCTCCAATGAGGCACAATAGGCCGTTATGTGTGCCTGTGTGATGGTGGTCTGGTGAGTCTTTTATGGCCTAACGAGGTAAGCAACAACATGCCTGGGGTCATGCTGGAGACAGGACACACACAAACCCATAAGCGTACACATACACTGAGCCACTGACGCTTGTGGGCTATAGATAGTGCAATTTGTCAAATGTTGTGAAGTATAAAGCCAAACCATGCCAACGTCAGTGGTTATTCATGGCTCAGAGTGGCAATACTTTGATTAAAATAGCTTTATTTTATTTGATCCATTCATTGTTATAAGTATAGAAAAATATATGTAACATTGAGCTGTGTTAAGAGGTACAATTCTTCTGTCAGCCGCTGTTTAGAAGCTACTGTGTGGGTGTTGTGTTTTATGCCATTATTCTGGCGCCACAGGGTTCTTGTGCACCATTTTTGGGCATTGCCACTGCCGTGGCTCTGAGGGGCATTATAGTGTAGCCTAATAGTATAGTTTTAAGGTTTTTGGTATTTTGTGTTGTTTTTGTTTTGTGTCTCAGGAGCAGATTGGTACGACCCGTGTCGTATGTGTTTATTTTTTATTTGTTTCTTGTGTATTGTGTGAAAGTTATTGTGTGTAGGTTTTTTATGTTTCGTTTTAGGTGCGATAGATTGGTGGATGAAGGACTAGTGGCTGCACTGGATTGGAAGATGAAACTTTAAAAACATGGCATCTTTAATGTCCTATTGGGAGTGTTTTGGGCTGTAGTTTCGCCCCCCCCCAAACAGACAACACCTGAGTGTTTTTGTGAGGTCTATAAAAAACTGCCATTATGTTGTCATTTATTTTCCTTTTTGTTTGATTGGAGGTCAATAGAGCATTTGACATGTGAGTTAGTTCTAGTATTGGCAGCTTGGTGGTTTGTGGGCTTACATATTGGCATTTGGGTTTCTTTTTTTTCTTTATGCCCTGCACCACTAGACATAAGGTGCATAAAAGGATGGCTTAGCTATTAAACCTTGTGCTATCCTAGGCACTTTAACATTGGGAGTTGGGTCATCTAGACCCACTAGACAGTGCATTGAACCTTTTTCCTTCAATGGTTTGTGATCTTCACTGGTGTCCATGGATTACATGAAATCTTTCCACCTTTGTCATGGTAGGGAGAACACGTCAATGTAAGGGTGGGGTCATCTAAGATAGCACCAGGGGTTAACCCTTCGGTGCAAGCCAAGGGGTGACCCTCTCCTTTCCTCTGTGTGTGCTGTGTTCATGCCCAGCCTATTTTGTGTGCGTGTGTCACTGAGGGAATTTTCAGATTGGTGGAGGGAAGTAGTTCGGGCACTGCTGCCGTGGCAAGAAGGGTAAGCATCTGTCTCCTTGTCTGTTTTCGTTTTTAACATTGGTCTTTAACAATTTCTATTGTATCAGTAAAGATCTGTATATTTTCTTAAAATACCTTCTTCAGGAACTTATGTTGGAGAGTCATGCGTTTATTTGTTTTTTTGTTTTCTGGTGACATCCCACGGCAGAAATAAACCACAATGCCACAGAGGGGAGGGCAAAGTGATGGGTTGGTTTTAGTTCTTTCTCTTGTATTTTTATTTTAAAACGCATCACCACTCCATTACTGGGGGTAAAAAAAATGGAATGAAGGATGACGCTGTCCAATTTCAGAAAATTTATATGATTATAATTAGCATGTTAACGAAAACATAAAACCATTTAATTTTACATGCAATAAGAGCATTAAGTTACTCAGGCCCTGTCTCATGATCTAACAAAAGGTGAATAAGCCAAAAGCATCCTTTTTTTCTTCTTCATGTTTATATATTTAAAGTTCCTAAAGATATTGTTGGTATTTTATTCTGACCAATCCTTATACTGTAGATATGACATACCACAAATGCAGAACTTTTTGTTTAAAACGACCATAGTTGCAATACTATTTCGACAACCTATTTTCCTTGTGCAATATTGTAATGAAAGCACTTTTTTAATTAATGTTAAAATATGTTTAATAAGCAAATTGACCTGCTGTTTGTGAATTAAATATAATTTTATACAGAATGGAAATGTTTTTGTGTGTCTTAGTGCTGCCATGAAATTAATGTATTTGTGCGATTAATTCATCGTGACCTGTAATAAATAAATCTTTTTTTAATCAGAATTATTTTTGACCTAATGTCTTTGGTAAAAAGCATAATTTTGAGATATTTTTATTTAGATTAATGGCATTGTGGCACCGTAAAAGATCGAATTAGAACTAAAAACTGGTTTAATGAAGTTTTCCTATAGACTTCCACCCTCTTACACCAACAAGGGGTATTTTTTTTATCTCAAACAATAAAAAAAAAAAAACAACACAAGTGCAAAACATCAGGTCCAAAGTTCTCAAATTTAACACATAAAAACAATATGAACACTTTTCTGAGTAATCCAAAAAATTTTGACCACAAACTTTTTTAAAATTAATATCATAATGCAAGTTGACATACTTTGACAAACACGACAATAGCTATAGATTAAAAATAAATTTAACGCCATTAAAAAAATACAACGCGCTAATTGGTCTGGAATTAATTAATCTCTATTAACACGATAATTAAGTATATAAATAAGTATTACTTTGTATTATAGTTTGCATTATAGTTGGTGATGGCACAGTTGTCAAGGAGAAAATTTTAAATTGGCCTTTCATCTCACAAATGTTGCTGACCTCTCTTCTACACTGTTAATATTATACTACCATAATAACTCTTACTATAATGGATTTTTCATACCTATTATCCTGCACTAAGGCCACACTTTCCATTCCTAAATTTGACAAAAACAAAAAAAAAGTGTTGCAGTTTGACTTGCTGTAACAACGTACACAATGTGTACGTGAATAATTTGATCCACAGAGATCAATTGATCAGCCAGGTCCCCCTTGTTTGTCCTTGTCTGAGATTATTGTACTGTTAAATACTGTTTGAGTACTCTAAACTATTTTGTTGCGTCAAGTGTAAATAAATGTCTAGATTAATGCTGTCCTGCAAAAAGCTTTTTTCAATAGTAACATCAGCTATGAAAGTATTTCCATTTACACGACGTTTAAAAATGCATACAGTACATATACACTGTTCAAATGAAAACAAAACCTCTAGGGCTGGGTTGATAAAATCTATGAATCGATAAATCAATCCAAGCTGAACATATCAATAATTGATCCATCAAAGTAGACATCAATCTTTTATGCCTTTTTTTCCCTGTGACCTAAAGGGTTACAGCAGTAAAGCCAAAGTCCACTAGCTTAATGCTAACGTATAATGGAATTTCCCATTGGATGGCTAATGCTAATGCTCAGTCGACCTACACATACATTGCTGACTAAATGAACAGATTAACATACTCACAGGCCAGTGAGTAAATTAATGACCAAACTAAAGCCCCCTCCGGGAAACGCAGAGTATAATGATCTGAACATACAGTATTTGTTGGAGCTTCTCGTTTTGAGAAATTATGTAACTCTGTATGGTGGTAAATATCTTTACAAATACATCTAAATGAGTAAACACTGTCAAAATGTCAAAACTAAATACATTTGAGTGGATTGAAAGAATCGATGAATCGAATCGATCCAGGCTCTGGTGAGTCAAATGGAATCGATTCTGGAAATTATAGGTGGGAGTAATACACATTTTTTCATTTGTATGTTGTGTGTAAACGTTGTGTGGTAAAAAAGATATGAACATTGAAAAAAACAAGTTAATAAGTTAAATTAACACAAATAAACGTGAAAATATTTATTTATTAAACGTGAAAATATTTATTTTCACGTTTATTTTGTATAAAATTCATCAAAAGTTGCATTCTTTCCATTTCCACTTTACAATATTGTTTAAAAATAGGACAGTGACCAACACGTTCACCATCAACTGGATATAAGTAAGTCCATCTTCAATGGTGTAAAACTGACAAAGCGATCTCTGTCAAGCCACAAATGCTTTCCTGGTCAGAAAACATACATTAACATGACGCTAGAAGATCAACAAGAGTCATTTATGAGCCACTGAAGTCCAGAGGCAGAAGGTCAGGCTGCTAATTATATTGGCCCTAAGATGGGACAATACAGCCCACAGAGCCAGAGAGCTGATACAGTAGGCCTACACAGCAGGACAGAATAGATCGTTTGATTGTGCTAATAGCAGAACATCAAACGTGAAACATCTTTTGAAAATTAGGACCACCAAAGAGGAAAGCCTGATGTCAAAGACAGAATCGGAATTTACAGTGTCCTTTATTGTACAGTCACAGAACTAATCTCACAAAAAAACAGGTAAAAGCCCAACAAAGCAAGACAGTATGCAAAGGTTTAGTGCGATAATTGGAAAACATGTTCTTGTCGTCCCCAGGGGCAAAGCTCCAACAGGAACCATACTGGAGGTTATAGGCCTGTGACACAACACACTCTGGCACCAAGAAACTGACCAAAGTTATATAGGAGCTGATTGGAGTTACTAATTAGCAGGGTGGTGCTGAAGCACAGCCATGACAGAACAGAGGTGGGCAGGTTTTATTGTTTTTTTTCCTTTTTATGCTTTTGTCTTGGATGTTTCTTCTTGGATGAAGGACATAGAGGAGCATCTGACCAAGTCCAAGTACTGAAAATATTATGCAAATATTGTCCAACTTTGAGCCGGATATATTGTTATCTATCATTTTATTCAGCCCTACTTATACCCAATCTTTTCCCTATTGCATCTGACAATGTTTCACAACCTTCACAAAATTATTTCCGCAGGACAATGCTTCATGCAATGACGCACGGTTTGTTGATTCAGATGTGGATGAATGACTTGCCATATTAAATCCAGTTTTCAGACCTGAATCTCTCTAAAAACCGCTAAAATATGTTCCAGAGGTAGTTGGATGGTCAGAAGATACATAAATACTGTGATCAAAAACCCGGTTTAGTTAATGAATAGGCCATTTGTGACGTTCTCCTATTTATTTAGCGTGAAACTCTGCATAACTGGCATCAAACACAGCAAGTCCTAAACCTGTTGCTATTTCTATCTGTATGAACGTCACTCTGTCTTGTAATATTATAAAACCAAGTTAACATCACAGATGTCATGAATGCTTTAACCCTGGTGATGTAAAGCAGATTTTTTCCATTTCCTTCATTGAAAGCATTAATTGATGGTTTTCCCTTCACACCATTCTGGAAAAGGGGTGTTATTTCCATCCTTTAAAACTGTTAAACAGAAGAAGCTCATCTGCCAGGATTTCTGTCACTCACACCATTCACACACTCACACATACACATGCACCATCCTCTGCCTGGGACACAGCTTTAAAAATGGTTTCCTGCAGTTTGAAGCGAATATAAACAGTCAGTGGAGAGACAGGCAGAGAAGGACACAGAAGAAAGAAACCCTGTAAATGCAAGGGGACTAGAGTAAAGAAGTTTATAGGTTTTTGGATCCACACCCTGAGCTACACATTTAGTCTGTTTTTTCGAACCACTTCTTTAGTAGTACAAGTGGCAGATTTAGCAGTTTGAGGCCCAGGGCGAACCATAACACGGGGCCCACTGCAGCAGTTGTATTATTTTTTTTTTTAAATCCTTACTTATAGGGTAAAACATTAAATAACTTCCTTACTGGTCCACTGTTAGACAATGTCAATGTCAAGAATCCAAATGTCAAGAATGTAAAAACTTAAATTATATTTAAATGATAAAGAAATGTATTTTACATTATAAACATTGCTTTTAATTGGAAAAATATCACATTTATTAAATGCCCTTATTTGTTAATCCCTCTGGATTATTCATATAGCAGCAAGAAAGACAAAAGAATTTTAAAGTTTTAAAGAAAAATAGGTATTTCAGCCCTCACAAGAAAAAGTTTAGGGACCCCTGCTCTAGCATCCGTGTGGTGATGGAAGATTTGTTGTTTTTCATTCTTTCAATCATTCAAACACCACATGAACGCAGCATTTAAGTTTTACTTGCTGTACATCAAGCCGTTGGTGCAATTGGCTCTAAAATGAGAACAAAAGTTTTTACCTAGGCAAGGCAAGGCAAGGCAAGTTTATTTGTATAGCACAATTCGTACACAAAGTAATTCAAGGTGCTTCACAAAACAGAAAAATGCATTAAAATCACAATACATCATAGAAATAATCAACGTAAAATTTACTTTAAAAGAAAAGAAAAAATTTGAAAATTGATTTAAAAATAAAGGAAGGAAAGGAAAGAAAAGTGTAGATAGGACCAGATAGGACCTTTCAGTCATATACACGGCTAAACAGAAATGTTTTAAGTCTAGATTTGAACATGAACACAGAAGAGGCCTGTCTTACGCCTTCAGGGAGGCTGTTCCAGATTTTAGCTGCAGAATATTAAAAACTAAAAACTCTAAAGATTTATGTTTTAAAATATAATGTTCAATCCAAATGTTTTCATCCAGATTCCATGTTATTTCTTTCTCACTCCAAGCATCTGCTCCTGGTCCGGCCCTTCAATCCAATTTGAGAACTCTATGTGGCCCACGAGCCAAAAGTTTGCCCACCCCTGGATTAGGTTAATACGTGTTAACAGCAATAAGCCATGCTAACAGCATTTAGCCATGGGTGAACTTAAACTGGAATAACATCAGGCTTTATTTTGTCTGGACCCGACTGGTAACACAAATTCACATGATTGTTTGCACGGTTTCTCAGGACTGTTCATTCAAAAGCTGCCTCCGCCCGTCCCAAAGCCGCTCCACTGCTTGGGGATACAAATCTCCCGAGAGACACGGTTCGGCAGCCCGCTCACGCAGAACAGGTGAATAGTTCGAAGCTTCCTCCATTGCTTGCACACTGTAACAAAGCACCCCCCAGCCGCCTTCAAACAGAAGGTACGAGTCCGGCTGCTCTGCTCAGAGACATGCACATGCAATGTGTCTTGTGTGTCCCACCATTGCGCAACAGTACAAGCACAATTGATTAATCCGTGCGCACGGTTTATCAGATTTTTTTTTTAAGCACCGGCACCTGGAGGGCTCAATAACTTTTCATGAATATAGATGAGATAAAATAAAGAAAAATGTCCTTGTAAAATGTAATAGAGAGGAGTTTGAAAAAACCTGCTCTTGTCCATATTAAATTTCCAAGTATTTTTTTTTTACTTCTCCCGTCCAACAGCTGACCAGACAGATATGAGCTGAAGGCCTCTGGTGTTGTACATATTTTACTGGTACAAAGGTTTCTGGATCTTCTGACACACAAGGTGTGTATTTGTATAAAACCCTTTGTAATTTAGGCTAAACTTTATTTATATTAATTACTTTTGTATCCTTTTTTTGTTGGACTGGACGGAAAAGAAGAAAAGGAAAGAGGGGAGGGATGTTGGACACAGGGGAGAGGACACAGACGAAAGGGGGAAAAGGGGAGTTAAGGAAATCTGGAGGGGGATTACAGAGGTGGGGGTGGCAGGGGGGGGGGGGGTACAACCAGTAAACGACAAGATGCTGGAGGTTTATCATCACTGCTGTCTGGTGTAAATGTTAGTCAAAAGGGGCGGGGCCTATCTACACACATACTCAAGTGTTACAAACATACCTGTTGGCTTCAAAAAACAACCATGTCAGCATGTAATCAACACAAGTACAGTTCACATGTACATATGCATACAATCCAACACACGTAAAGCATTTCCTTCTGTCACACATGCTACTTAAGATAAGATAGGATAAGATAAGATAAGATAAGATAAGATAAGATAAGATAAGATAAGATAAGATAAGATAAGATAAGATAAGATACGATAGGACTTTATTGATCCCCGGGGGGAAATTAGGTTGTCACAGCAGCCAAAAACAAGAAAATAGCAGTTGGAAGGGAGCAAAAAACAAAGTAGCAATGGGTAAGAATAAAAATAATAATAATACAAGTTGGAAGAAAAAGTACAGGTCATAAATTAACGGATTAAATAAGGCAATAAATAGCAGCAGCGGTTTCTACAAGCCTAGATCTCGTTGTTGTATAGTCTGACTGCTGTTGGGATGAAGGACCTCCTGTAGTGCTCTTTTTTGCACTGGGGGTGCAGCAGTCTCTGGCTGAATGAGCTCCTCATGGTCCTCACCGTTGCATACAGGGGGTGAAAGGGGTTGTTTCGGATGCTGGATAGCTTGGTCAGCATCCTCCTCTCACCTACAGAGTCCACTGAGTCCAGGGGACAGCCCAGGACAGAGCTAACTCTCTTCACCAGCTTTTCCAGCTTCTTTTTGTCCCTTTTGTTGATTCCTCCACACCAGCAGACCACAGCATAGAAAATTGCTGATGCAACGACAGATGTGCTGGTGAGCTGACACCTGTGCTCAGGTGGGTGTTTATGTACTACTGAGGTGGATGATGGAATGCAAACAGAGGGAGAGTGCCCAGCCATCCAAACACAAGACCCAGCTGAAGTGGTAGCGGTAGCCAGGGACCCCGGACACCAGCATTGTATAGCAGATAGAGAGAATCTGCACGCCAGGCAGTCCAGCCAGACACCCAGACAAGGTCAGCAGGACCGCCACGGGGCCCCCATCGCCAAAGAGCAGGGAAGCACAGGAGCACAGAGAGTGAAGGCCCCAGCCAGGAGGTTAGCCCTCCACCCGCCAGGGGGCCCAGCACAGGACCCCACCCCTGGAAGCCCCCCACCCCCAGACGATCAGCCCACCACCACCTGGGAGTTCTGGGCATTTCTCCTCCCCAACCCCAGGCACGAGCCAGGGCCCCTCAAGGTAGACCCGCCCCTTGCTCAGGCAACCATCCTCCCACTCTGTGTAAAGTCGTAAAGAGAGCAAAGCAGGGCCCACCCACCTCTGCCCATGAGGAGGACACCCAAGAGAGGTGGGGGTCCCTGAGGAGCGTAGTAAACATTGTCCGACCAGGCTCACCCACAGTTGGAATTTTGAGGTGGCCAACGCACAAGGGCAAGGACCAAAACCCACACCACAGGAACAGGGATACCCCCCCGGCTCAGATGTCATATGATCCCCAGTTCATGGTCTAACAAGAGAACTCAGGGATTCCTCTCTCTGTGTGGAGAAGGGTCCGCACGGCCCGGAAAGCCTGTACCCAAGGGACACAGCCCCAATTGCAGAGGGCCTGGTTCCCCCCACCAAGTAATAAATAAAACATAAATAACTAAATCAAACATCACCTGAGATAGCTCCAAAAAGTACTTGTTGTTTTCTAATTGTGTATTTAGTGCAGGGGGTCTGCAACCTTCAACACGTAACCCTTGCACTATCCTAGGCACTTTCCTAGGCACTTTAATGTTGGGAGTTGGGTCATCTAGACCCATTAGACAGTGCTCTGAACCTTTTTTCTTCAATGATTTGTGATCTTCACTGGTGTCCATGGATTACATGAAATCTTTCCACCTTTATCCACCTTTGTCATGGTAGGGAGAACACGTCAATGTAAGGGTGGGGTCATAGTATAGCACAAAGGTTAAAGAGACATTTGAGTTGATTTCTCACTGACTACAACCACAACCCAGTAGGAGCCACAACATCTCATTTAAAAAATATAATTAAGACAATAATTTATTTTGTTGTTATTGTTTTGTTGTGTTTTTTTTATTATTCTCTACAATTTTGCTTGTCATTTTTGTTTTGTTAAAGTCACTTCCCTCAGTAGCCGTGCAGTTCTGAGTTTTCTTTGCTGTGCATTTCAAGTGGTGTGATTTCGTATAGCATCAGACTATTATACTACGCAAGACGAAGATACAGCCTGGAAAAATTGTTTTACTACACAGTAAAACTTTGTAACCTGCATCAGTGTTTGCCATTTATGTTAGAATAAGAAAAGAAATTTTATACTCAGATATAAGGAGGTCAAACTTTTCAAATTTTAACCTGCAACTAGTTATTTCACAGAATATTTCCTCAAAATGATTGTTTAGATTGACGGAATTATTAGTTTATTTCAGGCAATTCAAAAAGGAAAAAAGACAAAAACTATAAAACTACACTAGATTGTTCCTGGAAGACAGATTTAGCTTTTACCTTTTTTTTTCTCAAAGGCTCATGGGTCCATTACAGCTCAGGGACACATTGTTACTATAAGCCTTTTGACCATTTTTGTGGTTTTATGTTTTGCAATTTAACTCATATTTTTTCAGCTTGACTTGTAATGATCTTTAACTTCTTGACGCCTTAATTTGTTCAGAGTTCTGAAAAAAGAAACCCTTGTGATTTTGCTTTCAAGCAGATGCTAAATGAAGGTAATTTTGGAGCTGAAGTGGTTGGATACATATTTGCATCAATGAGCGTCAAGGGGCTAAATGGTGCTTCAAAATGACTGGATTTTCCATCACTGGTAACGGAAATTGTAAACAGAATTCTGTTTGTAGCCCGACAAGCCTCTTGATCACAGGCAACAACAGCAACGTCCCGCTCCAAAGAAACTTCCACAGTTCTGGAATGTACCTGTACGTCATCACAAGGCCTGACCCACAGGGACGCAAAAGCGCATAACACATGCACTTCCACACAGACGCACAAATGTATGGCCCTGCCACTTTGTCAAGTTTATTTATACATACCTGTAAGAGAAATAGTTGAGATCACAGAGGAGAGCACACAGGGGAAACAGTTAGTGTGTGATTGTGCGTTCATGTGCACGTGGGTGCATATGTGTGAGAGAAAAAGAGAGCAGGAGAAAGATTGGGAGTCTGACCGACTGACCTACAGTCTAATTATGTGTCATTATCAGGAGACACAAACTAATCTAAATTACTGCAACAGCTCCCATTCACAGGGATGGATTACACAGAACAGGCTGACACGCTCAGAATGCAGTCCCCATTCAACACTTAAACAAATATAAATCATATGCCTGCTTTACGGTGAATTCCTCCACATGCTCTGCAACCCCCCATTCTCTCCTCGCCCTGTTCTCCCACATGCATCAGGGCAAAACCATGCAGTACTAACAAAGTTTTGTAATCTTGATAGATCATGCAAACATGAGGTTTTAAATATGGACGTTGATCTGATACGAGATTTTAATTCATTTTCGTGCTCAGTGTCCTGTTACCACAGGAACATGTTATTAGAATTACCACTAATCGTACAAACATGTATGTGTGTGGTACAAAAAGCGGAAAACAAATAGACAATTTAAAGGTTTACATTTCTGTTAATTTGTAGAAAACATAAATGTCTGCTGTACTAGTGAATGACTAAACAACATTGTCTAGGAACTACAGTATTGCATGAGCCAAAGAGTTTATTAGTCTGGATGTTATTTCTTCTGTCATACATGGAGCCAAACTAGTCTCCACAAATCCTATTTTAGGGTGTAAACACAAATTTGAAAGATTGCCATGTTTTCCGCACTATAAGGTGCACCCAAAAGCCTTCCAAAAACAACAGTACCCCTTATAATCCCAAGTGTTTTATATATGGATTAAATCTGGTTGTGCTAACTGATGTCGAAGCGATTTATGAGGTACCTGCTGCTCTGACAAAATGTCAGTCTGTTTTTTGTATGAGTTGCAAATAAGGTTGGGTGTTGTTGTAAATGCGCTAATGTGGCTAACTATTGATTGTAAATACAATCCAACGCAGAGGTCGGCAACCTCTACCTCTCAATGAGCCATTTGGATCAGTTTCCCACAGAAAAGAAAGCACAGGGAGCCGCAACAGTAGGTGTGTTAGAAAAAATGTTGCGATAGTTCATTTGGCAATACTTGTATTGATTCAAAATGCTGTCAGGATATTTATTTATTTTAATTATTAATGAGTGTGATGTTTCCTTTGATCTTTTGTCCATTTTCCACAACCTTGAATGGACTTTTCCGTCTGTCAAAGACCAAAGTTAAGATGAATGAGATGATGGAAACAAATTCACTTTGATGCAGACTCCTTTCTATTTTGTTCCTTTAAATCCAGGAAACCCAATAAATTATATTAATTTCAGAAATGACAACTATTTTTAGTAGGAGGCAGCTGTTAGTTTGTTGCGGGGTCTGGAATCTTAGGTGGTGAGTCTAAGCCCCCCCCCCCCCCCCCCGTCTCTCTACCTGTTGGTTGTTTTCCCCCCCACGTGCAACCCCCCCTCTGGCGGGTCCTACACAGACAGCGCCACAAACAGTCATCCTAGCAGCAAGGTGACAGGATAGTGGGGGCGCCCTAACGCAAATTTAATTAATTTTAGGCGGAAATGGGTGGTTTTAGTCTAGGGGGAAAAAAATACTTTTTTGGAGGCCCTCATGTGCCCCGTACGAGATCGCCACTGACTGTCTTTCCAGAAAAACTTTCCATCCCACAACTGACTCTGGTCCCCCTCCGCGCGTCCACGCTGCTCTCTTCCTCCTGCCTGCTCGTCCTACCTGACGATGTTAAAGGCCCTACGACAATGATTGTTATTTTACAAAAACACAGAGAGCCGCAGCACAGGGAGAAAAGAGCAGCCGGTTGCCGACCCCTGCGCTAACGTGAAGCGGTGTCAGTCTGTTTTATTCAGGTGTTCCTAACAAGGTTGGGAGTTAGCATTTGCGTTAGCATTTAACATTTGCTTGTCTCCCTTAATCCGCCTTATAGTTCAGTGCGCGTTATAAATGACATCAATTCGAAAAATAATGCATAAAATACTTTATGCATTTGAAAAACTGTAACAGTGAAGGTCCATAGAGTAAATTGGATTGTCACTTTTCATGACAGTAAAAGGCACACAACATTTCCCATAACAACAGCAAAACAAGCAGCAAGACTTGCTGTAAATTCCCAATAATTTAATTCAAGACAGCATGACTTCTACAAACAGTATTTTTCGAAGTGCAAGTCGTGTTTGTTTTGCGTAGTTGGGATGGGGATGTGGCTTTTACTCAGGTGCAACATGTGTGGTTGGTTTTTTTTGTTTTGTTTTTTAAATA
Organism: Oryzias latipes; assembly: GCF_053564925.1. NCBI lineage: Eukaryota > Metazoa > Chordata > Actinopteri > Beloniformes > Adrianichthyidae > Oryzias > Oryzias latipes. The sequence goes on along the minus strand of NC_136237.1, from coordinate 12,403,327 downwards.
TGTAGCAATACCTGCTAGAGGCTTGGAAAAGTTGTTTGAAACCATTCAAAAACTACTTCATGCATTTTGTTGAAAACATTTCTCACAAAAGAATGACTTGTCCTCCAGTGTCCCTGTTCTAGGATTTTTCTTCTTCTTTCCTGCACTTTTGGGCTGCTGCGACTGAAGCTACGTTCACACCACCCTCGACAACGCGCGTTCAAGCAGACTCTTCCAATGAAAATTCTAAGTACAGCATGTAAATCTGCATTTCCGACTTCCGCATTAAAATCTCTCAAATTCACACGGAGTTAAGATCGTTTTTGGGCTCTACATACCAAACCCGGTTCTGCAAAATAACAGGTCAAATTTTGAGCAATCAGGTACTTGGTAGTGATGTATGGATGGCGTCCCTTTCTATTCACAGAAGAGCCGATCATTTAAACGTTGGTCATGGAGGAGAAATTAATAAATGTGCGCGTCACATGCACTGTGTCCATAGCTTTATACTCCAGAGCGATTTACAGCCTAGTCTGAAAAAAAATGGTAGACTAAAACCAAGTCCTAGGTGGATTTCAGGCCATCATTTTCAGAACCGTCCCTCACTTCAAGCTGCTGTATGCTTGAACACGGTTGTTGGCGCGTCAACAGGACTAAGAGGGATAATTGACATTTAGGACGCACAAGGCTTAAGGGAGGCTGCAGCCGACCAAGCCAAGGCAAGGGCCAGAGGACTGCCATTGGTTTCTGGGGGTTGTGACGTCATTGGCTCCACCCTTCCACAAAGATAATGCTGCAAATCTCTCTCTCATACAGTTTTTTTTAAGATTCCCAGTACAACGACCCAATCTGGTCTTTAAACCCAGCGGCTGTGAGGCTGACAGGAGCAACATGACGCACGGAGAGAAGGAGGACTAGTCCAGTTTCTTTCGTAACACGTTCACTGCAAGGTTTGTGATTTTCCTTCAAAAAAGAAAAATAACAATGACTTAGATTCCGAAACTTTTTGAATCAGCCTGAGTGGGCCTCATAAGAGACTGAGTGAGTGTGCAGGATCTCGGTGTGAGGCCGCTGGCTTCCCTGCAGGAGATTATGCAGAATGCAAACATCTGGGCACATCTGTTAGCCTGCAGCCTCCCCGCGCTGCTGCATCCTTCCACAGCCTGTGATCGTGCGGCCTCAGGCCTGCGTTCTGTCTTATTATGAGTCTGGTGTCGGGATTCCCGCACCACCCCGCCATGCACCACCACGAAGGCCACCACTACTCTTTGCACGCGGCGGCGGCGGCGGCCGGGCGGTGTCACGAGGATCCCGGAGGCGCTCCATACTTCACGAGCTGGCTCATCAGCCACGCGGACATGTCGGCGGCTGAGTACGGCCTCGCGCCCGGCTACAGTCCTGAGTACCACGGGGGCGGTGGCGGCTCTGCGGGGGGCCTGGACCCCCACCACCATCACTACGGTGCCAGCGGCCTCATGCCGGGCTCAGTGAACGGGGCCGCGGCGCACCACTCACACCCACGCACCGTGAAGCGGAGACCCACGGCAAACCGGAAAGAGAGGCGGCGGACCCAAAGCATCAACTCGGCTTTCGCAGAGCTCAGGGAGTGTATTCCCAACGTCCCGGCGGACACCAAGCTGTCCAAAATCAAGACTTTGCGGCTCGCCACCAGCTACATCTCATACCTTATGGACATCTTGGACAAAGACGGGCAGCACGGAGATGCGCAGGCGTTCAAGGCCGACCTGAAGAAGACGGAGGCCCGGGAGGAGCGCAGGAAAAGAGACGCGGTAAGACTCACTGAGCGCAGCGCTCACCGCCGAGAGGAGCACAGTATTCCAGATGTTACTGGAAGCTCAGACCTTCTGAGAAAGAGGACTCACGCTGGGTTCCTCTGTGCAGCGCACGCGCAACAACCACCATGCACAACAAGACCCATTTAGACTCTAAAAGCTGTTAAAAATAGTGATTGTTATTATTAATATTATTATTATTATTATTAGTAGTAGTAGTAGTAGTAGTAGTAGTATCACAAGGAACTGGCTTTAAATAGACGACAGTTTAGTGGCAGCAAGAAAAAACAAAACTATTAAAGACATTTAATGTGTCATAAACAGAAAACCGAATTGAAAATAATGCATTTTTTCCCTCTTTTATAATCCAGTTTTGCTTAGAACCTATAGTTGAATTACTCGATGTAAAAAACAAAATAGAAAATATAGGATTTTTTTTGTTCTGTCGTGTGTTTAGACATCAAAACGTAAAAGAACGGAGACCTCTATCGATATTTCGTGACCCTATTTTAGTCCTATAAGTATAAAAAAAGCTGCTGCACTCCTCCAAAAACAAACAGAATAAAAATAAAATATTGTTTAAAAAAAAGTCATTCCGCTTTTCTGGAGGCTTATTAAGTTAATAAAAAGACTGCTGAAGCTGTAAAATCTTTAGGATCTGATGAATTGCAATTTTGCACATAATTATAACAATTTTTATTATCATATTAATTAATGTATGTTTATTCCGAAGCTTTTTTTTCCTGGATTTTCAGACATCTTTAGACCAGCTTGAGTTCGAACAGCCAGAGTTTTCAAAATAAAAGCGTCCGTGCAGCTGGAACATGGGACTTATGGCGAAAAAGATTTAAATAGAGATTTATTGAAGCAAACAGAACTCCATTGGAGCCCCGAGACGCCATCCTTGCCTCGGTGATTCAATAGCTCCAAAACGTTTAGCAGTCTTTTATTTCTTATCATTTTATAAGTATGCAGAATTAATAATTTTCTAATATATTTATTCCGCTTGTTCCTTTTTTGGGGGGAGGAAGGGGTGTTGCCTGTAGAAACTTAAATTAACAAACAAACAATTACATAAATATATAAACAATTAAATAAATACATAAGTAAATAAATAAATAAATAAATAAATACATAAGTAAATAAATAAATAAATAAATACATACATACATACATAAATTCAGTGAAAGACTGTTTTCGTCCAGTAACCATCTCTACAGACCTGTACAAAAACTGTTCACAGAATGGAGGCAGGAAACTTGCTTCCTTTCTCAGACTCAGTGGAGCCGGAAGAGGCCAGGTTCAGAAAGCAGACACGATGGCTTCACCCACGCAGCCGCGGGACCGTCCACTCTGCGTGGCTCCCGGTTCTGACAGATGTTCAATCACGAATGCTGCTCGGGATGAAATGAAAGTCTGGAGTAGTTGTTGATAAGACGGCCGTGTCTCCTCATCCAGATGTGAGCATCCTGTCAGTTTAAACACTTAAATGGCGTCTGCGTTCATGACTGCAGGAGGAGCTGCTCCACAGAACTGCTCTCTGCAGGCAAGCAAACAAAACAAAAGCAGCAGAAAAACGGAAGAAAATGTTCCTGATTGGTGTCTTTGGAAGGTGTGACAGAACACTTTCCCTGTTTAACTGCTGACACTAAACGCATCCACGTTTAAAATGAGCGCAAATCTTTCAATGAATCAACAAAAGCAGAAAACACAAAAGAGGTTTATTTTATAAGATAGGTATGGTATATATAGCAATAATGGAGGATCAATAAACAAAACACACAAATATAGTTTCGTGTTTTGTTTTTTACAACAATTCATTTTTTGGTGCGTTCATGGTCACATGGTAGACCGCTATACTTTCATGTGAGGAATTAGTCTACTTTGTCGTTTCTGGTTATTTTTGTAGCTTTTTGCATACTGAAGATTATATTTAGCTTGACGTGTCATCTCTGAAAGAAAAATACCAAACTCCAGCCCAACAACAGCTATGTGAAACCTTATAATTACCATGTGTATGTTGCTTTTTTGTGTTGTTGTTTTTTGCTGTTTACAGCATGTATTTTAGAGAGATTTCCGTTTGCTGAATGAGATAAGCTTCTCATTTCGAACCTGCATTACTTCGACTGATGTGGAGACAGGGTAACTTTTTCTTTGTGGCACTCAAAATAGTCTCGTTTTTAAAATGTTGCCCAAAGTTAGAGATTAAATAAATACATAAAATACCAAACGTTCTTAATTTATTTTTTAAATATGAGGACTTTATAGAAGCTTAAAAAAATTAAAGAATGTATGCTCATTTATGATTTTATAATTATAACATTATAACATTTTGGGTGTTACTTTTTTGTCAGTGATAAAAAAATAATAGTTTATTAGTAACTAACATATAAAAATATTTATAATTGAGTAACTTCCTAATTAACTTTCTTTGGACATTGTTTTCCTAAGGAAAACAATAAATCGTTCGACTTGATAGAAATAATACCTGGCTATATGTCAAACAATCTTTTTGGTTTAATTTATTGTTTGTTTCTCGGTATGATTTTTTTAAATTATTTATTTATTTGTGTCTTGTTTTTTTCAGGCGACAGTAAAGTAATTTTTATTTTATAAATAATGAAGAAAGCAGTTCTGGGGAGTGTTCTGACCCTCTTTCGTTTCCGTAGCGCACATGCAGGCACGCGGCGCAGCAGCGTTGAGCCAAGTGCCGCTTCTGACTTTCTGTGAAGCGCTAGTATAGAAATATGGTGTGTTTTTTCCCCTTTCGGTGTTTTTTTTCTTTCTTATTTTTTATTCCTAACTTGAAATTAACGGCGTGAAGAAAAGGAACACGTTTCACAAACGAATCTATTTCTACCAACAACAAAAAAGGCACAAACGTTCACAAAAGAACGGAATTGATCTCGGTCCTCTTTACATTTAGAGAAGCGTGACACCCATTTGCGCATCTTAGCCCGTCTCAGAGCGTTTTAGATTTAATGAGATGAGTTAAAAAATAAAAAATAGAACATTTGAAACTGACACCGAAATAATTTTATGACATCTTTTCTGTTATGTTTTTGTAAATTTTCTTGCTCCTCTTTTATAGGCTTCGAATCATTCAAGTGTGAGCTTCAGGTTGGTTTCTCTGGTGGGAGTTGTAGATCTGTGGCGACTTAAAGAAAAAGGCCCACACTTCTAACGGTTTGCTACTACAGACAAAAAAAAAATGAAACAGAAATCTCCCAGCATCCCTGGCTCCGCAGCCTTCAGGCGCAAAAGCAACTACTTTGTGTTTGTCTTTCAAGGTTCCTCACAAACATGGAATATGTATCAACTTTAACATTTGGGGACTAAACCAGATTAAATTTCCAACAAAAAATTGAGCTAAAGGAAAACATTTAAGACAGAAGGAAAAACAAAAAAAATAGATAGATAGATAGATAGATAGATAGATAGATAGATAGATAGATAGATAGATAGATAGATAGATAGATAGATAGATAGATAGAAAGATAGATAGATAGATAGATAGATAGATAGATAGATAGATAGATAGATAGATAGATAGATAGATAGATAGATAGATAGATAGATAGATAGATAGATAGATAGATAGATAGATAGATAGATAGATAGATAGATGATGGGTGGGTGGATGATGGATTGGTGGATGGGTGTGTGTGTGTGCAGCTACTGATGAGCGGTTTCCAGCTTAAGGCTGCAGAGGTTAATCCGTTAGTTGGTCTAAAAAGTTAGTTCAACTTTCTGTTGCCAGTCTGAAACTCACCTCCGCTACCCTGCACTGGCGCAGTGGTCAGTGTGGAGTTAGCCGGTTCTCCCTGTGCATATGTGGGCTCTCACCAGGCACTCCGGCTTCCTCGCACAGTCCAAAAAAATGCTTCATAGGTTGACTGATTACTCTAAAGTGTGTGTGTGTGTGTGTGTGTGTGATTGTGTGCCCTGTAACAGGCTGGCGACCTGTCCAGGGTGTACCCTGCCTTCACCAAATAGTAGCCAGACCAGGCTCTGGCAGCCCAGTGACCCTGAAAAGTATACAGCGGGTTAAGAAAATGGATGGATCTCCATAATTATTGCACACTCCAGTTGAATTTACTGAGATCATTATCAATATTGTCAAAAAGGTGCATCATTCTATTCTCCCCTGGAGGCTGTTTTAAAAATATTACCTGAAACTTGTAAAACCTGGGAGAAATCTGTTACTTTCTACTGTGCCAATTGCTATGTGAAAACTGTCAGTTTTACTATATGGAACGTGGAACGTTTGACCCCTATACATCCATTACAATGGGCCTGTGATTATTTTTACTTTATCCTATGTCAAGTAATTTTATTTTAAAGCAAGGTTCATTCACAAAAGCAATTCAGAGTAAAAACAATTCCTTTAGCAATTGTACATGAAGCAAAAACATCGCTAAAAGTTAGGTAGATTGTTTAAACTGAGACTAACTCCAAGAAAAAATAAATAAAATAAAACAACATTTTATTTCAGTTTAAATTAAAAATGCTTCCATGACGACATTTTGGTTAGCAGTGTGCTGCAGTTTTTTTTTCTTCTCATAACTACATGCTACTTTGCTTGTTATAACATACGCTCTGGGCTTAATCATAGAAAAAAATACAGACAATTTATATTTTATGTTGGAAAAAGTATGTGCGTCTCTTTATATGCAAAATCCATAAAGATCGAAACACAATAAGAATTTGGAAAAGGTTGGTACTACAAGACAACACGGATAGGTTGATGATGTTTTTCCATCATTTCAATTGAAAGTTAGTGACGTGATACTGACATGATGCTCCGTACTAATAATAAAGTATGCGGACATTAAAGACAGATTTATACTCAAACGTCAAAACTCCAAAACATCATAATAATAATGGATTGGATTTATCTGCGCTATTCAAGACACTCAAAGCGCTTACATTGTGTCCATTATTCATTCACTCCTCATTCATACTTGGTGATGGTGAGCTATGGTTGTAGCCAAAGCTGCCCTGGGACAGACTGACGGAGGCTGCAGCCCCTCACTGGGATCATTCATACACATTCACACACCAGTGGAGCCACACTGGAGGCAAGGAGGGTGAAGTGTCTTGCCCAAGGACACAATGACATTTTGGCTGGTGGGAGCGGGGATCGAACTGCCAACCCTTTGACCATTGGATGACCCGCTCAACCACCTGAGCCACTGTCGCCCCAATCATGCAATCACTGATGGGCCATAGTACTCATCTTTGCTGGGTTTTTTTTGCGTTTCATTTTTTAACATTTAATTTTAATTTCTAAAAATTTATTTTATTTTCCGAAACGTTTAATTTTTCTATCTTTTTTTTTTTTTGCTAAATATTTTGGTTTCTGGAATTTTGTTTTAATTTATAACATGTGACTTATTTGTTCTGCTTTTTAAATTGTCCTTGTAATGTTTAAAATGTTTTTGCGTCGGGTGATTTGTTGATGTGATTTGCACTTCAGGGCCACCGTACTCGTGAGGCACACTGTGTGATGAACACACACATTCTTTAAAGCAGAAATCAATCAGCTTACAGAAGTTCAAGCCTGATAAATGACACAGTCATTAATTTATTAATTAAAAAGTCTTTTTTAAAGTCTTTTTCTTAACCAGATTCCAAAAAAATGACATTTATAAATACATAAACAATTACAACTCCACACTTTGATGAGTCAAAGGACAATGGTTTCAGTTGAATGAACGCCCTTCAAACATGACTGAGAAATCAAGTGGTTAGTGATAGACTTTGGTCATAAAGTGCTTCAGTCTTAAAGAAAAACTGAAGCACTTTATGATCACAATGCAGTTTGATAATAAAGTGTTTCAGTTTGTCTTTAAGAGAAATTTAGCATTTGGTCAAAAAAGAACAAAAGTTTGCTCCTTCGACTAAACAGGATGGCAGCCTGGATGATTAGAAGCCTGTCTAGCTGGCAGAAGCCAGTTAGACAGGCCGTGGTGCAGCGGTAGGGCGGTCGACCCATGATCGTAAGATTGCAGATTCGAATCCCGCCTTGCACACCCATGTGTCGAAGTGTCCTTGGGCAAGACATTGAACCCCACCTTGCCTCTGGTGGGAGGTTGGTGCCAGTGTTTGGCAGCAGAGCCACCATCAGTGTGTGAATGTGTGTGTGCATGGGTGAATGGGACTGTGACTGTAAAGCACTTTGGGCCTTCGTAAGAAGGTAGAAAGCACTAAATAAGTATCCACCATTTACCATTTTGTTAGAGCTGGACTCATGCATCATTTATAGCAATAAGTTCATTTCTGCTTCTTGTGTGATGTTCTGTGAGAGTCTTTCTGAAACGTATCAGAGGGATTGGATTTTTAAAAAAGTCTGTTATGGTGAATATCATTTTTAGGTCTCATAAAATATTGAAAAAACTAAATCATACAGTTCATCATTAGGATTACTCCAAAATAATTGGCATTTTCCTAATTTTGTGCAACTCCAACAGTAAAAATCCTCCAAAATTCCTCAATACATTTATAAAAAATGATCTATTGTTTATTTATAATTTTAAAAAAGTGCAGCGGTTTTCCTGCATTACCTGCTGTCTTTATGTCAAATACTGACACCAGCTAAATGACAGGCAGACGTAAAAAATACATTTGGAAAGAAAATAAAGACACGTAACAAAAATGTTACAAACCTACAATAGTTGAAAAGAATGACATTATTAGCATGAGCTGAGTAATCAAAAGGCACGCCATGATCCAGGTGTTGCGCAATCATGAGCAACAAAAGTGTTGCTCACCCTGCTGCCTCCGCCCACGGCCCCTCCCCTTTTCCTTCACATACATTTGCCTCCTTTCTTTAAGACAAGAGTGCGTACAGCTGCGGGGGGCACCAATTCACAGGTTTTGGGCAATCCAAAGTTTGTGAAATAACAGATAATAGAAAACCGATAGTGGGACACATTTTTTTTTCTTCCAAGCACATGGCCCTCCTTTAAAATTGCGCCCCAGGCAATTGCCCGTTTTACCCGTACCTAAAACCGCAACTGTCTTTGATACAGATCAACTTACACATTTGGTCTACAATGGCACTTCAGGCCTTTTAATGATGGAAATCAGGATTTTGGTGTGTTTAATGTGTTCTTGTTGCATTTTCCTCGTAATTGAGGACATATATGAAGAAAGCATTTTCTAACATAAGATAGCATTTCTATGTATTTCTTTATTCAAACCATTGGGAATCAGGAGCAGATGAAAAAATGCTGTTTTGAAAAAGGTTAGTTGTTGCGTAGAAATTACACTGGACGGGCCACAAGCTTCCTGCCCGGCTCCATTTAAATAGACAAATAGATCCATGTGATATGGTGCCTCTGTCGGACTCCTCCCCCTCTCCTCTCCGCTTGGCTCCTGATTCATCCCAGCTGCGACCACTTACCTCATCACCTCATCCGCCTACTTAAGGAGTTCCAGGATCATCAGTCTTCGCCAGTCCGTTGCCCCTGATGGAAACACCAGTCACGAGTGGTCGCCTGAACCTGTTGCACTCTGGAACCTCCTCTGGTCTGCTTCCCCTGACCTCACCACGAGCCTCTGCCGAGCAAACACCCTCAAGAGACGAATCCACGCTGCCGACCCCGGACTCTGTGAGGACATCAACCAGTGACGCCACGGGCCGTAGTCTCTCTATCTCTGGACCTCCAGAAACTGTGCCTTACCTGACCAGCTACCTCATTAAATCTCCTTTCCTCTTGCCAAGTTACCTGAGCTCTGTGTCTCATTCCGGGTTCCAGCATCTGGGTCTCTGTCGTTCTGTAGCCATGACAGAACGGACTGGCCTTAACCCCGACCCAGCTGACCCGGAAGGGCTCAGATTAGCCGTATCGCAGCAAGGCATTATGCTCGGACGTCAAGCCGATGCTTTATCCCAGATGGCAGCAGCCCAGCAGGACCTTTTTCATCGCCTGGACGGTTTGACACAGACTTTGCATGATTTAACCGGACATTTTTCTCATGTTTCTTCAGTTACTGCTCAAGCCTCGACTAGCTCAGCTCCTTCCACTTCCGGATTACCCTCCGCTCATGAAAACATCCGGCTGCAACCGGAACCATTTTCCGGTGACGTAGAGGCCTGTGGAGGATTCCTCCTCCAGTGCCAGCTGATCTATCAACAAGCTCCCCGTCATTACCAGTCGGATCACAGTAAGATATCTTTAATCGTCAACTCATTACGCAATAAAGCCCTCCAGTGGGCCCAGGCTTACCTCTCCGCCAATCCCATAAGCCATATCACGTATGAACGTTTCCTCAGAGAGTTCCAGTTAATCTTTGACCAACCACGCAAACAAGAAGAAGCTACCCGAAGGTTACTGGCACTCAGGCAACGTAATCGCTCGGTTAGCGATCATGTTGTGGATTTCCGTATCCTGGCGGTCGAGGCAGGCTGGCCCGACTTAGCTTTGAAGGGAATATTCTACCAGTCATTGAATGAACAAATCAAGGATCATCTGTGTTCTCAACCGGAGGCTCAGTCGTTTGAGGAACTGGTTTCTGCGGCACTCCGCTCCGACGTTCGCTTACGAGAGCGTCAAAGAGAGCGAGCGCCGGATTACCAGCGTGCAGCTTCCATGATGTCCTCTGTCCCACACACAGTCCCCGTCACGTCTCCCAACCCCCTCATCTCTTCCAAACCACCGGAGGAGCCCATGCAGATTGGACACTCCAGATTGTCCGAAGAGGAGCGCCGCAGACGGCGCGAGGAGGGCGCCTGTTTCTATTGCGGAGCGAAGGGCCACATTGTCAACACCTGCCCGCTCCGTTTAAACACCCGAGCCCCTCGCTAGAAGACAGGCCGCGGGGGGTAACAAACATCTACCTGGCCGGTAATGATTTTTTATTTATCCCTGTCAAGTTAAGTTTAGACCTCCATGTGCAGGAATTACGAGCCCTGGTCGACTCCGGGGCCGAGCAGAGTCTGATCGACCAGCAGCTGGTTATTAATCTGTCGATCCCCACAGAACCCCTGGAAACACCCATCGAGGCTTCCGGATTGGGTGGTCAACCGTTATCCCGCATCACTCACCGCACCAAACCTGTTCTGCTCATTTCCTCCGGAAACCATCGTGAGTCTATACGTTTCCTCATCACTAAGTCCTCTCATACTCCCATAGTGCTCGGGTTTTCTTGGCTTAAATTGCATAATCCTCAGTTTGACTGGGCCCAGGGGACTATAATCAAATGGAGTCCATACTGTCTCGCTAACTGTCTTCTGTCAGCGCTCCCTTCTGTTCCTTCTCCTAAAACTGAGTGTCTTAGTCAAGTAGATCTCTCTAACATACCTCACTGTTATCATGATTTGAAGGCTGTTTTTTGTAAAACTAAAGCTAGTGCGCTCCCCTCTCACAGACCTTATGATTGTGCCATAAACCTATTACCCGGCGCTCCTTTGCCCAAAGGCCATTTGTTTAACCTGTCCGGACCAGAAAAGGCAGCCATGGAAAACTACGTGCAGGAAGCCCTCTCCCTGGGTCACATTCGACCATCCTCCTCACCCGTGGGAGCTGGGTTTTTCTTTGTTCAGAAAAAAGACAAATCCCTCCGACCCTGTATTGATTATCGAGATCTTAATCAAATCACCATAAAGGACAAATACTCACTGCCATTAATCACCTCCATATTTGACTCGGTCCAGAAGGCTCGCATATTTACCAAGTTAGATCTCCGCAATGCTTACCATTTGGTCCGAGTTAAAGAAGGGGACGAATGGAAAACAGCCTTTAACACTCCGTTAGGGCATTACGAGTACTTAGTAATGCCTTTTGGCCTCACCAACGCCCCGGCAGTTTTTCAAAGGCTCGTCAATGATGTCCTTCGAGATTTCATCAATCGCTTTGTTTTCGTTTATCTTGATGACATTTTGGTTTACTCCCACGATCTGGCCCAACACGAGCATCACGTCCGTCTGGTCTTGGAAAGACTTTTAGAAAATCAGCTTTTTGTTAAGCATGAAAAATGTGAATTTCACTCTACCTCCGTGCAGTTTCTCGGTTACATCATCGAAGCCGGCTGCATACGCCCAGATCCGTCCAAGATTGAAGCGGTTACCAACTGGGAACCTCCTAGCAGCCGCAAAAAGCTCCAACAATTTCTCGGCTTTGCTAACTTTTACAGACGTTTCATCCGCAACTACAGTAGTATAGCCGCTCCCCTTACACGGCTCACCTCCATAAAACATCCCTTTGTCTGGTCCACCAACGCTCAACAGGCTTTCGACAAATTAAAGCAACTTTTTGTCTCAGCCCCTATCTTAATCCAACCAGACCCCTCACGTCAATTTATTGTTGAGGTGGATGCCTCTGACTCAGGGGTAGGCGCAGTCCTCTCTCAGAAGGAGGAGAGTTCTGGAAAATTGAAACCCTGTGCGTTCTTTTCACGTAAACTGTCCCCCTCTGAGCAGAATTATGATGTTGGAAACCGTGAACTTCTAGCCATCAAACTGGCCCTGGAGGAGTGGCGTCACTGGTTAGAGGGAGCCGAGCAACCATTCATCGTCTGGACGGATCATAAAAACCTGGCTTACCTCCGCTCCGCCAAACGACTCAACTCCAGGCAAGCTCGTTGGTGTCTCTTCTTTGACCGTTTTCAATTCATTATAACCTACAGACCGGGCTCTCGCAACATCAAACCCGACGCCCTCTCCAGGAAATACAGTCAGTCCGAAAACATCCCGTCGTCCATCCTTCCTTCATCCTGCATCATTGGAAGTGTCACTTGGGATATAGAGACCAAGGTTCTTCAAGCCCTTGCGGGTAACTCTGACCATCCACCCGTTCCTAGGGGTACACTGTTTGTACCCACTCATCTCCGCCCTGACGTCATCACCTGGGGTCACACTTCCCGTCTGGCATGCCATGGGGGGGTTCACCGTACCCTCAATTTAATTCGCAGGAGATTTTTTTGGCCTTCTATGGGAAAGGACGTTCGGGAGTACATCTCAGCCTGCACCACCTGCGCCCGGTCTAAGACCTCATCCTCTGCTCCTGCGGGGTTGCTCCATCCTCTCCCTACGCCTAACCGTCCCTGGTCCCACTTGGCTATGGACTTCGTTACCGGGTTACCCCCATCGGCAGGTAACACAGTCATTCTCACTGTCATAGACCGATTTTCCAAGATGGCCCACTTCATTCCACTCCCTAAACTGCCCACTGCCACCGAAACTGCTGATATCATGACCAACCAGGTTTTTCGTCACCACGGCATCCCTGTGGACATTGTGTCTGACCGTGGCCCTCAGTTCATTTCTCAGGTCTGGAAGGCCTTCTGCACAGCCTTGGGGGCCACGGCCAGCCTCACATCCGGTTACCATCCCCAGTCCAACGGCCAAGCGGAGAGAGCGAACCAGGAACTGGAGGCAGCTCTCCGCTGCCTGGCGGCACAGAACCAACGGGACTGGTCCCAACATCTCGTGTGGATTGAGTATGCCCACAATACTCACCCCTCCGCTGCTACTGGGCTCTCTCCCTTTGAGGCCGCGCTCGGGTACTCACCACCTCTGTTTCCGTCTCAGGAACTGGATTTGGCAGTGCCTTCTGTGCAACATCACGTCCAGCGTTGCCAACGCATCTGGGCTCAGACTAAGGCTGCTCTCCTCCGCACCAAGGAGAGCAACTGCCGCATCGCCAATCGTCGCAGGGTGGTGGGACCCGAGTACCAACCTGGCCAAAGGGTTTGGCTTTCCACGCGCAATATTCCCATCCAAGCTACCTCCAAGAAACTGGCACCACGATTCATCGGACCCTATGTCATCGAGAAACTTATCAACCCCACCTGCGTCCGACTCCGTCTTCCTAAAGCTCTGAAGGTACACCCTTCGTTCCATGTCTCTCAGATCAAGCCAGTTCTGGACAGTCCTCTGTGCCCGCCGTCCGCTTCCCCACCACCCGCCCGGCTCATCGACGGCGCTCCGGCTTATGATGTCAACCGGATTCTGGACATCCGTCGTCGGGGTCGCGGCTTCCAGTTCCTGGTCGACTGGGTGGGCTACGGTCCGGAGGAGCGCTCCTGGATCTCCCGCTCGCTGATTTTGGACCCCTCGCTCATAGAGGACTTCTTCCGTGCCCACCCGGATCGCCGCCCTTGACCGCCTGGAGGCGGTCGTTGAGGGGGGGGTACTGATATGGTGCCTCTGTCGGACTCCTCCCCCTCTCCTCTCCGCTTGGCTCCTGATTCATCCCAGCTGCGACCACTTACCTCATCACCTCATCCGCCTACTTAAGGAGTTCCAGGATCATCAGTCTTCGCCAGTCCGTTGCCCCTGATGGAAACACCAGTCACGAGTGGTCGCCTGAACCTGTTGCACTCTGGAACCTCCTCTGGTCTGCTTCCCCTGACCTCACCACGAGCCTCTGCCGAGCAAACACCCTCAAGAGACGAATCCACGCTGCCGACCCCGGACTCTGTGAGGACATCAACCAGTGACGCCACGGGCCGTAGTCTCTCTATCTCTGGACCTCCAGAAACTGTGCCTTACCTGACCAGCTACCTCATTAAATCTCCTTTCCTCTTGCCAAGTTACCTGAGCTCTGTGTCTCATTCCGGGTTCCAGCATCTGGGTCTCTGTCGTTCTGTAGCCATGACACCATGTTCATCATTGTTTTCGTCGTCTAAGATGGAATCTGGCTCAAAACTGTTAGGCTGGATAAATCTGACATTGCTCGCCATTTTTGTTGCAATGGTAACGTTAGGTTGGGGGTGTGAGAGTTTGTAAGCTAACGGAAGTGAGTGTACACAGATAGCTGTCAATTATGGGTGACGGGAAGGGGGGTGGGGGTTGCTCTGTGCCAACAGTCCCTCTCACAACTCAGAGGTAAATTTCGGATGAACTGCTGCCGCTCTGGAGAAACTATGTCTTAGAAAACGACACAGGTTTTTGGATTTTGTCTAAAAACAGAATAATCATAATTAAAAGATGCCAGGGAATGCTGTCACAATCGATCAAAAGATGATTGCGGCTTGAATTACACATAGTGTGACAGATTCATAAATTAGATTTTCTGAAAATATATTTTTAATTTAATAAGTATCAACGGGAAGATATCTTTACTGATGGAATCATTTCCAAAGTTTCAAATAAAAAGAAGGATCATCTCAGTCAAAATAATAAGATGCTACCCTTAAATCAGTATTTTGTAATTCCAGCTTTCCATCACAATTTTTATTTAGAGGATATTTTTTGGCTTTAACATAAATAGGCTTCCATAGAAATCAAAGTAAAACTATTTTCATGCATGCTTGTGTGTGGTGTTCACCTTTACATTTGTCCTGAGCCTTTTAATTATAAAGTGCTTGTAGGTCATCACAGTGATCCCAAATTTCCAGACTTGAATCCCATTTGTTACATTTGAAGAAATATCAGAAAAATCATTGTGGTGATTAACAACAGATCAGATTAGGAGCTTTAAAGACGTTTTATTGGTCAAACATTTGTTGTTATCTGTCTCTTCTCAGTCAAAGTTATACTTTTGAAGTAATGGCTTATTTACATCAACCTTACATGCCTGAAACCCAAAGCCTGACTTCATTTAGTTTGGTTGGCACAGAATCCAGAAGAGGGAAGTTAGTAAATCTGGCAAAGATAATTTGGTTCAGGTACATTTTTACACAATAAACTACAAAGCCCTTGGCTTGTAATCATTATGTAACTAAAGGAAATTCTGAAATTCTTATTGAATTCCTAGAAGTCCCCCAAAAACTGCTCTGAGCTTTGCTTGGTTTATCCTAAAAAACATTTTCCACTCATTTGAGACTATAAGAATAATGCTTGTGATGTGTCTGCAGGTGGAGCTTCCCAAAGCAACGGCATCATCTTCATCTTCATCAGGAGATAAGAAAAGTAAAGGTCGGACGGGTTGGCCCCAGCACGTCTGGGCTCTTGAGCTCAAACAGTAGCATCTTCTTCCTTGCGAGTTGACGACATTCTCCTCCACCTGGGGCTCTGTCCTTAAAAAAGGGTCACGAACCAAGACTTGCACACGTTGACGTCCCACTTTGGAGTGCTTTGGTTTGGGTTTTAAATGAGTTAACTATGGACACTGTGCAGATCTGCTTGCTTGTCTGTGGTAAAAGGGAGCAACTTGAGATTTATAACCCTACTAAATATAATTACAAAAAGGTTTAAGCTGCACCAGAGGAGGATGCTGTGATACAGCAGTCCAGGTAAAATGGAGTGTGGAGTACAATGTTACCAGATGTACCACTGAAAGATTAATAGTCTTCATTCACACACAGCTGCACCACACAAGTGCAGTTGCTTTGGGTTAGCATGCTCTCCAACACTCATATGCAACACAAATGTACATTTTTAATGTAATGTATTTATGTGGCAGTTTGAAGGACCAACATTTTCTTTACAAGTAACAAACATTCAAAGAAGCCCTGGGTTTACTAAACAAAGATGGGTCCGAATCTTTCAGAACTGTAAATGTTAATGCAAGTGACAACATTTTCCTTTTTAAAATAAAAAACGTGTTGGGAGTTTAATGATTATTGTGGGGTGTAAAGATTATTGTGACCAGAATAAACCAATTGTTTACAGACTAATTTCAGCAAGCTGAACTTGTTTATAATGAATTCATTTTTAATGTGTGTGTTGTGCTGTGTCCTAATTAGTGTCCTAATCTTTATCTTTAAAGAAATCTATTCTTGTAATATTTCTCAGGAATATTGAGGAGGTTTTACTTGAATGTTGCCAGATTGTTGTTGCTTTTTTATTTTGCTCAATTAAAGTCCTGTAAGTCTTAGTTCCACTTGCTATAAGATAGTGGAAGAGCAAAATTTAAGGCTTTTAAGAGCGACTTATAGTGCGGAAAAATATGGTAGATGGAGGACATGGCATAATGAACACTTTCGTGTTCAATTTGACCTAACTAACTGCAGAAAACATTTTAGAGTGTGCGCAACATGTAATTCATAAGAAAAACACTTTAATACAAATAGAAATACAACCTCATAAAAAGTCAGTGCTGTCAGTTGTGTAAATATTGGTGAGTTAATGTGGTCAAATAACCTTTCTTTTAATAAAACAGTAAACTGTGACCAACTAAGATGAAGGTTTGTTAGTCGCATAAATCTGATACATGTTGATGTAAGTCCAATGTTGAAAAGACTTCAAGACAAACAACAAGGGTCATCTGGAGCCGTGATGAGCTCAAACTTTTTTGCTGCTGGCCTCTAGAAAGGAATGCAAAACAGCTCAGCAGGAGCCACCTCTGGAAAGTTTGACGGATCATTTTTCTACCTAACTGTGTCAGTCCTTGGCATTCAGTTTTTTCTCTCTGTAATTGTATAGTGACTTTGCTTTGTGTGAGTAAAAAAATCTCTTCCCTTTTACCTGTAACTTTACATTCTCAGCCCCCCCCCCCCCCCCCCCCCCCACCCCAAGTGCAGAGATTTGCTTGGTCTACCTTCTAATGTCTGTAAAAATACTTTAATCTGAAATTCTCAGCTAGTTGCAACGCATTGAGTGTGTAAGGATATAAAATCTAAGATACACAGTTTAACTACAACTACAACAAGCTAAATTCCAGACTTCTGAGGCAAGATAAGATGTTAATTACAACTCAGGTATCACTTCTGGGCTTTGTGTGCAATTATAGCACTCACAGAAATTTAGTCCCGTCACTTCAAAGTTTCTTTTTTTTAAAGCAAATGAAAATCAACATGGCTGAAAAATTAGTTGATGTTAAATAGCCACCACTCATTTTTCAGCATGGCAAACAACAATAAACTGATCAGTAGGAGGTTCTGTTAATAGTTAGCCTTACCTTAGGAGGAATACTCACCCATAGAGCAGTCAGTAATCAGGATAGTCTGATTACTGACTGCATAGTCTTTTAGCCCTGTTAGTCTGAAATCCTCTAGACTGAGAGCTGGACCAGACTAATAAACCAATAAAAACCCTAACAGCATACATACACGAACACACATTTAAATCATGAGACCACCCAGGGCTGATAGACCACCTGGCTGAGCGGTCCACCACTGCATGTTTTTGATCAGGAACTCTGGGGTGGACATAAAACCTGGTTAGAGGTGAAACACATAGGCATGTGTGTGTGTGTGTGTGTGAGTGAAAGAGTGTGTGTGGGGCCATAACACTGTCATACACCTCAACACACTAGCGCACACGTGGTTAATAATGGAACTTGGATTTTATGGTTGCAGTTGGGTATAGTTGACGGCATTTGTGTGTGAGTGATCCTATGGCCATTAGAGCGGTGTGTGACATTGTGGGGAGTGAAGGGCAGACAAGTGTGTGGATTTGGACCAGAAAGGAGTAAAAACACACCAGGGATTTTCAGAGACTATTTTAAGGCTACTTATCCAATTATTAGATGGTCAAATAAAAGAACTGCCATCTATTTCAGAAGTCCATGTTCTGAAAAATCCAGTCTATGACATAAAATCTTACGAAGACAAATCAAAAATGCAACAAAAAACTGACTCTTTGCGTACTGCTTTTTGCATGTTTTTTTATACCACTGTAAAATATTTTCCCCATAAAGCTATACAACACTTTTGTTCTCTGTTTGTTTCATTTGTTTATAAGGCCCTTCCCTTCTGTGTACATGCAGAAATAATTGGTCCCACTTCTGAATAATAAGCGAATTAAAGGACAGCTAGCATGAAAGGAAATTTGATTGTTTGTTTTACCAATCAGGAGAGTGACACACCACTGGACATGGTATGTTTCAGACATAAGAAAATGCAAAATGAGCTCCTGATTCAATGACGGTGTGCCTACCGTACTCCTTGGAATTTAAATCGCTCTGGATTATAAGTCGCAGATGCCAAAAATTCCATACTAAACAAGAAAAAAATCATTTGTAAGTCACACTTGTGGGTAAAATGTATTTTACAATATACAAAAACGGACATTTCATCTTTAAAGTCAAGTCCTGGTAATAATAATAATAATGGATTGGACTTTTCTGTGCTTTTCCAGACGCTCAAAGCGCTTACATTATGTCCATTATTCATTCACTCCTCATTCATACTTGGTGATGGTAAGCTACTGTTGTAGCCACAGCTGCCCTGGGGCAGACTGACAGGGGCGTGGCTGCCAGTTCGCGCCTATGGCCCCTCTGACTATCACTGGGATCATACATGCACATCTACACTGGAGGCAAGGAGGGTGAAGTGTCTTGCCCAAAGACACAACGACATTTGGCTGGTGGGAGTGGGAATCAAACCGCCGACCCTTCGATCATTGGACGACCCGCTCAACCGCCTGAGCCACTGTCGCCCTTTTAAAGTCAAGTGTTGGTAATGGACTGGACAATAATAGACTGAATATTATTTGCACACTTCCCTACCGTAACCGCATTTAACTTCATGAAACAGCAGAAATTACCTGACTAGTATATTAGTACAACATATGAGTATTTACAGTATTTAGATAACCATAACATGAATAACATGCTAACAAGTCAACTAAAGTTTTTATTTCACTTCAAATCACGAAATCCGCTGAATTCTTCTTCATCTGGCCCTTCTTCTTCTGCATTGCTGTCAGTAGCAAATGCTGACACACACACCTACAGTACCCTCTAGTGGTTACAAGTGGGAAAATAACAAACACAGAAGACTTAAAAGTCCCATATGCATCATACCTCAGGCCATATAATGCAAATAAAGTGACTTACACTCTAAAAAATACAGTACACGCTTTTGAACCATTACAAACATTAATGCTACTGGTATATCTGGGATTAGTAGTATTTGAATTAAAACGGCGTTCACATCATACACCAGGTTTACTAAATGTCAAGATGTTTTAGTGTTCAATGTTGGGAACGTGGTCCTTAGAAAAAAGGGAAAAAAAAGGGAAAGTAAACTAAAATCATTAGGAAAATCAAAGAAAAGTAAATTTTCTCTTTATGTATTGACATTAAATCTATTATGAAAGACTAATACACAATCCTTTTGGTTTGCATGGGAACCTTTGCCCACAATAACAGGGTACATAATGCTTCAGGTAAGAACAAAAACAGACCTTTTTGACCCAAGCAGAGACTGTAACTTTTCTACAAATCCTGATAATAAGCTCACCAGGCATACATTCTTCTTCACTCAGAACATAATTGTGTGATGCTTGTGGTTGCATTTAACCTTTTTCTATGATTTTACTGCATGTTATGCTGTCCATCCTATCTTGTGTTTATGTTTTGTTTTCCCTCTTTTTAGTGAAAAAAATGCCCCCCCCCCCCTCCAAAAAAACCCATTAACATTTCAATGACAGTGAGTTATGTGAAGCTACCCGCTGCTGAGAAAGTTGGATATTACACTAAAACCACATCCTTGGCTTGATGTTCTATCTAGGACAGGGGTGTCCAAAATATTTTCATTGGTGGCTAAATGTAAAAACTAAACAAACTAAACCACACACTATAAGTTGCATAATGACACATGAAAACTGTGTGGATTTCTAACTCACCTTTAATGTGAAGAACGTTGTATGAAGGTAAATATGTTCCAAAAAAACGCACTTGTAGATTTGATGTGAGAACTTGTAACATAGAATGTGAGAACTTGCACACTGCGTGAAAGCCGCGCACCGCCCTCGTCCAGCGGGCTCCTTTCACGCAGACCCAGCCGTCACCCAGCGCCTAGGTCCGCGACAGCCGCGGTCTAATCTAATATTTATTTTTCAAATGTTATTCCATATGATTTATAATAAAACTGCTCAATAGCCCTGGCCCTGTTATCCTGCTACAACAAAGATGATTTTCCTGTTGACGGTACGTTGGCAGCTGTCTAGCTGCATGTCTACATTTAAAGCACGAAGAGAGCATTTCTCATTAAAATGCAGGAAAAAACTGACTTTTTTTTTATAAATGCATTTTTAGTTCACTCTCTGTGTTATTGCAAAATGATTGAGATACTCTGTCACAGTTGAACGTTTATCAGAAGAGTTATTGAAGCAGGAAGTCTGAATCTGTGAAGATCTTTCTAACTTTACCAAGTCCTCTGAGTGCTGCACTGATGGTGCAGTGATTGGTTGACTCCACCTCCTCTAGCCCCCCCCAGTTCCATTTTCGGACACAGATCCGTTTTGACACAAGTTTCTCGCAAGGAATGTGTCAGAATTCAGAGCGCAGTTGTAGCGCACTTGTGATTTGCGCCAGCAGATTCGAGCACACGCAGAAGCACATTTGAGCAGTTGTAATCACAGATTTGAGGTTATAACTCTGAATGAACACATGCAAATGGGAATTTGTCGTTCACAGCAGCAGATTTTTACACACAGATACAGATTTTTGGTGTGCAAGTTCTATATTACAGGTTCTCACATCAAATCTACAAGCTTGTCCTTTTTGGAACATACATACGTTGGCCTTACTGGGAGCAGTGATGCTGTGCTTTGGACTGGATGATGGCTGATATGTCAGGAGAAAGTTTGGTGGTTGAGAACTTCACAGAGATGGCTGTCAGTCATTCTGGTTGTCAGTCGGTTTTTGTTCTGATTTAACAGAGAAAAGGTTTGTTCACAAATGTATGTTGATCCGAAAAGGCTCATCATTCTTTTTGCGTGGAGTCTCATCAGAGGAAATTTGGCTTTATCCAAACTCTGATATACAGTAAGTCAGGGAGGGAGAGAAGCTGATGTTGACTCTTCAGAGAATCACCACACTGCACTTCAATAAGCTCTTACTGCAACGAAACCCTGCCACTGAAAAGGGTGTTGAGAACAGCTTGATTTCTCCGTCAATGACAGAAAAATCTTGGAAACACAGGTTGAATTCTGTCAGAAAATATGCAATCACAGACACAGATTTCTCCTTTTGGCAGAAAGGTCAACCTTTGAAAAAGTAGACTTGATTTCAGACAGTGAGGGCAGTTGTGTCCCAAACAGGTAGAGCTTTACACAGAAGGCGTTCACGTGGGCATATGGGTGTAGAACCAGCTGCTCTTTGCCTTGTTAAAAGACAAGTCCGGGATTCGCCGCACCGCCGTATTACTGGAAAACTTGCGTTGTTGAAGTCCTGCACTTTTTCTGGGCACATTTTTTCTGTGTCATTTATGAGACACTGCTTTATGAAGTCGCCCTCTAAGAAAGGTTTGCCGTGCTGCGCTATAGTTTTAGCAACTCCCTAGCTTGCTTCGGTGGCATTTTACTGTATTTTCTTGGCTCGGAAAGAAAGTTGTTGTTGAGCTTGCAGGCTCGCTGCCATTTGCTTGACTTTCTGTGACATTCGGCACCGGTGTAAGACGTGTAGCTCTGATGTTATACTCTTTCACCACATCAACGGCTTCCTTGCAAATCAAACAGACAAACTTTCCATTCATTTCTTTAATTTTTCCCAATGTGTCTTTATTTTTCTGCACTCTTTCGCTATTTTGCAGTTCTTTTGCTGTGTTTACAGTCAATGCTTGTGGTGAAGATTCTTCTTTGCTTCATTTGTTTAGCGGAAAGCACTGTTAGCTCCACCTGGAGGTAAAACTGAGAATACCAAAAAAGTGGCACTCACACTGGAGGCGTGGGCAAAATTCGATTGCAATTTAGAATTTGCTGCGGCGAGCCAATAAAAACTGGGCTGCGGGCCACAGTTGGTCATAGTTTGGACACCCCTGATCTATGACGTGGATTCCCTTTTCTTGATTTAACCCTCAACTGCGGAGATGTAGCTGGTGACACCTAAATAACACACACTCTTTGATGTACCTTAATTCTCTGTCTGTTTATACGATCCAAACGAATACGTTGATTCTGAGACGGCAAAAAAGGGGCTTCTCATATTGTCTTTGTGCAACACTTTACATTAGCAAAGTGCAACTTGCTTTTCTCTGCGACATAATCAGCTGATCCAAGTTACATAAGCACTTTACTACTGCTTAGTCTTGCAAATCCACTGAAAATACGCCATGCATAAATGGTTGAAGAGTTAATGTAGTCCAAAGAATGCAAACACAGGGGCTAAAGTTCCGATGTAAAAGGGTTTAAGGGCAGCAATACATTCTATCCCCTGAGAATCATGTACCAAACATGTTTTGTAAGATGTATAACAATGTTTACTGTCCATCCATCCATTTTCTATGACTCGTTGTTTGGGGCCATGGAGATGCTGAAGCCTACCCGGCTCTGAAAGGTGAAGGTGTGATAACACCCTGGACAGTTAATCGCAGGATAACACAGAGACAACAAGCACAACCGTACACTTAAGTAAACATTCAGAGACACCATACCAATAAAGCATGCTTTATGTGGGAGGATGCCAGAGCCCTCTAAGAAAACAGATGCATGTATAAGGAAAACGTGCAAACTCAACACAGGAAGGACCCAGCCAAGACTTGCAAACTAAAAAAGCATTTTGGAGGGTGGATTTTATCATTTTATTTTTGAGTCAATTGATGCAGTTACATTGTGAAAATGAAAAGACATTTCTGTTAATCCATTTTAATTGTACAATTTGTTATTTCTAATTGTTTATCTGACTGACCATCTGCTGAAATTGCCAAAGGTGCCAGGCTTCTCAGGAACCGTAAGCAGATTCAGAACACTTGGGTAAAAGGCTGCATTGTTAAACCACTTGGTCCAATGAAGCGGTCCAAGGTTCTGGTTGTCAACAACATGAAGGACTTGGGAGAAGTGTTTGATCACGGACGTCTGAGCCAACAAATGCAGTAATTAATCAAAGAGCCAATATCCAGCCAATATCAAAAATATGGCGCCTGGGATCTGCGCTATCTGTAGCAGTCAAAAGTGACCCAGATTTGCTGCAGAGAGTTCTGACCTGCAGACAACTTGACCACAACATTCGATAACAGCTGCGGAAGGAAAAGGACCTTAACAATGTCTGCAGACATTACAGCGAAGAGAATTTATAGACTCTAAAACCAGAAGGACGGCTGTCAGTCAGGCAGCAGAAGATGGAATTACCAAGGCAATCGGCAGGATATGGCCCATTTTTTATTTCACACTATTACCTTATAATTATAATGATAAAATTACTTAATCAATTATTGAAGATGGTTGAAGTGATTGATCTCTAATCTCCAAAAATTCATGATGTTTCCTAATCAATAATTTGCACAAATTATCCGGTTGATCACTGCACCCCCCCCCCCCCCCCTCTATGGACAAGAAGCTAATTCCCAAGTGCAATATCACAGGGCTGTGCAATACTTAACATAAAATACTGTGCAATTTGAAAAATACTTCTGTGCAATACTCATCAGGAACCACACCATAACAGACTGATATTTACTGACATTATTATTGATATATATTATTTATGTCTGAATGTAAACGGCTGGCCCGGGACCAGAGAGCCTAATTTCGTTTTATCATGATAAAATGACAATAAAGTTTCCTGATTCCTGATTCCTGATTCCTTATTACATTTTGATACTTCATATGCTATGAAGATTTTTGAAACAGTGTCATGTACATTTTTTCTGATATAGTATTATTTTTAATCATAGTCATGATTTTTTTTCAGTGGAAACAATTGTAGAAAACTACCGGTAGTTAACTCTTTATGATCTTTTAGGCAACAATGAGACTTAGGCTGATGCTTTGAATCCTCAAATGCAGCTGAGTAAGACTGATGTTTTTGATTATAAATCTTTAAAAGTCAAAGTAAAATGTGAAGTGAAGTAAAGTAAAAGTACTCATTAGAAACAGTTCAATAAGGAAGATTTTTAGTCCAGAAGGGATGACTCAACTTTTAAGACAAAGCTGCATTTTAACTTCCAACATTGTTTGTAACACAGAAGTGTTAGCCACATTACCAAATTCACTGATTCCGCTAAAATAAATGTTACTGTGACCATGCTAACTCCCAGGCTTGTCAGAAAAACGTAAAAATAAAACATAGTCCGACACCGCTAAACATTAGCCACGCTCAAGTATTTACAATAACACCCAAACTTGTTTGCCACACGTAAAAAAACAGACTGACATTGGACAGCGCAGTGAACCTCTCCAATCGGTAAGCACAACCAGGATGAACCCATAGATCAGGTGCTCTGGATTATAAGGGGTACTGTTGCTTTTTTTTGTTGAGGCTTTTAAGTTTGTCTAGTGGTGTGGAAAATACAGGACTCACATTTTGCTACAGGGAGTAAAGACTAGAATTAAGGGAACTTAAATCCCGATAACCCAGGCAGCCACTAAGTGAGGATCATCCCTGGGTAAACAGGACATCATATGTAGACTAACATTTCAACAGTGAAGCCCCTCCCAAACACCAAAAACATGTTATTTTAAAACAGTATGTGTTGGGATCCACAGTGAACAGTAAAGACAAAGCTCCTAATCCCAGTTTTTTTAATGACATGTTTTAGTTGTGTTCTGACTATTGCATTGCTCCATGAGAATTAAAAACAGTCACACCTGCAAACATTGTGTTCTGTGTCAATTTAGTTATAAAATGCATTGGTTCATTTCTCAGTTCATCCTTGTTATACAAATATTTTATTACAATTGTACTGACTTAACCATCAGCTGCATCAAAGTTACACAATAATCCTCTTTATGGCTATGAGCAGAATTATCAGAGGAAGTAAGACCATAATTGAAGGTTCTGTCAGTCAATACCAGATTTATGCTTTTGAAGTACAATTTTTGTAATTACATCTATTCAGCCAAACTTCACAGATGGTCCTCTGATTGATATTTATGACAACTGAGCTGAATTTTGACTCCTGCATTGACCTGATTATTTTACACCACTGCTCTGCTTTGTCAGAAGATTTTTCAGATGCACCAAAAGTAAAAGCATGTCAATGATTCTGCACGAAAACAACACTTGCAAACGGGCAGTTCCTTCACACACTTAGTAGGATGTAATGTGTTCTATGTGATGGTCGAAGGCATCAAACACATTATCCAAAGGCCGGAAATAGGCATGAGCAAGGGGGGCGATGCCCTCCTAAATGCTGTGACTCCAACCCCCACCCCACCCCCGAATGTGATGGTCCGCAAAAATCCACATTTAACTGAAGAAATAGAAACTACACAAAAACACATTCACCTACACACACACACAAAAAAAACGCAAAAACCACACAAGGAATACAAAAAATAAAATTAAAAAAATGTAAGGATGGACAGAGAGACGGATAGACAAATAGACAGACAGACATACAAAGAACAGAAATGCAGTTTCAGCAGGGCACAAAGAACAGTGTCTTGCTTGTGCTTGTGCCTGTTCCAAGCCTGGTTAAATGCAGAGGGTAGTGTCAAGAGGAGCATTCAACATCAAACTTATCAGACATAGATATATGGATAGATGAACTTACTGTATATGATCATGGGGTGGTTTTCTAAGAATTTTAGTCACACTCAGCACACCCAACCCCCCCCCCCCCCCCCCCCCCCCCCGTATTTGTGCCTGAATGCCATAGCGAGGCTGGCTAAATTCTGGCCAAGGAAGAGTTGTTATTTTATCTGCTGTGTTAGTCATCTGATGGGTAGAAAAAACAAGTGGAAAATGTGAATAAAACTTCATTGATTATATTTATATAAATTATCCATAATAAATGACAAGCAACACTAAGAAAATTCAAGTGTACAGTAGATAGATGGGTCAAAGTGGAAAAAAATAAATCCCCATGAACAGAAACACATTCATAAAGGTCAATTTCTGCTTTCACAGCATGATAGACATTTATTTCATTAGTGAAACAAAACTAATTATAAATTATAAAATTATTTTTAAATGAAAATAACTCCCTTAATTGAGCAAAGCTTTAAACTTTTATTTCTTTTCAAGGAATGAATGAATGTTAGAGATGAAGTAAAACTACTAAAAAAGGGCTGTTGCTTCTTAACCCTTGTGCTATCTTAGATGACCCCACCCTTACATTGACGTGTTCTCCCTACCATGACAAAGGTGGATAAAGGTGGAAAGATTTCATGTAATCCATGGACACCAGTGAAGATCACAAATCATTGAAGAAAAAAGGTTTAACGCACTGTCTAGTGGGTCTAGATGACCCAAATCCCATCGTTAAAGTGCCTAGGATGGCAAAAGGGTTACATGATTGCATGAGCATGCAGATTATTCACTGAAACGTTGGCTTGTATAAATTTCAAACTTCAAATTTGAGAAAGTGTGTATATTCTGACCCCTACTGCCTTTTTTTGTAACTAACCATTATTTCTGTACGTAGATTGGGGATTATTTGAGTGCCTCTCATATTGTGAGCGTAATGGTTGACAGATTTTAAAGCCAGTTTTGGCGTTTGTTATCTGTGAATGTTGGTGTTAGACATGATAGGTTCATGCTTGGGTACTGTTAGGTGAGGTGTACCTGCACATGAGGAGCCAACATGCATAGATGTTTTATTTTTTTGTCTTTTTCTTCTGTGAGATTGGTCTTCGTGGCTTTGAATGCTTAATATTTTAACAATTTAAAAATGTATTAAACTGATTCTAATCCGTGTCACAAATCTTAAATATAATGATCATATCAGCCAAATTGATATTCTACAGAAAAAAGGTCCCTATGAGTAGCTTGAAATGTTTTTAGCACATCTTTTTCTGACTGACATGTCCATTTTGCAGACCGCACATACTAAACAAACAACAAATAAATGAATTTAAAATATATATAACATCAAACTATATGTAGGCAATAAAAAAGGTCATTGCTAAAAAGCTATAAATGAATAAAAATTGAAAAAATGAAAACAACAGTGAGAAAATAAATAGAATTATTTGTGCTTTTTTGAAGAAATAAGCTGTGCACCTGTAGGTTTTTGTCAGTTACATTTGTTGCTAATTACACGTAAATAAATACGTTTTAATATACACTAGGTGAACAAAAATATACTGATATTCTTTTTTTTAATTTGTATTAAAGCATTCAGCAAATGCAACTGTAGATAATCAAACTTCAAATCCCAGCAGACACCACTGGGAAATGTGACGATATGTGTGCTTGGTGTTACCCAGAGTGCCCCTACTAGTATTTCAAATGTTTTCTTTTTCAATTATGAAAAACGTAACACTTTGCGTTACTACGACAGTAATGCACGATACTAAATATGACGTAAGCTACATCTTTTACACTCTTCACGCGTAACCCCTAACACTAAATCTTTTAATCTGAAAGGTACAGCCGGAAGCAGCCGTTCCACATCCGCTTGACACGGATTTCTTGTTTTTATGACCAAAGTCCAGGAGACAGATTCCTAAAGACAATATTACAATGCCTTTCGTGGAGCTCCAGACCAATTTACCTGGTTCCTCGTTTAATGAGGATTTTTTGAAGAAGTTGTGTTCGTGCGTCGCTTCAACCTTAAGCAAACCAGAGGAGGTGAGGACGTAGTTCACAACCGCGCTTTTCTTCACAAACGTGTATGACTTTAAGAAAACAAACTTCTGTAGACTTTGGTTAAAAAAAACAACTAGCCCTTTTTGATATTCTTTGACTGGAATAGTTACGAATGTTTTTTTTTACATTTTGACCGTCCTTGAGTTGATGGCCGCTGTCATCGACGGCTGCCGAAAAATGACGTAAAATTTCTGTCTGTGATATTTGAAGTTGTCAACAAAAACCCATCCAGTCTGGTTAACATTTCACAATTAACGAGATAAAGTTTGAATTTAATTTAACATTGAAGACATTTTCCATTGCTTTTATGTCACTGAAGCCCAGAGGAGGAGCGGGATTAGAAAGTGTGTGTTATTGAAAGAAAAGAACAAACTGTTTTGGAAGTATTGTTTTAAATTACTCTCTTTGATCTATTATTTTTAAAGCCAGATCACACTATATTAGATGGACCATTCCTGTCGAAAGTTTCCACCCATATAAAAATATTGAAAAATCAGTGAATGAAAAGAACAGATAGTCTAGTCCAGATGTCTGCAAGCGGAGGCTCTGGAGCCACATGTGGCTCTTTCATCACTGCTCTTTGGCTTTCAAGAGAAAAAAACTGCTAATGATTTACAGAAATAATGGGTTTGTAGATTTTGTTTGAGTGAGTTTGTCATTTATGTTTAGATTTTGAAAACATCCGATAACTGAGCACATGTTGATGAACATCCTAAAGCACATATTCTTCTTTTCCATTGTGCAACAGTGGCTAGTCAGGAAAATTTCTTAAGGTCCATAATTGCATTTACATATATAGATCTAAAAAAAGGATTCTACACCAATGTTGTCATGCTTATATTCGATAGTAAAAGGAGAAAAAGGATGTCAGTGCACCAAAGGTGACAAGAATGTCATGTTTGACTTGGTTTTGTTGCAGCTTTTAAGTCTGTAAATCTGCTACAGCAGATCAGTGTCTCATTTTACACAGGGTGGATTTTATTTGTAAAGGAATTTCTGCTCTCAAAAGAATTAAAATTGATCAAAATAGAAAAAGATTTCACTTAATCATTATATTTATCTGTTACTAATTCAATTTTTGTACATGCAGACCTTTTGTTTGGCGATCCCAAACTTCTTTGCATGAGTGGATGTATTTGTACTTAATACCTTTGATAGGAAGATAACTTCAAAGATAACGGACTTTATCCGCTGTGAGGTGAAAGTTTCCTTGGAGGATTACATAAGAGGTTGAAATAACAGATTTGCTCATGCAGTGTTTGTCTTTCAGAGGATGAACGTGGTGGTGAAACCTGGGCTGCCGATGCTGATGGCTGGCTCTTGCTCGCCGTGCGTCATTCTGTCGGTGGCGGCCATTTCTGTGACGGACTCTGCTGACAAGAACAAACAGCACAGTGCCAAGATCTTTGAGTTCCTAACTAAGGAGCTCAGTATGACTGAAGACAGGTTAGTTTAGCCTCATAAGAGAGACATTTGAACTCCTAAATATTTACATTTGTTTTGTCTTTAATACACAAATTTCTCCTTTTTTAGCTGTCAAGGATGTTTAAGTGTTGTGAGTCTTGGTCAAAAGATTGCTTACTTTTTATTTAGTGCTTGATGAGTCATTTTATAGTGGATGCTTTATTCAAACATAACTCAGTCTTTAGATAGCAATGTAAACTTAGATGTTTGTCACTTTGTTGTTCTAAGGTAGTGAGTGTTGCCACAATACAAAGACAAATTAGAAGAAACAACTACTAGTCAGTAGTTAAGTAACTAATTGCAGTGAGTTAACTATCTAACTCTGGTCTATTATGAATTCTTATTTCTTCGTTGTTCAACCCAGACAAAGTTCACAAATTCCACAACAAAATATTAAAAACATGACTGGACTGAAAGTGTTTTAAAGACATCTGTATTTTTCTGGAGCATAACAGAAGATTGCATAACAGGATCTTCACATTTCTGCACGACTTTCTGAAAAAACACAAACCTTTACTCAAAGTAATAATTTGTGGGAATTTCGTATTTCATGGCCACAAATTAGAAATTGTCAGTTACAATTGACAACCTTCTCCTTTGTACAACAAAGTAGTTACAATAATTTCTACAACTGAATATTGGTCCAAATTTAGTCCAATAACAGGGCGATAAATCAGAGGGAGTTAAAAACTAAAACTCCATATTTCAGAAGCCACTAAGAAAATAGGGTAAAGCTCTGTGAAAACAGCTTGTGAGACTGAAGAAGGCGTAAGCTGATGAAAAGCCTGTTTTTAACATGTTCCTGTGGCCTTTTTCTGATGATAAAGGACACATATAAAGAAAACGAAGCCTAAAAATGCATTTCTGTGCATTTCTTTATTAAAACTGTTGTAAATCAGGAGCAAACTAAACAATTCTGTTGGAAAAAGATTGTAGCTGTGACGTAGAAGCAACGGTGGGCCACAAGCTCCCTGTTCTGCTCCATTCTGATGGATCCGCTTGTAGACTAACAGATCCACATACATCTTTGTTTCGGGTGACTAGTGCCGCTCTGCAGAAACTATGTCTTCAAACAACACTGCTTTTTTTTATGTTGGCTATAACAGCGTTATCGTAATAAAAAAGACCACTGGGAAGATTCTTACAATAGATCCATAAATGATTAGTAATGATTAGTACTCTTTGTTTCACTATTTTTATCCACGTTTGTTTTTCTTTAACACAAGTAACCAAACAATAAGGTAAATTTGATAATTAAGGTATGTAAAAAAAAGTTAAAAGGAGAAAAACCAAACCTCTCACTCAATCTTCTGCAATTTTGTTTTCATAGTTCCCATTTATCGTATATTTTCCAAATATTTTTTACTTTGAAAAACAATATTGTGACATGTGATGTCACTTGTCTGTGATTGTATTCTGCTCTGTTTAACATGTTGTGTTAAAACAGACTTTTTGTTTGGGTTTTTCAGGATTGTTATCAAGTTTGATGAGTTGCAGCCTCACCAAGTCGGGAAAAAGGGAACAGTTATGAGCTTCCTGTGAAGATCACATCTTCTGTTCGCTCCGCTCCTCCTCATTCCTAAAAAAAGTTAGATTTGTGTTCAGCACAAAAAGATATTATTGGAAAACATCCATAGCTTTTTAATTTTTTTTTTTGTAAAATAAATCTAGCATTAAAATACTTAAAAAAAGTTTTCTCTTGGCCTCTCATTTAATGATTCCTGTCTGTATTGTTTTGTCTGCCAGTGAATGCATCAGGATGGAGCGGAACACAGAGACTTTAAACTGCCCCTTTCAGTTGCAGCGTCACAACTGAGAGCTTTTTCAAACAGAATTTTTTAAATCTTCTCCTGATTTCATCACAGTTTGAATTAAGACATACTCAGAAATGCAGTTTGAATCCTAAATGATTTTATATATATTTATGTCCTCCATCATAAGGACAAATGGTCCAAAACATGTTAAAAACACCAAAAACACAATTTTCATTGAAGTAGGTCTTAAGCAGCTTGGTCTGAAGAAATTGATGTATGGCTCCCTGCAAGATCTCACTCCATGAGGTCAATCCTTGTCCTGTCCTATGGGGTCCAGATGACCCGATCCTTACATTGACGTGTTATCCATAGCATGAAACGGGTGGATAAAGGTGGAAAGATTTCATATAATCCATGGACACCAGTGAAGATCACAAATCATTGAGGAAAAAGCTTCAGAGCACTGTCTAGTGGGTCTAGATGACCCAACTCCCAATGTTAAAGTGCCTAGGATAGCACAAGGGTTAAGATGATGTCAAGAACAGTGAGCAAAAATCCCAAAACCACAATGGGAGACTAAGTGACTAATGACCAGCAGAGAGCTGGGACCAAAGTAACAAACTACACCGACAATTCCTGCAGTGCCAGACGTGTCCCCCTGCTAAAGCCAGTACATGTGCAGACCCGTCTAAAGTTTGCTAACGAGCGTTTGGATGATCCAGAAGAGGATTGGGAGAATGTCCTACGGTCAGATGAAACCAAAATATACCGGTAACCTTTTGGTAAGAATTCTACTCGTCGTGTTTGGTGGTGAAAGAATGCAGAGTTGCATCCAAAAAACACCAAACCTACTGAAAAGCATGGGGGTGGAAACATCATACTTTGGGGCTGTTTTTTAGCAAAGGGACCAGGAGGACGGAAATAATGAATGGGGCCATGTATCCTCAGAGTTTGAGAGAAAACCTTCCATCAGAAAGGGCTTGAAGATGAAACCTGGTTGGGTCTTTCAGCATAGATTTTACACTAATGCCCCCCAAAAAACTTTCATTTGTTCATACATTAGTAATGTATGATTGATGAACTAGGTCACAATTATGAGGTAGTAAGTTCTAGTTTCAAAATAGTACAACATAGATTTGAGTCAATATTCCTATTTTTTGTGCAAACTGTTTACAACAGCAGAAAAACCCTTCATACTTTAAACTTCGATCACTACTAGGTGAACTTTAATGAACACCACTGATAAAGTTTGCACCTTGACTCATTCACGCATGCTAAAGACTACTTTTTTTACTTTTTGTCTCATGTCACACAATCCTACAAAACATCTATAGTCCCACAAAGTCAGATAATAGCTTGAGTTCTTTGTTTTGAGAGCACAGTATGTTGTCTCATGTGCACAAGATTAACCCTTGTGCTATCTTAGATGACCCCACCCTTACATTGGCGTGTTATCCCTACCATGACAAAGGTGGATAAAGGTGGAAAGATTTCATGTAATCCATGGACACCAGTGAAGATCACAAATCATTGAAAAAAAAGGAAAAGGTTCAGAGCACTGTCTAGTGGGTCTAGATGACCCAACTCCCAATGTTAAAGTGCCTAGGATAGCACAAGGGTTACAAAAGAAAGTGCACATGTCATGATTATCAGGCACAATCCCATAGAAATAAAGAAAACCTTCATTACACTTCAGCTTGGTAGCAAAAAAAACTTTAATTTTCTGCTTCACCTTTTCCTTGCAAACCATATTCAATCTTTTCCATAAATTAGATATTTACATTGATGACCTTTTATCTATTTCACCATGAGGTTATACAGAAATAAATTATTTATGTTGTACAACAAACCGTAAACATGATCAAATGAACACCAAAGCCTCTTCACACAAAGCCGGCAACAACAAACAAAATGGGCTTTGAATTTTTCCCAACATAAGAGGAAGGACCAAGAGCCTAACCAAGACTTTCTTTAGTTTCACCAAGACACTTTCAGATAATGATCTGATTTTGAGAAGAAATCAGTCAGAAAGCAAATGCTTGGTTTGATCTGAGCCCAATTTAAGAGCATCAGGACTTTTTCTTCACAGATGAATGTCTATTTAATCCTGTTTAACATGTTAGGGAGTAGATTCACTTGTTTGAAGTCTGCAGGTGTCACATGTCTGTTGTTCTACAGGAACAGGACCATACGTATAAAAAAAATAAAAAACCTGAAGGTTGTTAACATTAGACTCTTTTTAGTTGAAACGTCAGCACAGAAAGCTGTCTTTCTGAAACATAATGGAGTGTCTTGTTGAAATGTCAAATTTATTCAACGACTTAGAGAAGCATTCACGTACTTTTCATTCCATTTCTGGTCATGGAAGCCAAACTTTTAAAAAAAATAAATAAATAGGAATTTTCCTGCCCTTCATAAGGACAATGAACCAATCAATAAAATGTTCTCTCGTCAGGAGGCCTCTTTGGTAAGATGATCACATTATTATAAAAAATCTTTAAGACATATTTAATGTTCCTGAATTGATGCAGCCAATTAACAAAAACGTAAGATCCCAAAAGAAAAAGAGATTAAGAAACCATTCAAACACAAGCATCATAAAAGTCCAGAGACACATGTCTGTTCGTCCAGCAGATCCTTCAAACCTCCAGCTGCTTCATTCCCGGTATCCACTGGGATCCTTTGTGTTTGTTATATCCCGGTACCACACTGACCCACAACTGACAAACATTTTTGGGGCTAAAAGCACCTGCTAAAGCCACTTTTCGAGGCGGATGCCCTTCTTGGCACGTCCTTCTACAGTTCCCGTGTGGAAATGTCACAGTTTCCAGTCTTCATACAGCAACTATATTGTTCATCTCCCATTTCTGAGTGGTTTTGCTGGTGTCACAGTCTGATATGAAGACCTTGTGGAGCAGGTCAGAGCGGTCCATACATTTCCCTGAAATCACAACACATGTGAGCATTACTTTTCACTTGGCGGTGTTGGGAAACGGGAAGGAAATGAAAACACTTTCAGCACGTTACAAACATTTGTGCATTCCTGTTTCAGGAAATCATCAGCATCTAGGGCTTTTCAGGACCCACCTCTGTTTATTTTGGATTTTCTCTTGCACAAGTGTTAGTGTAAAGCGTTCCTTGGCTGTATTCTGGTTCACCTTTAGCAGTCTCGCTGTTTTACAGATTTTTTTTAGTGCAGTGGTATGTTGTTTTTTATTTAAACAAGGGGCTGTGTTCTGCTTCCTGATTGGCTGTAGACCTTTATCAATCATAATGCCATGGTCTGGTTGAATACTCAATTCTGATTGGCTGCTGGGTGTGCATTAAAAAGTGATAACCGCACAGTGAAAAAAGAAGTTCCGGTCACCTAGCTTAAATGTTTTGTATCACTGCGCCGGCCGCTTTGAAACAACACTTTGCTTCATCATTTGGACAAAAACAAGCGGTAAGAGATGAACTTTCTCTCTGAACTGATGCTTTATTCAACCCATCGGGACGGTAAGCCTATATATATCGCCGAATCGTGACTGCAGTGGTGGTGCTACTCGATGCAGACTTACGTGATGCGGCGCATCTGCTTTTTGTGAGAAAAGCGATCCAAATCGGAAAAAAAAAACAAGAATTAAGGACTAAAAACTGGTTAATATGTATTGCATTTGTAAGTGACCATGGCCATTAACCAAGTGGGTTAATGGCCTTTGAAGTGTGCGTTATGACTTTTTAACGCACTTCGCGTCGGACGGTTCAGGCTTCCACGGCGTGCGTTAAAAAGTAATAACGTACACTTCATTGACCCTTATGTCTCCTCTATGTAGCGTGTCCTGTGCAGAATGCGTTCAGTTTGCTAAATCTATGTTTTTATTCTATAAAACAACACTTTTCTTTTTGCCAAGGTTTTAACTTTGAGAGTTTAAACATGAGAGAAAAGTCTGAAAATGTTCATGTCTGTATGAGGAAAGTGAATAAAGTGGGTAATGATGGGTTTTACAGCTTTAAAACATCTGTAATTCTACTCGAGATCATCCAATATGTTGTATTTTTTCAAGGCAGGGACCAATACTGATCGTTAGTAGTTAAGAAGGCTGATAATCGATATTTGGAGCCGATGGTCATTTGCAGTAAAAGTAAAAATTTTGGCACAAAAATTTAAACTAATATAAACACCAAAGGCTACCCCACCTTGGTGGGACACAGCCTGGGTATATAGATAGATAGATAAACACCAACAATTAACTTTGTTTATTTAGAGTAAATAAATAGCTCCAGGAGTGCAGAGAGTAACAGGCTCAGCAGGATCTTAGTTTTTTAAATAAACAGTCACCTGAAAGTTTTCATAGAGAATAAAGTAAAACTTCAACATAAATGAAATCACTCGTGTTTGTGATAAGTTCAAAACCAAAACAAAAAGTGCAGGGAGCTCCTTATCACATCTTAGAAAGTCAAATATAGATTCAATAAGAAAAAGCTCTCTGAAGTTTTAACAACGTTTTCTAAATGTAACCCTTTAACACCGGCAATGTCACCGGCGACACCTAAATAATAAATGCTCTTCGCCATTGACAGTTTTGACGTGACTCCGCTGACTCTGACGCAGAGTAAAGCGGCTCTGCATCGTTATGCAACACATTCACGTCAAGTGTTGCAGAACAGTGTAGGAAGAACGTAAACAGCAGAGTGGTGTTAAAGGGTTAACACACATATGAGAACAGCTCATAATTTAAATAGTTTCCACGAATATTTGAACTTGATGGATACAAAAGTAGTTACATTTACCTGTTGGCATGTGAGTAAATCGATGGAGATCCTGAAAAGAGACAAACACAAAGTTTCAATTCTCCATCATGTCTGCTGTTTGATGGTTTTTGACAATAAACTCTACATACTTACATTATAAGCATGACAGAACAACAAAATACACACAAAACAATGAGAGTATTTCATTCAACAGACTGTAAAACTGAAACCGTGGCTGAAAGTATTAAATCAAATCAAATCCATCTTTTTTTATATAACACTTTTCATATAAAACATAACACAAAGTGCTGAACACCAGAACAAAAACATAAAACAAGAACCGCAATATAAAAATGTAAATAAAGGCCCCATCCCCACAGAACCCCTAATCCCATTCATGTCTCCCATCAGGGGTGGGCAACCTTTTTGACTTTTGACAGGGGGTTCTAAAATTTGACAGAAGGGCCGGACCAGGAGCTGATGTGTGGAGTGTTTTGGTAGTCCACCTCATCAGAGAAAGAAATAACATGGAATCTGGATGAAATCATGCTTGAACTGATTAAACATTTATGTATATATTTTGAAACTGAACATTTTGGATTTTGTTCTCATTTTAGAGCCAATTGCTGGATTGATGTCCCTCAGGGAAAATGCAAAATTAAAGAAATGCTGCGTTCATGTGCAGTTGGAATGATCAGAAACATCAGAAAAATGACACATTTTCCAACACCACATAAATGCTTACACCTAAGCAAAGGTCACATTATTTGCAGAGTGGACTCCAGAATTACAAGGAAAATAAAACCTTTCTAAGGATTATCAATATGATTTCTTCCAGTTTGGCGGGCCAGATGAAATCATTAAACGGGCCGCATGTGGCCCCCGGGCCGTAGTTTGCCCACCCCTGCCTTAAATGATGGAGATAAACATTTGGGAAAGAGCATGTCCAGGTCAAAAAACTCTACTTCAAGATTGTAATGTTCTAATAAAGAGGATGTCCCAACATATTTCTGAAAAGCCTCCCCCATCCCATGTGGAGAATGCATTGATGGAATACATGTTTGTTTGAAGTGTTTCCTCATTTAAACCAAAAAAAAAAAAAGACAATCAGAAATGGAATGAGTTGCTCATTTGCACAGTGAAGTCCTTGTGTTGGCTGATGTGGCCTTACCTTAAAGTACTTCCACTCAGTATACTGGTTGCGGTCACAGTGAGTGATGATAACTGCTGCGTTGTCTCCTCTGGTCAGGCACTGGTCATACTGCATCAGCTGGTTGGCTTCATTGATGCGGAACAACTGGACACAGAGTTTTAGTGAACTGTTGGTGAACTTCCAAACCCAGTCTGCTCCCTGAAGGTAAACTCAGTCACACAGGCCTGATCTCTGCTCTGTAAAGTTCTGATGTGCAGGCTGCTCAGCTCAAAGGAACTGGGCAGTAAAGAGCAAAGAGTGGATGTGAAGCCAAACACTGTAGTTTAGGTTGGGGTTTCATATGAAGGTTGGGACAGTGCAGTAGCTCTGAGCTGCAGCTCTGCTCAGTGGTTTCCAAAAATCAAAAGACAGAACTGGATACTGGTTTTTGTAATCCATATTTTAATACCCACAAAACAGCTTATTTTTAGAATCTTTAATATGTGATTAAAGTTTTGATGAACTATTTTGTGACAGAGGATACAGTTGAATCAAATTAAAGCAAATTTAAATTTCAAATTAAGATAAAAGCCACTAAAAGATTTTACTTGTGCAACAATCTAAATAGATTACAAGAGGAGAAGGAGACAAATGGCTGATTACCTGGTTCCCTCCCATCCTGTGGCATGGGCCAATTTCCACATTCCCCCCATTGGTGTGTCCCATGCTGTCAATGCAGTAACTTGTCTCGAAGCCACGGATCTGCAACCAGAACGGTTAATGTCTCCATTCTTCAAACCGGCAGCGCAAAAGCCAGATTAGTATGGTGCACGCATGGTTGTGCTTGTGCGTATGTGGTGCGGGTGACTTCATTATCTGTGTGCACAAGTGTTTGCACATGTTTTGAGTGAGTCCTTACCTCCCCCCACTCGACATTTTTGGGAGGAAGAGGGTAATGCACTGGAATGTCATACGCTATTTCCTCCATGAACCACTTGAAACTTTTGCATCGATGTTCCTCCCTGAAAAAAAGGTCCAAATACTGTCAAGTTGTTATTTTTATTTACAAAACAATATTCATGAAAGAAAAAACTGGAAAAAGGCTTTTTCTGCTAACAATAAACGAAAAGATAACGATATTTTCGGATCTCACACAAAATCCATCCATCCATTTTCTTAATTCATTGTACCACTTGTATGGCTTCACTGGGCTGCCACAGCATAACCTGGCTACTGTTGGCCGAAAGCCAAGTGCATCCTGGGAAAGTCGCCAGCCTGTCACCGAGCCACACAGTCACAAACCCATACACACCCACAGTCAAACGTAGGGACAATTTAGAGAACATCAGTCAACCTACAAAGTATGTTTTTGGACTGTGGGAGGAAGCCGGAGTGCTCAAAGAAAACTGACGCATGCACGGGGAGAACATGCAAACTCCACACAGAACGGTCACAGCTGGGATATGAACCGGAGCCTTCTTGTTTTATACTCTTTGAACCACTGAATTTCTTAGAAAAGAACTGGGAACAGAAACCAAAACTCTAGAGGATCACAGTCAACAACAGGATGACCAGAATAATGACCATATAGCCAATAAATCACCTTGATGTCTACCTTGATGCCAGCATTGGTCAAATATCAGGACAAATCACTGGAAAAATGCCGCTCTGCAGGTGAATCCAAGTCAATTTCAGAGATGCTTTTCATTACAGTTTGGATGAATGACAGTTTTGCTGGAAACGTCTGGCTGAGGGGAGATTTTCAAGTCCCATATCTGGGAGAACTTTAAACATGTCAGA
This sequence comes from Oryzias latipes, assembly GCF_053564925.1. Classification (NCBI taxonomy): domain Eukaryota; kingdom Metazoa; phylum Chordata; class Actinopteri; order Beloniformes; family Adrianichthyidae; genus Oryzias; species Oryzias latipes. The sequence continues at coordinate 12,364,359 of NC_136237.1, read as the reverse complement.
GGGAGGTTGGGAACATTGGGTCAGAGTGAACAATGCTCTCCACCTCCATCGTCTCTGCGGCTGTTTGGAGATGTGGCTGCAAGGTCTCTGGTGCCTGTCGTGATGGTAAAAAGGATATCAGAACATGCCGTCAAGCGGAAGAAGGAGTCATACCGAGCCTGGGCTAGTAGGACTCCTGAGGCAGCTGACCGGAACTGACAGTTTAAGCGGGCTGAGCAAAAACTGTCTGGGGAAGAGTTTGGTGAGGACACAAAGAAGGATTTTCAGCCGACCTCAAAGAAATTTTGGCAACCACCAGCACCTCCGGAAGGGAACGCAGTTTTCTGCTGGCACTGTTTGTGATGGAAGGGAGACTTTGAGGATCTCGTGAATCCTGCTGACACGCCGTCAGTTAAAGAAGCAGAGGCTGGGGATTTTTAGGGTGAGGCTGTCCATCACCTGAGCGGAAGTTACCGAGGCCGAGGTAGATAAAATGCTCCTTGGTGGCAAGGCACCAAGGCATTTCAAGAGAGACAGTGGCTGTACCACTGGACTGGCAGATTGAGGTGGTGGTTCCGCTTTTTAAGAAGGGGGACCGAAAGTTTTGTTCCAACTACCAAGATATCCCACTCCTCACCCTTCCAGGGAAAGTCTATTCCAGGGTACTGGAGAGGAAGGTTCAGCCAACGTTCACCTCAGATATATTTCCCACCAGTATTTCCCACTGGGCAGACACCCCAGAGAAGATCCAAGACATGCTGAGTCCATGCTGACCATGTCTCTTTGCTGACCTGGGAACGCCTCAGGATTTTCCTGGAGGAGCTGGAGGAAGTGTCCAGGGAGAGGGAAGTCTGGGTGTCTTTGCTTAGACTGCTGGCTCCATGACCAAGTCCCAAATGAATGGAAGAAGATGGATGGATAGATGTAAGGACAGTTTTCCCCTCTAGATCTACCCCAATGTTTGAAGGAACAGGTGCTTATCGTTCCTTTCTGCTAAAAGGGCTAAACTCTTGGGAAGTTGTTTGCTTTTAGTCCTGCCACTGAGAACCCACAGGGTCATTTTGCCCCCTGGTTGTGATCAGGAACAGCTGATCACAACCAAGAGTACATCTATTTTAGAACTAAAATAGATGTACTTGATGTATTTGTGGGTTGCTTTTATCCCTAATTTCCTGGTTTAAAGTCTTGAAGGCACTGGTTAAACAACAACTGTTTATTTTACAATGCCTTAATCTAAGAATCTATCCAATCATTAGAGAATAGGCCCACCCTAGTGTGTGTTAGCAGTTTTAGCGGCTCAAAAGCTCCTCCAATTACTTGATGAAGAATCCATCACAAATTGACAAAACACTACAGGAGCACAAAGCTGACAAATCCACCAACTGTAACACTATATTTCATACTGACTAACCATCTGAACATTAATGCCTAAGTATGTATCTATGTATTAGCCTAAATGTGTTTAGGGAAATCCGTTTAGTTTAAATTCCTGTGAAAATATCTTCTCATATTTTAGCCACAAAGACTTACGAGTCACTAACTTTTAAAATAACACAAACAAGGCCTGAACAAAGCAATAGGTTCACAGCAAAAAAACTGTAAATAGGGACCAAAGACGTGACTTTTACCTGAAGCGCTTCAGCTCACTGATATCTCCGTAAGCAAGAGTGAGAGTCTCTGGACGGCTTGCATAGAAGAAGTCTTTGTACTCATCCCACCACACTTCCACTACACGGACATAGTTCTGCACACAGAGACGAACAGATTGCCAAAGGGTGTATTCAGACTTTGTTTTCATTCTAGAATTCTGGATTTAATTTCAATGAAGGTTTGAACTTTGAGAGTTTAAACAAGAGAAAAGCGCGAAAATGCTCGTCTGTCGGAGAAAAGTGCAGAAAGTGAAGTGAGGAGTTTTACTGCCATAAAACATCTGCAAGTCTACTCTGCGGATTTCATCTAGCACGGGTTATTTTTACAACGAAACTCCTTCAATAAGCCAGGGAACTCTGTAGTGGTGAAAAGGTAAGTCTTTGTTATAGAGACAAAAGTCACAAGAATTTGACTTTTTTTCAGTAGCACTGGATGCAGGAAACAGTTTTTATTGGTGAAGTTTAGCACAAACTGTGAGATGTGTGAGGAGCTGCAGCTCTCCAAAGTCTCAAAAGGACTTTGACAGGAGAAGACAGACTAATTACTGGTTATATTATTAAAGTTTATTAGTATTACCTTTCCTGAAATTTTTCTTTGAAGATCACAGAGATACTTATTTGTTTTTTTTATTCTATTCATAAATAGTGTTGTTTCTTTTATTAAAAGAATCATGAATGAATTAAACTTTATTCATGTAGCACTTTAAAACTCCTTCAGGGTACTAAAGGGCCTCAAGATAAAAGAAAGACAAAAGAAGTTTAAAATGAGACATATCAGAGAGGAAAAAAGTTGTGTGGTCCACACGAGAAAAGGTTTGGGGACCCCCGGTCTAGCATCCATGTGGAGTTGGAAGATTTGTTGTTTTCATTCTTCTGATCATTCAAACACCACATGAACGCAGCATTTGTCTAAGTTTGCATTTTACACAAGCCTCCATCAAGTTATGGTGAAAATGCCTCTAAAATGAGAACAAACCCGCAGCTTTAAAAAAAAAAAACTCAGAAATGTTCTGTTTTGACATACTGTGTTTATGAATTTTCAGTCAAAATGGTTTCGTCCAGATTCTGTTATTTCTTTCTCTTATAAGGTGGATTACTAAAACACTCCACTCATCTGCTCCTGGTCCGGCCGGCCCTTTTATCGAGTGTTAGAACCCTCTGTGGCCACGGGTTGAAATCCTATCTCATAGTTTTGTACTTCCAAAATGAGTCTTTCATCATCAATGGCGAAAATTGATGATAGTGTTATCCGAGGTGTTAACAGGCGTGTCACCTTAAACATAAAATAAAACTTTAATAATGGAAATAGAAACCCTGTCCTGAAATCGACGCATTGAGGGACTGAAATAGAACTCCTGCATAAAGCTTGCATTGCAGAGGAACGGATGTCAGACGCAGACATGATGGAGGCGTTGTAAACATTCTGATTGATTAACAAATGTTCTATTTTTGTGTCAATGAATGGCGATGCTCCACAGACCTATCAGTGTAAATCCGCCTTTGAATACAAACATCTGTATTGTTACACATTTACCAACACAGCAATAAACTAGTGCTTCCTTCACAAATGGAAGAGAAACATTTTCCATTTTCTGTATACCTAAAAGTCATAAAACTGTATAAACATCTACAAATATTTTTAATAGAACTGTAATGCAGATGTGTGTTGCAAAAACTATCTTTTTATCTTTTATTTTTTTAAGCAAAAAGTGTAGCTCTGCTAAATATAAAAAATAAAGTAAATAGGATCAGTCTTCTCTGAACAGACCGCTTTTAAAAAAAAAAATGAAACTAATTTACCACAAAGATTGCACAGGTCAGGGTAAAAAGTAGAAAAATAAATCAAATGAATCAAAATCAATTGTTTAAAAAAAAAAACTAGAATAAAAGCTTTGGGAATTAATGTTGGAGTTTCATGGGGCTTTTACCTTCAAAGTAGGGGATGATCCAACATGTGCAGGTGGGGGATTTCCCTGCCAGCCTTGGAGTCTGTAGATATGACCAACACGGGAACATGGAACAAAAAGCAGCTGACCACCACACTGCCAGATCTGCACACACAGAAGGCAACAAAGAAACCCAAAAAGAAATGAGGAGAAAAGATGCTGAGCTGTCACAGTTAACCCAAAAGGCCCAAACGAACTCAAATCTACCTTGTATGAGATTTCAAAGTTCTCTCCTCCCCATATCTGCAGTCCAGGGTCATAGAGACCCAGTTCAAAGAAGTAGTCTCTCTCTATGGCAAATAGTCCCCCAGCCATGGCTGGAGATCTGCATGCACACAAACATTTGTGAGCATAAAGGCGGCAGCTCTGGGCAACAACTTAGAAATACTTTTTAGCCCTGGAAAATACTGTCCAGCAATAAAACATTATCAGCAAAGCCAAACATATTAAGCATTACATTGTTTAAAATGTACTGATGGTTAGCTTTAAAAAGGATCCTTAACTAAAAAGACTCACAGAAGATTAAAACAGAATCTACACGTTCATAAAGTACAATATAAAATGTGAAATGCACAACCCAATTGGGATAAAGCTCAAATTTTGTATTGTAAGTGCCCTGCTTTGATTTTATTTTCCTAAATGTTATAGAAGAGTTAATCTACCAAACCAGTGAGTCTTGTTAGCAAGATTCCTTTCAACACCAGCAGATGGGAAATAGAGCACCACGACACAAAACGAGCAACATGCTGTGAAGAATCATCGCTGCAGCAAAATAAGAAGGCAGACAGCAGGAAATGATCAATAAAGAGCTGATTCAAGTAGGGGGGGGAGGTGGAAGATGAAGGTTACAAAGACGAAACCCAACCCAGAACCAAAACCTTGATGGGAAGATGTCCTAAAACCCCAGACTAACTGACAACCATGTATTAGAGCGTTCCTGACAAGCCCCTAACATAAACTGCAAAAAGGGTGAATGACATGCTTTTCAGATCTATCCCCAGAGAAACCCAGTGCTGGGGGACAGAATGAGAGCACACTGCTCATGATTAGCTAGGGATTATTTTTGTTAGTTACCATATAGAATCTCACACAGCTGTTAGATTGAAAGTATTTCCATAAACCTAATTTGACCACCGTGTGTCTTTATATTTAGCTTCCAAGGGGCAAGTTTTTAAAGACCTTTTGAAAGTGGCAACAGCTATTATAAGAATTGAGTCGAAACCAACGTGTTTTTGAAAATACTGATGACTAAATCATATTTACTAGATACAATATACCGTACATTTATGAAACAGTAAAGAAGTTTAGGAAATGTCTGTTTTAGGGAATTATATCTTACTAGCATTACATCTAGGCAACAAAATGACATAGTGCTTGAAAAAGGTGGTTTATTTCTCTTATTAAATTGTGCCACAACTGTAAAAAAATAGGCATTTGGGGGGTTAGCAGCTGAGTATGTTTGTAGTAATACTATATTCCCAAATTTTCTCTCAAAGTCATCATATTGATGTTGCTTTTGACTGTGGCTCCTGCTGCCAATCAGGTGCAACTGACTGTCAATGCCTGAAGCGGGGCCCATCCTTAAATATGCTAAGTGAGAATCCATCCATCCATCCATCCATCCATCCATCCATCTTCTATTCCCACTTAGTCCTGTACAAGACCATGGAGGGTTGCAGAAGCTCATCCAAGTTCCGTCTTAAAACTATTTGCTTTACTTAACAAAAATGATTATGTCAAAGCAATCATGTCTCATCCTGCTGTTACACAAAAAGGTTTCTACCACTGATACAATAATTCAATCTTTTTATCTTCTACTTCTTAGTCCTGTATAGAGTCATGGGTAGCCATGATATATAAACCCCCCCGGACAATTCACCAGTCCATCACAGGACCACACACAGGCAGACGATCACACACCCACAAGTGCTCATTTCAAGTCACCGATCATCTATGAAGCATGTTTTGGACTGTGGGAGGAAGACTTGATTTGGACCATTTGGACCAGGGCCTGCTCACTGTCCAGTGAACTGTTTATGCTGTGGCCAGATTGATAACTGGCATGGGGTTAAGACTGTTAACCCCACTATTTGACTGTTGAGGTTCTTTCATATGCTACTTCGAGTTCTGTTGGTTGAAGACTAGTTTGATGCCTTATTTCTTAAAACATTTTTCATCCAAATTACCAAACAATATAATCAATATAGAAATAAACTATTTGGGATCAACAGAGAAGATTTTGCAAGTTTTTTCATAAGTGCAACATGTTCACTCAGCTCTGCTGCTTATCCTACAAATGCAAAGACCTAGTTACAAATGTGGCATTTAAAAGAGATAATAAACTGGCTAGCAACAGTGTAAAGCGTTTGGCCAATAGGCATGGTAGCAAGAAAAAAATGATTTTGTCCAACTAAAAGTTCCTTACTTTTTGTGTCATGTTTATATAAATATATGCCATCTGTGGCACAAGAAAAGCTAATATTAAACATTATTGGAATCGCCAATTTTCGAGTCTTATTAAATGTGTTTATTATGACTTCTTTGGTTATTAATTACAACTTTAGGCTAATGGTAATGTCAAACATGTCAACAATATGTTACCAGATGTGTAAGTATCTTCATTATGATGATCCATATCAGAATCAAAGCACTGGTTCTCTGTACCTATAGGGCTCAGTTTGAGTTTTTCTGAGTTTTTTCTCTCTGTCTCCCAGAGGAACTCGCTTCCAGAGCATGCTCCAATCCCAGGCCCCTCTAGCAAAACCGTCCTCGTCTCCTCCACCTTGGGGCTCGATGGTAAACCTCTCGCCATGGATGGAGTCAATCAAAGGCACCGTACACACCGTTCTGACAGGGTGGATGTGGGGGCATGCATGGGAAAAAGAGACGTGGGGGTGGTGCACAGACCATACGGGAAACGACACAAAGACATGGGGATGGACACGGCAAGCCCACACAACAAGACAGTGACATGAGGGGGATGGGGGAAAGGTGGAGACACAAAAAGATCATGGGTGAGTTTGGCCATGCTAGCTGTGCAGCGTGTACCGGTAGGGCTGGGTGGTGTGTTGTCTCTTAGATTTTTCTTTCTGGCTGAGAGGAACTCTCTTCCAGAGGAGGCTCCAGTCCCATGCTCCTCTAGCAAGGCCATCCTCATCTCCACCCTGCTGAGGCTCCATACTGTACACATTACCGTCTATATAATCTATGAGTGGCACTGTACACACTGTCCTACATTCAGAGACAGACGCAAACAAACAACTTTGTATTAGAGTGTGGTAAAAACAATGTAAAGCAATGTTATACTTTTTCCAAAATTTTACAGATTGCTCTCAATAGGGAACCCTTTCACCATTGAAAGTAATGAGAATGTTGCCATGTCAGTGATGAAGGCCATAGCGTTTGTCTTGCATTTACGGACCACCTGTATAGGAACTGTTCTTTTTCACTAATACTATTTTTTTATCTGAAAGATACCAACAAATTACACAACTACAAGTATACTTAGTTTATCCTAAAAGTAATGTAAAATACTTAGAGTTTACTTTTTAAATATAATCTATATTATATTAACTTAAAATGTTCCGCTTTAGTCTGAAGAAGTGTTCAGTTATTCCTACACTACACGTACATGGTATATTGGCTGAACTTATACTCAAGTATGCATAATAAAATAAACATCTAGTATCTTACTTTTTGCTGAGGGTATACCTAAGATCCAGTTAGAAACAAGTCCTCTGTTCAGCTGTGTATTCCATTTAGGTCCAGTACAACAACTCTGGTAAATCCCTACATTTTAAGCTTTTTTTCTGCCTGAAAATGCCTCATCAAAGATGGACCTTTGAAAAATAGGCTTTTAGCTTAAAAAATAGCCAATGTCAAGATGACAGGCTTTAAGAAAGTGTAGAAGTTTTGGTCAAAATCACTGAAAAATGTAAGACTTGTCATGTCCTAAATTTTTCTGAACTTTTTTTTCACCTCTTTGTAGCTTTGTGCCTGAATCACAAATGGCATTTGACTAAAACATTTAGAGAGCTTAAAAATAGTCAGAGTTCCATAAGAGATCTGCCGAACAGAGATGTTGTTTAAGCTTGTTGTATTTTGTTGCACTATGCTTGACTGTTTTATTTCCCGCCTCTAAAAAACCTAACTTTTGCAGTCCTCCTGACATTGTCCACACAAGTATCAGTAGTGTCTACAACATCCACAAAACCCTTCTGTCTTTATTACAGAAAAAATGTAATTTTCATCTAATGTTTTGTGTAAAGACATAGAGGCAGAGGTTACCATTTCATACAAAACATTTCTTTTGTGGTAAAACCACCATCCCATGGATGTACCTTGGAATCCTTTCTTAGATCTGCTCTTTCTGCTTTTCTGTTTGCCACGATAAAAAATACAATGCCAGCAATTTTGAAAGATGGCGGCCATACAGAAATGTTCAATTTCTATTTACCCCAGCCTCAACTATATAGGCTGAAAATGCAAAAAATTCAGTCCCTCAACTTGAGGGGTACCTACAGAACAGTGTCATACATTTTTTCTTACATGTTTTTAAATCTTTGATTTTTTTGCACGGTAAACATACTTTTCTGAAACAGGGGTACAGTTTGAAAAAAGGTATTTAGTCATCCACCAATTGTGCAAGTTTTTCCACTTAAAAAGATGAGAGAGGCCTGTAATTTTCATCATAGGTATACCTCAACCGAGACAAAATTAGAACAAAATCCAGAAAATCACTCTGATTTTTAAATAATTTCTTGGTAAATCAAAAATTTGCTCAATAACAAAAGTTCAACACAATCATTTGTTATATTGCTTTGTTGGCATTGACAGCAGTCAAACGTTTTCTGTAAGTCTTCTTCTCCTCTAGAGCAGTGATGTTTTGGGGCTGTCGCTGGGCAACAAAGACTTTCAACTCCCTCCAAAGACTTTCTATGGGGTTTAGATCTGGACACTGGCGAGGTCACTCCAGGACATTGAAATGCTTCTCATGAAGCCACTCCTTCATTACCCGGGCAGTGTGTTTGGGATCGTTGTCATGCTGAAAGACCCAGTCATGTTTCATCTTCAATGCCCTGATGAAAGGAGGTTTTCTCTCAAACTCTGAGGATACATGGCCCCATTCATTCTTTCAGTCATCCAGGTCCCTTTGCTAAAAAACAGCCCCAAAGCATGATGTTTCCACCCCCATGCTTTTCAGTGGGTTTGGTGATCTTTGGATGCAACTCTGCATTCTTTCACCACCAAACACAACAAGTAGAGTTGTTACCAAAAAGTGCTATTTTGATTTCCTCTGACCGTAGGACATTCTCCCAATCCTCTTCTAGATCATCCAAATCTCTCAAGCAAACTTTAGACTGGTCTGCACATGTACTGGCTTTAGCAGTGGGACACATCTGTCACTGCAGCAATTGGCGGTGTAGTGTGTTACTGACGGCAGCCTTTGTAACTTTGGTCCCAGCTCTCTGCAGGTCATTCACTAGGTCCACCCGTGTGGTTCTGGGATTTTTGCTCACCGTTCTTGTGATCATTTTGACTCCACGGGGTGAAATCTTGTGAGGAGCCCCAGATGGAGGGAGATGATCAGTGGTCTTGTATGTCTTCCATTTCCTAATATTTGTTCCCACAGTTGATTTCTTCACACTAAGCTGCTTAACTATTGCACATTCAGTCTTCCCAGCCTGGTGCAGGTCAACAATTTGGTTTCTGGTGTCCTTAGACAGCTCTTTGGTCTTGGTCGTAGTGGAGTTTGGAGTGTGACTGTATGAGGTTGTGGACAGGTGTCTTTTATATAGACAACCAGTTCAAACAGGTGCTATTAATACAGGTAATGAGTGGAGGACAGAGGATCCTCTAACAGAAGAAGTTACAGGTCTGTGAGAGCCAGAAATCTTGCTTGTTTGTAGGTGACAAATACTTATTTTCCACCATGATTTACAAGTAAATTCTTTAAAAATCAATGTGATTTTTCTGGATTTTTTCCCCTCTTTTGTCCCTCATAGTTGAGGTATACCTATGATGAAAATTACAAGCCTCTCTTATCTTTTTAGGCGGGAGAACTTGCACAATTGGTGGCTGACCAAATACTTTTTCGCCCCACTGTACATCAATGCCAATTTTGGTGCCTATACCATAAAATACCCAATTATTTTTGATAACCAGCTCCACCATAGAGGAAACAAAGGTACTTCTCCCTAACCAACTTAGCCAGTTGATTCTTATTTGAAGAAACATTTTAAGGCACACATCACATACCAATATTAACTTTGCAGAACTGGGTCAGAACAAGTGCAAATAAAAACCAATAACTGGTTGAGCAGCACTGAGCAGTGGAAATGGATGCATGTCAATGGATTTCTATTTTAATGAGTAGTACTCCACAAGAAAGTAGTAAGTGGTCTTTTGGCTAAAATCATAAACAAACTACAGAAGTTTACATTTGATTTGTATGCCTTCTCAAACACAAAACTTTAAAGGCCAAGTTGGGCTACATGCGTGAACTTTACCTGTCTTTGGAAATTGGTGCAATCAAGGGAGCATACCAGTTAATTCCAACCTCACAATGAGCATCCAGGTAAATCAGAACCTGCAATAAACAAAACGTCAACCTGTGATTATATGAGTTTAATTTCTGATCAACATAAATATGACTGAGAATGACACAAAAGATCAATTAAGCTCCTTAAAAGAAAAAAACAGAACTTATGTATTTTTTTACGTTATAGTTAAATAAACCTACTGTACCTCAATCCGAATGGTATTTTCCAATATCGTTTATAATCCCTTTACTTCATTTAGTAACAATTTTATAATGACAAAGTCGATTTGATTCAATTTAATGGTTAACTTGCTTCAAAAAGATCAATCAAGTGGGATTGTGGGAATATAAATGTATTCATCTATTAGGTCGATTCATTGTTACACCCCTACTCTTAATGCTTGTGCCAAAATGGAGAAGGCCAGAAAGATAGATAAAAATATATATATAATTGCAATGAGAGTAATGTGGTTTAAGAAGGGGCACTGGGAACTGAAGGTCTTGATTCCAACAATACCTGTCCTTTAGTGGCCTTCTTGGCTCCAATACTTCTGGCCTGTATTAGTCCTTCTCTCTTGTCATTTCTGAAGAGCTTAACCAGACCATTCCATTGTTTAATGTACTCCTCCAGACGCTCCTTCAGATGGACTGCAATCAAAATCCCATTTAGTTAGGTAAAACATAACAAAAAATATTGTAATTTGGATTCAAATGCTAAGTTTAGACCAAAAAAAAAAGAAAAAAACTGAACTTGATTCTTTAAAAAGTTGTCTTTTGACATTCCCTTAGGGGTAATTTATAAATAAGTTGTAGGAGTAAATTCATTCACATAAACATAAAAGCAGTTAAAATTTTAGAAGAGGTTCTTGGCAAGGGCAAATACCACACTTTCTGGTTAAAAACTCATTTTAAAATAGAAGTAACTAAAGCCAGGTCAGTTTACTTTGCAACTGCCAGGTGGCTTGACACATACAAAAGTAAAGTACAGTCCCAATTAATACAACTGTACTTGAAATACATTTTTGTTTACTAAAACTTTTACTAAATTGTGTATCAAGTTTCGGCAAATCAGAGATGAGCAGCCTTGTTGTAATTGTGATGCAACATTACGTATATACTATACATAGTTTAGACAAATTGTTGAATGTGGCTTTAAAAAAATGTAACCTCTTTTGGGGATAAATAAAGTTGAGTTCACTTTACAATATTTTAATTTAACTAAATGTGTATATCTCTAAAATCTGCAGCGGTAACCATGGCTTTTAATATGGTAAAATATTATCATTTTGACTTTAACACAACTAATTTCTATATTTAATAGTTTCCTAGTTTCTTTGTTAAAAATAACTCTTTTTTCTGTTGTTTTTGCTTAAAGACCCAGTCTGATAAAAAAAAATCTTTTTGGTGTTTTTAACATGTTCTTGTGGCAATTTTCTGGTAATGAGGTAAAGACACATATAAAGAAAATGAAGCTCAAAATTGTATTTCTGAGTATTTCTTCATCCAAATCCTTGTGGTTTAGGAGCAGACAAAAAAAGCAGTTTAAAAAAGGGCCCACTTGTATTGTAGAAAATACACTAGGCTGGCCTTAAGCTCCCTGCTTTGCATATTCCTACTTAAAAGACCCCTGGGAACGATTTTACAATCGATCACAAGATGATGGGAATGTGACCGTGCTGAGAATTCGAATTAATAAGCACTGCCACAAACAAATTCCTGTTTTTCAATTTCCTTCAGATTCTGAGGAAAAGCTAAGGATTGGGAGTTAACAGGATGAGTAAAGTTAAATCCGGCCGGCTCTTCAAGCTCCTCTACTCATTTACATTTTTTATGACTTCAAATGGGATTTCAGTCCCATTCATTAACAAAACCAACAAACAGAAGAGTCAACCCACCTTTGTTGCTGAAGTCATCAATCATAACAATCTCAGCCAGGTACTGTCTGGGAGTCCTCTTGATGACGCTGTGGACAGTTCTCATGAGGGTGGACCAGCCCTCATTGTGGAAGACAATCACCACACTGGATGTCAGCAGTCTGTCATCGTAGTGCCAATACTTACACCTAGAGAGGACACATCCGTCATTCTTACCACTAACATTCTCTGTGCACTGTAAAGAATTCAATGTTTCACTGAGATCAAATTAATTGTTTTTAAAAAATACATTTTATATATCAAATCTTTACTGATAAAAAGAAAATGTTTTTGGCAAAATAAAAGTGAAATTTTCCATGTTGTTGTTGTTCACCTTACAGCATACCCCTTTAAGGGTCGCTACAGCGATCCAGGTTTTACTGAGTCACACAGGTGGTTTGGCAGAGATTTTTTGGGGCTCCAGTGTAATCCAGGCTGGCGACCTGCATAGGGGGAGCCAGACTTGGGCCCCCTTTGTTACCACATAGGTAGGCAGTAGCGCGAAGGGTCTGGCCCAAGGACCAAGGACCCACACTGGATGGAACTGATTGCACACCCTGGGAAACAAACCTTGATTTCCCGCATGCCAGTCCTGCGTTCATCCAACGGAGTCATCCATCAAAAATACTCATTTATGTCTAAAATATATTAATTCACTGGTGTACCCGTCTTCTCCACAGTCATTGTGCTTACACTACATATCATCAAAGCAAATGATTTATAACAACATTTCCAATGATAGTGTTTGTAGCAAATAGAATTTTACTTGAGATCATTTAAAGAGTATGACTGAAATAATCCATTTCCGAAAGCTCAAGAAAAAACTGTTTTATCAAAACAAACAAAGCAAATAATATGCTCAAAGAGCTGAAAGTATGAAAGACACTGCATGGGCGAAAACCAAAGCTTTACAATTTGTCTAAAGCAATATTTCTTTCGTTATCACCCAAGAGTGAGGCAGACTGTAAAGCAGGCTAAGAAAGGATGTTTAACCCTTGTGCTATCCAATGACCCCACCCTTACATTGACGTGTTCTCCCTACCATGACAAAGGTGGATAAAGGTGAAGAGGATTTCATGTAATCCATGGACACCAGTGAAGATCACAAATCATTGGAGAAAAAAGGTTCAGCGCACTGTACAGTGGGTCTAGATGACCCAACTCCCAATGTTAAAGTACCTAGGATAGCACAAGGGTTAAGAGAATGAAGAGGCAGCAAACTCACTCGTCATTGCGAAGATCACTGATGGTTCGGTCCATTGAGATCATATCACTAGCAACCATATTGAAGCCGAATTCTTTGATGGAGGCCTGGACTGAGTCCTTATACTCTGAGCCCAGGATCAAGGGCTTGGCTCCCTCTCCTGGACCATTGAGGATCCCCTGAGGCTCAGGTTCCTTGGGCTCAAAGTTCCCTAGGGTGCCTTTCCTTAGGATGGGACTGGTGTACTGATGAGTCTGAGGTTTGAATGTGGCAAACTGCTGCTGAATGACCTGTCTCTGGTTGAGTTGGTGGTTGGGGTCTTGGTCAGCCTTTTCTGTAGAGAGCAAACAAACAGGAAATTCATCTTCAAAAATGATTCAGACCAACAACAGATTTTAGAGGAAAGTACTGGGCAAGTACCTCACAGATTAAATATGTGATTACACAATGATAAGAGCAACATGTCTTCTCTGAGAAAACTATACATAGCAATAAAACTAACCACCGACACCAGAGCCATGATGCTGTAAAGCAAAGAGACGCACTATTTGAACACAAGATACTTGTGTTCTTCAACAATGAACATCTTTGTCTACCAGGCTAGAAGTGAAGGATATGCTTGTAGAGTGTGACCATGTAGTCACTGCTGAGAACGACACCCCCCACACATTTCTATCAACCTCAGTTGCACATTAGAGTTTGTGTGGCTCCTAACGGCAAAGATCTGTCCCATCACACCTCACACAGAGGACATGGTAGAACTTGGTTGAGTTATGGAGTTAAGCTGGAAGAGCTAAGCAAAATATACCAAAATGTTTCTTCTTACATAAGATAAGACAAGACAAGATACATTTTATTTTGGTTGCAACGATTAATTGACTTAATAGATTAATCCATTTATATCTTACATTACAACCAGAACAATCTGTCAGAGGCAAGTTGGTATGGTAAGTTTATTTTACTATAACGTAAAAACGACCAAGTGCATTGTAGCGGACAACACACACGCGATGACAGCAAATATGATCAAGCCATCATTCCAGTCCAATGTTTAGAAATACTTCTTGCAAAGACATGTGACCATACAGTGTGTTAGAAAGTTCTACTAATGTTCTCTTTGGATTATTTTTTAACTTTATTAAACTAAAATGTGAAAGGATTTGCCATTAATTCTTGTTTATTTGATCACATATTTAGTTTACACTTTATTATCTTGCAGGAATTACAAGGAATCTGGAAAACTTCACCTGCACTGTTCAGTACCAGGTATTTCTATCTGAGTCACACTGGTTAAAGTTTTGGATAAAGATGTCCTGGATCCTTTTTAGGTCAGTGGAATGGATTGTTCCAAATGAACCAATATCAACTTTGAATCATTTCGTCAACCCCAAATTTTGATATCAATTGAATCAGTGTTAAAATGAATTGTTACAACCCAAAACTTTATTGATCTTGCTGCGGGGAAATTGAATTGTTACATAACTTTAACAAATCAAGCATTAAGGGACAAAGAAAGAAAAATTAAAATGTGCAAAAAAGAAAATTGTAAATACCTAATCATATAGATAGACAGCAAATAAACACCAGAACCAGAAAAGCAGTAGTGAATGTTTTGTCATCAATAAACTGTTATTTGCATCTGTTGTTAATCTGTTAAGTTGTAAAGTCAAACAGCGCTACACACATAAGGAATCCTCGTTGCTACAATTCTACATTGTCCTAGTGGTGTCAACAATTTTGCACTCAAACACACTTGGTGATGAAGATTTTTTTGTGACTTTCGTCCCTCACCATGCTTGAGTCTGATGGAGTTGAGGTCGACCTCCACTCCCTCCACGTGAGGCCATGGCACCACAGGCTTAAACTGTCCCGCCGGGTCTCCTTTGGGCAAAAAACTATCCTCCTAGCACAAAAGAAAAAACTGAAATCAGACACATTTCCTGCCTGAAAGGTTCTCACCCAAAAGTTAAATTTAGAGTTTCCTCATGACTACTCTTTGCTGAGTGCAGAGTTTTTAGCTGCTGGTTCAGTTCAGTCCTTCTCATGTGGTTTCAGTTAGCGCAAACAACTCCTATGAACAAGATTGTTAGATTGTGTAGTGGAACTTCAAAATAGATAAGTGTGAAGCAAGTAGATTCCCGAATTAGTGTGAGTAGGTTAAGTAGGATTTTAGCGATGCATATTTTCTTGAGTAAAATCCCCAACAGAGAACAGGGATGGCTTCCAAAAGTTAAAGAGATGCATCATACACTTAAGTGCATAGGCTTACGTATGGTTTATGTAAAAACATGTTCTATGAGGACACAAGCAGCATGTGTAGCAAGTTTGTTTTCAATGGTAGCCCTCAAAAACATCCGTTTTTCGACCCCGTCCTCCCATTCAGGGTCCTGGGGTTGCCAGAGCCGATCCCAGCCACTGCTGAGAGAAGGCGGGGTGCACCCACGAAAGTTCACCCGTCCATTACAGAGCAGAGGGGCTCCGTTTGGGTATTAAAGACCCACTCAAATCATCATTCTATCTATTTTAAAAGCGTTCACTGTGGCCTTTTTTCCATTAAAGGGAGTCTTTAAAGACCCACTCCTACGAAAATCGTGTTTTTGGTGTTTTTAACATGTTCTTCCTAAATTTTTCTTGTAATGGAGGACATTAAAAGTGTGTTTCTGACTATTTCTTTATTTTAATTGTGATGAATCAGGATTGGACAAAAATGTTCGGTTTTGTGACGCAGCAACTGCCGTGGGCGGGCCAAAGTCTCCCGCTTCACTTCAATTCTGAATCTTCCACTTGAAGACACATAGATCCATCAACATCTTCACTTTCCTCGTCTGAGCTGGAATCTGGCTCAAAACTGTACAGCTGGACAGCTCCAATAATGCTCATCGTTTTTGTTGCACCACTATTATTAGCTTGGGGTGGCGAGGAGCTGTAAGCTAACGGGATATTGTGTAAAGAAAAGCATGATGGGATATCAATGCAGGTTTGCTTCCGCACCAACAGTCCTGCCGACAACCCAGAGGCGAATTTCTACAGAGCTCCTGCTGCGCTGCAGAAATTTGTCTTAAAAAACGACACAGGTTTTTTGATTTGGGCCAAAAACTGCAAACTAATAATTAAAAGACCACTGGAAACACTTTTCTAACAGATAAAAATATAGTCGGAGTGGGACTTTAAGCCTGTCTCCACTTTTGCCTCACACAATTATTGATCAAGGAATATTTAACAATCAATACAGAAAAATTACTACACCCGCTTAATCATAACGGCAATGTGTAGTGTGTTATTGCTGTATTTTAACACACCCTTTGATTTCCATCTGAGTGATAATCACAATCAGACCAGTTCACTGATGTCAAATGATCCACGGTTTGTATTTCTGCTCTAAAGACACAAAGAGAAATGATTTGTTCATCTTGGTTAATACGCAATGCTGCCTTTATTTGCTGCCACGCCTCAAACAACCAGTTGACACGTGGCACTTCAGCGCTGCACTCTTTACTGTAGAGGTGTGTCTGAACGATGTCACAAGAAAAACCAGACGGCACACAGAAGGGCTGGGTGTGGATTTAACCGCCATTAGTACTCTGCTTCACAATACTGCATCTCACATATTCAAATATGTATTTTGTACTGTATTTTAAGAAGGAAGACTTCCTTGTAAAATTGAAATTAAGCAAGACCACATTGTTTCTTTTGAATATGTTGTAGTGATGTGTTGTTTTTTTAAGATACCACTAAATAAAGGAATCAAGGAATGACTTTTTTGTTTGTTTTTGCTTTGAACACTAAGACAAATACAAGGCAAAACCAACTTGACAGTGTGTCTCTTATTTTGAAAGGCTCCATCTACTTTTTTAAAGCTTTCAATAAGATACCAAAGCTATTAACCTCTACTGCTTTTATTTTACTACATAACTGCATTTGAAAACTGTTTAATTTCATGTTTTTCCACTTTTCACTAATTATCCAAGAGGAGTGCAGCCCCATTTCTGATCATCATAACATTTTAGTCGTTCTGTTTTTATTCTGTTAAACCTATGTTTGGCTCAGTTATATTTTTACATGGACAAACTGCAGTTTTGTGTCCTTATTTAGTGTTATATGATAAAAACTCAAGCTGCTTCAGCACCTCTCCGCACTTCCATGTGTAAATTTTGTTTTAAAGACAAAAATGAAAACCCAAAAGCATCAGAATTCATTTCCTTGATTTTAATTTTTTTCTCATGTAAAATCTTACTGTAACAGAATACAGCTACTTACATGTTATGTTGCAAATACGTATGTAAATGTTTTCCGTTCAAACCACTGACTCCATTTGAGAACCGTTCTGTGTGGAGGTTGCATGTTCTCCCCGTGCATGCGTGGGTTTCCTCCGGGCACCCCGACTTCCTCCCACAACCCAAAAACAGGCTTCATGGCATGTGTGAGTGTGCATGCCCTGCGACAGACTGGCGACCTGTCCAGGTTGTTCCCTGCCTTCACCAAGCAGCAGCCAGGACAGGCCATGGCAACCCCATGACCTTGAAATCTTTTCAATCCACAGCAACAACTCTTGGAATAATAAAATCTTTAAATTTGTACTTTCAAATTTATATCTGTTCCAGTCCTTTTGTATGATCTAAAACTCCCCCAAAAAACACCTTGCATGATCATTTCAGTCAAAATTCTTACTTGCTCTTTTTGGGACTTTATAAACTAAAGTAGAAGAGCTATAGATCCCATCTAAAGATATCCATCTGGATCAAATCTAGGAGGACTTGATAGTGGGAAAATAAACCGGGTGGGATGTCATGAAGACCAGGATTGGGCAGCCCTAGTCTCCTCCACCTGGTATGCTCTGATCAAGACTGCTGAGCCAAACTCATCATGGGGGGCATCTGTCAATGCTGATGGGAAAAGAAGTTACTCTGACTGTGTTTATAACTGAATCAAGATGAAGAACTTTCCTCATCATGCAAAGTGTTGCTTCGTAGAAAAGCTTTATAACATATGTTCATATTTATTCAAATGTAAATGTTTTATGCCAGAAAACATGAAATTAGCTGAGATATAAAGCTTTGGGGAATCAACACTTAAATATAGATAAACCTGCGCCTTGATAGAACGGCCGTGGTGCAGAGGTAGAGCTCCTGGTGGTTATAGGATGGCCTACGCCGTGGTGCGCCATCAGTATTTGAATGTGTCTGCGTGTGGGAATAAGACTGTAACTGTAAAGCACTTGAGCCCTTAAAGTCCCATTTCAATCATCTTTTGATCAGTTGTCAAAGCGTTCCCAGTGGTCTTTACATTATGATTATGCCGTTTTCACAAAGCTGTTCCTTTTTCTAGAACATAGTTTCTGAAGAGCATTTGAACAGGTTTTTTTTTTTACCTTTTTAGAGTCAATGAACGCTTTTTCCTTCACAAAAGTCATACGGTGCACCAGCAACCAAAAATATTTTTTTTTAAAGAGAAACTCTACAGTCTGTATTGATGTATAGTCCCTCCATGGTCTCGCATGCAAAAAGCAACTGTCATTTTTGAACAAATATATACCGTATTTTCCGGACTATAAGTCGCTCCGGAGTATAAGTCGCACCAGCCCAAAAATGCATTATAAAGTAGAAAAAAACACAGATAAGTCGCACTGGACTATAAGTCGCATTTCGACGGAAATTTATTTGACAAAATCTGAGACCAAGAACTAATAACTTGCACAACCTCATATGACACAATCATAGCAGACTGTTTATCTCATAATTTCACAGTAATTCTTTCTCATACTTATTTATTTATTCCTTTCATGAAGCATCATTGGCCAACTAATACTCTGTTTTCATCCTGTATTTGTAGAAACAGTTGTCATTTTTATTGCATTTCTGAATCTATGAAATCATTGGAAAATGGAATATTATGTTTTTAGCCTTCAAGATGTTACTGTAAAAAAAAGGTTTTCTGATTCTCTGAGTCACTTAACATCCTCTTAACACTTAACATACCTCATACATCAAATTGACCCAGGAACATCATCTCTGTTCCTCACAAATGAACATAACAGGAGGGTTAACAATGTATTTATTTCAATTTATTTCTAATATAAGTCGCTGCGGAGTATAAGTCGCACGCCTTGCCAAACTATGAAAAAAAGGGCGACTTATAGTCCGGAAAACACGGTAATCACAGCATGATTGAAGTTTCCTTGAAAAAGACCAACAGAAAAGTGAACATGCTAACGTTTTATTAATTTTATTATTATCATTTTTATTGTTATTAGTATTTCTCTAAATCCAAAATGTAACTTTAACAAAAATGTTGGATTTATTTTCGGGTGAATAAATTGTTTTATTTTAGTTAAATGTGTCTGTAGGTCCATTCACCCTACTGCTGTTTCTTTTCTTTTGTTCCTACCTATAGTTCAACTTAATTTGAATGTTTTTAAAGTGCTTGAAGTCTGAAATAGAGTGTGTCTTTAACTTGGACCAAACACTGGAATCTCTGGGTGTTTATGATTCCTTTGTGCTCCAACACAGACCTAGAAGGAGAGCTAAACTGTTTTTCTGATTTCACCAAGAAGAACTTCTAGAACAGACAGTTCAATATTTGCGTTTGTTGTGCGCCATGACAGGCAATAGCAGCACATAGACGCTGTCACATTAGCCCAGTGAATCATGGGAGATGTAGTGAAAAATGGTTGCGCTGAAGCCGGACAGATTCACGTCTTTAAGTTTCATTATTTTTTTGCACTTTTTACACGATCTGACACCAGATCCCGCGAGATCCTACACCTCTAAACACGACCTTTAGCTGTCTTTTTTGTCAGAACTGAGAAACTATGAGCCATGTCAGCACAAGGAAGTGAGGAAGCTAACCAAGTCTGATTGGTTAGACCAATGGCGCACTGATAAAGCCTTCAAGCGTGATTGGTAGAGAAAGTTTAAGGGGTCGGACTTTTCCAAAAAGAGAATGAACAGCTAAAGTCGCAGCTTAAGTGTGGTACTGTCATTTTTATCAAAGTGCCTTGAATAGAAATCAAATAAACACATCGAAAAGTATTTTATGATCTTTCATAATCCTAACTACTCAGTGCGAAACCTGGTCCTGTCTGGATGAACATGGACCGATATTCTGGAGATGTTTGTTAGATCAGTGAAAACGAATACTCTGCCACGGTACACCTGACCGTCTCATGGTACACGAGTTATGGGCGGTGCCACTGGTACGGAGCAAGTCCACCACCACTTTCCATCACCCATATTTTTACACACTCGCCCGCTAGCTTACAGTTTCTCACAGTCCCAACCTAACATTGGCAGTGCAACAAAATTGGTGAGCAATTTTGGAGCAGTCCAGTTCCAAACCAGATGCCAGGTCAGACGAGGAAAACAAAGACTTACATGGATGTATTTGTCTGACAGTGGATGCATCAGAATGGAGCGGAGCAGAGAGCTGGTGGCCGCCCCATCTTATTGTCTACCTCACACACAAAAAAAAAAACTTTTTCAAACTGCTTTTTGGCTGCTCCTGATTCACTACAATGTGACCAAAGAAATACTCAGAAGCCCAACTTTAAGCTTAATTTCTTTTTTCTCCATCATCAGAAAAATGCCACAAGAACATGTTAAAAACACCAAACAATATTGAAAGGAAGAATAAAACTTAATAGAAAAAGAAACAAAGTTGTGGTTTTACGGGACAGACACCTGCAATATAACAAAGGTGGAGGCCCTAAGCCACTCATGGTCCATAAACCTCACAGATCAAGATCAGAGCAAATCTGTCCATCCAGGATGGATTTTAGAGCTCATGGACATTCCTGAACCTGAATATAACCAACAGAAGCAAAAACAGTCTTATGAGCTCCTTTTTCCCTCAGCTTTATGTCTTATGAGCTGCTCGGACCTGAACCGGCACCTATGTGACGTCAGATACGGATGCGCTTCCTTAACCAACCTTACAGGTACGCGAGCTCTCACCGGCCCGGGGCTCGAACCTGCGACGCCGTTGAGAGGCTTTAAATTCAAGAACCAAACATGCCCACGGAGCGGACCTCACAGTCACACAAAAACATCAGCTCCACTTCGTTCGTGCTCTCTTACCCTTTTGCTAAATGGACTCTCGTCATCGTTCTTTGGTGAGAGGGACGACCATAACAACAGTAGACCGAGGAACGTCCCGACCACGAGCGCACTCCGCAGGAGGAACCCCACTTTTAGCCTCATCCTGAGGGCGGTTGCCGGTGACTAGATTCGGCTGGTGGCCGATGGGACGGATCACCGCTTGGCATGCAGCAGCTCCCTGTCTCCGCTCTGTTTGATGGGGGGACTGCAGCCCGGTTCAGTTCGGCACGTCTCTACTCCAGATCTCAGACTTGCTCTGTCCTGGTTCTGCTGGCATCCAGCACTTGCTTTCTCCTGGTTCCGCTCCACCAGGAGACACGTTCTCATTTCCTGTTACCCCTTTCGCTGCTACTGCGCATGCGTAATTTTGAGCTGCGGCTTGAGACTAGAATTGCGTCACATCCTTGTTATTTTCAATGGCCCAAACCCATTAACAGTATGTTTCTGTCCAAACCACACAGTCAATGGGCCAAACACACAAACAAAGCAAAAAAAGGGTTTTTATTATTATTATTGAATAAAATAAATAAAACAAACATTTTCATTACTTTATTCATGTATAAGAACCCATGGTGACATCTATGTAACATAAAACATCAGAAATGTGTTTTGTTGATTGTCTTTCACCACCTGCAGGTCTGTTGTGCTGTGTACACAATATTAAAGATCCACTCCAATGAAAATATTGTTTTTGTTGTTTTTAACATGTTCTTGTGGCCTTTTTCCTGATGATGAAGGACATTTATAACTTGTGTAGCGATGTGTGTTTATATAAGCTTAAAACTGCCTTTCTGAGTACTTCTTTATCCATATGGTTGTGAATCAGGAACAGACGAAAGCATGCCATTGGAAAATGTTTGTAGCTGTGACGTAGAAGCTATATTCGATGGGTCGCAAGATTCCTGCTCCGCTCCATTCTGATGGATCCATTTGTAGATGACAAGATCCGTGTACTTCTTTGTTTTCTTCGTCTGCGCTAGAAACTGGCTCCAAAGAGAGGGAGAGCACATAAACAGATGAACGATGGGAAAACGGTCGCATCCGCATATCAGAAGCGAATTTCTAATAAATTTCTGCCGCTCTGCAGAAACAATGTCCTAGAAAACAACGCCGGTTTTTAGACCTTGGCTAAAAACAACTTAATCGTAATTAAAATACCACTGGGAACCCTTTTTCAGTAGATCAAAAGATGAGGAAAAACAGTCACAGTAAAATGATGAAGATGATAAATGAGTGGCAGGAATGACCTCGTGGTTTTTTGATAATGAGAATTATTATAATATTGCTATCTCCTCTGTTGTGGCAAATGCAATCTCCTGAACATGCATGAAAACTCACCAAAACTGACTGAACACTCTTTTGTGACACACTATGCCTGGAACCTTCCACCACATGTTCCTACCTACTTGTACACACCTGCTCACCTCTTTCCATTGTTCTAGAATGTTGTCTCTTAGTACTTTAAGTCTTTGACTTTGTAGTGGATAATTAGTGACTGAACAGGCGTTGGATGTTTAAACTTGCTTTGCAACATTCTCGTAATGATTTTCAAAAATGTTATGGGTTTTTGTGGTGTTTTGAATGAAATGTTGTTCATGCTGTGGGTAAAAACCGTGAGAATGGGTGAGAAAATGGATGTCTTAATCAGAGGATCGTGATATGTGGGATGTAATGAATACATGTGAGGCTTGACTCCTTTCTCTCACACAGTACATCTCCGTGGAGAAGGTTTGCAAAATGGTTGGTAAAAAATTTTAAAAAGAGAAAACCCTTCACAGTATCTTTTTCTATGCCCTATCATTAAATTTCTCTAAATCTACAAAAAGACAATGCAACTCTGTATACAGCCCAGCCTGAAACTCGACTGCCACCTCACCTAAAAACTTCTATACCTCCAAAGAAATGTTATCAGGACTAACTGCTTTTCCACTCTTTTATCTTCTTCAGTGTCTCCCTCACTTCATTCTTACTGAACTTTACTCCTTCCTGCTTCTGAACAGCCACCTGTTCTACTCTGTGTTCTCTAATATTTTTCTCTTATTCAGCAACTCTTCCAATTACTTTTTCCAACTATCATATTTCCACTCGAACCTGCTGCACATTCTCACCATCTTTGTTTCTCTGCCAACAGATTAACCCCTCCATACGTTGTGTCCAAACTGTTGCTCTTTGTTTGGCCTTTGCCACCTCAACCTCCACCTTCTGCAGCATTTTCAGCTGTGTTCACACCGCCCTCTGCAACAAGTGTTCAAGATACCACTTCCAATGAAGAGTCTATGTTAATGGGTTTTGGGCTTCCATCTTTGAAACTCTCTGTTTCACACATCGCTACAAAAAATGCGCGGCCATTGAAGGCACATTGAGATTTAAACCAGGTTGAACGTAGACCAGCCAGGGACATAGATTTGGTATTGTTGAATAGCTGCAGTACCTTTTAATACACGGAAGTGCCATCTGTTTGAAGATTAATCACAGAGGAGAAATGAATAATTACTGTTTGACTGTTTGTGCCAGAATTAATTTTTAGTAGTTAGGGATTAGGGTTTGAATTCGGACACATATATACATTTTTTATTTTTTTTTACTGAGCTACGCTGCATAGTGGTGCATGCTACAACATCTGACTGACGCATCACTGCCACCAAGTGGTGGGAGGCTGCAACCAGGTCCAACGGCCCTCATGCCCTCACGGCCCACAGGTTCAGAACAGATTTTTTTTTTCGGCCCACGAGTTGACCCTTTCAGACCAAGATTGGGCCACAGCCCCGTGGTTAAGAATCACTGTGCTGAACAATGCACCATCGTAAGCCCTCAACCTTTTTTTCCACATCAATGGAGTCTGAAAAACCAGGTCATGAAAAATCTAAAAGTGGTTGATTAGTCTAGATGAATTAGCATATTTTCTGAAAATGTTCATGTAACTTTAGATTTAATATTTAGATTAAACGTATTCAGTGAACATTTAGACAGTAGTGAGACTTGTGCACATCTATGAATATCAGATTTAATCTAGACAAGTATCTGCTTTGACAATGTGTTCTACAAACACTCAGTAAAAGTGTTCACAATCAAATCAGCATCTTCTGTTTAATATTTATATCAGAAATATGAAGACAATCAAATGACATGCAGGGTTTCTCTGCACATCAATGTACAGAGAACAATCTGTATTTTACTTATACTGATTGTTATTATAATGTCTTTAAGGAGTGGAATATCTTAACGCTCATAATTGCACTTTTAATCTAACAAGACCTTTATTTGTAACTGAGCTACCTACAGGGAGAATATACAATAGTCTAGTGCAGTGGTCTGCAACCATTTAGGTTGATTTCTCCCTGATCACAACCCGATATGAGCCACAAAGTCTTACTTCACCCTCTAGAAAAGGATGACACTGATTTGTAAATGGTAAAAAAAAAGGCGTATTCTTAAATTGCACTTTACTACCTTCCTCATTCCGCATTTGCACTTTTGTGGTTAATGTTGTAACTTGTCTTTTTTTTGTCTACGCATGAGAGAGAAAGAAACAAAATTTCAATTCATTGTTTGTCGAGCACATGTGAAAAATTGACAATAAAGTTGACTTTGACTTCCTTGAAGGCTAAAAGCGCTTTAGGGTCCCAGTCCCATTCACCCGTTCACATACACATTCACACACGGACGGCTCTGCTGCTAAACACTGGTGCCAACCTATAACCACCAGGAGCAACATGGGGTTCAGTGTCTTGCTCAAAGGTGCTTTGACACAAGGGACGAACAGAACCTGCAAACTTTCGACCAGAGGTTCACTGCTCTACCTTTACGTTATTGCTGCTATTATGTTGTTTAACTTTTGGCATATCTCTTCAGGGGTCGCCACAGCGAATCAGCTTTCTCTGATTTGCACAGGTGGTTTGTTAGGGATTTTTACGCCGGATGCCCTTTCTGACACCTGCTTGAATTTGATCTGGGCTGGGGCCTGGCACAGGGGGACTCATACTAGCCCCCCCTTGTGTCTACATAGTTAGGCAGTAGCACAAAGGATCTTGCCCAAGGACCCACACTGCATGAAGCTCATTGCGCCACCTGGGAACAAACCCTGGTTTTCCCACAAGTCAGTTCTACACTTAACCAACTGAGCTACCCAGCTGCTAATTCTAATTTACAGTTACTATTAAAAAAAAAAAAAAGTTATTTCTTCGTTAAACAGAGAGCCACAATGGAGGAGTCAAAGAGGCACATGTGGCTGCATGTGTGAATCTCCAGGTAAAACTTCTCCCAGAGTATTTGAAATGGTTTCATTATCTGCTTGATTATATTTTTAATTGAGGAAGAGAAGGAGATTTAGGCCATGACAAAAGAAAGGAGGAGGTATCGAACTATATACTAGTATATATTTATGCAATCTGAGAAGACTGTCCATGATGTTAACTATTTGAATTCAATACTGACATAAGTGAACTAGAAGGAGCTTCATTTCCAGAAGAAAATGAAGGGCTGATTGCTGTTTCGCTGAATGAAAAGGAAACTGAATGGGTAATTGGCAACTAAAAATTAATACTGGTAAATGATCAAAGTTGACCATAAATAAAGTGAAAACAGCACAATAACAAAAATATATTTTTGTGAAAAATACGAGCGCTGGGTATCGAACCAGCGATCTTCTGCACCACAGAAAGAAGCAAAGGTTTTCGAGGACTCCCCATGTATTTCAATGGAGGCAAAAATCCTGGAAATCCTGGAATATCTTGACAAGTTCAAGGATTTAGGGGACCAAAAGTAGTAGCTGTAAAAAGCTGAAAGAGCTAAACATTTGAATAGTTTAATGGTTAAAATAGTTGGAAAGAAAAATTGTAGGAGTTAAGCATCAGAAAATGGAGGAAGAGAGTAACAATAACATAAAAAAGAGAAACAGGAACACAATAAAAAGATCATCACAAGACACCAGAGAACTTCTCGTCAGGGTCTTTTCAGGAGAAAGTCAGCCGTAGCACGATATAAAAATACCACATGTCGTCCTGCCACGTGAGCTGTCACGTTAGAAACCACAACAACAACTGATCTGAACCAATCAGAGCGCGTTCAGCAGTGACTCCTCCTCTTCGCTGCAGTCAGCTGTCAGGACTGCAGCGCCGTGACTCAAAGACGTGAGAACATGCGGAGGTCCAGCCCGCCGGCCCGTGGACATGTCCCGCAAAAGAGCGCTAGAACCGGCAGGGCTCCTCAAGCAAGGCCCGGAGAGGAAGAGGTGCTGCTGGGGGATTTTAACCAGCCAGGGTGAGTACACCGCGTACCTGAACCAGTGAGGCGGCTTGTTGTTGTGATGCTTCTATCTTTGGGATGAAACGTCCTCTTTAGACCGTGTGCAGTGGCGTGTCCACAACATGTATGGCGGGGTGGCCAAAGGTGCAGTGGAGTTCATGTGGACTGGTCACAGTTTTTGTGAGTCTATCTGATGTGAAATGTTTAAATAATAGGTCGTGTGTTGTTTTAATCAAAGTTGAACAAAACCCTGGTATCAAAGCTTTACTAGCCAGGGGTGGGCAGCAGCCCATGGAGGTCTGGATGTGAATCCTACTCAAAACCAAAGTGGAAAAACACACTACAGGTTGATCCAACTTTGATGTAAAGTCTTTGAAACAAGTCAAAATGAGGCTCAGAAGTGTGGGCTCTTCACGTACCTGTGTGACTTCCCAGCAACGCATGGATATGCTTCTGATAAGTTAGCGGTTGGTCTCCCGGGGGATCTCCTCCCACACCTGGGCCAAAGAATCTGCCAACTCCTGGACAGTCTGTGGTGCAACCTGGCGTTGGTGGATGGACCGAGACATGATGTCCCAGATGGGCTGAATTGGATTCAAGTCGGGGGAACGGATGGGCCAGTGACAAATTTGCTTGCATCTTGGTGTTTTCTAGCAAACGTCAAACATCTTTCACGGTGTTGGGCTGTAAGCATACTCCCACCTGTGGACGTTGGGTCCTTTTAAGACCCTTGTGGAGTCTGTTTCTAACAGTTTGAGCAGACATGTGCATTTGTGGCCTGCTGGAGGTCATTCTGCAGGCATCTGGCAGTACCTCTTCTGTTTCTGCTTGCACCAAGGAGGAGGTAGTGGTCCTGATGCAGGGTTATTGCTCCTTACGACCTCCTCCACACCTCATGATGTAATGGCCTGTCTCCTGGTATTGTCTCCATGATCTGGGCACTACGCTGACAGACACAGCAAACCTTATTCATTATTATATTATTATATTATTAATGCTATTTATGTTATTATATTATTGAATATAATAAACAGTATTATTAAAACATTTTCTATCACAAATACAGTTTACATTTTTGCATTAACATTCATGATCATTAATACATTTGTTATAGATTATACACTTTATATAATTATATTTAATCGTAATGAACAATACATTTGTTATTTATATTATAATCTATATTTTTCTCGTAATAATTACTACACAATTTATTTAAATACATTTAAAAACCTTCTAATATACAAACACATTTGTATAAAAAACCTAAAACTTCTAAAATAACTAACTAGAAAAAAGTTGAAAAAACTTAAGACTAACTATTCTAACTACACAAAACGCTCAAATACATAAAATGTGCTAAAACTAACATTTAAACAGTTGATGACAATGTCTAAGACTGATTTTCTCCTGAATTGAAAGATTTTCTTTTGAACTCTTGCTTTAATTTACAGTCATTCTTTAAAAGGGGCCTTGCCTGCTGAAGTCTTGTTTCTTTTTAGATTTTTTAGTCCACTATGGTGACTTGAAAACCCTCAGCTTCCATATGCTGTGCAGTCTCCCAGACCGTTTGGGCGTCCCGGGTGTCCTCTGTGGTCTGGATGACGGTGACCACAGGGACTAGAGGCTGCTGCTGGACTGAGTTTGGTTGGATGGTTGATGGATCCTGCTAGACAGTGCAGCTCTACCTGGAAGCACAGCTCTCTCTGCAGGTCATGACGGTCACGGTGGCGATCTGCTGTGTGAAGTGAAATATCCTGCTCTGCTTTGAGGCTGTTGATGATCTGCTGCTTGATCAGAAGTTCTTGTGAACAAACAGATCTTTTTTTTTCCGGCTCTCGGCGCGGGACTCCCACTTCCTTTTGGACGGATATAATCTGGGCATCAAATTTGAAGGTGAGGTCTTTGTGAGCTGCCTTCAAATGTCCCACCTCTTGCTTCAGAAGACTTTCTGTTTTGGATTCTTGAGCTCTGGAATCCAGCTGCCATCTGAGACATCCCAATTCCTTTTGAAGGATGTTGTTCTTTTCACGCTCTGCCTCCAGATCTTTTGAAGACCTTTCCTTGTTTTTAACAAAGGTGACTTTTAATTTCTCTGGAGGTCCTTCTTCTTTCTACGTTTGAAGTCACTTCTGACTTGGTTAGAGGCTTTGGCGGCGCTCAAAACGTCTGGATCAGCGTACTTTTGAAGCCTCACCAATTCCCGTTTTGTTTCTTTTCCATCATTAATGAATTTTTCTTTCATTTGTTTCTGTTTGGCAAGTTTTTGTTTTGTTTCTTCCCATCTTGACTTAGTTGGACAATGAAATAGTCTGCATGGAACGGAGATTCTCCTTGTCTGGGCAGAAACTGGGCTCCATGATGACCCTGCTGAGGGTTGACGAGGATGGCACGTGGCTGGGGCTCCTGGAAGTTGTTTCTCCTGAAGAAATGCTGTTTAAAAATCTCCAACGGTTGTTTGAACTGCAATGAAACGGAGGAGCGTGGCTGCAAACTCTCCGAGGTTTGTTTAACCCTTGTGCTATCCTAGGCACTTTAACATTGGGAGTTGGGTCATCTAGACCCATTAGACAGTGCTCTGAACCTTTTTTCTTCAATGATTTGTGAACCTCACTGGTGTCCATGGATTACATGAAATCTTTCCACCTTTATCCACCTTTGTCATGGTAGGGAGAACATGTCAGTGTAAGGGTGGGGTCATCTAAGATAGCACAAGGGCTGGGCTGGAATACAACACATTCATGGACCAGAGTTGAGCCGGATGCTGCGTCTTGAAAGAGTCTTCTCCTATTTGCTGATTTCAGCTCATAGATGTCATAACATGTGACCCCACCCAAAGTCTTTGTCACATCAGTGTGACCCCTATCCCCCTCAGTGATAGAATGCCTTAAATTTCAAGACTCTGCCCACTTCTGGAATTTTCCATTTAATAATTTTTTTCTCTTAGAAAGAAAAATGGTAACATTGCAGCAACCCATCATGGATTATTTTCAGCCACAATTAAAGAACAGCAATTTAACTAAATAAACGGTTGTTGTTGCTTGTCTTTTTTTTTTTTTTTTTTGCTCAATAGAAGTGAAGTAACTCGAATCTCAGAATATAAAATAGATACCGTATGCCCTTTCACACAATCTGTCCACTTGTGCTTATTTTAATCTGGTATCCAGATGCTTATTTAAATTTGCTCTCTTTGTGTGTGACTTTTAATTTTTAGACATCATTGAAAGTTGTTAGGGTTTTTTTTTTTTGCTAAGAAAAAAAATAGCCTTTATATGAATGCAAAATGACTATTTCCTCTAAGAAACTCTATAAAATAAAGTCATGTCAGACATTCAGCTCAGGCTGCTTGAATGAAACCAGTGAAATGTGAAAAACTGTGGAAGCGTAGCAGACGTTAGCTTACACAATGCTGCCCACTGCTGTCTTTGTGTTTAACAAACAAGGCCTTCACTTAGATATGACATACCAACTTGTTAAGTGTCAAAGAGATTAAGGTGATTTGAAGTTTTCTCTTCTCGATGCCTGACAGCAGCTGTGGAGTTTGAGCCAGTGAGTCAGCTGCAGTCAGTGGTTAAGGCTGCTTGTGGTTGCTAATTTTAGCTGCTGCGGTTGTCTGTTTTCACCTTGTACCAGCATAACATGCTTAGCACCCATACTACATTCAAATGTCCTATGTGTTTGATTGGTTGGATGTGCCATGGGGAGACGGAGACATCGGTATGTTGAAGATGTTTGAGTGCAAAGACTGTCTGTCTGTCTGTCTGCCTTCTTTTTTAGTTCTTCAGGTGTTTCCAGAACATTTTTAGTAGAGTGACCAATGTGGACTCCAAAGCTAGTGGCTGGTCATTAGTTAGCAAACCGTAAAGAATATGTAAACAAAAATGTTGGACACAATGGACAGCCGTAGCCAAGTTTATACAAAAAAAAACATTTTAGAAAATGTCATGTCTGGACTTTACTTTGGCGAAAAATCTGCAGTTTATTACGAAAGTATCAAACTTCATATGAGGATTAGATGAACCATTTGTAATCAGCTTTCAGTTTAAACGAGGGTATTAACAGTGAAACATAGAACTGCTGTGAGTTACAGTGTCTACTTATTTAGAGGTAACACGATGTAAATACAGATGCTTTCCAAAAAATTACAATATCCTGTACAGGTGTTTTCATCTCCATAGTTCCATTTAAATAATAAATTTATGGAATGTAGATTCAAGGGCCACTGTTTAATTGAGTACAAGTATTTTTTTCATTGGGGTTCCAGCCCATAAAACTCTCAAAAACAGAATTTCAAAAAATTTGAATAGTGTGGAAAAGTCTGCCCAAATTCTTTTTTAAGCTGAGTTTCACAAACTAATAATCTACTAAACTCAAAGCACCCGCACAGGTTCACCAGATGGCATTAAATTGGTTCAGTTAGGTTCAAAAAAAGAATTCAGACTTAACAACTAGCCAGAAGACCATCGTCATCGTCTGGTTAAAGCTGCTAAAAGGAAACTGGCTGTGTCCAAGCAGATCAGAGAAAATGCAGCAGCAAAAGAGACGACCATGGGCTTAAGCAGATTATAAAACGGGCAAGATTCAAGAACCTGCAGACTTTGGGTTCCTCTGGTCAAGTCACTTCTGAGCCTTGGCCAACGGCAGAAGCAAATCAACTGGGGCAAGAAGAAGGAGCCCTGGACTGTTGGCCAGTGGTCCAAGGTCCTATTTTCTGATGAAGGTGTAAAGTGTGTCTTTCATTTGGGAATCAAGATCCAAGGGTTTGGAGGAAGACTGCTGAGGAGCAGAACCCAGGCTGCTTAAGCTTCATTGGGAATCTCCACAGTCAGTCAGGATTTGGGCTGAAGTGTCCAGCGCTGGTGTTGGTAAACTCTGCTTTCTTCAATCCAAAATCACTGCAGCAGCCGTTACAGGCACTGGCAACCCTGTGATCCCGAAAGGGATTCAGTTGTTTAAAGAAAATGGATGGATCCTTCCACTGCAGTTCAGCAAACACAGTGTCCGGTGCACTGGGTTTTTTCTTTTCATACCAACCCGTCTTGTTTCTGTAGGTTCCTGGGCTGACCGCTCCCCGCTCCATGAGGCCGCCTCCCAGGGTCGACTACTGGCTCTACGCACCCTTCTTGCTCAGGTATGTTTTCTCTGTTTTTCTGATTCTAAAGTACGGGGAATTAAACACAAACAGTAAATTGGGTTTTTTTCTAACCTTCCACTGGTTATCCGACTGATAAATACATCTCATCCATTAAGCAAAATTTGGAATGGGAAATTGTTGTTGGTATTATTATGGGTTCTCTCATTAGGTGGATTATCCATGTACAGTAAATAGAAATGGGTCTCTTCTGTTTTTTTTTCTTTTTAACAAGAAAAGGTAAAGAAGAACGAAATTAACATTTAAAATAGGGTTCCTGTTTTAACCAAACCTATCAAATGATCCTTGTGGATTGGCACGAGTGCGACACAGAGGTTGGCAAGAGTCTGAACTCAACATGTTAGACATCAGGTTTTTCATTAAAGACACAGATCTGTTGGTGCTTGAGATGAAGGCATGAACAGTGAGACCACAAAAGCCAACTGTGGTGGGGCTTTTTCACATCTCTGCAATGTTGAGTATCTTATTTAAAAAACGATTCTTTTAAAATGTGATGTGCACATTTTGGAGTTTAAAAGAAACATCACAAATCAAATGTATGATAAAGAACTTTACATTCAATTCCTTGTAGATTTGGCAATATTTTTAAATACACCTTGACCAATACCAGTTAACAGTATTTAATGTCCTGATGGGATGTGCTGAAAGGTGAACAAAAACAACAACTGTGGTGCTTTACAAGCATTTTACACATCGCATCTCTGAGATTTATGGTGGTTTTCATAAATGATGCTGTAAACTGCATCAATTTTTATCATCTAAAATCGGTTTCTGGCTAATGCATGTTAATCTTTTCACTAGTATTAGTACGTAAGTATTAGACAATATTATGGTTTGTATAATTATGCAAGGATTAGTCTTTCCTAATGTATAATTTGTCTTGGGGTCCTGTTCTAAAAACATATTGCATAGTTTGAATAGATTACATACATGGTATATTCATGTTTTTACAGTTATTCATAAATATTTAGTTTACAAACAAGAAATATAGTTTTTAAACTAAATATATAATTGTATAACAAAAATATTTGACTTTAAAATAAATATTTAGCTCCCTATCTAAATATGTAGTTAGGAAATGTAACATTTATAGATACAAGAATTATATGGAAGCGATTCTGTAGCATAAATAAAAAGCAAAGTCAAAACCAGAAATGCTTTTTCTTTTTCAAAATGAACCTGCATTTTTTGGCTCAAAATTAATCGCTTCCATAGAATTAAAGGTCAAAATGTGCATTTGAGAAAACAGTTTTTTTTCCTCCCAAAAAAGGCTAAAATACCCAAAATATTGCTGGTAATATTTGACTCAGTCAGTTTACAAACGGCATCCCATAATTTAGCAAGCATTAACTGAGTGTTGTTTTTTTTTGTCACAGGGATATCATGCTAACATTCTGACAATTGATCATGTGACACCTCTTCATGAAGCCTGCCTTTCAGGGCACACAGCATGTGTTCGGACATTAATAAACGAGGGAGCCAATGTGAGTATCCTTTGTTGCAACCATTGCTACCTAACATTACCAGTGTGTCTATGAACATTTATGGCAACAGTGTTTTGCTCCTGTTTCTGCAGGTGAATGCTGCAACCATCGACGGCATCACACCACTGTTCAACTGTTGCACTTCAGGAAGCATTGGCTGTATAGAGCTTCTATTGAAGAATGGTGCACAGATTGAGATACAGCACGCACACTTTCCTTCTGCTTTGCATGAGGCCTGCAAGAGAGGTAAGTGACATGGCCGCATGCGTATTTGTTGAATAAGATTTATGGCTTTGATGTAGGTACATTTTACTGGCAACTGACAAACAGAACCATAAACTTAAGGTGATTTAGGTCATTTTTATTTTTTTAAAGAATATTTAAATGAGTTTGAAACAACATCCATCCATCTTCAGAACCTGCTGAAGCCTGGTAAAAGCCCACACATATATGCAGGGAGAACATGTAAACTCCACACAGAAGGGTCCAAGCTGGGACTCAAACCAGGGCCTTTTTGCTGTGAGGCAAGAGTGCTAACCACTATGCCACCGTGCAGTCCAACAACATCAAAAATCAAATTTGACAATAATAACATCATGCAATTTTCATTTTCTTTTGTACTAGTTTGTCTTCTCTGATGGGTGGGGAGCGCCTGCTCCAGGTGGAGAAGTTAAAGTATCTTGGGCAGGGGTCTCCAAATCCCAAGATTTTGGAGGGGTCTCCAAGGGCCCCCGTCTGCACGTTTTCCAACCAACCAAAGGAATCAGTGAATAAAAGACATTTTTCTGTTTTTGTGAGCAGGGAACAGCCAGTGTGTGGAGTCGCTTCTCTCTCATGGGGCTGATCCAGACTGTCAGCTTCCTCTCCTGGGTTCTCCTCTCTACGTTAGCTGTCTGCACCAACAACTGGCCTGCTCCCGCGTTCTGCTGCACCGAGGTGAGGCTCACACCTGGCTATGGCTTGGTACAAGAATTGGATAACACAGTACACTTTGCCACTTGAAAAGGTTTTGAAGCAGTGGCTGTTTTTTAGGTAGTCTTTTTTCACATTTTTAAGATTTTGATATACCGTATATATTTTTTATATGTAAATCTTTTTTTGGTTGAAGATTTATTCAAGACATTTTGGTTGTGAAATTTGCCTTGCATCAGTGGAGCATTCCCCGCACCCCCATCCCCAAACACCCACTTCATGTCACCTATTTGTTTACAGGATCCTCTTTTAGCCTACAGCCCCTCACAACCCCAACATCCCCATCAATGTTACCGGTGCAACAAAAATGGCGAGCAATAATCTCCAGCCGTACGGTTTTGATCCAGATAACATCTTAGATGAGGAAAACAAATTCATTCATGGATCCATTTGTCTGCATCAGAATGGAGCAGAGCAGGGAGCTTTTGGCCCGCCCAGTGCATTTTATTTGTTATAAATACATGGACTGCAGTTGGTCACTGACACTGCTTTTTTAAGAAATAATCAAAAATGCAATTTTGAACTTAACTTTTTTATATACTGTATGTCCTCTATTGTAAAAACAAAAAAAGCCACAAGAACATGTCAAGACACCATTTTCATTAGAGTAGGTCTTTAAGGGGAATGCAGGTTTTTCTTGCAGTTCCCTAGAGGCCCATTTGACCACAGTTGAAAGTGGAATGTACGATGGGGGTGTGTGTGGGGGTGTTAAGTATGTGTGAGGCTAATGTAAGTTGCACCTACGGGTGATGCAGTCGTACAGTGCCCTTACGCCGCACTCTATTCGTTGCTAAAGCATTCATTACAACTGCCCTAGAGGCTTGATACGGGCTGACTGGGGGCAAAAATTAGAAAAACCTTTACTGGGAGCACACATGCACTTATCATGTGAACAGCACTCATTGGCCCCTTACACAGTCTGAGTTGTGCGGATGAAGGAAAAATCCATTAGTCTGCGTCTCACCTACTGCACCCTTTACCCTTCCATGTAGTTTGTGTCTACGAGCTTACAAAGCGGTCTACAACCCTGACATTTTGTGTGGACCACCTATTTGCTCCATTCAGGCAGTTGTAACTGAGCCCATAAATAGATAGATGACTTTATTAATCCCACAATGGGGAAATTTCATTTATCTGTGGCAGCAACACGACATTCAGAAATAATCTATATAATATAACATCAATAAAGGACATCACAAATTACATTTATATTAGATAATTAAAAATATTACTAAAATTATTATGAAAAATTATTATCAAAAATGAGATTCTTATTAAATAAAGAAATAAATATTAAATAAATACAGCTGCAAAAGTGTAAAAAACATGCGGTCTGCAAAACATGTAAACTGTAAAAAAACATTACAAATTTTTTCAAAATACAGAAATAACTAATGAAGTTCACACCAAGAAAAAAACCAAACAACTGTTCAGGAACAAAAAACAATTTAAAATTGAAAAACAACAACTACAACAAAAGTAAATTAATCAATGACTAAACAGAAAAACACCCTGGGATCGTGGAGTGTCACTTTGACACGGTGTTGTACAGTCTGATGGCTGTGGGGAGGAATGACCTGCGCTAGCGCTCCTTCTTACACTGAGGGTGCAACAGTCTTGTGCTGAAGGAGCTGGTCAGCGCCTCTACAGTTTGGTGTAGGGGGTGGGAGGGGTTATCCATGATGGATGTCAGCTTAGCTAACATCCTCCTGTCCGCCACCTCCTCGATGGACTCAAGTGTGCAGCCCAGGACAGAGCCGGCCCTCCTAACCAGTTTGTTAAGCCTCTTCAAGTCTCTGCCTGCACTGCCCTCCCGCCCAGCACACAATTCCATAAAGGACCACTGAGGCCACCACAGTGTCGTAAAAGGTCCTCAGCAGCTGTCTGCACACGCCAAAGGACCTCAGTCTCCTCAGCAGGTGAAGGCGACTCTGGCCCCTCCTGTACAGAGCATCCGTGTTGTTGGACCAGTCCAGTCTGTTGTTCAGGTGAACACCCAGATATTTAAATGTGTCCACGACCTCAATGTCTGAACCCTGGATGTTCACCGGTGACTGTGATGGTGAGGACCTCTTGAAGTCCAGTATCAGCTCCTTTGTCTTGCTGGTGTTAAGCAGCAGGTGGTTAACTTCACACCAGCTAACAAAGTCAGTGATGACCCCCCTGTACTCCTGCTCATCCCCCCCTGATACACAGCCCACAATGGCACTGTCATCTGAGAACTTCTGCAGATGACAGTGGTGGGAGTTGTAGGTGAAGTCTGATGTGTACAGGGTAAACAGGAATGGGGAGAGCACAGTCCCTTGAGGTGCCCCCGTGCTGCAGACCACCACATCAGACACACAGTCACGCAGCCTCACAAACTGTGGCCTGTCTGTGAGGTAGTTGATGGTCCAAGCAACCAGATGTTGGTCCACACCTGCAACCTCCAGCTTCCTCCTCAGCAGTGATGGCTGAATTGTGTTGAAAGCACTGGAGAAATCAAAAAACATGACTCTCACAGTGCTCCCAGGGGCCTCCAGGTGAGACAGGGCCCGATGCTGCAGGTAGATGATGGCGTCATCCACCCCGATGCCTGGTCGATATGCAAACTGCAGCGGGTCCAGTGCTGAGCTCACCTGAGTGCGGAGATGGCTGAGGATGATCCTCTCCATATCCTTCATCAGGTGGGAAGTCAAGGCGACAGGTCTGAAGTGGTTCGGTTCCGTAGGACGAGGTACCTTTGGAACCGGAACCAGGCAGGAAGTCCTCCAGAGGACTGGTACCTTCTCCAGTCTGAGGCTCATATTAAATATGAACAGCATCACCACACAGAGCTGGTCTGCACACTCCCTGAGGAGCCTGGAGGTGATGCTGTCAGGGCCTGTTGCCTTCCTGGCCTTTGTTCTCCTTAACTCCATCCTAACCTGATTCAGGGTGAGGCAGAGGGGGGGTTGGAGGATGAGTGGGCGGTGGCTGGTCTGGTGCTGTGAGTCGTTGGGGGGGTCCCTTTGCTTCTGTTGGAAGAAGGGGAGAGTGGACTGTTTGGTGCCGAGATGGTAACAGCTGCAGCTGGGAGGAGACGCCTGAGCTGGAAAGGTGTGAAGAGGGGGCCGAGTGGGTGGAGACTGGGGGCTGGGCAGAATCAAATCTGTTAAAGAACAGGTTCAGTTCATTTGCCCAGGCTTGGTCAGCTGTGACCTGGCGACCATTTCCAGCCTCAGCATGTCCTGAGATGTGTTTTAGACCCCTCCACACATCACGGATGTTGTTCTGTTCCAGGCGCTGCTCCAGCTTCTTCCTGTAGCAGTCCTTGCACTTCCTGATGTTGTATTTCAGGTCCCTCTGTACTCTGCGTAGCTCCTCCTTGTCCCCAGAGAGAAAAGCCCTCTTCTTCACATTTAGGAGGGTCTTCAGCTCAGGAGTGACCCAGGGCTTGTTGTTGGAAAAACACTGCACTGATTTTGTTTGCACTGTGTTTTCCACACAAAAATTGACATACTCCGTGATGCAGTCAGTAAGACTGTCAATGTCCTCCCCGTGTGGACTGCAGAGAACGTCCCAGTCTGTGGTGCTAAAACAGTCCCTTAGTCGCTCTGTTACTTCCTCAGTCCAGATCTTCACCGTTTTAATCTGTGGTTTCTGCTGTTTCACCACTGGAGTGTACGCAGAGGAGAGATGGACCAGGTTGTGATCAGAGCGTCCTAAAGGGGGGAGGGGGGCAGAAGCATATGCATTCTTGACGTTAGCATAGAAAAGGTCCAGAGTTTTTCTGTCCCTCGTATGACAGTTCACATACTGGGTGAAGTTGGACAGGGTGGCGGAGAGGGGGGTGCATGCATGGTTAAAGTCCCCAGAAATCAGGATCAGGGCCTGCGGGTGTTGTGTCTGCAGCCGGGACACGGTGCTGTGCACGCGCTCACAAGCGACAGCAGCGTCAGCCGACGGAGGGATGTAAACAGTCACCACCAGCACATGGGAGAACTCCCGTGGAAGGTAGTACGGCCGAACGCTGACTGCCACCAGTTCAATGTCCTTGCTGCAGTGCTGTTCTTTCACAGTGATGTGGTTCGGGTTACACCATCTGTCATTCACGAACACCGCCAGACCACCGCCTTTCTTCTTTCCGCTCTGCGCCGCGCTCCGGTCCGCCCGCACCAGCGTGAATCCAGTAACTGAGACCACGGAGTTTGTCATGTCCTGGTTGAGCCACGTCTCGGTGAAACACAGCAGGCTGCTCTCACGGTACACCCGCTGCAGACACATGAGCGCTGTTAACTCGTCCAGCTTGTTAGAGAGCGCGCGGACGTTTCCCATAGTAACGGATGGTAAACATGGCTTGTACCTCCGTCTTCTCTCCCGGCGTTTAACTCCAGCTCTGCAGCCTCGTCGTTTCCTCCGTATTTCAGCTGGAACATCTGGCTTTCCAGCGAGGAGAATCTCAACTCGTCCAAGAGCTAACAGCTGATCTCAAGTGTAAACAATGGAGTTGCATCCTAACGGATCCCCTGAGGCCGGTTCAAAAAGTTGAGAAAAAATAAAAAAACAAAAAGCAAAAGTAATGATGTTCCTGTCCTTTGTCGCAGAACTTTGTAATAGTTGTTGAAAAATACAAAAAACACAAATAAGGTGGAAGAAAATATTAAAAAACGCAAAGTAAGGAACACAAAAAGGTAGAGCTGCCCAGATAAGCTGCCACACACGCGGCGCCATGGTAACGATAAAGCTACAATTGCTGCAATTTCTTTTTGTCTTATCAGAATTTTTTGCAGTGTTTCTACGGAATCTTGGCTCTTCAGCACAAAGATGACCTGTCTTTTTAGTTTTGCATGTAAACCAGATGCAGGTTTCTGTCTTCTCCAGGTGCAGACGTAAACTCTGGCAGAGAAAGCGACAGCCCTCTGCACGCTGCTGCCTCACAGGACAGTGCAGATCAGGTCTCACTGTTATTGCAGTATGGGGCAAATGTCAACTGCAAGGACAGCAGGGGGCAGCGGCCAGTGGAAATAGCGTCTCCCGGAGGAAAGGCACATTGGCTTCTTGTTGCATATGAAGGTACCGGATCTGTTTTGGAGGAGCCTTCTGTGACTATGTGTGGAGGCCCCTAGGTCTGTGCAGTCATGGTAACACAAAGCCTTTCTGTGTTCCTTCAGGTTCTCCACAGACCCTTTTTCATCTGTGCCGTCTCAGGATCAGGAAGCTCATTGGGTGGTCCAGATTAGAACTGTTACCTTTACTCCCTCTTCCTCCGCTGCTCACAAACTACATGCAAAATATGTAAAAACTTGTAAACATGGACGCATGGATCCAGCCCAGCCAAGCAGACCTGGCTGCAGAAATCAACATTCAGAACCAGTAATCTTCGACTGGAACTGGAACTGGAACCCCCCCATAGCTTAAAAAGCTATACTTTGACTGGCGACTCTAACAGTTATGGTTTTCCCTGTTTTAAACTTTCAAGTTTTTTCTACAATTCTAAACACTTTTGGGTTAAAGCAAGTTTTATAATTTCCACTTCTGGCCGATGATGTCAGGTGTCATCTTGTCTACAGCCACGGCCCTCTCAGCACAGCAGTAAATTGGTAATGCTAGTTCAATTCAGATTGGCAACATGTGCAGGGTGTCCCCTGCCTTCGCCCGTAGTTGGCCAGGATAGGCTCCGGCAGCCCTGTGACCCTGTAAGGGACAAAACGGAAGAAGATGAAAGAAAGAAGTTCAATTTGTGCAAGAAGAAATGTTTCTCATAAACTAAAAGCTCCAGGCGCGTGTGGGAGGAGCTACCGCTGTGAGTTCTTTGCCTCATCACTGCATGGAAGCTTTGACTGTGTTCCTCATTTACAATGCATAGAAGGCACAAATTATGTTGGGAGATCAGGTATATTTATTTTGAAAAACATCGGTAATTACGTCTCCATGCCTGGATTCATGAAGTCATTCATGAAGTATGCAAGAGCTGCATCTGAATGACGGCTGTTTTCAGAGGTACTTCCGTCTTTTACCCAGTTTGATGATTGCTGTATGGCAATAGTCTGGGGACAGGAAAAACAAGAATGAAATTAGAGAATCTTTTTTATCATTGTCTAGATGGAAAAAAAAGTATTATGAAGTTCAGAAATGGAATGCTCCCTTTTAGTTTTGGACTCCACTCGCTGATTCCCTCAACATGCCACGTGCCAAAGCAAGTCCCTGATTGGTTGATAGGAATTCTGACGTGCCATACCCGATCCTCAAATTGAGCCGCAGGACCTCTGCTTGCGTCCGTTCATTGACTTAACATTAGAAATGAATGCCCGACATGCTTATCGCATTCCGTGTGAACTTTTATGAACACTTGTATCTTAATACCGAGGCTCTCAGCAGCTTCCTGGAGTAGAACTTTAGAAAAGGTTTAAAAAAAAAACAGAAT
Source organism: Oryzias latipes (assembly GCF_053564925.1). Lineage (NCBI taxonomy): Eukaryota > Metazoa > Chordata > Actinopteri > Beloniformes > Adrianichthyidae > Oryzias > Oryzias latipes. The sequence goes on along the minus strand of NC_136237.1, from coordinate 12,323,797 downwards.
AATGCTAAATTGTCTGACATGCACATGTAAATTTGTTAACCAGTATTCTTTTTTGTGACCATAACTCACTCATTAAATGTGGTTTTATTACACACAGACTTTAGTGCAAGTCTGTGTAGACTTTACCACTTTCCCCAAGTGATAAACTGCACAAGATAAAAAATTGCGTGTGTTCCACTTGATCTGTATCACCATCCTGAGAAGCAGGAAGTTGAACAGATAAAGTCCAGCATTAGGATAAGACTTACCAAAAGACTGGTAAATATATTGACAGTTGTTCAACTTTGACAAGCTCTGAAAAGCAATAAGGTCAGTAACACAAAATTAATATAAACATACTCCAGAGTCTAGATGGTGCTGGAGATCATGGAACTGTTAATGCTTCCCAGCAGGCAGAATACAGTGGAGAACAGGGTAGAACAGCAAAAAAAAAAGAAGGAAATGCATATTGATTGACTGGCAAACACAAACAGAACAAATACTGGATCAAAGCTGCAAAGCAAATAAATAAGGAAATGACAGCATCAAAGGTGAAACTGATAGGCACTTCTGAACTGATACAACCAAATGATATACACGTGTTTTCTGCCCCGGAGAAAGGGTGGAGAGGGGAGACGGTCATTTTGCTAGATGTGTATGAGGCTTTCGCTAAGCCTTTTCACTAAGAATTCATACCATACAGTATGACAGAACACCATCTGTAGGGGGGCATTTGAATACAATTCAGTCTCTCTGGCATTGCGACAGGTTGGGGCTATCCTCTTGGGCGTTTGGTCTAGGCGACGCCTGTCACATCTACAGGGTCTAGTGGAGGGGGGCTGGGGTGATCAGTTGGGACACGGTCTGAGATGATGGACCAGTTGGGGTTACTCATTGAGACACTCATGGATGGCTCTAACCTGTCAAATGCCTTGGGCCTTTTTGGGAAAGTTCTGACCAGAGCTTTTACAAAATGCTTGGGAGTTGGGGCTTGGGTATGTGGGGCTGAGGATTTGGGCCTGTGGAGTCTGTTGTCCTTGCGTTGCATCCTCATGGCTGGGGAGGCCTGGGGCCCAACACTGGAGGAGCCTGCGGGACAGGTGGGTCAAATAAAACCAGATGTCAGTCTGGAAGCTGTTCCTGAACTCCCCTCCTTCCTTACATGAAAGTAAATTAAATACAAACTGGGTTTATACAAAAATACTACTTGTGTCCAAAGCTAAATATCCTTGACTGTAACAATACAACAGTTGTGTCCAACACAAGACGTCCTCAGGTCCCATCTGCTTGCTGAACTGTTTGACAGGAAAAGTTACCAAAAAAAAAAGGAAGAAGGAGATGTAGAGGACAGGTGTAAAAAGCAGGTAGTTATTCCAGCCCTGTTGTATGGTCTAAAGCAGAAGTCCCAATAAACTTACATTTTAAATGTACCAAAAGATTTTGCTCTACATAAAAAAGGTCCTGTCAAATCAACACAAATTCAAAATAGAAATATGGTGCACAACAAAACATACCAAACCTGGAAATATCAATAAAATTTGTGCATTTAAACAAAAACAAATCAAATTCTGTTTTCTTTTATATTGTCTCATTTGATCAGAACTGGACGCCTGGCATTATTGTGTTTGTGTTTGATGCAAGGTCCTGTGTTGTGGATGGACTGCAGGTGCTCATCAGTGAGACGACACCTGTCTGCAGTTTGGTTAGTCTTCATCACTTAGAAGAGCTTTTCACACAGAAATGTGCGACCACACATACACATGGATCAAGTCAAATGTAGACGGAGCTGGGGCATTTCTGGAGTGAACAATCTGTGCGGTTCTGCAGTGTCGCACTTTCCCTTCAGTGTGCCACGGCACTGCAGCTCAATCTGCTCCATCTGAATCTGCACAGGACCTGTTTCCACATCGATGGCAAACGGGTTACGAAGCAACAGCAAAAAAAAAATATTATTATTATTTTTTTGTTTTTGTTCTTCAAAGTCGCCAAAGCGTTGTTCAAACTCAGTGTGCTCAGCTTCTCAGCACAGTGTGTGTTTGTCTCATAGCGCCATCTCAGATTCATTCATTCATTCCTCTCCCAAACCCGTTTTGTCCCTTTCGGGGTCACAGGGCTGCTGGAGCCTATCCCGGCCACTCATCGGCGAAGGCAGGGGACGTCCTGAACAGGTCGCCAGTCTGTCGCAGTTGTCTTTGATTATATTCTTTAATTAAAGCCACATTCACTCCACAAATGAGACACACTGGTTTACCAGTAATGTCAGTAAATATATTCTGCTTCCAATCGGTTTTTAAAATCTGTTTTTAGAATTGACTTTCTCTCTTTTGCATCGTGAGTCGGAGTAATTACCTATTAGTAGTTTACTTAATTTCCGTATTGTTTAAAGGACAATGTCTGTGTTCTTTAGAAATTCCCCCTCTGAGTTGTGTACTGTTGGTGTGGACTAAGCCCTCTGTTAGCTCTCCTGCTAACTTACAACCCTCCGCACCCCCAACCTAACAATAGCAGTGCAACAAAAATCGCGACCAGTATTGAAGCCATCCAGCCGTACAGTTCTGCGGCAGATGCCAGCTCAGTCGAGGAAAACAAAAATGATCATGGATCTATTTGTCTACAAGTGGATGCATTAGAATGGGGCGGGGCAGGGAGCTTGCTGCTTGCCGTAGTAGCTTCTACATCACTGCTACACTCGGAAAATACTGTTTTAATCTTAATTTTCTTAATATATGTACTCCATATTAAGAAAATGCCACAAAAAAAGTTGAAAACTCGATTTTCATTTGAGTGGCTCTTTAAAGGAAGCAGCTGACTGATAAAGAAGTGGGTTAAGCTCACTCTGATGAGCCTTTATGAAACCGAAAACTCAGAATTCCAATAAAATTAAAATGATATTAAATAAAAGACAAATAATTATAGCATTTTTTTCTATTATAACATTTATGAGTTTTTGTGTATGTCCACTATTTAAACTTATTTTTTCCCCATGACATTTCATTTATAACTTCCCAGATAAAATTCACTGTGCTGAAGCTTTAACAGTATATATTGAGGTCTAACCCACAGATTATGATCTTTAAATAAAGTTATGAACAGAAAAAAAAGAAAACCAAAAGGGATCACTTCCGCAAACTCATCTCCAAATATCCGTTTCAAATAGTCGAGTTCACGACATGTCAGAAACGGAAGTAACAAACTAAGTAAGTTAAGACCTAAAATCAAATTTCCGGTTCAATTTACATACATTCATACCTTCTACAGCAAACAACGAGGTACAAAAAAATTTGGCAACATTTCTTTTATATATTACTTTTGGGTGAATTACTGTAAAATTGTTTTTCACCCTGACTACAGGTACAATGCACAGAACCCTAAAAGATCTATGAAAACTGAGGACCAGGTCAAGCATTTATTGCAACTGATGTTTTCAACCAAAAGCAATATTTTGCCTACAATAGTTGAGCTATTTTAGCTATCAGGTCACTGATCAATTTTTTTATATGAAGCATTTAGTAAAACAACAACAACAACACTGTACGTGCCTGTTTAAACCATTGAATCACTACAATCAGACTTCAATAGCATTTTTATTATTATTAAATATTACCGTTAGTTTTTTCCCCCCACATTACTGAGGTTATGTGTCAAACCATTTGTGTCAGATTCGCGTCAACTTCTAGTTGGCTTTTACTTTGAAAAACCCGACAGGAAGAACTTGAGTGATTGGATCAGCTTGGGCTTTCGATTCATTTGCAAGCTGCTGCTGCTAGCGGAGTGCTTAGGTTCGGTTCGGGTCGGTTTTCGGAGGTTACAGAGATGAATACGGTTTTGTCCAGAGCCAACTCGCTGTTCGCCTTCTCCCTGAGCGTCATGGCGGTGCTCACCTTCGGTTGCTTCATCACCACCGCCTTCAAGGATCGGAGGGTCCCGGTGGACATCCGTGTGTCCAGAGTCCTGCTGTGAGCGCACCGTCATTCAAAAACACTCACCTAAAGGCGCGTTGCGCACTCCAGGAACACGTTGCATACATAGGCTAATGCAGACGGACCAAAAATGTAGAGCTCCCTTTCGGCGCTTCGCCTGCCGGAAGTGGGAAGCATAGCGCATCTTCGGTTTCCTTAAATGTTGGGTGTCGTAGAAGCGGGTTTGTGCGCTAGCAGTAAGAATTTCGCAAAGCTCGCGTGTAACATTTGGTGCTGGCCGGATTCTGGTGGTATTTGGACTGAAACACCTTCACGTGTTTGGGGCCTTCTGACCTGTGCACCGAACCGCAGCCTTCTCTGTAACGGATACTTCCGCTGAGCTGTCCTCGTCTTCAGTGGTCGGTCATTGACGCCCAGGGTTCAAGCTACAGCCATGGTTGTGTTTCTGAGTCTCAGTTGTCAACTGGGGCTTAAACAAAAAACAGAGAAGAAGATGTGTGTGTGTGTGGATTTTTTCTCAAATCTGGATATGTTTGTGTGAGTCAAGGATCACACCAGATGGAGCTTAAACTGCCTCTAATGTCTACATCAGAGCGTTCAGCTCGCTCTGACATCCAAGAACGTCCTTTTCTACGGTGTCCTGTAAGGGTATAAACATACAGATATTCTATGGAATGATCTACAGTAAGGATACAAGCACCTGTAACAGTTCAGTTGTAATGTTACACAATTTTGGAAGAAGTTTTTTCTTTTTTTTAAAGTGGTCTCAATGCCAACATGTGGAAGATGAACAGTGATAGTTTGCTTCGCCTTTAAGTTGGATGGTCTAACGCTCTTTAAGATTCCATATGCTGCTGTTGGTGTGTCAAGCCTTTGTCATAACTGCCCCTATGGGTGGAAATGGTGTGTCTGTGGGCAAAAAATGGGCAAACCCGTACAGGACTGAAACAGCAACGTCACAGGTCGTTCTGTTAAACCGCAGAGCCGAAATGTCCATGCACATTATATTCTATGGACAGGCTGTGGGTGACAGGTCGTAATGAACACTTATACAACACCCATGGGTAAGTAAGGGTTAAGTAGGCGTGTTGTACGGATTTTTCATTTATTAAACAAAAAGAAATCCTACAGACTCTTCAAGGAGCCCGTTTGTGTTGTTTAAGTAATACCTTTGCGCTAGTTACCCGCTGCCAGTCTGTTAGGCTATGCTCACATACTGAAAGTGATGTGAAATTCATGTTTGAAAATGCACTGCTGCCATGCCGGTGCGCCCAACGCTGAAATTACGTCACAGGACCCCTAATCGCATCAGTACACTGACTTAGCATTGAAACTGGACGCCCCTGACGCCCACATTCATTTGGTGTGGACTAGGGCTGCACGTTAATGAGGAAAACCTGCGATATAAGATATTAATATTGTGATGACGATATAACTTGCGGTATATGAACATATAGCAAAACAACCAAAAACATCATTTCCATTTCACTGCAACAGTTTAAAAATGACATTCCAAATGACGCACATTTACATAGGAGACGAACATCTAACAAAAGAGCTCCATCTGATTGGTCTATGATGTAAAGGAGTCCATTCGATTGGTCAAATACATAAAGGGATTTGTTTGTTTCGTTAAATACTTCAAGCTGCTATAAGATTGTTCTAGCATATTTAAGGTAACCATTTATTGTGATTTTTGCCATCTTTTGTGATCTGCATATTGCACCGCTTAATATTGCGAGAACGATAAATTTGCGATATATTGTGCAGGCCTAGTGTGGACGCATCTTTAAGAATGAAAATACTAGACAATCATAGCGTAGTTTGCATGGGTGTCCTACGGCCGTCCTACCGGCACTTTAGTATCACCTGCTCACCCCGTATGCGTGTGGTGATTAAGGGTCCAGTACTCGCACTTCACTATAGAGTGTGGCATAAGGAAACCGTATGACAAGAACACCCTTACGTCATAGGTGGATGCACTGCCTTACAGACACTTCACATTACACTTACGACACGCACAATAACCGTATGTTCCATGTCCATGATGCCCCTTCATATCTGGCCGCTCCTTTCTCCAAAAACCTGCAATACTCATTTGGGTCAACAACCTATAATAGTGCATGTATCAGCATGACAGTTCCTATAGGGGATTTTAAAAACTGTTTATATCTATAATTTTACTGCTGCCAGCACCTTTGGATTGATCTGTTGAGTAGACTAGTTGTTGGCTGTTTAACAGAGCTAATGTTTTTTTCTGAAAAAAATCTTAGATCAAACCTGTTGGTTGCCCCAACAAGAACTGTATCCACAGACAAACATTCCTGACATCCAAAGTTATTTCTGAGTTTCAGTTAGTGGCGATAGAAGCTCAGTGTTCATGTTTTGTTCATGTCTCTGTGTCCTTCAACAGGAAGAATGTCGATGATTTTACTGGACCTAGAGAACGGAGCGACCTGGGCTTTGTGACTTTCGACCTCTCAGCTGATATCCTTTTGAGTGATGCTTCACCGTCCACATATCAGTTCAGAATGTCATAGCTGCTATGCAAGAGTCAAACTCAAGGGTGAATTTACTAACAGTTAGAAAATAATCTCTACGAGATCCTCCGACATTACTTCTGACCAGCTCCCAGCTTTAGGTTGACTCTACCAAGTACTTCAGAATAAATGATTAAAGTAAAACAATCACAATTTACCAAATATTCAAACAGGATCAGGTTACTATTCTGAAAACCACACTCATTGTTGTACTAAGAGCAGTATTTTTGTGAAGATTAAGGGCAAATAACTACATAAAGAATCTTGGGAGCCGGTTTAGCTCGTGCTGGTTTTTCGGCGCCTTCCGTCCGTGGAACCAGGGTTCGACTCCGGGCTGCTTCCTGTTCCCTTCTCTACTTCTGTGCCGGTTGCTTTGAGAGGGTTGCGTCAGGAAGGGCATCCGGCGTAAAACATTGCCAAGTTTACCATGCGACTCGTTCGCTGTGGCTACCCCTGATGGGAAAAGCCGAAAGAGAAACAACAACTACATAAAGAATTTTGTTATTGTGAAGAAAATTTGTAAAGAGCTTATTGTATTTAAATTTAAAGTGTTTGCAAAACAGGAGTGTTCTTTTTATTGTTTTACTTTTCTTTACATAATTAAGTACCCCATAGTCCAAGAAGCCAAAATCTGATAGACTTCTATTGAAAAATAAACAGCTAATACTCAGTCATTCTATTTATCAGAGTAATCATTCTTGCTCTGATACCTTTGAAACATGTTTTTGAAAATCCTAATTTTTCTTCCTAATATTCCTAATATTCAAGTTTTACAGTGGCCAATCAGACACCTCAATAAAAGGATGTGGCCTTGCATCAAACATTTGAATTTTTTGATTGACAGATTTTCTCAATCCCGCTTTCAAGTGGGGGATGGGGAGGGGGGTGGCGCCCTTTCAAACAAGCTCACCCCCCATTGTCAAAAGTTATTGCCTTAAATCGAGACGATTTATCGCTGCTTACTGATGATGTCTGGCTCCATATCCCCAAAGAAATGGCGTCTGAATTGACTTAATTTAGTTGGTAAGCTGTTTTTCATGGATGACGTTACACTCACTTAGTCCAGTTCTTAAATATAATCAATGGGTAGAATTCGACATAATGACATAATGGCTCAAACACATCAAAAACACTCAAGAACTCCTGAGATTAAACATCGGACCGTTCTATCTAAAGCAGGGCTGCTTATTCCTGGTCCATGGGATCTACCACTCTACCTGTCTGTTTTCCAGATCTCCAAGTCCTGCTAGCAGCTGATTACCTCAATCAGATTTCTCCACATTCCGATTAAATGAACCCAACTGGTCAAGGTAATCAGCAGTAAGCAGTGCAGGGAGAGCTGGAAAACAGGCGGGGTGGTAGATCTCAAAGACCAGGAATGAGCAGCCCTGATCTAAAGTGACCCTCTGTGAGCCCTGATCTAAATGCTATTGAAAATCTGTCAATGGAGCTGAAACATCCTTCCAACCTTAGACAATTGGTGCAGTCTGCTCATTAACCCTGTGAAACCAGAGCTTTAGCTCCTCTACTGTAACTCTTCAACCATTGAAAAGCATCCTAGGTCTAATATGTAACACTTCGGTGCTGAGGTGCTCACGCATTCAACGTAAATCAGCTGATTCATGGCGATTGCATTAATGGTCAAAGATTTCTGGTATGTCAGAGCGTGTGTTAACTAGGTGTCGCCAACGACATCTCCGGTATGAGATGGGCCTAAATATCTAATATAAATAAAGATGGGGCTAAATACCTGCTGACAGTTACAAATGTCTTAAAAAGTTATGTATATATATATATAATATATATAGTCAGATATAGTTTCTAAAGTTGTGCAAATAAATATTAGGTTAAGGGTGCCATCATTTTTTTCCATGCTCATTGTATTGTTTGTATTTTTGTTCAAATGATTATGTTGAACATCAAATTGAAAGCATGTCTGATTTTCATTCGAGAGCTCCAGTCAGCCTGTTAAAACATACGTGTATTGTGACAAATCCCGTTTTCTTTAACTTCAGCCACATCTGCAACCCATTTTTGACTGGAACGTGAAGCAGCTGTTTATTTATCTGTCAGCTGAATACGCTACCAAAGCCAACGTAAGTTGAATGCATGCAAACACAACCACACACTCACAATGCAGGGCAAACATTCAATATTCTGTAATATTGTTGAACAGGTTCAAAAAGATGATGGTAAATAATAGTTTTGAACTTAAATGTTGCAAACTGAACATGGAGAAGGCTTTGGGAAACGGCAATGATGAACAATATGCATCCTTGAAAATGCATCACAGTCATACCTGTGTTGTTTTTAAATGTGTTCTTCAAGTACTGCAGACATCACTGCCGCCCGCCTGCAACGTCTGTCCTTCAGATTGGAAAATGATGCTTTTCTGTATAACTTGTCACTGTTCTTTGTTTGCATGTCTTTTAGTCTCTAAATCAAGTGGTCCTTTGGGACAAGATCCTTATTCGAGGAGACAATGCCAAGCTCAACCTCAAAGACACGAAGTCCAAATATTTCTTCTTTGATGATGGAAATGGACTCAGGTTAGTTGATCAGAGTTCTTTGCTTGTGTGGTCTCACTGACAGAAAATCTAACATGGTTGATTGCATTTATTTATACGCTCTTTGGTCACTTTATGAGGTACACTTTGCTAGTACTGGGTTGGACCCCCTTTTGCCATCAGAACTGCCTGAATCCTTGGTACTAGAGTTTCAACAAGGTTATTGGAAACATATCTTAGAGAGTTTGGTCCATATTGACATGACAACATCACGGTTCCTGCAGATTTCTTGACTGCACAGTTATGATGCCAATCTCCTGTTCCGCCACATCCCAAAAGTGTTTTATTGAGTTGAGATCTGGAGACTGTGGAGGCCATTTGAGTCCAGAGAACTTATTGTCATGTTCAAGAAACCAGTCTGAGATGATTATGACATGCCGCCTTATCCTGCTATCCCATCCAGTGTTTTCTTCTGCTGCTGTAGCTCATCTGTATCAAGGTTGGACATGTTGTACATTCAGAGATGCTCCTCTGCAAATCTGTCGTACCCCAGTGGTTCTTTGAGTTTCTGTTGCCTTTCTACCAGCTGGAACCACTGTGACCATTCGCCTTTGACCTCTGGCATCAACAAGGCATTTCCACCCACAGAGCTGCCGCTCACTGGATATTTTCTCTTTTTTTGGACCATTCTCTGTAAACCATAGAGATGTTTGTTGGTGAAAATCCTAGTAGATCAGCAGTTTCTGAAATCCTGAGACCAGCATGTCTGGCACCAACAACTATGCCACATTCAGAGTCACTTCAATCCCCTTTCTTTCCCATTCTGATGCTAAGCTTGAACTGCAGCATATCGTCTTGACCACACCTACATGCCTAAATGCATTTAGTTGTTGCCATGTGATTGGCAACAACAGGGTTGGACAGGTGCGCATTAATAAAGTCTTCTATGAATGTATAATAAGTATTTTTTATTCAAATAGTTGAAACTCAGAAGCAGATGAAAAATGCAGTTTGAAAAAGAGCTTAGACAAGAAATGAGTATTGTTGTCAAAGGAGCTATGTCCCATAGCTCAAGTTCAGTTTAAGACCTTGTTTTCAAAGACCTAAATGTGCTTCAAGTCAAAGTCTCCTTATTTGCTTCAGAGCATAATGGAGCAGGTACATGAAATTTTTGGTTCTTCGGTAGATGTTTTCAGGTTCTCCAGTCTCTTCATGTTGTTAATTGTGTGCTGGTTTCTCACCTGTTCTGCTTTCAGATCCAACAAAAACATTACCCTGACATTGTCGTGGAATGTTGTACCTAACGCCGGCATCCTGCCCCTGGTGGTTGGAAGTGGACATGTCAGTTTGCCATTCCCTGAATCGTACGAGAACACCAAGAGCTACTAAACTGAAAACTGAGCCAGCATCCAGACCAAGCCTCTGGTCTGTGGGACTGTTGAGTGTTCTTTCCTAACTCAAAATACAGAGATGGAAACAATAAAACCTTTCTTTTCTAATTTTGTTGGGTGTTAGTTATCACGAATTCCCCTCAGAGCTCGTAAACCATCGGAGGTTTTCATGTTTGGATGTCTTTGTATCTGATGAAATGTGCTGACAAAGACTCTGGGAGTGGATGCCCCTCGTCTTCCTCGTCTCGGCTTCCTCGTCTGTTTCAGCTCAATTCCTGTCTGTTTTCATCGTCTCGCTTTGAGCCCTCTGTTTTTTCTACAGTGAGAGTAGAGGATCCATTAACTGAAGCCATGTGGCTTCCCTGTTTGTCATGCAACACAAGTCAGAGGTGCCGTCAAATCCCCAAAATTAATGTTCTCCTTTGACAAACCTTGAACTCAAGAAGTGGCTCTACCTAGAGCAGGTAATTTTTAAATTGGACCGACATTTTATTTTCTTAGCAATTTATTTAAATGCTAAAACACATTTCACAAACGTGTACTCCATGTTCCCCAATGTCTGAACTCAATGCCCTTTTCTAAAGCTACATTAACACGAGTACAACCAATCACTTAAAAACTCAAACTTTCACAGCAAAAGAGCAGCTCGAAGCTTTCAAAACTAAACACTATATACGTCATTACACACTACAGCAAAACAATGGAAAACACAATGCTCAAGTTGTGAGGTTTCATTTTTCACAACTGCCAATGCATATTTTTTAGAAACTTTACAGTAATTGATCTTAGATCCCTGCAGAGGATTAGGCATTTAGATTTGTGCGTTTCATATGAAAAGTATAATTCTAAATTCTGCATGTAAATTACTGTAACACAACTCAATGCAAAAACAGAATCTATTGCACACAACAGTATTCTTAAAAACATGAGTCTGAAGTTATTTTATTTACTTTACAGTATTAATACCACAATCACTGTATGGCATCATGTTGCTGAGCTGCATCTGGCCACATCACCTCATCCACATCGCAGGCTATATTGTCTCTGGCCAGGCACTGCAGGAAAAACGCCCTGGAATGATGAATCCATCCTGGGATGTCAGCACAGGCCAGCTCCATTGCCCTTAGGAGGTTCTCTCTAGGATATGGGTGTCTGTCATAAACCTTCCATCTCCAAGATGAGAAGAACTCCTATAGGGTTCAGAAAAGTGGAGTAGGGTGGCAGACAGACGTGTAACCCTTGTGCTATCATAGGCACTTTTACCCTTGTGGAAAGATTTCATGTAAACCACGGACACCAGTGAAGATCACAAATCATTGAAGAAAAAAGGTTCAGCGCACTGTCTAGTGGGTCTAGATGACCCAACTCCCAATGGTAGCCCATCAGATGGAAATTGTGTTTTTTGTGTTTTCAACCCTTGTGCTATCCTAGGCACTTTAACGTTGGGAGTTGGGTCCCTAGACCCAGCCCACTAGACAGTGCGCTGAACCTATTTTCTTCAATGATGGATTACATGAAATCTTTCCACCTTTATCCACCTTTGTCATGGTAAGGAGAACATGTCAATGTAAGGGTGGGGTCATCTAAGATAGCCCAAGGGTTAAAAAGTGGTTACCGTTGGTGGTGAACCACTCTCTGATTTGGTTTGGAAGGCAACATTGTCCCAAATGATCACATATATATGATGTGATGGCCCAGGACAGTGTTGTTTGCGGTCAAGGAGGATGTCTTTTGGCTCCCCTTGGAAGGTGAGGAGACGGTTGTTGTAAGACCCAAGGACAGCATGCCGGTGGACAAGCCCCTCCAAACCCATGGCTGCACAAAGAGTAATATTTCCCCTCCGTTGGCCAGGAACCTCAGTGATGGCTCTTTGGCCAATGATGTTACGGCCTCTTTGCCTTCGTTTCTGTAGGTTGAAGCCAACCTAATCCAGGAAGAAGTACCCATGAGGTCTGGCCATCGCGTCCCACTGTGAAAATGTGAAAGTGCACAGGTGATTAAAACAACAGTCAATCCGGTATTGTCGAGAAGTACTTCAGGCTACTGAGCAACACAGTATCTCCACTAACTGTACTGTGAACATGGATGTATACTTACTTGCACATACTCGTAATGAAGGTCTTTGTGTCGCGCAAAGTTGCACTCAAAGGGAACAATATAGACCCGTTTCATCTGCATCTTTTGGTGCCGGGGAACTCTGTCTTGTGGCCAAGCTGACTTCATCAATGTTCTGAAAGTTGACATTATCGGCAATGACTTTGTATCTGATCTCCCGGAATCTGATGAGGTTGTTCTCACGAACCACATCCACAATGCGGGTTTCTGGTGCCGCTGTGAATATGGCAACCCTCCCACCTCTATGTGGCATTCTTTCAACTCTAAAGAAAGAAACGTCTTGTCAATTGACATGTTTTACAATACAGTAACAACTGATTTGAAACCAATAGACTACTTTCACAGGCTTGTAAAATTGTATTGTGACAAAGAAAGCAACAGAGTACAATACCTGTTGTGCTGTCTGAAAGCCCTGAGAATGGTGGTCACAGTGAATCTACTAAGGTTTGGCCAGACTTTGTTCAGCTTCAGCCATTATTATGCCATGGTCAATGACTGTTGCTCACATCTCGTCCGTAAAAATGGTGCAAGTTTGTCTTGCTCTCCCTCCTGGACTTCCTCCTCTCCCTTGTTGGCCTCCTCTTCCTCCTGTGATTTGAACTCCTCTTTCTCGTTGGCCTGCTCCTCTTCTTCCATGGCCAGCTCTTCTCCCTCCTTTGACTGAAATTCCTCTTCCCCTGAATCTGCCTTCATCCTTTGTGTTTGTTTGAAATCTTCATCAAACTGTCCTCTCTGAACTTGCTTTTATACATGTGGTCACAGCATCAACAAGTGTCTTCAATTTTGAGTTGTGTGTAATGAATGACGCCAGGTGTGTTCATTGTGTTAAAATATTGCTGACTGTGGCAAGTATTTTGCATCATGAGCTGTCATTTGAGAATATGAGCAGAGTTCTTTTGCAACTTGTGTTTTAGCAAAGGAAAATGTGTTAAGATTTATGACAACGGAGGATAGTTTTGTGAATTGTGTCTTCGTGTGAAATGTGTTTATGGTATTGAAAAATGATGGCTAGATTTAGTAAATGTGTTTAGACAACTGGCCATTTGGTTTAGGGGATTGGCTTTTGTGTTGTAGCATTTGAGAAAAACTGTAAACTAAAATCAAATCCAGAGAAAAGGTAGTGTAGTGTAGATGAACTCCGTTAACGAATGTATTCGGTTATCTGTTAATAACGGACGGACCAAAACTCAGACTTTTGAGTACAGCTACACAAACAGGAAGCAGATGTCATACAAATACTTTTATTTCTTCACCATAGATCAAAGATCCAAAACACACAACATGACATAGCAACTTCTGTTCAGGTGCAGGAAAATAAATCCCATCTCCTTTCCTATAGAGGTGCCCGACCAAACATCATGAGCACTCCAAGGAGACATCTGAGCATTCTCTGCGTTTGATGCTTTTCTGGCGCCGTTCCCTCAACTGCTGTCAGTCAGTCCAGGCGCTGAATGAGCTTCTCTTCCATCATGCAGTAAAGGGCAATGTGAGACAGGTCAGAGATGAAGACGTCACAGGCACGCCTGCCCACACCCTGACAGCCCCGGAGGTCTAGCAGTGTGAGGGAGGAGAGTCGCTTCAGAGAAGACAGACAGCTGTCCGTCAGCTGGTTACAACCTGCACACCAAAACAAGGGTCAAGTTAGCCTCTTACTGTCTCCTGATCACACAGTCAGTCATCTTTAGATTCAGCAGAGATCATCCTTTTTCCAGTCATTACTTTTGGAAGAATTTATTTAACAAAATAAAGGAACAAGAACTAAAATTTCATTAAGAGCAAATCCTAATAGACTGAATTGCTGCACAATTCATACTACTACTAGCACAATAATTATCCAGATAACCGTAGAATAATATGACGGAGTATTATGGCCACCAAAAAAAAAAAAAAAAAGTAAAATTACGAGTTTTTATCTCGTAAATTTAAGAGATAAAAACTCGTAAATTTATGAGAAAAAACTCGTAATTTTACAAGATTTTAAGTCGTAAATTTATGAGAAAAAAACTCGTAATTTTACTTTCGTAAATTTACGATATTAAGTGGAAGTGAGCATGCAGAGCAGCAGGTGAACGCCGCGCAGCAACAGAGCAGACCGACTAAACTCAGTTGAACAGGTGAGCTGAATGGGCTTGAACGTTCCAAATATCTGGAAGCTCATTTGTTTGATTTACAATTTATTAAAGTTTTATTTATTGATGGGTGGTTTGCAGGATCCCTGCAGCCCGATGAAGCCATCGGTTTCCCTGCAGCTTTCCACTTCAATCCTTTCTTCTTCCACCAAAAACAAGATCTCTACGTTTGTGTGACGCTTCCGTCTGAGGATCACTTGTTTTGGCATTTTCAACGTTCTAATGCTATTATAATAGACTATTTTCATTCATCTTTGTTGTTTGGTTATATAACGGGAAATTTACGTCTGCATTGGTGTTCGGATCTGATGACAGGTTCATGACGTAAGGTGACAGATGAACTTCAGGGTTTGTGAATGAAAAGGAGAATAAAGGCTGCAACGATCCTCTGCACCCAAACGTGTCTCTGAGCTCCTTATTTTACATATGAAACTCCGCTTTACTGACACTGAACCCCGGAAAACCGGCTCCACTGACAATAATCTGATTATGAGTCGCCAAAGGCTCAGAACCTCTTTGTTTTAAACCTATAATAAACCTGGAAATAAAGCTTCACAAAAGGCTCCACATCTTTCATCTTCAAGTTCAAGCGATGCTCCGATAAACGGACAACTTCGGTGTTTTCTCCTTGTTAATCTATGACTTTTTTCTCGTAAATTTACGAGATAAAATGTCGTAATTTTACTTTTTTTATTTTTTTTTGGTGGCCCTAATACTCCGTCGTAGAATAAAGATGTGAAAGTGCAAAAAAAAAAAAGAAAAGATATGAAAAGCTGCTTTTCTCTGCATCAGAACCAGCTGATCATGTGAAAGAGTTGGTATGCCAAAGAGTGTGTGTTGTGACATCTGTAGTGTTGAAGAGTTGAGTAGACTGAACTACCAGCAAAAAAAAAAAAAACGCTCACTGGAAAGCGACATTTCCAGACTCATTCCCTCTCGGACATTTTCAACTTCTTTAAGAGTTCTGCTTGTCCACTTTTGTGTTGTTGGGTCTACTTTGAATACACAGTGCTTATATCATTTTTGGTAACATCCTCAAGTAAACTGAAACTCACACTAAAGGAGCAACAGGGTTTGCTAATTTGGTTCACACATGCTTAACAAAGGAAAGCAGCCATTTAGCAAATCCAAGCAGTCTGAGTGAATGTGCTCTTAGACCACTTTTCACTCTGATAGTCTACTCTATGACTGGACCTCCTCATTTTAAGACTTTTTTATGATTTCTACTTTTTTAGATGTACACTGTGAGGTGTGTTTTTCCCCCGGTACTCACAATGCACATCGCTTATGTCCATTACTTCATTTCAGATTTTGATTAACACTGAATTAAAATGCACCAGCGTTTATTGGAAGTCCAACAAAGACTGTGAATGTTGACTCAGACACAAAGGGAACGCAAGCAGCCATGATCACCTGCCAGCGTGAGTTCGGTGAGATGATGGCGACTATGGCTGCCAGCAGCTGCCAGCATGGTGATGCAGGAGTCTGTCATGTCCTTGCAGTGGGCCAGGTCCAACCTTTGGAGCTGGGGCATGTGGCGCTGCAGCAACCTGAGTGTGGACTCGCTGATATCCAGGCCAGATAGACGCAGCGTCTCAATGTTCCTCAGCCTGCTCCGGGACGACTCCAGACCTGCACATAAATGCACACCATGCCAAATGACGGCCCTCCGTCAAGCTACAACGTCCAAACTTTCTGCAGACACCCAAAGCTCCTGAACATGAAGGTATGTCCACATCACCTTCTGCAATGCACGTTCAAGCGGCCACTGCCAGTGAAAAGTCCATGTGAAAGTGCGTTTGAGACTTTCATGGTCAAAACTCTCATGTTCACAACAGTTTTCAGGCTCAAAAACATGCAGCCATTGAAGACGCGCTGCGGTTAAAACATTTCCCACTTTGACCAATCAGGGACTCGGATTTGGAAGTGACATATGGATGGTGTCCCTTTTAATTCACCGAAGTTCCAACTGTTTGAGCGTTGATCATAGAGAAATGAATAATTGTGGTTTGTGTCCAGCCTGACACCACATTTTTCATAATTTAGAATAGAGTTGTGAAAGAAAAAGCCTGGAGCGAGATTCCTACTGCTTTGACATTTCCCACCAAGTCTCTTCCACCTGTAGGTGGATGACAGTAGTCAACAGTAGTAGTGAACAGTAGAAAAGTCAGTCAGTCCCTGCTGGTTCAGTGGGAACACCACTGTTTGGGTGAAACAGGCCCTGATAAAACACTGAGTAGTTAGGAATATGAATATATATAAAAGACTTTTTTCTTTGTGTTTATTTGATTCTATTAAAGACATTTTTATAAGAATGACGGCACCTCGATTTAGCCGCAGCTTCAGCTGTTTGCGGAAAAGTCCCGCCCCTTCAACTGTCTCCACCAATCATTCTTGGAGGCTTAATCACACGTCATCAGTCTGACCAATCAGAAGTGGTTAAAGTCTTCACTTCCTTGTTCCGAATCTGCTCATAAAGTCTGTCAGTTTCACCAAAAATAGCTCGTCTTTAGTGGTGCAATTTCCACATAATCCGGTTTCAGACCGTGGAACAAGTGAACAAAACAATGAAACTCAGAGACGTGAGTCTGTCTGGCATCACTACATCTCCCATGATGCATTGTGTTAAAGTGACAGCATCTCTGCGCTACAATGAGTCTTCCCTGTTAAACATCTTGAAACCACAATGTTAGTTTTTTTTGTGTAAAATTTATCAAACATATTGTGATCATATTGTTCAAAAAATACAGTTTTCTCTTTAAATCTTTAAAATCTTTAAAAAATAATTAACTAGAAAGAATAAATTTGTTTTTTGTGAGGTTACATAAAATTGCATATTAATAAACTGAAGGAAAAACAACAAAAAATTCAAATAATTTAGGGTACAGTAGTTGAAAATTATTACTGAAGACTAACTACTTTTAGAAAACTCAGCTGCAACTTCCAGCTGTTTCTGCCACAATTATCACAAAAATGCACATGAGATTGCAGAGAGACTGTACAGCATTACAGACTATAGAGTTTCTTCTTTCTTAAATTATTTGGATGTTGGTGTGCCGCGGGATTTTTGTCAAAGATAAAGTGTGTCTTAGCTCAAAAAAGGTTGAAAAACACTGTTTCTAGAAGGACAAATGTCCGGTGTGTACCTTTTAGAATCACCTTTTCCACAAACCACTAGGACTTCCTGATGTTTAAAGGCTTTCTTAAATCTTTCAGAGTAACTTTATAACACATATACATATGAGAATAAATTACGCACCAAAAAAAGAGTTTTTGACTGAAATACGAGTATTTTTGCAGTTCCTTTACCTACCAGGGAGTGATATAATAATAGATTAGATTTATCTGCACTTTTCCAGACACCTAAAGTGATTACATTATTCATTCACTCCTCAGTCATACCTGGTGATGGTACTGATGTAGCCACAGCTGCCCTGGGACAGACTGACAGGACCGCAGAACTGCTCAACCGCCTGAACCACTGTCGCCCAATATTTGATTTGATTTGATTTGAAATGGTTTATTTCAAGCAATTAAGTAGAAATAATACACCAAAGCAATCTGACTCCATCTCTGCGGCGCCGCCTTTGGCTCCGTGTGGGTGTAGCCCGTTTCATGACGTCAGCAACAGCCCAACTTTTGCAAAGATGGATGTGCATACTGTGGAGATTTACAAAAGCGTTTTCCACACCATGGGGAAAGTGGGTGTGTGTTTGTTAGCCTGGGGGCGGGGCTAGTGGCATACAACCTTCCTGGAGGGGGCTGTTCCTCACTTTCATATGTATGAATGTGAGAACCCGCTGGTTTTAGTGGATTGGGAGGGGCTGGTGCTCAGAGGACAGGTTTTTAGAGGAAAGCTCAGAAATGTGTGAATGGATCAAAATACTGCTTTGGGGTTGTTTTCTGTGAGGAATGAACATTATGTTCCACTTAATAGCTCAAAAAGTTGATTTTGCATGGGAGAAGCCCTTTTAAACAAACAGCCTCGAAACTTTGAATCCTTTTGCCACAAATGCACCATACCATTTAGATATTAGCATCTCTACTAACCAGGAGGGGTGATGATTTCTTTCATTTGGGAATCTTTGATGCCCTCACACCAGCGAAGATCCAGCAGCCTCAGCTGGGGCAGAGTGGGTGAAACCAGAGCGGAAAGACAAGACCACGGCAGACCCGCCAGCCTCAGCTCTCGCAGACCTGGTAAACACAGAGCCAGTGAGGAGGTGCATAGAAGCAGAGAGCACCTTTACTCAGCCAGGATCCTACCTGGCAACCTGGTGAGCAAGCAATTCAGCTGCCTCCTGGCCAGAGGGGTCCAGGAAAGGTCCAAAGACGTTGGCTGGCGTTTGACGATGCCTGCCAAGGCCTGGTTACTGAGAGGACTGCAGCGACTCACATCAATGTGGTTCCACAGGCGTTTGTCACAAGTCCTGCAGAAGACGGCAAAGGAGGAAACGTTAGACGAGGTATAATTCTTCAAATCCAGGCGCGTGTGAGAGCAGATCATGTACCATTTGTACCAGGCCTTGCAGACAGTCATGCAGGCCAGCAGCTCAGCTCTGCTCAGGTACAGAAACACCGACAGCCAAACCTCCTTCTCGCCTCCTTTCTCACTGCCGGCGTCTTTGAACGAAGGCAGAGATAACAGGGACGGGGAGGACAGGGTGGACGATGGCAGCTGAGCCGGAGCATCCTCCTCCTCTGAAGAAGAGGCCCACTGTGAAACTCTTTTGTCCCTTTGGGGACCACGTAGACGAGGCCTGCAAAGCAACACGTGACAACAGAGAAGCCACTTCACTGAAAAAGAGCTGAGTCGAGTTTAGAACACAACGTGATCAAAAAAGACCAACAACCCTGTTGGTCCCAATTTAGCTTCATCATATCTGTAAACGGCAAAACTATGACAGCAGGAAAAATGCATTCACACCAAAACCATTTGACTTCCTCTGTAAGTCCCATCAGTTCTTTAAATCCCTCCTACGCGTCAGTAACCAGCAGCATCAGCTGGGTTTTTAGTAAGTAAGTGATTGAGTTGTTACAATGCCATTACAGTTACATTCAACACATTGTGTTAGTGATTTAACCCTTTAGCTTAAGCTCCAGTGATGACAATCTTTTAAATATTGTAACCGTTTACACAATTAACTGAATCCCAGCAGATTCTGAAGTGGAGAAGCGCCGATATGCAACACTTTACAGAAGGGAAGCACTTACACAATCTACCCAATCTGACATGGAGAGCAGCGGCTTTAAAACAAGTTACATTATAATTTCGGAGGGGTTTTTTTTCTTTTCCAAACTTCATCTTAAATGAAAATAGCAGTGATGGAAGTGTGGGATGGGATGTACCTGCCGGGTCCTCTTGGGGTGGGGCTGTCTGCTTGGAGGCGCAGTGGTTTGGACAGAGCAGCCTTCCTCTGTATGAAGCTCTGCTGGGATCCAGACGATGTCCGCACACCCAGAGCTGCTTCCAGCTTCGGAACAATGGAACCTAAACAGAAACGTTTCATTCATTCCAACCACTCCTGTGATTGTTTGGGGAGTTGTAATGAGGGTAGACTAGATGAATTCATGACAACAGACGAGTCAACCTACATAAACCTGCTTAGTTAACCCTTTAAAAGCTGGACGGTGGCCAGCAACAGGGAATAACACACACTCTTCAAACTAACACAACTCTCTGACTGCTAACACAATCAACGGAATTCCAACGGGTTCTGAAGCAAAGAAAGGCAGCTTTGTGCAAAGAAAATGTCCCACAATAACTGATTGCTTCACATTAGCATCGAATGTATTAATACTGGGGGACTTTATCATACTGATAAACCAGCCATCCCCTTTAATTACCAGACACTGTGCTCTGGGGTTAACTATTGCTGAAGTTCTTCATATTTTGTTTCAAATACTTAAGGATAAACCAAAAAGTTGACACAAGCTTCTATACTATAAACCCGATTTCCAAAAAGTTAAAGATCTCCTGCACTTTTTCAATTTTGTACCCAAAACAGAAGGAGTGAATAAAAAACAGTTTTCAGGCACAAAGACCGTATTTTTGGTGTTTTTAACACCTTCATATGGCATTTTCATTCCACTTAAATGTCAAACTGTCATAGAAAGCGACACAGGTTTTTGATTTTCCCCAAAAACGGCAAAATAATAATTTAAAGACCACTGAGAACGCTGTAAAAATGGATCAAAAGACGGTCGGAGTGGGAAATTAAACCGCTCAGAGAATTACATTTCCTGTTCCAAACGCAAAATGAGTCTTACATTTGTTTGTAAAGAAGCTTTTGCCATACTTAGTCTTTCTTTATTGTGAAACTGTTCACTTTATTTGATGTGTATCTTAACCTTTGCTTTAACCCTTGTGTTATTCTCATGGGGTCCAGATGACCCCACCCTTACATCGACGTGTTCTCCCTACCATGACAAAGGTGGATAAAGGTGAAGAGGATTTCATGTAATCCATGGACACCAGTGAAGATCACAAATCATTGAAGAAAAAAGGTTCAGAGCACTGTCTAGTGGGTCTAGATGACCCAACTCCTAATGTTAAAGTGCCTAGGATAGCACAAGGGTTACAAAGAGTCATCACCACT
The DNA here is from genome assembly GCF_053564925.1 of Oryzias latipes. Classification (NCBI taxonomy): domain Eukaryota; kingdom Metazoa; phylum Chordata; class Actinopteri; order Beloniformes; family Adrianichthyidae; genus Oryzias; species Oryzias latipes. Next base: position 12,302,617 of record NC_136237.1, on the reverse strand, counting down.
TAGCTGTGGTGGAGCGGTCCCCGCCTGTGATGCTGCATTTGGCTGTCTATGCAGCATCACAGAGAGGGAGGTTCCAATTATCAGCGTTTCCAACATCTTGTTTTCGTGCTCAGTCTATTTCTCATTAGTGTCTTTCCCCATCAGTTTGGGGGTGGGAGGTGTGAAAGGAGTGGGGGGCTAGGTACGGGGAGGGGGGCCCTATTTTTTAATTTTTGTGCTCGTTTATTTTTGTTTTAATATTTTTTGGGGGTTTTAATGTAAAGCGCTTTGTGTTATATTTTTATAGGAAAAGTGCTTTATAAATAAAGTTTTGATTTGATTTGAAGAGACAAAATCTAATTCGCTACCAGTGAGTTTTGGTCATTTTTGGTGCTTTTCGACTCTGACTCTCTTGGACAGAACACTGTAAAGCTGGAAGGCAGCCGGTCTTTGCTCAAACTTCCTTTGGGCGTTTAAATGGAACACGGCTGGGTTTGAACAGAAATAAGTGAGTTGTAGCGGTAAGGAGGTCCCAGTCTGGCCTTACCAGAATGCTTCTTGGTCTTGTGCGGGTGCTGCAGGGTGACAGTCAGGTAGGAGCCCTTTAGCAGCTCATCGTTTAGGTCAGACACCAGGAGGACGGGGGGTTCTGGGTCTGAATCCCAGCGGTCTTCATCTCCCTCTTCGTCTCCGTCTTCATCTTCCACTGTGTCCATTTCTTCCTCCTCCGGGTCAAAGTCCTGTCCCTCACTGTCATCGTCTTCATCTTCATCATAGTCTGTCCTTCGACGCCTCCTGTGATGACGGTGAACCCGTTCTTTGTTTTCATCACTGTCAGCGTCTTCCTCCTCTTCCTCCTCCTCCTCTTCTTCCTCATCATCATCATCATCATCATCGTCATCATCGTCGTCTTCGTCGTCCTCCTCTGACTCGTCTGAATCATCTCCTCTGCGCTGCATCCTGGAACCTCCTCGCAGCCTCACCCCTCTCCCTCTGCGTCCCATCTCCCTCCCCCCCGCCCCCCTCCTGAGTTTCAGGAGGTTGCTGGAGTTGACCATCCCTCTGCTGCCTCTGTGGGAGGAGGCTCCTCTCAGCAGGCCTCTCTTGTAGGCCCCAAAGCCCCTTCTGGAGGACTGGCTCCCACCGTGAGTGGACAGAACCATCCTCCTCCTCTGAGATGCTGCAGACATCACAACAAGCATGAAAACACAACTCTCCCCAATCTGCAAATGTTCGTCTGTACGAACCGTCGTATTCGTCCTCGCTGGCTGAGTCTTCGCCGTCACGGCTGTGAAGTTGCTGTCTGTAAATCTTGGCCATGCGTGCATCCAGCAAGGATGAAGCTTTCCTCTTCTGTGACATAAAAAAACAGAACAAATGTGGAACCATTACATATTCAAAGGGATAGAGTGAAGAGGTGTTGGAGAGTAGGAAATAAAAACCACTCACCCCTGAAAAGCCATCGCCCCGCTCTTCCTTAGACTTCAAAGAAATTAAAAAAAAGGTTCAGATTATTACACGATGTCAAAGACACACGCACTCACATTCATCTATGTATCATCTTCTTCTACTGCAAACTTGGTGCATTAATGTCTGCCCCAAAACTTGACTCCTCCCCCCTGGCGTTCCAAACAGGAAGTAACCTGCCAAAATCCCATCAACTTCCATTGAGAAATAAGCAGCTATCAACCAATTTTGCTCCCATACCTTTTTTATCATGTACTTGATAATCCTAATTTTTGATGACATTTCTTTGTTATTGCAAGTTATAAACTGACCAATCGGATGGCTGAATAAAAGCATGTGGTCTCAGGTTGAACATTCCAAGCACATTCTCCTGAGCCTTCTTTCAAATGGTAGGGGTGTGGCCTTCCAACGAGCTTACTCCTGATTGGTGAGAGTTGTTGTCATAGAAACAAGTGGAGCAACAAATAAGCAACCTAATCAATAAATCCATTTCTATTCCTAAGATTCAACCAGGTCGATCTGTCTGAGGACAGTTGTTAATCAAATCGACCTATACCATTAGAAAACGGTTTTAAAATGATATCAAATCGATTACAATCAATATTATGACTGATTTGCTGTTTTTAAATGGAACTGAAGGCAAAGGAATGCAGACAGAAGAATGCTTCTAGAATTTAAAATGCTTTACTAAAACCTAAAAACGACCAAGTGCATCACAGCAGACAACACATGTGATGCAGCAAAAACTGATCATTCCATCCATCCAGTGTGCAAACACTAAATTAAGCAGAGTCATGTGACCTTACAGTGTGAATGTTCCCTTTGGATTATTTGATGTGGAAAAACAACAGTGGGCTGAACTTTAGGAAACTAGAATGTGAAAGGATTTGACATCATTTCATGTTTACTCGTTTGTTTGTTCACATATTTAATTTACATTTGATTACCTTGCTAGAAGAACAAGGAATCTGGAAAACTTCACCTGCTGTTCAGCACCAGGTGATTCTCTCTGAGTCACACTGGATGAAGTTTTGGATGAAGATATCCTGGATCCATTTTAGATCAGTGGATCGGATCGAATTGGATCGTTCAGAATGAACCAGTATTGACTATGAATGGGATCGTCAACGACTAATTATGAATTGAATGGAATCATTGTTAAAATGAATTGTTACTCTATTAGCCAAAGAAGTTTGAGGTTTGTCACATATGTAGACTTCACATTACAACAACGCAACAACACTCAATAATCTACTGTACTTAATAACAAAACAAAATGAGGAAGAGATGTGTCATTTATGTCCAGATGGTGTTTAGATAAAGGCTCAGCGTAGTCAGAATATATTGGAAATAGTGGTGAATGTCAGCCTGCAACTGAGATCCATGCAGGGTGTATCCTGCCTTTGCCCAATAGTGGCTGGGATAGGCTCCAGCAACCCCATGACTTCCAAAGGGAGTCAGAGAATAGATGGACTGCAGTAAATGCTTCAATTCCCCGATGTAAACAAATACTTTGATTCAACACCCCAAGGCCTCCGTTTCAGTACCTCCTGCTCAGTGATCCCCTGGACACATTTTGGACATTCCCAGCAACTGGGCAGGTCTCGGTTCACCACTCCTTCTCCCTGAATCTGCCACAAAAAGACAGACGAGGGTTAGACAGCTGAACAGGAATGAACAAAAGATTAAAAAAACAGGAGGTCTGCGTTTGACTGACACACAAATGGCATTTTCACAAGCTTTTCAAAATGCAGAATAAAATGGAAAACAAATTCATCTGATCTGGAGAACCACAAGCTACATCTGTGAATCCTAACATGGAATGAGGCCTATGAAAACACTAACCAAAATCATTGAAGTAAAACAGACACCAGCAGCAACGTTTGAGGTCAAGTTAAAAATGAAAAGCATTCTGCTGCACTTTTCATCAAACATTTGTGGGAATGATAGATCGACTTCTGACACTACTCCCCCTGAAGACAGCAAGAGGGGAGAGGATCTTTTCACAAAGAAAGGAAAAGCTGCGTTCAGTGGCTGCCCACAGGATTCCTGCTGCTGATTCATTTACTGTTTCAAAGTATGTATCAACATAATAGCCATAGTCAGAAAACAGGTCGCAGTTTAAAAATGAAGGTTGCTGACCTCTGGGACAGAATATTCCCAGAACAAAAAGAATTTTTCCTAAAAGATTTCTGTCGAGATATGTTGAGATTAAAGGAAAAACGCCTGCATTGGGCCGTGGAATCATCCAGAAATCTATGTTTCATGACATTGTGTTGTGTGGCTTTGCAATAGCAGGACGTCATTGGCAGCCCTTCCTCCATGGGAACCATGACCCTTCCACGGTTACACAACACACCCAATTAGTTTAATGTTAAAAAGTCTTACATATTTTCTGAGCTCCAAGTTAGAGATGGAATCTCCTGCAGAGCATTGTCAAACAGAATGCAGGGCTGTTTCTCTAATACTGCTCTGTAGCTCAAGGATGCTCTGAAGTCTGCATGCGAGTCTGTCATTTCGTTGATTTTCAATACCGTGAGGCAGGCAGGATGGACGATCTGTGCACAGTTGGAGCACTCCATCAGAGTGAGGGCCGGGTCTCCGGCTTCCTCCTGGTTGGGCTCCTTGCAGATCTCACAGACTGCAGACAAAGGCAGGCCCGGCTGGACCAGGTCAAATCATTAAAAGCCAGCATTGCACGATTTATATGAACATAGCCACGCTCTAATAACTAAATAAATAAGATCCTTAGTCTGCTGCAGAACTATTTAGCTGCTTTTGACTAGTTGCATTGCACAAGACTATTGCTTTTGGACTTCTTCACATGGCTCCAGAACTGACTCGTCCTTCATTATACTAAATGATGGTTTTTAGATAAAAGCAGATGATGCTTTAAAACTAAAAAAAACTCAACAAAGCAATGAATCAACAGTTATACGGACGGCTAAAATACTGGTTTGCTGCAGCCAAAGGAGAAGAGTGAACTTACAGACAGACACTGGCGCAGCACACAGGTCTGCTTGAGCTTCCCTGGACCTCCAAACTTCTTCATGTCTCTGCAGAAGTTGCAGTCTCCACACTCAGGTCTCACACAGGCCTCACAGCGCTTACACCTGCAGCACGCCACGTTACGACAAACGTCACCATGAGACACACAGCTGTTCGCCGTTCAACTCCTCCACAAAATGTACAGGAGCACAAGAACAGACCTGACTCTGCGTCGCCTTAGCACCGACATGGAGGATGCAGGCTTCTGCGGTCTCTGGATGATGGGCGTAGAGGCCAGTTTAGGCCGAGCAGGCGGAGATGGAGCGGGTGGAGGCTGATACCACGAGGGCTAATGGAAGGGAGAAGGCCAATCAAATCTCACCACCCAATTACAAGAAATTACAACATACAATGTGTTGATTTTATCCCTCTTGAGCTTCCACTGAATTTACACACCAAACACATTTTTATGTCAAAAGCCAGACAGAGACAGAAAACAGAAAAAATGAATCATTTCAGGTGTAAAGACAGTTTGGACCAAAGTTTTGAGCTGACTTTGAAAATGTACTTTTATTAGTTTTAATATTTATATTTCTACTATTCAACATTTAGAGACCCACTTCGATCATCTTTTGATCTACTCTAAAAGCATTCCCAGAGGTCTTTTAGAAAAGGAAGCACTGAATGGGTCGCCGAGAGCCGCTGCACCTATGCACCTATGCATGCCGCCATGTTGGAAGAAAAAAACCACCCTGACTGACATCTACTCCGCACGCTGCATCACCAGGGCCCAGAACATCATCAACGACAGCTCACATTCTGGCACAGACCTGTTTGATCTGATGCCCTCTGGGAGGCGCTACAGGGGCATCAGAAGCACAACGAACAGACTAAAAACCGCTTCTACCCAAAGCAATAACCATGCTCAACTCTAAAGTGCACAGACAAAATCTGCCACAATATATATGTATATCTATACTTCTGCCCATTTAAGTTTTTATCCAGTGTTAAATTGTCAACACTTTCCTTCCTCCTTGCTGTTTTTTTGCACATCTGACATGTACACATCACTCTGCACACAATTACAGACATTTTTATATTTTCAGAGTTCATATTTTGCATATTGCACACTTCTGTTGTAAACTTTGTACCTAATGTACATATTTATATATTTTTTATATCTTTTAATTATGATTGTGCCGTTTTTAGCCAAAAAAAAACTGTTTTCCAGAACGCAGTTTCTGAAGAGCGACAGGTTTTCATTAAAAATTTGCCTCCAAGTTGTGAGCTGTTGGCACAGAGAACCCCAATCCCCCTTCCCGTTGCTGAGAGCTCTCTGTTTACACACTCTCTCACTAGTTTACAGGCCCTGACACTCCCAACCTGATGTTAACAATGCAACAAAAATGGCAAGCAGTATTGGAGCTCTCCAGCCGTACGTACAGTTTTGAACCACATTCCAGCTCAGACGAGGAAAACTAAGACGTTCATGGATCCATCTGTCTGAAAGCGGATGCATCAGAATAGAGCAGAGCAGGGATTGTGGCTCGCTCAACAGATTTTCTGCATTAACAAATACAATCTTTTTCAACTGACATATTTTTCATCTGGTCCTGATTCAAAACGATCTGCATCAAGAAATCCTCCAAAATGCAATTTTAAGCTGAGTTTTTTGTATACAAGTCCTCCATTATGAGAAAAAACAACACAATGTTCATTTGAGTGGGTCTTTACATAGATATGGATGGAACAATAAGACTTCAGTCTTCCCACTGATGATATCAAGGAAGAGTTTTAATTTAATTTTGGTCTCATTCTCCAAATATCTGTCAAATGAAAAAAGATTTCATCCTATTGTTGTTTAGAAAACTATCCTCTCCTCATTTCTTTCCCACTGAAATCACGGAAGTAGTAGAGTTTGCAGTTTCATTGGAATTTTTGAAATTCTTTACAATTTGTTGGACTAAGAGGAGTAAAGGTGGCGACCTTAATCGTGTCTTTGAAATGTGCCAAGAATGTCTTGATAAATAAAACCTACTTTGAAAATAACTTTTGCAAAAAAAACACAACAAACTGCTATCAAATTCTTCTACATTTATATTGTTTCAACTTGAAGAATCTCTAAGACATTCCCCGTCAACAAAAAACACCTGAAATCTTTATTCTTGTTTATGAAATTAGCTTTTTAAATATTTGACATGTAAGAACTAGTTGAGAATAGTCGATTTTTGAACAAGTTGCTGTGATGTTGCTGACACACATAATGCAAGCTGCTTTCTATGCAAGTTATTTTAAATGGTTTGTGTAACTCATTTTATTCCCTCTTTAAAGACCCCGGAAACTAATGTTTATTGACAGACATGAAGCACAAGCTAAATGTATGCATACATTTTAATTGAGGAAAAATAAGCAGATAACTCTGATGTGTAAAAAAGACTTGCTAAAAATGCACGGTAAAAAAAAAAAAAGGTGTTCTTTTGTGGCATTTCTACTAATTTGAATCCTGAAAGATAGCTGAGAGAAAACAGAAAGAATCTGCAGTACAATTAAAAAAAAAAGTTACCTCTGTAAAGAGGATAAGAAATTACTAAAAAAATCTGAAAACTTTTCACCTGTAGTTTTCAAAACCTTCTCAGATTAAACCATGGACTAGGAGGTACTAACTGTTGGATCCGGTTCATTTGCAAAGCTTGATTAAAACTTCAACTAAAAATCCATGAAAAGATTTTTTTTCTTTACTACATTGAAGATGATATGGTTTGGATGAAGATTCACGAGATTTGAACCACATTTCGCTCCAAGCCTCTTCCAGCTGCAGGTGGTGGACATGGGTTACTATCAGATAGCGACACCATGGGTTAAATGCACATTCACACAACCCTAACCCTGTTTAGCGTGTTCTTGAACGTGTGCCTCATGCCCGGTGGGAAACAGAACCAGGTACAGGCAGGCATGCTGCATAGTAAGGGCAGCTTACCCTCTTTGGCCAGGTGATGATGGGCTTTCCCGTGTAGGACAGGTTAGGATCATCACTGGCATGTTCCTTTAGCAGCATCTGCAGAGAAGCAGCAGCAACAATAGTAACATGCAGGAAGGGATGCTGGGAAGTCAGTCCATCACCAGATTAGGTTGGGCACCTTGATATGAGTAACAAGTGCAGAGGCGTTCTGAATTCCAGCTGGAATGCACTTCTTGTTAGAGGGCAGTGCCTCCAGTTTACCCAGAAGGTTCCACAACCCCTCCAGCTCCAAAGGAGTCAAGCAAACTTTGCCGTTCGTTTGCTGTCCCAATGATTCCTGGTCCTTGCTGCCACCCTGCTCCTGTTCACTCGATCCAGATGGGCTCTTCTTAAGACCTAACAAAAAACAGTGCAACTCATTTTACCAGCTGATTGCTTTGTCATCAATGAACTCAAAGCTTTCCTTACAAACAACTGCAGTGCTACCGAATCCTCCTTCAGTACAGAAGTGAAGAAAGATAGCACGAGACCATCAAAAACATCATTAGCTATTCTACATTTGTTGCTCCCAGTGAGCTGGATATTATATTTGCAGCATAAAATAATATAATGTTAAAGGGGTAAAAGTAAAGACCAAGGCAGACCAAGAAAATACTGAAGAATATGAACATAAAATGAATAAAAAGTTCCTTTCATTCCGATTAATCCTATTTAAAAAAATAATGTCACAATTATGAACTTGGCTCTGTAAAAAAAGAATAGATTTCAGTATTTAAGCGCAGAAGAGAAAGTTGCAAACGGCAACAACAAAAAAACTTAAGTCCTATTGCATTTGACCCAAATTACACAGAAAAAAAGGATCACCTATTGATTTGACAATCAATAGCAGGTGCTCCAGCGTTTTACTGAAATACATCCAAGAAAACAGAAACCAAAGAAACATTTAAACCAAGAGGTTCTGGGCTAGGCAGTTTCCGTACCGATGCTCAGGGAGTATTTCTGAAACTCAGGTGTGAGGTAGGAAGTCCGAGTCAGGCAGTAGACGTAGCGTTCCAACACGTACCAGCACATTTCATAAAAGAAGGGATAGCGGAACTTGACTGGAACCTGAGGAGACCAAAACACAACCGTATAAACACACCTGACGCTGTTTGGTAACCATCATCAGAAATGTTTCAATAGCTGGCATGCAGACAAACAAGGTGAAACTTAAAATAATTCATGAGAAGACATTTCTTGGGGTTGATGATGACAAAATGAACTGGTGGGAGATTTAGAAGGCTTTTACTTCTCACTCCCTTTTGGATGTTTTGCTGTATTTTTCTTGTCATTTTTTTTTGTCCCATAAAGTATTTCTCTGAAATCAAATATTATTGTCATCATAGTATCATTTTTCAAAAGTGAGGACTACGTTGTGCCTTTATGGACCTCTTCTGGTTGTAGAGTTACCCGTGTTCTGTCCTCGATGTTACAAATGTTCAGCTGCATGGGAATGTTAAAGCTGTGCAAAAAGTTTCCTCCAAACACCATGGAATCCACAGGAGTGTACACAGCATGAATCCAACCTAAGAAGGCAGCAGGCATTAGTGTTTGCTGTGTGATCCTTTGTGTTCAGACACGTTCAGGCTTGGTGATACCTGATGGAATAATCAAGGTCCAGCCCTGTTTCAGCTCAATCCTCTGACAATTTGACACTCTGTCTCCCAAAAAGATGTCTCCTTGCTTCCCGGACAAAACCCAGTTCTCATACAGCTCCAAGTTGGGATGGGTGGGTGGGATCAGCCAAAATACCTGAAACACACAGTTGTTTGTTCAGGCTCTAGCACAGTGCTGGTTGGAGCCTTTCGGGGGAAAGCCTGCATACCTTACTCCCCCTTAATATGTGGTACCAGACTGAAGTGCCCCCAAAATCAATGTGAAAGTCAGTGTAGCAGCCCTGGACGCTCATCAGACAGTATCTAAGCACAGACAGGAGAAACTTTAGCTCAGACAGCTCTGCTTGCTCCATCTGGTCAATGAGTCAATCACTTTGCATGTATACATGACTGAATGTGCCGTGCATTCAAGTTCAAATCATTAAAACCATGAACTCTGAAATGCAGGGGAAGTCAGTCTTGACCTTACTTTTGAACTTTGGGATACTGCATGTCGCTGATGGAATTTGTCGAGTCCCTCTGCCTCTCTTTTAGATGACGAGGCCACATATTGTCCACCCAATCAATAAGATCCACCTAAAACACACACACACACACACACACAAGGGAAGGAGGGAAAGTTGTCAACAGGCCAGATTAGAGGTCTGGTTGTGAGCGAAAAGTAAGTGAAGTACCTACAGTGGTAGGTCTCTGGACTAGGCTGTCCAGCTTGGTGTGGCTGAACTCCAGACTGATGACATTATACAGCTTCTCTCTCTGGGAGGGAGGGGTCTCGTAATACCGCGTCCACTGGGCCATGGACATCTCAGTGCCCTTTTGGGTGCTCACATCCATCACGTCAATCATACGTCTGCTCCCTGAATGGTTTGGATGGGAATTTTGAAATGTTGAGCTCATCAAAGTGGCTAAAACGCAGGCAGAAAGTTTCTAAGACCGAATCCGAACTCTTCCCCTACGACTTCTCTCTATCCCTACATTTAGCCTGCAAACGGGGGGGTTATGGAAAAATAGTGTGCTCGGATTTGAACGTTACTCCCACTTGACTACGTCATCAATGGCCACCGGTCAGCTACGTTAGCCCAGAGCTGCTAGCGCTAAAAAAATACACAGCATCAGTTTTACAACTTTAAAAAAAGTCTTGACTTACATTTGAATGTAAACTTCTGTGCTTCAGAGCACATCCACGTGAAGAAAAACGCCTCTCCTTTGCGGCACAGCGCGACACCAAACACCCTCGTGGTGGAAGGCCCAGCACCCCTCCGCCACGAGGGTTAGCCCCAAAAACAACTATTTCGGACAACCCTACCCCTCCAATTGGAAGGATGGGGAGAAGCCGGAGGGGTAGTGGAAGAATCCGGATTCGGTCTAAATGTTCATTTACATGGTGTTCTACCAAAACGGCACTGAGCCTTATTTCACAGAGCTTCAGGGTGAATGGCTCATTATCTACTACAGCGAAGGCAGAAGTCCCCAACCTCTGGGCCACAAACCACTGGGGATAAGGCAGCTGATGTGGTCATGAGATAGTTTGAAGAAATATGATCATTGCTGTTCCAGGACTCCTGATCATGTGAAAGCGTTGCCTCTAAAAATGTCAAAATCCACGCAGCTGCCACGCAAAATACCACTGCTTAAAGACTCAGTCCAATGAAGATCATGTTTTTGGCGTTTTTAACATCTTCTTGTGGCAATTTCTCTGATATTGGAGGGCATTTATAAGGCAAATCAAGCTCAAATGTCTAAATTGCAACAAAAACTTTTTGGGCGCGTTTCTTAAAAGTACAGTTTTAATTCAAACCAGTTGGTGTGGGGGCAAAGGTTGGGGACCACTGAGCTGAGAGACTAAGCTAGATACTTCAATAGCTCAAAACAAAGTCCTGCCGTTATCGTACCTACAAACAGCTTTACATCGTTGACACTGAAGTCCAGGTCTGGCATCCTGAAGAGCCACAGGAAGTGAACATGTTTTAGTGCTCTAGCTGGATACATTTTAGACCAAATATACTCTAGGCAGAAAAAGAAGCTGTGCTTCACTGAGTTCTAAGACAAAGAGCATACCTGAGTCCCAAACCTGCAGGCTTCTCAAAAACGATAGGGTCCCTCAGGCCTTCCTTCTGAACATACTCGTATGAAAAATCTGGAGAACACACAATAATACAGCAGGTTCTTATTTTGCCACTGACAGACAAGTGTGTGTGTTAGTGACGCGTCTGCTTACGTGTCGAGCTCATAACGTAAAACCTGTGTCGGTGCGTGTATCGCTTCAGGAAAGGTCACGTGACCGATACAGCCACTGTGTCGGTGTGTCACAGATGAGCCACACGAGGAAGCGCGTCTACCAGCAGTGTTGCCAGATTCTGCGGTTTTCTACCCAATTGGGGGATTTTGATTTTGAGGAGAAACTTTGATTTGGGCGGTTTTCGCGCCAATTTGGCGGGTTTTACTTCGTTTTAATACGAGTCTAAGCCATCTTTTATTTTGAAAAATATTTTCATTTTAAAAAAATTCCAGATTTTCTTGGTTACATTACTGTCACTCGGGTGCTAAATCCGTCCAGCGGTGAGTTTAACAGAGTAGGGGGTAAAGAAACAAAAAAGCTGTGTTGTTGAATGATTCTGGTGCTTGAGCGCCCTCGTTTTCCCCGCCCACCTGTATTTGACGTTTTATTTGACTGAATCTTAACTTAAGGTTTTGAATGTGGTGTTTTAATGGGGTTTGTGGAATTATTTACTGTAATCATTTTAATAGTGTTTTTGGCTTTTTGTCCCCCCATTCCTCTCAGTTTCTGCTTGATCTGGCAGAATACAATTAGATTTACAAACAAACTACTGCTGCTGTAGTTTTGAATTTTTTATTTTATTTCTTTATTTAGTTATGTTTATTTTTTCATACAGCTACCTTATATCTACCTTCTTTTTACCATTTATCCTTTTGTTTGTCTTACCCTTCACACTTTCTATACCTTGCTAGTTTGCACGAGAACACAAGTAACTGAAGACAAATTCCCTGTACATGCGCTGTACTTGGCCAATAAAGTGATTCTGATTCTGAAACTCTTTTTTGAAATGAATCATTTTACGTTTAGAAGGTTAAAGGCCCGTTCACACCGGGACGAATTTCGCCGGCGATTTTCGCCGACTTTTAACGCCTCGTGACTAAACAAAGGGCACCAATGAGAGCGTGCACACCGACGCGAAAAAACGCCACGCGTCAAAGCGTCAAAAAAAAAAAAAAAAAACGCCTCGGGTTCGTTTTTTTTTTTGACGCGTCGCGTCGAAATCTTTTCGACCAATGAGAATGGCGCTTTTGCACACGTGTCTGGAGCTTCTGAAGTTACAGTAAAACACAACTTGGGGGCGCTCAAACACAAAACTGCCTTTCTGAGCACACATACCAGCGAAGAAGATAGACGCCAAGTAGCGTCTACACTGCCGCGAAGAAATAATGACGGACATTCTAAAATATCCCCGAACCAAGCACCAGTTGGAGCTACTGGTGCTTGAAATATTCATGTTTTCTTTGTATAATTCTGACAAGCGCGTAAATACTTGCTCTCTTCTTCTGAGTGAAAAGCGACTTTAAGAAGCGTAAAGTTGCGCAGCGCCACCTTGTGTACAGGAGTATCTCTGTTTACATTAAGCGCCATCTAATGTCAGGGAATGAAATTGCATGTTCGCTCGGCTCATCGTCCGCGAAAATCGCCTGGGTGTGAACACAAAAAACGTGGCGAAAAACGCTGGCGAATAACGCCTGGCGAATATTCGTCCCGGTGTGTACGGGCCTTTAATGTGGCTTTTGTTCAGCAGAACTGTCAAACTTAAAAGCACCTCCCCAGTGCTGGGGCATTACAGAGCGAGACATGGAAATGAGGAACTACAATGACAAATATTGTGTTTAGATTAAATTTATTAAGTAAATCAGTGGAGTTTCTTAACTTGGTTACCTGCAATGACGTTTTTGGTCCAGCAGGAGTCAGTAGTAGGTGACACAGTATCACACTGTATCAATACAGTTTGGGCAATGTGCCGAAACGCTTCACGAGGTCTCATCTACCCATCACTAGTGTGTGTGCACCCACAGCATTTATGCAAAATTAACAAAAATCTTGAATAATACAGTGGATTCCAATTTATTATTGATCGGCCTACCTTTACCCTCCATACGTAGAATTTTGTCAGAAGTAAACCTCTGACTGGTGACCTTTTCTTCCAGGTCAAACATTCTCCTTCCATCAATCTCCTCGTCTGAAATGCCATCATCATGGTAACGCCGCCGAGTTCCCGCCCGCTGTATAGAGTAAGTGGTAAAGAAATTTAAGCAGGACTGAACGAGTCAGAATTAATCCAATGCTTGCCGTTTAAATGCAAAATGTGTCCTCATGTCAATACAGTTCGTTTAGAAATCACCAATTCAAAGCATTACAAGTATATGAGAACTTGACCATGTGAGTGTGACATAACCCATTGAAAATGACCAGACAACGTCAGTACGCAGTGATTTGTCCAAATTAGCCTAAGTTATTGTTTTTATGGAAACCACTGTTGCCATTTATGAGCGAGCTTGTTGTAAGTCTGAACACTTTCCACTGAAAGCGGGCTAAAAATCCGTCAAACGTTTCAAGCATTTGGCGTGAGACCACCTACTTTTATTGAGGTACCTGATTGGCCAAATTATAACTTGGATAACTTGCACTACAGAAAAAAATATCATTAAAAAAAAATCAGTACTAGCAAGAATATGTTAAAAAAAGGCAACTATAACAACTGTTTTGGGATTTTGGCTTCTTGGAGCCAGCAGGTTTTTCTTGTTGGAGGGGTCACTTGGTCCAGTTCTCTTATGCAGTCAAAGGTTTATATGGTTGGAATGGGGTGACAGAGGTCATGGTGACACCAGCAACAGCGTCGGTCGTTGGCGCTGCCTGTGTCATCCGTCCTCTGATGTACAAAAACTTCGGGAGCGCATTATAACGGCTGTACGCCACATCAGAAGAGGGAAGTCACAGGCTAAAATCCCTTAGACTTCTGTGAGAAATAAGCAGCTATTACTCAGTCGTTATTGCTGCAGTGCAAATTAGTCAAGTTATAATGTGACCATTCATATTCCCCAATAAATCGATGTGGTCTCACGTTCAAAGGGTTTAACAGATTTTGTGTAGCAGGCTATCAAGCGAGTTTGGACTTCCAACAAGCTCACTAGTGAAGAGTGTGGTTGTTATAGAAACGCCGACTCAGACCAATCACTGCTTTCTGACATCGTCTGATTCCAACATGGCGGCGTCAATATTGTGAAGAAATGGTGACTGAATAGACTTCGTTTGGTTGGAGCCAGAAGTAAGCCCAACATAAGAACTCAGTCCAGTTCTAGTGTACAGTCAATAGGGTTTTCTATTTAAACAACAAGAAGTCTGAATTGAAACTAACCCGACGAATAATGCAGAGAGAAGAACAAAAAACAATAGTTGGAAATACAAAATGACTGTTCAAAATATATTTTTTCCATTCTGTGACAGTTTTGGTTTGAAGATTTTTTTATTTTGCAGTCTTTGTATTTATATATATATACACATTTACGTATTTTTTTTTCCTATTTACAATTTTGGGCCATTGTTTCAAATATTATTTATTTGTATAATTTTCAACTTGTCAGCCTGGTTTTCATTCACTTCACAGCGACCCTGGTGGATTTTTGATCCCATCGCTGTACTTGTAAACATCACTTACCAATCTCGTGCTGCACCGCGGCTGGAAATCCTCCATTGATTCTGTCTCAGTGGAAGTAACGGAGTGGAAACCTGAACCCACTGATCAAAGCCGCGCTAACCGAACGGGGGCCACATAGTTTGACAGAAAACACCGGAGAGTTGGCCCCCATAATGCTGTTCCACCAACAAGCCAGCTTTAAAATTACTCAGTTCGTCTAAAAATCTCTACATTGGCCAGCAACTTCACAACATTATAGACAGCCCACAGATAAAGTGAGTTGTCCGATCCTTAAACAGAAAAAAAAATAACTACATCACTGATTAAGTACTAATCTTAAATTTAATTAAAAGAATAGCCTCCACATTGTTGTTCAAACTGCTCCAATGAAACAGGTTTAACATCCGAAGAAAGCCGCCATTTTCAGTCCTTTACAAAACAATGCTGAGACTTGCCCAATTAGGACTCCTGAACCAATCGCATTGAGAGCAGCGCGGCGCTCACTGGGCAACAGTCACGTCAATAAAGAAACGGCACGCGGAAGATGTGATTGGACGAGAACCTCCGTGTGGGCGGAAACGATCGGACGACAAACCAATAACGAGCAGCCTGACAAAGCAACCGCAAAGCTCATTGTCTGACTTACCTCACGGCTCTCTCCTATTGGGTGAGCACAAAGCCAGTCACGACAAGTAGCCAATCACATAACAATACGCAGCGCGGATGGCGTTACGCTAATGAAAATGAGGAAGAGACGGCTGATAAATGAACGAAATCTTCCTCAGGCTTAGAGATTACAGCGCTTACCCCCATAATGAGTGATATAGGTCCACTTTAATTCAGCGGCAGAGCTTCAATCAATGGAAACCTCCCATTGGAATCGGCTCCTCTGAAAGAACACACACCACGGCACACGCTCTCACTTCACCTCAACAAGAGGAGGGCTGGTCCATATATGGAAGTCAATGTAAAAGGTGTTAGCGGCTACGATTGGCTAATAAATGCTGAACGTCTCCTGTGATTGGTGGAAGGGACGTGCTTGTCAGATGCGCCAGGCAGGAGAACGGCGAGCGAGAGGAACATTTTGTTAATCGTTGGCCAACCAGGACTGTCTATAATGATATCGCGAAGATTAAAGCTGATAAGTACAGAAGCAGCCTAATAGGAAATAAAATTATAAAACCTGTTTAATGCTCTACGCTCTATATCTTGATCAATGGAAATGAAAAAATATTTCCTAAAACTATGAAGTAACACAAGTATATACGCCATTTCTAATGTAGGATGTAAACATAACCTCAAAAGTAACATTATTACATATTCCCTACTGTCAATGTTTCATTTTCATTATTTAGTATTTATTATAATTTGGTTTACAAACCACCCCCGTTTTTTTTTAGGAAAATCCAGTTTATCCGTTATTAGCAGTCATTAGTTGTTTATCTTCTACCTTTTTGTTTGTTGAAGCTAAGCTTCAGGTGAAAATGTTCAAATCTTAGACAAATTTCATTGTTTAAAAAAACGTCTCAAAGGAAAAAAAGCTACAAAAAGAAGCAAAACAAGATCAGTGGTTTTATTGTCATCAAATGGAGAAAAAGAGAAACACAGACTTTGAAAGAAAAGACAGCCTATGTCACTAATTCACTTCCAATGGGCTGATGCTTTTCTTGCTCCTATTTTCAGCAATATTTAACTCCAACTAAACATATTTTTAGCCTTAGGTTCTCTGTCTTATTTGACAACATGTTTGTCCTCTTGAGTCACGACATTGACTGTTATGAGAACTGGATCGAGTGAGTTTGACATTGCATAGAAAAGGTCTTACTTTTGGTTCCAGGGTACTGGTTGCCATTCTTTCGCGATGCGGACGTCGCTATGTTGGAACCAGAAGGTGTCAGTAAGCACTGACTGGTCCGAGTCTGTTTGGGTTAAAATTTCTATTACAATCTCTCTTGCCAATCAGGACTGAGCCTACCGGAAGGCCACACTCCTACTACTTCAACATGGGCTCTGTATAGAATCTTTCAATCAAATGTTCATCGTGAGAGCCAGCTTATAACTTGAATAACTTGTACTGCAGAAAAAATTGAATTAACAAGAACATGTTAAAACAGTTAACAAGAGCGGTTATTCCAAAAAATAAAACGACTGTTTATTTCTCTAAGTCTATGGAATTTTGGCTTCTTGGATCCAGCAGGTACTTCCTGTTTAGAACGCAAGGTGGGAGGGGTCAATCAATCCAGTTCTCATTTAAGGGCAGCAACTCACACAAAGAGATTTACATTCTATAAAGTAATTTTATTGATGATCTAAGAATAATGGATGACAGTATCAAATGTACACATCACAATTAAGCTAGAACAAATGATTGTGAACAACTATAACATGGCTGTGCCTACAGTCGGGGGCCAGAAAGCTATTTCTAGTGAGTTTTGTCAAATGTTCAGGGTGTAAAGTATGTGTCTCTATTGTCAGAGGTTGTGAAGATTTTGGTTAATTTCTATCAACAAACTCAAAAGGACTCATTTCCAACCCTACCAATTGACCTGAATAGAAACGTTTTTTGCTTGTAGAAAAATTCCTTCCGTGACAACATTTTCAGAACAGACATAAATAAAATGGAAACGTGGATGGCACCATGGCATGAAATGAGACTGACATACAGACACTGAACTAGGGAGCACACACACATGAACATGGACTCACACACGGAGTCAGTCTTTGTAATAAAAACTAAAATGATTTAAATCAAAGGGCATGAAGGCATTTTTATTGTAATCAAATGAAGCTGGGTTTATTTGTGTTAGAATTTAATTTAATCTTTATTTAATTAAGATTAAACACTGTTTTCTACAGACACCTTGAAAAGCAACAAAATTTCAAATCATGGAAAAGTTGTCAAAATGAATGCACAAACAACAGGCCATGAGCTATATCAATGGATGCAGTCAATAGCATAAGTATTGGCACAATTTGTTTTCATATGCTAGTACATAACATTAGATATAGAATAACAAGAAAAACTGTTGTCCCAATACTTATGATACAAACTTCATGTAAGAATGTAACAAATCGTGCCGTATTGTCTTCACATCACAATATTATTGTGAAGGCCCACAAAAACTCATTGAAACATCTGGATGTTGTCGAACTGGTCAAATTGAATGCTCTTCAAGCTACCTCAGCAAAACAGGGTCAATGATTTGTTACGGTTGGCCTTTAGGTCTCACCAAATTGAGATCTTCAGTGACGCCCCCTAAAGGGTCAACATGATGAAAGAACACAAACACATGCAGTTTTTATTTCTATGTGGTGACATTCTATTGAAGTAAGGTCAACACATTGTGAGAGTAGTTCTGATTCATCTCATCACTGGTAGCTGCTCCCTCTATTTAAAGAAGCTGTAGACAAATGAGCCAAGGATAATAGCGAGAATCACGCAGCAGCAGGAGATCATCATTTGTTTCTGGAGGAAAGGTGGGATGTGGAAGAAAAAGAGAAAGACAGAAGCTGTTATTACATCCAGTTTTCATTCAAAAAAAGCTACATCTAATTTACTTTGGTCAATTAATCAAGTAACTGTTTGTGTACTTCATTTAAAACAAACTCAATGAAAGCATAAAATGAAACCTCAAAAACACACACTGTAAGGATTCTGTGTTTTAGTTTGGGTTGTCAGTTATGTTCTAGATTTTGGTCATGCTTTGAATTGTTTCCAGGTTCACGTTGATCATCCACAGCTGTTTTCATTTCTGTCAATTACCCTCAGTCCATTTAAGCGCCTGCTTTCAGTCATTCTTAGGTCATCTCTCCTGCTCTGCTTAAGCAACTTTTTTTTTTTTTTTTTTTTTTTAATTTGTTTATTTTCGGTCTATTCAATTTTTTTGTTTACTTATTTATTTTTTCTCTCTTAAATTTATTTAATTTTTTATTTTTTGGCTGTGCCCATGGTCATGTTTCAGTTTAAATGTTTCTGTCACCAAGCTTGGTCTGCTGCCTTTTGGGTCCTACACCACCCATTCCTGACACACACATCCAAAAAAAACCAGGAACAGAAACAAGAAAGAAATCCTTTCAATTGTATTGAGGTTAAAAATATGTCAATATATTCACACCTTGCTGGATCATTTTTCATACAAAAAGCAAACATGTATGAAACAATTTCTGAGGGATTTATGAGTTAAAGAAGCAAATGCAATCTTCAGTAGTACATTGAAGGGTCTTCTTCCACTTTCGGCTTCTCCCATTAGGGGTCGCCACAGCGAACAAGTCGCATGGTAAATTTGGCAATGTTTTACGCCGGATGCCCTTCCTGACGCAACCTTCTCAAACCGGGCTTGGAACCGGCACAGAGGTAGAGAAGGGAACTGGGAGCAGCCCGGAGTCGAACCCTGGTTTCACGGACGGAAGGCGCCGCAAACCAGCACGAGCTAAACCGGCTCCCACAGTAGTACATTGAAGGGTAAAATCCTAAAATAGAAAATAATCTGATGTAAAATGCACAAGAGGTCATGCAAAACTCAATCTCAAGCATGATATTGTGTTGTTTTGTCAATTTTAAGAGATTCTTTTGAGGTCTAAACCTTTTAACCCTCGTGTTGTTGCCTCTTAACATTGCACACAAACCAGGTGAAGAGATTTCAGATCCAAAATTTACAATAGAAATCCCTACTTTCACTGTTGTCTACAGACACGGATCATGTTTATTTAATACAATTGGCAATAACACATAATGATAGTCAATCTTTTCATATTAGTTTGTGGAAAAATACTTTACCAATATTAAGCATGTTAGACATATAGAACCTTAATCACAACATTAACATCTCATATTAGACAAACAACTAAAAAGTTGTTTGTTACATAAGTAAAAAATTATTGGATTATTTGCCGCCTTTCTGTTCTAATGAAGACAGATTCATCTTGCTAAAATTCAGAGTACACCATTGAGAACTGGACTGATTGAACGTGGCGTCACCCATGGAAAATGGCTGACTTCCGGCTCTAACAAAATGAAGTCAATTCAGTCACCATTTTTTTTTTAAGGGGTCACTCAGTCTCTCAATATAACCTGCTAAATCTTCAACAGATTTAGCAGGTTGGCAGGCAACATTGAAATGCAGCTTCATGTGAAGTGTCCATCTGACAATCATTAAAAGAAAAGATTTCTGTGTGAATTTGACAAGTTTGACTTTTCTTCTCTCTTTCTTGTGTTATTCCAGCGCAAAACTATAAATATGTCAACATTTAAAAAAAAAAATTGCAATTGGAACAGTGTTCCATTTTCTGACAGAATTGCAAGGGTGTTGATAGTTTTGGATAAGACAAGCAATCTAAGCAGGGATGCCCAGACCCACTCAAACACAAAAAAACACTAAACACATAAACATCCTCAAATCAGCCATGGAAACTTATCATTTCCGTCATGATCCAAAAACTCATGACCATGGGTGAGGGTAGAAACACAGATTGATTAGTAAATTAAGAGCTTTGCCTTTTTGGCTCAGGTGTTTCTTCACTACAAGACTTGCAACTAATACATATGTTTGCATGTCAATTACATGCTACGGTCGTGAAAAAGACCCCGAGACACTTCAACTCTTCCATTTGGGGAAGGTGCTCTCCCCAGAGAGGGCAAATCCCATTTCCCCCCCTCTATCTAGAACCATAGCTTCTGACTCGGAGGAGTTAATTTTCATTCCAGCTACAGTGAACTTCCCCTGTGGACACTGAAAATCCTGGTTCAGTGAAGACAACAGAACAAAATCACATGCAAAACGTAGAGATAAAAGCCTGTGGTCCCCAAACCAGACCCTCTCTGCACTTAAATAATCTATTCATTAAATATATGAACAGAACCAGTGACAAAGGGCATCTCTGCCGGAGTTCAACATCCACTCGGAAGACGTTTGACTTACCTCTGGAAATAAAAACCAAGGACCTGCTCTGGTTGTACAGAGACTGGTCGACTCTCAGTAGAAGGCCCCGGCTCCATATTTCCAGAATACCCCCCTCAGAAGTCAGCGAGGGACAAGTCGCAAAGCATTCTTTGATTTGGTTGGTTAAAAGTTTAATGATAAAGACTGAAAATTGTAAGAGAACTATCAAAGTCACCTGCTTGTCAGCTCATCTGTCTACCCACTCAAGTCTCCAGTTTTTGGCAGGTTCCGTTTGACTCACCCTTGAGTTCTGCTTTCCTTCCCCATTATCTTTCATCGGCATCAGTTTCTGTTTTGCGCAGTCACTGTTTTTTTACAGCTCCATCAGTTCTAACTTACCCTGCGTGCCTCCTGCTGGAATTTAGCTGCCTTCTTGGTGTCAGCCACAGCTCTCTCAACAAAACCCACCGACTGGTCCATGTTACTTTCAATTCTTTCAATCATGCCACCCTGGTTAGATTGAAAGAGGGGAAGAAGAAAGAATTTCAAGATGAAAACCGCCATGTATTTATTTGTTCATTTCAACACAAAAAATTGTGTTTTCTTTTGTGATTTTTCTAGGGTTACACATTTTTTGTGCTCATGAATGTACCTGATTCTCGACCAGCATGGCAATATCCACAAACATGTCATGCAGTTCTTTAATGCTGCTTTCAAGCCTCATGATGTCCTTGTGCCGAGCCTCAATCTCATTCAGGGCCTGCTGACTGATCTTAGACTCCATTATCTTGAGAATGGAAAAGCAGAACACAGTGATGCAAAAATTCAGGGATAATTGGGAGACATTCTGAGCAAAAAGAAAAGGACCACACTCACATTTCAGACACACTTTCTACTTAAATAATAAAGCAAAACTAGTTTGTTTAGTATGTTTAACACAAGATTCATACGACTGACCTGATCTGAACATTTTATTTAAAAAAAAAGTTAGTTGAGCTTGTTTTTAGAAACGACATACTGTAGATTAAAAAATAAATCTAAATCTTTGGGTTTCTAACATAGTAATGCTACTATTAGGTTTTGTTTGTTTTGTGGCATTTGTTAATAACACATAACTTCCAAGGATGTGATTATATTATATTTTTGCTGGCCTCCTGAGTGACTATATCTCTGTCAACAGAAACACTTTGCCTTTCCTTAATTTTAGTGCTAATTAGAATTATGCAGGCCAGATGTGGTCCAAGAAATTAAACAAATTGTTTTGACATCTTGTTTCAAAGTAGGGTCATTGTCAAATATGATCACGCAAAACTGTGGGTTTTGTTTGGTCATATTTGACCAAACAAAATGGCAGTTTCTTGTTTAAGCATGACTCTTATGCCCCTGCAAGAGGTTGCAGGTTTTTGGGTTGTCTGGGTTTGTTGAGAGTTGTAGAGAGGAGGGGCTGCATCTTAAGAGGAGCACAGGTGTGTCTTGCTTTTCCCGTGAGGCTCATATGGTCACCTCAAGGGAGATTATGAAAATGGAACATACCATTGTTGTGCGTGTGGCAAAGGTATCATGACGTGTCTGCAAGGGGAATGTAAGTTGCATACACTTAAATTATTGGGTAATGCTGAGGTACGGTGCTTTTATGGCTCTCTCTAGTCATTAGTAAGGCGTGCATACTGACTCCTAACTGACCGAGTGCAAACGCTGTAGGCATGGGGTGTGCACATGATAGGTAAGTGCCCATAGGACGCCCGTAGGATGACAACACAAACTACACTCTGTTTAATTTTTAACAGTCAGGCTGCACAAAGGGAGGGCACTTGTCACATGGACAGCACTGATGGGTCCTTGCTCAGTACGCAGGGAGTGGGGGTGGTGGTGAAAAAAGGAAAAATCCATATGGCGTGCCTGCATCTCACCTACTTCCCCTTTAGTTACCCTTGAGAGTTGTATTCACCACAACATATTGCCCATTGCATGCTCGCAGTAAAAAGTGTGCATCAACATTTTGGCCCTACAGGATCACCCATATCCATCGGTGAGAGCAGTTGTGACTAAGGTTTAACCTGTAAGGAAACTTTCTACTCTTACAATGTTTTTTGTCTTGTTATAGCACATAGATATTTGGACACTGTCTTACCCCAGCAGTAAAGACGGCAGAATTGCCTCCTTCCAACATCTCTTCCAGCTCCTCATCCGTTGTGGTTTTTCCCGCTTTAGAGGTGTTGAAAAGAGATGTTTGGCAGTTAGGATAGTTCCGGCTTGTAAGAGTTGATCATACATTAAGGAAATGTAACATCTATGAGATTGTGTTTTGTATCTGGCTCAGGTTTCACTTGACTGATGGCAAAAATAAAAATGGTATATCTTGAGATTGCAGTAGAAAGTGGCTCATATACAAAAAGCTGAATCTTGGTTGTAGAAGATCAACAGTCCCCCCCAAACTCTCACAAAAGGTAAATTGGTTTGATACTCAGAAATTTAAATAAAACTTCATTATTACTGTTTTTACAACTCAGCTGTATGAAACTGTGTAATGAACATAATTTGGATTTATAATCTCAAAATCAATAGCAGCAAACTGCCGTTGATGGAAAGAAGTACAATAGTTTCACTGCAGTTAGAGAGTCTGTGTATGAATATCCTGTTAGCTGACACTCACTGATCTCCAGCTGGCGGGCGATTCGTCCTTTGCTTTTGTCCCTGAAGTCCACTTGAGCCTCGTTGTATTTTGTCATGACCTCTACAAACTTCTTTGCCAGAATTGCATGCTGGGAGGGTTTGACACATTTTCAGTGATTATGTTTTACCCTCATTCTATCTCACACATTCACATTTTGTTTAAAAACATTAAACAGTTAAGTCAATTCATTCCAAACCACACACCAAGATAACTTTAACCCATTGTCAGTTGGGCCAAGTTGTTCATTCCTTTGACTGGACAAGTTGGTGAATAAGCAGAAAAAATATAAGCAGAATAGGATTTGATTTTTTTTGTTGTTAGTATTGTTTCCGTTAATTCTGTGCACTCCTCAGCATCGAATCAGAAATTGTAACCTCAAATTTAAGAGCCTTCATTTAAAATGAGCTAGCATGTTTGACATGAAGTGTTACTATGAGGTGTTCCACAAAAACACTCCAAATTGGATGATCCACTGAGTAGACTGAATACTATGTGTGGAAGGACACAAAGCACACGTGTGCTGCTCTCAGACTGATGCTTGTGGCTTCGGTAGAAATAAACAGCGAACATTTTTACACAGCTAAAGCTACATTCATGCCACTCTCAGCAACAAGCGTTCAAGCAACCACTAACCCGAACCACTTCCAATGAAAAGTCTACATGCGTTAACATCTGTGTTTTAGGCTTGCATGTTTTAAACTCTTTTGTCCACACGTTGCTGTGCAAGTTTCTGTTACTGTTTTCAGGCTCTACGTACAAAAGACTTGGCCTCTGAACATGCGTTGGAAGTTAAACCAGGTCAACCTTTGACCAGTCACCAATTCAGATTTGGTAATGACTAATGGCTGACGTTCATTTTAGTTCACGGAAGTGCCAACTGTTTGAAATTGAGCAGAAATTATGACCTGCTGTTTGTACCTGACTGAAATTCTATGACACCAAGACTTTCATATATTGAAATAGAACTGAAAAACAAGAAGTCTGGAGCAAGATTTGCACCGCTTCAACATTTCCAACCAAGCCTCTTCCAACTGTGAGTACATGCACTAAAATCGGGTAGTGACACCATATACTAAACACGCCTTCAAGAATGTACATTTTGCGTGTTCGTGATGTGCATCACATGCCTGGAATGTAGCTTAACAGAAAGACTAAGTTTTTTTCTGCATTATAGTTTCTGCTGATGGCTTCATTTTCAATTAATGTCTGCAGGAATCTGCCAGATTGCACAACTCTATAAAAAGCATTTTCGTCTGTCAAAACTTTAACATTGAGTGTTGCGCTAAATGTGACATTTTTTACCAACATAGTGAAAGTGCATCTAATGGCATTGCAAAAAATACACTTAGCACCAAATCTGTTGCTTTCTTTGGAATTCCGTGAGTTGGAGAATCCTTGTGAACCCTAACCCTAACCTTGTATTGTGACAATATCCTTCCAGGTTATTTAAAGCTTCATTCCTAAGCAAAATGCAGAACTTGGACAGACATTGAAAAAAAACATTCATCATTAAAAAATTTGTAATTGTATTACAGGTTTTATGTGATATTTCAGGTTTTTACACTGAAGGCAGTGTCTCATTGTTGGCAACTCAGAAAGATAAATTGCGCTGATCAAACAAAAATGTAGACATTGTCCTGTTTGTACATCCTATGTGTGTGGTCAGATTTATTGTTTTACCTGTGACTTGCGTATTCTGAGGTCAGCTGAGGCGCGTTCATCTGTGTTTGACTCAAGTTGACGCTCAATGGCTATTTAACGTACACAGACAGATTATTTAAAGCTTAGAGTTATACAAGGGAAAATCATACCAGCAGCAGAGAAGAAATAAACACAAATACTAACTCTTCAGCTTGTTTCTTGCATTGTTGGCTGACTTTTTGATCTCATTCGTAAGAGCTTCAACATCATCCTGTGTTTCTGAAACAGAAAATAGTTGTGTAAGCAGCAAGAGGTGTTGAATGTTCTTAAAAATAATGGTAAATCATTTGTCTGCATGTATTTCTTACTTTGGTCTGGCGTTGGGGCTGATAAGATGCTGGAGTAAAGTTTTTTGATTTCTGTAACACTCTCATCTATCTTGTCAATACTGGTGCGGATATCTTCAGCCTAAACAAACATGCAAAAATGAGAAAGAAACAGGATTTCCAAGACAAAACGGGAAAAAACTAACAACCTGAGCAAAGAAGTCATTCATGAAGGCCTCGTTCTCCACGGGAACCGCAACGTCTTCTCCACCTGCATCACTCTTCTGTGAAGACATTTTTGAAAGAGAAGCACTGTAAAACGTGAAATACCAAAACACTTTAAGGAGTAAACTAGAAGACCGAATCTATCCATATGACAGTGTCACTGATGTTTAAACATTTTTAAATGACTAACAACCCTTTTTAATTTTCTAGTAAAATAACAGGATTTTTTTTGCCATTTTTAGAGGGAATTAGGCTGCTTTTCTTATTAGGGGTTCTTAAAAATGTAGAATTTTTTTTATGTTTGGAAAAAATCTCAGATGACAGCAGGTCATTAGCAGTTTTAGGTAGGCTTTATAATTTTTTGGAAACTAATAACATACAATGAGCAAAAAAACATTTAGTCAGCCACTAATTATGTATTTTCTTCTGCTTAAAAAGTTGAGACAAGCCTGTGATTTTCATCATGTTGCACTATTAGAAACAGAATGGAAGAAAGGATTTTTACTAAAATTGGTAAATTCCACAGTAGTAAGTATTCCACAGTATAAGTATTTCGTTAATTTCATTAATTTATCTTCTAAGCTGTTTTGCCCCTTTCAGGGTCACGGGCTACCGGAGCCTATCCCAGCCACTGGGGACATCCTGGACAGGTCGCCAGTCTGTCACAGGGCAGAGTAAGTATTTGGTTATCAATAATAAAGTCAATCTGTTCTGTTTCTCACAGACCTGTAACTTTTGCTTTAAGAAGCTCTTCTATCCTCCACTCGTTACCTGTATTAATGGCACCTGTTTGAACTGGTTATCTATATAAAAGACACCTGACCACAACCTCAGTCACACTCCAAACTCCACTATGGCCAAAACCAAAGAGCTGTCTAAGGACACCAGAAACCAAATTGTTGACCTGCATCAGGCTGGTAAGACTGAATGTGCAATAGGTGAGTAGCCTGGTGCGAAAATATCAACTGTGGGAGCAATTATTAGGAAATGGAAGACATATAAGAGCCGCACAGTGGCAAAGGGGTTAGCGTTCTCACCTCAAAGTGAAAAAGGCCCGTGTACAAATCCTGGCTGAGACCTTTCTGTGTGGAGTTTGCATGTTCTTCCAGTGCATGTGTAGGTCTTCTTGGGGATCTCCAGCATTCTCAGTCCAAAAACATGCTTTATAAGTAGATTAATGATTTTAAATTGTCCCCAGATGTGCATATGAGTGTGTGTATGGCCCTGTTCAGGGTGTACCCTGCCTTTGCTAGGGTCAAAATGATCACAAGAAAGGTGAGACAAAATCTCTGAATCACAAAGGGAACCTAGTGAATGACCTGTAGAGATATGGGCTCATTTGAACAAAGGCTACCATCACTAACATAGGGACCCAAATCCTGCAGTGCCTGGTGTGTCCCCTTGCTTAAGCCAGTATGCATTTGCTAGAAATCATTTGGATTATTTAGAAAAGAATTTAGTCAGATTAAACTAAAGTTTGTAAAAACTCAACTTGTTGTATTTGGAGGAGAAAGAATGTTGAATTGGATCCATAGAACACCACCTGCTGTGAAGCATGGGAGTGGAAGCATCATGCTTTGGGGCTGTTTTTCTGCAAAAAGAATGACTGAATCATGTAAACGAAGGAATGTACAGGGCGATGTTACGTGAGATTTTGAAAGAAAACCTCCTTCATAGGTCAATTGGCAACTCTAAATTGTCCCTAGCTGTGAGTGTGAATGGGTTTGTGATTGCGGCCCTGGGGCAGACTGGCGAACTGTCCAAGGTGTACCCTGCCTTAGTCCACAAGTGGCGGGGTTATGCTCCGGCAGCCCTGTGACCCCGAAAGGGATAAAATGGCAGAGGATGAATGAATGAATGAATGAATGAATGAATGAATGAATGAATGAATGAATGAATGAATGAATGAATGAATGAATGAATGAATGAATGAATGAATGAACCTCCTTCCATCATTGAAGATGAAACATGACTGGATCCTCCAGCAAGACAATGATCACAATCATGACGACCAGGCTAAAATCCCATAAAAAAATCTTTGGAGTTAAATTAAGGTCAATGTTTTGTTTCTTTAGCATTTTTTTGAATATTTTTTACAAGAATGCAAATAAATTCTTTAAAAAATCAGAATGTGATTTTTTTCTACCCTTTTGTATTCATTCTTATAGTTGACGTGCAACTTTTGATTAAATTTACAGGCCTCTCTCACCTTTTTATGTGGGAGACCTTGCACAATTTCAAGCTGACTAAACACTTTTTTCCTCCCACTGTTGGCAATAGGCAGTTTAAAAACAAAAAAAAAGCTGCAATGAGTTTCATACATCTGGGCCAAAATGTTGACAGTAAAGAAAGAAAATGTGGACATTGTCACCAGACCGTTCCACCAGTGGTGTGTTTGCACTAGTTGTTATTGTTGCCATACTGTAGATATTCCAAAATTGTTGATATTGTTTACTGCAAATCCAATATTTTGGATTTTTCCTTGAAAGTCCCACTCAAATCATCTTTGAACTGTTCTAAAAGCATCTTCAGTGGTCTTTTAATTATTATTATACTGTTTTAAGCCTATATAAAAAAACCTGTATGGTTTTCTAGGACATAGTTTCTGTGGAGCAGCGGTAGTTCATTAGAAATTCACCTCTGAGTTGTGGGTGGAACAGTTGGCACTGAGCAACCCCACCAGCCCTCCCCCCCCCCCTTTTATGGAGAACTCTCTGTTTACATGCTCTCCCACTAACTAACTGCCCCTCACACCCCTAGCCTAGAAATAATGATAAAACAAAAATGGCGAGCAATCCAGATGGACTTTTTTGAGTCAGATGCCAGCTCAGATAAGGAAAACAAAGACATTCATGGATCTCTTCGACAACAAGTGGATGCATCAGAATGGAGTGGAGCAGGGGGAAAAAAAAGAATGGGATGGAGCATGGAGCTTGTTGCCCAGCGTATGTCACAAATACAATATTTTTTTCATCTGCTCCTGATTCACAATTTGAATAAAGAAATACTCAGAAATGCAATTTTCAACTTCATTTTCTTTATAAGGTCGTTCATCATAGGAAAACTGCCAAGTTAAAAACACAAAAAACACAATTTCCATCTGAGTGGATCTTTAAAAAAGAAAGCAAACTTCTTCTTGGCTTATTTTTAATTTGCCCCCAAAGAGCAGCAAACAAAATGAAAAATATTGATATTACAGCTGCTGGGTCAGCAAAAAGGTTTTGGCAAATCTCTTGTGCTCTTGCAATGAATTTAAATGTCACATTTCAGTACAACTGTAATAATTAAGACCTTAATCAATTATTTGGATTCCTATTCATACAATTCAACCAGACTGATTAGTCTGAGGCAAGTTATTAATTCAATCAACGTATATCACTATCAAATTGTTTCAAAATGGGATAAATCCATAACAGAATTGGGAAAATACTATTGGGATTGAGGCATGGTAGGTTTTTTGTACAAAGTAAAATTGACAAAGTGCACATGTGATGGCAGTAAAAAATGGTCAGTCCATCATTCCGGTCCAGTGTGTGGAAACACTTTGAGTTTAGCAAAGATATGACCATACAGAGTGGTAGAATGCATTAATAATGATCTCTTTGGATTCTTTCGATGTGAAAAAACAACAGTGGGCTGAACTTTAGGAAACTAAAATGTGAATGGATTTGCCATTAATTCTTGTTTACTTGTTTGTTTGTACACATACTAAATTTACACTCGATTATCTTCCAAATTGAAGGAATCTGGCAAACTTCACCTGCACTTTTACCAGGTACCAGGTATTTATCTCTGAGCCACTCGCTAAAGTTTTGGCCAAAGATGTCCTGGATCGTTTTAGGTCACTGAATCAGATCAAATCGGATCATTCAAAATGAATCAATATCAATTATGAATTGAATCCGTTAGTTCAAAAGGGGCCCAAGTCCACAATTTTTCAAAATAGATATCATATGTTCTATGGTCTTCAAGGGAAAAAAAAGGGAAAAGCTATCAAAAAGTCCCAAGTCCGTTGTAATGTATTGACTATGCTTGACATTAAAAATGCATTAAGTGCAAAATTCCTGGTTTTGGGCCTCTCTTGCATGGGTTTAGCTTTATCCCATAGATGGCAGCATTAGTTATCCAATCTGGCAGCGGCCCTGTTTAATTCAAAAAGGGCCCAAGTCCAGAGACTTAAGTTTGCTAGTCCTCTGAAATGATAAAAGTGAGGTGCTTCATATGATAGCATTTGTAAGCTATGAAGTTTTACTAAATCTGGGTAAAGTATTAATCATTTGGTGTAGCCTCCCTTTAAGCAATGCAATTAAAATAATTTCCTGGAAAAACAAACCTCTTGGACTTGGGCCCCTTTTGAACTAACCTATTCAATTGTATCCTCTGCCACAAATTATTACATGAATCGAAACGTTGTTCAAATGAATCGGTAAACCTCTACCTTTCAGTCAGTATCAACACACACTTTCTAATATTTGTAAACAACCAATAAGAGCTTTTCATTAGTCAAAGATATAATTGACCATTTTAAGTCTAAAATTGGTGAATCGACCAAATTTCAGGTAGACATCAAAAAGGGAAACAAAATGAGTTTCATGGTCGATGTAACAACACATTATTTTGCTTTAAAGCTGGTATTGTATAATACACTCACACATTGCAGTGTAATAAAGCCTGGACATATTACAGAAACATTAACTTAACTTTCTGAGGTGTGATTTATCACAACAGCAAGCTCCAATATTTTTAGTGAACGCAGCAGTTGTGATGTCCTCAAAAGATTATGGTCAATAATAAATAAAAGACAGAGCCCATGCTGCCTATAACAGCACCTAACTACACATTACATTTGATAAACAATTTGTTTACCAACCTCTTTAAGTTGTGCTAGTCGATCCTTCATTTTGAAAACCTTTAAATAGAATTCAAAAATAAAGAAACCATAAAGGTTAAAAAACAAGACAACTAATTTGCAGGTGAAAAGTTTTTTTCGCCTGATTGCGCAGCAAATAAAATTACCTTCAAAGTTTCACAGTGGAACAATGGGATCCTTATAATAATCCAAGAGTTTAGACTCTCACAAACCCTGTATGTGGCGACTGTGTGCAAGAGCTGCTGTCAACCTGGCTGAGGAGCAGCTAAGCCTCTAAGAGCGGATTAGGACAGCAGTGTTCAGAACTACCCACCCCCTCCTGCATCCTTCACACTACACAACAGTGACTGGAGAAGCCCTTCCAACTGTTGCTTGGCCAACAAACTACCACCTCTGTGGGCCATTTAGTATGAATATTCATACCAACTTTGGGCCATTTAGTATGAATATTCATACCAACTTAACCACACATGGAACACCAAGTTGTGATGGGTTGTATTCTTTGTTTCAGTGCGTTCAAATAAAAAAAAAAAACAATTTTAACTTGCAAATTGAGAAGTGTTAACGTCATGATCATTAGTCAAAGATATAGTACAAAAGGTACAAACTGTGTAATGGGGGTAAATGGTACATGACATGTACTTGTATAGTGCTTTTCTACCTTCCTCGAAGGCCTTGAGCTCTTTACAGTCACATTTCCTTGTTAACACACCGATGGCGGCTCCACTGCTGAACAGTGGCACCAACCTATAATCACTTTTCCCCAAGGACGCATGGGGGGGCAAGGCAAGAATCGAACTTGCAATATTCTGATCAAAGGACCGCCCTACTGCTGCACCATGGCCACCCCAGGAGTGGGTGTATCAATCTGTATTAGGCGTAATACAGATAGTGGGCGACAGTGGCTCAGGCGGTTGAGCTGGTCGTCCAATGATCGAAGGGACAGCGGTTCGATCGCCGCTCCCACCAGCCAAAGTGTCGTTGTGTCCTTGGGCAAGACACTTCACCCTCCTTGCCTCCAGTGTGGCTCAACTGGTGTGTGAATGTGTATGAATGTCCCGGTGATGGTCAGAGGGGCCGCAGCCACGCCTCTATCAGTCTGCCCCAGGGCAGCTGTGGCTACAACAATTGCTTACCATCACCAAGTATGAATGATGAGTGAATGAATAATGGACACAATGTAAGCGCTTTGAGCGTCTGGAAAAAGCGCAGAAAAATCCAATCCATTATTATTATTATTATTACTATTAATAAATCAATAGATACCATCGATACTGAGGTGATCATCAATACTCTCGTGTGACGAGATCAATACTTTTAATATTTTCACTGCAGTTTTTCTTCAACAAGCACAGTTAAGTACTCAAATTTACTCACAGAGTTCCTGCAAGTGCTATGTCTCTATCTCAGTTCTCAGTCTATTCAGAATCAAATCCTCAACCTTGCACCAACTACTGCACACTACCCGTCAGGAGCTTTTCCATCAGCTGCAACAAAAGGCGGGATATAGACACTCAGGAGTTTGACACTCAAATCCTAGAATCGAAGCAGCATCACACAGCAGGCACTGATGCAACTATTGAAATGCGACGATACACAGAAGAGAAGCCCATTTTTACAAAATGTAGACCCACTTTCGACAAAAAATGAATGAACCAGCGTTTGATTTTCTGAGCAAGATTGCAAAAAAAAACCTCAACAATTAACAGATCCTGTAGCGAAGGTTTTGTCTAAGGTGAGAGAGTGTACTAAAAGAAGTGCAGCCAAAGATAAGAATGTGAACTTGTTAATATTTCTGAATAAAAATCTTCAAATCTTTTATCTACATAGGAACACAGTCAAAAGGGCACCTCAAGGGATAGTTTCTTGGAGGATCTGTGATCACTAACTGAAAGGTTGCAAGCCACCAGCAGTTATACCTGATTTGCACTGCTGACTTTATTTTTCGCCCATATTTGCATGCAATGGAGTTTGCATGCAAACTCCATTGTTTCTGTTGTGTTGTTTATATTTTTAGATTTATTACAGTGTTGCTTTTGTCTATCTTTTATGCACTAGCAGGCTGCTTTATCAGTGGTTCTTTTCATAGTCTTTATGGACAGAATTTCTAGGGGCCAGAGGGGGTCAGGTTTGGGACCACAGGATTTCCTCTCTGCTCTTTGCAGATGATGTTGTCCTGTTGGCTTCATCAAGCCAGAACTTCCACGATGCATTGGGGCAGTTTGCAGAAAAATGTGGGGTGGCTGGGATGAGGGTCAGTAGGTAGTCTGCCCTCTTTTGGTGGGTGGAGTGCTCCTGCCCTAGGTGGAGGAGTTTAAATATCTTGGGGTCATGTTCATGAGTAAGGGAAGATCGGAGCGTGTGATCGACAGGCCATTGTGGCATTATGCAGGCGCTGTACCAGTTGTGGTGAAGAGCGAGCTGAGCCAGAAAGCAAGGCAATAAATTTACTGGTTTGATCTTTGTTTCAATACTCATCTATGTTCATGAGCTCTGGGGTTATGACCGATAGAATAAGATCCACTCAAAGTGGCTGAAATAAGCTTCCTTCGTAGGGTGGCTGGGCGCTCCCTTAGGGATAGGGTGAGAATCTCAGTCACCCGCAGAGAGTTCAGAGTAGAGCTGCTGCTCATTCAAATCAAGAGAAACAAACCCTGTCTGAACACTCCTGTAAGAAAAAGACATGTTAGACCACTTTCCTCCTAGTTCTGGATTATGGGAACATTTTGTACTCTCTGCCTTCATGGCCTTCACTCAACCTCAGATAACAAAGACCCTGGCTATATTTCATCTACAAGGCCATTCTTGGAAAACTACCATCATACTTATTCCTTCTCCTGTCTCCTGCTAACAGTGGATAAAACTCCCACTCCTCACACCATTTTCTCCTCTTTCTTCCCAGGATCCACACAGAGCTTGGGAAAACTGCCTTTTCCTTTGCTGCTTCTCTCTTATGGAATACTGCAGGAACACATCTGTAAGTTGCATTAAAACAGAGCTTTCTGAGTGTGTGACCGAAGAGTGTATATGGTATTCTTGAGGTGATTTTAAATGTGTTATATTTTCATATTTTAATGTTTGTTTGTTTTTGTGTGTGTGAAGTCTGGGCATCTTTGCCTAGACTGCTGCCCAGTCCTGGATGAGCAGAATATAGATGGATGGATGACATTTAATATGAAATGTTCAGCTAGACATAATCAATATTGGCATTGCAAATAGTCATTATAAACACATTTTAAAAAGTAAATACCCAGTTGTGGTGAACTGCTGTATGTGTGTTGGCTGTTTTACAATTGCATGATTTTCCATTTTTTTAATTAATTCTTTGTTGATAAGAAGATGTACACTCACTGGACACTTAAGTAACTTTTCAACTTACCTTCATAAGTAGAACGGAGCTCAGTTGACTTTTTCATCATTTTGATGTTGTTTCGTGATTTCGACAAAAAAAATGCGTTTTTGGAGAAAATTAAATGTCAATTTAACTCATTTTATTTATTTAACCGCCAATCTTTGCATCTTGAAATCGATGTTTTTTTGACCATTTTACCAAAAAAAAACCTGCACTGAACACTGATGACAATCTGATGACATAACAATAAAATTAGGACTTAACATTACATTACACTTGGCAATGAAGCACAAAACCCGATTTCCAGTTTGAGTGAAATTAATAAAAAAAATCTCTTCAAAGCTGAAGGAGGAGAACTCATCAAATCACTCCTGCTTTATGTCTTTACATTTGCTATCAGTTGAGCTCATGATGTGAAGTCATTTCTGATCATTTACTAATTTACTCAATGATGTGGACATTAGATACTCAAATAATCTTGGGGTTCTCAAACCCATTTAGGCTCTAAGTTCTCGAGGAGAAAATCAGCTGGTAGAACCTCAGGAACTTTTGAAACTATTTTATCTGCTATGCTGAACACAGATGGAACTAGTTACCTACTGAACCTCTGCACCCCATTTTTATCCACTCTGAAGTGCAAATGTACGTAAACCTTTTTTGTTTGACATGCTGCACCAGCTGTATTTTTCTGTTCCACTTCAGTTTTTATCTTTTCCCATAATTAATATATCAGTTATCTGAACCCCTTCAGTCCCCAATAAGGTCACAAATCAACCTCTAATGTTTGAACAGCTGCAGGGGTTCAAACCATGACATTCTTCCTGACATGCAAATGCAATAGGGTTAACCACTGCACCACTATGTATTTTTTTTCTAGGTTTTATTGGTACCAAAGCTTCTCTGTAAAGTTTCATGAACTGCTTCTGTGTATGAAAGGTGTTGTACAAATGAACATGCATTTGCTTGACTCACTGTGGAAAATGTGACCTTCAATGTCTTCCCTGTAGAACAGGGGTCACCAACACTGTGCCCTCGGCCACCAGGTCACCCCCAAGGGCCACATAAGGCACCCGCAGGCCTGTTCTAAAAATAGCACAACTCACCAGTGAGCTGCGTCTAAAGTGTACTTTTATTATGTTGCTATTCTGTTTAAATCCCTCTTGCATTTCTTATGACAAATGCAATAATCCATCTACAATATCAATGATATCAATTGTACAATGACGATATCTTAAAAATAAGTTCATAATACAGTGTTCCCCCGCTTATTCGCGCTTCAATATTCGTGATTTCACATAAACTGATTGAGGTGCAGCGCGAATTTCTGAGGAAAGGGGGAGGGACTGTTGGCTTCCAACAGCTGGTTCCAGCAGTTCCTGAATCGCTATAACGGAAGTTTGTGTCCCTGCATGGAGAAATGGCATCAGCTGACTCAGAAGTGGTCGGAAAATATTCTGATACACTGAAGATAATCACGGACAATAATTATCATCTGGATGAATGAATGATGAATGAAACCGGCCTTTATGTTGAGCAATAAAATGTTCTTTACATTTGAATACATTTTCATAAATGTTTTACAAAGCATCAGAAATGTTTCAGAAGGGCTTTTGATGAGGATCAATGACGGACATTCTTCAGCCGCGGGGGGTGGGGGGTGGTTCTCTGTAATCGCGGAAGTCTCTGGTCCCTAATCCCCGCAAATATGGGGAACTTGAATGCTGGACAGGTGGAGATTAAAACCATAACATTGCAAAATGACCTCCACCTCAAAGCCAACCAGGCTGCACCAAACATTTGGTGTCTTGTTGACACAGATAAGTACAGTGGTGTATACACAGCAGCCATGCAGGTTGCCAGCCTGTTTGGTTCATCCTACCTCTGTGAATCAGCGTTTTCTGACATGAACTTCAATCAAAAACAAACACAGGACATGCCTCACTGATGCACATCTGAAAGACTCCCTCACAGTTGCAGTATCAACTCATGGTACCTCCGGGAGTCCGCTCCTCCCCCTCCCTTCTCTGCTCTTCTTCCACAGATTGAACCCTGCTATTCGCACTTCCCTCATCAACACTCCAGTATTTAAGATGGCCTTGCTCCAGTATTCATCGCCAGTTTGTTCCCCACGATGGTCCAGTACCTGGTCCTTAGTGAATTCTCGTTTACAAAATAATCTCTAGTTTTGCTATTCAAGTAACCAAGTTATCATTCTTGCCTACAGAACACCAACCTTTACAAGTGCCGACCTGGGTTTATTCTCAAGCTCCTGACCATAAAGACTGCCTTGTCATTCAAAGCCTCCACCACCACGCTAGCCACGCTACGACCCCGCTCCACGCCACGTTTCCAACAGATGCAAGTTCCATCTTCACCTGCCTTGTGAATACTACGTTCCACCTCACACAAGGGAGACTACTGACCTTTGGGTCCACGTCTCGCTGCCTTCTTCGCTGGTGACGACATCCTCGGAACCCCTCGCCAACAACCAAGAACTAAAATAAAAACTTTTCTAAGTCATCTTCTCGTGCGTAGTCTTTCCGGGTTTCGAGCACTTGGGTCTGTTCTCGTCACAGCTGATCATGACAATCAAGTTACACACCTGATTGCAATACACTGAAGAACAGCATGCAATGTCAATCTACCCACTAACAATGAAACAAATACGAGACGTTGCCAGTGGAAACATGGCAGTGCCATGGCAACGTTGAATTAACATATTGAAGAAATGTGTACAAGATAAAAGTGTGTTCATGACATGTAGCTGTTATAATTTTGTTAAAAACGCTACAGATTTGGTCATTACTTTGTCATTCTAACTCACTAAATGTTTTCATTTTTGGCCCTATCCAGGATGTGTGTGGGGGGGGGGGGGGGGGGGGGGCATGTTTTTAGTTTATTTGATCAAATTATTAAATTTTTCTATTGAGTCTGCCTTTAGTGTCCCACACTGGGGTACTCAACTAGTAAGTCGAGTGCTATGCACAAACTAAAATTGACTCCAAATGCAGCGGAATGTTGTGTCTATATTTTCTGTTGACAGAAATTAAGGAAGAAGGAGACAGGTATATTTAATACCAAGCCCTCCCATCTCTTTTTGAGCTTTAAAGTCCCACTCCAGTTCTTTCGTTATGATTTTGCCACTTTTAGGCAAATTTTCATTTTCTGGGACATAGTTTCTGCAGAGCGGCAGAAGTTCATTAGAAATTTGCTTTTGAGTTGGCGCAGAAATGCAGTTTAAATCTTAATACACGTCCTCCATCATCAGATATATGCTACGAGACCATCTTAAAATGCGGGAGTGGGTCTTTAGAACTTTATCCATGGAAAAGTTTTATCAACTACAGACGTTACCAATTCCCTCAAACTTTCCCTGACAGTATTTATTACTGTATATTAAAACAACAGCATTTGAACTCCACCCATCCACCATCAACCTCAAAAACTGTCGTCTTCTGATCATGACATTTGTAAACTAACTTTAATATCTATATCCTGGGGCGGGAGGCCTATGAAAGAGACAGGTTAAAAAAATAAACTTAAGCAAGTCTAAAAATATTTCAAATGCAAAAGAAAAACTTTGCACAGTTACATAACTAGCTGATAATAACCATGGCAAAGTATTTGTCATCACAGTTTGTCTCTTTTCCCTGATCACAGGGCACATCAAGGTTCTGGCTCAAGTCCACCGAGTAGATGGTCACAGCGATCACGGACATCACTGTGGACACAACGTTCAACAGCAAATCCTTCTGTACCTGGAAAAATATCCATAGTGGCAAAAATAAAAATGTTCTAAAACCTATTCAATAAAATTCAGACTTTCAGATTTGTACTTGCTGCGTGTTTGTTACTTGTTATTTGTAATCTTTATATTTAATCCACAATATGTTGCAAATAATCAAAATGCTGTATTACTTGTTCCAAGAATCTCCTGGTCCTCCATACCCAACATCTTTCTGGTTAAGCCTAGTGCAATTAACTTTTTTTGCCATAGCTTTTTAGTTTAAACTAAACAATCACTTTTCATTCAAATCAGTTTTATATCCCACCAATCTGTCAGTTTTCTGCCCCAGCCCATGTCTGATCTTTTCCCCTCAGCCTTCACCCTCCTGAGGTGCACTTGCTCACCAGCCTAGTTTGCTCTGCTCACCACTGGTTCACCCCTAAAATACTTCATAGACCTATGTTCTTCCTTTGCACTTCAGGGATTCAGTTCTTTCTAAGCCGTTGGCAGAGTCACTAACAAGCTCAAGAGGTTACATGTTTTTAATCCATATCCATACTGACTAGCTAATCCTCTGTTTATCTAATATACATTTTTATTATATTTTTCAAAAGTATATTTGTTTATTTTGAACAGAAAATTCCCATTTCCACTGTACTAGCAGCGTTAATGTTTCTGAATCTACTTTCACACCGGCCTCTGCAACACGTATTCAAGTGACTGTTTTCAATGAAAAGGCTATGTACATGCACATTTTGGGCTTCTGCGTTCAAAACTTGAAAAAAAAAAAAACTTCTTTTTTCACTTGTCCTGTCAAATAACGTAGCAAACAGATGAGAGCTGAATGCCTTTTGTGTTGGACAGATTTTACTATTACAAAAAGGGGCTTTGCATATTCGGATAGACAAGGTGTATATTTGTATAAACCGTTTTTGTTTTTTTGTTTGTTTTTTATGTGCTAGCAAAGAGCAGCAAATGAAAAAGAAGACACCCATACCTGCTAATCCAGTGTGATATCCCTGGGCTAAACGCACATTTGAGAATGGGTGTTAAGCATGTGTGTGAACGCGTGTCACACGCCTGATGTAAACATAGCATTGGACTTACTTTTCTCATGTTGATGTGTTTTTCCAAGGTAATGGTAACCACTCCTGTGGTGACAAACTGCCAAAAAAAGATGGAAATGGGGGGGAAATTTGTATTGAATTACCTTTTATATGTGGATATTTCAACAATTTTTATTTATTTATTTTTGGTGGGGATCATGATTGCTCAACAAATGTGGACCAAAGAGGTAATAGTACTCTTTTTGGAACAGCCTGGAACAATTTGGAGCGGGCCCCTTCCTCTTCCAACACGACCATAAAGTGTCCATAAAGGTCCATAAAGACATGGATGGAGAGTCTGTTGTGGATGAACTTAACTGACCTGCACTGAGTCCTGACCTGAGCCCGATAGAACACCTTTGGGAGAAATTAGAGTGAAGACTGAGAGCCAGGCCTTCTCGACCAACATCGGTGCATGACCTCACCAATGCGCTTTTGGAAAAATGGTCAATAATTCCTATAAACACACTCCTCAACCTTGTGGACAGACTCCCCAGGGGCCTGTTTCAGAAAGGAGGTTAAGTGTAAACTCTGAGTGCGTTAACCCTGAAATCAGGGAAACCCTGGGTTTTCCGTTTCAGAATGGGAGGTTTGTTAAACCAGAGAAAGCAGAGTAAGTCAAACCCGTTTCTGAAATAGAGGTAATTTATACTCGGAGTCAGTGTCCATGGTTACTTATGCTGTAAACCTAAACTGGTCGGGAGCAGGTTTTATCCTCTAAACTCAAAGTTTCTGCTGGTCCCCTCCCCTTTTTAAAGACGAAGCGGTATTTTTCGCTTTAACCTTCATTGC
This sequence comes from Oryzias latipes, assembly GCF_053564925.1. Taxonomy (NCBI): domain Eukaryota; kingdom Metazoa; phylum Chordata; class Actinopteri; order Beloniformes; family Adrianichthyidae; genus Oryzias; species Oryzias latipes. Next base: position 12,263,278 of record NC_136237.1, on the reverse strand, counting down.
CCACATTTCTGTCACACAGAGACGGTCTAAGTGACAAGAATGGCTTGTCCTTTTTTGGAGGACCCAATAGACGAGGAGGCTGCATTAATTCATAGAGAATTATATTTATCTCGTGCCAGGATTTTGAGATGACTCGTTTTTTTATCATTTCCCCATATGTTTTTGTTTGACCTTTACCGTTTTTCGTTGCAGTCAATTACATATATACAATGAAAACAACATTAGATATGTATTGCTATGTAGATGTTTCATATGTCAAATATTGTCAACAAAGCCTACATCCATGACATGCTCACATTTGACCTGATTGAATTATGTTTTTATACTTCATTTTTAGCTGCTGCCATGTTCTTTTAATTCCTGCAGGATTGCATCTACATGACAATGAAATCAGGGACATTGAATTAGATTAATGTAACAATTACTTTTTGGAAACACAATTTGCTAGCACTGCTTACTTTCTTAATCCCATATAAACCTATACCACTTGATCAATACGAGGGTAGTGTTGCAGTGTGTGTGCTGAGCGGGGTGCGAGCCACGAGAAAGAAAGGGGAGGGGCGAGTGCAGGTGCAGATGGGGGGGGGGGTGAGCACGGAGCGGAGGTGTGTGCGTGCGATATATTGTGTGTTCGGAGGACGGAGCACTTAGTTAAATAAAGAGAAGGTGTCATTCCCAGAATAACTGTTTTGGAGTCATTCTTAATCCGCTCTGGAGGTTCAGGGTTTCGAACGGGAAGTGAACCCCGAAGGAGAATTCCCTTCGGCCGTGAAGGAAATCTCCCCTGCGCTTGACCACGGTCGGAAAGACGAGAGAAAAGAGAGGAGAAGTCTTCGCGCAGCGAAAGGTTCAACAGTAGACAAAAGTTCACTTTTAAAAACACAATTGCATGTATTAATATTAAACTGGCTAACGTTTGCAAGAGGGGAAGGTTAACAAAAAAGTCCTCTAAACATTACCGACGTTAAATGCATTTTTCCCCCAGATTGGTTCTGTACACTGTGCAGCATTTCATGCAATTACACCTGGAATAACACTTCAAAAGTACACCTAAATATCGCCATTTTTTATTTCACACCTTACGCTATTTAGAAAGTTATTACAGCCAATATTTTACAACAATGACTTAAATGCAAACTTAGGCATTAACTTGAGCATCTATGTTTTCCCATGCTAACTGTCTTTGTTTAGCAGATGCAGCGGCGTTGCTTTTCTTCCAGAATATGTGCTCATATTCACTGTAACTCTGCAGCAGCACGTCAAGTTCAGCTGGCGAAAAGTATACAGACCTCTTTGTTTTCACGGTTGCCATGGTGACTCGTGATATCTGCGCTCCATTGATAATGGCTTCTTATAGTCGCGGTGCGCACGCTCACCTCCGAATCAGTCCACTCAGAGTTGATTGACCCAACCCCGAACAGCTTCTCTGAAAGAGAAAACTCAGAGTTGTTAATCTCCCGATTGACCAACTCAGAGTTCAAGTTTAACCTCAGAGTTGGTTGAACCTCCTTTCTGAAACAGGCCCCAGAAGAGTTGAAGCTTTAATAGCTGAAAAAGGTGGACCAACATCATACTGAATTCTATGGGTTAGGAATGGGATGACATTTCAGCTCATATGTAAGTCAAGGCAGGTAAGCGTATACCTTTGGTAATATAGGGTACATGATAATTTATTACCTGCGAAATGCAGCGTGTCTGGGTTTTGCCCACGAAAATAAACACCATCCAAATTATTGCAAAGATAGATGTGCATATTGTGCATATAAAAGAAAAGCATTTCTGCCAATCAGTGATAGCTCAGTGGAGAAAGTGGGTGTGTGTGCTAGCCAGGGGGATGTTCCTCACTTTAACACGTATGAATGTGAGAACCCACTTGTTTCATGGATTGGGAGGGCATGGTGCTTTAGAGCAATACTTAGAAATGTGTGAATGGATCAAAATACCATTTTGGGCTTAACACCTAACACTTCAAAACTCAAAAGGTGGATTTTGCATGATATAGGCCCTATGCTTAATGTAATACAGTAAACCCTTGTTTTTCGCGGGGGTTACGTTCCAAAAAGAACCCGTGATAGGCAAAATCTGTGAAGTAGAAACCTCTGTTTTTTTTACAATTATTATACAATTAAATACTCTATTATAGACTGAAAAGAAAGAACAAACCATTTTACAGGCTCAAGCATTTGTTTCACAAATAAAAGTACTTTAGAAACATTTTTTTCAACAAATAACTTCTGTACTGTACCGTCAAATAATTTTAATCATCGATGTGAACAGAAGGCTTCAAATTGCGGAGATTAGCCCCGCCCACCACGACCCGAGTATTTGGATTAAACGGGAGAAAATGTAAAATGATTATGAAAAAAAAATACAACGTACAGTCGGACAAATAGTGACTCAGGTGTATTTCACTGCTCTTCAGACTGAGCTGCTGCATCCTGACTCCGCTCTGCAGTGTTTTCTTCTTTTGAAGCCCGCGGTGCAGGTGTGTTTGTTCGGGAGGAGAACATAGTGATAGGCAGTTGCCGCTCTTTTTTCTATGTGTTTTAGAGAAACTCGAAATTGCAGGAGAATTTGCACGTTCGTGTTGTAAATTTGGCAAGCTGTTTTACATACGTGTACATATTAAACTGCAACGTTATTGACGCATAGGTAGAGAAGAAGCGGAGTGACTTTTTAGCCAATCAGAATGCAGAACACAATGCACGATGCAAATCCGTGAAGTAGCGAAACCGTGAAAAGTAAACCGCGTTATAGCGAGGGATCACTGTATACCGTGACTCCGGATTTTTTACTAAATGTCTTTTTTGTCGTTTGTATCATTTCTGTTTTTCTACTCTCTGCAATTCTGGCTAAACAAAACTCAAGCCAGTTCTTTAAAGGAAAGTATGCAAAAGGAAGAGCTTAGCTGGCAATGAATCTCAAAATAGAATAGAAATCGTGGTTAATGCTTAACTACAATAAAATTGTAGCAGTCTATAGGGATAGCCGTAAACCATCCTGCAATAAGCCAAATCAACCCAATATAGACTCAAAGTGAAAGCGATGAAAGGTCCCTATCTTTTTATCCCACAAAGTCATCAACAGTTTTAGAAAAACTGACTGCAGTTCCTTCAGTGCTTTTTCCACTCAGCTTTTGACTGTTTTTGACCCCTCCAAGTCTCACCGAGCAGCTGCTTCTTGACTCCTCCGGCTGTCCCAGGGGTCGAGCACTGTTTCAGATTATGCAGTAGAGTTTCGTACACTTGCTGCCAGCACTCGTTGGCCTAACGAGGTGCTTGTGGATGTGTTCCACCAAGGACTTTCTAGCTCCTTAAAGGATGAGCTAGCAGCGAGGGAAGTTCCTGAAGATCTGGAGGCCCTGATTGATCTAGCTACTCGGTCAACCGACGCATGAGAGGGAGATCCCAGGAACGGGTCGTTCCTGGCCCTACGACACGTCACCAACGTCAGCAATCGACGCCACCTGTCCCTACCCATCATCACCCTGATGACTGGGCTCCATCCTCTGAGCCTCCTCCGAAACCCCTGCAGGCAGTCTTTGGGCAGCTATCTCCAACAGAACGACAGAAACGCATGAGAGGTGGCTTGTGTCTTTACTGCAGGAGAACCGGCCACTTCGTCAGAAGCTGTCCGGCTAAACACAAGGGCTCATCAGTGAGAGGGCAACTGGTGAGCCGCGTTTCTCTGTTTTCTCCGCCCTCTCAGCCTCCAATGAGGATTCTGGAGGCTTGTGACCTGCGGTTGGGTGAGTTCGAGACTCTTATTGACTCTGGTTCTGATGGAGACTTGATATCCCAAGAGGTGGTGGACAGGCTGAGGATACCCATAGAACCCCTGCCTGCTGTCCTGGTGATCAATGCCATCAATGGAGCACTCCTTTACAGAGCGTCTGCTCGCACCGTCCACGTTAAAGTGACAGTCTCTGGAAATCATAATGAACTGATGGTTTTTTTTTTGTTGTTAAGTCAATGAAGCCCCCCGTCATTCTGGGCTATCCATGGCTGTGCAGACATATCCCTCACATAGACTGGGTTTCTGGTAGGATTTTGTCTTGGAGTCTGTTCTGTTTGTTGAACTGTTTGAATACTGCTACATTACGTTCTTCTGTCCAGAACACACCTGCTCCAGAGCCTCCTGACCTTGGCAAGGTTCCCTCTGTTTACCATGACTTAGGTGATGTGTTCTGTAAGACTCGGGCCAAGTCCCTTCCCCCACACCGTCCCTATGATTGCTCCGTGGACCTGCTCCCAGGAACTCAACCACCCAAAGGTCATCTGTATCCCTTGAGCCTTCCAGAGCGTGAAACGATGGACCAATATCTTCAGGAGAGCCTACAGGCAGAAATCATTCGCCCTCCCTCCTCCCCAGCAGGAGCAGGTTTTTTCTTTGTTGGCAAACGTGATGGTGGTTAGCGTCCCTGCATCGACTACAGAGGACTAAACAGCATCACAGTTCGCTATACTTACCCTCTACCCCTGCTAAGTACTGCTTTTGATTTATTGAAGGGGGCTAACATCTTCACCAAGCTGGATCTCCGCAGTGCCTACCACTTGGTGTGAGGGGGATGAGTGGAAAACAGCCTTCAACACTCCCAGTGGACATTTTGAATACTTGGTTATGCCCTTTGGGCTAACTAATGGCCCAGCTGTGTTTCAGTGTGTCATAAATGATGTTCTTGGGGACATGATCAATAAGTTTGTTTTTGTTTACCTCGATGACATTCTGATCTTCTTCCCAGACTCTGTGACTCATGTGCAGCATGTGAGAGCAGTTCTTCAGTGGCTTCTGGAGAATCAGCTCTACTGCAAGGCTGAGAAATGTGAGTTTCACACCACCAAGAGAATATTTCTCGGTCATGTGATATCTTCAGATTCCATTAATATGGACACTACCAAGGTCAAAGCTGTCTTGGAGTGGCCCGAACCAACGGGAAGGAGACAGCTCCAACGCTTCCTTGGTTTTGCAAATTTGTATAGACGCTTCATCAGGAACTTTAGTGCCATTGCTGCCCCACTCCACAAACTAACTTCACAAAAGGTACGCTTCCTGTGGGATAGTGATGCCAGCAAAGCATTTTCAGAGCTCAAACGACATTTCTCTGTGGCTCCCATTCTGGTTCAGCCTGACACCTCCAAACAGTTTATTGTGGAGGTGGATGCGTGTGGGGTGGATGCGGTGTTGTCCCAGAGGGCATCTGATAGTAAGTTGCACCCGTTGCGCGTATTTCTCATGCAAGTTTACTCCTGCAGAGAGAAACTAAGACATAGGGAATAGGGAGCTCCAGGCTGTTAAATCAGCTCTTGAAGAGTTGCGTCATTGGTTGGAGGGAGCTGAAAACCCATTTCTCATATGGACAGATCACAAGAACCTGGAATATATAAGAACTGCCAGGAGACTTGACTCTCGCCAGGCTCGATCGGCTTTGTTTTTTGACCGTTTCAGGTTTTCCCTGTCCTATCGGCCAGGAAGCAAGAATGCCAAACCGGATGCTCTGTCCCGGCAGCACCAGAAGGAGAGCGACTCTATGGTTTCAGATAAAGAGTGTGCCATCCTTCCTCAAAACATGGTGCTGGCTACAACAAGGTGGGCCCTAGAGCGGAGGGTTAAAGCCTCTGTGTCTGATGACCCTGTAGTTCCATCTGGTTGCCCAGCTCATTGTTTGTTTGTTCCCTCGAGTCTCCGTTCAAAAGTTATAAAATGGGGACATTGCTCTCATTTGGCCTGCCATCCTGGTGTCACTCGAACAATTTTCTTAGTTGGACAGCGATTCTGGTGGCCCACGATGACCTCTGACATCAGAGCATTTGTTTCTTCATGCCCTGCATTCCAGGTAGCATATGGAAATGAACCGCTGCTTTTCACACATCAGGAAGAACTGGCATCCACATCTGGTCCAGCTGCCTTTGTGAGACGCTGCCAGCGTACTTGGAGGAGGTTTAGAGCCAGTTTGCTGAGGAACCAGGAGCGGTTCACTGCTGTGGCCAACCGTCGCTGGTCCGCGGCTCCTGAGTACAAAGTGGGAGATAAAGCGTGGCTTTCCTCTTCAGACACATCTCTGAAAGGAGGCCCCAGAAAACTACATCCACGGTTCCTTGGACCTTTCACCATCAAGAAGGTCGTCAATCCAGTAGCCGTGAGGTTGGACCTTCCGTCAACCCTGAAGGTCCATCCGGTATTCCATGTCAGAAAGTTGAAGCCAGTGAGGGAGAGCTCTCTTTAGACCATTGATTTGGAACCACCCCCACCACGTTACGTAAATGGTCCTGTCTATTCTATCAACCAGCTTCTTCCCGAAGAATGGGCCGGGGCATTCAATACCTGGTTGACTGGGTGGGTTACGGACCTGAGCACCGTCAGTGGGTGCCTGAGAGACCTGTACTGGACGAGAACATCATCGCCCAGTTTCATCGGGACAGTCCCACCCAGCCTTGCCGTCTGGCTACCAGACGGACGGCAAGGTTGGGGGAGGGGTTATGACACGTTCTCCTTGTTTTATTCTTTTTGGTAAAAAATATTTTTTAAGTGTCAATGATTTGAAAATTTATATTTGAAAAAAATCCATAATCATACATTAAAATTGTAATCTTTATCCAAACTTTTTTTTCCAAGATAATAATTAAAGAAATATCTTGCTTATAGAATTTTTGAAAGCAAATTCTTTAATTATGATGTAATCTTGTATAAATCTTACTTTTACTATCTTTAAAATCACAAACACAAGCTATTAAAAAACATTTAATTTGTCTATTTTTGAAGGTCTTTATTTTACTCTAAAGTATTTTTTAAGTAGTCTATACATTCTGGCTTTCTCCCTCATATCCTTGTGTTCTTTTTAGTATTTAGCATCATCATCATCACGATGTACTTTATGGTGTTGGGATTCGGATTCTAGCTGCGCAAACATTTCGGACATCTCACCAGTGAGGATTTTTGCTCCTTTCGACTTTCCGTACTGGAGAGCTCGAACGGCGTAACTTGGTTCGTCATGAACAGGTCGTGACGCTCTTCCGAGTGAACACCGCCCCCGGCAGTAGATGCTTCCAAAATGGCGGCGGTTCCAGTCGGAGTAAATTGAAACTTTCATACATTTCTTTCGTTTTCTCGATCGTCCGTTGTATGTTGGATGAACAAAAACCCCGCTGAAACACTGGTGAACAAGAATTGAAGACAAGGACTTTGGAAAAACTCAACTGGACCAGTCTTCCGGACTCCAGGTTTCGTGTTAATATTGGCAGCTCGTTTAAGGCTTTTTTTTACAGCCGTTGTCGGAGCCGGACCTCCACCTTTGAGGTGGGACATTGGCCAGGTAGTTGAGGGATACAGGCGGTGATCATCGGCTACAGAGGAGTTTCGGGTCAATTCCACACAAATTCGTCGGTACCGGTACGTTTCAGCGCAAGCAAACGGATGTTATTGGATGTCAGCAACACCCATCACCGCCCAGTTGATGTGTCAGGAACTGTTTGGCTTTTGGACTTCATCAATTCACTAAAGTTATTTTACGATCTGTCCAGTATTCTGAAATTGTTGACTGTTCTGCACATTAGCTGTGGCCTACTACTGCACCAAACCGAACTGAGGCAAAGAAGACAGCGTTTTCTTTGTGTATGGGCTGAGTGTTGTGTTGTTCATGTTGAAACAGGACCAGGCCTTCATACTCTACTTCTGCTGTTAAGTCCCGTTTCCTGTATGACGTACAGCTATTGTGTGAATCACATGGAGAAGCTCCAAGACCTGAGCCAGTCAGAGCTGGAAGAACTGTTGGACAACCCAGAGAGGGTGGAGTCAATGGCCTTGGAGTCTGACGAGGTAAAGAGCCTGTCTACTTTCTGTATTGCTTTCACCTAAAAGACCCACTCCGATGAAAATTGTGTTGTTTTTAACAAGTTCTTGTGGCATTTTTGTCGCGATGAATTTAATGTCCACAGAAGATTACGCTTAACATTGCATTCTTGATTATTACTCTGTTCAAATAGTTGTGAATCAGGAGCAGACAAAAAAATGCAGTTTGAAAAAGATTGTAACTGGGATGTAGAAAGTAGGATCGGCAGGCCAGATCCATTAACGTTGATGTTTTCCTCGTCTGAGGCTGGCATCTGGCACCTAACTGGATAGCTCCAATAATGCTGGCCCTTTTTGTTGCACTGTTAACGTTAGGTTGAGGTTGTGAGGGGCTGCAAGCTAGCAGGAGAGTGTGTAAACAGATGGATGATGGGAAGGAGGTGTGGGCTTACTCCACGCCAACAGTCCTGCCCACAACTCAGAGGTGAATTTCAAATGAGCTGCTGCTCTACAGAAACTTGTCTAAGAAAACTACACAGATTGTTTTGGTTAAAAACGGCATAATAATAAAAATCAGGAGACCACTGGGAACGCTTCTAAAATAGATCCAAAGATAATTGGAGTGGGAGCTTAAAAGTATAAAATCAAAGACATCACATTTATTTCTCAAAGAACCTCAGCTAGCTATTTAGCTCATTCTTGTTGGTCCTCTAAAATGGAGACTTGTCTTGACAATAGATTAATGGTTAAGTCAAAGTTAAAGTCCCGTTATCTGTCACACACCTAGGTGTGTGAAATTTGTTCTCTGCATTTGACCCATCAAATGCGGTGAACGGTGAGCTGCAGACACAGCTGTGCTCGGGAACCATTTGGTGGCTTATTCCAGTGCTTCTCAATTATTATTCGCCAGGCCCCACCTGGAAAAAGAAAATGTTTTGCGCCCCCCTCATCACCGGGGTGATGCGGTTATCGTCACACCCCTACTCTAAAGCAAGGAAAATGATGTAATGCCCCCAAGTAAATGATGTATATACAGTTTAGTATCTTGTGCATCACTGGAGAAAATAACTTTAGGTCTCAAATGAACTTTTGGAGAAATAATTTTTTTGTGGCACAACCTGCCCCGGCTTGCAGTAAATTTTGCCATTGATATTTGAAGTACAAAAGATCTTTTAAATCAAATGATAATGCTGTATATTAGAAGGAACAAATCAGTAGAAAATATATTTAATTTTTCTATTGTGTATTTAGAGTTTCAAAAACATCACAGACCACTTTTTTTTTTTTTTACTAATACTGCATGAAAATATAAACCTTTGTTCCCCTACGAATGCATAACTAAGAGTTGTGGGCGCTTTAATTAAACATAGTTTACAACATCAAAGGGAAAAGTCATATGGCAGGGTCATATGAACATATACTTGGAACAAAATAAAACATTTGCAATTCATCTGGATCTGAATCTTCACAGATTGAACTTACTTCTAAACATCCTATTTGTCAATTGCGCCAGGAAAAGTACGCTTATGCTCCCAGCTGTACTTTTTGAGCTCATCCTCTCTAGGGATAACTCCATTATTTTATCTAAATGTGAAAATGAGCTCCAGTGAGCTTCATAGGTTAATTGGTTAATCTAAATTGTCCCTTGGTGTGAGTGTGAGAGTGAATGGGTGTGTGATTGAGGACATTCTACCCTACGACAGACTGGCAAACTGTCCAGGGTGCCCCCTGCCTTCGCCCACAAGTGGCCGGGATAGGCTCCGGCAGCCTCGTGACCCCGAAAGGGACAAAACAGAATAGAAAATAAATGAATGAATGAATGTGAAAATGAGCTTTCCTTCAACAGACATCTTAAAGGTTTTTCTTCAGAAACTAGGCACTGATTTAGTTTCCTTTGACATTCTCCAGTTGTACCAGTGGCACAACTTACCCCAACCCCACCATTTTGAAAAAACTGCAAAAACTTGTGATGTAGCTTACTGCAACATGTGTGAGCTGTTTTCAAATGAATCTATAACTGTTCAAACATAGCTATCAAAAAAACCTCGGTCATAGAATTTTTCCTTTGGAACTTTTAATAAAAAGGGTGGCACTATTTGCCCCTCTGCACAATCTACCCCACTCTCCCCTACTACTATGAACTAGAAAAAGACTTAACCTTTAACCGTATGATTAAAAATAGGTAAAAATTAGTCATATGAGGAAGTTTGGGGACTGTAGCAGCGTAATTGCACTTAAAGAATGAGCTAAAACAGCGAAAGATGAACTGCGACGTAGAAAGGGGACACTATCTTCTGTTCTATTTGACAGGGAATTTTAGAGGGTTTCAGATTGGGGCACAGACTGTGGAAGAAAATGTCACGTAGTAGGTGGGTCTCCATCGCGTGACCAGATTGACAAAAAAAAATCATGCATCTCTGATATTATTCTGCTGGCCGGACCAAACATAGAAGCGGGATCAGGGCCCAGGGCCATAGTTTGCCCACCCCTGTGCTCCATCATATCAGTGGAACTTCTTTTTAAAATGTTGGTTGTTTTTGAGAGATTAAGTGCTTCTTTTTTAACCTCTTAAGGCCAGACATCTACGTGTTTGGACATCACATTTTGATTTCTATTATCAGAGTAGTTCATTGTGCTTAACTAGGGACCCTGTTAAAGAGAAATAAAAAGGCTTATCAAGTAAGAGCTTGGGTCTTAAGAGGTTAAATAACTTTTTCCCAGATCTTGCACTGTGACAGCCGTCTCATTGCCGTTTCTGTTGGCAGCAGGGAGACAACCAATTTTCATTAAAAACGAAACAAAGACCTGATCTTTTTTCTTTTTAAATGCCCTAGTAGGTCATTGTTTACGTTAAGACAAATCAATAGATATTTGCTGTCAGTTGATCACATTTATATCCAATCCCTGATCTGGGTACAACATCTGATTCCAATCGAGTCTGAAAGTACGTGGTGGGGTCCAATTTCCAATCACGTGATCATAATAGGCCATCCTTAGGGATCGTGGTAATCATAAGTAATGTTTTAGTTTTGAAGTACAGATGTGCTTTTAAGAACAGATTTTAAGTGTTCTTAAAAATGTCTTTAAAATGGACTTAAAAATTCTTAAATTCAAATTCTGTAAATCTGTAGACAACCTGTATTGAGACCGTTATGTATAACTTCATTTCATATCTTTAGCTTAATTACTGCTGCAGCATTTGTAGCACTGAATAAAAAGAAAATTATATTAAATGAAGGGCTCACAATTTAAAAGTTAAATAGTTGTTGCTATAACAGTGAATTCTTGCAGGTTTCCTTTTTCACTTCTTTGGATTCTAGTTGACAATTCATGTGTTTGCATTACAAATATCTGTATGCTTCAGATCCAGAGCATTCAGCTGGAGAGGGAGATGGCGTTGGCATCCAATCGAAGTCTGGCCGAACAAAACCTGGACATTAGACCACGTCTGGAGACACAGAAGGAGCTGCTAGTGGCCAGATACTCTAAACTGGAGACCTTCAGAGAAACCTACAGACAACACTGCTCCCAGAGAGGTGGGTGGAGGGCCCGGCAGCTGTTCTACAAATTAGGAACAGTAGATATTAATTTAACTCTGGGCAACAGAAGACAACTTTTAAAAGAAAAAATGCTTGTTACGCATACCTTTCTAAACGTGTACTTGCACGTGGATCGTGAGGAGCTGTAAGATAACAGTCCCACCCACAACCCAGAGGTAAATTTTACTATAGAAAAAAATATAGTTGGAGTGGGACTTAAATACTCGAGCTGATTCTAACGACAGGAAATGACACACGCTCTCTGAATTATCATAACTCTTCAAAAGTTTGCTGAATTACCATAATTCCAATGGATTTTGAAGCAGAAAAATCATTGACTGTATATAAAATTTGACATGTGACGTCACCCATAGAAAAGGCCTTACCTCTGGTTCCAGTAAAATGAAGCCAATTCAGTCTTGCTGCGATACAGATCCCACCATTTGAAACCAGCCAAAAGTGATTGGTCTGTGTCCATCTGAGTTGACGTTTCTAGGGCAACCACTGTCACCAATCAGGAGCTTTTTCAAAGTCCATACCCCTCCCGCTGAAAGCGGCTCTGTAGAATCTGTCAAATCAAACTTAAGAGGTGGGCACCATATGCTTTTACAGAAGGATTTGATTGGTCAGTTTTTTACTAAAAGTCCCATTCTCCTATGCACACACATTCACAAACTGATGGCACTGATGCCATACAAAGTTCCAACCTGTAACCACCATAAGGGATGTTGGGTTCAGTATCTTGCCCAACAATACTTTATCACATGGGCAAGGTAAGAACTGAACCTGTGATTGTCTTTTCTGAGGTTGACTACCACTTTTATACTAGAGGGTACTCAGTGTTTTTACACTGCTTTTCATCTACCCACTCAGACATAAACACTTTCACACTCTGATAAGATGTCTATCACCCAAACCCAAACCACCAACTCTTCAGTTTGGAAAGGACTGGGCCAGAGTCGCCAAATGTGTTGTCTCAGATCCGTGACCAGAAATGTGGTGGCGTATTACACACATGATGATGAATTCTGCTGCTGCTGTTGTGAACCTCTAGTTATTGTATTTCTTCTTGTCATGTTTAATAGATGGTATGGTGGGGAAGGTGTCACCAGAAGCTATGCTGTCCAGACTGCAGACAGGGAGCAGTAGAACAGAAATGGAGTCAGAGGTAAGTCTCAACACAACACACTTAAGCCAAAATCCCCTAACATAACTGTTTAGACTTTGTCTAACTGTTGAGACAACCACCACAACTTGTTAGGAGACACCAATAACTGTATATGAGTACTAGACTAAGTGATCCCCTCCTCGTATCCAAATAATGTTTGATTGACAGATTCACCTGAACCCGCTTTCAAGAGTTGGGGCCTTCCAACAAGCTCGTTACTAATTAGTGACAGTGGTTGCCATAGGAAATTAGGATTCAGACTGACTCGGCGATGATGATTATTGACGATATCAGGTTCCAGCATGGTGATGTCTGTATCATGAAAAAATGGTAATGAGTTTACTTTTTCTCATCTGACCCAGAAGCAAGTCATTTTCTAAGGGCGACGTCACACTCACTCGGTCCAATTCTCTTATACAGTCAATGGGACAGACCACCTGCTCCTTTAAAGCAAAAGTTCCCAAACTTTTCTATTGACTTCACAAACAGGCATACTGCAAAAAATGTATCTCAAAGTAAAACGTCTAATTTTCTATCTTGCAAGAAAAATAATTGCATTAAGAAAGTTTTATAATAGCAAAATAGTTTTACTTTGAGAAAACATGTCTTAGTGACTAGAATTCTTTTTCTTAAAATAATAATTCATGGTAAGACTATTTTTCGTACCCCATTAGCTGGGTGGGGGGGTTGACGTTGGCCGCGACTCCTGCTGCTTCATCAGCGCGGTGATCAAATATCCCACACCGTCACAGCTCTAGTTTATATCTTGTGGGACACAAAAAAAATGCGACTTCTCCAGTACTGATAGCAGAACCATTGAGGTCAGATCTTAACGATACTACGGTCTTGAAGAATGTTGCCCCAGGGCAAGTTCAAAACCGGGGCTAGGTACCCATCCCTAGGAAAAGGGCACAGTGGAGAACGATCACTGAAGCAGTTGCTTTGCATATAGAGAAAGACATTGTACCCATATATACTGTGTTTCTTAATTTAATTAAAACCAGAGCTGTATTGTTAATCCTTTAGAAAATGGGTGCTGCTCTCCAGGTGAATGTTTGTCTCCTTTTAGTCAAAACTACAAAGTGTGACTTAAAACACAGTTGGGACTTTGATTCCCAGAGTGTGTTCATTTATTTATTATTCATTCCAAAAATGGGGGTTACATTTGTCTTGCGTTTGATTAAATAAAATTGATTTCCTTAAGTGGGGGAGGGGGGGGGGGGTTCGGGAAAAATTGGAAATCGAATAAAAAAAGGCCATATCGCCTAGCCCTATTTTGACCACAGATGGAACTGTTAAAAAGACACTCATTCATGGAGTAGCTTGTATTTATAGTCTCAACTAGAGTGTACTTGCTCATTCAGTTATCTTTTAGCTTTTCTAATTTTTGCTGATTCTGTGTTGTCTGTAGGCTCTGGCGGATGAGTTTCTGGAGGGTTCACTGTCATTAGACTCCTTCCTTGACCGCTTTCTCTCCCTGCGTTTGCTTGCTCACCAACGACGTGTTCGAATAGAAAAACTCCAGGAAATTCTTCGACAGAAGAACCAAGCAAATTCCTTTGAGATGAAACCATCTTTAGACATCAGTCAAAGTGGTACCACCACACCATGGAATCAGCAATCAACCATTACAACGACAGCCCAACAACAGGAGCCCAACTCTCCAGCACAGTCTCATCCAGCTGGCTCTGATGGCCTCCCCTACAGCCAGTACCCTGTCCCTCCAACACACCCCCCGCCTGTAGTCTCAGCAGCCGGTCCAATCCCAAACAACTCTACCTCTGGGTTTGCTCCATATGCAGGAGCTGGCTCCCCTTTTACCCCCACAGGGAGTTATCCAGGGCCTCGAGCTGCTTTTGGGCCTCCGAATGCAGTCACTTGTCCTTATCCAGCACAGTCATCCTTCCCAGCCCCCCATCCTGGCTCGGCGTTTGGCCAGTACACTCCCAACAACCCCCACAGTGCCCCAGCTACCTACCCAGGATCATACATCTATGGAGGCTACTGTTACCCATCTGGGCCTCCCTATTCCAGCTCTCAGTCTTCACCTGGGAAGCCTGTACACAGACCAGGATACAGAGTCCCTCAGCCATACTCCTGAAGGCACCACCACTGCTTTCCTCCTTTATACTCTCTGCTTAACCTTGTTGCACTATTCCTTCCTCTTACTTTCACTCCCCTCACCCCCCCACCAGATAAATCAACTTAACTGCCCCAAACTAGTCTCAGGTCGTCGCATTGTGCTGAAATGTTTCACACTTGTGTTGACTCTCCATTGTTTGTGCTGTTGTGTTTCAATCACAAAGTCAACATGAACACAAAAATGCACTCTACCTTCTGATAAGTAAAGCCTGTAACCAATTGAATCAACTTTTCAAAACTCCTGAACACCTTCCTTGTTTTGTTTCTTCATTTTCACCATGGGAGGTGTTTGCACAACCCCTAGTGGACAGAGGAGTAAGCTGTGACTTAACAAGCGAGCTACACTTCAGTTTTGTTAACCAAAGATACTTCATTTGTTAACAGTCTGTTTCAATGTTAATGAAATGTTGACAAGGTAAGCTAGCTGCAGCTTCTCCTCAAATGCTAAATTCCATAATCATTTTTCATGCATACTGTAAAGAAAAGAAGTTCAGTGGAAAAGTATTGAAGGAAACAGCATAAACATTTCATTTGTCCTCCTTTTAGTGGAGCAGATGCTTATCAGTGGGGCCACTGTACTTGCATACTACAAACATGTGTTAGTACCACCTTGGAGGAATTGTGAATGGGGCTCATGAGGTAAACTTTTTAATATGGTGTCCAGTAATGGAAAAAGTCAAAAACTACATTTGGTGTGAGACTGAGACTGTCATCTGAATAAAGTTCTGCCTGATATTGATGTTTCATCTGATGCTTGATTGTAGACTGTGGATCTTTGGAAGACACACACAAGGTGTGTTTGGTCCTGTTTTGATTTCATTTTTTTTTATTTTGATAGTCTGGTTTGTTTAGTACAGAAGAGGATTAGGGATAGAATTGAGGTTAGAGTTAGAGTTGGGGTTAGGCTCTAGACTACCGCAGGAGGTCATTTCACTTTCGCTTTATCAGGTTAAATACAGTGAGGCAAATAACCCTGCGATTATGCAAGTTCTCTCACTTAGGAATCATGGAGGGGTATGACATCTTTATTTTAGGGACATGTCTGATGTGAGACATGTTATCTAAAAAAATCTTGAAATCTCATTGCACTGTTGGCGCAGTTATTAGAATATGGAAAAAGACAGACATGATTTGGAGAAATTTTAGCCAGTTTTCCATTCGTGTAGAACCCTTTTTCGTAGTTTCAAGTTATATGAAAAGTTATATTAAATAACTGAAGGCTGTGAGTATTATCTCTGAGTCACACTAGTTGAATTTTTAACTAAAGAACTGGATTCAATTTAGGTCAATGAATCGGACCGGTTAAAATGAACCAACATCAACTAGGAATCGTATCAGCACCAAAAAAACAATATAAATCGAATCGTTAAAATGAATCTTTATACCCTCTAAAAAAATATGTATAGAAAAAAGTAATAACTGGAGCCTCTTTGTTACGTTCTGCAAACCTTTTACATAAATATTGTACTTGTTGTCTGTTTACATGGCGACTACACCTGGATAACAGAGTAATCAGTTTAATCCAAACTGACTATGAAAATGCAACTGATAGAAAGTCTAAAGTAACTTTAAAAATTCACATTACTTTCAAACCCCTGACCTGTCAAAAAAATAAAACTAGTATCAACATTGTTGCAGCAATGATAGACTTGGCATTAGCTTTGCTTGTGTGGGTGCTAATATGTGTTCAAATAAACAACACTGTTTTGGTTTAGAATTGTGAGATTAAAGTCAAAATTACGATGATAACCCTTGTGTTATCCTAGGCACTTTAACATTGGGAGTTGGGTCATCTGGACCCCACAAGACAGTGCTCTGAACCTTTTTTCTTCAATGATTTGTGATCTTCACTGGTGTCCATGGATTACATGTAATCCTCTTTACCTTTATCCACCTTTGTCATGGTAGGGAGAACACGTCAATGTAAAGGTGGGGTCATAGGATAGC
Organism: Oryzias latipes; assembly: GCF_053564925.1. Lineage (NCBI taxonomy): Eukaryota > Metazoa > Chordata > Actinopteri > Beloniformes > Adrianichthyidae > Oryzias > Oryzias latipes. The sequence goes on along the minus strand of NC_136237.1, from coordinate 12,246,697 downwards.
ACAAGGGTTAAAGTCAAAATTATGAGATTGAGGTCAGAATTTCTCATTACCCTCATTTTCCATCATGGCCCTCTCATTAAGGGACATTCCCTTAATGAGAGTTTGAGACCTTTCCAGATCATACTGGCCTTTACAGGATGATCATAAAAATTGTTTTGGCTGTATTTAGTAGTGGGCAAGGTTTATAAAGCCACTTATTTATAGGAACCTTGGGCAAAGTAAGTAACAGAATATAAAAATGACTTTCATCTGCGTAAATTTGAATTTCATTAATAACACATGCATTTTGCAAATCATTAATATGTATGTTAAAAATTTTTTTTGTTTACATTCTTTTTGTTGAACATCTAACATCTTCAGTGATTGTTAATTATGATAAAAAAATAAATTAACCATGATCAGTGATAAGTTTACTGTCCACTGTGTGACATCAGCATGTTGGTGAGTAAATAAATTTGTAGTGGTGGTGGTGGGGGGGGTGAGTTACTAGAGGAGAGGTTGAGGGGTGGATAAATAAGCATCAGAATAGAAGTTCTTGTCTATAATAGTAGTGTCATGCCAACTAAAATTTATGGTTGTCACAAAAGAAGAAAACCCAAACATTGCATAACATAGAGCCTACAAATTATATTACTATTAAATTTGATGTTAATGGATTAGATTTATCTGCACTTTTCTAGACATTCAGAGCGCTTACAATATATCTCCATTATCCCTTGTGCTATCCTAGGCATTGTAACCCTTGTGCTATCCCAGGCACTTTAACAATGGGAGTTGGGTCATCTAGACCCACCAGACAGTGCCCAGAACCTTTTTTCTTCAGTGATTTGTGAACCTCACTGGTGTCCATGGATTACATGAAATCTTTCCACCTTTATCCACCTTTGTCATGGTAGGGAGAACACATCAATGCAAGGGTGGGGTCATCTAAGATAGCACAAGGGTTAACATTGGGAGTTGGGTCATCTAGACCCACTAGACAGTGCGCTGAACCATTTTTCTTCGATGATCTGTGATCTTCAATGGTGTTCATGGATTACATGAAATCTTCTTCACCTTTATCCACCTTTGTCATGGTAAGGATAACACGTCAATGAAAGGGTGGGGTCATAGGATAGCACAAGGGATACCCATTCACTCCTCATTCATACTTGGTGATGGTAAGTTACTGATGTAGCCATAGCGGCCCTGGGGCAGACTGACAGAGGCGTGGCTACTAGTATGCGCCTACAGCTCCTCTGACCATTACCTGGCCAATCATACGTATTCATACACCAGTGGAACCACACTGCCCGAGGACAAAGTGACAGTTGACTGGGGGGAGCGGGGATCGAACCGCCAGCCCCTCGATCATTGGCTGACCTGCTCAACTGCTTGAGCCACTGCTGCCCTTTTTTAAGGGCATAAAGAAAAAAAGTAGATTAATTAGGTATATTGACAAATGCTATGTAATCTTCACTGACAGATGTAGGAACTAAGGGAAAATCTCTGACAAGGTGTTCATTATCACATGGAGGCATGAATGGGGGACAAAGGCTATTAATTACTGACAATGGACACCGTAATAAGGCTTTATCTCGCTTATGCCATGGTTACTTTCGAAATGAATAAATATAAAATCTAATTTTCAGGGACGTGCAGCCATGGGAGGCAGCCTCACCTGTCATCATAAGATGTATCTTACCGTCTAAGAGCAGTTTCCTAGATCGCTTTTACTGCATAAATTTTCCCAATTAACTCTGATCATTAAATGTGTAGCAACAACCAACCATTTCTTTCATTACTAAATTATAACACTTTTTATAAAGACGTTTCACCTCTAATCCATAATGCTTTTTCAATTGACAAAGTGTAACCCTTGTGCTATCCTAGGCACTTTAACAGTGGGAGTTCGGTCATCTAGACCCCACAAGACAGTGCGCTGAACCTTTTTTTCTTCAATGATTTTTGATCTTCACTGGTGTTTATAGATTAGATGAAGTCCTCTTCACCTTTATCCACCTTTGTTATGGTAGGGATAACATGTCAATGTAAGGGTGGGGTCATAGGATAGCACAAGGGATATTCAATCTCTATCAAGCAATAAGGTAAGCAAGCCAGAAACGAAATATAACTGTAGAAAACTGTATTTCAACCTAAAGTCACCAGCCATTTTACTAGGTACACCTTGGTAGCACCAGGTTGGACCCCCTTTGGCATTCAGAATGGCCTTAATCCTTGGTGGAAGAGATTCAACAAGGTACTGGAAACATTCCTCAGAGAATTTGGTCCATATTGACATGATAGCATGACACAGTTGCTGCAGATTTTTTGGCTACACATCCGTAATGCCAATCTTCCGTCCCACCACAACCCAAAGGTGCTCTATTGGGTTGAGATCTGGAGACTGTGGAGGCCATATGAGTCCAGTGAACTTATTGTCATGTTCAAGAAACCAGTTTGAGATTATTTCAGCTTCATGACATGGCGCGTTATCCTGCTGGAAATAGCTATTAGGAGATGGGTACACTGTGGCCAGCTACAATACCCAGGCAGGCTGTGGTGTGGGAACCATGCTCAGTTACTACTGATACTAAAAGGGTCTAAAGCAGGGGTCGGGAACCTATGGCTCGCGAGCCATATATGGCTCTTTTGATGGTCACATGTGGCTCGCAGACAAATCTTTAATTATAGTTTTTTTTTTCATTAGACCAGTCCTTCTCGGGCGCGATGTGATGCCAGAGGCGCGCAGTAGTAGCAGTGCTTAGAGAGAGAAATCTGCGCCAGCGCTATCAGTTACTATTATCTATTATTTCACAGAGTTTGTACCAGCTGGAAACCTGTGAATTGCCGTGCCTAAAACTGCGCGCTCCAGTCTCTGAGAAAGAGCGCGCAGATGCGGGGACGGGATGTGTGAGGGAGAAAGCAGGGGGTGGGGGTGAGGGGTTGTGGGGACAGGCAGCAGGTAAATCGCGCAGGGATTGTAAAAACGTAAAACCCGCTTCCCGTCACTCACTGCAGCGTGTGAGTGTGTGTTTGGCTCCCCGTCTGCATGTGATCAGTCTGTCTCACATTTAAAGAACATTCAGACCTAAGATCACGTTTAAAGTCTCAACGCCTGCATGAAGCAGAAACTCACCACGTAACCAGACTAGACCATCAGCAAAACTACCACGAGAAATACTCATCATTTATTAGCAACAGAATAACAATGTTATTAAAAAGAATCCACAGACTTATTGTACTTTAAAAATGTTGAAATTAAATCAAATGCACACATTCACTTGTATATTTAGTTTTAAACAAATTGTCGCGGACTGAGTTGGATGGCTGTTGGGCCGCGTTAAAAGTTCTGGAGTTCATTGAACGCGTCAAGCAGAGATCTGATTGGCCCTCAGTTCTGTCGCTCAGCCTGTTGTTAGGTAATTTGGACCAATGGGGTTCAGCTATGGGCCGAATAAGGGAAATGGGAGGGCTGGAGCGGGAGCAGGGGAATATAAAGTTGGGAGAAGCGCTCTCTCTCGTCTCGTGTCGGCGGGAGAGATTCAGGAGTTGCTGAATTAATTGAACGGCGTTTGTTGCGGTCTGCAGTAATCGGAATAAAGAACTTTAAAAGAGGTTAAGTCTCCGTGCCTCAGTGTGGGGAAGGGACACTACATTATTGTATGGCTCTTTCGAAATTACATTTCAAAATATGTGGCATTTATGGCTCTCTTGGCCAAAAAGGTTCCCGACCCCTGGTCTAAAGTGTGCCAAGAAAATATCCCCACATCCATATACTACCACCACCAGCCTGTACAGGATCCACGCTTTCATGTTGTTGTTGGTTAATAATAATAATAATGGATTAGATTTATCTGCGCTTTTCCAGACGCTCAAAGCACAGTGTGTCCATTATTCATTCACTCTTCATTCATACTTAGTGATGGTAAGCTATGGTTGTAGCCACAGCTACCTGGGGCAGACTGACAGAGGCGTGGCTGCCAGTTCGCGCCTATGGCCCCTCTGACCATCACTGGCATCATTCATGCACATTCACACACCAGTGGAGCCACACTGAAATTGTGACTCATCAAACCATCCGCTCATCTGGGACCAAGTTGCAGGGGCAGCAGTCTAAGCAAAGACCCAGACTTCCGTCTTCCTGGCCACTTCCTCCAGCTTCTCCAGGGGGACCCAGAGATGTTCCCAGGCCAGCCAGGAGATGTAGTCTCTCTCCACTGGTTGGACCCGGGGCCTCTGCCCAGTGAGACATGGCCAGAACATCTCCCCAGGGAGGTGTCCAGGAGGTACCCAGACCAGATTCCCGAGCTTCCTTAACTAGTTCTTCTCTATGTTGAGGAGCAGCGACTCTTCTCTTAGTTCTTTCCGGGTGACTGAGCTTATCACTCTATCTATAACCCTGTGCTATCCTAGGCACTTTAACATTGGAGCTGGGTCATCTAGACCCCACTAGACAGTGTGCTGAACCTTTTTTCTTAAATGATTTGTGATCTTCACTGGTGTCCATGGATTACAGGAAATCCTCTTCACCTTTATCCACCTTTGTCATGGTAGGGATAACACGTCAATGTAAGGGTGGGGTCATAGGATAGCAAAAGGGCTAAGGTAGCGTCCAGCCACCCTACGGAGGAAGCTCATTTCGGCTGCTTGTCTTCGGAACCTCGTTCTTTCCACCATGACCCAGAGCTGATAATCATAGGTGAGTACTGGAACGAAGATCGACTGGTAAATTGACAGCTTCGATTTCTGGCTCAGCTTTCTTTTCGCCATAACGGACTGGTACAGTGACCTCATAATGGTAGACGTCACACAGGTGATAAATAAACAGGTGAGATCGATTCCACCTGTCGATCTCACGCTCCGATCTTCCCTCACTCCTGAATATGACCCCAAGATATTTAAACTCCTCCACCCGGGGCAGGAGCATTCCACCCACCCAGAGAGGGCAGACTACCTTTCTCTGGCCAAGAACCTTGACCTCAGGGTTAGTTGTGCTGACCCTCATCCCAGTCGCTCCACAATTGGGGGTAGAGCTGGTCCACTGTTCCATGACCAGGGCGGAAACTGCACTCATCAGACCAGGCAATGTTTTTCCAATCTTCTATTGTCTAATGTGTCTATTGTCTGTGTGAAATATAGCCTCAGTTTCCTGTTGTTAGCTGACAGGAGTGGTACCAGGTGTGGTCTTCTGCTGTAGCCCATCTGCCTGAAGTTTGGAGGTGTGCCTAAAAAGTGGCCAGTATTTGTGGTCACAGTTTCCGTTGTTCTCAACACCAACTGGTGTTGAGGTCAGCTTAAACCTCCTGTTATGTTGCGGGTCAAATTGACCCGTTTTAAAGTTTGAACATCTAGGAAAAATAGTTAAAAGTATTTTTTCAGTATGAAACTTCTTCTGCTTGCCTTAATTAGTGTAACCAACATATATTATGAATTTGGTACATCTCACTTATATGCAACCACCCCCTGCATGTTTATATCACATAGATCGTGTTCCGGTCAATTTGACCAGGCAGTCAAACTTGAGGTACAATGATTGCTTATTAGTAGTAGCATTCCTTTATTTGTAGCTGTGAGACCCATTTCACCCCAAACACACATAGACAAACACACATAGACACACACACACGCACACACTCACACACACACACAGGTGCATTCAGTGGACACTCAACAGGGGAGGGGCAAAACATATAAAAGATTCTCTGCATGGGAGTCTTTCTAACATTACACAGACAGACCTTTAGAAAATGAGCAGCAGAAGCAGAAAGATGACAGTCCAGGAGGTTCTGGAAGTCATCACTGATCATGATCAGATGAGGACTATCTTGCGCTAAATTTTGATTCTATTGATTCTAATTTTGAACCAGAGGAGGGAATTGTTATTCGTGTTCCTCCAAGCAAGACATTCATATCAAAGAATAATGAAATACATAGGCCTTCATCCTCAAATATGCGTCAGGGAAACCTGTCTGCAGAAAACATAATAAAGACAGTGCCAGGGCCCACGAGGATGGCAGTGACTCATGTGACCATGTCAATTCATTCAATCTAATTCAATTCAATTTTATGTGTATAGCTCAAATTCACAACAACAGTTGTCTCGATGGGCTTTGTATCGGTAATTAAAAAAGTCAAGCATAAAATCAAGAAGATCATAAATACATAGAATTCAATAAGAAAATACGAAATTGAACTAACAAAACAGACTAAACTAAATGGTCATCCCTTCCCTTAGACCCTTACTTCTGGGTAAGGAAAAACTCTTAAAAAAATCAGATTCTGGAAAAAACAAAGAAACCTCATTGGAGCCCACATGAAGGAGGGATCCTCCCCGAGGACGGACAGGCAATTTACCAGAACCCATAGAGAAGAATTAATTTATCTAACCCTACAACTACATATTTAAAGTCCAGCAGACGAGCTTCATCCAGATGGAGTTTGGGGGACGGCCGGCGCAAGTCTAGCCGGAGACAGGATCCAGTAGATGTACAGACACAAGTTCATACTGTGATTGCTTGTCTGTTTTGTTTGTTGTTGTTTGTTTTTTGTTGTTGTTGTTTTGTTTGTTTGATGTTGTTGTTGTTGTTTTTTTAGACAAATAGACAAAGCTTTCTGCTTTTTTGTCTATATGCAAAGCATATAGACAAAGACACGCTAGCCATGTATACCGTGTTTCTTAATTGAATTAAAACCTGAGCTGTATTGTTAATCCTTTAGAAAAAGGGTGCTGCTCTCAAGGTGAATGTTTGTCTCCTTTAAGTCAAAACTACAAAGTGTGACTTAAAACACAGTTTGGACTTTGATTCCCAGAATGTGTTCATTTATTTATTATTCATTCCAAAAATGGGGGTTACATTTGTCTTGCGTTTGATTAAATAAAATTGCTTTCCTTAAGTGGGGGAGGGGGGGGGGGGGGGGTCAGGAAAAATCGGAAGTCGAATTAAAAAAGGCCATATCGCCCAGCCCTATTTTGACCACAGATGGAACTGTTATAAAAACACTCATTCATGGAGTAGCTTGTATTTATAGTCTCAACTAGAGTGTACTTGCTGATTCAGTTATCTTTTAGCCACTTGCTGAATGCATTTTAATACTATGTGCTTTTAAATCATATTCTTTTTAGTTCTTCTGTTGATTTTGTAACTAGTTGGTCAATTTCTAGATATTCTAGCTTTAAATGTTTCTAGCTTTTCTAATTTTTGCTGATGCTGTGTTGTCTGTAGGCTCTGGCGGATGAGTTTCTGGAGGGTTCACTGTCATTAGACTCCTTCCTTGACCGCTTTCTCTCCCTGCGTTTGCTTGCTCACCAACGACGTGTTCAAATAGAAAAACTCCAGGAAATTCTTCGACAGAAGAACCAAGCAAATTCCTTTGAGATGAAACCATCTGTAGACATCAGTCAAAGTGGTACCACCACACCATGGAATCAGCAATCAACCATTACAACGACAGCCCAACAACAGGAGCCCAACTCTCCAGCACAGTCTCATCCAGCTGGCTCTGATGGCCTCCCCTACAGCCAGTACCCTGTCCCTCCAACACACCCCCGCCTGTAGTCTCAGCAGCAGGTCCAATCCCAAACAACTCTACCTCTGGGTTTGCTCCATATGCAGGAGCTGGCTCCCCTTTTACCCCCACAGGGAGTTATCCAGGGCCTCGAGCTGCTTTTGGGCCTCCGAATGCAGTCACTTGTCCTTATCCAGCACAGTCATCCTTCCCAGCCCCCCATCCTGGCTCGGCGTTTGGCCAGTACAGTCCCAACAACCCCCACAGTGCCCCAGCTACCTACCCAGGATCATACATCTACGGAGGCTACTGTTACCCATCTGGGCCTCCCTATTTCAGCTCTCAGTCTTCACCTGGGAAGCCTGTAAACAGACCAGGATACAGAGTCCCTCATTCATGTAGTAGCTTGTATTTATAGTCTCAACTATCTAACTTTTTTGTTTTTTTGTTGTTGTCTTTGTTGTTGTTTGTTGTTGTTGTGTTTGTTTTTGTTTGTTGTTGTTTTTGTTGTTTGTTGTGTTTGTTCTTGTTTGTTTATTGTTGTTGTTTGTTTATTGTTGTTGTTATTTGTTGTCGTGTATGGTTGTTTTTTGTTTGTTTGTTGTTGTTTGTTTTGTTGTTGTTTTTTGTTTGTTTGCTTGTTGTCATTGTTTGTTTGTTGTTGTTGTTTTTGGTTGATTATTTGTTGTTATTTGTTTTGGTTGTTTATTTGTTGTTATTTGTTTTTGTTGTTGTTTGTTTGTTGTTATTTGTTTTTGTTGTTGTTTTTGTTTGTTTGGTTGTTATTGTTGTTTTGTTTGTTTTTTTGTTGTTGTTGTTTTTTGTATTTTTGTTTTCTTCGTTGTTGTTTTTTGTCTGTTTGTTGTTGTTGTTTGTAGTAGTTGTTTGTTTTTTGTAGTTGTTGTTTGTTGTTTGTTTGTTGTTTGTTGTATGGTTTTTTTGTTTGTTTATTTGTTGTTATTGGTTGTTTTTTGTCTGTTTGTTTGTTGTTGTTGTTGTTTGTTTTTGTTTGGTTGTTGTTGTTAATTTTTGTTTGTTTGTTGTTGTTTTTTGCTGTTGTTTTCCTTGTTTGTTTTTGTTGTTGTTTGTAGTTGGTTGTTGTTGTTTGTTATTGTTTGTTTGTTGTTGATGTTTGTTTGTTGTTGTTTATTTGTTGTTGTTGGTTGTTTTTTGTCTGTTTGTTGTTTGTAGTTGTTGTTTGTTGTTGTTTTTTGTCTGTTTGTTTGTTGTTGTTTGTTGTTGGTTTTTGTTTGGTTGTTGTTGCTATTGTTTATTGTTGTAGTAGTCTTTGTTTGTTTTTTTGTCTGTTTGCTTCCTGTTGTTGTTTGTTTGTTGTTGATGTTTGTTTGTTGTTGTTCTTTGTTTGTTTGCTGTTGTGTATTTGTTGTTGTTTGTTTTTTAATGTATGTCTGTTTGTTGTTGTTGTGTTTTGTTGTTGTTTGTTTGTTTTTGTTGTTGTTTTTTGTATGGTTGTTGTTGTTATTGTTTGTTTGTTTGTTGTTGTTTTTTGTCTGTTTGCTTGTTTGTTGTTTGTAGTTTTTGTTTGTTTGTTGTTGTTTGTTGTTGGTTTTTGTGTGGTTGTTGTTGTTTTTGTTTGTTTGTTGTTGATGTTTGTTTGTTGTTGTTTATTTGTTGTTGTTGGTTGTTTTTTGTCTGTTTGTTTGTTGTTTGTAGTTGTTTTTTGTCTGTTTGTTTGTTGTTGGTTTTTGTTTGGTTGTTGTTGCTATTGTTTGTTTGTTTGTTGTTGTAGTAGTCTTTGTTTGTTGTTTGTTTTTTTTGTTTTTTGTCTGTTTGCTTTTTGTTGTTGTTTGTTTGTTGTTGATGTTTGTTTGTTTGTTGTTGTTTGTTTGTTGTTGTTCTTTGTTTGTTTGCTGTTGTGTATTTGTTGTTGTTGTATGTTTTTTAATGTATGTCTGTTTGTTGTTGTTGTGTTTTGTTGTTCTTTGTTGTAGTTGTTTGTTTGTTGTTGTTGTTTGTTTTTGTTTGTTTGTTGTTGTTGTGTTTGTTTGTTGTACTTGTCGTTTGTTTGTTGTTGTCTGTTGTTGTTGTTTTGTGTGTTTGTTGTTGTTGTTTTGTGTGTTTGTTGTTGGTTTTTGTGTGGTTGTTGTTAATGTTTGTTTGTTTGTTGTTGTTTTTTGTCTGTTTGCTTGTTTGTTGTTGTTTGTAGTTTTTGTTTGTTTGTTGTTGTTGTTGTTTGTTGTTGGTTTTTGTGTGGTTGTTGTTGTTTTTGTTTGTTTTTTTATTGTTGTTTTTTGTCTGTTTGCTTGTTTGTTGTTTGTAGTTTTTGTTTGTTTGTTGTTGTTATTTGTTATTGTTTGTTTGTTGTTGATGTTTGTTTGTTGTTTATTTGTTGTTGTTTTTTTGTTGTGTTTTGTGTGTTTGTTGTTGTGTATTTGTTTTTGTTTAATGTTTTTTTGTTTGTATGTTTGTTTGTTGTTGTTCTGTTTTGTTGTTCTTTGTTGTATTTTGTTGTTTTTGTTGTTTGTTTGTTGTTGTTTGTTTTTGTTTGTTTGTTGTTGTTGGTTGTTTTTGTGTTTGTTTGTTGTACTTGTCTTTGTTTGTTGTTGTTGTTGTTAGTTGTTGTTGTTTTTTGTCTGTTTGTTTGTTGTTGTTTATTTTTGTTTGTTGTTGTTGTTTGTCTGTTTGTTTGTTTTTGGTTGTTGTTGTTTTTGTCTGTTTGTCGTTGGTTGTTGTTTGTTTGTTTTTGTTTGTTGTTGTTGTTTGTTTGTTGTTGTTCTTCTGTTTGTTTGTTGTTGTTGTTTTTCTTAGACAAATAGACGAAGCTTTCTGCTTTTTTGTCTACATGTGTGACGGTGTGGCACCGTCAGATGACGAGGGGGGGCCACACTGTGTTTCATTCTTTGTGTATGTATTTATTCGATGTTTAAAATGTGTTTCCTGTGACCTTCCTGTGGCCTAATGGAGAGCACCGCCCGTGGGAGGGGCGTAGGGGTTATAAGGAAGTGTAACAGGAAGTGATGGGAGCGGGGATCGAACCGCCAACCCTTCGGTCATTGGACGACCCGCTCAACCACCTGAGCCACTGTCGTTTTTGTCTGTTTGTTGTTGGTTGTTGTTTGTTTGTTTTTGTTTGTTGTTGTTGTTTGTTTGTTGTTCTTCTGTTTGTTTGTTGTTGTTGTTTTTCTTAGACAAATAGACAAAGCTTTCTGCTTTTTTGTCTACATGTGTGACGGTGTGGCACCGTCAGATGACGAGGGGGGGCCACACTGTATTTTATTCTTTGTGTATGTATTTATTCGATGTTTAAAATGTGTTTCCTGTGACCTTCCTGTGGCCTAATGGAGAGCACCGCCCGTGGTAGGGGCGTAGGGGTTATAAGGAAGTGTAACAGGAAGTGAATGGAGGAGTGACCGAGGTGACACGTGCTGGTGCGGCCCTGCGTAAAACAACTTGTGTCCTGAAATAAACACAGAACCTCCTCACCTTGGCTCCTCTGCATCCTTTCTCGGCGGGACCCCGTCACATTATGGTGTCAGAAGTGGGATCGCAGAGTGGCCACAAAAAGGTGAGGGTGCAGAGGTTTGGGGTGGAAGATCCACAGGCACAGCTCAGCGCCTCCGTTGAGGAGTACCCCATCCTCTAAGGAAGAGGGGGTGGATCCGGGTGGCTTTGGCAGTGCTTCAGGCCTGGCCAGGGGCCCGGAGAGAACCTACGGCGTCCAACTCGGTGCCAATGACGAGCGGCGGACCTCGCGGGCAGCAAGGGCGGACCGCCGGAGCACGGAGACGGCCGGAGGCGGGACGGGCACACCGCCCGTCCACTGCCGCCTACGCAGGCATTGGAGGCCTGCGCGGAGAGGGACAGGGGGCGGACCCCCGTCTACCGGGCCGTCAGCGGAGTGCTCCGGAGAGGCGCAACATCTCGCCTGGAACTTGCAGGCGGCGGCTCCGATCAGCTAGGGTGCCATCCGGAAGGAGACCAGCGGGGGTGGGTGGCCGATGGAAGGGCCTTTTGCCGGGGCTGGGAACGACCGGAGCGGGCACCGATGAGCGGATCGGAGGGGTCGCCGTCATGGAGCAGCCGCAGCCCGTGCATCCATCTGACGCGAGGACGTGGGTGGAGGAGCACGAGCCGGAGGACGGACCCGCTGATGCCTGGCCGATGGACTGCAGGGCCCCTACGTTGGATGAGGGGCGCCTGCAGAACTGTCTGGTGGTTTGGCGTGGGGCTTGCACGGCAGCGGGCTGCTGTTTTTGGATCGCCGGACATCGTCGATCCCTCAGAGGAGGGGGATGGTGTGACGGTCTGGCACCGTCAGATGACGAGGGGGGGCCACACTGTGTTTTATTCTTTGTGTATCTATTTATTTTATGCTTAAAATGTGTTTCCTGTGACCTTCCTGTGGCCTAATGGAGAGCACCGCCCGTGGGAGGGGCGTAGGGGTTATAAGGAAGTGTCACAGGAAGTGAATGGAGGAGTGACGGAGGTGACGCGTGCTGGTGCGGCCCTGCGTGAAACAACGTGTCCTGAAATAAACACAGAACCTCCTCACCTTGGCTCCTCTGCATCCTTTCTCGGCGGGACCCCGTCACACCGTGTTTTGTAATTGAATTAAAACCTGAGCTGTATTGTTAATCCTTTAGAAAAAGGGTGCTGCTCTCAAGGTGAATTTTTTTCTCCTTTAAGTCAAAACTACAAAGTGTGACTTAAAACACAGTTTGGACTTTGATTCCCAGAATGTGTTCATTTATTTATTATTCATTCCAAAAATGAGGGTCACATTTGTCTTGCGTTTGATTAAATAAAATTGCTTTCCTTAAGTGGGGGAGGGGGGGTCGGGAAAAATCGGAAGTCGAATTAAAAAAGGCCATATCGCCCAGCCCCCATTTTTGACCACAGATGGAACTGTCAAAAAGACACTCATTCATGGAGTACCTTGTATTTATAGTCTCAACTATTTAACTTTTTTGTTTGTTGTTGTTGTCTTTGTTGTTGTTTGTTGTTGTGTTTATATTTGCTTGTTGTTTGTTTTTGTTTGTTGTTGTTGTTGTTTGTTTGTTGTTGTTTGTTTTTGTTAGTTGTTGTTGGTTGTTGTTGTGTTTGTTTGTTGTACTTGTCTTTGTTTGTTGTTGTTGTTTTTTGTCTGTTTGTTTGTGTGTTGTTGGTTGTTGTTGTTTGTTATTGTTTTTATTGTTGATGTTTTTTGTTGTTTATTTGTTGTTGTTTTTTTGTTTTTTGTTTGTTTGTTGTTGTGTATTTGTTGTTGTTTTATGTTTTTTTGTTTGTATGTTTGTTTGTTGTTGTTGCGTTTTGTTGTTCTTTGTTGTTGTTGTTTTTTTGTTGTTGTTGTTTGTTTTTGTTTGTTTGTTGTTGTTGGTTGTTTTTGTGTTTGTTTGTTGTACTTGTCTTTGTTTGGTTGTTGTTGATATTGTTTGTTTGGTTGTTGTTGATATTGTTTGTTTGTTTGTTGTTGTAGTCTTTGTTTTTTGTTGTTTGTTTGTTTTTGTTTTTTGTCTGATTGCTTCTGGTTGTTGTTTGTTGTTGTTGTTTGTTATTGTTTGTTTGTTGTTGTTTTTTGTTTGTTTGCTTGTTTGTTGTTGTTGCGTTTTGTTGTTCTTTGTTGTTGTTGTTTTTTTGTTGTTTGTTTGTTGTTGTTGTTTGTTTTTGTTTGTTTGTTGTTGTTGGTTGTTTTTGTGTTTGTTTGTTGTACTTGTCTTTGTTTGTTGTTGTTGTTTGTATGTTTGTTTGTTGTTGTTGTGTTTTGTTGTTCTTTGTTGTTGTTGTTGTTTGTTTGTTGTTGTTGTTTTTGTCTGTTTGTTGTTGTTTGTTTGTTTTTGTTTGTTGTTGTTGTTTGTTTGTTGTTGTTTTTGTCTGTTTGTTGTTGTTTGTTTGTTTTTGTTTGTTGTTGTTGTTTGTTTGTTGTTGTTCTTCTGTTTGTTTGTTGTTGTTGTTTTTCTTAGACAAATAGACAAAGCTTTCTGCTTTTTTGTCTACATGTGTGACGGTGTGGCACCGTCAGATGACGAGGGGGGGCCACACTGTTTTATTCTTTGTGTATGTATTTATTCGATGTTTAAAATGTGTTTCCTGTGACCTTCCTGTGGCCTAATGGAGAGCACCGCCCGTGGGAGGGGCGTAGGGGTTATAAGGAAGTGTAACAGGAAGTGAATGGAGGAGTGACCGAGGTGACACGTGCTGGTGCGGCCCTGCGTAAAACAACTTGTGTCCTGAAATAAACACAGAACCTCCTCACCTTGGCTCCTCTGCATCCTTTCTCGGCGGGACCCCGTCACATTATGGTGTCAGAAGTGGGATCGCAGAGTGGCCACAAAAAGGTGAGGGTGCAGAGGTTTGGGGTGGAAGATCCACAGGCACAGCTCAGCGCCTCCGTTGAGGAGTACCCCATCCTCTAAGGAAGAGGGGGTGGATCCGGGTGGCTTTGGCAGTGCTTCAGGCCTGGCCAGGGGCCCGGAGAGAACCTACGGCGTCCAACTCGGTGCCAATGACGAGCGGCGGACCTCGCGGGCAGCAAGGGCGGACCGCCGGAGCACGGAGACGGCCGGAGGCGGGACGGGCACACCGCCCGTCCACTGCCGCCTACGCAGGCATTGGAGGCCTGCGCGGAGAGGGACAGGGGGCGGACCCCCGTCTACCGGGCCGTCAGCGGAGTGCTCCGGAGAGGCGCAACATCTCGCCTGGAACTTGCAGGCGGCGGCTCCGATCAGCTAGGGTGCCATCCGGAAGGAGACCAGCGGGGGTGGGTGGCCGATGGAAGGGCCTTTTGCCGGGGCTGGGAACGACCGGAGCGGGCACCGATGAGCGGATCGGAGGGGTCGCCGTCATGGAGCAGCCGCAGCCCGTGCATCCATCTGACGCGAGGACGTGGGTGGAGGAGCACGAGCCGGAGGACGGACCCGCTGATGCCTGGCCGATGGACTGCAGGGCCCCTACGTTGGATGAGGGGCGCCTGCAGAACTGTCTGGTGGTTTGGCGTGGGGCTTGCACGGCAGCGGGCTGCTGTTTTTGGATCGCCGGACATCGTCGATCCCTCAGAGGAGGGGGATGGTGTGACGGTCTGGCACCGTCAGATGACGAGGGGGGGCCACACTGTGTTTTATTCTTTGTGTATCTATTTATTTTATGCTTAAAATGTGTTTCCTGTGACCTTCCTGTGGCCTAATGGAGAGCACCGCCCGTGGGAGGGGCGTAGGGGTTATAAGGAAGTGTCACAGGAAGTGAATGGAGGAGTGACGGAGGTGACGCGTGCTGGTGCGGCCCTGCGTGAAACAACGTGTCCTGAAATAAACACAGAACCTCCTCACCTTGGCTCCTCTGCATCCTTTCTCGGCGGGACCCCGTCACACCGTGTTTTGTAATTGAATTAAAACCTGAGCTGTATTGTTAATCCTTTAGAAAAAGGGTGCTGCTCTCAAGGTGAATTTTTTTCTCCTTTAAGTCAAAACTACAAAGTGTGACTTAAAACACAGTTTGGACTTTGATTCCCAGAATGTGTTCATTTATTTATTATTCATTCCAAAAATGAGGGTCAAATTTGTCTTGCGTTTGATTAAATAAAATTGCTTTCCTTAAGTGGGGGAGGGGGGGTCGGGAAATATCGGAAGTCGAATTAAAAAAGGCCATATCGCCCAGCCCTTTTTTGACCACAGATGGAACTGTCAAAAAGACACTCATTCATGGAGTACCTTGTATTTATAGTCTCAACTATTTAACTTTTTTGTTTGTTGTTGTTGTCTTTGTTGTTGTTTGTTGTTGTGTTTATATTTGCTTGTTGTTTGTTTTTGTTTGTTTGTTGTTGTTGTTTGTTTGTTGTTGTTTGTTTTTGTTAGTTGTTGTTGGTTGTTGTGTTTGTTTGTTGTACTTGTCTTTGTTTGTTGTTGTTGTTTTTTGTCTGTTTGTTTGTGTGTTGTTGGTTGTTGTTGTTTGTTATTGTTTTTATTGTTGATGTTTTTTGTTGTTTATTTGTTGTTGTTTTTTTGTTTTTTGTTTGTTTGTTGTTGTGTATTTGTTGTTGTTTTATGTTTTTTTGTTTGTATGTTTGTTTGTTGTTGTTGCGTTTTGTTGTTCTTTGTTGTTGTTGTTTTTTTGTTGTTGTTGTTTGTTTTTGTTTGTTTGTTGTTGTTGGTTGTTTTTGTGTTTGTTTGTTGTACTTGTCTTTGTTTGGTTGTTGTTGATATTGTTTGTTTGGTTGTTGTTGATATTGTTTGTTTGTTTGTTGTTGTAGTCTTTGTTTTTTGTTGTTTGTTTGTTTTTGTTTTTTGTCTGATTGCTTCTGGTTGTTGTTTGTTGTTGTTGTTTGTTATTGTTTGTTTGTTGTTGTTTTTTGTTTGTTTGCTTGTTTGTTGTTGTTGCGTTTTGTTGTTCTTTGTTGTTGTTGTTTTTTTGTTGTTTGTTTGTTGTTGTTGTTTGTTTTTGTTTGTTTGTTGTTGTTGGTTGTTTTTGTGTTTGTTTGTTGTACTTGTCTTTGTTTGTTGTTGTTGTTTGTATGTTTGTTTGTTGTTGTTGTGTTTTGTTGTTCTTTGTTGTTGTTGTTGTTTGTTTGTTGTTGTTGTTTTTGTCTGTTTGTTGTTTGTTTGTTTTTGTTTGTTGTTGTTGTTTGTTTATTGTTGTTTTTATTTTGTTAGTTGTTGTTGGTTGTTGTTGTGTTTGTTTGTTGTACTTGTCTTTGTTTGTTGTTGTTGTTTTTTGTCTGTTTGTTTGTGTGTTGTTGGTTGTTGTTGTTTGTTATTGTTTTTATTGTTGATGTTTTTTTGTTGTTTATTTGTTGTTGTTTTTTTGTTTTTTGTTTGTTTGTTGTTGTGTATTTGTTGTTGTTTTATGTTTTTTGTTTGTATGTTTGTTTGTTGTTGTTGCGTTTTGTTGTTCTTTGTTGTTGTTTTTTTGTTGTTGTTTGTTGTTGTTGTTTGTTTTTGTATCTTTGTTGTTGTTGGTTGTTTTTGTGTTTGTTTGTTGTACTTGTCTTTGTTTGGTTGTTGTTGATATTGTTTGTTTGGTTGTTGTTGATATTGTTTGTTTGTTTGTTTGTTGTTGTAGTCTTTGTTTGTTGTTGTTTGTTTGTTTTTGTTTTTTGTCTGATTGCTTCTTGTTGTTGTTTGTTGTTGTTGTTTGTTATTGTTTGTTTGTTGTTGTTGGTTGTTTTTGTGTTTGTTTGTTGTACTTGTCTTTGTTTGGTTGTTGTTGATATTGTTTGTTTGTTTGTTTGTTGTTGTAGTCTTTGTTTGTTGTTGTTTGTTTGTTTTTGTTTTTTGTCTGATTGCTTCTTGTTGTTGTTTGTTGTTGTTGTTTGTTATTGTTTGTTTGTTGTTGTTTTTTGTTTGTTTTCTTGTTTGTTGTTGTTGCGTTTTGTTGTTCTTTGTTGTTGTTGTTTTTTTGTTATTGTTTGTTTGTTGTTGTTGTTTGTTTTTGTTTGTTTGTTAATGTTGGGTTTTTTTTGTTTGTTTGTTGTACTTGTCTTTGTTTGTTGTTGTTGTTGTTTGTATGTTTGTTTGTTGTTGTTGTGTTTTGTTGTTCTTTGTTGTTTGTTTGTTGTTGCTGTTTGTTTGTTGTTGTTGGTTGTTGATGTGTTTGTTTGTTGTTGGTTGTTGTTTTTTTTTTGTTTGTTGTTGTTGTTTTTTGTATGTTTGTTGTTGGTTGTTGTTGTTTGTTTTTGTTTGTTGTTGTTATTTTTTGTCTGTTTGCTTGTTTGTTGTTGTTTGTTTTTGTTTGTTGTTGTTTTTTGTATGTTTGTTTGTTGTTGGTTGTTGTTTGTTTTTGTTTGTTGTTGTTGTTTGTTTGTTGTTGGTTGTTCTTGTGTTTGTTTGTTGTACTTGTCTTTGTTGTTGTTGTTTTTTGTCTGTTTGTTTGTGTGTTGTTGGTTGTTGTTGTTTGTTATTGTTTTTATTGTTGATGTTTTTTTGTTGTTTATTTGTTGTTGTTTTTTGTTTTTTGTTTGTTTGTTGTTGTGTATTTGTTGTTGTTTTATGTTTTTTTGTTTGTATGTTTGTTTGTTGTTGTTGCGTTTTGTTGTTCTTTGTTGTTGTTTTTTGTTGTTGTTTGTTGTTGTTGTTTGTTTTTGTTTGTTTGTTGTTGTTGGTTGTTTTTGTGTTTGTTTGTTGTACTTGTCTTTGTTTGGTTGTTGTTGATATTGTTTGTTTGGTTGTTGTTGATATTGTTTGTTTGTTTGTTTGTTGTTGTAGTCTTTGTTTGTTTGTTTTTGTTTTTTGTCTGATTGCTTCTTGTTGTTGTTTGTTGTTGTTGTTTGTTATTGTTTGTTTGTTGTTGTTTTTTGTTTGTTTGCTTGTTTGTTGTTGTTGCGTTTTGTTGTTCTTTGTTGTTGTTGTTTTTTGTTATTGTTTGTTTGTTGTTGTTGTTTGTTTTTGTTTGTTTGTTAATGTTGGTTGTTTTTGTGTTTGTTTGTTGTACTTGTCTTTGTTTGTTGTTGTTGTTGTTTGTATGTTTGTTTGTTGTTGTTGTGTTTTGTTGTTCTTTGTTGTTTGTTTGTTGTTGCTGTTTGTTTGTTGTTGTTGGTTGTTGATGTGTTTGTTGTACTTGTCTTTGTTGTTGTTGTTTTTTGTCTGTTTGTTTGTTGTTGGTTGTTGTTTGTTTTTGTTTGTTGTTGTTGTTTTTTGTATGTTTGTTTGTTGTTGGTTGTTTTTGTTTGTTTTTGTTTGTTGTTGTTATTTTTTGTCTGTTTGTTTGTTTGTTGTTGGTTGTTGTTGTTTATTTCTGTTTGTTTTTGTTTGTTGTTGTTTGTTTGTTTGTTGTTCTTCTTCTGTTTGTTTGTTGTTGTTTTTCTTTGACAAATAGACAAAGTTTTCTGCTTTTTTGTTTACATGTTTGACGGTGTGGCACCGTCAGATGACGAGGGGGGGCCACACTGTTTTATTCTTTTACTTTTAGTTTGTTGTTGTTGTTTGTTTGTTTGTTGTTGTTGTTGTTTGTTTTTGGTTTTTGTTTGGTTGTTTTTGCTATTGTTTGTTTGTTTGTTGTTGTAGTCTTTGTTTGTTGTTGTTTGTTTGCTTCTTGTTGTTGTTTGTTGTTGTTGTTTTTTATTGTTTGTTTGTTGTTGTTTTTTGTCTGTTTGCTTGTTTGTTGTTGTTTGTAGCTTTTTTTGTTTGTTGTTGTTTGTTTGTTGTTGATGTTTGTTTGTTGTTGTTTTTTTGTTGTTTTTTGTTTGTTTGTTGTTGTGTATTTGTTGTTTTTTGTTTGTATGTTTGTTTGTTGTTGTTGTTTTTCTAAGACAAATAGACAAAGCTTCCTGCTTTTTTGTCTACATGTGTGACGGTGTGGCACCGTCAGATGACGAGGGGGGGCCACACTGTTTCATTCTTTTACATTTAGTTTGTTGTTGTTGTTTGTTGTTGTTTGTTGTTGGTTTTTGTTTGGTTGTTGTTGCTATTGTTTGTTTGTTTGTTGTTGTAGCCTATTTTTGTTGTTGTTTGTTTGCTTCTTGTTGTTGTTTGTTTTTGTTTTTTTGTTGTTGTTGGTTGTCGTTGTGTTTGTTTGTTGTACTTGTCTTTGTTTGTTGTTGTTGTTTTTTGTCTGTTTGTTTGTTTGTTGTTGTTGTTTATTTTTGTTTGTTGTTGTTGTTGTTTGTCTGTTTGTTTGTTGTTGGTTGTTGTTGTTTATTTTTGTTTGTTGTTGTTGTTGTTTGTCTGTTTGTTGTTTGTTTGTTTTTGTTTGTTGTTGTTGTTTGTTTGTTTGTTGTTGTTCTTCTGGGGCCTGTTTCAGAAAGGAGGTTAAGTGTAAACTCTGAGTGCATTAACCCTGAAATCAGGGAAACCCTGGGTTTTCCGTTTCAGAATGGGAGGTTTGTTAAACCAGAGAAAGCAGAGTAAGTCAAACCCGTTTCTGAAAGAGAGGTAACTTCTACTCGGAGTCCGTATCCATGGTTACTTATGCTGTGAACCTAACCTGGTCGGGAGCAGGTTTTATTCTCCAAACTCGAAGTTTCTGCTGGTCCCCTCCCCTTTTTAAAGACGAACGACGTATTTTTCGCTTTAACCTTCATTGCCCACATGTCCGTCACACAGAGACGGTCTAAGTGACAAGAATGGCTTGTCCTTTTTTGGAGGACCCAATAGACGAGGAGGCTGCATTAATTCATAGAGAATTATATTTACCTCGTACGAGGATTTTGAGAAGACTCGATTTCTTTTTCACTTTTAACTGCTGCCATGTTATTTAAATTCCTGCAGGATTGCATCTACGTGAAAATGAAATCAGGGACATTGAATTAGATTAATGTAACAATTATTTTTATGGAAACACAATTTTCTAGCACTGCTTACTTTCTTAATCCCGTATAAACCTATACCACTTGATCAATACAAGGGTAGTGTTGCAGTGTGTGTGTGCTGAGCGGGGTGCGAGCCACGAGAGACAAAGGGAGGGGTGATTGCAGGTGCAGATGGGGGGGGGGGGTGAGCACGGAGCAGAGGTGTGTGCGGGGAATATATTGTGTGTTCGGAGGATGGAGCACTTAGTTAAATAAAGAGGTGTCATTCCCAGAATAACTGTTTTGGAGTCATTCTTTATCCGCTCTGGAGGTTGAGGGTTTCGAACGGGAAGTGAACCCCGAATCCCTTCGGCCCTGAAGGAAATCTCCCCTGCGCTTCTGACCACTGTCGGAAAGAAGAGAGAAAAGAAAGGAGAAGCCTTCGCGCAGCGAAAGGTTCAACAGTAGACAAAAGTTCACTTTTAAAAACACAATTGCATGTATTAATATTAAACTGACCAACGTTTGCAAGAGGGGAAGGTTAACAAGAAAGTCCTCTAAACATTACCGACGTTAAAGGCATTTTTCCCCAGATTGGTTCTGTACACTATGCAGCATTTCATGCATTTACACCAGGAAAAACACTTCAAAAGTACACCTAAATATCACCATTTTTTATTTCACACCGTACGCTATTTAAAAAGTTATTACAGCCAATATTTTATAACAATGATTTAAATGCAAACTTAGGCATTAACTTGAGCAGCTATGTTTTCCTACGCTAACTGTCTCTGTTTTGCAGATGCAGTGGTGTTGCTTTTCTTCTGGAATATGTGCTCATATTCACTGTAACTCTGCAGCAGCACGTCAAGTTCAGCTGGCGAAAAATATGCAGACCTCTTTTTTTCACGGTTTCCATGGTGACTCGTGATATCTGCGCTCCATTGATAATGGCTTCTTATAGTCGCGGTGCTCACGCTCACCTCCGAATCAGTCCACTCAGAGTTGATTGACCTAACTCGGATCAGCTTCTCTGAAACAGAAAACTCAGAGTTGTTAATCTCCCGATTGACCAACTCAGAGTTCAAGTTCAACCTCAGAGTTGGTCGAACTTCCTTTCTGAAACAGGCCCCTGTTTGTTTGTTGTTGTTGTTTTTCTTAGACAAATAGACAAAGCTTTCTGCTTTTTTGTCTACATGTGTGACGGTGTGGCACCGTCAGATGACGAGGGGGGGCCACACTGTGTTTTATTCTTTGTGTATGTATTTATTCGATGTTTAAAATGTGTTTCCTGTGACCTTCCTGTGGCCTAATGGAGAGCACTGCCCGTGGTAGGGGCGTAGGGGTTATAAGGAAGTGTAACAGGAAGTGAATGGAGGAGTGACGGAGGTGACGCGTGCTGGTGCGGCCCTGCGTAAAACAACTTGTGTCCTGAAATAAACACAGAACCTCCTCACCTTGGCTCCTCTGCATCCTTTCTCGGCGGGACCCCGTCACATTACGGTGTCAGAAGTGGGATCGCAAAGGGGCCACAAAAAGGTGAGGGTGCAGAGGTTTGGGGTGGAAGATCCACAGGCACAGCTCAGCGCCTCCGTTGAGGAGTACCCCATCCTCTAAGGAAGAGGGGGTGGATCCGGGTGGCTTTGGCAGTGCTTCAGGCCTGGCCAGGGGCCCGGAGAGAACCTACGGCGTCCAACTCGGTGCCAATGACGAGCGGCGGACCTCGCGGGCAGCAAGGGCGGACCGCCGGAGCACGGAGACGGCCGGAGGCGGGACGGGCACACCGCCCGTCCACTGCCGCCTACGCAGGCATTGGAGGCCTGCGCGGAGAGGGACAGGGGGCGGACCCCCGTCTACCGGGCCGTCAGCGGAGTGCTCCGGAGAGGCGCAACATCTCGCCTGGAACTTGCAGGCGGCGGCTCCGATCAGCTAGGGTGCCATCCGGAAGGAGACCAGCGGGGGTGGGTGGCCGATGGAAGGGCCTTTTGCCGGGGCTGGGAACGACCGGAGCGGGCACCGATGAGCGGATCGGAGGGGTCGCCGTCATGGAGCAGCCGCAGCCCGTGCATCCATCTGACGCGAGGACGTGGGTGGAGGAGCACGAGCCGGAGGACGGACCCGCTGATGCCTGGCCGATGGACTGCAGGGCCCCTACGTTGGATGAGGGGCGCCTGCAGAACTGTCTGGTGGTTTGGCGTGGGGCTTGCACGGCAGCGGGCTGCTGTTTTTGGATCGCCGGACATCGTCGATCCCTCAGAGGAGGGGGATGGTGTGACGGTCTGGCACCGTCAGATGACGAGGGGGGGCCACACTGTGTTTTATTCTTTGTGTATCTATTTATTTTATGCTTAAAATGTGTTTCCTGTGACCTTCCTGTGGCCTAATGGAGAGCACCGCCCGTGGGAGGGGCGTAGGGGTTATAAGGAAGTGTCACAGGAAGTGAATGGAGGAGTGACGGAGGTGACGCGTGCTGGTGCGGCCCTGCGTGAAACAACGTGTCCTGAAATAAACACAGAACCTCCTCACCTTGGCTCCTCTGCATCCTTTCTCGGCGGGACCCCGTCACACCGTGTTTTTCAATTGAATTAAAACCTGAGCTGTATTGTTAATCCTTTAGAAAAAGGGTGCTGCTCTCAAGGTGAATTTTTTTCTCCTTTAAGTCAAAACTACAAACTGTGACTTAAAACACAGTTTGGACTTTGATTCCCAGAATGTGTTCATTTATTTATTATTCATTCCAAAAATGAGGGTCACATTTGTCTTGCGTTTGATTAAATAAAATTGCTTTCCTTAAGTGGGGGAGGGGGGGTCGGGAAAAATCGGAAGTCGAATTAAAAAAGGCCATATCGCCCAGCCCCCATTTTTGACCACAGATGGAACTGTCAAAAAGACACTCATTCATGGAGTACCTTGTATTTATAGTCTCAACTATTTAACTTTTTTGTTTGTTGTTGTTGTCTTTGTTGTTGTTTGTTGTTGTGTTTATATTTGCTTGTTGTTTGTTTTTGTTTGTTTGTTGTTGTTGTTTGTTTGTTGTTGTTTGTTTTTGTTAGTTGTTGTTGGTTGTTGTTGTGTTTGTTTGTTGTACTTGTCTTTGTTTGTTGTTGTTGTTTTTTGTCTGTTTGTTTGTGTGTTGTTGGTTGTTGTTGTTTGTTATTGTTTTTATTGTTGATGTTTTTTGTTGTTTATTTGTTGTTGTTTTTTTGTTTTTTGTTTGTTTGTTGTTGTGTATTTGTTGTTGTTTTATGTTTTTTTGTTTGTATGTTTGTTTGTTGTTGTTGCGTTTTGTTGTTCTTTGTTGTTGTTGTTTTTTTGTTGTTGTTGTTTGTTTTTGTTTGTTTGTTGTTGTTGGTTGTTTTTGTGTTTGTTTGTTGTACTTGTCTTTGTTTGTTGTTGTTTTTGTTTTTTGTCTGTTTGTTTGTTTGTTGTTGGTTGTTGTTGTTTGTTTTTGTTTGTTTGTCGTTTTGTTTGTTGTTTTTGTTGTTTGTTGTTGGTTTTTGTTTGGTTGTTAATGATATTGTTTGTTTGTTTGTTGTTGTAGTCTTTGTTTGTTGTTGTTTGTTTGTTTTTGTTTTTTGTCTGTTTGCTTCTTGTTGTTGTTTGTTGTTGTTGTTTGTTATTGTTTGTTTGTTGTTGTTTTTTGTTTGTTTGTTTGTTTGTTGTTGTTGTGTTTTGTTTTTCTTGTTGTTTGTTTGTTGTTGTTGGTTGTTGATGTGTTTGTTTGTTGTACTTGTCTTTGTTTGTTGTTGTTGTTTTTTGTCTGTTTGTTTGTTGTTGGTTGTTGTTGTTTGTTTTTGTTTGTTGTTGTTGTTTTTTGTATGTTTGTTTGTTGTTGGTTGTTGTTGTTTGTTTTTGTTTGTTGTTGTTATTTTTTGTCTGTTTGTTTGTTTGTTATTGGTTGTTGTTGTTTGTTTTTGTTTGTTTTTGTTTGTTGTTGTTTGTTTGTTTGTTGTTGTTCTTCTGTTTGTTTGTTGTTGTTTTTCTTTGACAAATAGACAAAGCTTTCTGCTTTTTTGTTTACATGTGTGACGGTGTGGCACCGTCAGATGACGAGTGGGGGCAAATCTGTTTTATTCTTTTACTTTTAGTTTGTTGTTGTTGTTTGTTTGTTGTTGTTTGTTGTTTGTTTTTGTTTGTTGTTGTTATTTTATGTCTGTTTGTTTGTTTGTTGTTGGTTGTTGTTGTTTATTTCTGTTTGTTTTTGTTTGTTGTTGTTTGTTTGTTTGTTGTTCTTCTTCTGTTTGTTTGTTGTTGTTTTTCTTTGACAAATAGACAAAGCTTTCTGCTTTTTTGTTTACATGTGTGACGGTGTGGCACCGTCAGATGACGAGGGGGGGCCACACTGTTTTATTCTTTTACTTTTAGTTTGTTGTTGTTGTTTGTTTGTTTGTTGTTGTTGTTGTTTGTTTTTGGTTTTTGTTTGGTTGTTTTTGCTATTGTTTGTTTGTTTGTTGTTGTAGTCTTTGTTTGTTGTTGTTTGTTTGCTTCTTGTTGTTGTTGTTTTTTATTGTTTGTTTGTTGTTGTTTTTTGTTTGTTTGCTTGTTTGTTGTTGTTTGTAGCTTTTTTTTGTTTGTTGTTGTTTGTTGGTTGTTGATGTTTGTTTGTTGTTGTTTTTTTGTTGTTTTTTGTTTGTTTGTTGTTGTGTATTTGTTGTTTTTTGTTTGTATGTTTGTTTGTTGTTGTTGTTTTTCTAAGACAAATAGACAAAGCTTCCTGCTTTTTTGTCTACATGTGTGACGGTGTGGCACCGTCAGATGACGAGGGGGGGCCACACTGTTTCATTCTTTTACTTTTAGTTTGTTGTTTTTGTTTGTTGTTGTTGTTGTTTGTTGTTGGTTTTTGTTTGGTTGTTGTTGTTATTGTTTGTTTGTTTGTTGTTGTAGCCTATTTTTGTTGTTGTTTGTTTGCTTCTTGTTGTTGTTTGTTTTTGTTTTTTTGTTGTTGTTGGTTGTCGTTGTGTTTGTTTGTTGTACTTGTCTTTGTTTGTTGTTGTTGTTTTTTGTCTGTTTGTTTGTTGTTGTTGTTTATTTTTGTTTGTTGTTGTTGTTGTTTGTCTGTTTGTTTGTTGTTGGTTGTTGTTGTTTATTTTTGTTTGTTGTTGTTGTTGTTTGTCTGTTTGTTGTTTGTTTGTTTTTGTTTGTTGTTGTTGTTTGTTTGTTTGTTGTTGTTCTTCTGTTTGTTTGTTGTTGTTGTTTTTCTTAGACAAATAGACAAAGCTTTCTGCTTTTTTGTCTACATGTGTGACGGTGTGGCACCGTCAGATGACGAGGGGGGGCCACACTGTGTTTTATTCTTTGTGTATGTATTTATTCGATGTTTAAAATGTGTTTCCTGTGACCTTCCTGTGGCCTAATGGAGAGCACCGCCCGTGGTAGGGGCGTAGGGGTTATAAGGAAGTGTAACAGGAAGTGAATGGAGGAGTGACGGAGGTGACGCGTGCTGGTGCGGCCCTGCGTAAAACAACTTGTGTCCTGAAATAAACACAGAACCTCCTCACCTTGGCTCCTCTGCATCCTTTCTCGGCGGGACCCCGTCACATTACGGTGTCAGAAGTGGGATCGCAAAGGTGCCACAAAAAGGTGAGGGTGCAGAGGTTTGGGGTGGAAGATCCACAGGCACAGCTCAGCGCCTCCGTTGAGGAGTACCCCATCCTCTAAGGAAGAGGGGGTGGATCCGGGTGGCTTTGGCAGTGCTTCAGGCCTGGCCAGGGGCCCGGAGAGAACCTACGGCGTCCAACTCGGTGCCAATGACGAGCGGCGGACCTCGCGGGCAGCAAGGGCGGACCGCCGGAGCACGGAGACGGCCGGAGGCGGGACGGGAACACCGCCCGTCCACTGCCGCCTACGCAGGCATTGGAGGCCTGCGCGGAGAGGGACAGGGGGCGGACCCCCGTCTACCGGGCCGTCAGCGGAGTGCTCCGGAGAGGCGCAACATCTCGCCTGGAACTTGCAGGCGGCGGCTCCGATCAGCTAGGGTGCCATCCGGAAGGAGACCAGCGGGGGTGGGTGGCCGATGGAAGGGCCTTTTGCCGGGGCTGGGAACGACCGGAGCGGGCACCGATGAGCGGATCGGAGGGGTCGCCGTCATGGAGCAGCCGCAGCCCGTGCATCCATCTGACGCGAGGACGTGGGTGGAGGAGCACGAGCCGGAGGACGGACCCGCTGATGCCTGGCCGATGGACTGCAGGGCCCCTACGTTGGATGAGGGGCGCCTGCAGAACTGTCTGGTGGTTTGGCGTGGGGCTTGCACGGCAGCGGGCTGCTGTTTTTGGATCGCCAGACATCGTCGATCCCTCAGAGGAGGGGGATGGTGTGACGGTCTGGCACCGTCAGATGACGAGGGGGGGCCACACTGTGTTTTATTCTTTGTGTATCTATTTATTTTATGCTTAAAATGTGTTTCCTGTGACCTTCCTGTGGCCTAATGGAGAGCACCGCCCGTGGGAGGGGCGTAGGGGTTATAAGGAAGTGTCACAGGAAGTGAATGGAGGAGTGACGGAGGTGACGCGTGCTGGTGCGGCCCTGCGTGAAACAACGTGTCCTGAAATAAACACAGAACCTCCTCACCTTGGCTCCTCTGCATCCTTTCTCGGCGGGACCCCGTCACACCGTGTTTTTTAATTGAATTAAAACCTGAGCTGTATTGTTAATCCTTTAGAAAAAGGGTGCTGCTCTCAAGGTGAATTTTTTTCTCCTTTAAGTCAAAACTACAAAGTGTGACTTAAAACACAGTTTGGACTTTGATTCCCAGAATGTGTTCATTTATTTATTATTCATTCCAAAAATGAGGGTCACATTTGTCTTGCGTTTGATTAAATAAAATTGCTTTCCTTAAGTGGGGGAGGGGGGGTCGGGAAAAATCGGAAGTCGAATTAAAAAAGGCCATATCGCCCAGCCCCCATTTTTGACCACAGATGGAACTGTCAAAAAGACACTCATTCATGGAGTACCTTGTATTTATAGTCTCAACTATTTAACTTTTTTGTTTGTTGTTGTTGTCTTTGTTGTTGTTTGTTGTTGTGTTTATATTTGCTTGTTGTTTGTTTTTGTTTGTTGTTGTTGTTGTTTGTTTGTTGTTGTTTGTTTTTGTTAGTTGTTGTTGGTTGTTGTTGTGTTTGTTTGTTGTACTTGTCTTTGTTTGTTGTTGTTGTTTTTTGTCTGTTTGTTTGTGTGTTGTTGGTTGTTGTTGTTTGTTATTGTTTTTATTGTTGATGTTTTTTGTTGTTTATTTGTTGTTGTTTTTTTGTTTTTTGTTTGTTTGTTGTTGTGTATTTGTTGTTGTTTTATGTTTTTTTGTTTGTATGTTTGTTTGTTGTTGTTGCGTTTTGTTGTTCTTTGTTGTTGTTGTTTTGTTGTTGTTGTTGTTTGTTTTTGTTTGTTTGTTGTTGTTGGTTGTTTTTGTGTTTGTTTGTTGTACTTGTCTTTGTTTGTTGTTGTTGTTGTTTTTTGTCTGTTTGTTTGTTTGTTGTTGGTTGTTGTTGTTTGTTTTTGTTTGTTTGTCGTTTTGTTTGTTGTTTTTGTTGTTTGTTGTTGGTTTTTGTTTGGTTGTTAATGATATTGTTTGTTTGTTTGTTGTTGTAGTCTTTGTTTGTTGTTGTTTGTTTGTTTTTGTTTTTTGTCTGTTTGCTTCTTGTTGTTGTTTGTTGTTGTTGTTTGTTATTGTTTGTTTGTTGTTGTTTTTTGTTTGTTTGTTTGTTTGTTGTTGTTGTGTTTTGTTGTTCTTGTTGTTTGTTTGTTGTTGTTGGTTGTTGATGTGTTTGTTTGTTGTACTTGTCTTTGTTTGTTGTTGTTGTTTTTTGTCTGTTTGTTTGTTGTTGGTTGTTGTTGTTTGTTTTTGTTTGTTGTTGTTGTTTTTTGTATGTTTGTTTGTTGTTGGTTGTTGTTGTTTGTTTTTGTTTGTTGTTGTTATTTTTTGTCTGTTTGTTTGTTTGTTATTGGTTGTTGTTGTTTGTTTTTGTTTGTTTTTGTTTGTTGTTGTTTGTTTGTTGTTGTTTTTCTGTTTGTTGTTGTTTTTCTTTGACAAATAGACAAAGCTTTCTGCTTTTTTGTTTACATGTGTGACGGTGTGGCACCGTCAGATGACGAGTGGGGGCAAAACTGTTTTATTCTTTTACTTTTAGTTTGTTGTTGTTGTTTGTTTGTTGTTGTTTGTTTTTGGTTTTTGTTTGGTTGTTTTTGCTATTGTTTGTTTGTTTGTTGTTGTGTATTTGTTGTTTTTTGTTTGTATGTTTGTTTGTTGTTGTTGTTTTTCTAAGACAAATAGACAAAGCTTCCTGCTTTTTTGTCTACATGTGTGACGGTGTGGCACCGTCAGATGACGAGGGGGGGCCACACTGTTTCATTCTTTTACTTTTAGTTTGTTGTTGTTGTTTGTTGTTGTTGTTGTTTGTTGTTGGTTTTTGTTTGGTTGTTTTTGCTATTGTTTGTTTGTTTGTTGTTGTAGCCAATTTTTGTTGTTGTTTGTTTGCTTCTTGTTGTTGTTTGTTGTTGTTGTTTGTTATTGTTTGTTTGTTGTTGTGTTTAGTCTGTTTGCTTGTTTGTAGTTTTTGTTTGTTTGTTGTTGTTGTGTATTTGTTGTTTTTTTGTTTGTTTGTTGTTGTGTTTTGTTGTTCTTTGTTGTTGTTGTTGGTTGTTGTTGTTTGTTTGTTGTTGTTGTTTGTTTTTGTTTTTTTGTTGTTGTTGGTTGTCGTTGTGTTTGTTTGTTGTACTTGTCTTTGTTTGTTGTTGTTGTTTTTTGTCTGTTTGTTGTTGGTTGTTGTTGTTTATTTTTGTTTGTTGTTGTTGTTGTTTGTCTGTTTGTTTGTTTGTTGTTGGTTGTTGTTGTTTGTTGTTGTTGTTTTTATAATAATAATAATAATGGATTGGATTTATCTGCGCTTTTCATGACACTCAAAGCGCTTACAGTGTGTCCATTATTAATTCACTCCTCATTCATACTTGGTGACGGTAAGCTACGGTTGTAGCCACAGCTGCCCTGGGGCAGACTGAGTGAGGCGTGGCTGCCATTTCGCGCCTACGGCCCCTCTGACCATCACCGGGAACATTCATAACATTCATGCACATTCACACACCAGTGGAGCCACACTGGAGGCAAGGAAGGTGAAGTGTCTTGCCCAAGGACACAACGACATTTTGGCTGGTGGGAGCGGGGATCGAACCGCCAACACTTCGGTCATTGGACGACCCGCTCAACCACCTGAGCCACTGTCGTTTTTGTCTGTTTGTTGTTGGTTGTTGTTTGTTTGTTTTTGTTTGTTGTTGTTGTTTGTTTGTTGTTCTTCTGTTTGTTTGTTGTTGTTGTTTTTCTTAGACAAATAGACAAAGCTTTCTGCTTTTTTGTCTACATGTGTGACGGTGTGGCACCGTCAGATGACGAGGGGGGGCCACACTGTGTTTTATTCTTTGTGTATGTATTTATTCGATGTTTAAAATGTGTTTCCTGTGACCTTCCTGTGGCCTAATGGAGAGCACCGCCCGTGGTAGGGGCGTAGGGGTTATAAGGAAGTGTAACAGGAAGTGAATGGAGGAGTGACGGAGGTGACGCGTGCTGGTGCGGCCCTGCGTAAAACAACTTGTGTCCTGAAATAAACACAGAACCTCCTCACCTTGGCTCCTCTGCATCCTTTCTCGGCGGGACCCCGTCACATTACGGTGTCAGAAGTGGGATCGCAAAGGGGCCACAAAAAGGTGAGGGTGCAGAGGTTTGGGGTGGAAGATCCACAGGCAAAGCTCAGCGCCTCCGTTGAGGAGTACCCCATCCTCTAAGGAAGAGGGGGTGGATCCGGGTGGCTTTGGCAGTGCTTCAGGCCTGGCCAGGGGCCTGGAGAGAACCTACGGCGTCCAACTCGGTGCCAATGACGAGCGGCGGACCTCGCGGGCAGCAAGGGCGGACCGCCGGAGCACGGAGATGGCCGGAGGCGGGACGGGCACACCGCCCGTCCACTGCCGCCTACGCAGGCATTGGAGGCCTGCGCGGAGAGGGACAGGGGGCGGACCCCCGTCTACCGGGCCGTCAGCGGAGTGCTCCGGAGAGGCGCAACATCTCGCCTGGAACTTGCAGGCGGCGGCTCCGATCAGCTAGGGTGCCATCCGGAAGGAGACCAGCGGGGGTGGGTGGCCGATGGAAGGGCATTTTGCCGGGGCTGGGAACGACCGGAGCGGGCACCGATGAGCGGATCGGAGGGGTCGCCGTCATGGAGCAGCCGCAGCCCGGAGGACGGACCCGCTGATGCCTGGCCGATGGACTGCAGGGCCCCTACGTTGGATGAGGGGCGCCTGCAGAACTGTCTGGTGGTTTGGCGTGGGGCTTGCACGGCAGCGGGCTGCTGTTTTTGGATCGCCGGACATCGTCGATCCCTCAGAGGAGGGGGATGGTGTGACGGTCTGGCACCGTCAGATGACGAGGGGGGGCCACACTGTGTTTTATTCTTTGTGTATCTATTTATTTTATGCTTAAAATGTGTTTCCTGTGACCTTCCTGTGGCCTAATGGAGAGCACCGCCCGTGGGAGGGGCGTAGGGGTTATAAGGAAGTGTCACAGGAAGTGAATGGAGGAGTGACGGAGGTGACGCGTGCTGGTGCGGCCCTGCGTGAAACAACGTGTCCTGAAATAAACACAGAACCTCCTCACCTTGGCTCCTCTGCATCCTTTCTCGGCGGGACCCCGTCACACCGTGTTTTGTAATTGAATTAAAACCTGAGCTGTATTGTTAATCCTTTAGAAAAAGGGTGCTGCTCTCAAGGTGAATTTTTTTCTCCTTTAAGTCAAAACTACAAAGTGTGACTTAAAACACAGTTTGGACTTTGATTCCCAGAATGTGTTCATTTATTTATTATTCATTCCAAAAATGAGGGTCACATTTGTCTTGCGTTTGATTAAATAAAATTGCTTTCCTTAAGTGGGGGAGGGGGGGTCGGGAAAAATCGGAAGTCGAATTAAAAAAGGCCATATCGCCCAGCCCTATTTTGACCACAGATGGAACTGTCAAAAAGACACTCATTCATGGAGTACCTTGTATTTATAGTCTCAACTATTTAACTTTTTTGTTTGTTGTTGTTGTCTTTGTTGTTGTTTGTTGTTGTGTTTATATTTGCTTGTTGTTTGTTTTTGTTTGTTGTTGTTGTTTGTTGTTATTTGTTTGTTGTTGTTTGTTTTTGTTGGTTGTTGTTGTGTTTGTTTGTTGTACTTGTCTTTGTTTGTTGTTGTTGTTTTTTGTCTGTTTGTTTGTGTGTTGTTGGTTGTTGTTGTTTGTTATTGTTTTTATTGTTGATGTTTTTTTGTTGTTTTTTTGTTGTTGTTTTTTGTTTTTTGTTTGTTTTTTGTTGTGTATTTGTTGTTGTTTTATGTTTTTTTGTTTGTTTGTTGTTGTTGCGTTTTGTTGTTTTTTGTTGTTGTTTTTTGTTGTTGTTTGTTATTGTTGTTTGTTTTTGTTTGTTTGTTGTTGTTGGTTGTTTTTGTGTTTGTTTGTTGTACTTGTCTTTGTTTGGTTGTTGTTGATATTGTTTGTTTGTTTGTTGTTGTAGTCTTTGTTTTTTGTTGTTTGTTTGTTTTTGTTTTTTGTCTGATTGCTTCTTATTGTTGTTTGTTGTTGTTGTTTGTTATTGTTTGTTTGTTGTTGTTTTTTGTTTGTTTGCTTGTTTGTTGTTGTTGCGTTTTGTTGTTCTTTGTTGTTGTTGTTTTTTTGTTGTTTGTTTGTTGTTGTTGTTTGTTTTTGTTTGTTTGTTGTTGTTGGTTGTTTTTGTGTTTGTTTGTTGTACTTGTCTTTGTTTGTTGTTGTTGTTTGTATGTTTGTTTGTTGTTGTTGTGTTTTGTTGTTCTTTGTTGTTGTATTTGTTTGTTTGTTGTTGTTGTTTTTGTCTGTTTGTTGTTGTTTGTTTGTTTTTGTTTGATGTTGTTGTTTGTTTGTTGTTGTTCTTCTGTTTGTTTGTTGTTGTTGTTTTTCTTAGACAAATAGACAAAGCTTTCTGCTTTTTTGTCTACATGTGTGACGGTGTGGCACCGTCAGATGACGAGGGGGGGCCACACTGTTTTATTCTTTGTGTATGTATTTATTCGATGTTTAAAATGTGTTTCCTGTGACCTTCCTGTGGCCTAATGGAGAGCACCGCCCGTGGGAGGGGCGTAGGGGTTATAAGGAAGTGTAACAGGAAGTGAATGGAGGAGTGACGGAGGTGACGCGTGCTGGTGCGGCCCTGCGTAAAACAACTTGTGTCCTGAAATAAACACAGAACCTCCTCACCTTGGCTCCTCTGCATCCTTTCTCGGCGGGACCCGGTCACATTATGGTGTCAGAAGTGGGATCGCAGAGTGGCCACAAAAAGGTGAGGGTGCAGAGGTTTGGGGTGGAAGATCCACAGGCACAGCTCAGCGCCTCCGTTGAGGAGTACCCCATCCTCTAAGGAAGAGGGGGTGGATCCGGGTGGCTTTGGCAGTGCTTCAGGCCTGGCCAGGGGCCCGGAGAGAACCTACGGCGTCCAACTCGGTGCCAATGACGAGCGGCGGACCTCGCGGGCAGCAAGGGCGGACCGCCGGAGCACGGAGACGGCCGGAGGCGGGACGGGCACACCGCCCGTCCACTGCCGCCTACGCAGGCATTGGAGGCCTGCGCGGAGAGGGACAGGGGGCGGACCCCCGTCTACCGGGTCGTCAGCGGAGTGCTCCGGAGAGGCGCAACATCTCGCCTGGAACTTGCAGGCGGCGGCTCCGATCAGCTAGGGTGCCATCCGGAAGGAGACCAGCGGGGGTGGGTGGCCGATGGAAGGGCCTTTTGCCGGGGCTGGGAACGACCGGAGCGGGCACCGATGAGCGGATCGGAGGGGTCGCCGTCATGGAGCAGCCGCAGCCCGTGCATCCATCTGACGCGAGGACGTGGGTGGAGGAGCACGAGCCGGAGGACGGACCCGCTGATGCCTGGCCGATGGACTGCAGGGCCCCTACGTTGGATGAGGGGCGCCTGCAGAACTGTCTGGTGGTTTGGCGTGGGGCTTGCACGGCAGCGGGCTGCTGTTTTTGGATCGCCGGACATCGTCGATCCCTCAGAGGAGGGGGATGGTGTGACGGTCTGGCACCGTCAGATGACGAGGGGGGGCCACACTGTGTTTTATTCTTTGTGTATCTATTTATTTTATGCTTAAAATGTGTTTCCTGTGACCTTCCTGTGGCCTAATGGAGAGCACCGCCCGTGGGAGGGGCGTAGGGGTTATAAGGAAGTGTCACAGGAAGTGAATGGAGGAGTGACGGAGGTGACGCGTGCTGGTGCGGCCCTGCGTGAAACAACGTGTCCTGAAATAAACACAGAACCTCCTCACCTTGGCTCCTCTGCATCCTTTCTCGGCGGGACCCCGTCACACCGTGTTTTGTAATTGAATTAAAACCTGAGCTGTATTGTTAATCCTTTAGAAAAAGGGTGCTGCTCTCAAGGTGAATTTTTTTCTCCTTTAAGTCAAAACTACAAAGTGTGACTTAAAACACAGTTTGGACTTTGATTCCCAGAATGTGTTCATTTATTTATTATTCATTCCAAAAATGAGGGTCACATTTGTCTTGCGTTTGATTAAATAAAATTGCTTTCCTTAAGTGGGGGAGGGGGGGTCGGGAAAAATCGGAAGTCGAATTAAAAAAGGCCAAATCGCCCAGCCCTTTTTTGACCACAGATGGAACTGTCAAAAAGACACTCATTCATGGAGTACCTTGTATTTATAGTCTCAACTATTTAACTTTTTTGTTTGTTGTTGTTGTCTTTGTTGTTGTTTGTTGTTGTGTTTATATTTGCTTGTTGTTTGTTTTTGTTTGTTGTTGTTGTTTGTTTGTTGTTGTTTGTTTTTGTTAGTTGTTGTTGGTTGTTGTTGTGTTTGTTTGTTGTACTTGTCTTTGTTTGTTGTTGTTGTTTTTTGTCTGTTTGTTTGTGTGTTGTTGGTTGTTGTTGTTTGTTATTGTTTTTATTGTTGATGTTTTTTTGTTGTTTATTTGTTGTTGTTTTTTTGTTTTTTGTTTGTTTGTTGTTGTGTATTTGTTGTTGTTTTATGTTTTTTTGTTTGTATGTTTGTTTGTTGTTGTTGCGTTTTGTTGTTCTTTGTTGTTGTTTGTTGTTGTTGTTTGTTTTTGTTTGTTTGTTGTTGTTGGTTGTTTTTGTGTTTGTTTGTTGTACTTGTCTTTGTTTGGTTGTTGTTGATATTGTTTGTTTGGTTGTTGTTGATATTGTTTGTTTGTTTGTTTGTTGTTGTAGTCTTTGTTTGTTGTTGTTTGTTTGTTTTTGTTTTTTTGTCTGATTGCTTCTTGTTGTTGTTTGTTGTTGTTGTTTGTTATTGTTTTTTTGTTGTTGTTGGTTGTTTTTGTGTTTGTTTGTTGTACTTGTCTTTGTTTGGTTGTTGTTGATATTGTTTGTTTGGTTGTTGTTGATATTGTTTGTTTGTTTGTTTGTTGTTGTAGTCTTTGTTTGTTGTTGTTTGTTTGTTTTTGTTTTTTGTCTGATTGCTTCTTGTTGTTGTTTGTTGTTGTTGTTTGTTATTGTTTGTTTGTTGTTGTTTTTTGTTATTGTTTGTTTGTTGTTGTTGTTTGTTTTTGTTTGTTTGTTAATATTGGTTGTTTTTGTGTTTGTTTGTTGTACTTGTCTTTGTTTGTTGTTGTTGTTGTTTGTATGTTTGTTTGTTGTTGTTGTGTTTTGTTGTTCTTTGTTGTTTGTTTGTTGTTATTGTTTGTTTGTTGTTGTTGGTTGTTGATGTGTTTGTTTGTTGTACTTGTCTTTGTTGTTGTTGTTTTTTGTATGTTTGTTTGTTGTTGGTTGTTGTTTGTCTTTGTTTGTTGTTGTTGTTTTTTGTATGTTTGTTTGTTGTTGGTTGTTGTTGTTTGTTTTTGTTTGTTGTTGTTATTTTTTGTCTGTTTGTTTGTTTGTTGTTGTTTGTTTTTGTTTGTTGTTGTTGTTTGTTTGTTGTTGTTTGTTTTTGTTAGTTGTTGTTGGTTGTTGTTGTGTTTGTTTGTTGTACTTGTCTTTGTTTGTTGTTGTTGTTTTTTGTCTGTTTGTTTGTGTGTTGTTGGTTGTTGTTGTTCGTTATTGTTTTTATTGTTGATGTTTTTTTGTTGTTTATTTGTTGTTGTTTTTTTGTTTTTTGTTTGTTTGTTGTTGTGTATTTGTTGTTGTTTTATGTTTTTTTGTTTGTATGTTTGTTTGTTGTTGTTGCGTTTTGTTGTTCTTTGTTGTTGTTTGTTGTTGTTGTTTGTTTTTGTTTGTTTGTTGTTGTTGGTTGTTTTTGTGTTTGTTTGTTGTACTTGTCTTTGTTTGGTTGTTGTTGATATTGTTTGTTTGGTTGTTGTTGATATTGTTTGTTTGTTTGTTTGTTGTTGTAGTCTTTGTTTGTTGTTGTTTGTTTGTTTTTGTTTTTTGTCTGATTGCTTCTTGTTGTTGTTTGTTGTTGTTGTTTGTTATTGTTTTTTTGTTGTTGTTGGTTGTTTTTGTGTTTGTTTGTTGTACTTGTCTTTGTTTGGTTGTTGTTGATATTGTTTGTTTGGTTGTTGTTGATATTGTTTGTTTGTTTGTTTGTTGTTGTAGTCTTTGTTTGTTGTTGTTTGTTTGTTTTTGTTTTTTGTCTGATTGCTTCTTGTTGTTGTTTGTTGTTGTTGTTTGTTATTGTTTGTTTGTTGTTGTTTTTTGTTTGTTTGCTTGTTTGTTGTTGTTGCGTTTTGTTGTTCTTTGTTGTTGTTGTTTTTTGTTATTGTTTGTTTGTTGTTGTTGTTTGTTTTTGTTTGTTTGTTAATATTGGTTGTTTTTGTGTTTGTTTGTTGTACTTGTCTTTGTTTGTTGTTGTTGTTGTTTGTATGTTTGTTTGTTGTTGTTGTGTTTTGTTGTTCTTTGTTGTTTGTTTGTTGTTGCTGTTTGTTTGTTGTTGTTGGTTGTTGATGTGTTTGTTTGTTGTACTTGTCTTTGTTGTTGTTGTTTTTTGTCTGTTTGTTTGTTGTTGGTTGTTGTTTGTCTTTGTTTGTTGTTGTTGTTTTTTGTATGTTTGTTTGTTGTTGGTTGTTGTTGTTTGTTTTTGTTGTTGTTATTTTTTGTCTGTTTGTTTGTTTGTTGTTGTTTGTTTTTGTTTGTTGTTGTTGTTTGTTTGTTGTTGTTTGTTTTTGTTAGTTGTTGTTGGTTGTTGTTGTGTTTGTTTGTTGTACTTGTCTTTGTTTGTTGTTGTTGTTTTTTGTCTGTTTGTTTGTGTGTTGTTGGTTGTTGTTGTTTGTTATTGTTTTTATTGTTGATGTTTTTTTGTTGTTTATTTGTTGTTGTTTTTTGTTTTTTGTTTGTTTGTTGTTGTGTATTTGTTGTTGTTTTATGTTTTTTTGTTTTTATGTTTGTTTGTTGTTGTTGCGTTTTGTTGTTCTTTGTTGTTGTTTTTTTGTTGTTGTTTGTTGTTGTTGTTTGTTTTTGTTTGTTTGTTGTTGTTGGTTGTTTTTGTGTTTGTTTGTTGTACTTGTCTTTGTTTGGTTGTTGTTGATATTGTTTGTTTGGTTGTTGTTGATATTGTTTGTTTGTTTGTTTGTTGTTGTAGTCTTTGTTTGTTGTTGTTTGTTTGTTTTTGTTTTTTGTCTGATTGCTTCTTGTTGTTGTTTGTTGTTGTTGTTTGTTATTGTTTGTTTGTTGTTGTTTTTTGTTTGTTTGCTTGTTTGTTGTTGTTGCGTTTTGTTGTTCTTTGTTGTTGTTGTTTTTTGTTATTGTTTGTTTGTTGTTGTTGTTTGTTTTTGTTTGTTTGTTAGTGTTGGTTGTTTTTGTGTTTGTTTGTTGTACTTGTCTTTGTTTGTTGTTGTTGTTGTTTGTATGTTTGTTTGTTATTGTTGTGTTTTGTTGTTCTTTGTTGTTTGTTTGTTGTTGCTGTTTGTTTGTTGTTGTTGGTTGTTGATGTGTTTGTTGTACTTGTCTTTGTTGTTGTTGTTTTTTGTCTGTTTGTTTGTTGTTGGTTGTTGTTTGTTTTTGTTTGTTGTTGTTGTTTTTTGTATGTTTGTTTGTTGTTGGTTGTTGTTGTTTGTTTTTGTTTGTTGTTGTTATTTTTTGTCTGTTTGTTTGTTTGTTGTTGGTTGTTGTTTGTTTTTGTTTGTTGTTGTTGTTTTTTTGTATGTTTGTTTGTTGTTGTTTGTTGTTTGTTTTTGTTTGTTGTTGTTATTTTTTGTCTGTTTGTTTGTTTGTTGTTGGTTGTTGTTGTTTATTTCTGTTTGTTTTTGTTTGTTGTTGTTTGTTTGTTTGTTGTTCTTCTTCTGTTTGTTTGTTGTTGTTTTTCTTTGACAAATAGACAAAGCTTTCTGCTTTTTTGTTTACATGTGTGACGGTGTGGCACCGTCAGATGACGAGGGGGGGCCACACTGTTTTATTCTTTTACTTTTAGTTTGTTGTTGTTGTTTGTTTGTTTGTTGTTGTTGTTGTTTGTTTTTGGTTTTTGTTTGGTTGTTTTTGCTATTGTTTGTTTGTTTGTTGTTGTTTGTTTGCTTCTTGTTGTTGTTTGTTGTTGTTGTTTTTTATTGTTTGTTTGTTGTTGTTTTTTGTCTGTTTGCTTGTTTGTTGTTGTTTGTAGCTTTTTTTGTTTGTTGTTGTTTGTTTGTTGTTGTTTGTTTGTTGTTGTTTTTTTGTTTGTATGTTTGTTTGTTGTTGTTGTTTTTCTAAGACAAATAGACAAAGCTTCCTGCTTTTTTGTCTACATGTGTGACGGTGTGGCACCGTCAGATGACGAGGGGGGGCCACACTGTTTCATTCTTTTACTTTTAGTTTGTTGTTTTTGTTTGTTGTTGTTGTTGTTTGTTGTTGGTTTTTGTTTGGTTGTTGTTGCTATTGTTTGTTTGTTTGTTGTTGTAGCCTATTTTTGTTGTTGTTTGTTTGCTTCTTGTTGTTGTTTGTTTTTGTTTTTTTGTTGTTGTTGGTTGTCGTTGTGTTTGTTTGTTGTACTTGTCTTTGTTTGTTGTTGTTGTTTTTTGTCTGTTTGTTTGTTGTTGTTGTTTATTTTTGTTTGTTGTTGTTGTTGTTTGTCTGTTTGTTTGTTGTTGGTTGTTGTTGTTTATTTTTGTTTGTTGTTGTTGTTGTTTGTCTGTTTGTTGTTTGTTTGTTTTTGTTTGTTGTTGTTGTTTGTTTGTTTGTTGTTGTTCTTCTGTTTGTTTGTTGTTGTTGTTTT
This sequence comes from Oryzias latipes, assembly GCF_053564925.1. Lineage (NCBI taxonomy): Eukaryota > Metazoa > Chordata > Actinopteri > Beloniformes > Adrianichthyidae > Oryzias > Oryzias latipes. Next base: position 12,208,902 of record NC_136237.1, on the reverse strand, counting down.
TCTTAGACAAATAGACAAAGCTTTCTGCTTTTTTGTCTACATGTGTGACGGTGTGGCACCGTCAGATGACGAGGGGGGGCCACACTGTGTTTTATTCTTTGTGTACGTATTTTTTCGATGTTTACGGACCCGCTGATGCCTGGCCGATGGACTGCAGGGCCCCTACGTTGGATGAGGGGCGCCTGCAGAACTGTCTGGTGGTTTGGCGTGGGGCTTGCACGGCAGTGGGCTGCTGTTTTTGGATCGCCAGACATCGTCGATCCCTCAGAGGAGGGGGATGGTGTGACGGTCTGGCACCATCAGATGACGAGGGGGGGCCACACTGTGTTTTATTCTTTGTGTATCTATTTATTTTATGCTTAAAATGTGTTTCCTGTGACCTTCCTGTGGCCTAATGGAGAGCACCGCCCGTGGGAGGGGCGTAGGGGTTATAAGGAAGTGTCACAGGAAGTGAATGGAGGAGTGACGGAGGTGACGCGTGCTGGTGCGGCCCTGCGTGAAACGTGTCCTGAAATAAACACAGAACCTCCTCACCTTGGCTCCTCTGCATCCTTTCTCGGCGGGACCCTGTCACACCGTGTTTTTTAATTGAATTAAAACCTGAGCTGTATTGTTAATCCTTTAGAAAAAGGGTGCTGCTCTCAAGGTGAATTTTTTTCTCCTTTAAGTCAAAACTACAAACTGTGACTTAAAACACAGTTTGGACTTTGATTCCCAGAATGTGTTCATTTATTTATTATTCATTCCAAAAATGAGGGTCACATGTTTGATTAAATAAAATTGCTTTCCTTAAGTGGGGGAGGGGGGGTCGGGAAAAATCGGAAGTCGAATTAAAAAAGGCCATATCGCCCAGCCCCCATTTTTGACCACAGATGGAACTGTCAAAAAGACACTCATTCATGGAGTACCTTGTATTTATAGTCTCAACTATTTAACTTTTTTGTTTGTTGTTGTTGTCTTTGTTGTTGTTTGTTGTTGTGTTTATATTTGCTTGTTGTTTGTTTTTGTTTGTTTGTTGTTGTTTGTTTTTGTTAGTTGTTGTTGGTTGTTGTTGTGTTTGTTTGTTGTACTTGTCTTTGTTTGTTGTTGTTGTTTTTTGTCTGTTTGTTTGTGTGTTGTTGGTTGTTGTTGTTTGTTATTGTTTTTATTGTTGATGTTTTTTGTTGTGTATTTGTTGTTGTTTTATGTTTTTTTGTTTGTATGTTTGTTTGTTGTTGTTGCGTTTTGTTGTTCTTTGTTGTTGTTGTTTTTTTGTTGTTGTTGTTTGTTTTTGTTTGTTTGTTGTTGTTGGTTGTTTATGTGTTTGTTTGTTGTACTTGTCTTTGTTTGTTGTTGTTGTTTTTTGTCTGTTTGTTTGTTTGTTTGTTGTTGGTTGTTGTTGTTTGTTTTTGTTTGTTTGTCGTTTTGTTTGTTGTTTTTGTTGTTTGTTGTTGGTTTTTGTTTGGTTGTTAATGATATTGTTTGTTTGTTTGTTGTTGTAGTCTTTGTTTGTTGTTGTTTGTTTGTTTTTGTTTTTTGTCTGTTTGCTTCTTGTTGTTGTTTGTTGTTGTTGTTTGTTATTGTTTGTTTGTTGTTGTTTTTTGTTTGTTTGTTTGTTTGTTGTTGTTGTGTTTTGTTGTTCTTGTTGTTTGTTTGTTGTTGTTGGTTGTTGATGTGTTTGTTTGTTGTACTTGTCTTTGTTTGTTGTTGTTGTTTTTTGTCTGTTTGTTTGTTGTTGGTTGTTGTTGTTTGTTTTTGTTTGTTGTTGTTGTTTTTTGTATGTTTGTTTGTTGTTGGTTGTTGTTGTTTGTTTCTGTTTGTTGTTGTTATTTTTTGTCTGTTTGTTTGTTTGTTATTGGTTGTTGTTGTTTGTTTTTGTTTGTTTTTGTTTGTTGTTGTTTGTTTGTTTGTTGTTGTTCTTCTGTTTGTTTGTTGTTGTTTTTCTTTGACAAATAGACAAAGCTTTCTGCTTTTTTGTTTACATGTGTGACGGTGTGGCACCGTCAGATGACGAGTGGGGGCAAAACTGTTTTATTCTTTTACTTTTAGTTTGTTGTTGTTGTTTGTTTGTTGTTGTTTGTTGTTTGTTTTTGTTTGTTGTTGTTATTTTTTGTCTGTTTGTTTGTTTGTTGTTGGTTGTTGTTTATTTCTGTTTGTTTTTGTTTGTTGTTGTTTGTTTTTGTTTGTTGTTCTTCTTCTGTTTGTTTGTTGTTGTTTTTCTTTGACAAATAGACAAAGCTTTCTGCTTTTTTGTTTACATGTGTGACGGTGTGGCACCGTCAGATGACGAGGGGGGGCCACACTGTTTTATTCTTTTACTTTTAGTTTGTTGTTGTTGTTTGTTTGTTTGTTGTTGTTGTTTGTTTTTGGTTTTTGTTTGGTTGTTTTTGCTATTGTTTGTTTGTTTGTTGTTGTAGTCTTTGTTTGTTGTTGTTTGTTTGCTTCTTGTTGTTGTTTGTTGTTGTTGTTTTTTATTGTTTGTTTGTTGTTGTTTTTTGTCTGTTTGCTTGTTTGTTGTTGTTTGTAGCTTTTTTTTGTTTGTTGTTGTTTGTTTGTTGTTGATGTTTGTTTGTTGTTGTTTTTTTGTTGTTTTTTGTTTGTTTGTTGTTGTGTATTTGTTGTTTTTTGTTTGTATGTTTGTTTGTTGTTGTTGTTTTTCTAAGACAAATAGACAAAGCTTCCTGCTTTTTTGTCTACATGTGTGACGGTGTGGCACCGTCAGATGACGAGGGGGGGCCACACTGTTTCATTCTTTTACTTTTAGTTTGTTGTTTTTGTTTGTTGTTGTTGTTGTTTGTTGTTGGTTTTTGTTTGGTTGTTGTTGCTATTGTTTGTTTGTTTGTTGTTGTAGCCTATTTTTGTTGTTGTTTGTTTGCTTCTTGTTGTTGTTTGTTTTTGTTTTTTTGTTGTTGTTGGTTGTCGTTGTGTTTGTTTGTTGTACTTGTCTTTGTTTGTTGTTGTTGTTTTTTGTCTGTTTGTTTGTTTGTTGTTGTTGTTTATTTTTGTTTGTTGTTGTTGTTGTTGTTTATTTTTGTTTGTTGTTGTTGTTGTTTGTCTGTTTGTTGTTTGTTTGTTTTTGTTTGTTGTTGTTGTTTGTTTGTTTGTTGTTGTTCTTCTGTTTGTTTGTTGTTGTTGTTTTTCTTAGACAAATAGACAAAGCTTTCTGCTTTTTTGTCTACATGTGTGACGGTGTGGCACCGTCAGATGACGAGGGGGGGCCACACTGTGTTTTATTCTTTGTGTACGTATTTATTCGATGTTTAAAATGTGTTTCCTGTGACCTTCCTGTGGCCTAATGGAGAGCACCGCCCGTGGTAGGGGCGTAGGGGTTATAAGGAAGTGTAACAGGAAGTGAATGGAGGAGTGACGGAGGTGACGCGTGCTGGTGCGGCCCTGCGTAAAACAACTTGTGTCCTGAAATAAACACAGAACCTCCTCACCTTGGCTCCTCTGCATCCTTTCTCGGCGGGACCCCGTCACATTACGGTGTCAGAAGTGGGATCGCAAAGGGGCCACAAAAAGGTGAGGGTGCAGAGGTTTGGGGTGGAAGATCCACAGGCACAGCTCAGCGCCTCCGTTGAGGAGTACCCCATCCTCTAAGGAAGAGGGGGTGGATCCGGGTGGCTTTGGCAGTGCTTCAGGCCTGGCCAGGGGCCCGGAGAGAACCTACGGCGTCCACCTCGGTGCCAATGACGAGCGGCGGACCTCGCGGGCAGCAAGGGCGGACCGCCGGAGCACGGAGACGGCCGGAGGCGGGACGGGCACACCGCCCGTCCACTGCCGCCTACGCAGGCATTGGAGGCCTGCGCGGAGAGGGACAGGGGGCGGACCCCCGTCTACCGGGCCGTCAGCGGAGTGCTCCGGAGAGGCGCAACATCTCGCCTGGAACTTGCAGGCGGCGGCTCCGATCAGCTAGGGTGCCATCCGGAAGGAGACCAGCGGGGGTGGGTGGCCGATGGAAGGGCCTTTTGCCGGGGCTGGGAACGACCGGAGCGGGCACCGATGAGCGGATCGGAGGGGTCGCCGTCATGGAGCAGCCGCAGCCCGTGCATCCATCTGACGCGAGGACGTGGGTGGAGGAGCACGAGCCGGAGGACGGACCCGCTGATGCCTGGCCGATGGACTGCAGGGCCCCTACGTTGGATGAGGGGCGCCTGCAGAACTGTCTGGTGGTTTGGCGTGGGGCTTGCACGGCAGCGGGCTGCTGTTTTTGGATCGCCGGACATCGTCGATCCCTCAGAGGAGGGGGATGGTGTGACGGTCTGGCATCGTCAGATGACGAGGGGGGGCCACACTGTGTTTTATTCTTTGTGTATCTATTTATTTTATGCTTAAAATGTGTTTCCTGTGACCTTCCTGTGGCCTAATGGAGAGCACCGCCCGTGGGAGGGGCGTAGGGGTTATAAGGAAGTGTCACAGGAAGTGAATGGAGGAGTGACGGAGGTGACGCGTGCTGGTGCGGCCCTGCGTGAAACAACGTGTCCTGAAATAAACACAGAACCTCCTCACCTTGGCTCCTCTGCATCCTTTCTCGGCGGGACCCTGTCACACCGTGTTTTTTAATTGAATTAAAACCTGAGCTGTATTGTTAATCCTTTAGAAAAAGGGTGCTGCTCTCAAGGTGAATTTTTTTCTCCTTTAAGTCAAAACTACAAACTGTGACTTAAAACACAGTTTGGACTTTGATTCCCAGAATGTGTTCATTTATTTATTATTCATTCCAAAAATGAGGGTCACATGTTTGATTAAATAAAATTGCTTTCCTTAAGTGGGGGAGGGGGGGTCGGGAAAAATCGGAAGTCGAATTAAAAAAGGCCATATCGCCCAGCCCCCATTTTTGACCACAGATGGAACTGTCAAAAAGACACTCATTCATGGAGTACCTTGTATTTATAGTCTCAACTATTTAACTTTTTTGTTTGTTGTTGTTGTCTTTGTTGTTGTTTGTAGTTGTGTTTATATTTGCTTGTTGTTTGTTTTTGTTTGTTGTTGTTGTTGTTTGTTTGTTGTTGTTTGTTTTTGTTAGTTGTTGTTGGTTGTTGTTGTGTTTGTTTGTTGTACTTGTCTTTGTTTGTTCTTGTTGTTTTTTGTCTGTTTGTTTGTGTGTTGTTGGTTGTTGTTGTTTGTTATTGTTTTTATTGTTGATGTTTTTTGTTGTGTATTTGTTGTTGTTTTATGTTTTTTTGTTTGTATGTTTGTTTGTTGTTGTTGCGTTTTGTTGTTCTTTGTTGTTGTTGTTTTTTTGTTGTTGTTGTTTGTTTTTGTTTGTTTGTTGTTGTTGGTTGTTTTTGTGTTTGTTTGTTGTACTTGTCTTTGTTTGTTGTTGTTGTTGTTTTTTGTCTGTTTGTTTGTTTGTTTGTTGTTGGTTGTTGTTGTTTGTTTTTGTTTGTTTGTCGTTTTGTTTGTTGTTTTTGTTGTTTGTTGTTGGTTTTTGTTTGGTTGTTAATGATATTGTTTGTTTGTTTGTTGTTGTAGTCTTTGTTTGTTGTTGTTTGTTTGTTTTTGTTTTTTGTCTGTTTGCTTCTTGTTGTTGTTTGTTGTTGTTGTTTGTTATTGTTTGTTTGTTGTTGTTTTTTGTTTGTTTGTTTGTTTGTTGTTGTTGTGTTTTGTTGTTCTTGTTGTTTGTTTGTTGTTGTTGGTTGTTGATGTGTTTGTTTGTTGTACTTGTCTTTGTTTGTTGTTGTTGTTTTTTGTCTGTTTGTTTGTTGTTTTTGTTGTTTGTTGTTGGTTTTTGTTTGGTTGTTAATGATATTGTTTGTTTGTTTGTTGTTGTAGTCTTTGTTTGTTGTTGTTGTTTGTTTGTTTTTGTTTTTTGTCTGTTTGCTTCTTGTTGTTGTTTGTTGTTGTTGTTTGTTATTGTTTGTTTGTTGTTGTTTTTTGTTTGTTTGTTTGTTTGTTGTTGTTGTGTTTTGTTGTTCTTGTTGTTTGTTTGTTGTTGTTGGTTGTTGATGTGTTTGTTTGTTGTACTTGTCTTTGTTTGTTGTTGTTGTTTTTTGTCTGTTTGTTTGTTGTTGGTTGTTGTTGTTTGTTTTTGTTTGTTGTTGTTGCTTTTTGTATGTTTGTTTGTTGTTGGTTGTTGTTGTTTGTTTTTGTTTGTTGTTGTTATTTTTTGTCTGTTTGTTTGTTTGTTATTGGTTGTTGTTGTTTGTTTTTGTTTGTTGTTGTTGTTGTTTGTTTGTTGTTGTTTGTTTTTGTTAGTTGTTGTTGGTTGTTGTTGTGTTTGTTTGTTGTACTTGTCTTTGTTTGTTCTTGTTGTTTTTTGTCTGTTTGTTTGTGTGTTGTTGGTTGTTGTTGTTTGTTATTGTTTTTATTGTTGATGTTTTTTGTTGTGTATTTGTTGTTGTTTTATGTTTTTTTGTTTGTATGTTTGTTTGTTGTTGTTGCGTTTTGTTGTTCTTTGTTGTTGTTGTTTTTTTGTTGTTGTTGTTTGTTTTTGTTTGTTTGTTGTTGTTGGTTGTTTTTGTGTTTGTTTGTTGTACTTGTCTTTGTTTGTTGTTGTTGTTGTTTTTTGTCTGTTTGTTTGTTTGTTTGTTGTTGGTTGTTGTTGTTTGTTTTTGTTTGTTTGTCGTTTTGTTTGTTGTTTTTGTTGTTTGTTGTTGGTTTTTGTTTGGTTGTTAATGATATTGTTTGTTTGTTTGTTGTTGTAGTCTTTGTTTGTTGTTGTTTGTTTGTTTTTGTTTTTTGTCTGTTTGCTTCTTGTTGTTGTTTGTTGTTGTTGTTTGTTATTGTTTGTTTGTTGTTGTTTTTTGTTTGTTTGTTTGTTTGTTGTTGTTGTGTTTTGTTGTTCTTGTTGTTTGTTTGTTGTTGTTGGTTGTTGATGTGTTTGTTTGTTGTACTTGTCTTTGTTTGTTGTTGTTGTTTTTTGTCTGTTTGTTTGTTGTTGGTTGTTGTTGTTTGTTTTTGTTTGTTGTTGTTGCTTTTTGTATGTTTGTTTGTTGTTGGTTGTTGTTGTTTGTTTTTGTTTGTTGTTGTTATTTTTTGTCTGTTTGTTTGTTTGTTATTGGTTGTTGTTGTTTGTTTTTGTTTGTTTTTGTTTGTTGTTGTTTGTTTGTTTGTTGTTGTTCTTCTGTTTGTTTGTTGTTGTTTTTCTTTGACAAATAGACAAAGCTTTCTGCTTTTTTGTTTACATGTGTGACGGTGTGGCACCGTCAGATGACGAGTGGGGGCAAAACTGTTTTATTCTTTTACTTTTAGTTTGTTGTTGTTGTTTGTTTGTTGTTGTTTGTTGTTTGTTTTTGTTTGTTGTTGTTATTTTTTGTCTGTTTGTTTGTTTGTTGTTGGTTGTTGTTGTTTATTTCTGTTTGTTTTTGTTTGTTGTTGTTCTTCTTCTGTTTGTTTGTTGTTGTTTTTCTTTGACAAATAGACAAAGCTTTCTGCTTTTTTGTTTACATGTGTGACGATGTGGCACCGTCAGATGACGAGGGGGGGCCACACTGTTTTATTCTTTTACTTTTAGTTTGTTGTTGTTGTTTGTTTGTTTGTTGTTGTTGTTGTTTGTTTTTGGTTTTTGTTTGGTTGTTTTTGCTATTGTTTGTTTGTTTGTTGTTGTAGTCTTTGTTTGTTGTTGTTTGTTTGCTTCTTGTTGTTGTTTGTTGTTGTTGTTTTTTATTGTTTGTTTGTTGTTGTTTTTTGTCTGTTTGCTTGTTTGTTGTTGTTTGTAGCTTTTTTTTGTTTGTTGTTGTTTGTTTGTTGTTGATGTTTGTTTGTTGTTGTTTTTTTGTTGTTTTTTGTTTGTTTGTTGTTGTGTATTTGTTGTTTTTTGTTTGTATGTTTGTTTGTTGTTGTTGTTTTTCTAAGACAAATAGACAAAGCTTCCTGCTTTTTTGTCTACATGTGTGACGGTGTGGCACCGTCAGATGACGAGGGGGGGCCACACTGTTTCATTCTTTTACTTTTAGTTTGTTGTTTTTGTTTGTTGTTGTTGTTGTTTGTTGTTGGTTTTTGTTTGGTTGTTGTTGCTATTGTTTGTTTGTTTGTTGTTGTAGCCTATTTTTGTTGTTGTTTGTTTGCTTCTTGTTGTTGTTTGTTTTTGTTTTTTTGTTGTTGTTGGTTGTCGTTGTGTTTGTTTGTTGTACTTGTCTTTGTTTGTTGTTGTTGTTTTTTGTCTGTTTGTTTGTTTGTTGTTGTTGTTTATTTTTGTTTGTTGTTGTTGTTGTTGTTGTTTATTTTTGTTTGTTGTTGTTGTTGTTTGTCTGTTTGTTGTTGTTGTTTGTTTGTTTGTTGTTGTTCTTCTGTTTGTTTGTTGTTGTTGTTTTTCTTAGACAAATAGACAAAGCTTTCTGCTTTTTTGTCTACATGTGTGACGGTGTGGCACCGTCAGATGACGAGGGGGGGCCACACTGTGTTTTATTCTTTGTGTATGTATTTATTCGATGTTTAAAATGTGTTTCCTGTGACCTTCCTGTGGCCTAATGGAGAGCACCGCCCGTGGTAGGGGCGTAGGGGTTATAAGGAAGTGTAACAGGAAGTGAATGGAGGAGTGACGGAGGTGACGCGTGCTGGTGCGGCCCTGCGTAAAACAACTTGTGTCCTGAAATAAACACAGAACCTCCTCACCTTGGCTCCTCTGCATCCTTTCTCGGCGGGACCCCGTCACATTACGGTGTCAGAAGTGGGATCGCAAAGGGGCCACAAAAAGGTGAGGGTGCAGAGGTTTGGGGTGGAAGATCCACAGGCACAGCTCAGCGCCTCCGTTGAGGAGTACCCCATCCTCTAAGGAAGAGGGGGTGGACACGGGTGGCTTTGGCAGTGCTTCAGGCCTGGCCAGGGGCCCGGAGAGAACCTACGGCGTCCAACTCGGTGCCAATGACGAGCGGCGGACCTCGCGGGCAGCAAGGGCGGACCGCCGGAGCACGGAGACGGCCGGAGGCGGGACGGGCACACCGCCCGTCCACTGCTGCCTACGCAGGCATTGGAGGCCTGCGCGGAGAGGGACAGGGGGCGGACCCCCGTCTACCGGGCCGTCAGCGGAGTGCTCCGGAGAGGCGCAACATCTCGCCTGGAACTTGCAGGCGGCGGCTCCGATCAGCTAGGGTGCCATCCGGAAGGAGACCAGCGGGGGTGGGTGGCCGATGGAAGGGCCTTTTGCCGGGGCTGGGAACAACCGGAGCGGGCACCGATGAGCGGACCGGAGGGGTCGCCGTCATGGAGCAGCCGCAGCCCGTGCATCCATCTGACGCGAGGACGTGGGTGGAGGAGCACGAGCCGGAGGACGGACCCGCTGATGCCTGGCCGATGGACTGCAGGGCCCCTACGTTGGATGAGGGGCGCCTGCAGAACTGTCTGGTGGTTTGGCGTGGGGCTTGCACGGCAGCGGGCTGCTGTTTTTGGATCGCCAGACATCGTCGATCCCTCAGAGGAGGGGGATGGTGTGACGGTCTGGCACCGTCAGATGACGAGGGGGGGCCACACTGTGTTTTATTCTTTGTGTATCTATTTATTTTATGCTTAAAATGTGTTTCCTCTGACCTTCCTGTGGCCTAATGGAGAGCACCGCCCGTGGGAGGGGCGTAGGGGTTATAAGGAAGTGTCACAGGAAGTGAATGGAGGAGTGACGGAGGTGACGCGTGCTGGTGCGGCCCTGCGTGAAACAACGTGTCCTGAAATAAACACAGAACCTCCTCACCTTGGCTCCTCTGCATCCTTTCTCGGCGGGACCCCGTCACACCGTGTTTTGTAATTGAATTAAAACCTGAGCTGTATTGTTAATCCTTTAGAAAAAGGGTGCTGCTCTCAAGGTGAATTTTTTTCTCCTTTAAGTCAAAACTACAAAGTGTGACTTAAAACACAGTTTGGACTTTGATTCCCAGAATGTGTTCATTTATTTATTATTCATTCCAAAAATGAGGGTCACATTTGTCTTGCGTTTGATTAAATAAAATTGCTTTCCTTAAGTGGGGGAGGGGGGGTCGGGAAAAATCGGAAGTCGAATTAAAAAAGGCCATATCGCCCAGCCCTATTTTGACCACAGATGGAACTGTCAAAAAGACACTCATTCATGGAGTACCTTGTATTTATAGTCTCAACTATTTAACTTTTTTGTTTGTTGTTGTTGTCTTTGTTGTTGTTTGTTGTTGTGTTTATATTTGCTTGTTGTTTGTTTTTGTTTGTTGTTGTTGTTTGTTGTTATTTGTTTGTTGTTGTTTGTTTTTGTTGGTTGTTGTTGTGTTTGTTTGTTGTACTTGTCTTTGTTTGTTGTTGTTGTTTTTTGTCTGTTTGTTTGTGTGTTGTTGGTTGTTGTTGTTTGTTATTGTTTTTATTGTTGATGTTTTTTTGTTGTTTTTTTGTTGTTGTTTTTTGTTTTTTGTTTGTTTTTTGTTGTGTATTTGTTGTTGTTTTATGTTTTTTTGTTTGTTTGTTGTTGTTGCGTTTTGTTGTTTTTTGTTGTTGTTTTTTGTTGTTGTTTGTTATTGTTGTTTGTTTTTGTTTGTTTGTTGTTGTTGGTTGTTTTTGTGTTTGTTTGTTGTACTTGTCTTTGTTTGGTTGTTGTTGATATTGTTTGTTTGGTTGTTGTTGATATTGTTTGTTTGTTTGTTGTTGTAGTCTTTGTTTTTTGTTGTTTGTTTGTTTTTGTTTTTTGTCTGATTGCTTCTTATTGTTGTTTGTTGTTGTTGTTTGTTATTGTTTGTTTGTTGTTGTTTTTTGTTTGTTTGCTTGTTTGTTGTTGTTGCGTTTTGTTGTTCTTTGTTGTTGTTGTTTTTTTGTTGTTTGTTTGTTTTTGTTGGTTGTTGTTGTGTTTGTTTGTTGTACTTGTCTTTGTTTGTTGTTGTTGTTTTTTGTCTGTTTGTTTGTGTGTTGTTGGTTGTTGTTGTTTGTTATTGTTTTTATTGTTGATGTTTTTTTGTTGTTTATTTGTTGTTGTTTTTTGTTTTTTTTGTTTTTTGTTGTGTATTTGTTGTTGTTTTATGTTTTTTTGTTTGTATGTTTGTTTGTTGTTGTTGCGTTTTGTTGTTCTTTGTTGTTGTTTTTTTGTTGTTGTTTGTTATTGTTGTTTGTTTTTGTTTGTTTGTTGTTGTTGGTTGTTTTTGTGTTTGTTTGTTGTACTTGTCTTTGTTTGGTTGTTGTTGATATTGTTTGTTTGGTTGTTGTTGATATTGTTTGTTTGTTTGTTTGTTGTTGTAGTCTTTGTTTTTTGTTGTTTGTTTGTTTTTGTTTTTTGTCTGATTGCTTCTTGTTGTTGTTTGTTGTTGTTGTTTGTTATTGTTTGTTTGTTGTTGTTTCTTGTTTGTTTGCTTGTTTGTTGTTGTTGCGTTTTGTTGTTCTTTGTTGTTGTTGTTTTTTTGTTGTTTGTTTGTTGTTGTTGTTTGTTTTTGTTTGTTTGTTGTTGTTGGTTGTTTTTGTGTTTGTTTGTTGTACTTGTCTTTGTTTGTTGTTGTTGTTTGTATGTTTGTTTGTTGTTGTTGTGTTTTGTTGTTCTTTGTTGTTGTTGTTGTTTGTTTGTTGTTGTTGTTTTTGTCTGTTTGTTGTTGTTTGTTTGTCTTTGTTTGTTGTTGTTGTTTGTTTGTTGTTGTTCTTCTGTTTGTTTGTTGTTGTTGTTTTTCTTAGACAAATAGACAAAGCTTTCTGCTTTTTTGTCTACATGTGTGACGGTGTGGCACCGTCAGATGACGAGGGGGGGCCACACTGTTTTATTCTTTGTGTATGTATTTATTCGATGTTTAAAATGTGTTTCCTGTGACCTTCCTGTGGCCTAATGGAGAGCACCGCCCGTGGGAGGGGCGTAGGGGTTATAAGGAAGTGTAACAGGAAGTGAATGGAGGAGTGACGGAGGTGACGCGTGCTGGTGCGGCCCTGCGTAAAACAACTTGTGTCCTGAAATAAACACAGAACCTCCTCACCTTGGCTCCTCTGCATCCTTTCTCGGCGGGACCCGGTCACATTATGGTGTCAGAAGTGGGATCGCAGAGTGGCCACAAAAAGGTGAGGGTGCAGAGGTTTGGGGTGGAAGATCCACAGGCACAGCTCAGCGCCTCCGTTAAGGAGTACCCCATCCTCTAAGGAAGAGGGGGTGGATCCGGGTGGCTTTGGCAGTGCTTCAGGCCTGGCCAGGGGCCCGGAGAGAACCTACGGCGTCCAACTCGGTGCCAATGACGAGCGGCGGACCTCGCGGGCAGCAAAGGCGGACCGCCGGAGCACGGAGACGGCCGGAGGCGGGACGGGCACACCGCCCGTCCACTGCCGCCTACGCAGGCATTGGAGGCCTGCGCGGAGAGGGACAGGGGGCGGACCCCCGTCTACCGGGTCGTCAGCGGAGTGCTCCGGAGAGGCGCAACATCTCGCCTGGAACTTGCAGGCGGCGGCTCCGATCAGCTAGGGTGCCATCCGGAAGGAGACCAGCGGGGGTGGGTGGCCGATGGAAGGGCCTTTTGCCGGGGCTGGGAACGACCGGAGCGGGCACCGATGAGCGGATCGGAGGGGTCGCCGTCATGGAGCAGCCGCAGCCCGTGCATCCATCTGACGCGAGGACGTGGGTGGAGGAGCACGAGCCGGAGGACGGACCCGCTGATGCCTGGCCGATGGACAGCAGGGCCCCTACGTTGGATGAGGGGCGCCTGCAGAACTGTCTGGTGGTTTGGCGTGGGGCTTGCACGGCAGCGGGCTGCTGTTTTTGGATCGCCGGACATCGTCGATCCCTCAGAGGAGGGGGATGGTGTGACGGTCTGGCACCGTCAGATGACGAGGGGGGGCCACACTGTGTTTTATTCTTTGTGTATCTATTTATTTTATGCTTAAAATGTGTTTCCTGTGACCTTCCTGTAGCCTAATGGAGAGCACCGCCCGTGGGAGGGGCGTAGGGGTTATAAGGAAGTGTCACAGGAAGTGAATGGAGGAGTGACGGAGGTGACGCGTGCTGGTGCGGCCCTGCGTGAAACAACGTGTCCTGAAATAAACACAGAACCTCCTCACCTTGGCTCCTCTGCATCCTTTCTCGGCGGGACCCCGTCACACCGTGTTTTTTAATTGAATTAAAACCTGAGCTGTATTGTTAATCCTTTAGAAAAAGGGTGCTGCTCTCAAGGTGAATTTTTTTCTCCTTTAAGTCAAAACTACAAACTGTGACTTAAAACACAGTTTGGACTTTGATTCCCAGAATGTGTTCATTTATTTATTATTCATTCCAAAAATGAGGGTCACATTTGTCTTGCGTTTGATTAAATAAAATTGCTTTCCTTAAGTGGGGGAGGGGGGGTCGGGAAAAATCGCAAGTCGAATTAAGAAAGGCCATTTCGCCCAGCCCCCATTTTTGACCACAGATGGAACTGTCAAAAAGACACTCATTCATGGAGTACCTTGTATTTATAGTCTCAACTATTTAACTTTTTTGTTTGTTGTTGTTGTCTTTGTTGTTGTTTGTTGTTGTGTTTATATTTGCTTGTTGTTTGTTTTTGTTTGTTGTTGTTGTTGTTTGTTTGTTGTTGTTTGTTTTTGTTAGTAGTTGTTGGTTGTTGTTGTGTTTGTTTGTTGTACTTGTCTTTGTTTGTTGTTGTTGTTTTTTGTCTGTTTGTTTGTGTGTTGTTGGTTGTTGTTGTTTGTTATTGTTTTTATTGTTGATGTTTTTTGTTGTTTATTTGTTGTTGTTTTTTTGTTTTTTGTTTGTTTGTTGTTGTGTATTTGTTGTTGTTTTATGTTTTTTTGTTTGTATGTTTGTTTGTTGTTGTTGCGTTTTGTTGTTCTTTGTTGTTGTTGTTTTTTTGTTGTTGTTGTTTGTTTTTGTTTGTTTGTTGTTGTTGGTTGTTTTTGTGTTTGTTTGTTGTACTTGTCTTTGTTTGTTGTTGTTGTTGTTTTTTGTCTGTTTGTTTGTTTGTTGTTGGTTGTTGTTGTTTGTTTTTGTTTTTTTTGTCGTTTTGTTTGTTGTTTTTGTTGTTTGTTGTTGGTTTTTGTTTGGTTGTTAATGATATTGTTTGTTTGTTTGTTGTTGTAGTCTTTGTTTGTTATTGGTTGTTGTTGTTTGTTTTTGTTTATTTTTGTTTGTTGTTGTTTGTTTGTTGTTGTTCTTCTGTTTGTTTGTTGTTGTTTTTCTTTGACAAATAGACAAAGCTTTCTGCTTTTTTGTTTACATGTGTGACGGTGTGGCACCGTCAGATGACGAGTGGGGGCAAAACTGTTTTATTCTTTTACTTTTAGTTTGTTGTTGTTGTTTGTTTGTTGTTGTTTGTTTTTGGTTTTTGTTTGGTTGTTTTTGCTATTGTTTGTTTGTTTGTTGTTGTGTATTTGTTGTTTTTTGTTTGTATGTTTGTTTGTTGTTGTTGTTTTTCTAAGACAAATAGACAAAGCTTCCTGCTTTTCTGTCTACATGTGTGACGGTGTGGCACCGTCAGATGACGAGGGGGGGCCACACTGTTTCATTCTTTTACTTTTAGTTTGTTGTTGTTGTTTGTTGTTGTTGTTGTTTGTTGTTGGTTTTTGTTTGGTTGTTTTTGCTATTGTTTGTTTGTTTGTTGTTGTAGCCAATTTTTGTTGTTGTTTGTTTGCTTCTTGTTGTTGTTTGTTGTTGTTGTTTGTTATTGTTTGTTTGTTGTTGTGTTTAGTCTGTTTGCTTGTTTGTAGTTTTTGTTTGTTTGTTGTTGTTGTTGTTGTTGTTTGTTTGTTGTTGATGTTTGTTGTTTATTTGTTGTTGTTTTTTTTGTTTGTTTGTTGTTGTGTATTTGTTGTTTTTTTGTTTGTTTGTTGTTGTGTTTTGTTGTTCTTTGTTGTTGTTGTTGGTTGTTGTTGTTTGTTTGTTGTTGTTGTTTGTTTTTGTTTTCTTGTTGTTGGTTTTGGTTTGTCGTTGTGTTTGTTTGTTGTACTTGTCTTTGTTTGTTGTTGTTGTTTTTTGTCTGTTTGTTGTTGGTTGTTGTTGTTTATTTTTGTTTGTTGTTGTTGTTGTTTGTCTGTTTGTTTGTTTGTTGTTGGTAATTGTTGTTTGTTGTTGTTGTTTTTATAATAATAATAATAATGGATTGGATTTATCTGCGCTTTTCATGACACTCAAAGCGCTTACAGTGTGTCCATTATTAATTCACTCCTCATTCATACTTGGTGACGGTAAGCTACGGTTGTAGCCACAGCTGCCCTGGGGCAGACTGAGTGAGGCGTGGCTGCCATTTCGCGCCTACGGCCCCTCTGACCATCACCGGGAACATTCATAACATTCATGCACATTCACACACCAGTGGAGCCACACTGGAGGCAAGGAAGGTGAAGTGTCTTGCCCAAGGACACAACGACATTTTGGCTGGTGGGAGCGGGGATCGAACCGCCAACCCTTCGGTCATTGGACGACCCGCTCAACCACCTGAGCCACTGTCGTTTTTGTCTGTTTGTTGTTGGTTGTTGTTTGTTTGTTTTTGTTTGTTGTTGTTGTTTGTTTGTTGTTCTTCTGTTTGTTTGTTGTTGTTGTTTTTCTTAGACAAATAGACAAAGCTTTCTGCTTTTTTGTCTACATGTGTGACGGTGTGGCACCGTCAGATGACGAGGGGGGGCCACACTGTGTTTTATTCTTTGTGTATGTATTTATTCGATGTTTAAAATGTGTTTCCTGTGACCTTCCTGTGGCCTAATGGAGAGCACCGCCCGTGGTAGGGGCGTAGGGGTTATAAGGAAGTGTAACAGGAAGTGAATGGAGGAGTGACGGAGGTGACGCGTGCTGGTGCGGCCCTGCGTAAAACAACTTGTGTCCTGAAATAAACACAGAACCTCCTCACCTTGGCTCCTCTGCATCCTTTCTCGGCGGGACCCCGTCACATTACGGTGTCAGAAGTGGGATCGCAAAGGGGCCACAAAAAGGTGAGGGTGCAGAGGTTTGGGGTGGAAGATCCACAGGCACAGCTCAGCGCCTCCGTTGAGGAGTACCCCATCCTCTAAGGAAGAGGGGGTGGATCCGGGTGGCTTTGGCAGTGCTTCAGGCCTGGCCAGGGGCCTGGAGAGAACCTACGGCGTCCAACACGGTGCCAATGACGAGCGGCGGACCTCGCGGGCAGCAAGGGCGGACCGCCGGAGCACGGAGATGGCCGGAGGCGGGACGGGCACACCGCCCGTCCACTGCCGCCTACGCAGGCATTGGAGGCCTGCGCGGAGAGGGACAGGGGGCGGACCCCCGTCTACCGGGCCGTCAGCGGAGTGCTCCGGAGAGGCGCAACATCTCGCCTGGAACTTGCAGGCGGCGGCTCCGATCAGCTAGGGTGCCATCCGGAAGGAGACCAGCGGGGGTGGGTGGCCGATGGAAGGGCATTTTGCCGGGGCTGGGAACGACCGGAGCGGGCACCGATGAGCGGATCGGAGGGGTCGCCGTCATGGAGCAGCCGCAGCCCGGAGGACGGACCCGCTGATGCCTGGCCGATGGACTGCAGGGCCCCTACGTTGGATGAGGGGCGCCTGCAGAACTGTCTGGTGGTTTGGCGTGGGGCTTGCACGGCAGCGGGCTGCTGTTTTTGGATCGCCGGACATCGTCGATCCCTCAGAGGAGGGGGATGGTGTGACGGTCTGGCACCGTCAGATGACGAGGGGGGGCCACACTGTGTTTTATTCTTTGTGTATCTATTTATTTTATGCTTAAAATGTGTTTCCTGTGACCTTCCTGTGGCCTAATGGAGAGCACCGCCCGTGGGAGGGGCGTAGGGGTTATAAGGAAGTGTCACAGGAAGTGAATGGAGGAGTGACGGAGGTGACGCGTGCTGGTGCGGCCCTGCGTGAAACAACGTGTCCTGAAATAAACACAGAACCTCCTCACCTTGGCTCCTCTGCATCCTTTCTCGGCGGGACCCCGTCACACCGTGTTTTTTAATTGAATTAAAACCTGAGCTGTATTGTTAATCCTTTAGAAAAAGGGTGCTGCTCTCAAGGTGAATTTTTTTCTCCTTTAAGTCAAAACTACAAAGTGTGACTTAAAACACAGTTTGGACTTTGATTCCCAGAATGTGTTCATTTATTTATTATTCATTCCAAAAATGAGGGTCACATTTGTCTTGCGTTTGATTAAATAAAATTGTTTTCCTTAAGTGGGGGAGGGGGGGTCGGGAAAAATCGGAAGTCGAATTAAAAAAGGCCATATCGCCCAGCCCCATTTTGACCACAGATGGAACTGTCAAAAAGACACTCATTCATGGAGTACCTTGTATTTATAGTCTCAACTATTTAACTTTTTTGTTTGTTGTTGTTGTCTTTGTTGTTGTGTTTATATTTGCTTGTTGTTTGTTTTTGTTTGTTGTTGTTGTTTGTTGTTGTTTGTTTGTTGTTGTTTGTTTTTGTTGGTTGTTGTTGTGTTTGTTTGTTGTACTTGTCTTTGTTTGGTTGTTGTTGATATTGTTTGTTTGGTTGTTGTTGATATTGTTTGTTTGTTTGTTTGTTGTTGTAGTCTTTGTTTTTTGTTGTTTGTTTGTTTTTGTTTTTTGTCTGATTGCTTCTTGTTGTTGTTTGTTGTTGTTGTTTGTTATTGTTTGTTTGTTGTTGTTTTTTGTTTGTTTGCTTGTTTGTTGTTGTTGCGTTTTGTTGTTCTTTGTTGTTGTTGTTTTTTTGTTGTTTGTTTGTTGTTGTTGTTTGTTTTTGTTTGTTTGTTGTTGTTGGTTGTTTTTGTGTTTGTTTGTTGTACTTGTCTTTGTTTGTTGTTGTTGTTTGTATGTTTGTTTGTTGTTGTTGTGTTTTGTTGTTCTTTGTTGTTGTTGTTGTTGGTTTGTTGTTGTTGTTTTTGTCTGTTTGTTGTTGTTTGTTTGTTTTTGTTTGTTGTTGTTGTTTGTTTGTTGTTGTTCTTCTGTTTGTTTGTTGTTGTTGTTTTTCTTAGACAAATAGACAAAGCTTTCTGCTTTTTTGTCTACATGTGTGACGGTGTGGCACCGTCAGATGACGAGGGGGGGCCACACTGTTTTATTCTTTGTGTATGTATTTATTCGATGTTTAAAATGTGTTTCCTGTGACCTTCCTGTGGCCTAATGGAGAGCACCGCCCGTGGGAGGGGCGTAGGGGTTATAAGGAAGTGTAACAGGAAGTGAATGGAGGAGTGACGGAGGTGACGCGTGCTGGTGCGGCCCTGCGTAAAACAACTTGTGTCCTGAAATAAACACAGAACCTCCTCACCTTGGCTCCTCTGCATCCTTTCTCGGCGGGACCCGGTCACATTATGGTGTCAGAAGTGGGATCGCAGAGTGGCCACAAAAAGGTGAGGGTGCAGAGGTTTGGGGTGGAAGATCCACAGGCACAGCTCAGCGCCTCCGCTGAGGAGTACCCCATCCTCTAAGGAAGAGGTGGTGGATCCGGGTGGCTTTGGCAGTGCTTCAGGCCTGGCCAGGGGCCCGGAGAGAACCTACGGCGTCCAACTCGGTGCCAATGACGAGCGGCGGACCTCGCGGGCAGCAAGGGCGGACCGCCGGAGCACGGAGACGGCCGGAGGCGGGACGGGCACACCGCCCGTCCACTGCCGCCTACGCAGGCATTGGAGGCCTGCGCGGAGAGGGACAGGGGGCGGACCCCCGTCTACCGGGTCGTCAGCGGAGTGCTCCGGAGAGGCGCAACATCTCGCCTGGAACTTGCAGGCGGCGGCTCCGATCAGCTAGGGTGCCATCCGGAAGGAGACCAGCGGGGGTGGGTGGCCGATGGAAGGGCCTTTTGCCGGGGCTGGGAACGACCGGAGCGGGCACCGATGAGCGGATCGGAGGGGTCGCCGTCATGGAGCAGCCGCAGCCCGTGCATCCATCTGACGCGAGGACGTGGGTGGAGGAGCACGAGCCGGAGGACGGACCCGCTGATGCCTGGCCGATGGACTGCAGGGCCCCTACGTTGGATGAGGGGCGCCTGCAGAACTGTCTGGTGGTTTGGCGTGGGGCTTGCACGGCAGCGGGCTGCTGTTTTTGGATCGCCGGACATCGTCGATCCCTCAGAGGAGGGGGATGGTGTGACGGTCTGGCACCGTCAGATGACGAGGGGGGGCCACACTGTGTTTTATTCTTTGTGTATCTATTTATTTTATGCTTAAAATGTGTTTCCTGTGACCTTCCTGTGGCCTAATGGAGAGCACCGCCCGTGGGAGGGGCGTAGGGGTTATAAGGAAGTGTCACAGGAAGTGAATGGAGGAGTGACGGAGGTGACGCGTGCTGGTGCGGCCCTGCGTGAAACAACGTGTCCTGAAATAAACACAGAACCTCCTCACCTTGGCTCCTCTGCATCCTTTCTCGGCGGGACCCCGTCACACCGTGTTTTTTAATTGAATTAAAACCTGAGCTGTATTGTTAATCCTTTAGAAAAAGGGTGCTGCTCTCAAGGTGAATTTTTTTCTCCTTTAAGTCAAAACTACAAACTGTGACTTAAAACACAGTTTGGACTTTGATTCCCAGAATGTGTTCATTTATTTATTATTCATTCCAAAAATGAAGGTCACATTTGTCTTGCGTTTGATTAAATAAAATTGCTTTCCTTAAGTGGGGGAGGGGGGGTCGGGAAAAATCGGAAGTCGAATTAAAAAAGGCCATATCGCCCAGCCCCCATTTTTGACCACAGATGGAACTGTCAAAAAGACACTCATTCATGGAGTACCTTGTATTTATAGTCTCAACTATTTAACTTTTTTGTTTGTTGTTGTTGTCTTTGTTGTTGTTTGTTGTTGTGTTTATATTTGCTTGTTGTTTGTTTTTGTTTGTTGTTGTTGTTGTTTGTTTGTTGTTGTTTGTTTTTGTTGGTTGTTGTTGTGTTTGTTTGTTGTACTTGTCTTTGTTTGGTTGTTGTTGATATTGTTTGTTTGGTTGTTGTTGATATTGTTTGTTTGTTTGTTTGTTGTTGTAGTCTTTGTTTTTTGTTGTTTGTTTGTTTTTGTTTTTTGTCTGATTGCTTCTTGTTGTTGTTTGTTGTTGTTGTTTGTTATTGTTTGTTTGTTGTTGTTTTTTGTTTGTTTGCTTGTTTGTTGTTGTTGCGTTTTGTTGTTCTTTGTTGTTGTTGTTTTTTTGTTGTTTGTTTGTTGTTGTTGTTTGTTTTTGTTTGTTTGTTGTTGTTGGTTGTTTTTGTGTTTGTTTGTTGTACTTGTCTTTGTTTGTTGTTGTTGTTTGTATGTTTGTTTGTTGTTGTTGTGTTTTGTTGTTCTTTGTTGTTGTTGTTGTTTGTTTGTTGTTGTTGTTTTTGTCTGTTTGTTGTTGTTTGTTTGTTTTTGTTTGATGTTGTTGTTTGTTTGTTGTTGTTCTTCTGTTTGTTTGTTGTTGTTGTTTTTCTTAGACAAATAGACAAAGCTTTCTGCTTTTTTGTCTACATGTGTGACGGTGTGGCACCGTCAGATGACGAGGGGGGGCCACACTGTTTTATTCTTTGTGTATGTATTTATTCGATGTTTAAAATGTGTTTCCTGTGACCTTCCTGTGGCCTAATGGAGAGCACCGCCCGTGGGAGGGGCGTAGGGGTTATAAGGAAGTGTAACAGGAAGTGAATGGAGGAGTGACGGAGGTGACGCGTGCTGGTGCGGCCCTGCGTAAAACAACTTGTGTCCTGAAATAAACACAGAACCTCCTCACCTTGGCTCCTCTGCATCCTTTCTCGGCGGGACCCCGTCACATTACGGTGTCAGAAGTGGGATCGCAAAGGGGCCACAAAAAGGTGAGGGTGCAGAGGTTTGGGGTGGAAGATCCACAGGCACAGCTCAGCGCCTCCGTTGAGGAGTACCCCATCCTCTAAGGAAGAGGGGGTGGATCCGGGTGGCTTTGGCAGTGCTTCAGGCCTGGCCAGGGGCCCGGAGAGAACCTACGGCGTCCAACTCGGTGCCAATGACGAGCGGCGGACCTCGCGGGCAGCAAGGGCGGACCGCCGGAGCACGGAGACGGCCGGAGGCGGGACGGGCATTGGACAGGCATTGGAGGCATTGGAGGCCTGCGCGGAGAGGGACAGGGGGCGGACCCCCGTCTACCGGGCCGTCAGCGGAGTGCTCCGGAGAGGCGCAACATCTCGCCTGGAACTTGCAGGCGGCGGCTCCGATCAGCTAGGGTGCCATCCGGAAGGAGACCAGCGGGGGTGAGTGGCCGATGGAAGGGCCTTTTGCCGGGGCTGGGAACGACCGGAGCGGGCACCGATGAGCGGATCGGAGGGGTCGCCGTCATGGAGCAACCGCAGCCCGTGCATCCATCTGACGCGAGGACGTGGGTGGAGGAGCACGAGCCGGAGGACGGACCCGCTGATGCCTGGCCGATGGACTGCAGGGCCCCTACGTTGGATGAGGGGCGCCTGCAGAACTGTCTGGTGGTTTGGCGTGGGGCTTGCACGGCAGCGGGCTGCTGTTTTTGGATCGCCGGACATCGTCGATCCCTCAGAGGAGGGGGATGGTGTGACGGTCTGGCACCGTCAGATGACGAGGGGGGGCCACACTGTGTTTTATTCTTTGTGTATCTATTTATTTTATGCTTAAAATGTGTTTCCTGTGACCTTCCTGTGGCCTAATGGAGAGCACCGCCCGTGGGAGGGGCGTAGGGGTTATAAGGAAGTGTCACAGGAAGTGAATGGAGGAGTGACGGAGGTGACGCGTGCTGGTGCGGCCCTGCGTGAAACAACGTGTCCTGAAATAAACACAGAACCTCCTCACCTTGGCTCCTCTGCATCCTTTCTCGGCGGGACCCCGTCACACCGTGTTTTTTAATTGAATTAAAACCTGAGCTGTATTGTTAATCCTTTAGAAAAAGGGTGCTGCTCTCAAGGTGAATTTTTTTCTCCTTTAAGTCAAAACTACAAAGTGTGACTTAAAACACAGTTTGGACTTTGATTCCCAGAATGTGTTCATTTATTTATTATTCATTCCAAAAATGAGGGTCACATTTGTCTTGCGTTTGATTAAATAAAATTGCTTTCCTTAAGTGGGGGAGGGGGGGTCGGGAAAAATCGGAAGTCGAATTAAAAAGGCCATATCGCCCAGCCCCCATTTTTGACCACAGATGGAACTGTCAAAAAGACACTCATTCATGGAGTACCTTGTATTTATAGTCTCAACTATTTAACTTTTTTGTTTGTTGTTGTTGTCTTTGTTGTTGTTTGTTGTTGTGTTTATATTTGCTTGTTGTTTGTTTTTGTTTGTTGTTGTTGTTGTTTGTTTGTTGTTGTTTGTTTTTGTTAGTTGTTGTTGGTTGTTGTTGTGTTTGTTTGTTGTACTTGTCTTTGTTTGTTGTTGTTGTTTTTTGTCTGTTTGTTTGTGTGTTGTTGGTTGTTGTTGTTTGTTATTGTTTTTATTGTTGATGTTTTTTGTTGTTTATTTGTTGTTGTTTTTTGGTTTTTTGTTTGTTTGTTGTTGTGTATTTGTTGTTGTTTTATGTTTTTTTGTTTGTATGTTTGTTTGTTGTTGTTGCGTTTTGTTGTTCTTTGTTGTTGTTGTTTTTTTGTTGTTGTTGTTTGTTTTTGTTTGTTTGTTGTTGTTGGTTGTTTTTGTGTTTGTTTGTTGTACTTGTCTTTGTTTGTTGTTGTTGTTGTTTTTTGTCTGTTTGTTTGTTTGTTGTTGGTTGTTGTTGTTTGTTTTTGTTTTTTTTGTCGTTTTGTTTGTTGTTTTTGTTGTTTGTTGTTGGTTTTTGTTTGGTTGTTAATGATATTGTTTGTTTGTTTGTTGTTGTAGTCTTTGTTTGTTGTTGTTTGTTTGTTTTTGTTTTTTGTCTGTTTGCTTCTTGTTGTTGTTTGTTGTTGTTGTTTGTTATTGTTTGTTTGTTGTTGTTTTTTGTTTGTTTGTTAGTTTGTTGTTGTTGTGTTTTGCTGTTCTTGTTGTTTGTTTGTTGTTGTTGGTTGTTGATGTGTTTGTTTGTTGTACTTGTCTTTGTTTGTTGTTGTTGTTTTTTGTCTGTTTGTTTGTTGTTGGTTGTTGTTGTTTGTTTTTGTTTGTTGTTGTTGTTTTTTGTATGTTTGTTTGTTGTTGGTTGTTGTTGTTTGTTTTTGTTTGTTGTTGTTATTTTTTGTCTGTTTGTTTGTTTGTTATTGGTTGTTGTTGTTTGTTTTTGTTTATTTTTGTTTGTTGTTGTTTGTTTGTTGTTGTTCTTCTGTTTGTTTGTTGTTGTTTTTCTTTGACAAATAGACAAAGCTTTCTGCTTTTTTGTTTACATGTGTGACGGTGTGGCACCGTCAGATGACGAGTGGGGGCAAAACTGTTTTATTCTTTTACTTTTAGTTTGTTGTTGTTGTTTGTTTGTTGTTGTTTGTTTTTGGTTTTTGTTTGGTTGTTTTTGCTATTGTTTGTTTGTTTGTTGTTGTGTATTTGTTGTTTTTTGTTTGTATGTTTGTTTGTTGTTGTTGTTTTTCTAAGACAAATAGACAAAGCTTCCTGCTTTTTTGTCTACATGTGTGACGGTGTGGCACCGTCAGATGACGAGGGGGGGCCACACTGTTTCATTCTTTTACTTTTAGTTTGTTGTTGTTGTTTGTTGTTGTTGTTGTTTGTTGTTGGTTTTTGTTTGGTTGTTTTTGCTATTGTTTGTTTGTTTGTTGTTGTAGCCAATTTTTGTTGTTGTTTGTTTGCTTCTTGTTGTTGTTTGTTGTTGTTGTTTGTTATTGTTTGTTTGTTGTTGTGTTTAGTCTGTTTGCTTGTTTGTAGTTTTTGTTTGTTTGTTGTTGTTGTGTATTTGTTGTTTTTTTGTTTGTTTGTTGTTGTGTTTTGTTGTTCTTTGTTGTTGTTGTTGGTTGTTGTTGTTTGTTTGTTGTTGTTGTTTGTTTTTGTTTTTTTGTTGTTGTTGGTTGTCGTTGTGTTTGTTTGTTGTACTTGTCTTTGTTTGTTGTTGTTGTTTTTTGTCTGTTTGTTGTTGGTTGTTGTTGTTGTTTATTTTTGTTTGTTGTTGTTGTTTGTCTGTTTGTTTGTTTGTTGTTGGTTGTTGTTGTTTGTTGTTGTTGTTTTTATAATAATAATAATAATGGATTGGATTTATCTGCGCTTTTCATGACACTCAAAGCGCTTACAGTGTGTCCATTATTAATTCACTCCTCATTCATACTTGGTGACGGTAAGCTACGGTTGTAGCCACAGCTGCCCTGGGGCAGACTGAGTGAGGCGTGGCTGCCATTTCGCGCCTACGGCCCCTCTTACCATCACCGGGAACATTCATAACATTCATGCACATTCACACACCAGTGGAGCCACACTGGAGGCAAGGAAGGTGAAGTGTCTTGCCCAAGGACACAACGACATTTTGGCTGGTGGGAGCGGGGATCGAACCGCCAACCCTTCGGTCATTGGACGACCCGCTCAACCACCTGAGCCACTGTCGTTTTTGTCTGTTTGTTGTTGGTTGTTGTTTGTTTGTTTTTGTTTGTTGTTGTTGTTTGTTTGTTGTTCTTCTGTTTGTTTGTTGTTGTTGTTTTTCTTAGACAAATAGACAAAGCTTTCTGCTTTTTTGTCTACATGTGTGACGGTGTGGCACCGTCAGATGACGAGGGGGGGCCACACTGTGTTTTATTCTTTGTGTATGTATTTATTCGATGTTTAAAATGTGTTTCCTGTGACCTTCCTGTGGCCTAATGGAGAGCACCGCCCGTGGTAGGGGCGTAGGGGTTATAAGGAAGTGTAACAGGAAGTGAATGGAGGAGTGACGGAGGTGACGCGTGCTGGTGCGGCCCTGCGTAAAACAACTTGTTTCCTGAAATAAACACAGAACCTCCTCACCTTGGCTCCTCTGCATCCTTTCTCGGCGGGACCCCGTCACATTACGGTGTCAGAAGTGGGATCGCAAAGGGGCCACAAAAAGGTGAGGGTGCAGAGGTTTGGGGTGGAAGATCCACAGGCACAGCTCAGCGCCTCCGTTGAGGAGTACCCCATCCTCTAAGGAAGAGGGGGTGGATCCGGGTGGCTTTGGCAGTGCTTCAGGCCTGGCCAGGGGCCTGGAGAGAACCTACGGCGTCCAACTCGGTGCCAATGACGAGCGGCGGACCTCGCGGGCAGCAAGGGCGGACCGCCGGAGCACGGAGATGGCCGGAGGCGGGACGGGCACACCGCCCGTCCACTGCCGCCTACGCAGGCATTGGAGGCCTGCGCGGAGAGGGACAGGGGGCGGACCCCCGTCTACCGGGCCGTCAGCGGAGTGCTCCGGAGAGGCGCAACATCTCGCCTGGAACTTGCAGGCGGCGGCTCCGATCAGCTAGGGTGCCATCCGGAAGGAGACCAGCGGGGGTGGGTGGCCGATGGAAGGGCATTTTGCCGGGGCTGGGAACGACCGGAGCGGGCACCGATGAGCGGATCGGAGGGGTCGCCGTCATGGAGCAGCCGCAGCCCGGAGGACGGACCCGCTGATGCCTGGCCGATTGACTGCAGGGCCCCTACGTTGGATGAGGGGCGCCTGCAGAACTGTCTGGTGGTTTGGCGTGGGGCTTGCACGGCAGCGGGCTGCTGTTTTTGGATCGCCGGACATCGTCGATCCCTCAGAGGAGGGGGATGGTGTGACGGTCTGGCACCGTCAGATGACGAGGGGGGGCCACACTGTGTTTTATTCTTTGTGTATCTATTTATTTTATGCTTAAAATGTGTTTCCTGTGACCTTCCTGTGGCCTAATGGAGAGCACCGCCCGTGGGAGGGGCGTAGGGGTTATAAGGAAGTGTCACAGGAAGTGAATGGAGGAGTGACGGAGGTGACGCGTGCTGGTGCGGCCCTGCGTGAAACAACGTGTCCTGAAATAAACACAGAACCTCCTCACCTTGGCTCCTCTGCATCCTTTCTCGGCGGGACCCCGTCACACCGTGTTTTGTAATTGAATTAAAACCTGAGCTGTATTGTTAATCCTTTAGAAAAAGGGTGCTGCTCTCAAGGTGAATTTTTTTCTCCTTTAAGTCAAAACTACAAAGTGTGACTTAAAACACAGTTTGGACTTTGATTCCCAGAATGTGTTCATTTATTTATTATTCATTCCAAAAATGAGGGTCACATTTGTCTTGCGTTTGATTAAATAAAATTGCTTTCCTTAAGTGGGGGAGGGGGGGTCGGGAAAAATCGGAAGTCGAATTAAAAAAGGCCATATCGCCCAGCCCTATTTTGACCACAGATGGAACTGTCAAAAAGACACTCATTCATGGAGTACCTTGTATTTATAGTCTCAACTATTTAACTTTTTTGTTTGTTGTTGTTGTCTTTGTTGTTGTTTGTTGTTGTGTTTATATTTGCTTGATGTTTGTTTTTGTTTGTTGTTGTTGTTTGTTGTTGTTTGTTTGTTGTTGTTTGTTTTTGTTGGTTGTTGTTGTGTTTGTTTGTTGTACTTGTCTTTGTTTGTTGTTGTTGTTTTTTGTCTGTTTGTTTGTGTGTTGTTGTTTGTTGTTGTTTGTTATTGTTTTTATTGTTGATGTTTTTTTGTTGTTTATTTGTTGTTGTTTTTTGTTTTTTGTTTGTTTTTTGTTGTGTATTTGTTGTTGTTTTATGTTTTTTTGTTTGTATGTTTGTTTGTTGTTGTTGCGTTTTGTTGTTCTTTGTTGTTGTTGTTTGTTTTTGTTTGTTTGTTGTTGTTGGTTGTTTTTGTGTTTGTTTGTTGTACTTGTCTTTGTTTGGTTGTTGTTTATATTGTTTGTTTGGTTGTTGTTGATATTGTTTGTTTGTTTGTTTGTTGTTGTAGTGTTTGTTTTTTGTTGTTTGTTTGTTTTTGTTTTTTGTCTGATTGCTTCTTGTTGTTGTTTGTTGTTGTTGTTTGTTATTGTTTGTTTGTTGTTGTTTTTTGTTTGTTTGCTTGTTTGTTGTTGTTGCGTTTTGTTGTTCTTTGTTGTTGTTGTTTGTTTGTTGTTGTTGTTTGTTTTTGTTTGTTTGTTGTTGGTTGTTTTTGTGTTTGTTTGTTGTACTTGTCTTTGTTTGTTGTTGTTGTTTGTATGTTTGTTTGTTGTTGTTGTGTTTTGTTGTTCTTTGTTGTTGTTGTTGTTTGTTTGTTGTTGTTGTTTTTGTCTGTTTGTTGTTGTTTGTTTGTTTTTGTTTGTTGTTGTTGTTTGTTTGTTGTTGTTCTTCTGTTTGTTTGTTGTTGTTGTTTTTCTTAGACAAATAGACAAAGCTTTCTGCTTTTTTGTCTACATGTGTGACGGTGTGGCACCGTCAGATGACGAGGGGGGGCCACACTGTTTTATTCTTTGTGTATGTATTTATTCGATGTTTAAAATGTGTTTCCTGTGACCTTCCTGTGGCCTAATGGAGAGCACCGCCCGTGGGAGGGGCGTAGGGGTTATAAGGAAGTGTAACAGGAAGTGAATGGAGGAGTGACGGAGGTGACGCGTGCTGGTGCGGCCCTGCGTAAAACAACTTGTGTCCTGAAATAAACACAGAACCTCCTCACCTTGGCTCCTCTGCATCCTTTCTCGGCGGGACCCGGTCACATTATGGTGTCAGAAGTGGGATCGCAGAGTGGCCACAAAAAGGTGAGGGTGCAGAGGTTTGGGGTGGAAGATCCACAGGCACAGCTCAGCGCCTCCGTTGAGGAGTACCCCATCCTCTAAGGAAGAGGGGGTGGATCCGGGTGGCTTTGGCAGTGCTTCAGGCCTGGCCAGGGGCCCGGAGAGAACCTACGGCGTCCAACTCGGTGCCAATGACGAGCGGCGGACCTCGCGGGCAGCAAGGGCGGACCGCCGGAGCACGGAGACGGCCGGAGGCGGGACGGGCACACCGCCCGTCCACTGCCGCCTACGCAGGCATTGGAGGCCTGCGCGGAGAGGGACAGGGGGCGGACCCCCGTCTACCGGGTCGTCAGCGGAGTGCTCCGGAGAGGCGCAACATCTCGCCTGGAACTTGCAGGCGGCGGCTCCGATCAGCTAGGGTGCCATCCGGAAGGAGACCAGCGGGGGTGGGTGGCCGATGGAAGGGCCTTTTGCCGGGGCTGGGAACGACCGGAGCGGGCACCGATGAGCGGATCGGAGGGGTCGCCGTCATGGAGCAGCCGCAGCCCGTGCATCCATCTGACGCGAGGACGTGGGTGGAGGAGCAAGAGCCGGAGGACGGACCCGCTGATGCCTGGCCGATGGACTGCAGGGCCCCTACGTTGGATGAGGGGCGCCTGCAGAACTGTCTGGTGGTTTGGCGTGGGGCTTGCACGGCAGCGGGCTGCTGTTTTTGGATCGCCGGACATCGTCGATCCCTCAGAGGAGGGGGATGGTGTGACGGTCTGGCACCGTCAGATGACGAGGGGGGGCCACACTGTGTTTTATTCTTTGTGTATCTATTTATTTTATGCTTAAAATGTGTTTCCTGTGACCTTCCTGTGGCCTAATGGAGAGCACCGCCCGTGGGAGGGGCGTAGGGGTTATAAGGAAGTGTCACAGGAAGTGAATGGAGGAGTGACGGAGGTGACGCGTGCTGGTGCGGCCCTGCGTGAAACAACGTGTCCTGAAATAAACACAGAACCTCCTCACCTTGGCTCCTCTGCATCCTTTCTCGGCGGGACCCCGTCACACCGTGTTTTGTAATTGAATTAAAACCTGAGCTGTATTGTTAATCCTTTAGAAAAAGGGTGCTGCTCTCAAGGTGAATTTTTTTCTCCTTTAAGTCAAAACTACAAAGTGTGACTTAAAACACAGTTTGGACTTTGATTCCCAGAATGTGTTCATTTATTTATTATTCATTCAAAAAATGAGGGTCACATTTGTCTTGCGTTTGATTAAATAAAATTGCTTTCCTTAAGTGGGGGAGGGGGGGTCGGGAAAAATCGGAAGTCGAATTAAAAAAGGCCATATCGCCCAGCCCTTTTTTGACCACAGATGGAACTGTCAAAAAGACACTCATTCATGGAGTACCTTGTATTTATAGTCTCAACTATTTAACTTTTTTGTTTGTTGTTGTTGTCTTTGTTGTTGTTTGTTGTTGTGTTTATATTTGCTTGTTGTTTGTTTTTGTTTGTTGTTGTTGTTTGTTGTTGTTTGTTTTTGTTAGTTGTTGTTGGTTGTTGTTGTGTTTGTTTTTTGTACTTGTCTTTGTTTGTTGTTGTTGTTTTTTGTCTGTTTGTTTGTGTGTTGTTGGTTGTTGTTGTTTGTTATTGTTTTTATTGTTGATGTTTTTTTGTTGTTTATTTGTTGTTGTTTTTTTGTTTTTTGTTTGTTTGTTGTTGCGTTTTGTTGTTCTTTGTTGTTGTTTTTTGTTGTTGTTTGTTGTTGTTGTTTGTTTTTGTTTGTTTGTTGTTGTTGGTTGTTTTTGTGTTTGTTTGTTGTACTTGTCTTTGTTTGGTTGTTGTTGATATTGTTTGTTTGGTTGTTGTTGATATTGTTTGTTTGTTTGTTTGTTGTTGTAGTCTTTGTTTGTTGTTGTTTGTTTGTTTTTGTTTTTTGTCTGATTGCTTCTTGTTGTTGTTTGTTGTTGTTGTTTGTTATTGTTTGTTTGTTGTTGTTGGTTGTTTTTGTGTTTGTTTGTTGTACTTGTCTTTGTTTGGTTGTTGTTGATATTGTTTGTTTGGTTGTTGTTGATATTGTTTGTTTGTTTGTTTGTTGTTGTAGTCTTTGTTTGTTGTTGTTTGTTTGTTTTTGTTTTTTGTCTGATTGCTTCTTGTTGTTGTTTGTTGTTGTTGTTTGTTATTGTTTGTTTGTTGTTGTTTTTTGTTTGTTTGCTTGTTTGTTGTTGTTGCGTTTTGTTGTTCTTTGTTGTTGTTGTTTTTTGTTATTGTTTGTTTGTTGTTGTTGTTTGTTTTTGTTTGTTTGTTAATATTGGTTGTTTTTGTGTTTGTTTGTTGTACTTGTTTTTGTTTGTTGTTGTTGTTGTTTGTATGTTTGTTTGTTGTTGTTGTGTTTTGTTGTTCTTTGTTGTTTGTTTGTTGTTGCTGTTTGTTTGTTGTTGTTGGTTGTTGATGTGTTTGTTTGTTGTACTTATCTTTGTTGTTGTTGTTTTTTGTCTGTTTGTTTGTTGTTGGTTGTTGTTTGTTTTTGTTTGTTGTTGTTGTTTTTTGTATGTTTGTTTGTTGTTGGTTGTTGTTGTTTGTTTTTGTTTGTAGTTGTTATTTTTTGTCTGTTTGTTTGTTTGTTGTTGTTTGTTTTTGTTTGTTGTTGTTGTTTGTTTGTTGTTGTTTGTTTTTGTTAGTTGTTGTTGGTTGTTGTTGTCTTTGTTTGTTGTTGTTGTTTTTTGTCTGTTTGTTTGTGTGTTGTTGGTTGTTGTTGTTTGTTATTGTTTTTATTGTTGATGTTTTTTTGTTGTTTATTTGTTGTTGTTTTTTTGTTTTTTGTTTGTTTGTTGTTGTGTATTTGTTGTTGTTTTATGTTTTTTTGTTTGTATGTTTGTTTGTTGTTGTTGCGTTTTGTTGTTCTTTGTTGTTGTTTTTTTGTTGTTGTTTGTTGTTGTTGTTTGTTTTTGTTTGTTTGTTGTTGTTGGTTGTCTTTGTGTTTGTTTGTTGTACTTGTCTTTGTTTGGTTGTTGTTGATATTGTTTGTTTGGTTGTTGTTGATATTGTTTGTTTGTTTGTTTGTTGTTGTAGTCTTTGTTTGTTGTTGTTTGTTTGTTTTTGTTTTTTGTCTGATTGCTTCTTGTTGTTGTTTGTTGTTGTTGTTTGTTGTTGTTTTTTGTTTGTTTGCTTGTTTGTTGTTGTTGCGTTTTTGTTGTTCTTTGTTGTTGTTGTTTTTTGTTATTGTTTGTTTCTTGTTGTTGTTTGTTTTTGTTTGTTTGTTAGTGTTGGTTGTTTTTGTGTTTGTTGTACTTGTCTTTGTTTGTTGTTGTTGTTTGTATGTTTGTTTGTCGTTGTTGTGTTTTGTTGTTCTTTGTTGTTTGTTTGTTGTTGCTGTTTGTTTGTTGTTGTTGGTTGTTGATGTGTTTGTTGTACTTGTCTTTGTTGTTGTTGTTTTTTGTCTGTTTGTTTGTTGTTGGTTGTTGTTGTTTGTTTTTGTTTGTTGTTGTTATTTTTTGTCTGTTTGTTTGTTTGTTGTTGTTTGTTGTTGTTGTTTGTTTGTTGTTGTTTGTTTTTGTTAGTTGTTGTTGGTTGTTGTTGTGTTTGTTTGTTGTACTTGTCTTTGTTTGTTGTTGTTGTTTTTTGTCTGTTTGTTTGTGTGTTGTTGGTTGTTGTTGTTTGTTATTGTTTTTATTGTTGATGTTTTTTTGTTGTTTATTTGTTGTTGTTTTTTTGTTTTTTTTTTGTTTGTTGTTGTGTATTTGTTGTTGTTTTATGTTTTTTTGTTTGTATGTTTGTTTGTTGTTGTTGCGTTTTGTTGTTCTTTGTTGTTGTTTTTTTGTTGTTGTTTGTTGTTGTTGGTTGTTTTTGTGTTTGTTTGTTGTACTTCTCTTTGTTTGGTTGTTGTTGATATTGTTTGTTTGGTTGTTGTTGATATTGTTTGTTTGTTTGTTTGTTGTTGTAGTCTTTGTTTGTTGTTGTTTGTTTGTTTTTGTTTTTTGTCTGATTGCTTCTTGTTGTTGTTTGTTGTTGTTGTTTGTTATTGTTTGTTTGTTGTTGTTTTTTGTTTGTTTGCTTGTTTGTTGTTGTTGCGTTTTGTTGTTTCTTTGTTGTTGTTGTTTTTTGTTATTGTTTGTTTGTTGTTGTTGTTTGTTTTTGTTTGTTTGTTAGTGTTGGTTGTTTTTGTGTTTGTTTGTTGTACTTGTCTTTGTTTGTTGTTGTTGTTTGTATGTTTGTTTGTTGTTGTTGTGTTTTGTTGTTCTTTGTTGTTTGTTTGTTGTTGCTGTTTGTTTGTTGTTGTTGGTTGTTGATGTGTTTGTTGTACTTGTCTTTGTTGTTGTTGTTTTTTGTCTGTTTGTTTGTTGTTGGTTGTTGTTTGTTTTTGTTTGTTGTTGTTTTTTTTTTGTATGTTTGTTTGTTGTTGGTTGTTGTTGTTTGTTTTTGTTTGTTGTTGTTATTTTTTGTCTGTTTGTTTGTTTGTTGTTGGTTGTTGTTTGTTTTTGTTTGTTGTTGTTGTTTTTTGTATGTTTGTTTGTTGTTGTTTGTTGTTTTTTTTGTTTGTTGTTGTTATTTTTTGTCTGTTTGTTTGTTTGTTGTTGGTTGTTGTTGTTTATTTCTGTTTGTTTTTGTTTGTTGTTGTTTGTTTGTTTGTTGTTCTTCTTCTGTTTGTTTGTTGTTGTTTTTCTTTGACAAATAGACAAAGTTTTCTGCTTTTTTGTTTACATGTGTGACGGTGTGGCACCGTCAGATGACGAGGGGGGGCCACACTGTTTCATTATTTTACTTTTAGTTTGTTGTTGTTGTTTGTTGTTGTTGTTGTTTTTTGTCTGTTTGTTTGTTTGTTGTTGTTGTTTATTTTTGTTTGTTGTTGTTGTTGTTTGTTTGTCTGTTTGTTCGTTGTTGGTGTTTATTTTTGTTTGTTGTTGTTGTTGTTTGTCTGTTTGTTGTTTGTTTGTTTTTGTTTGTTGTTGTTGTTTGTTTGTTTGTTGTTGTTGCGTTTTGTTGTTCTTTGTTGTTGTTTTTTTGTTGTTGTTTGTTGTTGTTGTTTATTTTTGTTTGTTGTTGTTGTTGTTTGTTTGTTGTTGGTTGTTGTTGTTTATTTTTGTTTGTTGTTGTTGTTTGTCTGTTTGTTGTTTGTTTGTTTTTGTTTGTTGTTGTTGTTTGTTTGTTGTTGTTCTTCTGTTTGTTTGTTGTTGTTGTTTTTCTTAGACAAATAGACAAAGCTTTCTGCTTTTTGTCTACATGTGTGACGGTGTGGCACCGTCAGATGACGAGGGGGGGCCACACTGTGTTTTATTCTTTGTGTATGTATTTATTCGATGTTTAAAATGTGTTTCCTGTGACCTTCCTGTGGCCTAATGGAGAGCACCGCCCGTGGGAGGGGCGTAGGGGTTATAAGGAAGTGTAACAGGAAGTGAATGGAGTGACGGAGGTGACGCGTGCTGGTGCGGCCCTGCGTAAAACAACTTGTGTCCTGAAATAAACACAGAACCTCCTCACCTTGGCTCCTCTGCATCCTTTCTCGGCGGGACCCCGTCACATTACGGTGTCAGAAGTGGGATCGCAGAGGGGCCACAAAAAGGTGAGGGTGCAGAGGTTTGGGGTGGAAGATCCACAGGCACAGCTCAGCGCCTCCGTTGAGGAGTACCCCATCCTCTAAGGAAGAGGGGGTGGATCCGGGTGGCTTTGGCAGTGCTTCAGGCCTGGCCAGGGGCCCGGAGAGAACCTACGGCGTCCAACTCGGTGCCAATGACGAGCGGCGGACCTCGCGGGCAGCAAGGGCGGACCGCCGGAGCACGGAGACGGCCGGAGGCGGGACGGGCACACCGCCCGTCCACTGCCGCCTACGCAGGCCTTGGAGGCCTGCGCGGAGAGGGACAGGGGGCGGACCCCCGTCTACCGGGCCGTCAGCGGAGTGCTCCGGAGAGGCGCAACATCTCGCCTGGAACTTGCAGGCGGCGGCTCCGATCAGCTAGGGTGCCATCCGGAAGGAGACCAGCGGGGGTGGGTGGCCGATGGAAGGGCCTTTTGCCGGGGCTGGGAACGACCGGAGCGGGCACCGATGAGCGGATCGGAGGGGTCGCCGTCATGGAGCAGCCGCAGCCCGTGCATCCATCTGACGCGAGGACGTGGGTGGAGGAGCACGAGCCGGAGGACGGACCCGCTGATGCCTGGCCGATGGACTGCAGGGCCCCTACGTTGGATGAGGGGCGCCTGCAGAACTGTCTGGTGGTTTGGCGTGGGGCTTGCACGGCAGCGGGCTGCTGTTCCTTTTACATAAACATTGTACCTGTCCCGTTTACATGGCGACTACACCTGGATAACAGAGTAATCAGTTTAATCCAAACTGACTATGAAAATGCAACTGATAGAAAATCTAAAGTAACTTTCTAACTTCACATTACTTTCAAACCCCTGACCTGTCAAAAAGTAAAACTAGTCTCAACATTGTTGCAACAATGATAGACGTAGCATTAGCTTTGCTTGTGTGGGTGCTAATATGTGTTCAAATAAATGACACTGTTTTGGTTTAGAATTGTGAGATTAAAGTCAAAATTATGATTATAACCCTTGTGCTGTCCAAGGCACTTTAACCATGGGATTTGGGTCATCTAGACCCCACAAGACAGCGCGCTTAACCGTTTTTCTTCATTGATTTGTGATCTTCACTGGTGTCCATGGATTACATGAAATCCTCTGCACCTTTATCCACCTTTGTCATGGTAGGGAGAACACGTCAATGTAAGGGTGGGGTCATAGGATAGCACAAGGGTTAAAGTCAAAATGATGAGATTGAGGTCAGAATTTCTCATTACCCTCATTTTCCATCATGGCCCTCTCATTAAGGGACATTCCCTTAATGAGAGTTTGAGACCTTTCCAGATCATACTGGCCTTTACAGGATGATCATAAAAATTGTTTTGGCTGTATTTAGTAGTGGGCAAGGTTTATAAAGCCACTTATTTATAGGAACCTTGGGCAAAGTAAGAACAGAATATAAAAATGACTTTCATCTGCGTAAATTTGAATTTCATTAATAACACATGCATTTTGCAAATCATTAATATGTATGTTAAAAAATGTTTTTGTTTACATTCTTTTTGTTGAACATCTAACATCTTCAGTGATTGTTAATTATGATAAAAAAATAAATTAACCATGATCAGTGATAAGTTTCACCTAACATGAACTCTGCCAACATTATCCTTCTTCTAAAACCAGACAAAGACCCCACGAGTCCTTCAAGCTATCGCCCCATTTCTTTAATTAATGCAGATGTAAAAATTATCTGCGAAGCACTAGCACAGAGAATAGAAAAAGTCACTCCTCACATAATTCACTTTGATCTAACTGGATTCATCAAAGGCAGACACTCGGATGACAATGTCCGCAGACTCGTTAACATAATAGACTTTGCTACCATCAAAAAACAGGAAATGACTATACTATCACTGGATGCTGAAAAAGCCTTTGATAGAGTAAATTGGAAGTTCCTCATTGCTGCCCTCCATAAGTTTGGGTTTGGAGAATCATTCATCAATTGGATCAAAATATTATATCACAACCCCAATGCATCAGTTAGAACTAATAAACAGACTTCCAACAGGTTTTTTCTTGGAAGAGGAACTAGACAGGGTTGCCCACTCTCCCCCTCTCTTTTTGCAATATTTATCGAGCCTCTAGCTGCAGCAATAAGACAGAATGAGAGTATTAAAGGAATTAAAACCAAACACAGCCATCATAAAATTAGTCTCTATGCAGATGACATATTACTGTTTTTAAGTAATATACATTTTGTAAATGAAACGGCAACAATCATTAATGAATTCTCTTCTATATCAGACTATTCCATTAATTGGAATAAATCTGTTTTATTACCACTGAACAGTAATGCGGAGCAAGGACTCACAATACCAGTTAAATCAGGCAATATAAAATATCTAGGTATTTATTTTTCCCCCAAAATATCAGAACTGGTGCAGCTAAACTACACCCCATTACTGAAAAACATACAGGACGATCTAACACGCTGGACCAACCTGCCTTTGTCCCTTATGGGCAAGGTAGCCACGGTAAAAATGAAAATCTTACCCAAAGTTAATTATCTCTTCTCAATGATTCCCACACAACCGCCATTAAAATGGTTCAAAACATTAGACTCATCCATATCAAGCTTTCTATGGAACAATAAACCTGCAAGAATTAGTCTAAAAACTTTAAAATCTGCAAAAAGCTGTGGAGGATTAGAATTACCAAACTTCCACAATTACTTTCTTGCAAATAGATTACAATACATCTTAAAATGGTTAAAAAATAATCCAGAAACCAATTCATGGTTAGACTTTGAACAGGCGTTATGTGGAAAGATCAACCTGTCAGATCTTCCATTTATCAGCCAAATAGTTAAAAGACAGGATCGTTTCAAAAGTACTAATATAAATGCCACTTTAACAGCCTGGTGGGAATTTCTCAAAATATCAAAATCATCAATTCAACCGTGCAAAATGACACCCATCTGGAACAACCCGGACATCCTCATAAACAAAAAGATTATCCACTTCCCAGCTTGGCAAGCAGGGGGCATAAAACAACTAGAGCACATAATTATTGATAGAAGATTCATAACTCCCCAGGAACTTCAAGACAAACATGGAATAAATAACTTCTTGGAATATCAGCAACTTAAATCAATTATTACTAAAAAGTTTAAATACAGAGACAACGATTTAAAGCTACCAGATGTAGTTACCACTCTGATCAATTTCACAATGAATAAAACTCTCTCCAAAATATACAAACTTTTATGTAATTTAGATAATAATATTTCACTTCCGACAACAAAATGGGATGCGGATTTGAGCATCAGCACAGATGAAAGCTTTTGGTCAGAACTTTGTCTAAACACCTTTAAACTGACAAAAAGTCCAAATCTGCAGCTAATCCATTTCAAAACTCTTCACAGAATTCACTACACTGGACAGAGGATGTTCAAGATGGGTCTCAGTAACTCAGACATTTGTCAGCACTGTGACAGTAATCTACCCGACAATTACATGCATGCACTATGGTTCTGCACGCCTGTCCAGGCTCTCTGGCAGCAGGTATGTGCCGATCTATCAGTCTGGCTTAAGGTTTCAATCACAGCTTCACCGTCACTTTGTGTGCTTGGTGACATACCTTTGGTTTGTCTGAAGATTAATAACTCCTCTTGTTAAAGTAAAATCTGTCCAACACAAGAGGCCCTCAGCTCTCATCTGTCTGCCCAGCTGTTGGACAGGACAAGTTAAAAAATAAAAATAAAAAAATAAAAAAAAAAATAAAGTCAAAATTATGAGATTGAGGTCAGAATTTCTCATTACCCTCATTTTCCATCATGGCCCTAATCCTCCTCCACAGGTTTGCTTTCAAGCAATGTTTAAGCTAAGTTTTGAAGGTTTGTAATAAGGGGCATTCCCTTATTGAGAGTTTGAGACCTATCCAGATCATACTGGTCTTTACAGGATGATCATAAAAATTGTTTTGGCTGTATTTAGTAGTTTATAAAGCCACTTATTTACAGGAACCTTGGGCAAAGTAAGAAAAGAATATAAAAATGACTT
Source organism: Oryzias latipes (assembly GCF_053564925.1). Lineage (NCBI taxonomy): Eukaryota > Metazoa > Chordata > Actinopteri > Beloniformes > Adrianichthyidae > Oryzias > Oryzias latipes. The sequence goes on along the minus strand of NC_136237.1, from coordinate 12,172,111 downwards.
TCATTTGCGTACATTTGAATTTCATTAATAACACATGCATTTTGCAAATCAATTATATGTATGTTAAAAAAATGTTTTGTTTACATTGTGTTTGTTGAACATCTAACATCTTCAGTGATTGTTAGTTATGATAAAAAAATAAATTAACCATGATCAGTGATAAGTTTACTGTCCACTGTGTGACATCAGCATGTTGGTGAGTAAATAAATTTGTAGTGGTGGTGGTGGGGGTGCGGGTGAGTTAGTAGAGGAGTGGTTGAGGAGTGGATAAATAAGCATCAGAATAGAAGTTCTTGTCTATAATAGTAGTGTCATGCCAACTAAAATTTATGGCTGTCACAAAAGAAGAAACCCAAACATTGCATAACATAGAGCCTCAAAATTATACTACTATTAAATTTTATTTTAATGGATTAGATTTATCTGCACTTTTATAGACGCTCAGAGCGCTTACAATATATCTCCATTATCCCTTGTACTATCCAAGGCACTGTAACCCTTGTGCTATCCCACGGAATTTAACATTTGGAGTTTGGTCATCTAGACCCACCAGACAGTGCACGGAACCATTTTTCTTCAGTGATTTGTGAACCTCACTGGTGTCCATGGATTACATGAAATCATTCCACTTTTATCCACCTTTGTCATGGTAGGGAGAACACGTCAATGCAAGGGTGGGGTCATCTAAGATAGCACAAGGGTTAACATTGGGAGTTGGGTCATCTAAACCCTACAAGACAGTGCGCTGAACCTTTTCCTTCAATGATTTGTGATCTTCAATGGTGTTCATGGATTACATGAAATCTTCACCTTTATCCACCTTTGTCATGGTAGGGAGAACACGTCAATGAAAGGGTGGGGTCATAGGATAGCACAAGGGATACTCATTCACTCCTCATTCATACTTGGTGATGGTAAGTTACTGATGTAGCCATAGCGGCCCTGGGGCAGACTGACAGAGGCGTGGCTGCCAGTATGCGCCTACAGCTCCTCTAACCATCACCTGGCCAATCATACGTATTCATACACCAGTGGAACCACACTGCCCAAGGACAAAGTGACAGTTGACTGGGGGGAGCAGGGATCGAACCGCCAGCCCCTCAATCATTGGCTGACCTGCTCAACTGCCTGAGCCACTGCAGCCCTTTTTTAAGGGCATAAAGAAAAAAAGTTGATTAATTAGGTATATTAAAAATGCAATGTAATCTTCACTGACCGATATAGGAAGTAAGGGAAAATCTCTGACAAGGTGTTCATTATCACATGGAGGCATGAATGGGGGACAAAGTCTATTAATTTCTGACAATGGACACCGTAATAAGGCTTTATCCCGCTTATGCCATGGTCACTTTCGAAATAAATAAACATAAAATCTAATTTTCAGGGACGTGCGGCCATGGGAGGCAGCCTCACCTGTCATCATAAGATGTATCTTACGGTGTAAAAGCAGTTTCCAAGATCGCTTTTACTGCATAAATTTTCCCAATTAACTCTGATCATTAAATGTGTAGCATCAACCAATCATTTCTTTCATTACTAAATTATAAAAAATTTTTGTAAACACATATTCAATCTCTATCAAGCAATAAGGTAAGCAAGCCAAAAACGAAATATAGCTGTAGAAAACTGCATTTAAACCTACAGTCACCGGCCACTTTACTAGGTACACCTTGGTAGCACCAGATTGGACCCCCTTTGGCATCTAGAATGGCCTTAATCCTTGGTGGAAGAGATTCAACAAGGTACTGGAAACATTCCTCAGAGAATTTGGTCCATATTGACATGATAGCATGACACAGTTGCTGCAGATTTTTTGGCTACACATCTGTAATGCCAATCTTCCGTCCCACTACAACCCAAAGGTGCTCTATTGGGTTGAGATCTGGAGACTGTGGAGGGCATTTGAGTCCAGTGAACTTATTGTCATGTTCAAGAAACCAGTCTGAGATTATTCCAGCTTTATGAAATGGCGCGTTATCCTGCTGGAAATAGCTATCAGGAGATGGGTACACTGTGGCCAGCTACAATACCCAGGCAGGCTGTGGTGTGGGAACCATGCTCAGTTGATACTAAGGGGTCTAAAGTGTGCCAAGAAAATATACCCACATCCATATACTACCACCACCAGCCTGTACTGGATCCACGCTTTCATGTTGTTCTTGTCGAATTTTGACCCCACATCCAAATGTGGCAGCAGAAATTGAGACTCATCAAACCATCCGCTCATCCGGGACCAGGTTGCAGGGGCAGCAGTCTAAGCAAAGATGCCCAGACTTCTGTCTTCCTGGCCACTTCCTCCATCTTCTCAAGGGGGACCCACAGATGTTCCCAGACCAGCCAGGAGACGTAGTCTTTCTCCACTGGGTGGACCCGGGGCCTCTGCCCAGTGAGACATGCCCAGAACATCTCCACAGGGAGGTGTCCAGGAGGTACCCAGACTAGATTCCCGAGCTTCCTTAACTAGTTCTTCTTGATGTAGAGGAGCAGCGGCTCTACTATTAGTTCTTTCCGGGTGACTGAACTTATCACCCTATCTATAACCCTTGTGCTATCCTAAGCACTTTAACATTGGAAGTGGGTCATCTAGACCAGTGTTTTTCAACCAGTGTGCCGCGGCACACTAGTGTGCCGTGGGAGATGGTCAAGTGTGCCGTGGGAAATTGTCCTCATTAACTGATCTAAAAACATTTCCCATCTCCAGGATTTCAGCTCTCTGTTCATCCAAACAGGCCCTGATAAAACACTGAGGAGTTAGGAATATAAAAGATGTAAAATACATTTTCTTTACGTTTATTTTATTTTATTAAAGACATTTTGATAAGAATGACTGTACAGTACCGCGATTCAGCTGCACTTTCGGCTGTATTTTGGAAAAGTCCCGTCCCTTTAACTGTCTCCACCAATCATTCTTGGGGAGCTTAATCACATGTCATCAGTCTGACCAATCAGACGTGGTTAAAGTCTTCACTTCCTTGTCCCGATTTAGCTCGTAAAGTCGCTCAGTTCTAACAAAAATAGCAGCTAAAGCTCGTCTTTAGCGGTGTAGCTTTGCACAGAATCCGGTATCAGACCGTGGAACAAGTGAACAAAACACTGAAGCTCCGAAAACCGATCTCCAGCCGTTTTATGCACTACATCTCCCATGATGCATTGGGTCATGAGATTGACAGCGCACAAGGAGATCTGTTGTTAAACGTCTTGAAACAACGAACACACATCAATCTGTTTTTAAATCTTCTAACTTAACTTTTATTGCATTTTTTAGAAAAAAAAACAGCTGCAGTTTCCAGCTATTTCTGTAACAATTATCTCAAAAATGCATGTGAGATTGCGGAGGGACTGTAGATCAATACAGACCATGAGTTTCTCCTTTTTTTTTTTTTTTTTGGATGCTGGTGTGCCGCGGGATTTTTTTTAAGGTTAAAGTGTGCCGTGGCTCAGAAAAGGTTGAAAAACACTGATCTAGACCACACTAGACAGAGCGCTGAACCTTTTTTCTTCAATGATTTGTGATCTTCACTGGTGTCCATGGATTACATCAAATCCTCTTCACCTTTATCCACCTTTGTCATGGTAGGGATAACACGTCAATGTAAAGGTGGGGTCATAGGATAGCACAAGGGCTAAGGTAGCGTCCAGCCACCCTACGGAGGAAGCTCATTTCGGCTGCTTGTCTTCGGAACCTCGTTCTTTCCACCATGACCCAGAGCTGATAATCATAGGTGAGTACTGGAACGAAGATCGACTGGTAAATTGACAGCTTCGATTTCTTTTCGCCATAACGGACTGGTACAGTGACCGCATAATGGTAGACGTCACACCAATCCACCTGTCGATCTCACGCTCCGATCTTCACTCACTCCTGAATATGACCCCAAGATATTTAAACTCTTCCACCTGGGGCAGGAGCATTTCACCCACCCGGAGAGGGCAGACTACCTTTCTCTGGCCAAGAACCTTGACTTCAGGGTTAGTTGTGCTGACCCTCATCCCAGTCGCTCCACACTTGCTGTAGCCCATCTGCCTGAAGGTTGGAGGTGTGCCTAAAAAGTGGCCAGTGTGTGTGCTCACAGTTTCTGTTGTTCTCAACACCAACTGGTGTTGAGGTCAGCTTAATAATATAGAAAACTTCGGCTTTTTGACCAGAGCTACTTTCTAAGTGTCTATCATCATTTTTTAATGGACATACTGCAGCCAATCAGAACTGAGTATTCAGCCAGACCATGGTAGAATTTTATTCTGCAGGAGGCAGACATCCTTTTTAAGTTAACCTCCAAGAGTCAGTGGTTATTTTGTCAAGTACATTTGATGACACTAAAACATAATCTACTGCAAGCTGACCTTATGATATTATGCTGAAGAGTCAAGATTACAACTTTCAGAAAAATGAAAAATCCTTGTAGGCGCGTAAAGGAAGGATCATCTTTAAACTCTGAGAATGAATATTTATTTGTCTTTTCTGTATTTAATTTAGCGGTAAATATTGTAATCACTTCTTGATGCAGGTACCATTGAATTCTTTTACTTCCCACTGTAAGCTTAACAAAAAAAAAGAGATTATATTACTATGGCTTTAAAGTTAAAACTAAAAATAAATATGTTCAAATAGAGTGACATGTAGTTGCCATGCTGGGTGGTAAATTCCAAATCAAATTTCTAGAGATTTTCTTACGTTTTTTAGGATCTTTTCTTTAACACTTGTATTTCTATCGGTGTCTGATTCAAAGTTTCTATGCACTCAGACCTACATGACTACAATTAAAGTAATATAGTGATTTTTTTCCCCTTCGTTTCCTTTTCTCCCCTGTTTCTTGTTGCTCTAACTGTTCCCGCCCTCTTCGCCAGTTTGCTTTGAAGGGAGGAAATGTGCAGTTTTGCAGCAGCAGCTGGGGATTAAGTGATTCGCTGCTCAGAGAGGGGGTGAAGGAGCCGTACACCTCTGCATCACTTCCTTTCTTGTTACTTTTCCTGCCGTCAGCATTGCTGTTTTGTTTCTGATTTGTGTTGTTTCTTCTACTTTTTTTCTCTCTGCTATTTTCCTCCAGAACCAACCATGACTGTGGCTAACTTTAGAGCGATGATCCTTTTAGCTTTTACAATGATGGCTGCTGGTGAGTATGTGATATAACTTTCCCTTTTTGTCTTTTGAACACAGAAGAATTGTTCTCAACCAAGAACAATTCTGGAATTCCCTGATATGGAGCAAGTAGTCCAAAATGATGTGTTGTTGTCACTCTGGGAAGAGTGGTCCCAACATCTGATTGTAGCTGTGGACAGTGGTTCACCATCACTAAAAATAGCAGTAGAGCTCACTAGTGATTTTAGCACTGCTGGCTGGTGTGTGAAATTCGCCCCATAGACTCTTTAGTAAATGGAATACATTTATTTAAAGGTTTTCTCATTTAGTTTGGTGTTCATTTACTTGCACCAAAAGCTTTTCTCTGTTTTTTTTATGTAACAACTTTAACTTTAGAGAATGAAACTTTTCAGTAAGAGCAACATTTGTTTTGTCATATAAGAAAAGGGCCTTTCAAATTGCTAATCAATTGCTTGTGAGTAAATATATGGAAATTTTTTTCACCCACAATTCAATTGATATTCAATTCTCAAATTACAATTCTATTTACAATTTGGTCATGCAATTTTCAAACGCATTTTACTTTTGACAAGTCAATATTCGATTTAGGCTTGCAATGAGAAAATACATTTTGCAATTTATAATTTAACACAAAAACAATTCAATTCAATCTTACATTTTTAAAAATATTTTTTTTTAATAAAAGCAAAATCCATTGCCATTTTTATTGTCATGGGTTTTTGGGACCAACATTTAATTGAATATGTATTTTACATTTAACTAATTAATGGTAAATTTATTATGGAATTTGGTCATGCATTTTGAAAATACATTTTGCAGTTCAATGCTGAATTTAGTCATGCATTTTTAAAAAAAACACCATATGCTAATCACAATTAAATATAAAAATGACATTACAATTCCTTGTTTTTTTTTTTTTTAATTTTATTTCAAAGCAACTTAAAATGTAATGCATTTTAATTTGTTTTTGCCTCAAAATCCAGAAGAAATTGCAAAACAGTGCCCCCCTGGTGTAATGCATTTTTTGCACAGGCTGTCACGCTTTTTATGATCCAAAATTCAAACTGAGAATGCAATCTGACAGAATCTTATTTGGGCGGGACGGCCAGCCAAAATTTGCTAAGTCCCGCCTCCACTGCCTTTTGGATTTGGATTTCGTTCAACTCTGTCATTCTCATTGACAGAGTTGTTGTCAATCTCAATGCAGAGGATGGAATAGCTTTCGCTCTAATAACTCCAAAGCATGATGTTTCCCCATCCATGTTTAAAAGTGAGGATGGTGCTCTTGGGGTCATGGGCACCATCTCCTGCAGTGTTGTTTTAGGCCAACTTCTCGTTATTGTAATGATCACGGAAACCCCACCAGGTGCAATTTTAAGCTCAATTATACAACTTTAAAGCTGCGTAGATTACAGTGAAGAACATGGCCTACACACACGCTATAACAAATGAAATATGTTGCAGTTCCCCGGAAGTTTCTTAAAATTGTTAGTAAATTAAAAATTAAAAAAATCATATTTTGCATTTAGAATGCCAGTATGTCCCTTTTTATGCTTTTCATGTTGTTGTTTCTTTCAGGACAAGCCTTTGAGAAGAATTTCTCTACGCCAACCCAGACTACCAAGATCATTTCCCAAAACAATGCTTCTCTTCAGGAGTCTACTTCTTCAGTTGAGGCTCCTGCCCCAGTCCTGGTCCTCCTTGCAGTACATTGGACTGGAATATGCGAAGCCACCATCTATGTTACTGGAAATCAGTTTTTGAACTACACCTCTTTACCTCTTAGTTCTTCCTCTGAGATAAAAATACAAAGGATTTTGCAGAAAGTGTGTCAGAAACAGACAGGCTGCAAAAACAAAATGAGCTGGAAGAATATGTCCAGTAACACAGACTGTTACAAAGTGGATGAGAAAGGACCAATCAGGACATCCAACTGCTTGGCTCTGGGGGTCAAATGTGAAGGTAGGTCTGCTTATTTGGTCTTTGGCTGTTGTTGATGTCTAATCTTACACATACCACAAGCCAAATACTCACACTTTAGCTCCAGAGTTGTTGACGGTAACAAATAAAGAACACACACTCTTTGACACACTGTGAATCTTTGACCATTCACTCAAAAAAAAAATGTCAGAATGGGGAAAGTTGGCTTTGTAGGAATATCCAACACTTTACGTTACACAGCACAAAGCTGCATTTCGGAATTACATTGTTTGCGTAAACTTTTAAACAGTTTTGGTACTCGAAAAGAACGCCAACACTACTTTTAAAGGTTGAAGCTAACATGACTGTGACTGTGAGTTTCAGGTTCATTTTTTGGGACAAAATTCGCTAAAGCAGAATGTTTTTACTCTTTTTAAATGATTTTATTATGTATCTAACCAACAAAACAACAACAGAATTCTGAATATCTGAAAACATATTTTTTTGACAGAAAGCACAAAATTTTCAAATTTCAGTCACCTATAGGTTATTTTACTCTTTATTTCCTTACATTTGTATGCTATAGGCCTGGGCGATAAATCGATCAAATGAAATAATTCGAATTTTTTTGTTACGGGCGATTTCAAAAATAACTAAATCAAGTTTTTATGTGGCGCATTTTTGGCTCCACAGAGCTTCCGTAGCGACACGCGACAATTGACACACGAAGCAGCCAGCGACAGCATGGCTACCGGTGAGAGTGGGAAGTTTGTTCCCAAGAAAGGAATAAAATCATCTGTTGTTTGGAACTGGTCTGGGTTTACTGCCACAGACGTGGAGGAAGAGACCCCCCCCCCCCCCACGCTGAAAGCCCATCGGAGTCAAAGGCTCTCACGCGCCTACGTGGCACGCGCTCAGTCCTCTTAAACACGCACGCGCCCAGACACACACACACACACACACTGATTTTACAACGCCTGTATAGTTAGTTCATTAGTTAGTTAGTTGTTAATAAAGAATACTGCGTTGTAATTATTACTTGTACTGATATATTCATTTGCGACGCGGCCACCGTAGGATTTTGTTATCGGAGGAGGCAGCCGTGGGGGGGTGTCTGACCGCGACTCCTGCTTCATCATCATCATCATCTCCGTGGAGAAGACGGGGTTTCTTTATTGAATTAAAACCTTAGAGCCCAGATATGAGCTTTATTGTTATCCTTTAGAAAATGGTGCTACTCTCAAGGTGAATGTTTGTCTCCTTTTAGTCTAGACTACAAAGTGTGACTTTAAACACAGCTAGGACTTTAAGTAAAGAAGTAACCTCTTTATTTTGGATAAGTGAAAACAATTTTAGAAAAACGAAATTAGACAAAAACAAGACAAAAGTTAAATAAAACAAGACAAAATTATTTAAACACAAGTCCAAAAAGGGAGTAAGAAGAAAAATCTTATACTTAACTTTGATTCCAAGAGTGTGTTCATTTATTTATTATTCATCCCAGAAATGGGGGTTACATTTGTCTTGGGTTTGATTAAATAAAAGCATTTGCTTTAAGTTGTCTGCCGTTTGTACTTATTGCTTTCCTTAAGTAGGGTGGGGGTGGGGGGAATCGGGAAAAAATCGGAAATCGAATTAAAAAAAATAAAATCGGAGATTTTATTTTTTAGGCCATATCGCCCAGCCCTGGTATGCTACTACGTTTGTTGTTTGTTGTTTTTATTCATATAAATCCTATAAATCTTAAAATATAAATTCAAATATTTCATTGAGATCACTTGAATCTAACCAGTCTTGATCCTTGGATTTAAGTTGTATTTCTTTTATTATTTCTAAAGTAAAGGGGTTTCTCTTATGTGCTTTCTCACTGAAACGTTCTCACTCTGCATAAAGCTTTTTGAAGCGACTTCAAGAATATCTTGGGATTGTTTTGAATGCAACTACAAGGGGGCACAACCCTGTGCTATTGAGTATCATTCCTAATTCCTGGTAAAAGCAGGGGTTTGGGTCAAGAAGGGCTTCTAATATAAAACCAAAGTCAAATACAAACCCTTTCAAAATCTAGCGCCCTCAGACTGTGTACTAGTCGCGAGAAAGAAGGCTGAGTACTAGTGAGTGTGGAAGCCACTACCAAGGACGAAACATCCAAGATCCACAAATACATCAACCACACAGCCCAAAGTGACAGTGTGGTCAGGGAATGCCTCAGGCAAGGTTTAACACCTGCATGTAAAATAATTATAATTGTAATTAAAGGCTTAGTCACATGCATGGGGGGGTTGACCCATATGACTGCTGTTGGGTTGTCTGGGCCTGTGGTGGGTTGTAGGGAGGATTGGCCGCATCTTCAAGGGAGCACAAGTGTGTCCTGAAGTTTCCTTGATGCTCGTACAGTTAAGTGAACACAGTAGTTAAAAAAGACCACTTTGTTACCGGGAAGGTCTCCAGTTGATGGCCAACTTTAAGAAACGTTATGTTTGTGTATGCTTTTAGTTGTGGTGCTACCAGATGAGCGTTCAGAGCTGCAAGTCTACAAGGTTGTAACAGCTCTACTAAGCTGTGGACTGCTTGTCATGCTGCTAGTACACTTCACCAAACCCACAGTGGAGGCACTCCAGAGAAGACGTAAGTATCATGATGCAGGGACATGCTCGAAAAACATGAAAAAGTGGTTCAAATAGAATCATTTCATATTATGTCTAATAAATAGTGTGTGCAAAACAATAGTTTCTTCATAATTTGAACTAATTGCTACAACTTAGTTCAATAAGAACCACTTTATAAACATGACGACACGTTATAAACATGCAGAGTTGGCTAATAGGAAGGCTTTTAGCCAACTGTGCAATGTTTGTGTCTTTAAAATAAAACTTTAACAAAATTGGTTAAATAGATGTTTCACCTGTTTTAGCTTCGTATCATTGACTATCCATTATAAACTGATATAGATTTTATAGTAATTTACTAACATAAATAATTTAATCTTAACTATTTGGACTGAATTGAACTACAAATATCAGAAATGAATTACACAACATTACATTTATTAAAGCTTAAATTGATTTTTATTGCCTTTTGTATGGCATCTGGCACTTTATAAGTCAACTTATAATTACATTAAATAAAACGAATCCAAAGCTGAACCTTTCCTTTTCTAAAACATTTAAAGAATCTGAACATTCAGCAATAATAATTACTGGATAAACAGCTATCCTTCAGAGCTGATTTTTGAATATCTATAAAGAAATGAAAGTTTCGTAAAACACTTCATTTTTTACAACATCATCTGATAAATGTAATACAACTTCTTAAACCAATTCTTTATGCTTATTTGCAAATAAATGTGCGACTGTTTTGCTCTATATATTTCTTTATTATACTCTCATTATAGTCTGTTTAAAACAAATGGCTCTGTGGAACTTGGATCCAACAAAATCAGAAGATCCTGATAAAATGGAGCTATTGTTAAAGCATGTATCAGATGGTATTGCTCTTCCTTAACTTCATATATAATATTTTATTGATACAATGGACCTCTTTGCTTTGAAGTATCAGAAAGGAGGGAGCATCGCTGGATTGGACCAACACAAAGTCACAGTGGTGAGCATTTTACTTCTGTAATGACCGACCTTCTGCGTTCCAGAGCAAAAGTATTTCTTAAAAAGGGATCTGTCCGATTAAAGACCACCCAAACTACCAAGAGCACGTTGCTAAAACACAATTTTAAAAAAAGACAAGTTCTTGGTGAATTAGATAATAATCTGGTTAGTTTCATCTTTTATTTTTAAAAACTTGCACACTACTAGAAGCAACCACAAGGTCAGGGTCCTCAATATGTGCAACATGTTGGTCCTTTAGCTCTACAAAAAGGTGATTCAGTTGTGGTCCTAATGTGAAAGCTGAAATACAGGACCTCGTCAAGATTCACAACTTGGTCTTTGACATTCTTTTCTTACGAAGTAAGCTTTCAGTTACCCTCACTGTTTCCTTGAATGATGAATCATAGCCTGTGTTCTAGGGGTGGACGTATCAATTTGAGTATCAATAGTATCGATACCAAGGAGAAGTATCAATACTGGCGTGCTGAGATAGATACTTTCAAAACTTTTGTCCTAGTTTTTTATTTAATATTTACAATGAAGACCTTGAGTTTACTTACAGAGTTCGTCCAAGTGCAGCATCTAACCGTCTGCAGTGTTGCCAAATTGGGCAAAAATCCGGCCAATTTGAGTATTTAGCTGCCCAATTGGTGCGGGAAAATGCCCAATCTGGCAACATTGTCTGACTGTGGGGTCCCAAATTGTTCATAATTAAAAAAATAAATATGACCTTGTGCAGTCACACAATCAACCAATATATCTCTCATAACTATATAAAAATATCATTAACATTGTGAAAAACTTACTTAAAATGAGCCATTATATTATTAAATATATTTAATTTTGCTTTAAAACCTGTTCATTATTTTAAAACATGATTTTTAAATTTGTCATTTTTAATCTTGCTTACTATTATTATGATTCAATGGCTTTTTTTAGGAACTCGGATTTCAAAATTAATATTTTTTTATTTCACATTGCTGTTTTTCAGAATGACTTATTTATTTCATAATGATCTTTTACAGCAGAATGAGTCTGTCTGTCAATCAAACCAAACAAGGCGGAAACACTATTGTGATTGGCTACTCCTTTACTCAGACATAAGCAGCAGCGCCTTAACTACATCGATCGAAGTTGCTTCAGCAAATGTGCACACCTCTCAACACTAGGTGGGAGTATGCACCTCAACACATCAACAGTGTTGCCAGATTGGGTTGTTTTCCACCCAATTGGGCGCTTTTGGTTCTAAATTTGCGGGTAAAATGGCTTTGGGCGGGTAGGCATAATTTGGGCGGTTTAAGGGTTGGTTCGACGGGATGTTTTTCTCATGAAAATATATTAGCAGACTAAGTCAGGCTGTGTGACTGTTAGAGTTCCGATAATCTTCTATGTACTGGAGCTCCATGAACGCACCAGGCAGAGATGCTTAATGGCCCTGGCTCTGTCCAAAATCGCGTTCTTTGAAGCTTGACACTGCGGCACTTTCTGGCTCCTCTTTCTCTGTGTGGGGTGGGTGGTGCTGGGCCTGGGGTGTCGGCGCCTCCGGGGATGGGACCCCTGAGCTGGGGGGACCTGGCCCCTATGCTGGGGGTGGGGTGGGGGACAGCTGTTTGACCACCGGGTGACAGTCTACCAGCTGTCCCCAATTTACCCCCTTCCTCATATAATCTCATATTAGGGTGAGGGGGTGGGGGGTTTAGCCTGCGATGCGCCTGGGGGGGGGAGCTACTTGGCAGTGGTCCCCCTCCCGTGGTTACCGTATGGAATGGGCCCCCCCTCTCTCGGTTTTATTTGTACCTTAGACATGTAGGGCCCTTGGTAGGGGGGGTGCTTGGACATCACTGCCAGCAAGCAGCAGATGTCCTCCTAGCACCCTACCCGCCAATTTTAACCGCACCTTAGACATTTAGGGCCCCTTGGTGGGGAGGGTCAGGGGACATCACTGTGAGTAATACGGAGATGTCCCCTCAGTGCCCTACCCGCCAATTTTAACTGCACCCCCTTAGTACACACACCCTTTACTCCTCAGAATATACATTCAAACTTAAACATACACACATATGAACACACACCCTCACAAACACACGCACACATATTTTGCAAGGAAGGTGGGACCTAAGACAATCTGTCCCCTACCCCATCCCTGGTGGGGGGTACTGGCCCCTTGGCAACGGCGGCGGTGTCCCCGAGGTGCCGGCTTCCTGGGCCCGGCGGTGCTCTCTCCGCGCGGGGAGAGGGTTCACATTACACCTGAGCCGGGGGTGTCCGTGTCCCTGGGGGGTGGGTTCTGGTCCTTGCCCCTGAGCGCTGGGCCCCGCCAAATTTCCAACTGTGGCCGAGCCTGGTCGGGGTTAGTTTACAACACCCCTCTCGTGGGCCCCCCTTTTCCCCGGGGTGCTCCCCTCCTGGGCGGGGGCGGCTGGCCCCTGCCTTGCTCCTTCCTGGACCAACCATGGGCTGGGTGGGTGGCTGCCTGGTGTGCGGAGCGGGTCTCCCTTGGGGGGTCCTGACTCGTACCTGGGGTTGGGGCAGGGGGATGCCCAGAACTCCTGAGTGGTGATGGGGTGCTCGTCTGGGGCTGTGGGCACTCTTCTCGGGTGGGGCCCTGCGTTGGGCCCTCCTGGCGCGGCGGGGAGGCTGCTCTCCTGGTTGGGCTGGGGCGGCGCTCTCTTTCCCCCCATGCCTCCCTGCTCTCTGGCTCTGGGGGCCTCACAGCGGTCCTGCTGGCCCTGGCCTGGGTGGCGGATGTGGTCGCCCGGGGGGCGATTGTTCTCTACCTGCTGCCGTGTGGCGTTGGGGGGTTCTGGCTGCCGCTGCTGCTGTGGCAGGGGTCTTGGTGTGGGGATGGCTGGGCACTCTCCCTCCTTCTTTTCACATTCCAATTTCCACAATCCATTTTAGAAGGACATAAACACTCACCTGAGCACAGGTGTTTGCTCACCTTTACACTTATAATTTGCATGATTGAATGAATGAAATATTTCATAGTAGTTGGTTTGAAGGCATAAGTACGCATGTGTGAACACTATCTGTTTTGTGTACATGTTGACATGTGGACATTTTTGCAGCTAGCAGGTGTGTTGATACACATTTGAGTTTCTGTGTGGACAGGCCCCGCCCTTTGAGATTTGTACTACATTTGAACCTTACCGTAATGATAAACATCCAGTAAACTTGTTGCTTTATGCTGCTTCATGGTCTTATCCCCCCCCCCCCCTCCTATTATCACCCTCCTATCCCCCCCTCTCTCTAACATCCCTCTCTCTTCTTCCCTCCTTTCCTTTTCCGTCCAGTCCAACACCAAAGATTTTCAAATATGATTGAAATAAAGTTTGGCCTCAACTACAAAAGGGGTTTATTCAGACATACCTCTGGTTTGTCTGAAGATTAATAACCCCTGTTGTTGTTAAAGTAAAATATGTCCAACAGAAGAGCCCCTCATTTCTCATCTGTCTGCCCAGCTGTTGGACAGGACAAGTTTCAAAAAGAAAAAAAAAAAAAAGCTTGACACTGCAGCCTTGGTGGGAGAAGCTACCAGCTTATGTATTTAGGCTGTTCGCTACATGGAGCGGTGTCCATGTTTATCTCACTTACAATACATAGAAGACACTGAGAATGTTGAGAGATCAGGTTTTTTTAATTTCAAGAGTTCTACATGGTAATTATCTTTTATTAACCATCTTTTATTTTGAAAAATGAACGGACCTGGGGGGTATTCCAGGAAGCATGTTTAAACTAGCCTGACTTTAATCCTGAACTCTGGCTGAAATCCGCCTGAATTTGCTTACTCTGGGTATGTCGGTTCCAAAAGACCGGGTATGAGTTGGCGTAATTACGCTCGACTTGGTAACCCTGGGTTAATGCACGTGCATGTCAAGTACATAAAGACACTCTCAATAGATCACCGATTTCCGGAGTCACCATGGAAACGCGTGGAGAAAAAAAGAAAGCACTATACTTCAGTGAAACGGAGTCGGAGATTAATGACGGCGTATGAAGATTATACGTCCATCAAAAAAGTAAAACGGCTGCATCCGCAAAAGAAAGAGTTTCTGCTTGTAGTAGAAGAACAGACAAAGTAAACGCACGAGTTTCTGATCTTATTTGTGACGCATATATATATATATATATATATATATATATATATATATATATATATATATATATATATATATATATATATAACTTATCCAATTTTGCCAACTTAAATGAATTACATCTATTGGTAAGAAATTTAGTTAAATTTATTCAACCTAATTTCTTACGTCTATAAAACTCAAAAGTTGTTAATACAACTCAAATTTACATATTTATTTAACTAAATGTCATATTACTCCAATTTAATTAATCTTTTTTCCATCATAATGAATTATAATTCTTGAACTTTCATATGTTTGAGCCGGCAGATATACTCATTTTTATAACAATAAAAATAACAAAACGGTATGCTATTGATACATACATTTAGGAATTTACCAACATAATTGATACAGTTCTAAACCGTAGGGGTGCTATATAAACTCATCATCCTCTCCCTCCCTCTCCCTCATGGTGCAGAGACTTGAGCAAAGTAGGACAAAATAACTCGGCAAAACACGGTACAACACAGTAAAACAGCTAAACAACTAAACACATTTGGTCAAAAACCCACACTTAAACCCAAATCCGTCCAGACATACGTCATCTTTCTAACTGGCACACCAAAGAGCGGGTCTATTTCAAGATATCAGCCAATGTGCGTTTAGATCCCACCCACTTTCACTGATTGACAGACAGACTCATTCTGAAGCGACAGTGTTGCTTCTTTCACTAGTGACTTTGATAGTTTATTACCGCTTTTATTTAAAAAAAAAAACAAGTTCTATAATCAAACATTTTAAGGAAAAAGTATCAGTATGGATATCAGCCCTGTAACTAATTGGTATCTGATCGATACCCAAATACCCAGTATTGCCCACCCCTACTGTGTTCTAAAAATCCTCATCAGGTCATGTTCCTCAAGTTCACTTTAATTCTTACTGACATAATTCTTACGTTTGCTTCCAATCTGTTTATGGCTTTCAGTGTCTTACCATCGAGGGAAAACAACAGTAAAAAACACAGATGAAGAGAACAGATTGTCCTTCCAAGGTAACACGCCTTTTAGTTCGAAGAAACAGTATCAATGGAACAAGTTAATGTCCTTAAATGTGTCGATACATTTGTCTTGAAGTTAAAACATGGGATCTGGACCAAAAGTCTTCTTTCTGTAAAACCTTTTAGTATGGAGCCCGTGTCCTGACATGGAAAAAATAAAATATGTTTCATTCCCACAAATTAATATTTTGTTCCCACAAATTAATATCTTGTTCTCACAAATTCATATTTTGTTCTCACAAATTAATATCTTGTTCCCACAAGTTAGTATTTTGTTTCCCTCGAAATAATTAATTTGTGCGAACGAAATAATTATTCACGTCATAAGTCCTTCATAAACACAGATATGCTTTCCGTCCTGCCGCAAAAGCCGCTTTCAGCGGTAACCTCCGTGTCTCTGTGACCCAGAAAAAGGAAAAACAAGAATGATCAATTTATTATTGTCTCAATGAATATCAGATGAATATCTGAATATCGTTTGCACAAATTAATTATTTCGTTCGCACGAATTAATTATGTCCAGGGAACGGAATATTAATTTGTAGGAACAAGATATTGATTTGTGGGAACCCGATAATTTAATTTGTTCCATGTCAGGACACGGGCTCCGTATTTTAGCGCTCCTCCAAGACATGGTATACGGAGTCTTTAAGAGCCTTGGAAATGACATTTAAAAACGTTTTCCCCCCTCAAATTAATAATTTGTGGCCAAAATTGAGTGTTTTGTGCACACAGATTAGCATTATGAGGCCACAATTTAGTGTTTTTTGGGCACAAATTAGCATTTTGTGAGCAAGCACAAATGATTTATTTGAGGGAACTGTTCATTTATTTTTTGAATGTCATGCCTAGGGCTCAATAACACACTACAAAGAATAAAAAGAAAGACAAAACTAATACAATTACAGCCATAACAACAATATGTAATAAAGAAGTAGTTTTGTGTGTCTTCTGAGATCCTGCAGTCAATGTCCGGTTAAGGAATTTGCCTGTTCACCTTAGTTCCAAAGGTCGTGGTTGTACAGAAAGGGCAAGAACGTTCTGCAGAGTCACACAAGGTCTTTTTCTATTTGTAAAATGCCATGAAAGCTTGAGCAACTTGCTGGAATTTTGTGGCTTTTTGACTGAGTAAAACATTTATTAAAACACATGAGCTGATTGTTTTGAAATGTTTGTAGCAAAAATGTGTAACCTGTGGCTCTTTCCATCTCATCAAACTAGCTCTGGAGCGTCTGACTGTCAGCAACAGTGGTGAGCGGACCAGCACCTACAACTTTTAACACCTAAATCTGAAACATCATCATGTATATTAGCAAGAGATTTTTGTCTGATTGCTGTCTGGTATTTTTCAATTAATCAAAAATTAATCACAGATTAAGGTGATTCTTAAAAATGTCTATGCAGAACTGTTTTCTGATCCAATGGAGTATTGTTGAGAGATTTTGTTTTAAGCACTGAAGTTGTATATTTGGTGTATCATTGTTAAATGAGATGTAATGTTTTTTCTTTATCTATAAGCCACAGGTTTGGATGTCAGGGATGTACGATATGTCATCGTATCAATGTTTTGTAGTGTATGTTGAATTGTTAGCCATTTACAAAAGATAAACATAGCTAAAGATTTTTTTCCCTTTGTTTTGAGCTCATTGCCTGTTAAGTTTCATTACATTTATTAGAAATAAAGCATATCTTTCTGCAAGAACCCAAAGATAAAGCCAAAGTCGTGGCAGATGCTCAGAGAAAGGCTGATCTACATACTGAGCTAATTCACTTTTTGTGAGGGGTGTACCAGATGGCAGCAAAATAGCATCAAGAAATTTGAAGAAACAGCAGCAAAGGGAACGGCCTTTACCATCTGTCTATTCCTCGTGACTCGTAAAGAAGAAAACTGAAACATTTACAAACTAGAAAAACTTTCACTACCTACAACAATGCAAGAAAGAATCCTGTAAGCTGAATGTGCTAGTTAAAACTGCTAAAATTAATTGCTAAAAATGCTAAAGCTCTTTGCCTAAACTGCTGAAGGATTTCACTGATATGGTAAAGAGAAATGCATCCAATAAGGTTGCGATTTTGTTCAAATCTACACACAGACTAAGATTTACACAAACTGTTTGACTCCCCGGTTGAGTGGGTAGCCGACATCTTCGCAGACCCCTTGCACCTGTTTTGCGTTGGCTGGTCCATGCCCAGGGCGGCAAGACGTGGTCAGAGCACGCTGGTAACAGCTTACCCTGGTCAACAGTCGCACTGGGAGCTGGGGGCCCTATTCCTCCCCCAAACGGCAAAGATGGTGCAGTGAGCACTTCAGTCCGTGCCCCCGGTGCGGCGAGAACCGGGCGGCGCTCGCTGTGAAGCACGCGGTGGCCAGGGGTTATCGAGCCGATTGCGACGCACCGCTGCAGGGGATCTGTCTCGTTCGCCACTACCGAGGGAATCCTGGTTAGTTTCTTTTCCTCCGCTTAGTAATATGCTTCCCATCAACGGGCAATCCTCCAAAAAACAAAAAAAGATTGCTGGTCTTGTCAGAAGATGGAAGGAAACAGTGCAAAGTCCAATATTACCATTGACTTCAAATAGACTACAAGATCAGCCTAAATGTTCTGAGAGTAAACTCACTGAGATCTTCCTAAAAGTTTTTCCATACATTCTCCCTCATTAGCTGACAGAAATCACTTCCTGGTTTTTCCAGCTCTGTCTGCATTTGTAGTGCAGCAGCTTTGCTTACACCACAAGCTAGCGCAGCGACTCTTTTCAGTGTTCATGCCCACAGAGAAAATGTGTATGAACAGTTGCACTCTACAGACTAAAAGACATTGATATTTTCTCCGGGCCACCAACGTGCCCCATATAGATTTGCCCATTTTTCACCTGGAGACATCCCGTATCCATCCATAGGGGCAGTTGTGAACAAGGCACACGGCACAAGGAAGTTGCAGCCATCCCTCCAGGAAAACTCCTTTTAGCCACTTTTGTCAAGATTCTTCTCAGTTATGAGACACAGGTCACTATAGATGAGGTAGGAAAATAGGTCGATCCATTCATTTTCAGAACTAGCTGAATCTCTTTAAAGCCCATACAGCTACTGTTGGGCGAATGTGGGATACTCCTTTAACTCTTCTGCTATGGAGAGAGCAGAGCCCCTATTTCTGAAGGGAGCCCTGGCCTCCCACTTGGAGCTACTAATTCTCATTCTAGCTGCTTCACACGTGACTCCAAACCACCCCAAAGCACATTGCAGGTTCTGGTTCAATGAAGGACATTATTACCAGCAGAAACCTTTCCTGTGCAAAGGCAGCCCGTGACCCCAAAAGGGATTCAGGGAGTTCTGAAAATGGATGGATGGATGGACCGACGGAGAGATGGACGGATGTGTAAAGGCAGCCCACATTCCAAGAACTGTATGTTACTCTTGTTCAATGTGTGGTATAACATATGTGGGAGAGACAGGTAACACTCTGCTGGTTAGATTTACATAACACAGACACACTATCACAATGAAGAAAAACAGACAATAGACCATTTACGCAAAAACAGGAAACACGTCAACGAAGCATAAACCTATTTCCGGTGTGAGTTTTGTTGGCAGAGAAATGGCAGCTAGAGTGCTTTCGACGAGCCTGAGTTGTCTTCCGAAGTTCACCAGCGCCGATGTGGTGAAGAGTGTGGAGATGCATTCGTCCACTGAAGGAAATAAATTGAACAAGGTATATAAATTCTTCCATGAAGAGTTTATCCACAATTACCAAGGTAAGCTTTAGCTAGCTTTAGCCATAGCCGCATCACCGGTAATAACTCTGTTTACTTTAACTGTAAATATTAGCTGTTGTGAATTAGTAATATAAGGGATAACACATTGCAGTGAATATGTTGTGTGTATGTTTAAGTGAGAAGGCATGAGATTAACATAACAACCAGTAATTTGGTGAAGCTGTACTAGGTAAATATGAAATGTTACTGACATTGTCTTTTGTATTTCTATGTGAGATAACACGTAATGTTTTGTTGTTGCATGCAGTTATAGTATCAAATATACTCCAGGGACAGGTAGTAGTGAGAGGTAGATGCTTCAGGTCAATGAGAAAGAGCGAGGAGCCCCACAAACTGGAGGTTTGACTATAGACAGAATTTTTTACAAACTCAAATCTGGTCACCCTACTGAAGGTTATAGTTTCATGTTATTATGAACATTGATGTAGCAACATAAGTAGGACTTAATTGTAACCTATTTAATTTATTGTGTCTAGATATCACTGGATGCAGAAAGTGCCAACCTGAAAGCTTTCTCCTGCAGTTGTGTGGCTGGTAAAGGATTCTGCAACCACATAGTTGCCATCCTGTACCAGACTGCACATTATTCACAGCTGGGTCTGCAGGCTGTTCCACCCATCCTGGGCTAAACAAGTGGCTTGCAAAGATGGCAAGCTTGCCTCGGATACACCGACCACCAGCACAACAGGGCTGTGTCCTTTCATCCATGTTATTCTCCCTGTACACAAACAGCTGCACAGCTGGACACCAGTCTGTCAAACTCCTGAAGTTTGCTGACGACACCACACTCATCGGCCTCATCTCTGATGAGATAGCCAGTGTGGTGTCACGGTGCAGCACTGACAACATGGAGCTCAATGCTCTGAAGACAGTGGAGATGACAGTGGACTTCAATTCAATTCAATTTAATTCAATTCAATTTATTTGAATAGCCCAAAATCACAACAACAGTCGTCTCGATGGGCTTCGAAGTAATACATGAACTCAAAAGTATCATGAATACAAAGAGTTCAATAGTAAAATACTAAAATGAACTAACAAACTGACTAAGCTATACTGGCATCCCTGCCCTTAGACCCCCCTTCGCGGTAAGGAAAAACTCCTAAAAAAAACGGATTCCGGAAAAAACGAAGAAACCTCAGGGGTGCCCACATGAAGGAGGGATCCTCCACCAGGACGGACAGGCGATTTACCATAACTCATAGAGAAGAATTAACTTATCTAACTCTACAGCTACATATATAAAGTCCAGCAGACGAGCTTCATCCAGCCGTGGTTGGGGTACAGTCAGGGGCGCGAGTCGCGCCTGAGACAGGAACCACAGCCAGGTGTAGGAGCAGTAGTAGAGACGAGGTCCTTGGTCAGGTACAGAGCAGAGACAAGCCAGAGGCAGGATCCACAGCCAGGTGAAGGAGCGGGAGCAAAGGCGAGGTAAACGGTCAGGAACTGGAGCACGGATGAGCCAAGTAACGCTGGAAGCACTCCCACTCCCCAGGAGGGGAGAGGAAAAGAGGGACAATACATGAATCGCACTGCACCAGACAGAGGCATGGAGAACTAAATGATAAATGATGATCAAAAATAGAGAAGAGAGGAAGGGTAGAAGTAGATGAGAAAAGAGGACAGAACCCCAGTGCACCATAGTTACCCCAGCTTCAACTTCTAGCAGCCTTTTAAAACAAATAGTTATTGTTATTTAGTTTAATTTAAACACATTAACATTAAGTTAAATAATCTCTGAATAACTAGTCTGACAATAAGCCTGTCCAAAGAGGAATGTTTTCAGTCTAACTTTGAATGTAGAAACTGAGTCGGCCTCTCTTACATGAGCTGGGAGCTTATTCCATAGAACAGGGGCTTGGTGGCTAAATGCTCTACCTCCAACCATACTTTTACTAATTCTAGGAACCACAAGCAGTCCTCCATTTTGCGAGCGAAGTGTTCTTATTGGATGGTAAGGGACTATGAGATCCTTAATAAAGGACGGGGTCAGTCCATGTAAGGCCTTATAGGTTAACAGGAGGATCTTGAACTTGATTCTAGAATCAACTGGGAGCCAATGGAGCGAAACTAATACAGGAGTGATGTGATCTCTTCTGCTAGTTCCAGCTAACAATCTAGCTGCTGTGTTCTGAACAAGCTGGAGACTTCTTAAGGAACTCTTAAGACACGCTGCTAACAAGGAGTTACAGTAATCCAGCCTCGATGTAACAAATGCATGGATGAGTTTTTCGGCATCACTCTTAGAAAGTACATTTCTGATCTTAGCAATATTCCGCAGGTGAAAAAAAGGCAATTGTACACGCCTGAGATACGTGAGCCTTAAATGATAAGTCCTGGTCAAATAAAACCCCAAGGTTTCTAACTGTGGAATTGGGGGCTATACTTATGCCATCCAGGGAGACTATCAAATCAAATCAAATCAAACTTTATTTATAAAATAGCGCTTATCATGCATTTCGTGCAGCTCGAAGCGCTTTAACATTAAAAACAAAAAACACACAACATTACAGTAAAAACCCAACCCACCCTACACCCTTCCCACTCCCCTCCATTAAAGCACATGACCCACGACAATGAATGTTGACTACCAATGCAAGTTAAAATAAATAAATAAATAAATAAATAAATAAATAAATGAATAAATAAATAAAAAAGCAAGCAAACAAACAAACAAACAAACAAACAAGGCTTGGCTCTGCTGTGAGGAAACAGTCTAACTATCTGAGCAGACAGAGCATCTCTGAGGTTTTTAAGGACCTAGTATAATGACCTCAGTTTTTTCTGGGTTCAAGAGGAGGTAATTATTTGTCATCCAGGTCTTGATGTCTCTGATGCAGGCATTCAGTTTCTCTATATCGTCATTCTGGTCAGGTTTCATGGATAAATACAACTGCGTATCGTCGGCATAACAATGAAAATGAATGCTGTGTTTCCTGATTATGTTTCCTAGGGGTAGCATATAAAGCGTAAACAGGATGGGTCCTTAGACTGAGCCCTGTGGGACTCCATAGTTAACTCGAGTGCACTGAGAGGAATGTCCATTTACATTAACGAACTGATACCTATCGGACAGATAGGATTTAAACCAGTGGAGAGCAGATCCTCTGATCCCTATGTCCTGCTCTAATCTATGGAGTAAAATACCGTGGTCGATAGTGTCAAAGGCTGCACTGAGGTCTAACAGGACCAGAATAGAAAGTAGTCCCTTTTCTGAGGCCAATAACAAGTCATTAGAGACTCTAACTAGTGCAGTTTCCGTGCTGTGGTGGGGTCTAAACCCTGACTGAAAGTCTTCAATGTGGCTGTTGTCCTGTAGGTAGCAGTAAAGCTGCTTAACTACAACTCTTTCTAGGATTTTAGAAATAAAGGGCAGGTTTGATATTGGTCTATAGTTGGCCAAGATGCTAGGATCCAAACTGGGCTTTGTCAGAAGAGGTTTAACAACTGCATATTGAAAAAGACTGTGGCACGTAACCCGTTTCCAGAGAGGTATTTATCATTGTTAATATGGAATCATTCATTAGGAGAAAAGTTTCTTTAAAAAGTCTAGTGGGAATTGGGTCTAACAGACAAGTTGAAGATTTGGAGGACGTATTAATTGATGCTATTTCCACTTGATCCACAATAGTGAAGCAGATTAATGTTACAGAGGTTTCTATGGATGCCTCCACTTCTACCGCTTCAGCCTGCTCTGGGCTGATAGTAGGAATAACTTGATTTAACTTATGTCTAATATTTGAGATTTTACTATCGAAAAATGTAAGAAAATCATCAGAGCTGAGAGAAACAGGAACATGTGGTTCTACTGAGCTCTGACTGCGAGTTAATTTAGCAATAGTGCTAAAAAGAAATCTTGGATTATTTCCATTCTCTGATATTAAGGTTGAATAGTACTGGCTTCCAGCTGTACGCAGAGCTTTTTTATAATTTAATAGGCTATGTTTCCAGATATTCAGAGACTGCTCCGAACCGGAGCGGCGCCATTCTCTTTCCAACTTACGGGTTTCTTGTTTAAGAGAACGTGTATCAGCGTTAAACCACGGTGCTACTTGGTTTTGTCTAACAAACTTAGGTTTCAGGGGGGCAACAACATCGAGTGTACTCCTGAGGGCTTGTAAGGCATCATTGACAAACTGGTCATTTATACTAGGACTGATGCTATGGGAGCTGGACTCAGAGTATTTTATCAGAATATCACTAAGTACTGGCTGAACTGTGTGTTTAAACTCAGACACAGAACGGTCAGTTAAGGTTCTTCTAGGCTGTTTCTTGCTCACTGGGGCAGTAGCATGTTCTAATGTAAACTGGAAGGTAATCAGAAAGTGATCAGAAATTATGGGATTAAGAGGAAGGACACTCAGCTGGTTGATCTCTATACCATGGGTTAGAACAAGGTCCAGGGTGTGCTTATGACAGTGAGTGGGTTCATTCACACTTTGGGTGAAACCAACATCATCTAATAAAGCTGCAAAAGCATTTCCTAGACAGTCACTGGGGTCATCAAAATGAATATTAAAATCCCCTATTATTATAGTTTGATCAGAATCTAAGACAATAGTCGATAGGAAGTCGGAAAACTCAGTTAAAAATTTTGAATATGGGCCGGGGGGGGGGGGGGGGGGGGGATAAATAATTATGAATAAAACAGGTTTTTGAGTCTTCCTGTTTGGGTGACTTAAAGACAATATGATGCTTTCAAATGAATTATAAGCATTTTTACCTTTAGGGCTGAGAAGTAAGCTAGACTGTGATATTTCTGCCAAACCACCTCCTTTCCCTGAAATCCTGGATTTCTGATAGTTAGCATAAGTGGGGGGAGGGGGGGGTTGCTTCATTCAATCTAACATAGTCACCCTGTTGGAGCCAAGTTTCTGTTAAGGCTAGAAGACTGGGGTTGTTATCATTAATTAACTCATTGACTTAGGCTGCATTTACACTGCAGGTCTTGATGCCCAAATCCGATTTTCTGACTTTATCCGATTTTTTTGATGACCCGCTCACATCACCTATTAAAAGTGACCCGTATCCGATTTTTGCATTTACACTATACAATGCTGAAACTATCAAACGTAGACGTTCTGAGGACTACGTAGCAGCATTTTCGCCTTCCGCGGACCTCCTGACTTTTGTGTGACTGCGGTTGTCATGGAGGTACCGCGGCGACGGAAGGAGGCGTTGTCCTGGAGCGCTCCTGAGGGGATACGCGGGAGAGGGAAAAGATGGGCTGCTCGGCCGGCTTATGTGCTCTTTCTGAGTTTTGAATGAGGAAGTGTTTGCAGACTTTGTGTTGTCCGAACAGTTTGATCCAAGTGTTGAACCTTTCCTGCGCGATGACTTCACTTTTTCCGACCGTGGTCAGAAACGCACGGGAGATTTTCTCAAGGGCCGAAGGCGGTTTCTGCACAGAGTGGGTTAAGAAAGACTCCAAAACAATCTTTTGGGGGAGACATCTTATTTTTATCACGGTTCTCCGACACACTCCCGCTCCGCGCTCACAACCCGCCCCTCTCCTCCTTACACACACACACACACACACACACACACTCACACACAGACACAGCACGCGCGGTCGCCATCATACACGCCCACACTCCGCAAAGAAATAAACGGCTTCTAGCCTGTTCCAGAGCAACGGTGTCCCGCTTGATTAGTTACCGTTTGCGTGCCGACCGGGACCGGACCAGGAATAACAGCGGTTTCCGACTACGGTCTGAAGCCTGAGGCTGAAAGGTAACACGCTGACAGCAAAATCAGCGCACAAAAGCACCTAAGTCATGTGATCTCAGTTGGTGGTCTCCTGAGTTGACGTCACTGACGTACGACTCGCATTTACTGGGGAATATCCGATTTGTCTGCTTACATGGCACACGCAAATGCACGTATCCGATTCGTTTCCGATTTATTTCCACATATGAGAGAGGCCTGTATCTGAGAAAAACGAAATCCATGCGCTTTTTTCCTGCTTACACGCTCACCGGTCATATCTGATCTGTGCCACATGAGAGGAAATAATCGGAATTGGGTCACTTGAACCATGCAGAGTAAAGGCGGCCAAAGAGGGACTTAGAGGAAATGGATCGAATGTTTAATAAACCACAGCTAATGACATCATAATTCTGCCTGTGAGTGCTGCTGTCTGTTACTGTAAGGTTTCTATGACGCGCTCCTTTTACTTGTCTTTCAGCACATACGCTAAAGCTAGGACCTGCTTGACTTTACCTGCATGGGTTTTGCACCAGGACTAACTCTAAGGGAGGCTCATAGGAGCGTTTTACACTGCTGCTCTGTGCCCAGGTCTTGTCTCTGGGTTGTCAGGTTGACAGACTAAAGCTAGCAGAAATGTTTCTAGAAAGAAGAGCGGCACCGTCCAGAGTAGGATGGACGCCATCTCTCCGCATGAGACCGGGCTTCCCCCAAAACGCGCTTCAATTATCCACAAAACCAACGCCGTTTTCTGGGCACCATCTAGAAAGCCAGCGGTTAAATGATGAAAAGCGGCTGTACATTTCATCACTGACTAAGTTCGGCAGGGGACCAGAGAAAATTACAGTGTCGGACATCGTCTTAGCCAGTTTACACACAAAAGCTACGCTTAACTTAACCACCTCTGATTGTGTCCGTCGGGCATCATTACCGCCTGCGTGAATCACGACTCGACGGATCCTGGACTTACTCTGAGCTAACATCCTAATGTTCCCCTCGATGTCACCAACTCTGGTCCCCGGATAACACCAGACAGTAGCCGCTGGGAGCTCCACGTTTTTAACTTCAAAAGAGCCGATAACCAGAGTTGAGGGTTCAGTGGGTGTGTCGCTGAGGGGGGAGAACCTATTACTAACGTGGAGTCTCGGGTGCTCTAAGTTTTTGCGTTTAGCACTATGTTTCCTCCCAACTGGTGCGAACCCCTGTGTGTTTCCCGGCTATTGGGAGGGCGCTGGGGTGCTAACTAAGTTAGCCCTGGTAAAGTGGCCCGCGCTACGAGTAACGACCTGGCTAGCCGGCTTAGCTTCCACTGTGCGGAGCCGCGCTTCTAACTGCTCTAGCCTGGCCTCCAAGTCTAACACAAGACTACACTTAACACACCTACCGCTGTCTTCACTAAAGGAGGCAGGATCCTCACTAAACATATGGCACATGGGACAGGAGAGAGGAGCAGAGGCGGAAAGAGTGGTGGCCATGCTAAGTTCTAAGCTAAGGCTAGCGGTGTTTAGGAAAAGAGAAGTGGTTTATTTAGCAAAATGAGAAAAGTGAACAGCAAGCAGTTTAACAGTAGTGTATTCGCTACTAAAAGGTGCTAGATGTGAATATTAAACCAGATAACCCTTAGAGTAAGCAATACCAAACAAGAGAAGAGTAGTCAAACACGACTAGTACTGGAAAAGGCTCACCCAGAAATGACGTCACATGATCTGCTTTTGTTTTTTCCCTCTAGGCGGTCAGGAAGGACCCCCCCTGTCATCCTCTGTGACACCCCGGTGACCTCTGTGGAGTCCTTCCGCTTCCTGAGAACCATCACCACCCAAGACCTCAAGTGGGAGCAGAACATC
This sequence comes from Oryzias latipes, assembly GCF_053564925.1. Classification (NCBI taxonomy): domain Eukaryota; kingdom Metazoa; phylum Chordata; class Actinopteri; order Beloniformes; family Adrianichthyidae; genus Oryzias; species Oryzias latipes. The sequence goes on along the minus strand of NC_136237.1, from coordinate 12,145,037 downwards.
AGCTCCATCACTAAGAACAGCTTCTTCCCAGCTGCAGTCAGCCTGCTGAACAGTACCCCAACTCCTCCCAGCTGACACCCCCCCCTCTTACCAAACAACTATCGCTGCCACTTACAGACCCCACCATCCCTGCCCACCTGCGCACCCACTTTACTTTACTCCACTGTATATAGTCCGCATCCACTTCACACCATTGTATATAGTCTGTTGATAACTTAATTTTAACTTATCCTTAATTGCACTATCTGTATGTTATACTGTTTACACTCTTTTTCTTATCTGAGATGCACCACCTGCCAAAAGCAAGTCAAATTCCTTGTTCTGTAAAGTGCGCTCCACAGAACCTGGCAATAAAGCATTTTCTGATTTCTGATTCTGATTAGCCACCATGTCGCTATCTTCACAGCATGGCTGTATAGACTGGTGTTTGAAGGTTCTGTCATATACTGACTCCCTTCTCAAAGGAGCAGGAAAGTTGTTCCAAGGGAATAGGCTCGGGACAACACCACTCTTCAGGCAACGAACGATGCAGCCACCACTGTAATTATCCTGAGCGAAGTGCCGGCTGCAGACATAGGTGCTACCTGTTTTTAAATTAAAACTATGCCCTTCCTCTCTTCGGATCGCTTGTATCCATTTGGGTTTCAGGTTTGGATCCACAGGAAAAGAATGAAATGAAAGGTAGGGCTGTTTTTGGTTGGAAGACGAACAGCCTGGAACACAACAGAAACTTCGACTCTTTGACTCTGGCATTTTTCGTATCTGCCACTATGATAACAGGAAGTTCTAATACAGTTCATTGACGTATTTCCGTTCGAAAAATGCAGAAGTGCGTAAAAGGTCTATTTCTTGGTCCAGGACTGGGATACAGTCAGTGCAACAGTGGCTCAAACCAATCCCAGATGGTCAACCTCTGAAAGCAGGAGGGTTGAGAAGAATTAGATTGGCACATTAAAAAACCCTATTTTCCATAGGATTGAAAGTTTTTTTTTTTTGTTTGTTTTTTTATTTGAACTTTAAACATACACATAATAACAACACAAAAAAAAAAGAGAGAGAAAAAGAAAATAAATAAATAAATAAAACAAAATATATAGAATTGTAGTTTACAATACTAGGGATTGTGATACAGCTTGTGATTTTCAATGAAAACACACAGTTTTATTGCATTTTTGTTTTTCATCAATGTCAGAGATTTAAAATATAAACTGATTTCTTTAAGAAATGTATTGAATAATGGTTTGGTTTTTAAGAATCTGCACTTGTGAATGAAAAATATCCCAGATATTAATAAGGTATTGAATGTCAAATCAAATAGATTATCACCAGAAACTACTCCAAATAATATAATGTGCTTTTGTAATTGAATAGAAATAGGAAAGGGAAACTTTGAAAAGCACCAAAAAAAGAAATCCTCCCAAGGATTGAAAGTCAAGAGGTCATTTTCATGACTTTTTTCCTAACTGAACAATTCGAACAATTACTGTTTTTGTCCAGCAGAGGGAGACTTAGAGCAGTCTGTTCACATCCTCATTGAGTCCAGCCTCTAAATGCCTCCCCTCCTGCTCTATTTTTAACCTGTCCTGCCTCCCTCGTTTTCCTCCTCTAACCGCTCCCCCCTTCTTCTTCCTACCCTTTGTGATTCTCTCTAATCCCCCCCAAATAATTTCCACATCTTTTCCTTTCATAGTTTACCCTTTTTCTCTCTTTTAGCTTTTTACCCCTTAATTATGGCCCGCAGTCACTGACTGCAAGGACCATATTGTTTGCGCAGTTGAAAAGATTTCAGTGCCTTTCAGCGAAAATTTGACACCAGCCACAAACTCGAAAAGTCACCAAAATGTGCCGTAAAAAAAATGAATGGGCCGAAAAAGTTTGACACGTCTTTGAATGAATGTATGAATGCATCTAGTATTGTTTTGTGCACTATTCCGTGATTGCTTGAAATAAAGCATTTCAAATAAAAAAAACAAAAATCAACCCTTGGGAAAAGGCAGCCATCTTGCATTTAAAAAAAAGCACCTTTAGTGCCAGATACAAATGAAAACTCGTCCTAGGGATTTTTAGCGATCGTCTCGTAACTTCTCAGGCATCCATAGCAAAGTAAGGTGGACAAAATGTTGGAATTAGAAGTTATAGATTTTGAATGGGGTGTCCGTGGGGAATTCGCAACCGTTGCGATCTTAGCTAGCTTGTACATTTTTTATTGGAATGTCATGAAAATGAAATATGCGATTCCCTGGCCCGCGCTGAACAAAACGATGTAACATGCGACAAGGTCGATAAAGGAATGTGGGCATGGTAAGCTTTAAACTGAAAAAAAAAAATTGCTGACTCGGCAAAAACGAAAAATTATTTTTATTTTTTTTTGAGAATAGTATAACGAAACAAATATATCCTTGTCGGTGATATCTAGAGGAAGTTTTTTAATCATTACGGCATGGCGACACGGCCTACGGTTTGATGGCCATTTTGTGCCAAAATCTGCGATTTCGCCATTTTCACATTTTTCTACAACAGAGGAAAAAGATTTTCTTTTCGAGCAATTTTCACGAAGTTTGAGAAATGTGCTGCTAACCCAAGTCTCCAACCACCTTTGGAGTTTCCTCAACCTTTGTCTTCGGGAAAAGGTCGTCATTTTCTTTTTTTTTTATGTATGATTTATTTATTCAATTTTCAAAATAAGAAAAAAAGAAATTCAAAACTACAATTACAAATAAAGAAAAGACATACCTTTGGTTTGTCTGAAGATTAAAAACCCCTCTTGTTAAAGTAAAATATGTCCAACACAAGAGGCCGTCAGCTGTCATCTGCCTGCCCAGCTGTTGGACAGGACAAGTAAAAAAAAAAAAAAATAAAGAAAAGAGGAGGGAAAGACAAAAAAAAAAAACCATGTACACAAATGAATGAATAAAATCTTACAAACAATATACTGTGTTACCAATCTATGAACAGCAGAGACACTGCACACCTCAAAACTGTTAATATACTTGAAAGTTCACTGGGTCGTTTCTAAGGTCTAAGCTACATCTGCTTCAACTGTCGGAATATTAAGATGTGAAAAGAAAGCTTCATAACGTTTCTCATCAGGAAAACATTCAGAGGTGTATAGAGCAGAATAAAAATCCCTAAATGTATCATTGATAGTCTGAGGATTATGTGTGAGTCCATCAGAGGTAGAGAGTTCGGTAATATTTTGAGCTGCTGTTGACTGTCTAATCTGGTGTGAGAGAATTTTATTAGTCTTATCCCCAAATTCATAATAGCTATAATGGGTCCTGAGTATTAATTGCACTGCCTCGTCGGTGGCCATCGAGTCAAATTCTGCCTTTTTTATAAGCAATTCCTTAGATAGATCAGCACTGGGGGATTCTGCACACTTATTTTGCAGTTCCGATATAGCAGAGTAAAGATCAAGGCTCTTTTGTGAGGCAATCTTATTTTTATAGGCACTGTATGATATTATTTCCCCTCTCAGAAATGCTTTACATGCTTCCTAAATTGAAATTGCAGATACATCTAGTATATTATTAGTAGAAATGTAAAGGTCTATGCGTTCAGTAATAAACTGAACAAAGTCTGTGTTTTTGAGAAGCAATGGGTTAAACCGCCATGGAGAGATGATCTGATATTACTATGGGGGTGTATTCACAAGAGTTGACCGCAGAGAGCAAATTATTATCAATGAGGAAAAAATCTATTCTAGAAAGAAAGCTGTGCACCGGCGAGAAAAAAGAAAAATGCTTAACATTTGGATTAAAATGACGCCAGACATCTGTGACACCATATTGTGACATGAACAGTTGTATGGCTTTAGAGGATTTGGACACAGAATAGGGCTTAGATGAGGTTAGATCCAGTGTTGGGTCAAGGCAACAGTTAAAATCATCTCCCATTACAAGCTGACTGTTATTTAAATTAGGAATAGAAAGAAAAAGTTTCTTAAAAAATTCTTCACTGTCAAAGTTTGGACCATAGACATTTACTAATGTGAGACTTTTACCACAAATTCTGCCTGAAACTATAATGTAGCGGCAATTGGGGTCTGATATTACCTCAGTGACAGAAAATGGAACTGATTTATGGACAAGAACAGCTACACCTCGGACTTTACTGTTAAATGATGAGTGATAAAGTTGCCCAACCCACCCAAAAAAAGGCCGTCTTTTTCAATAAAAAAAAAAAAGCACATTTAATATTAGAAACAAACGTAAACTTGTTGCTGGGATTTTTATCGATCATCTTGTAACTTTTAAGGCATCAATGACAAGCTACTATGGAAAACATGCAATTACAAGTTGTAGATTTTGAATGGTGTGCATGTGGCAAGCTAGGAAAAGTGGCATACTGTTATAACTCTTATGTTTTTCAATGGAATACTGTGAAAATTTAACTTGTGCATCCAAGGCTGGAGCTGAACATAATGAAAAAAACACTAGATATGGACATATAAGGTATGAGGGCGTGGTTAGCAAAAACCTCTGTTGCTAAGGACATCAAAAAGTTTACTTTTTCCGATTTGTCTGAAACTGACGTCGATCTGTCATCGCAGGGCTATGGAGATAAAAAAGACAAAAAGCCGCCATTTAAAAAAAAGGGGATTTTCTAACGACTTATGACATGTACCTCTTAGCAATGTAACAATGTGTTTTTCTGAGTGAGTTGAAGACGGCGATCGCTCAGATAGCCCTTTTAGCCACATTAGCATAACTAACAAAGTTAGCATAATTAGCAGCTTAAGCAATGTGTTTTTCTGAGTGAGTTGACGACGCTGATTGCAATGCTAGCATTTATAGCCACATTATCATAACTAGTGTGTTTAGCATATTTAGCATATGCATCTTTGACTGGCCTTAATCGAAGGTGGGTGGTGAAGGCGGCAGTGCTGCGTAGAGGTGGGCAGCGATGGCGCGGTGGTGCTTGTTACGCGACAGTGTGTGTACTAGGGGTGCCCAAATCCAGGCCTCAAGGGCCGATGTCCAACATGTTTTCCAAACAACCTCCCATTGAAAAACATTAAGATGATCCATGTAATCAGCAGCAGATGAGACAGGATTTCTGGAAAACCAGTAGGAGGCCGGCCCTCAAGGCCTGGATTTGGGAGTGCTCTCAACGACCGGGAGGGGAAGAGGGGGAACGCTCGGCACCAAGGGGTCCCGCCCACAACTCAGAGTTTAGTGAACTACTGCCGCTCTGCAGAAATATGTACTAGAAAACGACAAAGGAGTTTTCATTCTAAAAATAGAAAAATCAGAATCAAAAGACCACTTGGAACATCTTTACAATAAATCAAAAGATCAGAGTGGGACTTTAAAGGACAAATCTCCACTAACACTCATAAATTAGACAGTAAAGTTTTTTTTAACCCTTATCTTAGATGACCCCACCCTTACATTGACGTGTTCTCCCTGACAAGGGTAGATAAAGGTGGAAAGATTTCATGTAATCCATGGAAACCAGTGAAGATCACAAATCATTGAAGAAAAAAGGTTCAGCATTGTGTCTAGATGACCTCACTCCCAATGTCAAAGTGCCTAGGATAGCACAAGGGTTAAGAGGGAAAAAGAGCTGTAAACCGACCCAACACTTGGTGGCTGAATTCATTGGTGGCCAAGCAGTCCAACAAACTTGTCAAACAGACTTAGGAGTATTGTATTGTGAATGTCTGGCTAAGCCAACCCACACAATGGTGTTTAACTCAATTAGTTTTAACCCAATAGGCCAACCCCAACCCATATCTAGGAGAACAGTTTATCAGTGTAAATAGCACAGAATATAGCATTGTAAGTGTCAGAGAGAAAAAACAACTGCGGATTATCAGCAACCTTCTTTGATGGAGTCCTGCACCCTTTCCTTACATAACACACCTTTCTCCACCTGTTCAAACCTGCTTGCACACACTTCCCTTTCACCTCTTTCCCACATTGCTCCGGATTGTTGACCCTAAGCACTAAAACTTCTCCATCATTTTCATGTCTGCTCCCTTTTGCAGTCCTATTTACATAGAGATGTTTTGTTGTGTTTTGGCTCCTCTGTCACACCTCTCTGAAACACTTCAATAGCTCCACAGATATATTGTTAGAGCCATCTTACCTTCCCACTCTTCATTCTCTTTATTGCCTTACTACTTTTCAGCCTTTTATCTAATTATTTCTCCTCAACATCCATATCTTCTATCTTGTGCTTTCTAACATTTTTTTCTCATTCAGCAGTTCGTAAAAGTTCTCCTTCCATCTTCACATCACATTTGTGGAACCTGTCAACACATTTCCATCTATGTCCTTGATCAACCTGTTGCACATCCTTCCATCTCTGTCTCTCTGCCTCACTTTGAAAGTTCTTTTATTGGTATATAAATGTTTTTATGGTCTCGTGCATTATCTGATATGATTTTAAAGTATGAGCCCTCGCGGACACCAAAGGTCCTCTGATCCAGGCCTTTTCTTCTTTCTCTTTCGGCTTTTCCCATCGGGGGTCGCCACAGCGAATCATCCTTTTCCACCTCACTCTATCATGGACATCTTCTACCTTAATATTAGCCAACTTCATGTCCTCTGTATCCCGCAGCTCCATCTCCAACATCCTTCTACCAATATATCCACTATCCTTCCTCTGAACATGTCCAAACCATCTCAGTCTGGCTTCTCTGACTTTGTTGCTAACACAGGCAATATGAGCCGTCCCTCCGATGTACTCGTTCCTTATCCTGTCTAACCTGGTCACTCCTAAGGAGAACCTCAACATCTTCATCTCCGCTACCAGCATATCAGCCTCTTGTCTCTGTCTCACTGCTACCTTCTCTAACCCGTAGAGCAGAGCTGGTCTCACCACCATATGATGTTTTGTACAGAGCGGGGCCACTGAATCAAAACAGCTGACTGCCTTTAGCGGTTACCTCTGCCAGGCGCTTCTTTTACTCCGGAGGATTCAGAACCTGAGTTGGTGGCTTTACTGGCTACCACTCCTGTATTAGTGACTGCCAAAGAGTTTGAAGATGCTTCATCTTCTTGCCCCAAGCTTTCCTCCTTGCGTGTGCAAGTGCAACAGCGGTGGCCATGATCTGCCAAATCAGTAAGTCCTGTTTTGCAACCCTATTTCAAACTGAGGCATGAGTTAAGTGTGCAGGACAGCCTGGTGTTTCGGGGATCCTGCTTAGTGGTGCCAATTTTGCTCCACCCCACACTTGTGGCCCTTGTGGCCTTAGGAACTTCTATTGGTTCCCTGGCATGGATACATTAGTGTTTTCCCAAGTAAACGAAAGCTCTTTGTGCCAAAAAGCTGACAAATATGCCAAGGTTTTTCAGGCCCCACCACAACCTGTGCCCCTGCCTGAGGGTCCCTGGGCAAAACTAGGCCTGGATATTGTCGGACCGTTTGAATCTGCTTCATGGAACTGTAAGTTTGCCATCACTCTTACCGATTATTATTAGAAAAAAGCCTGAAGTTGCCTTTGCTCCTTCCGTGAACTCTGCTTCATTCTCCTCTTTTCTCCACGACAGAGGAATTAAGCACATACGACCGTCTGTGTACCACCCTTCTTCTAGGTACAGTAGAACAATTTAATAGTGATGGGAATTGTACATGTGCATAGTGACAATAAAGGCATTCTATTCTATTCTATTCTATAAGTGGAGGAAGATGGATGGATGGACATGTGTACTTACAGTAATCTGTCTCCGGCTTCCTCCCACTGTCCAAAAACATAGGTCAATTGGCAACTCTAAATTGTTCCTAGGTGTGAATGTGAGCGTGCATGGGTGTGTGATTGTGGCCCTGCAACAGACTGGCGACCTGTCCAGGGTGCCCCCTTCGCCCATAAGTGGCCGGGATAGGCTCCGGCAGCCCCGTGACCCCGAAAGGGATAAAACGGCAGAAGATGAATGAATGAATGAATGGTGGAAAATTTTTTTATGTTAGTAGGTGAATGAATTCATGGTTCGCAACAGGAGGAAGCTGGAAAAGACGCAGCTGAGTGTCCGAGGAAATAAAACAAGGTGACCCGAGACCGACTTTACTGAAGGCAGTCACGCTTGCAGAGGAAATGAAAACTGAAAAATTTCAAGGAGGTCCATCTTGGTGCTTTTGTTTTGTAAAACTACAGTGTTTCATAAAGGACTACGGTGGCGCAGCAACTTCCAACACATTACAACGAAAAGCTGTCCATCTTCCTTTAACTAAGACTGGGACGCAGCACCGGGCGAGTTACACCACACTTTGTGAATGTTTTGCAGATGCTTAGGATTAAGTGTCTGCTTGCACTGTTCTTTGAGCTTTGGCAAAAGCCGGCATTATTCCTGAGGACGGGAACGAGACAGGAACCTGGCATGTTTGAAAGAAATTTAGCCCAGCTGTACGTGTCAGATACAGAAGATGAGGACATTGATGGATTTTGGATGCTTATTGATGACTGAAAAAGTAAATAATAAATCACAACCAATTCAGTATTTCTTCCGCTGACTTTTTTAAAACACACACTTGCATGATGTATATTTTACCGGTATGTTTTAAAGTACCTGACTCCTTTTGTATGTGTTAAAAACGTAAATACAGAAAAAGTACCTATAACTGAAACTCCATCCTATGGTCGTGAAAATACGGTTACCGCTCTTTGCCTCATTTAATTTTTTTCGCCCCTTAAATCACAGTCAAATCCAGCACACCCAAATTGTTTTTGTATTAAAAACAAATAAAAATAATAAAATTAATTTGGCAAAGTTCAGTGCTGCTCCTGACACATAACTGACCACCAATCATCTGCGCGGGTTATGCCCAATGCCGGAAAAAGTAAGAACACATTTTATGTGCGTGCAGACTGTTAGTCTCACGGAAAAAATGGCGAAATGCAGAGCTTAACCAAAATATGAAAAGGAACACAGGAGATTTTTGGAAGAATGGGAAGATTCGTACTTTTTTTATTGAACGGAATGGCAAGTCACTGTGCTTATTATGCAGTAATACCATACCACATTTCAAGGCTTCAAATCTTCAGCGTCAATTTAGCACACTCCATGCTAATATTGACCAAGAATTTCCCAAAGGTACCGAACTACGCAAGCAAAGATTTAGCACCTTGAAAAGCCAGGTAATAAGACAGTCTCAAATCTTTCAGCAATTGACCAAGCATGCAGAAACTGTCACACTTGCCTCCTATGAAGTGGCGTGGAACATTGCTAAAAAACCATACAGCGAAGGCGAGTTTTTGAAACAGTGTTTTGTGGATTTAATTGAAACTCTGGCTCCAGATGATAAATATTTAAAGACTCCATCACCGTTCTACAGCTGGCACGACACACAGTCGAAACATAAACAAAGCACTTGAAATGGATCTACAAGCAGACCTGAACGCGTGTGCTTATATTAGTGTCACTTTGGACGAGTCATGCGAAATACAGGACAAGCCACAGCTGGCAATATTTGCACAGATGGTTTCTGAGGACTGCGTTGTTGAAGAAGAGCTTCTCAATATTGGGCCATTAAAAGACAAAAGTATTCAAAAAAGCTAACTTGTCTTTGGAAAAACTCACTGTAATAGCCACAGATGGAGCGCCATCAATGGTTGGTCCTGTGAACGGTCTTGTGGGCATATTCAAGGGTGATGACATCTTCCCCGAATTTTTGAATTTCCACTGCATCATCCACTGGGAGCAACTTGTGTCCAAAACACTTAAATTAGACCACGTCATGAAACCTGTCATAGAGATTGTGAGCTACATCCATATGATACTGACTGGTTGTCTGAGTCCCCTGACCCCTTCAATAAAACAAAACTGAAGATTTCAGAGTGGCCTTTTCTTGTGGCCAGTCTAAGGCACACCTGTGCAATAATCATGCTGTCTAATCAGCATCTTCATATGGCACACCTGCGAAGTGGGATTGGTTGTCTTGGCAAAGGAGAAGTGCTCACTATCACAGATTTAGACAGATTTGTGAACAATATTTCAGAGAATTTTTTGAAAAAGGAATTTGACGTTTTTGGCCACGTTTTAAGCGCTTGTTACACGCTGAACCGTTCATTCACATTAAAGTTTTTATTAAACGAGCCACAATACTGAAATCTTGGGAAATTTCCATTTCAGGCTAATCATGATGTGCGGGCGCCATCTTGACATGGCCACCGCCACGCCTCCGCAAATGGATCATGACCGGTGGCTTTTTCCATCGCCTTTTCTGCGACTGCTTCTGATTTATAACGATCTGAATCAATAAATACTTAGAAATCATAATAAAAACTTTACAAAAATATGGAAAAACATATAAATTAATGTGAAAAAACTGAAGTGCCCCGTTGTTGCAATTATTGACTACATGGTGAGGGTGAATGTATTAAAAACAACCAAGCAAAACCATTGAATTCAGTATGATGCTGTATGGCTGGTAACCCCATAGTTAATAAGACAGAGATACTCACTGCTAGTTTACTCGTACTAGCAATCAACAAATTTAAATTGGGAGGGGAAATTGCTCAGAGCATGGGGTTTCATGTGTCATTTTTGTAACTAATTAATAAATAGGAAGTACCACTACTTAATAACATAGATAGCTATTGTGTTAAGAAAAAATATCTGACCACCACCACCCAAAATAAATAAATAAATAAATACGTAAATAAATAAATACAATTAAATAAAAAGATAGGGAGAGGTAGGGCCTAGGGTTTGACAAATTTCGGTTTGACAAAGATATTTGGAAATGTGGTTTAAGTGGTCAAACCAATGTCACTCAAATTTGAATGCTTCGCCCACATCTAACTGAGCTATAAGTAAAAGTGCGGCAAATACGTTAATTCTCTTTCAGCCTGCTGCGAGACACATCGCTTCAGATTGTCAAACACGCATTTTGGAAAACGACGGAGAAATGATCATTCGGATGGAAAACCAGTACCACACCAATCCTTTTTAAGTTATTTTGATGTAATAGTGTATATGCATGTATGTATTGTAGTTCACATGGTAACTTTGGCTTAACATCAAGCTCACAGTAGTTTTTGCGGTTTCAAGCTAGGTTAGTGACATTACACAATAACACATTTTTTTAGCTAGACAGTTTATGCAGGCATTAAACTGTGTTCTTTTTTTCCCCACTCACATGCTTACAAATGTATATGTGGGCGCACGGTGTTAAGCAACTGCCTTGGAAAGCACCCACCTAATGCGAGCACCCCCCCCCCCCCCCCCCCCCAACGCAGGCAAAAGGACCACCCCCCAAGCCATGCCAGACCACCACTCAACCTCCTCAGTCACACCCTCCCCACACCCGAGCCCGGAAGACCGCGCAGCACCCTGCCCGCCCCACTCAGGCACCGGACCCGATCCCCCGACTAACGGAGTCTCCACCACCCCCCAACGGCCACCGTAGGCCCCGACCCCCACCCCTAAAAATGGCAGACAGACAAGTAGCAGCGACGACCGGGCATCCCACCCCCTAAGTCATGGAGTTAGCTATGGGAGACCAGAGAGACTGAATTCTTTCAAAGTTACTTGAACTTTGGGCTGACATTTTTTCCAAGCTGATATGATCAAACAGCAGATTTCTGTATTGACTTACACTAATATTTTTCTTGTTTTTCCAGTTTATTAAAATTGTTTTTTTAGCAATACAAAGAGTTATGAAAATGATAATCCTCCTTCTCCATCGATGGCACTCATATCACCATGCACACAAAGTGATGGTGAAGCCGTGATTGAAACCTTAACCCAGACTGATAGATCGGCACACACTTGCTGCCAGAGAGCCTGGACAGGTGTGCAGAACCACAGTGCATGCATGTGTCAGATAGATTACTATCACAGTGCTCACAAATGTCTGAGTCCCTGACACCCATCTTGAACATCCTCTGTCCAGTGTAGTAAATTCTGTGAAGAGTTTTGAATTGGATTAACTGCAACTTTGGACTTTTTGTCAGATTAAAGGTGTTTAGACACATTTCTGACCAGAAGCTTCCATCTGTGCTGATGCTCAAATCTGCTTCCCATTTTATTATCGGAAGTGAAATATTATTATCTAGGTTGCATAAGAGTTTGTATATTTTGGAGAGAGTTTTATTCATTGAGAAATTAATCAGAGTGGTAACTACTTCTGGTCGCTTTAAAGCGTTGTCTTTGTATTTAAACTTTTTTGTAATAATAGATTGAAGTTGCTGATATTCCAAGAAGTTATTTATTCCATGTTTGTCTTGAAGTTCCTACGTACTCTAGTAGTGTTACACCCCCTGCTTGCCAAGCAGGAAGTGTATAATGTTTTTGTTTATAAGGATGTCTGGGTTGTTCCAGATGGGTGTCATTTTGCACGGTTGAATCGACGAGTTTGATATTTTGAGAAATTCTCGTTGTAGTACTCTTGTTGGAAGCTTCGAAATGATGGACGTTACTTAGCTCGTATAAATAGTATGCCAAATGGAAAAGTTTATGGCGTTGAGCCCGTTCAAAGTTTTGATGGAAAATTCGAATAATGGGTGTTACTTAAGCATGACTTAGGATGCCATCGGAAGCATTGGATTGGATGTTAAGTCAGTGTCATCATACGGGTTGTTCATGGCGGTTCAAATTATAGTTCCTTACAGCGTTTTGAGTAATTCTTATGTTGGCTCCCCTTTCATTTATTTCCCTCTTTCTTTCAGATAGTATGTGCCCTAGTGGTTTCCACAAACGGGAGCGGCCCAACGGTCAATAGTGCCGGGTCACACATAGCAGATCCACTAGATAGTATGCTCCCTTCGTGGTGCTGTACTTGAACGGGAACGGCGCAACGGTCAATGCTGCCGGGTCACACATAGCAGATCCACTAGATAGTATGCTCCCTTCGTGGCGCTGTACTCGAACGGGAGCGGCCCAACGGTCAATGGTGCCGGATCACACATAGCAGATCCACTAGATAGTATGCTCCCTTCGTGGCGCTGTACTCGAATGGGAGCGGCCCAACGGTCAATGGTGCCGGATCACACATAGCAGATCCACTAGATAGCATGTCCCCTTCGTGGCACTGTAATCGAACGGGGCGGCCCAAATGGTCAATGGTGCCAGGTCACACATAGCAGATCCACTAGATAGTATGCTCCCTTCGTTGCGCTGTACTCGAACGGGGCGGCCCAAACGGTCAATGGTGCCAGGTCACACATAGCAGTCATACTGGAAAATAAAATGAAATGAAAATGGAATGCGGCCGAAAACACACCTCATCTTATTACACACTGATCATAGATTCACATTTTTCTTTTTCTGGATGATCTTGGTGTTGGGGTTTTTTGGTACCCGAAAGTTTTATGGAAATGATCTCATGGAATTGAACGGAGCCTTATGCCAAACGTAAAAGATGTGAATGCCAACCAAATGTGGAAAATTAAGTATGTGAAATAAATATTTCTTACTCCAAGAGTTGTCTGACTGAAATAAGCGACCTGTCGCAATTTCAGGCAGGCACTCGGCAGTGTTTTACAGGTTACTCCCCTAGGGCGGTTCAGTCAATTAACTCACCTGCTCAGCGTCCTATTTAAGCCCAGGTGCGCAGTTGTTCATTCTTTCTTTTTTTTTTTTTTTTTTTTTTTTTTTTTAACTTGTCCTGTCCAACAACTGGGCAGTCAGATGAGAGCTGAGGGCCTCTTGGGTTGGACATATTTTACTTTAACAAGAGGGGTTATTAATCTTCAGACAAACCAAAGGTATGCCTGAATAAACCCCTTTTGTAATTGAGGCCAACCTTTATTAATTTCAAACATGTCTGAAAATCTTTGGTGTTGGACCGGACGGAAAAGGAAAGAGGGGAAGAAGAGAGAGGGACGTTAGAGAGAGGGGGGGTAGGGGGTGATAATAGGAGGGGAAGGGGGGTATGACCATGAAGCAGCATAAAGCAACAAGTTTACTGGTTGTTAATCATTACGGTAAGGTTCAAATGTAGTACAAAAAGGGCGGAGCCTGTCCACACACACACTCAAATGTTATAAACACACCTGTTAGTTGCAAAAATGTCCACCTGTCGACATGTACACAAAACAGATAGTGTTCACACGCATACTTATGCCTTAAATCCAACTAATGTGAAATATTTCAGTCATTCAGTCATGCAAACTGTTAGTACAAAGGTGAGCTAACACCTGTGCCCAGGTGAGTGTTTATGTTCTTCTAAAATGGATGGTGGAACGTGAAAAGAAGGAGGGAGAGCGCCCAGCCATCCCCACCCCAAGACCCCCACCGCACCAGCAGCGGCAGCCGGAATCCCCCCAACGCCACACGGGAACCGACAGGGAACAACCGCCGCCCGGGCGACCAAGCCCGCCACCCAGGCCAGGGCCAGCAGGGCCGCCGCAAGGCCCCCAGAGCCAGAGAGCAGGGAGGCACGGAGGGAAAGAGAGCGCCGCCCCAGCCCGACCAGGAGAGCAGCCCCCCCGCCGCGCCGGGAGAACCCAACGCAGGGCCCCACCGGAGAAGGACGCCCACAGCCCCAGACGAGCACCCCACCACCACCCAGGAGTTCATCCCCCCGCCCCAACCCCAGGTACGAGCCAGGACCCCCCAAGGGAGACCCGCTCCGCACTCCAGGCAGCCATCCGCCCGGCCCACGGTTGGTCCAGGGAAGAGCGAGGCAGGGGGCCCGCCGCCCCCGCCCAGGAGGGGGGAACCCCGGGGAAAAAAGAGGGCCCACAAGGGGTGTTGTAAATATGGCCCGACCAGGCTCGGCCACAGTTGGAAATTTGGCGGGGCCCAGCACTCAGGAGCAAGGACCAGAACCCACCCCCCAGGGACACGAACACCCCCGGCTCAGATGTAATGTGAACCCCCCCACCGCGCGGAGAGAGCACCCCCGGGCCCAGGAAGCCGGCACCCCGGGGACACGGCCGCCGTTGCAAAGGGGCCCGTACCCCCCACCAGGGAAGAGGCAGGGGACAGATGGTCCTAGGTCCCACCTTCCTTGCAAAATGTGTGTGCGTGTATGTGTGTTTGAGAGAGTGTGTGTGTGCATGTGTGTGTGTTTATGTTGGGATGTATATATTGAGGGGGGAGGGGTGTATGTGCTAAGGGGGGTGCAGTTAAAATTGGCGGGTAGGGCACTAAGGGGACATCTCCTGATTACTCACAGTGACGTCCCCTCACCCTCCCCACCCATTCTTTCTTGCCTTCAGCGCTCATTCTTCGCCCCTCCCTCCTCCCCGGCTTCCACCTGTGGGCTCCGTTAAGGGGGGTTTTGTTACCCGAAAGTTTTATGGAAAGATTTCATGGTATTGAACGGAGCCTTATGCCAAATGAAAAAGATGTGAATTCCAACTAAATGTGGAAAATTAAGTATGTGAAATAAATATTTCTTACTCCAAGAGTTGTCAACATAATAGACTTTGCCACTATTTCAGTCAGACAAGTCTGCGGACATTGTCATCCGAGTGTCTGCATTTGATGAAACCTGTTTGATCATGGTGAATTATGTGAGGAGGGATTTCTGAGTGATTTCTATTCTCTGTGCTAGTGCTTTGCAAATAATTTTTACGTCTGCATTGATTAGATTAGATTAGATTAAATTTGTTTATTAATCCCACGAATGGGAAATTTCCTTGTCACAGTAGCATGGAGTTTGGCACAAGTATATACAGACAGTAATTAACAAATACACATTTTAGAAAGAATATTTACAAAAATAACAGTGTTCTGAAATAATAAACAGGGAAAGAGATGTGCAGGAATATAGAGTCATCTGTATGTACATTTTTTTGTACAGTGGAATACAAAACAAAAAACAAAACTAAAACAATAAAAACTATTTACTTAGGCTGAGGTTGAACAGCCTGATGGCAGCTGGGATGAAGGACCTGCGGTGGCGTTCCTTTTTGCATGGTGGGTGCAGCAGTCTGCCACTGAAGGAGCTGCTGAGGTCCGAAACAGTCTGGTACAGTGGGTGAGAGGGGTTGTCCATGATTTATGTCAGCTTGGCTAACATCCTCTTCTCACCCACCTCCTCGATGGAGTCCAGGGAGCAGTCCAGGACAGAGCCGGCCCGTCTTACCAGCTTGTTTAGTCTCTTCCTGTCTCTCATCGAGCTTCCGCTGCTCCAGCAGACCACTGCATAAAGGATGGCTGAAGCTACCAGAATCAGAATCACTTTATTTGCCAAGTACAGCGCATGTACAGGGAATTTGACTTCGGTTACTTGTGCTCTTGTGCAAACTAGCAAGGTAGAAGGATAAATAATAAAAGGATAATTAATATAAAAGAAGGTAAGTGTAAGGTAGCTGTATGAATAAATAAACATAACTGAATAAGGAAATAGATTGAAATAACAAGACAAAACAAAAAAAAAATGCAGCAGCAGTAATTCCAGTTGGACAGTTTATGTGATTGTACAGTGTCCTTGAGTAGTCTGGAGTCAGGTGTTCATAAGAGTGACAGCTCGGGGGAAGAAGCTGTCTTTGTGGCGAGTGGTTTTGGTTCGCAGTGTCCTAAAGCGTCGCCCTGACGGGAGGAGGCTAAAAAGGCAGTGTCCAGGATGAGAGGGGTCTTTTTCGATCATGCTGGCCCGCTTCCTGGCACGGGATCGGTACAGGTCCTGAATGGGGAGAAGGCTGGAACCAATAATCCTCTCAGCAGATCTGATGATTCTCTGAAGTCTGTTTCTGTCGTGTCTGGTAGCTGAACCAAACCAGACCGTGATGGATGTGGTCAGGACAGACTGGATTATTGCAGTGTAGAAAATGGTCTGCAGCTCCTGAGGCAGGTTGAACTTCTTGAGTTGTCGCAGGAAGTACAACCTCTGCTGAGCCTTTTTCCGGAGTGAGTCAATGTGAGCGGTCCACTTAAGGTCCCGTGAGATGGTGGACCCCAGGAACCTGTGTGAGTCTGTTGAGGGGACAGTGCTGTTGAGAATTGCTAGTGGGGGGGGGGGGGGGGGGGGTGGAGGGGTTCCTCCTGAAGTCCACTGTCATCTCCACTGTTTTGTGTGGGTTCAGCTCCAGGTGGTTCTGGCTGCTCCAGAGGACTAGCCGCTCCACTTCTCCTCTATATGCAGTCTCCACAGAGTCATAGAAAGTTCTTAGCAGTGTCCTGCACACCCCAAAGGACCTCAGTCGTCTGAGGAGCTGGAGACGACTTTGGCCCTTCTTGTACAGGGCGTTTGTGTTGTGTGTCCAGTCCAGTTTGTTATTTAGGTGAACACCCAGGTACTTGTAGTCCTCCACGACCTCGATGTCCAAGCCCTGGATGTTCACCGGTGCAGCCAGATGTGGTTTCCTGCTGAAGTCGATCACCACCTCCTTCGTCTTGCTGGCGTTGATGTGCAGGTGGTTCAGAGCACACCAGTCCACAAAGTTGGTGATGACCTCCAGGTACTCCAGATCATTTCCCTGAGATACCCACCCGACAATGGCTGTATCATCAGAGAAATTCTGGAGGTGGCAGCTGTCAGTGTTGTGTGTGAAGTCCGATGTATACAGGGTGAAGAGGAAAGGAGAGAGCACGGTACCCTGCGGCACCCCAGTGCTGCAGACTACCACATCAGACACACAGCCATGAAGCCTCACATACTGCGGCCTGTTGGAGAGGTAGTCGATGGTCCATGTAGCTAGGCTACTGCTGACTCCAGCTCCCTCCAGCTTCCCCCTGAGCAGTGATGGTTTGATGGTGTTGAAAGCACTGGAGAAGTCAAAGAACATGACTTTCACAGTGCTACCAGTGTCATCTAGGTGGGAAAAACATCTGTGCAGCAGGTGGATGACAGCGTCTTCCATACCTATTCCTGGACGATAGGCGAACTGCAGCGGGTCCATGTTGTCGTTCACCAGATGACGGAGGTGGTCCAGGATGATCCTCTCCATTGTCTTCATCAGATGAGAAGTTAGGACTACTGGCCTGAAGTGATTCGGCTCACTGGGACGTGCAGTCTTGGGAACTGGAACCACGCAGGATGTTTTCCACAGGACCGGAACTCTCTCCAGACTGATGCTCATGTTGAAGATGTGCAGAAAAATCCCACAGAGTTGGTCTGCACAGTCCTTGAGGAGTCTGGCGCTGTTGCCATCTGGGCCAGTAGCCTTCCTTGGTTTGATCCTCCTCAGCTCCCTCCTCACCTGCTCCGTGGTTATGGATGAGTTGGAGGGGTGATGTGAAGAGAGCCCTGTTGTGTTGGGTGGGGGTTGTGGTGAATGGATCCCCCCAGCAGAGTGTGATGGAAGAAGGTGTGTTTCTGATGACAGTTCAGAGGTGTTCTCGGGGGTGGGGATGTCGTGGGGGGTTGAGGATAGGGGGTGGTCAATGGGTGCCGTTTCGTCTGGACTGTGGGGGAGGAGGCAGGAGCACAGTCAAACCTATTGAAGAACAGGTTCAGTTCATTGGCCCATTCACGGTCTCCCGCTTCTGGGCCCCTTCCGCTGTCCTTCCCGTGTCCGGAGATGGTTTTAAGGCCTCTCCAGACCTCTCTGGTGTTTTTATCCTGGAGGCGCTCCTCCAGCTTCCTCCTGTAGCTGTCCTTAACCCTCCTTATCTCTTTCTTCAGCTCTTTCTGGATCCTCCTCAGCTCCTCTTTGTTTCCAGTCTTGAAAACCCTCTTCTTCTCTTTCAGCAGATTTTTTAATTCCGGGGTCACCCAGGGTTTGTTGTTGGAGAAGCACCGTACCTTCTTCATAGGTACGGTGTTCTCCACGCAGAAACTTATTTAGTCTGTGATGCAGGTTGTAAGGCTGTCGATGTCCTCCCCGTGTGGCTTGCATTGCACATCCCAGTCTGTGGTGTCGAAACAGTCCGTCAGCGTCGCACTGGCCTCCTCTGTCCATCTCCTCACATACTTCCTGGTGGGTGGCTGTCTGTTTACCATGGGTATGTAGGCAGGGATCAGATGAACCAAGTTGTGGTCAGAACGACCCAGTGGGGGGAGGGGGGAGGAGGTGTTTGCATCCTTGGTGTTTGCATACAGCAGGTCCAGTGTCCTTTTGTCTCTGGTCTTGCAATTTACATACTGGGTGAATGTGGGGAGAGTGGAAGACAGGGAGGCGTGGTTAAAGTCCCCGGAGATCAGAAGCAGGGCCTGGGGGTGCGATGTCTAAAGCTCTGATACAACAGTGTGCAGGAGCTCGCATGCTGCAGCAGAGTCGGCAGAGGGCGGGATGTACGTTGTTATCGCGATGACTTGCGAGAACTCCCTCGGGAGGTAGTACGGCCGAATGCTAACAGCTAGCAGCTCAATGTCCCTGTTACAGAGCTGCTCCTTTACCCTGATGTGCCCTGGGTTACACCATCTGTTGTTGACAAACATCGCAATGCCCCCTCCTTTCTTCTTACCGCTCTCCTTTACCTTCTTGTCCGCTCTCACGATCTGAAAACCGTCCAATGAGACGTGCGAATCCGGCGTCAGTTCGTTCAGCCACGTCTCCGTGAAGTACATGACGCTACACTGCCGGTACTCCCTTTGCAGCCTGGTTAGCGCTGTCAGCTCTTCCATCTTATTGGGGAGAAATCTCACGTTTCCCATAATAGCAGACGGCACACATGGTTTGTACCGTCTGTTCTTCTCCCGACGCTTCACTCCAGCTCTGCAGCCCCGTCTCCTTCTCCGTAGTTCCACGGGGATTTCCGGTCGTTGTCCCGGGAGCACCTTTGTGGTGCACAGTGCTATCAGCTGATTCTGTGTGTAAACAATGGAGCCCTGGCTGAACGGGTCTCCCGATGCCGTATTTAACAGGCAAAGAAGTAACCCTTGTGCTATCTTAGATGACCCCACCCTTACATTGACGTGTTCTCCCTACCATGACAAAGGTGGATAAATGTGGAAAGATTTCATGTAATCCATGGACATCAGTGAAGATCACAAATCATTGAAGAAAAAAGGTTCAGAGCACTGTCTAGTGGGTCTAGATGACCCAACTCCCAATGCTAAAGTGCCTAGGATAGCACAAGGGTTAAAAGTACACATATTCCAAACCTTGCTATATGTACATCCATAGGAGTAAAAGTCCGACTGAGGTTGGCAGCAAGAAAATGACACGAGACAGCACGAAAAAACACAAAAACACGGCGAAACTCTCGGAGCGACTGTAACTGGCTGCCAGCATGTCCGGCGCCACATACAGAATTGAAGTTGTAGTTGTAATAGCCATATGTGCATTGAAAAAGAAAAATCCTCAGGAAACAAACAATTTTCTCAAATGTAGTAAACAGGTCTGCGTTGCTTTGTATTCTTTGAAAAAGAATCTAAATTTTTTTGCTCCTATATCAACAGTTAAATAAGAGGTTTCGTGAATCATGACAAGATTTCTTGGGGTTTTTTTTTTTTTTATATAAATAAACTTAAACAATGGACAGACCTGCAGTCTGTAACCCTTGTGCTATCCTAGGCACTTTAACATTGGGAATTGGGTCATCTAGACCCACTAGACAGTGCGCTGAACCTTTTTACTTAAATAATTTGACATCTTCACTGGTGTACATGGATTACATGAAATCTTTCCACCTTTATCCACCTTTGTCTTGGTAGGGAGAACACGTCAATGTAAGGGTGGGGTCATCTAAGATAGCACAAGGGCTAAGAAACATTCAGCAATTCATAATTGTTTAGGTTTAATGAATTTCTCTCTTTTCTTTGGTCCTTGACATGTTTTTTTAATGTTTGATACCTTATCCTTGTAGGTTTTTTATTTGGCAAAATAAAAGCAAAATTCCAAATAACACAGCCCAGGTTGGTACATTTTATTCTGCACACATCTTTTAACAGAAAAAACAAAAAGGAGAAGTTTTTTCTTTCTTTATTGCTGACATGCAAACACTCTGAACTGCTCTAGCATCTCATCTAAGCCCAGGCATGTGGCTCTGTGTTCATCCCCTTGACACTCCTCTGCTGTTGGCCAATACTCAATCCAAGTTCTCTCTCCAAGGACGTACTGATATCTGAAAGCAAAGAAGTGGACGAACAATTAAATCTTGGTTAAACCTGTGGTTAAAGTGAAAACCACAGGTGAGTCCAATTCATGTGAGTTGTATGGGGATACATGTGGACACCGATTTGCATAAACCAAACTTACGTGAGCTGTTTTTCATCTTTGTGAATGTCTCTGGATGATCCCATGATCAGGTATGTTTTACCTTTCTGCAGTTTCAAAGCATCTCTGCAATGGGGATAACTGAGGAATGGCCGCAGTTTTCCCCTGGGGCCAACATCTGTACTTCCTGTAATAACAAAGGGAAATGTGTGTGTGAGGGGATAACTTACAGAAAAAAATAACCTTAAAAATTCGATTTCAGGCACAGACCATCACAAATTAATGTGTCTGACATGGAAAAAGGATAAACTGTAACTGTGCCCCTCAGGATACATTGTGAGTAGTGTGATACATTAACAGTTATTGATACTCACTCCATCCTTTTAAAAGAGTGGGAATTTTGTTTCTGTAACCAACAGTAAGTCAAACTTTTAAAAGTATAAAGCAACCCCCTTGTCCCCCACTTTATGGACAATTTTATTTCAGCACAGCCAAAAGGAAGAAGGGTGTCTCTTTGGGAGTATAAGAATACCTTCTGGTGTACGCTGATAAGTGTGGAGAATCAATTGATAAGAATCAGCACCTCCAGTTAGTGGCCATGGTTCCCAACCAGAAAACTATTACGTTTCCACTGCTGCTTAGAATCAATCACTCTGCCAAGTGGTTAAAGTTTGAGAGCTTTAGCATTCTGTTCCAATTAATGGACAATTGAAATATGATATTCACTGATAGAATGATGGAGTTTCTACAGTATTGCATTTGTAGTGTTGTTCAGATTGCTGTCACCAGAGCTACTGCCTAGAGCCAGCCCTGGGGTCTGAGCAAGCAAGCCAAAGCAAAAATAAGTCAGTTCAGTCAGTTTTTTCACGATGTTGAAGCCAGACAACTTCAGTAAGCGGTGATTGGTCCAAGTTGGTCTGAGTCAACATTTCTATGGCAACCACTCTCACCAATCAGAAGTGAGTTTGTCAAAAGGCCACACTGGAAACTGGGCTCAGGGGATTCTCTCAAACATTTCAAATGTTCAATGCAAGACCATATACTTTTCTTGAGACCGGTCAGTTTATAAATTGAATAACTTACAATAAAGAATTAATGTCATGAAAAAATTCCCATAAGCAAGAACGTGTTAAAAATAAAGGCATCAGGTTGGTTATTTTGACAAATATGATGACTAAGTAAAAGGTTTTTACTTCTCAACACAAGTCTATGGGATTTCGGCTTTTTGGGACCAGCAGGTACTTCCTATTTGGAATGTAAGGAGGAACGATTCACTAAGTCCAGTTCTCTTATACAGTCAAACTGTGTGACCCAGGTGGACACAGCCCAGAAAGGCTAAAAAGGATATCCAGTCTCCAACCCCACAACTTGCGGAAAGGTTTATGAGGGTCCGGTGCTGTCAGATCTTGGTCATAAATATAGGATTAGATCAAGGAATGGGATGTAACTTGTCTGCGAGGAAAGGGGTCTAAACTTGTAGAGGAAACTGAGCTGCACTGGCATCAGACAGACAGAAAGATCTGTTCTGTTCCGTTATTGGATTTCTCTACTGCTCAGTTTGTTCATAACAATTACTGTGTTTGAGCATAAGGATGTTCATCAAATGGACTCTTGGCAGAAAGACAGGGATACATTAGGTAGTCATGTGATCTGACCTTAAACCATCTCTCTTTTAGAGGTAAGAAGAGCTGTAAACTGACCCAACACTTGGTGGCTGAATTCATTGATGGACATGCAGTCCAACAAACTTGTCAAACAGACTCGGGAGTATTGTATTGTGAATATCTGGCTAAGCCAACACATACAATGGAATTTAACTCTATTTGTGTTAACCCAATAAGCCAACCCCAACCCTTATCTAGGAGAACAGTTTATTAGTATAAATTGCACAGAAAGTAGCATTGTTGGTGTCAGAGAGAAAAAACAACTGCACATTATCACCAACCTTCTTTGATGGAGTCCTGCACCCGCATGGCATAGATGTCTATAGACGGTTTTTGGACAACATCTTCCACCAGAACTTTGTACGCTGTAAGGCGACAAGGGAAGCTGTCAGTCTTAAAATGTGCATACGGAAGATGCACACTCAAACAGTTGCAAATGTAGCGCAGCTCTTACCATATTCAATTTTGCTGCTCTCTGTGCTCTCACAGATTTTAGATGTTCGCTCATCGTTGCTGATTTGACCATTCTTCTGCATGCTGCAGTTCTCTAGAAAAAAGCAAAGAACAGTGTAAGCGCACTGTCTGAAACAGAAGCTAATGTCACTGTAAATTTTAGTGCAACTGAAAACAGCTGACCATAAGAACATCTTGTGCAACCACAAAGAGCATCATCCACTGCTTTTGTGTGCCAGTCCCAAGTCCAGGTAAATATATTTACCTGGACTTGGGACTGGCACACATATATATTGTATATTGCTGGTGTATACACAACCAGCAATATACAAAAAAAACAAAGTTCTAAAGCAATTACTGCCTTAAATGACCCTTGTATCTGTTTTAATTATTGTTCTTACTATTTACTACTATTTATTTATTTATTTTTCCTTTTTAATCAAGAAATCTGATTTATTGCCGTGTTCAAAGACATTTATTTTCTTTTGAACAGGCAATAAAGTTATCTAACTTTAGAAAGGGTTTAGTCAGATGCGGCTTCTATGTAGAACAAAGGCCAAATCAATCATGCATATCACTATCAGAGCTTTCATACAACTTCAGTCATGGCCCATGTTAAAAAATATATGTACCGTTGTGTTTTGGTGCTTTTCTTGTATACCAGGGGCATTTTTTCAACATCTATACTCAGACAAAAGCAGCGTGCAGATGCATGCTTTTGTTTGATACTGATTGGTTTGTATCATTCTTGCCTGGAGTCATCAGTAGAAGTCCTGGGACACAAATGTTACCTAGTTACCTTCTGCACATGTGCACTCGTCATCTTTGCAGAGCTTCAGCAGCTGTCCTCCCTCCCTCTCTGGATGGTAAAACTTCACACAAGGTGTTTCTGTGAACAGAAAAAGGGTCTTCATAAAATTAACTTTTATCTTCACTTATCATTACTCTGATGAGAACAGAGGCAGCCTGTTCTTACGCTCATAATATTCATAGACAGACACTGCTGCAGGCTGAAGAACGCCCACCTCCATGGTCTGCTGGACCCTGAAACTGATCTCCTCTGGTCGGGTGTGAGAAATCTACAGATAAATGTAATTCAGAGGTCAGTAATTTGCTGTCATTTAGGAATACTCTGATCAGCCAGCAAGACTGTTAGCTGAATGGTTATGTGAGCGGGCCTGTTCTTTCTGAGTTTCAAATTCTTCTGCTTGTGATCTTGTTTAATAACTCAGTTGTATGATATAAACGTTACACAAAGGTCAGATGATCCAGAACATGCAGACAGTAACAAGAAGCAGCCAGGGGTCAAACCTTATCCAGGTAGATGATGAGTGAGCCTCGTTCCGACAGAGCTGTATTCATTTCATACTTGCTAATGAGGGGAAATCGCCCTCCAGACAGCTACAGACACAAGTACAAGTCATCATTGGTTTTGGGCACTCAGTAAATCTCATTTTGAACTGATTTACAGTCTTACAGCTTTTAGGTCATCTAAGTTGGGAGTGAAGCCTGTCTGCAAACCGATGTCTAAGATGGACATGGTGGCATCACGATTGCTGTCCTTGTATCTGCAAAGGAGAGCACTATAAAGAAACTGCAGAGAATTGGAGCAGAGCAAAAACAATGTTACTTACAAAACCTCTATCTGAAGCTTGTAGACCTTTTGATTCCCAATATTCTTAGCTGCAGGAAGAAACTTCTTTTTATATGGCTCAAAAAGTAAAACAGTAAAACTCTAGAAACAGACAGTTACCTGGAAGCAGCTGCACTGACACGTTAAACTTCTGGCAGTCACTTTCCTTTTCTTCAGGCAGAGCATAGTACAAGGACACCATCTGACCAACAGGACAAGCAAAATAAATGTGCATATTAACCAAAGCAAATCAAAATCATGGAAATTGTTTGCACTTGGTAGGGGGCAAAAGGGAGAACCCCAACCAAAAAGATTTTTGAGAGCAGCACTATGGCTTTAAAATAAGAACCAGGATTGAAAAACTCTTTGCTCTTCCCATTTCAAAACCCCATGTTCAAACAGATTTCTATAAATGAGGTCAACTTTAAAGTTGTCACTTTAAAAGTCCCCTTCTCTCCATGTAGATGAATTGTCTTCATGATATTCCTCTTTGCTATTTTATTGAGTTTAATAGAAAGATCAAAGTTGTTTAAAAAAGAGATGAAGATGTTTTCTGGTGACTGTGGTTCACATTCTGAGAATAAAGATATTTTCTTGGTGAAGGCTTCCTGGAAACCAGTCCTGTCCTCATGATTACTGATTACTCAAAAAAGATGCAGTCCTTACTTTGAGAACAGCTTCTCCCGATCCAGTAGCCTTCACTTTTATATCTTTGTTTATGTCTTTGATCTGCAGGGACAGACTCAGTCATAAATAAAACTAACAAAAAATGAACAAACACAGAGCTTAAGTGTATCAGCAGCAGGATCTCACTTTAGAGGTTCTTGTAGCATAGCTGTTTTCACGGTTGAATTCATATTTGTCAGGCTTTGATTTGCCTGGCAACAAGATATCCACTTTCAGATCATACTCTGGTTCTTGAGCATTGGCCCAGTACTCTGCTACAGCCTGGTACACAATTATTGTAGCCTAAATGAGAGAGGGGGAAACAGATTTAGGGCTCCAGAAGGATTTTGAATGTATATTCCTGAAAGTACAACGAGGTCAAAATTATTTCGAACCTGGGTGGATCCATAACCCCCACCAACAAACTGCTGCTGGTTGAACCATCTCACAACAGGTCTGGCATCTTCAAAAGACTTAAAAAGAAGAAAGAAGTTTAAACAAATATACACGTCATGTGTCTGAAGTTATATAACCCTCTATTGTAAGAAATGTCCTCTTCCTGATCAAAGGTTTAGTTAAAAAGGAGCATATATGTTTTTTTTTAAATAAATATGTGAACCAGCGCAAGCAAGATTCTTTATGTGAATAAGGGATGAGCTCACCTTGGTCTTGACCAAAGCCAGAAGAGCATAAGCTGTGGCCTCAAGGGTAAAGAGGTGCTTTCCAGGAACAGGCCAGTGGGTCAACTCTGGCAGACAAGAGCAAAACTGTTACCATGACACATGCCAAACAGGGACATGTTATAGGTTATAAATCCTAGAATCAGCAGTATTGAGTGATGCTTGTTGAATGATTTCTGTTTCAGCACCTGGAGAAACAAACTTGTAGAGAATATCGCGGTTTAGTTTTCCCTCATTAGCCAGAGCATATGATGTCATGGCAACAGCGTAAGGATTTGTAAGGCTGGGAAGTCGTTTCTCCAGGTAGGCAACTGCCTTGTCAATGCTGCCTGGCAGGGTCTACACAGGAGGGGGAGAAACAAATGATTAAAGAGAGTAAAGTTTCAGTGGTTAAAAGCTGGAGTACAAAAAGTGGAGACAAGATTTGTGAGGACTGCCATTTTGGCGCATAATTCCATTACTCTTGAAACACTAGTAATCTCTGTGTTATATCTGCAGACATACCAGAGAGTTTCTCACTAATCATTCAGAAATACTATGAAAGATAAGCCGTGCCCCCCGAGCGCGGCTTGTCTGCAGCTCACCGCTCCCCCTAGGGGATTGGTCAAAATGCGGAGAACAATTTTCCCATTGTGGGATAAATAAAAGTAAATTTAAAAAAAAATGTAAATCACTGTAGGACAACACTGATAAATCATGGACTAAGACAATCAGGATGTCCTTCCTACAACTCTTAAAAGGCAGAAAATGTGATTAGGTTGACCACCACACATCTCTAATTTGCATTACATGTTTTACAAAAACAGTATAGAATTGTGTAAAATAAATTATTTGTACGGATAGGTCTATCTGGTAAAGAACAGAGTACCTAAAAAGTGTTTCTACAAAAATCTTAAACTGTGAAAAATCTAATTAGATGGAGATGGGTACTCCAACTTGATAAAAGTTACAATAGTCTCCAAGAATTCAAAAGAGAATAAATTGTTTGTAGCACCAATGGTTTGGAAGATTATGGCCTAAACGTGTTTTGTATAACCAACAACCTGGTGGTGCAACTAAGTAAGCTTTATTAGAGCTTAAAGTAGATTTAAAGGTTGTCATCTGGACTAAGTTTTTTAAAGTTGAAGACTTTTCACCTCTTATCCATAATGCTTTGTCAATTGACAAAGTGTAACCCTTATGCTATCCTAGGCACTTTAACATTGAGAGTTGGGTCATCTAGACCCACTAAACAGTGCGCTGAACCTTTTTTCTTCAATGATTTGTGATCTTCACTGGTGTCCATGGATTACATGAAGTCCTCTTCACCTTTATCCACCTTTGTCATGGTACGGAGAACACGTCAATGTAAGGGTGTGGTCATAGGAAAACACAAGTGTTAAAAAGATCATATGTGTTTTTTTAACTAAATATGTGAACCAGTCAATTGATAGAGCCTTTTAGATAAGAGGTGAAATATCTTCAGCTTTAAAAAAAATTAGTCCAGATGACAACCTTTACACCTACTACTATGATGGAATCTACCTGGATGAATATAAGTCTTCACAGACTTCTTACAGCTTGGGTAGAAAATTCAGAAGTTACCAGTCAATATGTTTCATACCATTAGCTGTAGTAGTTTTTGAGGTATAGACATTGAAACTTTGGCCCTATTCCTTTTACTATAGCAGAAAAATTGTATCAAATTTTTATTTTAAAATAAACCAAAACAACAAACAAGCAGCTTTTCTTTGCATCAGAAGACATTAGAATAATGTTAACTACTTAATAGATCGATGAGCTAGAGTAGTTCAAAGAGTGTGTTATTTGCTGTTGCTGTTGACAGCTCCAGGGTTAAAGCATTGAGTACATGACTGAATTCTGATACAGTTACATAATCAGCTGCCACCGTGGCACTCCAATGCACTATATACCAGCTTGGCAAGACACTCACAGGTAAGTCAACATGTGAAATGGGGCAAGAGGAGGATCTGCCAAAAGCAAACAGAGTTTAAGTGTGGCCCAGCAGCATCAAACCTCCCTGATATAATAGCATTGTTGAGACACATCACACAGAATTCTTGCTTTGTTTGCTTTGAAACTCTCAAATCTAAGAATGAAAGTTTTATGGTAAGGCCAGATGTTCACAGATACATGCAGACAAGTTGTTGAAGGTGTCTTCTCCTTCAAATTTTTGTTGGGATTAAATTTTCAACAATCTGAATTTTCCGTTTGCTGAATAGATCTATGGATTTATTCAGTGCATTCTGTTTGTCTTCTTCCAATCCTTAGTGGACGCTAAATTTTAAAGACAATTGTTAGGATCAGCCTTGAAACTTCCTGCTGTAGCACTTTGTTTACTGTTCACTTCGTAACCAGTTGTACTTGATCTGGGTGGATGATGCCACATTTGATATAATGCACACACTTTTAAGAAAAACAAAATTTTTCTAAAAAACAATAATTTTGCAAACACCGGTTTGCAAAAAAAGAAAAAGAAAAAGAAAGAATGTTAAAAAAGTAGTTAGATTTATTATCAGAAACCTACATTGACAGTGGCTGAACAGAGCGAGCGTGACTCCTGCATGGCAATGAGGCAGAACGCTGTCATAGAGGCATCAGAGTCAGAGCCACGGACATCACCCTAGAGTGCACATAAATATAAGCAAAGTCTTAACTTATTCTAAGTTGGAAACGTGGACATGAAACAGTTAAAGATCAGTGGTTTCACTTACAATCATCTCTCCATGGTACATTTTTCCAGTTTCTGTGAACAAGCCATCGGGCTGCTGAGCTCTGAGTATCAGGAACTTCACAGCATCACAAATGTGTTCCTTTTTGATGGCCACCAGGTTGTTGGCCATGGAAAACACTTTAATAACATATGCTGTTAACCTTGTGGAATAAAGAAGACAATGCAGTGGTTCAGTTTCACAGAAACCATCAAGGCTGAGTGTGCCAAGCACATAACCTAACTACCTTATTCTAAAACTGTATAACCAAAGCCTGGAGGCACAAAGCTTGCTAGAATGAACAGTTAACAAATCTATCTTTGTAGTAGTTGCACATAAATAAATAGTAGTCTGATAGGGTAGCTTTAATGCAGAGGCAGTGCAGGCGACCTCTGACTGGAGGAATCAGTGACAAGTCATTCATATAACGGAATAGAGCTGTGAAAGATAAAGCTTGGAACAAGATTCACAAGATTTGCCCCACTTAAAACATTTAACACCAAGCTTCTACCAGCTATGATTGGTGGACATGCACTAGTGAACAATAGAAAAGAAAAAACAAGAAGGAGCCTCTCCTTCCTTGCCCAGTGGGAACACCATGGCTATATGTGCTTTCAAGAACCCCAGTTTAGAGCGTTCTTGAATGTGCGTCACATTCCTGGTGTGAACGTATCTTAAGGCAGCAGAGCTATGAACTGATTATTTATTCCTGCCACCACGTTGCACACAAAACTTTTTAAGTTGCAAGTAAAAATATTAAATATTTGTTTTTCTATTTTTTTTTATTTTGCTTTGAATTTTTTTTTTCTTTTAAAAATGCATTTCCGTTTGCAAAACACCCGTTTTTGCATGCGTTGTGTCAAATCTAGCTTTTTCCTATCTTTGATTTTGCTGACCACTCGGAGTGCGACTTAGCGTGATAAAACTGCCAGAGCCAAAAAAGTTCTCGCATGCTTTGTGTCATATCACTTTTTTCCCTATCTTTGATTTTGCTGACATTAGTTTCAGTTTGATGTGAAAAAGCTGCTATCAAACAGCTGCTGATTGGTTGAAAGCAAAAAAATATTGAAAGCAAAATAAATCTAATTGAAAAGCAAATATTTATTTTTTCATTTGCAACTTAGAAAGTTTTGTGTTCAACGTAGTGGCAGAAATATCACTCCATAAAGAGCTGCCATCAGTGTGTGAATGTATGTGTATGGGTGAATGGGCCGTCGACCGTAAAGGACTTGGGCATTTTAAGAAGGTGGTGAAGCACTAAATAACTATAAAACATTATTATAAAACATTAAACTATTTACAATTCTGTGAGATTTTTTTAAACTTGTCTTGATTAGCTGAAAGATCACATTACCCTGCATTTTCTACAGGACTATAAGGCACTATTTCATCTTTTCCCAGCTCATGGTTTGTGCTGACTGCAAACATCTGAGGCATTGCTATTGAAACCTGAAACCAGCACATCTCAGTAGAATGAAACCATTTTGTGAGCACAGTTTGTAGCGTCAACAAATCACACCCAACACGTTTGAATTTAAGGGAGTTAAAATGAAAAGCAGGAAGGGGGTGAGGGCCAGCCTTGTACCTCATCATTTGGTTTGAATGAAGAAACATGTAAACACTTCAGCCATGACGGTAGAATAAGTTATACAAAACCCTGTAGCACGATGTCTCATTCCTCTAATTTAAAAATACTGAAGACGAGCCTCTTATTTAACTAACATGTTGATGTATTTAGCATGTGTGCTAAATGATAATTGGTAAATACAATGTAAATACATGTGGTAAATACAAATAAAATTTTGAAAGTGTAGTAGGATTAACTGGCTCAGGTGTGGCTGAGAATAATTACGAGCGGTGGCCTCTTGGGGCAGTATAAAAACCTTAGGCGGTCACTGGCAGGATGTGCAGCATTTGGCCACTGGAACCGCCCACTTCCAGTTGTATACATCCGGTTTAGCCCCACAAAGTAAGGTAGCGGTGGTAGCCTGTTGTCAGTGTGTGGTCGGCTTTCCTAATTTTATGCTGGTTTTAGCGCCGGATACTCGCGGCCAAAGGGTGAGCTCTTGCAGCTCTGTGGATAGCTTAGCGCTTTTTTTTTGTTTTTGTTTACCAGGTGCTGAACAGACAGAGCCTTGGTAAGCTGGCGTCGCTCAAGCGCTGCGTTTACCTAAAGCTGATAATTTTAAGTGTTAATGTTGATTTTTTTTTTTCTGTTTTACCAGGGACTTTCTAACGCTCCCAAGAGTGGAACAGCTGCTGTTTTTTTTTATACGCAGTTTGTTATACGTGGCTTTTATACTGATTTTTATCGGTAGCTTTTATTGATCCTGTGTGGAAAAGGATCCAGTTTGGACTTCAAGGAGGGTTTGTCTGGAGTGCTCGCCGATGGAAATTCGCCAGGGAGGCGATCGGGACATTTTGGGGCCTGGACTCCCCTCATCTACCCCAAAGCGAAGACGAGCGGCACTCACTGCACTGTACAGCATCCAATTGAACGGCTAACCCCCGCCTGAGTAGCCAACTGGTGTTCTTATGTTAATCTTGTATTTTTAGGGTTGGTTCTGGGTCACCGAACTGCTGGGACCCGTTGTTATTAGTTTGTTTTTAGACGAACTATTCAATTATTGTCTCCAACTTTTTAATGACCCTGTTTTGTTTTGTCACCAGCGCTGAGGACCCAGGCGTCAGTCCTGTGTGTAAGGTGGAGGCCTTCCCCGGTTGGAGTGGCGTGTCTTCGGGTGAAGGGTTCACCGTGTGAGTGGGGTGGTTTATATTATAAGTTGACATTTTCTTTGGGAGCCTCCACTTCTCCTAGTGAAAAAGGTCCTCAGGCCAGTGAACGGGTGTCTGTGGTGCCCATCTTTTTAACTTCTTCATTTTAACTGGTTTTAGGAGTTTGCAACTAAATTATATTTTAATCTTGATTCCTCCGTCTCTTGTTTGTGCGCTTCCATTGCAAGAAAAAGTGTCCCTTGGGGCCACAAAAGCATAAAGCCTAAAGTGCTAAATAAAAAACCCACATTATAAAAATGTGTAACCATTCTGTGATATTCTTGATGGTCAGTACAATTTTCTTATAG
This sequence comes from Oryzias latipes, assembly GCF_053564925.1. Classification (NCBI taxonomy): domain Eukaryota; kingdom Metazoa; phylum Chordata; class Actinopteri; order Beloniformes; family Adrianichthyidae; genus Oryzias; species Oryzias latipes. The sequence goes on along the minus strand of NC_136237.1, from coordinate 12,113,206 downwards.
CACTTGACCAAAAATATGATTCTGACCCAACTTTGGCTTGTTGTTTTGGCTCAGTGGCATGTCAGTGGATGAAGGTTTCTGTCAACAGCTAGACGTAAATGAACTGACAGATGGATGGACACATCAGTTAAAGGATGCATAAATGGATGGAAGGATGGATAATACTGATAACCTTACCAGGAGCTGCTTCCATGATCAGCCCATACAGCAAAAGAGCCGTCGCCTTTTAGGTAGGCTAGTTCGTTGGTGTAGCCTGTACAGAAAAGTAGTTGTTTGTTGGAGAATGACCCATGACTTCCCTTTGCATACAACCACAGCTTTTCAACCCCGAACTTTCATCTTACCTGTTTTTATGTGCTGAAGGGCCTCAGCCCGTTTCTGAAAGCCAACGGCTTCCCATTGGTTGGTTTTGTCCAAATATATGGTTGCAATGACAGGTAGGGTCATGTGGATCATGTTCTGCTCTCCACAACCAGAGGGCTGATAAATCAGAGTACCCATTGACTTTCCACTGATGGCATTTTCCACCAGTCCAGAAACTTGTTCTCGGCCTGCGTGCAAAATGTAAAACCAAAGTGGAAATAATCACCAGCAACTATGCAGAGCTCAGTTTGAGGATGAAAACTGACCTGTCAATGAGATCTGAGTGCTTGTTGGTGAGCTTGGAATAAAATTACTTTTGGGAATGTTGCTGTTCAGAACTTCCACTTGTTCACCGTCTAAAAACCCCACAATTGTGCAGTTATGGAATATAGGAGTCCACAGAAATACTTATTGCTATGTTAAAAAAGTTACTTCAATTTATGCAAAAATCATGTATAGGACTCACTTTTCCCCTTATGAGCTGGATCCAAGATTGTAGATTCTATAGCTTTAACCAGAACTCCTGGAGGCTGAGGAAGAAAATATTGGACAATAAGCTTATTTTTGCCACTGCATACTAGTGTCTGAAGCTCATTTTCTTTCTGTCACAATAGTTATTTTTTGGAAAGCCTTAGAAACTTTTTTTAAGATTTGGTCAATTTTTTTTACTCAAAACTCAATGTGGCGGCTGGGTAGCTTGGTTGGTAAGGTGAGGTGAGAGGCTGAAATCCTGGGTTCGATTCCCAGAGGGGAATGAACAATGTGATTGGGGCAATTACCCTATCAATGGCGAGCAATTAACATCACCCAGTGAGGGCCCTTAGGCAAGACCCTTAACGCTACTGCCTCTCGAGCGCGGTTTGGCTGCAGCTCACCGCTCCCCCAAGGGATGGGTCACATGCAGAGAAGAATTTCCCCATTGTGGGATAAATGAAGTATCAATTATTATTATTAAAACTACGTGTGAATCACAGCTATGCTATTTTTGTACAATGACAACAGTGTCCAGGCTGAGACTTGTTAAAAAACCAGATTGACTTACAACCACCCGCAGGTCTTTCTTCACTCCATCACTCAGGTACGAGTCTTTGACAGCAGCTTTGACCTCGATGGGAAGAGTCCCCTCCTTCATGGGAATAATGATGAAGGGAACAGATCTTGTGGACATGGCGCCAACGTTCACCTCTTGTCGATATTTCCCACGTTTAGAAGCTGCGCTGCACGTGTCCTTTTCTTCGGCTAGATCTATACGAACCTGAAGAAAGACAGAATGGTGGAGAAAATTCAGTCTTTCAACAAATAAAGACTAACAGTAGAATAAAGTGACATTTGTGGTTTTGTGTTAAAAGTCACATTAATTGCTTACTCCTCAGTCTGCAACAAGCACCTCGGAGCCCATAGTTTCCATATTAAAAGAAAACACTAACAAATATTTAAATGTGTCATTGGCTGATCAAGCATTTCTATCTTTCCCATGTCTAAGTTTCAGTCATAATCCTGCTTTGCTGCTCTTACGGTTATGAGCTCTGGCCTGTAGTTGTGTAGAATGGCTTTCACTTCCAGCTGCTCTCCGCGGACAGCTGAGTACGGCAGCCGGAGGTCTATGAAGAAGTCTTTGCGAACAATCACCTCCAGTGACTCTCCCACACAGATGCCTTCAATAAATACCAGAGGAATCAAACGTTTACAGAAGTGGTCATGGTGCAGGGGTCATATAATACAAACAGGAGCTGACTATCCACTAACCATGAGTTCTTGAGAGGCTGATGCCGGTGAACTCCCAGGTTGTGATGGAATCTTGCAGAGGAACATTTTTCACAGATGAAGTGGAGCCACTTGAGAATTAATAAGGGAGGGGCACTTTTAGACACAACTGGCAAAGGGGGGGTGTGTGTGATTACAGGTAAATGGAGAAGTGTCCCTCCAGCAGGACAGTTTTTACTATGGACTCACCAGTTGGGTGTATTTGGGGGGCATTGTGGCAAAATAATATCGGACCAGAGCCAGCTTTCCGGGAAATTGCTACGAGTAACGATTTCATTGCTATCCATGTAGCTGTCATCTGTCTCACCTGAATACAAAAAGAAACTTTGAGGTGTTTGTTTCCATGTGAACAGTCAGTTTTGTTGATACAGAAACTTACTTCGGGCCAGCTGCAGGCTCTCCTCTTTCTTTTCAAGCTGTTGTTTTTCCATTTCTTTGCAGCAGGTGACAAAAGCATCGACACAAGCCTGACCACCATCCATAATGTACTCAGAGCGACGCTCACATGTGTATGAAACTGGGGAGTCCTTCATGCCGTCCAAACAACATTCCCGCTGTAGATCTTCCTTATACTGACTCACTAACCACAATGAAAGTTTAGATGGAAACATTTAGGAGACAAATATTGTGAATAAAGTAGAGAAACTGTCTTTCTTCTTTAGGAATTGAAATGACATTGCATGCATTGAGATTTGCTTCACTTCTCACATAATGTGGTTCTGACATCCATGATGGTCGAGGCCCGCCTTCTCCTGGACGGTGCTGCACATTTCTTTTCTGAAACAAGAACAGAACAGAAACAGATGAGCAAAAAGAAGCTTGAAAAGTCCTCAGATGTCAGCAAATGATCAAAGAAGGGAAACAGTAAAGACACTTTGAAGGCTCTTTCACACAGCAATACTGGTCTAAAGGTGTTTAAATGACCCCACCATTCAGCCTTCATTTGTCTTCTATGGTTTCATTCGGATCTGACCCTCCTCCTTAGTTTTTTGTTTACTAAAAAAATTGCGCACTTACAGTCTCCAGAGTGATCAAGACAGTCACAGGATATTTGACAACATATATTAACAGATTGTCCTAGATAGATACCATCTATCTAGTTTAGACTAAATGTGTGTGTGCAGTTACAAAGGAATATGAGGTGCCGTGTAGGACATTATTCAGAATTAGCATTCATAAACACATATGTAAACTCTCACACACACTACTGAAATGCTTGTATACATACAACTGAAAATGTATTCATTCACATACACATGTGAAATCTCTCACATACACATGTGAAAATGCTCTCACACACACTACCGAAATCCTCTCACACTCACTACCGAAATCCTCTCACTCTCACTACCGAAATCCTCTCACACACACTACCGAAATCCTCTCACACACACTACCGAAATCCTCTCACACACACTACCGAAATCCTCTCACACACACTACTCAAAATCCTCTCACACACACTACCAAAAAATCCTCTCACACACACTACCAAAATCCTCTCACTCTCACTACCGAAATCCTCTCACACACACTACCAAAAAGTCCTCTCACACACACTACTGAAATCCTCTCACACTCACTACCGAAATCCTCTCACACCCACTACCGAAATCCTCTCACTCTCACTACCGAAAATGCTCTCACACACACTACCGAAATCCTCTCACACACACTACCGAAATCCTCTCACACACACTACTCAAAATCCTCTCACACACACTACCAAAATCCTCTCAGACGTGGAAGACTCTGAATATAGAACATTAATTATTTCATTGAGGAAATTAAATGTAATTTTTTGAATGTTTCTATTTCTTTCTATTTAATTTGATGTCTTACATTTTAGTTTATGAAATATTTATGAATACTGGAAAATCTCATGTTTTTTTTTTGGCCGGGTTTTTGGATTTTCATTTAAATTTTTAAAAATGAAAGTATTTTTTTTTATAAAACAAGTGATATGGTTTGACTCTGAATAAAAAATACTAAACTTTGAACTCACAAGTGTTTCATGTAATTAGACTATACGACTCATAATCCAATGTTGGAAAAATAATACAAAAATGACAAAAAGGTCACCCAGACCAGTTTTCCCTCAGGTGCAAACAATCTATTGTAGTTTAAAGTTGTTACTTTGGTCCGAGTTGTTTTAGGCTGCCGATACACATCACCTTAGCAACGCTTTTGACTGCCGTTAAATCTCGCGATAATCAGCCAACTTCCGTTTCTCCCGAAATGCCTTCCGTTTCTATCGAAATTTCAGTAGTATGTGTGAGAGGATTTCGGTAGTGAGTGTGAGAGCATTTTCGGTAGTGTGTGTGAGAGGATTTCAGTAGTGTGTGTGAGAGGATTTTGGTAGTGTGTGTGAGAGGATTTTGGTAGTGTGTGTGAGAGGATTTCGGTAGTGTGTGTGAGAGGATTTCGGTAGTGTGCGTGAGAGGATTTCGGTAGTGTGTTTGAGAGGATTTCGGTAGTGTGTGTGAGAGGATTTCAGTAGTGTGTGTGAGAGCATTTTTCGGTAGTGTGTGTGAGAGGATTTCAGTAGTGTGTGTGAGAGCATTTTCGGTAGTGAGTGTGAGAGCATTTTCGGTAGTGTGTGTGAGAGCATTTTCGGTAGTGAGTGTGAGAGGATTTCAGTAGTGTGTGTGAGAGGATTTCAGTAGTGTGTGTGAGAGCATTTTCGGTAGTGTGTGTGAGAGGATTTCGGTAGTGTGTGTGAGAGGATTTCGGTAGTGTGTGTGAGAGGATTTCGGTAGTGTGTGTGAGAGGATTTCGGTAGTGTGTGTGAGAGGATTTCGGTAGTGTGTGTGAGAGGATTTCGGTAGTGTGTGTGAGAGGATTTCAGTAGTGTGTGTGAGAGGATTTCTGTAGTGTGTGTGAGAGGATTTCGGTAGTGTGTGTGAGAGGATTTCAGTAGTGTGTGTGAGAGGATTTTGGTAGTGAGTGTGAGAGCATTTTCGGTAGTGTGTGTGAGAGCATTTTCGGTAGTGAGTGTGAGAGGATTTCAGTAGTGTGTGTGAGAGGATTTTGGTAGTGTGTGTGAGAGGATTTCGGTAGTGAGTGTGAGAGGATTTTGGTAGTGTGTGTGAGAGGATTTCGGTAGTGAGTGTGAGAGGATTTCGGTAGTGTGTGTGAGAGCATTTTTCGGTAGTGTGTGTGAGAGGATTTCAGTAGTGTGTGTGAGAGCATTTTCGGTAGTGAGTGTGAGAGCATTTTCGGTAGTGTGTGTGAGAGCATTTTCGGTAGTGAGTGTGAGAGGATTTCAGTAGTGTGTGTGAGAGGATTTCAGTAGTGTGTGTGAGAGCATTTTCGGTAGTGTGTGTGAGAGGATTTCGGTAGTGTGTGTGAGAGGATTTCGGTAGTGTGTGTGAGAGGATTTCGGTAGTGTGTGTGAGAGGATTTCGGTAGTGTGTGTGAGAGGATTTCGGTAGTGTGTGTGAGAGGATTTCAGTAGTGTGTGTGAGAGGATTTCTGTAGTGTGTGTGAGAGGATTTCGGTAGTGTGTGTGAGAGGATTTCAGTAGTGTGTGTGAGAGGATTTTGGTAGTGAGTGTGAGAGCATTTTCGGTAGTGTGTGTGAGAGCATTTTCGGTAGTGAGTGTGAGAGGATTTCAGTAGTGTGTGTGAGAGGATTTTGGTAGTGTGTGTGAGAGGATTTCGGTAGTGAGTGTGAGAGGATTTTGGTAGTGTGTGTGAGAGGATTTCGGTAGTGAGTGTGAGAGGATTTCGGTAGTGTGTGTGAGAGGATTTCGGTAGTGTGTGTGAGAGGATTTTCACATGTGTATGTGAGAGATTTCACTAGTGTGTGTGAGAGATTTCACATGTGTATGTGAATGAATATATTTTCAGTTGTATGTATACAAGCATTTCACTAGTGTGTGTGAGAGTTTTCATATGTGTTTATGAATGCTAATTCTGAATAATGTCCTACACGGCACCTCATAAAGGAATTCTGCCTCTTAACTGCAATGACCAGGCATTTACAAGAGAAAACAACACAACACTAATTTACTTTTATGACTTTTAGAATTGAAAGACAGTCAATATTTCAGTCCTCGAAGGCCCAAAGCGCTTTACAGTCACAGGCCCGCTAACCCATTTACACACATTTGCACACTGATGGTGGTTCTGCTGCTGAACACTGGTGCCAACCTTCAAAGGACAATGTTTCCTTTTTACAATAATAGGTTTGCAATGGCACTCATTCTAGATTCCAGTTTCTAATGGAATCACTATTCTACTATTGTTCTCATTATTTACCTGTTCTAAGCCAACATGAGTTGTATCAACCTCCCAACTTGAAAAAAAAATGCAATATTTTGAATAACAAGTGACTTCACCCTGCAAAAAGGTCACTGACACAGGGAAAATGTGCCTACCTTGTCTGTAAACTGTTCCTGATGCAGTACTGGACTCAAATAACAGCCCAGCATCAAAGAACACACTCAAGCCATTCTTCCCTCCACCAGGAGTGCAGCCAGTGTCAAACTTCTCCACCTCATCCCAAATCTGAGATGCAAAAAAATAAGACATCTGAAGGTTATAGATTCCCTTGTAAATTAGGCAGAAAATCTGGTGACTGAGTTGGATCATTCTTGAGTAATCATCAAACAACCAAGAGCTTTTAAATGTGCAGGGGCCTACTTTTTTCTGCGTGAGTCTGTGCTTGCTGTTTAGGACGTAAACACCTTTGTCTACGGCCACCAGTCCCACTGTGGCACCTGGATCTCCAGAGACCTTTAAACTAAACATCTTGCGGGGCTCATAGGAAGCAGCAGGGGTCTTTGGCTCCAATGTCAGCTGCAATTTTTGTCACACAGACATAAGCGGCAGCCCTTTCCATGCTGGGAAAAACAGCTGCTTGAACATGACTCACCGAGCCCATGCATGAATCTTTAACATCCACCCAAACTGAATCTGACACCACTTCATTATCGCTGGGATGGTAGAAAGCAATGATCCGGAAAGATGGCAGCATCTCTTGGGTAACGGGAATTATGAGGGAGATCAGCACTTGGCCTCTTGTTTTGTAACGTCCAAACTTCACCAGCTGACCCCTGCTGGTGATCTGGGGGGAAAGAGTCACAAATCCAGCAATCAGGAAACACTGAGTGAAGTATGTTTATGACCTAAAATCAAAAGCCAACAGCTCTCACCAGATAAGTGATGTCTTGGTTTCCACCTGGTTGCTTGTTAAGATTCAGGTTGACCTTCAGATTGTCACCTAATTTGACCTCAGGCGTGTCCACACCTGCAAGTGGGAAGAGTGCTCAAAGCCATGCAAGAGTAGACTGCAGAATGTTGAATCATAACACTGGATCATTTGATCATATTTTAGATGTTCATTAATGATACGGCTAAGAATCAATGTGATTCTAAATGAGATGTTTACAGTTAGTTTATAATTTTGATTTAAAACAATTCTACTTAAAATGTGTACATTTTTTCTAATTTGATCACTTTCATCACTACTAAAAAAACTGCTTTTAAATAGTGTTATAGTTTTAACTTAAAGTTTTCACTTAATAGATTAGGAATTTTACTGTAAACACTATGTTTTTATTTGTGTTTTGTTTAAAAACGAAGGCACTAAATTGCATAAAATAAATTGAATTTATAGATTTGATGAATAGACACTCCATTTTATAAGTAAAGGTTGATTTGATTTTTAATACACTTTAATTAAACTTATTTTCTACTCAGCCCTCCTTACCAATATGGATGTAAGTCTTGCTGTTAGTAGAGTACTGGTTTGCCTGCATTGTGGCTTCGGCTTGTCTGTTAAGGGAAATGTCTGGATCATCAGTCTTTGCCTGTGAAGGACATTAAAGGAACACATTGATTTCACTTCGGTAAAACAGTGGAGATAATTCAGCTAAATGTCAGCAATTGTCTTTTCAAAAGCTGAATGTGCTGTAATCTCCCAGTGGAAAAAACAAATGATGCTGAACATGGTTCAAAGGAGGCTACTTGATAAAATAGTTTAAAAATAGCACATAAAAAGCTGAAGAGTCACAAAGTAATCAATGAAAAATTCTGATTACTGTTAGTAAAACATAAGGAGGGTCATTGGCGCTCATGTAAAATGAATTAAAGAATAATACATAATATATTTGAAAGTACAAAACAACAAAATGTAGTCGCGAAAATGTATTGTTGAGTAGCATGATTAATAAAAATGCAAATAGCTGAGCAAAGTAAACATTTCCTCATTGATTAATAAATAGACATTATTAATTGTTCAGAAATGCCCAAATTGACCATATTTATAGTTATCTGCTGCAAAATTTAAAAAAAGAAACTTTTAATAAAATGTATTCCTTACAAGAAAGAGTAAAACGATTAATAATGATAATTTTTTACATGTAGGTTTTCACTGCACATGATAATGTTATAATTATGTTAATATTACAATAATTCAATTTTAAGAAAACTATTTTTCAGTATCCAATATTTTGTGTACTTTGCCCCTAAAGGGCCTATACCATGCAAAATATTTTTGTTTTTTTGTTTACAAGTACATTATAATGTTCTTTCTTCATGAAAAGAAACCCCCAGGCGGTATTTTGATCCATTCACGCATTTCTGAGTATTCCTCTAAAAACTTGGGTTTTGAGCAGCAGCCCATCCCAACCCATGAAAACAAGAGGGTTCTCACGGGGTGACGTAGACCAGTGAAAACAGCCCCTTCCAGGAAGAGTCTGTGCTGCCAGCACCGGCCCCAGGCTAACACACAAACCCACTTTCTCCGTGGAGCTAGCAGTGAACGGCTAAAACGCTTTTCTTTTATAACATGCACATCCATCTTTGCAAGAGTTCGGTTGTTTGTTTTCGTGAGCCAAATGCAGATACGCTGCTATGGCCAGCTGTACGTACATGAAATGTACGTTTCATTAACGTCATGAAATGAGCGGCACCCACTAGGAGTTCAAGCCGGTGCCTCAGAGATCGAGTCACCTAGGAAAATAACTCAGGAAAATAACCAATATTTACTAAAAGATGTGTTCTTTTGTGTGCCAAAGGTAATATATTATAATATATATCGATATTGTTTACTACAAAAGGCTTAAGAATAGCATAATATAGGGCCTATATTGATGTCAACTGGATTGGGTTGGAGTAAACTCAGTTTAATTGGCCAAAAGTATTCAACTAAGTTTTACTGAACTAATTCTGACTGGCTTGTAGTTAGTTAGTTTCATTCCCTTTATCTTTAGACTAACTTAAACCACAATGAACTGAAAATGTTGTGTTATATTTGCAGCAGCTTTTCCACTGTAGTGGTGTGGGTTTGGTCTTACAGAGATTGACAGCCTTTCATCCTGTGTTGCTGTATTGATGGTCAGCCGCGCCATGCCGTTGGCTGCAGTAAAGCCCCTTACAGGACCAGGAGTTACAACCACTGGGATGTTCCCTGCTGGACTTTCATCAGGATTTAAAACTTCAACCTGTCATCCAATAAAAGAAAGGTTAAACCATCAATTTAAGGTTCAACTTTTCTCTTTTGACATTTTTTAAAGATTCAGTGCAACAAACGTTGCAGTCAAAATGTACATTACAAATGTAGGTCAATGATTTACCGCCACATCAAAGGACATTCCAGGTTTAAAATATTTTGGAGTTCTTTTAAAGGTGATGGTGTAAGGAGATTTGACGATTTGGATGCCTCTTAGCTCTGCCTCCACCATCTCACTCCCTGTCAAACATTTCAACAAATTGAACAATGAAGTCTTTTCAGCCACGTTTTGAAGCAACACGATTGACATGAGGATGGATTGTCTTCATCTTACCGCTTTCTGTCAGCACGCTAACAGAAACAAAGATGGAGGTGCCCACAAGCTGATTGATATCCTGAAAGGTTTTTGTGATCTGTTCCCTCTTCAACACTACTTTTCCTTCTCCGTTTTCAATCTGAGGACCCAAAGACACATGCAGTTCTGACTTTCTGAAACATTGCAAAAAGATCACCATGATGGAATTGGAAAAATGTACAATCTGTTCTCACCGGCACTCGAGATAGAGAGTCAGGGAAGCTCTTCTTCTGTCCTTGGTCCATGACCCCAAACACAACATAGGCATTTCCATTCACTTCTTGTCCAAAAAGATACCTGCAAACCAAACAAAGGTTACCATGGAAACAGGATTTTAATGCCACAAGTTGTTTCACACAAGTTTCACCGACCTGGCTTTAATGTCAATCTCCAAAGTCTCACTGTCCACGTAGAAAAAAGGTCTCAGAGAAGAGAGCTTGACCTCAAAGCTGGGGAGCACTGTGAAAAATGTATTTAGGTTTGGTTTTGGTCCTTCAAGAGAAATATGTAAGTAAGAAGGTTTATAAGAAACAATTTTACCATATTCTTTGACCTCGAAATTTGCAGAGAAGCTCTCCTGTGGGTTGCTCTGGAACTTTGCCACAATTTTCCAAAGTCCAGGACTATACAGACACACATTATCAAAAAGATTAGAATTTACAAGAAACGAAAACGGTTCTGCACTGGAAATATGTCATGAAGTACACATGCTAAAGCAGAGATCTGCAGAAGGCAGCAGTGAGAATCATCTGCTTCCATTTAACCCTTTCCTCTGCATCTTCTGCACTCACACCAATCACCCTCATGTCCTCCTTCTTTACTTCCATGAATGTCTTCTTTGTTCATCCACTTTCTTTGTATCTCCGACCTCAGCATCATCATTATCCCTTCTCCAAATTTCTCCAGATCATCTCAAACTGGTTTACAGCATTTATCTCAAAAACATTTTCAATGAGACATCCCTCTTAATTACTTTTTCTTGATACTGTCCTTGTCACACCACATTGAAGAAGATCTCACCTGACAATCTCATTCAGCTGGTAGTCTCCGGAGTGCAGTCCTGACTTCAGAGAGACAGGGTCCAATGGTAGGATGATGCCTTCAGGGGTCTGTAGTCAGACAACATTTGGTGTTTCTGGTGGTCCATTTGTTGATCAAAAGCCAATTTGAAAACATGGAAGAATTAAGCAGAATACCACAATCTCGATCGAGATAGAGGTGTCAGTCTGGGCATCATTAAGTCTCTCTAGTGGCTCCATGCGAGGGGTCACTCCAAACATTCTGTAATACACTAAAAAACACACACACTTTGTTCATTTGCTGTCTGTCTCATGTTTTTGCATGTGTGAGTGAATGTTTATGCAAACGTGTGTGAATGTAGATGTGATGCACATCTGTCTAAATGTTGGTGCACAACTGTAAATTTGTGTTTGTGAATGTTTCTGAAACTATGGGTTAATTGGTTCATTTCAAGCAATGAAAACAAAGAAAAAAACAATTAAAAACAAATATATTGATATATTAAATCTACGTATTTATAAATTTATAAACTGATTAGAAAAAAGATGAATATAAATGTGTTTAATCAAAAATAGACATATAATACATACTGAACTCACACATTAAACATTGTATCCATTAAATATGATTTTCAATAATGTTTGAGTTATTGCTTGACAGGAGTGTTTTATTTTAATTTTTACATATTTGCCACAAACCAATCCATGATGGAATTTTCATACACATATATCAGGACATTCTGATGCATCTGTTTGAAAATATTGATTAAAATTTGTGTCTGTGAATGTTTTTACATGCTTATGCGTGTTTGTTGATATTTGTGCATGTATGCATGCTTTGTGCTAGTTTATGTGGATGTTTAGGCAGATGTGTGAATGTTTGTCAGTGTACATGTTTATTTTCCGTGTTGTATAAATTACTTTTAAAAAGTAATTATTTAATTTACTCAGATCAAATTAAATGACTTTATTCATTAACTATTTCAAAAATAATTCACTATTCATTTATTTACTTTACCTTTTTTCTTTTCAATTTCAAATTCTCAAGGGGAAACAGCACAAACTAGAGCCTCTTGTCTTTCATTCAAAGCAATTACTTCATGCAAAGTATGAACATGGCTCAAGACATAACCTGCTTTTTTTTGGTCTATGGTAATTGGTAAATGGTGTATACTTATATAGCGCTTTTCTACCTTCTTCAAGGCCCAAAGCGCTTTACAGTCACAGACCCATTAACACACACATGCACACACACATTCACATACTGGTGGCTGTTCCGCTGCCAAACGCTGGTGCCAACCCTACCACCAGAGGCTAGGTGGGGTTCTTGCCCAAGGACACTTGTCTCAAAGGCATGTAAGGCGGGAGTCGAACTTGCAATCTTACGATCATGGGTCAGCGAACCTGCACCACGGCCACCCCTGGTCTATGCCATTGCTCAAAGTAGATAAGGAAAAAATCTGTTACCCCTTCATTCATATCTATGCCTCCATGTCAATTTTCTTTTTCTAACTTGTCCTGTCCAACAGCTGAACATTCAGATAAGAGCTAAAGGCTTTGAATCTTCTGATTCACAATGTGTATATTTATATAAACTCATTTTTAAATTTGGGCTAAACTTTATTTACCTTTAAATTGATTATATTTGTTATAGTTTTTGTTGGACCAGATGGAAAAGAAAAGTAGGGAAGAGGGGAGAGGGATGTTAAAGACATCGCCCACACCACACAAAAAGAGAGGAGCCAAGAAAGAGCCAGTCACAGGGGAAAGCCATGGACCCCACCACCAAGCGCCTCCCCTGGGAGAGCTCTGGTCAGGCACAGACGGGACTGAGGCAGCCAAACCACTTATGGCAGCCTCTGTTTGCCTCATTGGAGACCCCAACCCACCAAGGTCCCCTCCCAGGACAGGACCAACCAGCCCGCCTACCTGCCTTCCACAAATCACGCGGCAATGGACGGCCCCAAGAGGGTTGCCCCAGAGCCACAGAAGGAGTGATCCCATCCCCAGGTACTGATCCCAGGCCCATGTAATGATACCTACTCCACGTTCATTTTAGCTGACTTTAGGTATTCCATTAAAATGTGTTGCACCTTTCTCCTTACCTCTGCCTTTCGTGCACAGTTCTGCGCTGCTGCACTAACCCCCCCATCATATTGACCAGAGACACGTGTAGCATGGAGCTTGGAAAGAAAAATAAAGTCATGCAACTTAGAAGGGTGAATTGATAAAGAAAGCTACCAAGAAGGTCAGCTCTTGTATTTCACACCAAAGAGGCCCTCTAGAGTTGTTTCATTCATAACCGACACATCAGTACTCAGGGAGGGGTTTGGCTCTACTGCTCACCTGCAGCTCCTCGGGATGAGAAGACTCCCTACACCAGCTCTTTTTGTTTCACCTTTGAGCCAGTTTAGAAAGCAATGTGACTACAGCAATGACGCCATGTCTGTTCTTTAATCCATCCCCAATTCTCCGTGTGCACCAGTAACTCAGTTTTTTTAAATTAACCTCTGTTTCGTTCCATTCAACAGAAAAAATGTCAAAGCTTACAAAACTTAGGTAACAAAGGAACAAGGTTCCTATTGTCCAGTAATCATAACTAATTACTAATATTTGAACTGTAATTCGTTACGTTCCTCCTTTACTGACAAACAGGCAAACAGATAAGAGCTGAGGTCCCCTGGTGCTGGACATTATGTAAATGTTACAAAAGTGGGTCATTTAGGTATGGACACAAGTCATGAATTTGTATATATTTTTGTTGCTTTTGAGGCTAAACATTATTTTACTATATTTGTGAGCAAGCAAACATGCAATTTTTTACAACTGTTTATAGGCTTTAAGTACAAAACAAACAGAGATCGAGTGGAAAATTACACTGGGTCAAACTTTGGGACTCAGATTTGGTAGTGATGTATGGATGGCATCCCTTTTAATTAAAGGAAGTGCCAACTGCTTGAAAATTGATCACGAAGGGGAAACTATTATGAAGATTTAAATGCATCAAGTTTTACATATACCAGAATAGAGCTGTGAAAAAAAAGAACCTGCAGCAAGATTCTCAAGATTTGCACTAGCACTACTTCGATGTTTTGTACCAAGACTCTTCCAAGGTTGCTGTCATGGGACAGTTAGCAGCAAAACAAAAAAAAGAAGCCCCTCCCAGCTTGGCCAATGTGAACACCATTGGACAGCCTTTTAAACTGTATTTTAGATGGTAAAATGTGGATGGGAGAGAACTTTTTGCAGCTCCATCAGGACAAGACTGAAGTCTTGGTTATCGGTTCTGAAGCTAAGAGAGATAGGGTAAAATTTTATCTGTCAAACCACTTTATGAAAATATGTGATACAGTAAGTCACCTCGGTGTGATTCTAGATGCATATCTTAGCTTTGAAAAACACGTGAATCAAGTAACTAAGACTGCATTTTACCATCTGAGAAATATCGAGTGAGACCCTTTCTCTTTAGAGCCAGGGCTGAAATCTTAATCCATGCTTTTATTACATCAAGATTGGATTACTGTAATGCCCTCCTTTCTGGGGTAAAGAAAACCACTCTTAATCACGTGCAGCTAGTCCAAACTCTGCTGCACGCCTTTTAACGAGAACCAGGAAGAGGGAGCACATTACAGCAATCTTAAAATCTCTGCACTGGCTCCCTATCAGCTTCAGGATTGATTTATGCCTTGGTCCTTTGTTTATATCAGACTTGCTTTTAGCTTATGAACCTCCCAGAGCCCTTAGATCCTCAGGCGCGGGCCTGCTGAGGGTCCCTAGGGTCAAGACGAAAATCCACGGTGAGACCTTGTTTAGAAACTCCGGGCCTCGTCTGTGGAACAGCCTGCCTGAGGATGTGAGGGCCTCGTCCACTGTTGAGGTTTTTAAAAATACACTAAAGACTCATCTATTTAACTCAGCTTTTAATTAGATCTCAAATGTGGTATTTTTACTGTTATTTTTTACATGCAATTTTATCACATATTTATTTGTTTAATACCTTTTAGTCCTTTTATGTCTTAACTTATTCTAATTTATATTTTAGATTTTTTTATGCATTAACTCTCTTATCTTATTTTATTTTAATTAATATTTTCATATTTTACCTGTTTTTATATTTTAACTTTCCTATTTTATTACTTCTACATTTTATACTGTTTACGAGTGTTTTCTCACCCTTGGCTGGGGTGTTAGTGTTCGGGCTCCAAGAGATTTTGGCCATGCTTGTCCCTGGCATCTCTTGTTGTGGGTCCTCCGGGCTGCCGGGCCTGGTGTGCCCATGCTGGGGGCACTGGAACTGGGGGTCGGGGGGCGGGAGGTGCTGGGGATGAGTTGTGCTTGTGCCGACACCCCGGCAAACAGGAGGACAGGGCGGACGGCGCCTTCTGAGTTCTCTTTTCTTTAGCTCTGTCATTTTTCTTTTATTTGTGCTTGTTTTTTGTGTATTTTATTATGAGGGGGCTTATATAATTATTTTATTACATGTGTGGGGATTGGTTTTACTGTATTCTTGTTTGTTTTTTATGGAAAGCACCTTGAGCTGTCTGTTTGACATGAAAGGTGCTTTATAAATACAAATAATTTGAATTTGAATATGAATCATATGTCGGTGTATACGTAGCTTCACATGTAGCTGTTTATCAAAAAGGGCTGTGCCTCTCCAAAGACACACACGTTATGGAATGTGGGGAGTAAAACAAGACGGGGAGTGTCCAGTCACACCAAGCCTTCAGCAGAAGGCAAGGTAATAGTGGCAGCCAAGGCCTCCCCCAGACATCCGTAAAGTGAATTTGCCCCCAAGTAATCCGACACCAGGCACCCAGACCAGAGACCGTCAGAAGGACCCCCACAGGATCAGGGTCAAAGGAGCACAGACAGCACAAGCCCAAGAAGCCCCCCCCCCCACGTGCCCAGGAGCCAGTACAAGGCACCACCCGAGAAACACCGACGTTACACTGCAGGCAACCACCCGCCCACCCGAATTGTAAATGGCTGTTTACCTTTGTGGGATTGTTTATGCAAAAGTGTGTGTGAATATATTTGATGTCTGTCTGTTGGTCAATCTTCCAGTTTCTGAGCAAGAACACTTTACAACATGAGCATTGAATGACGTGTGCATGTGGGGGGTTACCTTTGCTGTTGGGGGTGTACAACGTCTTGTCAGTCTGGATGAAAATGTACCCGGACTGGAAGGAAACCATGACGACTTTCTCCAGTGTTCGGCCTGGGAACGCAGCTTCCAGGTAGACATACTGTTTTACAGATGGATCCTTGCTGAAGTCTCCAGGTGGGATCTAAAAGCCAGATTGGGGTGGGTGGCGTCTGTACATGCAAATTTTGTAGTCATGAGAGCACATGAATACCTCCATGTACATGTGTACTTACAGTAATCTGTCCAAAGCCTTGAAAGTTATTGTCATTGGTTAGGGTTACTTGTGTGGTTGCCAGTGTTTTAGCTTTTGTTGGATGGTTTTTAACAGAGATGGTGACCGGTTGGTTCGCCCCGCTACAGTCCTGGCATTCAACAAAAATGTTTTCTGGTGTTCCCACTCGCAGCAGGTTAGGGGCAGACATCAGGTTGCTGTGAAGCAGATATTAGTTATTGAAATATTTACCCTGCTACTTATTGTTCCATTACTGCTTGAAAATATGCACACTTTTGTTTTCTAATTCACTTTTTCCTTTGGTTGAGAGGTGGGGGTAAGAGGTATTGGGTCTTCACTGAGCCACAACTATTCACTGGACTTTATACTCCACGATCATTTTGAATAGGATCCAGCAAATAATCAATAAATACTTATCCCTGAGTACACAAACCCTTAACCTAAGTGTGTCTAAAGGGTGGGGGTGGGGTGCAGCCTTATGATAACGGAGCAAAACAAGACATACTTAATATTTTAAGACATTTAATATTTAAAGCATAATGCTGGCAGCAACAACACTCCTAAACCTCACATGCTGAAGTTACAATAATACATTTTCCAAAGTTTTTATTACATTGCACAAAATACCGTCCACACACCATTATGTACAACCATCTGTAATCCTGCACATTACTGTATGATTACCTACTATCCTGTAGGATCCTGGGTAATCTGGTAAAAAGATGAATTGTTGTGATCATACGAGTTTCTCATGTTTATGTTTACATAAAGAAACAGGTAAGAAAAAAAAACTAGTTTGTAATAATCAAACTAAAAGCCAAACATTTTTAGAGAGGGCATAGCATTCTTCTTTATGCACTGTGCTATGAAAGCTTTCACAAGTATTGGTGGGGGGGGTTACTCACAGCGGTCCAGCATCGATGAGAGACATCAAGGAGACCAAGGCCAGAGAGGCCAGCAGCAGCTGAAGAGCCCTCCTCATCCTCACTTTGCTCATTTGACTGTGTGCAGCGGGACTCTACAGCACCTCTTTTTTATCGTCCCAACTGTCCTTCCATCCCCTTTTCACTATGTAGCAATCTTGAACCTCCCCAAAGTGCAAATGTACAAAGAGGAACATGAACAAGGTAACGCAGGATTTTCCGAAAACAGTTGAGAAATTCAAATAAACGTTATCGTTGTGAGGAAAAAGTCAAACATCATATAATCAATAAATTTTAAACAAACTTTCAAGATTTTGATTTGACAAAATGATGGAAAGCTCTCTACAGCAGATCTGCAGGGCGTCAGCTTTTGTTGTTTCCTTGGTGGGAGAGTCCTAAAACTTGACCTTGGCTTGGTTTTTTGGATCAACAAGTAAACATGTGACATTGGTGCCAAAAGTCGTCCTGATGTCATGACAGAGTTCTGGCAGGACTTTGTGATGTAACCGTAAAATCGGAATTTCACAAATCTGCAAACAGCCGGTGGATGAAAGATCTCTTGTTACCTTTTTTGGGACATTCTATGAATGATGACGGATGATGTGCAGGTTGGTGTTTAGGCTACAAAACAAGGGAAGTTTCAGAGGAAACATTTTTGCCAGTAAATAGATTTCTGCTGCTTTCAGTTGATAGGAGTGATCTTCTCATGTTGAAAATGAACGTTTACCAGATGCAGACAACAACCCCCTGTCTCCGCAAACACACACAGACGCACACAAACAAAGATAAACTATTCAGAATTTTTTGTTTCAGATTCTGATTGAAATAATAACAATAGGGGATTTTGATATTCATGTTGATGACCCCAGTGACTGTCTAGGAAATGCTTTTGCAGCTTTATTAGATTGTGTTTGTTTTACACAAAACGTAAATGAACCCACTCACTGTCACAAGCACACCCTGGACCTTGTTTTAACTCATGGTATAGAGATCAGCCAGCTGAGTGTCCTTCCTCATAACCCCATAATTTCTGATCACTTTCCAGTTTAAATTAGAATATGCTACTGCCCCAGTGAATAAAAACAGCTTAGAAGAACATTATCTGACCATTCTGTGTCTGAATTTAAACTCACAGTTCAACCAGTACTGAGTAACATGCTGAGCAAATACTCTGAGTCCAGCTCCCATAGCATCAGTCGTATAAATGACCAATTTGTCAATGATACCTTACAAGCCCTTAGGAGTACTCTTGATGTTGTTGCCCCCCTGAAACCTGACAAAACCCGAGTAGCACCGTGGTTTAACACTGAAACACGTTCTCTTAAACAAATAACCGGTAAGTTGGAAAGAGAATGGCGCAATATAGCCTCTTAAATTATAAAAAAAGCTCTGCATAGAGCTAGAACCCAGTACTATTCAACCTTAATATCAGAGAATGGAAATGATTCCAAGATTTCTTTTTAGTACAATTGCTAGATTAACTCGCAGTCAGAGCTCAGTAGAAACACATATCCCGTTTTCTCTCAGCTCTGATGATTTTCTTACATCTTTTGATAGTAAAATCTCAAATACTAGACAGAAGTTGAATCTAGTTATTCGTACTACCAGCCCAGAGCAGGCTGAAGCGGCAAAAGTGGAGGCATCCATAGAAACCTATGTAACATTAAGGCCCGTACACACCGGGACGAATATTCGCCAGGCGTTATTCGCCAGCGTTTTTCGCCACGTTTTTTGTGTTCACACCCAGGCGATTTTCGCTGACGATGAGCCGAGCGAACTTGCAATTTCCTTCCCTGACATTAGATGGCGCTTAATGTAAACAGAAATACTCCTGTACACAAGGTGGCGCTGCACAACTTTACGCTTCTTAAAGTCGCTTTTTACTCAGAAGAAGAGAGCAAGTATTTACGCGCTTGTCAGAATTATACAAAGAAAGCATGAATATTTCAAGCACCGGTAGCTCCAACTGGTGCTTGGTTCGGGGATATTTTAGAATGTCCGTCATTATTTCTTCGCGGCAGTGTAGACGCTACTTGGCGTCTATCTTCTTCGCTGGTATGTGTGCTCAGCAAGGCAGTTTTGTGTTTGAGCGCCCCCAAGTTGTGTTTTACTGTAACTTCAGAAGCTCCAGACACGTGTGCAAAAGTGCCATTCTCATTGGTCTAATATAATTCTACGCGACGCGTCGAAAAAAAAAAAAACGAACCCGAGGCGTTTTTTTTTTTGACGCTTTGATGCGTGGCGTTTTTTCGCGTCGGTGTGCACACTCTCATTGGTGCCCTTTGTTTAGTCACGAGGCGTTAAACGTCGGCGAAAATCGCCGGCGAAATTCGTCCCGGTGTGAACAGGCCTTTAGACTGCTTCACTGCTGTGGGTCAAGCGGAAATAGCATCAATTATTATGTAATTACATGTCTGTTAGACCCAATCCCCACTAAGCTTATTAAAGAAACCCTCCTCCCCCTAATTAATGAATCCATTTTAACCATATTAAATAAATCTTTGGAAACAGGTTATGTGCCACAGTCTTTTAAATATGCAGTCGTTAAACCTCTTCTGAAGAAGCCCAGTTTAGATCTTAGTAACCTGGCCAACTATAGACCAATATTAAACTTTCCCTTTTTTCAAAAATCCTAGAAAGAGTTGTAGTTAAGCAGCTTTACCGCCACCTACAGGACAATAGCCACTTTGAAGATTTTAAGACATTAAGTATTTAATATTTAAGACATTAAATATTAAATATTCAGACCACACCACAGCACTGAAACTGCACTAGTTGGAGTCTCTAATGACCTTTTATTGGCCTCGGAAAAGGGACTACTTTCTATTCTGGTACTGTGAGACCTTAGTGCAGCCTTTGACACTATCAACCACAATATTCTACTCCAAAGATTGGAGTTGAACATTGAGATCAGAGGAACTGCCCTCCAGTGGTTTAAATCCTATTTATTCGATAGATACCAGTTTGTTAATGTAAACTGACAGTCCTCTCATTGCACTCGAGTTAGCTACGGAGTCCCACAGGGCTCAGTTTTAGGACCCATCCTGTTCGTGCTTTAAATGCTGCCCTTAGGAAACATTAGTTGTTAGTAGGGTTCAAGATGTTTAAAGCTGGCGAACGTATGGTGCACTGGGGTTCTGTCCTCTATTCTCATCTACTTCTCTCTTCCTCTCCTCTATTCTTGATCATTTATTTATCATTTAGTTCTCCATCCCCCTGTGTGGTTCAGTGCGATTCATGTACTGTCCCTCTTTCCTGCTCCCCTCTGGGAGAGTGGGGGTGATTCCAGATTCCAGTTGGTTCATCCGTGCTCCTGCACTTGGCAGTGGTCCTCACCTCGTCTCTGGCTTGCCTCTACAACTGTTCCTACACTTGGCTATGGATCCTGCCTCTGGCTTGTCTCGCGTCCCCAGCAGTACCCCAACTCCTCCTGGATGAAGCTCATCTGCTTGACTATTTAAACATGTAGTTGTAGAGTTAGATAAGTTCATTCTTCTCTTCTCTGAGTTCTGGTACATCGCCTGTGTGTCCTGGGGAGGATCCCTCCTTTATGTGGACATCCACGAAGTGTCAGGTAGGGAGGGCTGGTGAGCATGAAGGACCCAAAACGCAGAGACGGGAGGCACACGGTTCCAGGGCAAAGGGGTTTAATTATAATAACAAAAAGGGCTGCCGAGCAGGGAAACCGAAACAAAACTCACTGTGGTAAAAATGGCAAACAGGGCAGAAGACAGACAAGGAAATGACAGACAGGGAAATGACGGTCAGGGAAGAGACTAGGTATGGACCAGCCAAGAGGAAGGCAGAGACAAGACTTAGATCTAAACAGGACTGACAAGACACATGATCTGGAGAGATTGGGACAAGGGAAGTAAAACACAAAAGCATGACAATACAGAAAACCTTCCAAAATAAAACAGGAAACAGAACTCAAACATGACAGAAACAAAAGGAAGCAAAACCTAAGGCAAAGACACCCAAACCATGACAAGAAGTTTCTTTGTTTTTTCCGGAATACGTTTTTTTCAGGAGTTTTTCCTTACCGTGAAAGAGTTTCTAAGGGCAGGGATGCCCAGTTTAGTTTAGTCTGTTTAGTTAGTTCAGTGTAGAATGTTCCTATTGAATTCTATTTATTCATTATCCTTATGATTTTATGTTTACTTTACAAATACCGGTTGAGACGACTGTTGTTGTGAATTTGGGCTGTATAAATAATATTTAAAATTGAAAATAATTAAATTCCACTATATCTGAAATACATCTTAAATATCTTAAAACAGCTAAGAGTGATAAATCCAAATGTATTAATAATCAACCATGATATCAGACACTTGGAATTTGTTGTGTATCAAAATGATTGGGGGAAAAAATGGTGAGACAGGTTTGGACAAAAATTATGATATATTTAAAAAAAATGGTGCGACCACAGGAAGATGTTTGACTCAGGTGTGTCCAGCTAGCATCAAAGTTGTCTTCAATCCTGTAATCAATCAGCCTTCCTGTGTTGTGGTGAGAGGTGCCATTTGATAACATGATGTGTTCTGCACTGAACAAGGACCACAGAAAGAAAAAGACACATTCTCAGAAAATCCAAACAACAACATTAGCCTTTTTTGATGAACACAAAATCCATGCGGGAAATGCCGCAATCTGCATCTTGGCTGCACGTAAATATGTGGGAATAACATCAGCCTTTATTTTGTCAGGACATGACTGGAAACACATATCCACCTGATTGTTTGAACAGTTTCTAAGGACTGAGCGACATTTCTGCTTTGAAAAGCTCACACACCGCCCCAAATCCGCTGTGTGAGCTGGAAGTCTGAGCTCTGCTCAGGCACACGGTTCTCCTGCGTCCGGCAGCCGCTAACCCAGAGCGGTGGGAGGGATCGCAGTCCAAGTCTCCCACACATAACAAAACAACAAAACGCACACGTAACAAAGCATCCTCCCTCTCCCTTAAACACACATTAATAAATCCGGCTGCTCTGCTCAGAGACACGGTTCGCTCGGTCCACCGGCACCCGAGCCTGGAGCGCAGGATCCAGACGTCAGGGGGCACGAAGCGCTCCTCCCCCGCACTCCCCTCATGAGGGGTGTAAGAGAGGGGAGCGGCGCATCGCACCGGGCCTCTGCTGAGCAGCCGGTCGGTCCTGTTTGAGCTCCAAAGCTTTCTCTGGAGGGTAACATCCGTTTATGCATGATGTTAAACCAGAGAGTAGTGACACACGATCGGAATGAACCGTTTACATGCAACACGATCGGATCAACAATCGGCATAACCCACCAATCTCGATCGGAAAGAAATTTTGATCGGGTCTGATCGGGGCAGACTAATCCGAAGGACGAATGCTTCAGATTCGGCCTGAAGGGACCTCTGGCCAGAACCTGCCAGCGCAAGCTGTGGAGCAGCTTGTGCAAAAGCAGTACGCACCAGGACAGGACCTGCACAGACACTGTCAACCCAGCCGTCATTTGGATCTGTGGTGTCAATGAGCCACTCCTGAATTTTTAGTGCTCTCGCATTCTCAGATTTACGGGAACTGAGCGAACACGGCTGAAATACCTTTCCAGTTTTCAAAATAAGTTTAAAACACTGAAAAGTCAAATGAATGATTGAAGGACAAAATACACACTATTCTTATATTAATCAAATAAACATTATTTATGAAAAAAAGGCTGAGATATGATTGGGTGTGTACAAAAATACTCCCAACCATATAGCCCATTCATTTCTGTTCATTGTAAATGTCCAATACTGTTTGGGATTTGTCACAACATAGCATCATATGACAAAGATGGAATTTTTGAAACATTAGCAAAATATTTTGCCATTATCTAGGCCAGTAGCTCCTTTCATTCTCATTTCCTTGACTCTTCAAATGCTCCTTTCATTCTCATCAGGACTATGTTGACTACTAAGACAATAATTTCCAGGCACTTGTAGAAAATATGATTTATTTATGTTTGAAATCCCAAATATTAAACATTTTCACAAGTAATGAGCGTCTTTTTCTGACAGAGATGCAATGTTTGAGACACTGTAGCTAAATATTTTGCCATAATCCAGGTCAGCAGCTGCTTTGATTCTCTTCAGAACTATTTTGGCTACAAAGACTGACATTTCCAGACACTTTTACTGTAGAAAATATTTGACATTTTCACAAAGTCCAATCATCTTTTTCTGACAAAGATGCAATGTTTGAGACACCGTAGTTTAAGATTATGCCATAATCCAGGCCATCAGCTCCTTTCATTCTCATTTCCCTGGACTCTTCAGATACTCCTTTCCTTTGGAATCTTAGGGTAAACCTTGACAGGCATTTTAAACTTGACAGGCAGGTCAGTGCAGTAGTCCAGTCTCATTTTGTGTCACTTGAGGCTAATCAGCAAAGTTAAGCCATGTCTTCCTGCTCATGCTCTGGAACAAGTGGTCCATGCTTTGATATTCTCTGGACTGGACTACTGTAACTCTCTGTACAGTGGCATTGACCAGTCTCTGCTCCTCCATCTCCAGCTGGTTCAGAATTAAGTGGCCTGCCTATTACCGTGGGTAGACGGTGTGAGCAAATTACTCCACTTTTACACTCTTTTCACTGGCTGCCTGTGTCTTTTAGAATTGTTTTTAAGACTTTACTGCTGGTTTTTAAGTGTTTGAATGGTCTGGCACCTCTGTATCTCTCTGAGCTGTTCCATGTGTATCGTCCAAGTCGAGTCCTATGACCTGAAGATCCAATGCTTTTAACCCTTGTACTATCTTAGATGACCCCACCCTTACATTGACGTGTTCTTCCTACCATGACAAAGGTGGATAAAGGTGGAAAGATTTCATGTAATCCATGGACACCAGTGAGGTTCACAAATCAGTGAAGAAAAAAGGTTCAGCGCACTGTCTAGTGGGTCTAGATGACCCAACTCCCAACGTTAAAGTGCCTAGGATATAGCACAAGGGTTAATGGTTCCCAGGACTCTGTTTGTGACTCGGAGAGATGGAGCCTTTTCAGTTGCAGCTCCCTAATTCTGGAATGCTCTCTCTTTTATGTGTGGTCTTCCAGAACCTTTAGTAATTTTAAAACACTTTTAAAAACTCATCTTTTTACTCAGGCTTTTAACTCCAGTGAGCATGTTTAGTGGGTCAGCTTGTTAATGTGAATTTTATTATTTTATTGTTTTTATCTTGCATTGCTTTTAATGTTTAATTGATTTTCAAAACAGGAAGGGGAAAAAGCATGGACTAATTTGGAGAATGGTCCGGATGACTTTTTTGACTTCTGGAATTAGGAATATTGGTAATGAAATCCATTGCTATGTGGGACCAAGGACGACAGGGCACAGGTAGAGGCCTAAGAAGACCTGCTAGCAGATGACAAGGATCCTTCATTCTGGCACATACTGGGCACGAAGAAACAAAGCTCCTTGTAGGGCAAAATCCTAAACTACAGTGTCTCAAATATTGTTTCTGTCAGAAAAAGACGATTAGACTTTGCGAAAATGTAAAATATATGGGATTTCAAACAAGAATAACTCAAATTTTCTACAGTAAAAGTGTCTGGAAATGTCATTCTGAGCAGCCAACATAGTTCTGAAGAGAATGAAAGGAGCTGCTTACCTGGATTATGGCAAGATCTTAAACTACAGTGTCTCAAACATTGCATCTCTGACAGAAAAAGACGCTCATTACTTGTGAAAATGTTTAATATTTGGGATTTCAAACATGAATAACTCAAATTTTCTACAATAAAAATGCCTGGAAATGATTGTCTCTGTAGCCAACATAGTTAGAAGCTGCTGGCCTGGATTATGGCAAAATCTTAAACTACAGTGTCTCAAACATAGCATCTTTGTCAGAAAAAGACTATTGGACTTTGTGAAAATGTAAAATTTTGGAAATTTCAAACATGAATAACTCAAAATTTCTACTGTTAATGTGTCTGGAAATGATTGTATAAGTAGCCAAAATAGTCCTGAAGAGAATAAAAGGAGCTGCTGGCCTGGACTATGGCGAAATGTTATGCTACAGTGTCTCAAATATTGCATCTCTGTCAGAAAAAGATGATTGGACTTTATGAAAATCTAAAATATTTAGGATTTTAAACATGAATAACTCAAGTTTTCTACTGTTAATGTGTCTGGAAATGATTGTATAAGTAGCCAAAATAGTCCTGAAGAGAATAAAAGGAGCTGCTGGCCTGGACTATGGCGAAATGTTATGCTACAGTGTCTCAAATATTGCATCTCTGTCAGAAAAAGATGATTGGACTTTATGAAAATCTAAAATATTTAGGATTTTAAACATGAATAACTCAAGTTTTCTACTGTTAATGTGTCTGGAAATGATTGTATAAGTAGCCAAAATAGTCCTGAAGAGAATAAAAGGAGCTGCTGGCCTGGACTATGGCAAAATGTTTTGCTACAGTGTCTCAAATATTGCATCTCTGTCAGAAGTCTCCACTTCTATATGATTCTCAAAAATCATACATAATAACATGTCCACATGGGAATAATTAAACTACATTTACAATTAACATAAATGAATAGTAGTATGTTTATACACACCCAATCTTATTTCAACCCTTTTCATAATATTTTTTCATTTGATTAACATAAGAATAGTGTGTATTTTGTCTTTCAATCATTCATTTGACTTTTCAGTGTTTTAAACATATTTTGAAAACTGGAAAGGGATTTCAGCCGTGTTCGCCGTAAAACTGAGAATGCAAGAGCACTAAAAATTGAGGAGCGGCTCATTTGACAACACAGATCCGAATGACGGTAGGCTTTTTTTTTTTTTTAAACTTGTCCTGTCCAACAGCTAGGCAGGCAGATGAGAGCTGAGGGCCTCTTGTGTTGGACATATTTTACTTTAACAAGAGGGGTTATTAATCTTCAGACAAACCAAAGGTATGACTGAATAAACCCCTTTTGTAATTGAGGCCAAACTTTATTAATTTCAACCATGTTTGGAAATCTTTGGTGTTGGACCGGACGGAAAAGGAAAGAAGGGAAGAAAAGAGAGGGATGTTAGAGAGGGGGGGTGATAGTGAGAGGGGGGGGTAAGACCATGAAGCAGCATAGAGCAGACAGGTTTACTGATTGTTTATCATTACGGTACGGTTCAAATGTAGTACAAAAAGGGCGGGGCCTGTCCACACACACTCAAATGTTATCAACACACCTGCTAGCTGCAAAAATGTCCACATGTCAACATGTACACAAAACAGATAGTGTTCACAAACGCAAACCTATGCCTTTAAACCAACAAGTGTGAAATCTTTCATTCATTCAATCATGCAAACTATTAGTGCAAAGGTGAGCTAACACCTGTGTTCAGGTGAGTGTTTATGTTCTTCTAAAATGGATGGTGGAATGTGAAAAGGAGGAGGAGCGCCCAGCCACCCCCACACCCAGACCCCCGCCGCAACAGCAGCGGCAGCCGGAATCCCCCCAACGCCACACGGAACAGGCAGGGAACAACCGCCCCCCGGGCGACAAAGACCGCCACCCAGGCCAGGGCCAGCAGGACCGCCGCGAGGCCCCCAGAGCCAGAGAGCAGGGAGGCGCGGAGGGAAAGAGAGCGCCGCCCCAGCCCAACCAGGAAAGCAGCCCCCCCGCCGCGCCGGGAGAGCCCAACGCAGGGCCCCACCGGAGAAGGACGCCCACAGCCCCAGACGAGCACCCCACCACCACCCAGGAGTTCCGGGCATCCCCCGGAACCCCAGGTACGAGCCAGGACCCCCCAAGGAAGACCCGCTCCGCACTCCAGGCAGCCACCCACCCGGCCCACGGTTGGTCCAGGGAGGTGCAAGGCAGGGGCCCGCCGCCCCCGCCCAGGAGGGGGGAACCCCGGGGAAAAAAGGGGGCCCACAAGGGGTGTTGTAAATATGGCCCGACCAGGCTCGGCCACTGTTGGAAGTTTGGCGGGGCCCAGCGCTCAGGGGCAAGGACCAGGACCCACCCCCCAGGGACACGAACACCCCCGGCTCAGGTGTAATGTGAACCCCCCCACCGCGCGGAGAGAGCATCGCCGGGCCCAGGAAGCCGGCACCCAGGGGACACGGCCGCCGTCGCCAAGGGGCCCGCACCCCCCACCAGGGAAGGGGTAGGGGACAGATGGACCCAGGTCCCACCTTCCTTGCAAAATGTGTGTGCGTGTATGTTTGTTTGACAGGGTGTGTGTGTGCATGTGTGTGTGTTTATGTTGGAATGTATATATTGAAGGGGGAGGGGTGTGTGTACTAAGGGGGTGCAGTTAAAATTGGCGAGTAGGGCACTAAGGGGACATCTCCTGATTACTCACAGTGATGTCCCCTCACCCTCCCCACCAAGGGGCCCTAAATGTCTGAGGTGCAGTTGAAATTGGCGGGTAGGGTGCTAGGAGGACATCTGCTGCTTGCTGGCAGTGATGTCCAAGCACCCCTCCTACCAAGGACCCTACATGTCTAAGGTGCAAATAAAACCGAAAGAGGGGGGGCCCACTCCATACGGCAACCATAGGAGGGGGGCCACTGCCAAGTAGCTCCCCCCCAAGGCGCATCGCAGGCTAGACCCCCCACCCCCTCACCCTAATATGAGGTTATATGAGGAAGGGGGTAAGTTGGGGACAGCTGGTAGACTGTCCCCCGGTGGGAATGATGGTAGGCTTGACGGCAGTACACAGACGGCGCAGAAGACAAGACGATGCACGCAAAGCCTTCGGCGAGAGGGAGCAGACATTAACCTGAAGGGCCTGATGGTCGACTGTGGTGCAACTTCAAATATCATCACTCTGATCTCCAGAAGTTCTGACGTTTTGATGTGAATTTCCAGGCCGGATCACACTGTGTGGAGCTGGATGATGGCACAAAGTGTAAAGGGGTGGCGGAGCGTTGCGGTGACGCTGAGGTCTGTCTGATTGACAGCAGAGGCAGATGGGTGAAGGCTCTGTTGAAGCAGGCCTTGTAAATCCCATCCTACCTAAAGGGCATCTTCTTGGTGAAAGCAGCAACAAATGGTGGAGCAACTGTAATCTTCAAGAAAAGAAAGCATGTATTGATTCACAGAGACGTTACGAAATTTCATATTTATGTACATGAAAGGTTATATTATTTACACACAGGTAACGATGGAACTTATGCTAATCAGTGTGATGACCAATGTAAAGGATGCTTTGAAATGCAGACATGGCATGAAATTCTTGGACAGTTGCCATGCAGATATTAGAGTAGTTGCAGAATGTTGTTGATGTCATGAAAATCAAAGGTTGAACTGCTAAACTTCCAACATGTGAAGTGTGCACTGAGGGTAAACTTTACCAAACCAGAAATGGAGAGCCTGATGTTCATACTGACCTGACTGGACCACTGCACCCAGAATCCAGAGATGGTCACAGATATGCAGTTTCATTTACTGGTGATTTTTCTAGTGCAATCTATGTGTATTTCATAAAGAATAAGAATGAGGCTGTTCTGGCTACAGAAATGTTTCTGGCTGATATTGCTCCATATGGAAAAGTAAAATGTTTTAGATCTGACAATGGCACTGAGTTTACTGGAAAAGCTTAGGACCTTCTGCGTAAGCATTGCATTAGACATGAGACGTCGGCTCCATACTCGCCACATCAGAATGGTACTGCAGAGCGTAACTGGCGTACTCTTTTTGACATGGCAAGATGTATGCTGATTGAAAGTGATCTGCCCACACAGTTGTGGACCTATGTTGACTGCTGCTTTGGTGAGAAACAGATGTTTTAATAAACGCATAGAGCAGACACCGATTGAGGCATTTTCAGATTGACGGCTAATCTGTCCTGGAATGCAAAAGTTTGGCACAGACTGTTTTGTTTACAAACAGAATTAAAGTAAACTAGACCCAAGGTGGGAAAAGGGTGCTTTCATTGGCTATGATAAAAATAGGCCTGCTTATATTGTTTATTTTCCTGACACTAAGAAAGTGCAGCAGCAGTTAATTTTTTGTCAAAAACATGTGTAGAGCAAAAGACCCAGACTCTAACAATGCCTGAAGAGAACTTTATTGAGTATAAGCCAAAATATTCAGATCACAGTGTTAAAATGGAAGAACAACCTGATATAAGTGATCAATATGAAGTGATTCCTGTCCCACCACAGTCAGAAGAAGTCAAGCATGATCCAGAATCTAGACTTACCCTTCTAGAGAAAGAAGGAAGCCAGACAGGTACACTGACTGTACCATGACTAAAACCTTGTTTGAAGAAACTGAGCACATTCAGAATAACTTTGATTATTGCTACAAAATCACATGCAACATACCGGTTCCATTCAGAGAAGCTGTAAGCTCTGATAAATCTAGTGAATGGATCAAAGCACTGAATGAGGAAATGGCTTCACTAAAGGAAAATCAGACATTCAGTTTAGTGCAGGTGCCTGAAGGCAGAAGCATTGTGGGCGGCCGATGGGTGTATGCCATCAAAAGCAACATTGATGGAACAGAGAACTATAAGGCCCGATACGTTGGAAAAGGATATAGCCAGAAGATGGGAATAGACTATGAGGAGACATTTTCTCCTACAGCCAGTCTGACAGGTGTGCTGATGCAAAAAGCTGTCCAGGAGACAGATTGGACAGGAGTGAGATTTATATGGAACAACCAAAGGGGTAAAAGGTGAAGTCTCACACAAATAAGAAATCGGTTTACAAGTTGGACCTGTATGGTCCCTGTATGGAACCTGTATGGTTTAAAACAATCTGGCAGAAACTGGAATAAAGTGTTTCATGATCATTTAGACCAAAATTAGTTTGTACAGAACCAGCTGACCACTGTGTTCATTCAAGGGAAACTGTACATGACAAGGTCATTTTCAGTAGGGTGGATGATGTAATCATTGCAGTAAGTGATAATCATGTGTTAAAGATTGTGAAGAACATGCTTACTGCAAGGTTTAAAATGAAAGATTTTGGACAACTAAGACATTTTCTTGGTATTGATTTTGATCAAACACATGACCATGTAATCATGTCACAGAAAAGATATGCAATAAAAATCCCAGAGAGGTTTGACATGCTTAACTGTAAGCAGACGTCCACACCATGTGAACAGAAATTTGACCATACAGGTGGAGAAATTCTGAGTGATGTTACCAAGTACAGGGAGACAGTAGGTAGCCTCATCTATCTCACTATGTGTACCAGACCTGATTTAAGTTTTGTTGTTTCCAAACTGTCCCAACATTTTAGCAATCCCAAAACACAGTAGTGGAGCACAGTGAAACATGTTTTGAGATACCAAAAAGGTACAAGTGAGAAGACTCTATGTTTTAGAAAAAGTGAAAACCTTGGTATTTGAGCTTATAGTGATGCAGATTGGGCTTCTGATGTACAAGACGGACGATGAACAACAGGTTACTGTGTAAACCTAAGTGAAGAGGCAACATTAGTTTCCTGGAAAACAAAGAAGGAGCCTACTGTGGCGCTATCTACCTGTGAGGCAACCTGTGAGTATGTGACTTTGGCTGAAACCATCCAGGAATGTTTGTACTTAAAAAACTGCTAGAAGGAATGGATGAATATCCATATGCACTTCCAAAGGTGTACGAAGACAACCAAGGTACTATAGCCTTTGCCAGATACCCAGCTAGCAGACAAAGGTGCAAACATGTTAAAATAATGTACCACTTTATCAGATTCAATTCAGTTTATTTCAATTCAATTCAATTTTATTTGTATAGCCCACATTCACAACAATAGTCGTCTCGCTGGCCTTCGTATCGGTAATTGAAAAAGCAAAACATAAAATCAAAAGGATCATGAATACATAGAACTCAATAGGAAAATAATAAATTGAACTAACAAACAGACTAGACTAAACTCGTCCCTGCCCTTAGACCCCCCCCCCCTTCGGGGTAAGGAAAAACTCCAAAAATCGATTCCGGAAAAAACGAAGAAACCTCAGGGGTGTCCACATGAAGGAGGGATCCTCCCCCAGGACGTACGGGCGCTTCACCAGATCTCATAGAAAAGAATGAACTTATCTTACTCTAAAACTACATATTTAAAGTCCAGCAGACGAGCTTCATCCAGATATAGTTGGCGGGACGGCCGGGGGCGCAAGTCGAGCTGGAGACAGGATCCACAGCCAGGTGTAGGAGCAGGAGGAGAGATGAGGTACACGGCCAGGTACAGAGCAAAGACGAGCCAGAGGCAGGATCCACAGCCAGGTGTGGGGGCAGTAGCAGAGGCAAGCCAGAAAGGCCGTTCACATTTCCAATTAAATGCTAACTTTTGTGATCTCCTGTGTGACCGTGAAATGACCCAGAAATGACCCGCATGTGAAGAAGAGTACTCAACGGTGAACAACGTTACGCGTTGTTTGTGGAAGTAGCTAACGTTAGCAATGGATGTCGACAACAGTGTTGTCAACAGCGGAGCTATTTTTGCATTATTATATTTATTTTCACAAAGGAGCCAGCACAATTTCAGGTTTCTATGGATGCCTCCACTTTTGCCGCTTCAGCCTGCTCTGGGCTGATAGAAGGAATAACTAGATTCAACTTCTATCTAAAATTTAAGATTTTACTATCGAAAAATGTAAGAAAAACATCAGAGCTGAGAGAAAACAGAATATGTGTTTCTACTGAGCTCTGAGCAATTGTACTAAAAAGAAATCATGGATTATTTCCATTCTCTGACATTAAGGTTGAATAGTACTGGCTTCTAGCTCTACACAGAGCTTTTTTTTTTATAATTTAATAGGCTATGTTTCCAGGAATTCAGAGACTGCTCTGAACCGGAGCTGCGCCATTCTATTTCCAACTTACAGGTTACTTGTTTAAGAGAAAGTGTTTCAGCGTTCAACCACGGTGCTACTCGGTTTTGTCTAACCAACTTAGGTTTCAGGGGGGCAACAACATCAAGAGTACTCCTGAGGGCTTGTAAGGCATCATTAACGAACTGGTCATTTATACTGGGACTGTTGCTATGGGAGCTGGTCTCAGAATATTTGCTCAGCATGTTACTAAGTATTGGTTTAACTGTGAGTTTAAACTAAAACACAGAACGATCAGATAAGGTTCTTCTAAGCTGTTTTTATTCACTGGGGCAGTAGCATGTTCTAATGTAAACTGGAAGGTAATCAGAAAGTGATCAAAAATGATGGGGTTATGAGGAAGGACACTCAGCTGGCCAATCTCTATACCATGGGTTAAAACAAGGTACAGGGTGTGCTTATGACAGTGATTTACATTTTGGGTGAAACCAACATGATGTAATAAAGCTTCAAAGGCATTTCTAAATAGTCAATGGGGTCATCAACATAAATATTACAATTCCCTTGTAATATAATTTGATCAGAATCTAAAATAGTAGTCGATAGGAAGTCGGAAAACTCCGTAAAAAATTCAGAATACGGGCCGGGGGGGGGGGGGGGGGGTAGATAAATAAAACAAGTTTTCGAGTCTTCCTGTTTGGGTGATTTATAGACAACATGATACTTTCAAATGTTATAAACATATTTTACTTAAGGGATGAGAAATGAGCTAGACTGTGATATTACTGCCAAGCCACCTCCTTTCCCTGAACTCCTGGATTTCTGATAGTCAGCATAAGTGTGTGTGGGGAGGTGCTTCATTCAGTCTAACATAAGCCGCGTTTACATGGGCAAAAGTAATCGGAAAGAACGCCTGATTGGAAGAAAAATGCGTCATGTAAACACGTCGTTCGGAATACTCTGCCCCGATCAGACTCCTTCGGATCAAAATTTCTTTCCGATCGAGATGGATGGGTTATACCGATTGTTGATTCGATCGTTGTTCATGTAAACAGTACATTCCGATCGTGGGTCACTACTGCCCTTTTTTACGTCATGCATAGACGGTGTTTTGCTCCAGAGAAAGCTTTGGAGCGCATACGGGACGGACCAGCTGCTCTGCGGACGCCACGTGCAAAGCGCCGCTCCGCTCTCGCCCTGCTGGCTCTCCCCTCTCTTTCACCCCTCACAAGGGATATGCGGGGGAGGAGCGCTTCGTGCCCACGGACGTCTGGACCCGGCACCCGAGCTCTGCGTTCGGGTGCCAGTGGACCGAGTGAACCTCTCTGAGCAGGGCAGCCGGATTTATTAATATGTGTTTGAGGGGAGGATGCTTTGTTACATGTGCGTTTTGTTGTTTTGTTATGTGTGAGAATTTGGACTGCGAGCCGTCCCGCCGCTCTGGGTTAGCGGCTGCCGGCTTCAGGAGGACCGTGTGTTCGAGCAGAGCTCAGGCCGCCAGTTCACACAGCAGCTTTGGGGCAGTGTGTGAGCTTTTCAAAGCAGAAATATCGCTTAGTCCTTAGAAACTGTTCAAACAATCACATGGAATTGTGTTTCCAGCTGTGCCTCGACAAAATAAAGGCTGATGTTATTCCCACATGTTTACGTGCAGCCAAGATGCAGATTGCAGCTTTTCCCGCATGGTCCTGGATTTTGTTTCCATCAAAAGGCTAATGTTGTTAGCGCGTGTTAGCCTCTCTTAACCCTGGCTTCTTCCAGCTCCGTTCTTCCACAAAAAAGCACTGACCACACGGATTAAAAATAAAACGATGAGCGAACAGGCGCTTCATAATATTCATTACATTAATAAAAAGCACGTTTGGAAGATCGTCTCGTATATTACCGAGCTGCTGCATAAAATGTGTGGCAGCAGTTTGTTTACAACGGGACTCATTTCCGCTTACGGTATTTTCAACACTACTGCGCATGCCCAAATGATTTATTCCGACCAAAAGTGTGGCCCATGTGAACGTTTGTTCTAATCGGAAAAAGGTTTTCTGTGCCCATTTGCACGGTTGGATTTTAACCCGACTATTGATCCGATCAAGATATTTTGCCCATGTAACCGCGGCTATAGTTATCCTGTTGGAACCATGTTTCTGTTAAGGCTAGTAGACTAAGTTTGTTATCTTTAATGAACTCATTGAGTAAAAGGGACTTTGAGGAAATGGATCTAACGTTTAATAAACCACATTTAATGACATCATAGTTCTTGAGGGGCTGTAAGGTAGCACGAGAGCGTGTGTACCAGGGATGCCCAAATGCCTGCCTTAAGGGCCGATGTCCAACATGTTCTTCAACCAAGCTTCCATTGAATATCCTTATTGGCTAAACACTCCTGATCCATTTGGATCAGGTGTAAATTTGGGCACCTCTGGTGTAAACAGAGAGCTCTCAACAACTGGGAGGGGAAGAGGGGGAACGGTCTGCACCAAGGGTCCCGCCCACAGCTCAGAGGCTAATGACCTTCTGCTGCTCTGCAGAAATATGTTCTAGAAAACAACAAAGGATTTTTTATTTTGTCTAAAAATGACAAAATCAAAAATCCAAAGACCACTAGGAACACTTTTACAATAGATCAAAAGATCAGATTGGGACTTTAAAGGACGAAACTCCACTAACACTCATGAATTGGACATTAAAGTTTTCTTTAAGCCACATTACACATTCTCTATTACATAAATGCTTTTTGTGACCTCATTTAATAACAACTTTAAGGATTTCACAGAATCTGTAGTCAGAAATCTAACTTCAAACAAGTGAAGAAATGTCTGTTCTTATCTCTAACCACTAGAGGGTGCTATCGTACATTCCTCAGAAATTGTTTCAAATTCTATTTGCAAAGTAGATCAACTGATCTTTCTCCTCTTATGTCAGTCATTGTTAAACATTCCCCTCACACCCTCAAATTGTTGAGTCATCAGGGGGAACTTTTAGAAATTGTTCAAAAGACCAATTATCTGAAAGACTAAAGAAGCATAACTGCTTTCAGAAGAAACACACATCTCTGTGATGAATTGGTGAAGGCAAAAATGTGTTCTTTAACTCAGCCAAAACACAGGTCTTTCATACAATCTTTCCAACACAGGATGTGGATTTATAGTTTCTACAACGTTCATCTGTCACAATGCAGCAGCAGTCCACATTCCAGGAATTGTTGACTTGCACTAAGTGTGGGATGCAGTATTTGGATGAAACAGGGTACACCTTGTAGGTCAGGTTCACTCAGCACTGACACACATAATGAAACACAAAAACACACACACTCATGTTGTATTGTATCAGTCAAATCTGTCCAACACAAGAAACCCTCAGCTAACGTCTGTTTGTTCAGCTGGACAGGGTTATAGTTATAAAAATAGCAATAACAGTTGAGTATTACTTTTTCAAACAAGTCTTTGTTTTTCCATTTTCTTTCTTTAAATTGGTTATATATTTCCTATTTTTTCGCATTAGTTTGGAGCGCTGATTTATTTTTATTCTGTGCTTTTTTTTAACATATTCTTGTAATGTTAACTAAACAATCACCATGAGTGTCTAAACTGTATCTCATATATTTAACAGTTGAGTGTAATGACTAAATAGAACATAAGTGAAGGTATGTAGTGAAGGTATATGGCTGCACGGTGGCGCAGTGGTTAGCGCTCTTGCCTCACAGCAAGAAGGTCTCTGGTTCAAGTCCCGACTGGGGGACCTGAAAAACTACATCAACAGGGGACCTTTCTGTGTGGAGTTTGCATGTTCTCCCCATGTATGCGTGGGTTCTCTCTGGGGTCTCCGGCTTCCTCCCACCATACAAAAACATGCTTCATAGGTTAATTTGCAACTCTAAATTGTCCCTAGGTGTGAGTGTGAAAGTGAATGGGTGTGTGTTTGTGGACATTCTACCCTGACACAGACTGGCGACCTGTCCAAGTTGTCCCCTGCCTTCGCCCACAAGTGGCCGGGAGAGGCTCCGGCAGCCCCGTGACCCCGAAAGGGAAAAACAGTTAAGAAAATGAATGAAGTGAAGGTATGAATGTCATTGGCTATCCTTTTCAATTTGTAGTAACTTAAACTTAAAACAGATTTCTTGAAGAAAATCATGTTTTAGATGTTTCTAACATGATTTTTTGGCATTTGTCTGATGATGGAGGATATCTACAATGAAAATTAAGTTCTGACTTGCATTTCTGAGTTTTTCTTTCGTTCAAATTGCTGTTAATGAGGTGCAGACAAAAACATGCTCTTAAAGAAAATAGCTTATTTGTGATGTGGAAATAATGCAGAGGAGGTCACAAGCTCCCTGTTCCGCTCCATTTTGACGCATCCAGTTAACTAGATCCGTACGTCTTTGTTTACCTTGTCTGAGCTGGTCTCTGGCTCAAAACTGTTCGGCTAGATAGCTGCTAGGTTGGGTTTACAAAGGCTGTAAGCTAATGGGAGACCATGTAAACAGACAGCTCTATATAATGATCCACCCATCAAGGGAGAAGATTAGCCCAGTTACTATTACAAAGCATGTAGGCAAAATTACCAGCTTTTTTGTAAGCTCATAAGAAATCATGCTTTTCTGTGATGTAAAAATGTATTCCTTCCAGTGTCTTTGGCTCTTCAAATACACACATCCTTAAAGTTAATATTTTACTCTAGCATATGCTGACACCTATTTTACTTTGAAACTAATCTACATTTCTTTGCTCCAGTATCAACAGTTAAGTAAGAGGTTTCTTGAATCATGAAAAGATTTCTTCAGTTTTACATCACTAAACATAAACAATGGACAGACCTGCAGTCTCTAAGAAACTTTCAGCCATTTATAATGGTTTAGGTTTAATTATTTTCTCTCTTTTCTTTGGACCTTGACATGTTTTTTTTAATGTTTGATAACTTATCCTTTTCATACGGTGGCCCAGAAGGGTCACAACACAACACATTAACTTTATACACAACACACTAACTTTACACACAAAACATTAACTTTACACAGAACACACTAACTTTACACACAACACACTAACTTTACACACAACACACTAACTTTACACACAACAGATTAACTTTACACACAACACATTAACTTTACACACAACACATTAACTTAACACACAACACATTAACTCAACACAACACAATAACTCACAACACATTAACTCAAAACACAACACATTAACTCACAACACAACACAATAACTTACAACACAACACAATAACTCACAACACAACACATTAACTCACAACACAACACATTAACTCACAACACATTAACTCATGGCCCAGAAGGGTCACAACACAACACATTAACTTACCTCACAACACATTAACTCACAACGGAAGTAAAGCAGCAATTGAAGTGCTTTTATTCTGAAATTTCTACTGGGCTGAGCAGCTAACTACCTAACAGAAAG
Organism: Oryzias latipes; assembly: GCF_053564925.1. NCBI lineage: Eukaryota > Metazoa > Chordata > Actinopteri > Beloniformes > Adrianichthyidae > Oryzias > Oryzias latipes. The sequence goes on along the minus strand of NC_136237.1, from coordinate 12,075,796 downwards.
TAATGTCACAGTGAGCTGTGGAGGGAGCTGCACGCGCGCTCCTCTCCTCTCCTTTTTTCCGCTCCGTCCTCTCACACAGGCACGTGCAGTCCCCAACACACGCACACACAGGATGGAGCGGAAAAAAGGAGAGGAGCGCGCGTGCAGCGACAGAGGGGGGTGTCAGAGCGGAGGGAGGAGTGTGTGTTCATATTGTGTGTGTTTAGAGGAAGGAGAACCGTAGTAAAGACAAAGTTTCTGGCAACACTGCTGCTAGCTTCTCTTGTAGCAATAACATGCTCCCTCCACAGCTCACTGTGACATTACTTTCTGTTAGGTAGTTAGCTGCTCAGCCCAGTAGAAATTTCAGAATAAAAGCACTTCAATTGCTGCTTTACTTCCGTTGTGAGTTAATGTGTTGTGAGGTAAGTTAATGTGTTGTGTTGTGACCCTTCTGGGCCATGAGTTAATGTGTTGTGTTGTGAGTTAATGTGTTGTGTTGTGAGTTATTGTGTTGTGAGTTAATGTGTTGTGTTGTGAGTTATTGTGTTGTGTTGTGAGTTAATGTGTTGTGTTGTGAATTAATATGTTGTGTTGTGAGTTAATGTGTTGTGTTGTGAGCTATTGTGTTGTGTTGTGAGTTAATGTGTTGTGTGTAAAGTTAATGTGTTGTGTATAAAGTTAATGTGTTGTGTGTAAAGTTAATGTGTTGTGTGTAAAGTTAATGTGTTGTGTGTAAAGTTAGTGTGTTGTGTATAAAGTTAATGTGTTGTGTTGTGACCCTTCTGGGCCACCGTATTTGCAGGTTTTTATTTGGCAAAATAGAAGCAAAATCCCAAATAACATAGCCCAGGTTGGTACATTTTATTCTGCATACATTGTTTGACAGAAAAAAACAAAAAGGAGAAGTTTTTTCTTTCTTTATTGCTGACATGCAAACACTCTGAACTGTTCTAGCATCTCATCTAAGCCCATGCATGTGGCTCTGTGTTCATCCCCTTGACACTCCTCTGCTGTTGGCCAATACTCAATCCAAGTTCTCTCTCCAAGGACGTACTGATATCTGAAAGCAAAGAAGAAGTGGACGAACAATTAAATCTTGATTAAACCTGTGGTTAAAGTGAAAACCACAGGTGAGTTTAAGTCATGAGTTGTATGGGGATACAAGTGGACACTGATTTGCATAAACCAAACTTACGTTTGTTGTTTTTCATCTCTGTGGATATATCTGGATGATCCCATGATCAGGTATGTTTTACCTTTCAGCAGATTCAAAGCATCTTTGCAATGGGGATAACTGAGGAATGGCCGCAGTTTTCCCATGGGGCCAACATCTGTACTTCCTGTAACAACAAAGGGAAATGTGTGTGTGAGGAGATAACTTACAGAAAAAAATAACCTTAAAACTTGTATTACAGGCAAAGACTATCACAAATTTTTGTGCCAATACAAGAGATTAACAATCCAGTCCAAATGTGTCTGACATAGAGAAAGCGTATACTGTAACTGTGTCCCTCATTGTGAGGAGTGTGATGCATGAACAGTTATTGATACTCATTCCATCCTGTTAATAGAGTGGGAACTTTGTTTCTGTAGCCAACAGTAAGTCGAACTTTTGTGTGGAGAATTAATTGATAAGAATCAGCAGCTGAAAGTTAGTGGCCATGGTTCACAACCATAAAAAGATGAAGTTCCCTCTACTGTTTAGAATAAATCACTCTGACAAGTGTTTAAAGTTTGAGAGCTTTAGCATTCTCTACCCCAGTGTTATTCAACCAGTGTGCCGCCGCGGGAAATTGCCCTCATTAACTGATCTAAAAACATTTCCATCTCCAGGATTTCAGCTCTATGTTCATCCAAACAGGCCCTAATAAAACACTAAGTAGTTAGAAATATGAAAGATTATAAAATCCTTTTTTTCTTTGTGTTTATTTTATTTGTTTAAAGACACTTTGATGACGATGATGGTACCGCGATTTAGCTGCAGCTTCAGCTGTTTTTTGGAAAAGTCCCGCCCCGTTAACAGTCTCCACCAATCATTCTTGGAGGCTTAATCACATGCCATCAGTCTGACCAATAAGAAATGGTTAAAGTCTTTACTTCCTTGTCCCGATTTAGCTCATAAGTCTCTCAGTTCCAACAAAAATAACAGCTAAAGTTCGTCTTTAGCGGTGTAGCTTTCCACAGAATCCGGTGTCAGACCGTGTAACAAGTGAACAAAACAATAAAGCTCAGAGAAGCAATCTCCAGCCGTTTGCCCACTACATCTCCCATTATGCATTGGGTTAAAGTTACAGGGTCTCAGCGCACAATGAGATATGTTGTTAAACGTCTTGAAACCACAATGAACACACATCAAACAGTTTTTAAATCTTCTAACTTAACGTTTATTACATCTTTTAGAAAAAACAGCTGCAACTTCCTGCTTTTTCTGCCACAATTATCCCAAAAAGTGTATGTGAAATTGCGGAGGGACTGTAGATCAATACAGACTATGAGTTTCTCATATTTTTTTTTTTTTTGGATGCTGGTGTGCTGCGGGATTTTTTTCAAGGTTAAAGTGTGCCGTGGCTCCAAAAAGTTTGAAAAACACTGCTCTACCCAATTGATGGACAATTAAGAAAATATGAGATTCACTAATAGAATGGTGGAGTGTCTGCAGTATAGCATTGTAAATGATGTTCAGATTGCTGTCACCAGAGCTACGGACCTGGAGCCGTCCCTTGGGTTTGAGCAAGAAGACCAAAGCAAGGCAAAAATAATTCTTCCTGTGTGTCCACTGACTGTACCTGAGAACTGGACCGAATGAGTGTGGCACCTCTAGTAAAAAATGGCAAAACAAAGTCAATTCAGTCCGTTTTTTCACGATGTTAGAGGCCAACAACTTCCGTAAGCAGTGATTGGTCCGAGTTGGTCTGAGTAATCATTTCTATGGCAACTATTCTCACTGAAACAGTTTACAACTTGAATAACTTACATTAAATAATAATGGATTGAATTTATCTGCGCTGGTCCATTATTCATTCACTCCTCATTCATACTTGGTGACGGTAAGCTACGGTTGTAGCCACAGCTGCCCTGGGGCAGACTGACAGAGGCGTGGCTGCCATTTCGCTCCTACGGCCCCTCTGACCATCACCGGGAACATTCATGCACGTTCACACACCAGTGGAGCCACACTGGAGGCAAGAAGGGTGAAGTGTTTTGCCCAAGGACACAACGACATTTTGGCTGGTGGGAGCGGGGATCGAACCGCCAACCCTTCGGTCATTGGACGACCCGCTCATCCACCTGAGCCACTGTCGCCCCTATCAATAAAAATAATTACGTCAAGCAAGAAAATGTAAAAATAAAAGGGTATCAGGTAGGCTATTTTGACTAATATAATGACTGAGTAATAGCTTTTTATTTTTCAAAACAGGTCTATGGGATTTCGGCTTTTTGGGACCAGCAGGTACTTCCTATTTGGAATGTAAGGAGGAACGATTCACTTAGTCCAGTTCTCTTATACAGTTAAAGTGTGTGACCCAGGTGGACACAGCCCAGAAAGGCTAAATAGGATATCCTGTCTCTAACCCCACAAGGGTCCGGTGCTGTCAGATCTTGGTCATCAATATGGGATTAGATCAAGGAATGAGATGTAACTTGTCTGTGAAGAAAGGGGTCTAAACTTGTGCGGGAAACTGAGCTGCACTGGCATCAGACAGACAAGACAGACAGACAGACAAGACAGCCAGACAGACAAGACAGCCAGCCAGACAGACAAGACAGCCAGCCAGCCAGCCAGCCAGCCAGACAGACAGACAGACTGCAGTAAAGAGTACTAGACCTTTTTGGATACTCTGCCACCATCTTTGGTCGGCTGATATGTATACCCGGAGTGGTCATTTGAAAGAACAGCCCACACAACCTGAACCCAAGGGGTGTTCTGTTATTGTCAAAAGTCACAACTCTGTCTCCCCCACTGGTCAACAGTGGGAACCATCTCCAGAGTTCTAAACACACTTCCTGAATTCTGCACACCTGACTCTCATCCAAATAAACCACAGCATACTTAAGCACTGCACTGAGCTGAGCTAAGTTTGGAGTACTGTATACAGTGAGTCAATAAGTATTTGATCACCCTGTGATTTAGCAAGTTCACTCACTTAGAAAACATGGAGGTGTCTAAAATTTGCACATCATAGGTGCATTTCCATCAGTGAGAGACAGAATCTGAAGAAACATTCAGAAATCACGTTGCATGATTTTTTATAACAATGTATTTGTATATTACTGTGACAAATAAGTATTTGATCACTTGAGTTAAACAACTTTAATATTTGGTACAGAAGCTTTTGTTAACAACTACATAAGTCAAACAGTTCCTGTAGTTCTTCACTAGATTTCTACACACTGCAGCAGGGATTTTGGCCCACTCCTCCATACAGATCTTCTCTAGGTGTGTCAGGGTTCAGGGCTGTCGCTGAGCAACACGGAGTTTCAGCTCCCTCCAAAGATTCTCTATTGGATTTAGGTCTGGAGACTGGCTAAGCCATTCCAGAACCTTGATATGCTTCTTAGGGAGCCACTCCTTGGTTTTCTTCAGACGGGCCTTGACATGGGCTGACTTCAGCAGGGGAACCTTCCGTGCGATACATGATTTTAAACCATGACGTTTTAATGTATTACTTATAGTAGCCTTGAAAACGGTGGTCCCATCTCTCTTCAGGTCATTGTCCAGCTCCTCCTGTGTAGTCCTGGGCTGATTCTTCTCCTTCCTTAGCATCATCGATACTCCACGAGGTGAGATCTTGTGAGGTGCCCCAGTCCGAGGGACATTGACAGTCATCATTAGCCTCTTCCATTTTCTGACAATTGCTCCAACAGTTGTTCTTTTCTCACCAAGCTGCTTGGCAATTACCCCGTAGCCACTTCCAGCTTTGTGAAGGTCTCTTGTGTCTTTTGACAGCTCTTTTGTTTTGCCCATGTTGGTAGTTAGACTTCTGACTGATTGTGTGTTGCACAGGTGCCTTTATGCAAGCTAACGACCTCAAACAGATGCCACCAATTTAGAATCATAAGCAGAGTGGAGTTGGATTATTTAAAAGCAGAACAGCAGGTCTTTGCTGGTCAGAAATCTATCTGATAATCAAGTGATACAATACTTATTTGTCACAGTAATATATAAAATAAATTGTTTGAAATAAATCATACAACGTGATTTCTGAATGTTTCTTCAGATTCTGTCTGTCATTGTGGAAATGCACCTATGATGAAAATTTTAGATTCCTCCATGTTTTCTAAGTGGAAGAACTTACTAAATCACAGGGTGATCGAATAATTATTGACCTCACTGTATATTATATTTGGATTGCAACGTGGGTTATAACATGGATGTGTGTGGCTCTCGGCAGCTCTCAGAACAATCTTCAAAAAGTTGAATATCTCCAAAAAAAGAGAGCCAACCGAGGCCCAGAAGAAAAACCAAGCAACAGGTGACTCCGAAGACCTTAAAAGAATACTTGACGACATCCAAGCTACGTTATATCCTTTCATGGAGCAAGTGAACGACATCCAGGCCAAGCAAATTCCTCTCATGGAACTAGTGGAAGAGTTTCAAAGACTCCGAGCTCAAAACAAGTAACGAGATAGAAAATGTTTTCTGGAGAAAACACTGGACGATGTGGAACAACAAGCAAGGATGAATAATGTCTTCTCAGTGGATTACAGATCAAATCTTGGGCAAAGCTAAATGCAGCTGGAGCTGCTGTTCTGCTTTTAAATAGTCCAACTCCACTCTGCTCATGTTAATAGCGCGACCATTGCTAGCTCTTCTTCTTCTTCTTCCACTTTCGGCTTCTCCCATCAGGGGTCGCCACAGCGAACGAGTCGCATGGTGAATTTGGCAATGTTTTACGCCGGATGCCCTTCCTGACGCAACCTTCTCAAACCGGGCTTGGAACCGGCAGAGGTAGAGAAGGGAACAGGGAGCAGCCCGGAGTCGAACCCGGGTTTCACGGACGGAAGGCGCCGCAAACCAGCACGAGCTAAACTGGCCCAGCGCGACCATTGCTAGCAGTTCTTCTAAAACTGGGAGCGATGGAGAGACTCTGAAACACCAAGTGGAATCATTTCTCACGTCTAAAGGGATTTCCCTGGATCTGGATCCTCATTAGGTTTGTGAATCAGAAACACAAGCTAGCTCTGATGAACCAAAGGGAAAGTCTGAAAGGATCTGTTGTTTATCTAAATGACCATCTGACCAGAAGGAATGCTGAAATTGCCCAACGAGCCAGGCTTATCAGGAAACGTAATCAGGAAACGTAAGCAGATTCAGAACACTTGGGTAAAAGGCTGCAGGATCTTTGTTCAACTTCTCAGTCCGCTGGACCGGTCCAAGGTACTCGCTGTCAACAACTTGACGGACTTGGAGAAGTGTTTGATCACGGACCATGGACTAATAAATGGAGAAATAAATTTAAGAACAAAAATATCATTTCAATAAATATAAAGGTGCCTGGGGTCTGCGCTATCTCTTTGACCTGCAGACAACTTGACCTCAACTTCAGCTACACTGATAACAGCTGCAGAAGGAAAAGGACCTTAACAAACGATGTCTGCATACATTACAGCGAAGAGAACTTATAGGCTCTGTTAAAACCAGAAGGATGGCTGTCAATCAGCTGAAGTACCAACCTTGGACAATGGTCAGACTATGGACCCTTTTATTTTACATTATTACCTTATAATAATAAAATTGCCTAATCAATTATTGAAGATAATAAAATGATTAATCTCTTATTGTATTACTTCACTTGCTCCAAAAATTGATTCATGATTTTTTCTAATGAAAAATAATTTGTCCATATTTTTTACTTTTGATACTTGATCTGCATATGCTATGAAGATTTCTGAAACAGTGTTATGTCTATTTTTTTCTTGATATAGTGGTATTTTTATTTCATAGTCGGGATTTTTCTAATATAAATAATCTGCAACTATTTTAGATAACTGATCTGCATGTTGATCTGTGTTGATTTCTAAAATAGTTATGTCTATTTTTAGATAATTAAGCAATTCATCTTTGTCATGTGATTTTTTGAAACTTAAGGATTCTAAATTCTGTCTGATAAAATGTTATGAAAAAAATCATGTAATGAAAATGGTACGGTAGAACAGGAGTGGGATAAAAGGGGTTTATACAAATCTACACTTTAGTTTCTCGAAGCTATATAACCTCTTTTTGTGATAGTAAAACCTGTCCAACACAAAAAGCCTTCAGCTGGGAACTGCTGTCTACGAAGGAAGCTTTCTCTGAGTGGAGACATTTGTCCGAAAGGGTTGGCTCAACCGTTCCTGGTTCTCACTGACCTCAAGAACCTGGAGTACATTAAATCCGCCAAGTGGTTGAACCCACGGCAGGCACATTGGTCTCTGTTTTTCTCCCCCTTCAATTTTCAGATCACATATCAACCAGGGTCCAAGAAAACATAGGCTGATATACTGTCTCATTTACACGACACCTCTACAGAAGAACCTGTCGCACCAGAACCCAGAAGAGCTGTAAACCGACCACCGCTTGGTGAGTCGAATTCATTGATGGACATGCAGTCCAACAAACTTGTCAAACAGATTTGGGAGTATTGTTTTGTGAATGTCTGGCTAAGCCAACCCATACAATGGTATTTTTTTCTCCATCTAGGAGAAAAGTTTCTGTCAAGGTTTTAGTTTCTTTGCTTTTGTGTTCTAGTTGTCTTTTGTTTCTGTCATGTTTTTATTTCAGTTTCCTGTTTTATTTTGAAAGGTTTCCTGTTATGTTGTTGTTTCGAGTTTTAGTTTTGGTCCCCATCTGCCCTCATTGTTTCCACCTGTGTCTCGTCTGTTCTGTATGTATTTAAGTCCTGTCTTTCCCTTCCTCCTGTGCTGTTTTAGGTTAATGTTTCCCTGTTTCTAGTGTTTCAAGTTTTTCTAGTGTTTCAAGTGTATTTCAAGTTTTGAGTTTTTCTAGCTTGCTCAGCAGTGGATTTTGGTTTTATTGTTTCTAGTTTTGGTTTATTAACGATCTTTGTTCCTGGAACCTCCTCCCTCCTCCTCTCTGCTCCTGGTTCCTCCCTCAACTCCCCCTACGTAACACTATGTATGGATCAGCCATACTTGCACCCAGCATAAACTGAACTCAAAACATGACAGAAACAAAAGACAACTAGAATACAAAAGCAAAGAAACCAAAAACATGACATATGAACTCAAAACATGACGGAAACAAAAGACAACTTAAACACAAAAGTAAAGAAACTAAAACCGTGACAGTTTATCAGTAGTAGCATTGTTGGTGTCAGAGAGAAAAAAAAACAACTGCAGATTATCACCAACCTTCTTTGATGGAGTCCTGCACCCGCATGGCATAGATGTCTATAGACGGTTTGTGGACAACATCTTCCACCAGAACTTTGTACGCTTTAAGAGGATGAGAGCAGCTGTTAGTCTCAAAATGTGCATAGGGAAGATGCACCCTCAAACAGTTGCAAATGTAACGCAGCTCTTACCATATTCAATTTTGCTGCTCTCTGTGCTCTCACAGATTTTAGATGCTCGCTCATCGTTGCTGATTTGACCATTCTTCTGCATGCTGCAGTTCTCTAAAAACAAGCAAAGAACAGTGTAAGCGCACTGTCTGAAACAGAAGCTGATGTCAGTGTAAATTTCACTGCAACTGAAAACAGCTGACTGGTCTGTTAAGAACGTCTTGTGCAACCACAAAAAGCATCATCCACTACTTTTCTGTACCAGTCCCAAGTCTACGTAAATACAACAATATACAAAAAATGAAAGTCAATGAGTCCAAAGGCATGTATTTGTTTGAAATATTGTTATTACTATTTATTTATTTTAATTTTTAATTAAGAAAACTGGTTTATTGCCATTGTCAAAGACAAATGTCCTTTCTTTTGAACAGACAATAAAGTTATCAATCTTTAGACAAGGATTTGTCAGAAGGGGCTTCCGATGTAGAACAAAAGCCAAACAATCAACCAAATCACTAACAGAGCTTTCGTACTAGTTCAGTCATGGCCCATGTTAAATAAATATATAATAATACCATTTTATATGTACCGTTGTGTTTTGGTGCTTTTGTTGTATAGCCAAGCTTTTTTTTTCTACATCTCTACTCTATGCAAGAGCAGCATGCGGATGTATGCTTTTGTTTAATACTTATTGGTTCATGTCACTCTTTTAAATTGTATTTTAGATTTAAAGTCAAGGATGGCAGAAAACCTCCTACAGGTCAAAACAGTAAAAGGACAAACAGAAGTTTTAATAATTCATTCTGAAGACAAGATAGAGATGATTTGACCATATCTTAGGAATTTTAAACCTTACTATGTGAGAAACCTGAGCGTACTTTTTGACACTAGCTAAATTTTATTCCACACATTTAAAATGTCTTTAAGTCAGGATTTTATTATCTTAAAACATTGCCAGAGTCCGCCCATTCCTCTCTCTTGCCAGCTCAGAGGTGCTGATGCATGCTTATATTTTTAATCGCTTAGATTACTGTAATACCCTGCTCTCTGGTTTACCATGTCTATTTCAAACTTACAAATATTACAGAACTCTGCAGCACAATTTCTGGGACTCCCTGTGTGAGACATGCTGCTACTCTCAGAGTCAGGTTTCGTTTCATTGTGTTCTTGTTATATTTCTTTCTGTCTCATAACGTACGTAAAGTGTTATTTCACATCAAGTCCAACCGGAAAGCTCTCTTAAGGCTGGAACAAACATGTCACGGAGGTTATTTTGACATAAATATCCTGAACCCCTACAAGCTAGCCACAACCCCACGCTGGAATCTTACAACGACAGGAGGCTCGTCTCCCGGAATCCAGAAGCCGCCACGCCAAGCGCGGAAGACGGGGAGGGTACAGCACGCAGGCTATGCCAGCTGGCTAGCCGCAAGACGCTAACACGTCTGATCATTCTACTTGCCAACACACAATCTTTGGCGAACAAGATGGATGACCTTATCAGCAGGCTGGCTGCACAGTATAACATCCAGGACTGCTTCATTTTATGTCTCTGTGAGACGTGGCTTGTTTTGAAAATGTGGAATATCTGACTGTTAAGTGTAGGCCTTTCTACCAACCAAGGGAACTACAGTGCATTATTCTGAGAACAGTTTTACATACCCCCTCAGCTGATGAGGTAGCTACACTCCAGGAGCTGAACAACATGATCAGCAGGCATGAGAACAACTACCCTGCTGCTTCTTTTGTTATTCTAGGAGATTTCAACCACTGTGATGTTCCAAAATTTATTAACTTTCCCACCAGGGGAAACAATATTCTGGATAAATGGTATATAAACCATACTGCTGAAGTCCATATATATCAGGAGGCTTAAAGCAGATCCAGCCACAACCAGGACTGTAATGACATGGACTGCCAAACACACAGACGTACACAAAAAAAATCAACAAACACTGACATTAGCTTATGTTACAACAAGCAGCCTCCAGAAATCCATCAAGGCTGCCAAAAGAAGCTATAGCCAGAAAATTGAGCTGCTAGAGGGAAACCAACACAAAAGGGCTTTTGCAGGGAATGAAAAAAAAAATCACCAACTACAGGACAAAGACCAGCAGATCAGAGTTCCTGGACAACCTAAACAGCTTCCACGCAAGATTCGACCAGAACAACAAAGAGGTTCCCCAGAAGACGCTGCACTACAGGTGTCTCACACACAGGTCCTAAGGGCCCTGAAGCAGGTGAACCTGCACAAGGTGACAGGACCGGACCACGTGTCACCAAGCGTTCTGAAAGCCTGCGCGGAGCAGCTAGCATAGGTGTAACACAGACATCTTCAATCTCTCCCTATTGCAGGAAATGATGGCCCGAATCTTCAAATACTCCGACATCGTGACGGTCCAGAAGAAAACATACATCACAATAGCGAATGACCTGAGACCAGTGGATCTCACTACTGCAGCAATGACATGCCCGGAAAAGCTGGTACTGTCGCACATCAACTCCTTGGTCGACGATCAGTTTGCCTACCGCCCCAACAGATCAGCAGAAGACACAGCGGCCCTGCCACTTCACTCCACCCTGCAACATCTGGACACTAAGAACACCTGTGTCTGGTTACTGTTCCTGGACTACAGCTCTGCATTCAATACCATTAGGCCCCGGAAGCTGACTGCAAAATTCTCCAAACTGGGAATACCTACACCCAGCCGAAACTGGATACTGGACTCTCTCACTGACAGAGACAGGTGGTGAGGGTGGGAAAGAAGGTCTCTGCGGAGCTGACAGTAAAGACCGGAACACCACAGGAGTACGAAGCAACTGTCCTTGGTCTCACCAGAGGAGAGGATGAATCTGCACACATAGACCTGGTGCACAAGTATTTTGAAAGAGATTCCTAAAAAAGTTTCCTCACAGCAGACCCAAGCCTTAAGTTTCTTTTAAAAGTTACTTTTATAAGTATTAATTGTGTGTGGGGTCATGGGTTGTATGTGTTAAAGGAGGGAAGTGGGAAGGGTGGGTTGGGTTTTTATTATAACATTGTCCATGTTTTTTGTTTTAAATGTTTACACGGTTCGAGTTGCGCAAGGCATGAGAAGCACTTTTTTTGTAATAGTTTGATTTGATTTGATTCATCAGTGCATTTGAGTCATCAGTGGAAGTCCTGGGACACAAATGTAACCTAGTTACCTTCTGCACATGTGCACTCGTCATCTCTGCAGAGCTGCAGCAGCTGTCCTCCCTCCCTCTCTGGATGGTAAAACTTCACACAAGGTGTTTCTGTGAATAGAAGAAGGGTATTCATAAAATTGACTTTTATCTTCACTTATCATTACTCTGATGAGAACAGAGGCAGCCTGTACTTACGCTCATAATATTCATAGACAGACACTGCTGCTGGCTGAAGAACACCCACCTCCATGGTCTGCTGGACCCTGAAACTGATCTCCTCTGGTCGCGTGTGAGAAACCTGCAGGTAAATGTAATTCAGAGGTCAGTAATTTGCTGTCATTTAGGAATACTCTAATCAGCCAGCAAGACTGTTAGCTGAATGGTTATGTGAGCAGGCGTGTTCTTTCTGAGTTTCAAATTCTTCTGCTTGTTATCTTGTTTAATAACTCAGTGGTATGATTTAAATGTTACACAAAGGTCAGATGATCCAGAACATGCAGACAGTAACAAGAAGCAGCCTGGGGTCAAACCTTATCCAGGTAGATGATGAGTGAGCCTCGTTCCGACAGAGCTGTATTCATTTCATACCTTCTAATGATGGGAGCTCGCCCTCCAGACAGCTGCAGACACAAGTACAAGTCATCATTGGTTTTGGGTACTCAGTGAATCACATCTTGAACTAATTTACAGTCTTACAGCTTTTAGGTCATCTAAGTTGGGAGTGAAGCCTGTCTGCATACCGATGTCTACGATGGACATGGCGGCATCACGATTGCTGTCCTTGTATCTGCAAAGGAGAGCACCATGAAGAAACTGCAGAGAATTGGAGCAGAGCAAAAATAATGTTACTAGTTTACTTACAAAACCTTTATCTGAAGCTTGTAGACCTTTTCATTCCCAATATTCTTATCTGTAGGAAGAAACTTCTTATTATAAATGACTCAAAAAGTAAAACAGTAAAACTCTAGAAACAGACAGTTACCTGGAAGCAGCTGCACTGACACGTTAAACTTCTGGCAGTCACTTTCCTTTTCTTCAGGCAGAGCATAGTACAAGGACACCATCTGACCAACAGGACAAGCAAGATAAATGTGCATAGTAATCAAAGCAAATCAAAATCATGGACATTTTTTGAACTTGGTAGGAGGCAAAAGGAAGAACCCCCTCCAAAAATACTTTTGGGAGCAGCACTATGGCTTTAAAATAAGAACGAGGATTGAAATACTCTTCACTCTTTTCATTTCAAAACCCCACGTTCATACAGATTTTCATACAGGTCAACTTTTACAGCATGTGCCAAATTATAATGCTGACATTTTTCTAAATTCTCAATGCAAATGACAGCATCATTTTCAAGTCCCTAACCATTAAAGTATATATTAAATGTTTTTGAACAAACCTCCTAAAGGTAACAGTATCTTTTTTTGATTAAAACCTTAAAATGAACTGGTTCACCACTTTATTCCACTATAGAACTAAAAATGGTCATTTATTGAATTTGCTGCATTAGGAGGTCATATTTAATAAAATCAACAGCTAATCCAATCAAAAACATCTTAATTGGACCCCTTATTTTTTCACATCTCCACAATTATTGCATCAATTGAACCTATGAGTTTTGGGAGTTTTTGCTTAAATTTATTTTCAGAATGTCAGAATTGCCCCACAGAGCTGCTGTTTAGATGTAAACTGCTTCCCACCGTCATAAACATTTTGCTTAAGGATGTTCCAAAGGTTCTCAGTTGGGTTGAGGTCAGGGGAGGATGGAGGCCACACCATCAGTTTATCTCATTTTATGTCCACAGCAGTTGTTTAAAGGACATGAAGGTGTTATCTGGTCACCGTGTTTGAAATTTGGAGAATAAATACATTTTATTGGTGAAGTCTTCATGGAAACCAGCAGAGGTGTGGAATCACGTCACATGACTTAAAGTCGAGTCAGACACGAGTCATAAATTTGACGACTTTAGACTTGACTTGGACTTTAGCAGCAGTAACTCATGACTTGATTCTGACTTGTGTCTTCTGACTGAAAGACTTGCTATTTTCTCCAGCACCCAAGATTGAAAAGTATGTTGACAAAGACCAGGCTGTGGTCTCTCTGTCTCTGTGTATGTTTTCATCTGTTTGAACCTTCAGCACATCCAATCAAATTAGGCCCACGTTGGTTTGATTTGAGACATCCAACCAATCAAATTGAAGGATGACCAATGAGACAATCTGTCATTCAAAGTGCCAGTACCCTGTTTGCCACTGTTATGTTCCGGTATAAAAGTTATGAGGTTGTCAACAAAAAACAGTTTGTAGTTTGCAGAACAGGTAGTTTAAGGATAACTGACTAAACAATGACCAACTATGTCCAGTTCTTGGAGTTTCTTAAAGACCGGAAAGTTCTGAATGAAATTGAAGCTAGCTGCAGTTAAATTAATGAGGCTGTAAACTCTATTTTAATGTTACATTGAGGGGGTGTGCAGGTTACCAGCTAAGTGTAAGCAGAGAGGTCCCAAGTGATTTAGACATTTCTAGCACCCATAAAAAATGACCCAGCTGCTGTAGCTGGAAGGATTCTGGATCTTCCCATATACTGTAGACTGCTTTAAGGGTTTTTAGTATGCATGTGTGGGGGTGTATCAGTCTGTATAGTAGTCCTTCATCTGTCATGACCGGTGGAGCGGATCCGCACGCGACCCGGGCCTCATTCCTGCTTCTGTATTGTTCTTAGTACTTAATGTGTGAATGTTTAGTCCCAACTTCTGAGTTTACATACTTTTCCGCCGGCTTGATCTTGTTCATTTAAGCATGCGATTACTGCTTATTTTTCGTGTTGCTATTGCTCTGAGCTGACCGGGAACTTCTCGGGGTAAGCTGCTCCAACGCACCTGCGACAGTAGCTGGAGCTCAACGTCACGTCTATGCCAGGGAGTCTTTATTAACCTTATCCATGGAAACACCGCACCAAGTGATCTACCCACTGACTTGAGGAGGAAGCCACAGACACGGAGGCTAACGCGGCGAAAAAGAGGACATCGAGGATGCGCGCGGCAGCGGCTCAAGAAACGTGGAAACCACCCACCTCTGCCTTCAGTAATCCTCAGCAAATGCATGCACTGTCAAGGAAAGTTGATGAACTAAGGATAAACAATCGGCATCTACATGAATACAGGGATCATGCATGATCGTGTTGACAGAAACCTGGCTCTGGGAGGACACACCTAACAGCTACATTGAACTGGATGGATTCCACTGCTCGCTTTTAATAACAACGATATAATTGGATTAAAGACAGGTCAAAAGGGTTTGGACATTGCAATAAAAAAAGCTAAAAACAAACATCGTCTTGATATAGGGACAGTTTCAATGCCAAAAACTCCAAACACCTATGGGACACAATGAAAAAAGTGACAAACATGAATTCTGTCAAAACACAACCAACTACTTTGATTTGTGCAGACAAAGCAAATGAATTGAACGTATTCTTCTTGCGGTTATATTCACATAATGTGGGGTAGATGGCTGACTTTCTGGTGAATGTAGTTCATGTACCGACTTTATAAATCGTGACTTGGTAATCAATGCTTTTAGCAAAGTACCAAACAAGAAATCAGCAGGTCCAGATGGTTTAACATCATTTCTGTTTAGAAACTGCTCTGTAGAATTGTTCTGTAGAATATTGGGCTCCGGTGTTCCAAATGTCAATACAGAGCTGTAAGGTTCCTTCTCTATGGAAAAAGTCTGTCGTAATTCCCATTCCAAAAATTAGACCTTTCGCAATGACATGTATAGCAATGAAGTGTTTTGAAAAAATCCTGATTGAGTGTCTTAAGGAAGAGGTGTCACCATTCTTGGATAACTTGCAATTTGCATACAAGCAGGGCAGCAGCACTGTGATCAGTGCATCTCACCTCATTCTAAAGCACTTAGAGGCACCTAACACTTATGCTAGAGTGTTATTTGCAGACTTTGGTTCTGCCTTTGATACTGTACAACCAGCGATACTGGTCAAAAAGATGATGGAAATGAACGTAAATCCAGACATGGTTAAATGGTTGTTTTTACTCCTGACTGATTTAACACAAGTAAAGTTCAATGGCACACTTTCAAAAGTGTTATGTTGTAACACCGGAATACCACAAGGGGCAATGAATTCACCATTGCTCTTTACTCTTTACAATAACAGCTGCCAAAGTAGCCACACCCAAAACAAAATTATAAAGTTCTCTGATGACTCAATTATTATCAGTCTCCTTCCCGTTGCAGATAACCCTTCAATTTACTTTGATGAGGTCAAAAATTTCAATAAATGGCGTGAGGATCATAATTTACTCTTGAATACAACAAAACTACAAACAACACTTTGGCTAGTAAAGAGAATAATAAATGACCCTGGTCACTTTCTGTTCCCAAAATTTGAGCTTTTATCTTCAGGCAGATGATTCAGAGCAGTCAGATACAAAACAAATCAATTCAGATCTTCATTTATTCCAGCAGCGGTCACCCTGCTGAACAAAACTGATTAGTTGTAATTGCAAAGGGAAATCTTTGTAGAGCAGTTGTCCTAGAAATAACTAAATTGTTCTTCTCACTTGTTGTAAGGAGCTTATGTACTCATTATGTTGGGCTCCAGCCCTTAGTTTTAATACTTGTTGTATTTTTATGGAGAGTTATTGTTTTGCGAATTGTTAATGGATTTTTACAAAAAACCACTTTTAGCAAGGTGGTTTCATGGGATCGAATAAAACATTTTACACTTTTTTACTTTTTACTATTCATGTTCTCGACTGTGTGGGTCAGGCCTGGGGGGAAAATCTGTATACTCTGTTTTTATTTATTTACTATGTAATCGCTTTATGCTCTTTTATCATGTATGTGATGTGTACGGTGAATGATGTTGTACAGTTTGCAGCTCTTTGCTCTCCTCTTTGAAGACAATAAAGTTTACCTTACCTTACCCTATCATCTTCACCTGCTATCATGAGATGTGCACTTATAAAAAACATGTATTCACTATAAATGCAATTTATTTGTATTATTATAAAATATTTGATCATGAATATACTAAAAATAGATATATTGCGTATTTCCTGTTCAGCTCCACCTCAGAACAAATCAATACTGTGCACACTTGATATAAAATATATATACCGGTATATATATATATGTATATTTATATGTTTATATATGTATGTATGTGTGTGTGTGTGTGTGTGCGTGCGTGTGTGTGTGTGTGTGTGTGTGGGGGGGTGTGTGTGTGTGTGTGTGTGTGTGTGTGTGTGAAAGAGACCCTTAATGCTACGGCATTACTCATAACCCTTGAGAGGCAATGAAACACATGTCATGCCGGCTCAGGCGTCGCCCGGCCAAACAAGGTCTGCGTCATGGGCTGGGGGACCAGAGCACCCTGATGGAAAGTGGGCTACTGGAACAAGACAGAAATGGACTAGACGTGAGAATAAGGTTCTGATAGAATGATATTTCTCAAGCAATCCCACAAAGAGGGGTTACATGCAGAGAATGTGGAATGAATGGATGCTTTGAAACCGACAATCAAAGCTAACTGCCAAGCAACTGGTAGCTCAATGTTCTCACTTTCACAAATAGCAACTCCTGTCACAACTTGAGGTTGTTCTGCAACACAACTGCAACACCACAGGAGAGCCAGAACAGCAGGTCAGAGAGGAGGCTATACCACACTCCCACCCTGAGCTTGGGTACACAGCCCCAACAACCATAGACCCTGAGCGAGGCAGCAACTGACCTGAAAGACAAGATTATGTCTAGAATGAACACTAGGCAACACCAGCTACAACGGTTAAGTGATGTACCGTCTGAAAGTCTCCTGGAAACCTTGAATGAAGTTTGAGGGCAATTCCTGCCACAACAATCACAGAAACCAATAAACTGGTTTACACCTCAGCAGCAGTGATCCTTGAGATGCTTGGCTGTAAGAGCAACCATGGGAGAAAATAATACCCGCCATGGAAGCAACGGTTAGAGGCCAAAATCAAGGCAACTCAGAGGTATGTGAGTAAGCTGACAGAGGCTCAAAGAGGTACAATGAGAAAGCAAGTAAGAGATCCAGCCAGATGCCCATACCTGAAAACTGGAAATCGCCAAACAAAGGCTTCTAGCCTTGAACAGCCGCCTCAAGAGGTACACAAGAGACAATGAAGCCAGACGGATAAACAGGCTGTTCGCAACTCAGCCTGCAAAAGTGTACGCTCAGTGGCAAGGTCAAAACAGCCGAGCAGACCCATCAAGGCTGGAAACTGAACAGTACTGGAAAAGTATATGGGAGAAAGAGACAGCACATAACAGCAACTCCCAGTGGCTGGTCACTCTGAGAAAAGAACATAGCAACCTCCGTTTACAGAATCCAGTAACCACCACAGTGGCAAACTTCCCAAAAAGAGTTTTAGGTATGAAGAACTGGACAGCACCGGGCCCTGACATGATACATGCCTACTAAAGAAGCTTACTGCACTCCACGAGCGCCTGGCAGCACAAATGAACCCGCTAAGAGATTCATTTGCACAAGTGTCCATCAAATGTGGGATATACCAAGGTGATGCTCTGTCCCCACTGCTGTTCTGCATAGGTCTGAACCCCCTCAGCCAAATAATCAACAAGCCTGGATATGTGTACAGACTCAGAAATGGGGCCAACATCAGTCACGTCCTCTACATGGATGACATCAAGCTATATGCTAAGAGCGAGCGTGACATTGACTTCCTCGGTCCAATATGTTTCGGCTATGTTTTTAAAAACATGCTGATATGAGATATGAAACACAGTCTGTAGGTAGTAAATGTGTTGAGTTCACATGTTTATAAATAAACAGTCAGTGCCTTTTCAGCCACAAACGTATAACTGCACATCACTGGTCTGTAATAAGGTTATTAAATATATCCAGACTTTACCCTGCTTTCTTTGCCATTTCCATGTTACCACAATTGCAAATGCGGTAAAAAGGGTTTTTGTTATAGAGAAATCGTTTTGGATTTTTGAAGTGGGGATGCATGAGTTTAGAGCCAATTTACATACTTTGCTTGCAATTTTTTGATAAATACAGTTCCTAAAAACGTACATGGTCTGTATAAATAATATTAATCTGTTGTTGAAAGGACTTGAAACATTCAATGGTAGGACTTGGACTCGATTTGAGACTTACTGGTCTTGATTTGTGACTCGACTTGGGACTTGCTTGCTTTGACTTGGGACTTAATATGTCACTTAAGGACAAAGACTAGAGACTGACTTGTGACATGCAAAACAATGATTTGATTCTACCTCTGGAAACCTGTCTTGTCTTTACAATTAATAATTGCACACATCATTGTTATGTAAGCCAATGAGGCTACAATTCACATTTAAACCACAGATCTAAACCCCTTCAAAAAAAGTTGCAGTCCTTACTTTGACAACAGCTTCTCCTGATCCAGTAGCAGTCACTTTTACATCTTTGTTTATGTCTTTGATCTGCAGGGACAGACTCAGTCATAAATAAACAAACAAAAAAAAAGAACAAACACAGAGCTTATGTGTTTCAGCAGCAGGATCTCACATTATAGGTTCTTGTAACATAGCTGTTTTCACGGGTGAATTTATATTTTTCAGGCTTTAATCTGCCTGGCAACAAAATATCCACTTTCAGATCATACTCTGGTTCCTGAGCGTTGGTCCAGTACTCTGCTACAGCCTGGTACACAATAATTGTAGCCTAAATGAGAGAGAGGGAAACAGATTTAGGGCCCCAGAAGGATTTTGAATGTACATTCCTGAAAGTACAACAAAGTCAAAATTATTTCGAACCTGGGTGGATCCATAACCCCCACCAACAAACTGCTGCTGGTTGAACCATCTCACAACAGGTCTGGCATCTTCAAAAGACTTGAGATGAATACAAAAAGGAGTTTATAGAAATATAAACCTCGTGTTTCTGAAGTTATACTGCAACCCCCTATTGCAAAAGTAACAAACAAAATGTCATCTTTACTTACTTCCTGATCCAAATTTTAGTTAAAAGGCTGCATATACATTTATTTATTTATTTATTTATTTATTTATTTATTTTTCTAAATATGTGAACCAGCACAAGCAAGATTCTTTATTTGAATAAGGGATGAGCTCACCTTAGTCTTGACCAAGGCCAGAAGAGCATAAGCTGTGGCCTCAAGGGTAAAGAGGTGCTTTCCAGGAACAGGCCAGTGGGACAACACTGGGAGACGAAACCAAAACCGTTACCATGACGCATGCCAAAAAGGGACATGTTATAGGTAATGAATCCTAGAATCAGCAGCATTAATGCTTGAAGCAGTGATGCATTGAAGCAGTGATGCTTGTTGGATGATTATCAGTTTCAGCACCCGGAGAAACAAACTTGTAGAGAATCTGGCGGTTTAGTTTTCCCTCATTGGCCAGAGCATATGATGTCATGGCAACAGCGTAAGGATTCGTAAGGCTGGGAAGTCGTTTCTCCAGGTAGGCAACTGCCCTGTTAATGCTGCCTAGCAGGGTCTAGACAGGAGGGGGAGAAACAAATGATTAGAGATTAAAGTTTCAATGATTAAAAGCTGGAGTTCAATAGTTATTTTTATCACCTACTTTTAAAATTGGTTATAAAACAACCTAAAACAAGATCAGACAAAAAGCAGAAATGCATTTATACAGCTCAAGTTGACTCTGGAATCAGATCTTAAGCAGGTTGACCTTTTTTCAGACAATAATAGGAATTGAAATAAAAAAGTCCTTCAACGAAACTGCATCTGAATGCTGAAAGCACTGTTGTTTTTGATCATTTAATTCTTCTGTATCAAGACTTTGAAGGCGTGTCGAATAGTGTAGGGTAATTTCCATGAAGCCCGTATCAAGGCCTTTTGACAGCTATATAAATCGCTAAGTTTTTATCAATTTGATGGAATGTTGCAATCATTTAGAGTAAGAGGAGAGTTTGGAGATTTAGGAAAAAATATTGTTTTTAAATAGATTAAATATGTCTCCTAATAATCACTGGCCATATCTCAACGTTGCAATATCAAAATTATCTTCAGTGGTTCCTCATTTGTCGTGGGAGTTACGTTCTAAAATAACTCACAATGGACAATATTTGCGCAGGAGTCATCTTTAGGTTTTACAATCTTATAGATTTTTTAAGGCTGAGAAACTCCTCACAACACACTAGGAATGGGTATCAAAACCCTGTATTTTTTTAGTACCAGTGCCACGTCATCGATTTTTACCAGACTGATACATTTCAGCCCTAACAGTATTATTAACGGGATCGGCATAGTGGCGTGGCAAAAGCACAGACATGCAATACCTTTTTTCAGTGTGGCCAAGTCTCCCTCTTCCTCACTGCTCGAGTGCATGTATTTTCACTCAGCTGCATGTATTCCTCCACTGACTGACAAGTGATAACAAGGGATAGCAAAGCGACCCCAATAAAAAGTCCAAAGTGTGGCTGTATTTTATGGAAGATTGCTTGAGTCATATTTCAAAGTAATATGCAATTCTCAATTGACAATTAAACATGCAATTCAGGCTTGGAATATGAAAATACCTGTTGAAATTTAGAATGTAATATTAAGATTTACAATTCAATGTGACAATTTAAAATATAAAAACAAAATTAATTACATTTTAAGTTGTCATGGGTTTTTGATGTCATAATTCACATGACAATGCATTTTGCAATTTACAGTTCAATATTAAAAAATGACATTTCTATACATGGTTTGCTTTAAACTAGTTTTAAAGTACTTAAAATCTATTTCATTGTAAAATGCTATGCTGCTTTTTTTTAAGAATTCAAATGAAAATGCAAAACAGCGCCCCCTAGAGCAGTACATTTCCACTTGAACTCTATGCGTTTCAAAATTCAAATTACAAATTCAAATTATTCAGATTATGAACAGAACCGGTGATAAGGGTCAGTCCTGGCTGAGTCCAACATGCACAGGGAACAGGTCCAACTTGCTACCGGCTGCTGCTACAGTCAAATAAAGACTGGAAAACCCTCAGTAAGGCTCCCTGGACCACATTCTCCCAGATAAATCTCCACAAGACACCACGGGGGATGTGGTCCGGTTTGGGGAAGCCATTCAAACCAATCCCATCCCTCCAGGTGCAACTGTCGACAATGGCGTCCTATGTTGTTGCACTTTCCGGTACCCCTTCAAGAGACACCAAAAAGGGTGGATACTCCAAACTGCTGTTTGTCAGCCAGAGACCTACCCCCCACCTGTCCCTACCAACACACTAAGACAAAAACTGGTTCTTTGAGGTTCCAAAGACCCCACACCAAAAGAAAAAATAAGTTGAATAAGTTGTTCCTGCAGTCCAATACAAAGAATGCTCAGAGCTGGAAATCAGAGAAACAAAACAACCATTACATAAGAGGATGTACCAGCACATCATAAACACCCCCTTTGGACCATTTGATGCTGTTTATTCTAATTTAAAAGAACAAAGATACTCATTCAAAGACCAGATGTACACAGTCTTGACAGAGAAGATGGATGGTTTGAAAGAGGGGCCAGAGAAGCAATACATGTACATGTTAATAACCCTTTCTTAACAGAGGGGGCTTCAGACACAACTTCGATTTACCATGCTGCCCTTTCACATACGCCTCTCCTTCAGTAGTTCCAATATGGAACTACTCATGGAGAGGCGTATTCTCTGGTTCCTCTTCTTTGATCCCCATTTGCGGAACAATTTAACTAAAGAAATGTACGTGCCCCACATGGACGATACATATGTGGACTGAATCCTGCACCACTGGATAAGACCAGAGATAGAGCCACTTGGATGAGTGGTGAAATGGTGAAATGTCCACTTGTTATAACTCAACCTCAAGGCTACGCCACTTGAATAAATGAAAGCCTTCTCAACAGCTTACTGTACTTAATAAGGGTATCACACATTTGGTATTATAAAATCACTTTTAAAAAAAACAACTGCAATTTGCTAAGAAAGAATGATATGTATATATTTAGATTTCATGTCAGAAACTTACATTGACAGTGGCTGAACAGAGCGAGCGTGACTCCTGCATGGCAATGAGGCAGAAGGCTGTCATAGAGGCATCAGAGTCATAGCCTTGAACATTACCCTAGAGTGCACACAAATATAAGCAGAGTCTTAACTTATTCTAAGTTGGAAACCTGTACATGAAAAAGTTGAAAAAGACCAGTGGTTCAGTCGTTTAACTTACAGTCATCAGTCCATAGTAGACTTTTCCAATTTCTGTGAATGAGCCATCATGCTGCTGAGTTCTGTGGATCAGGAACTTCACAGCATCGCAAATGTGATTCGTTCTCATGGCCACCAGGTTGTTGGCCATGGAAAACACTTTGACAACATAGGCTGTTAACCTTGTGGAATAAAGAAGACAATGCAGTGGTTCAGTTTTGCACATACCATCAAGGCTGAGTGTGCAAAGCACAAAACCTAACTACCTTATTCAAAAACTGTATTACCAAAGCCTGGAGGCTTGCTAGAATGAACATTTAAAGTTTAAAATTGATTTTGTAGTAGTTGCAGATAAACAAATAATGGTCTGAAAGGGTCACTGTGATGCAGAGGGAGAGCAAGCAACCTCTGACTGGAGGAATCAAAGGTTTGGTTTGTGTCACCGGCTGGCCTTTGAGCAGTGGGAGTGTAGGAAGTTTTCAGAGGCCAATTTAAATGAGTATCAATCTTTATTGACTCTTACGTTCTTCTATTATCCAACACGGTTGTGTTTTTACACACTTTACATGCTTTGACTGACGTCTTCCATCTTCGTCAGAGTCGTCCAATGGTTGTGAGGTGACGTATAAAAAAAACTCAGCCCTGACTCCACCTCAGTCACAATCATCTGGTTTTATATACGTCACATTACCATTGGACGACTCTGATGAAGACGGAAGACGTCCGTCGAAACATGTAAGGTATGTGAAAAAACACAACTGTGTCTGATATTAGAAGAGCCTAAGAAGTCCGTTAACAATACAGACACTATGAACTTAATTGCTTTCTGACTCTTGCCGAGGACAGTCATGTTTTCCTCTCATTCCTCCTGTGTCAGCCCTTCCCAAGGCTTTTTATCTTATCTGCCCTTTTTTTTCTCCTTCTGCTACTGCTTTTTGCACTCTGAAAATTGATCTGATCAGCTCGTCTCTGAACTTGATCGACAAAGTTTTTTCCACACTAAGGAACGTGAAAGCGGACCCTTCCTGCCCAGACGGTACTCATGCGGCTGGATACACCATCGATATGTGGGGCAAGTGGAGGCTGGTGTTCCTGGCAAGCTGTCTGTGGAAGACGTCGAGGATGTGTACCTATTTGGATTTATCGTTATTGGAGTCCTTCTAATTGGGATCGGAGGATTTCTGATGTATCAAACAGTCTGGGAGCAGAAGATGAAGAGAGGCGATCTGTCGAGGCTCTGGGGAAAGATTCTTTGGGGAGGAGTGACTCAGAATGAGAAACTTTCACTGGCAGATCAAAAGCTCTGTGCTTGTCTTGCCCACTTAAGCAGGTAGCTTGTGACCCCCGAACTTGTGCGGAAAGTGGAAGCCACCTTGGAGCAAGTTTCTGCCCTGATTAAAGAAAGACTGGGCTAACTTCACCCACTTTTTTTCGAATTAAATCTGCCTCAATATTGCAGGGCCAGTTAAGGACCCAGCCAGCAGAACAAAACAACCTGCTTGTGCCCAGAAGCATTTTATCTAATCGGACTCCCTGAACGAGCTGTGGACATGCGTCCTTGGCTCTATCAAAAAATATCTGCTTATCCTAATTGCTTTAGAGCAGCTTTTTACAGGGCTGATAATTGCAACTCATTTCCCAGCTTGACTTTGGCTCTCCTACTAGCCCTCTCCCTCCTCCGTGCGCTGTCTGGCAGATTGTGCCTGGCTCACAGAGCTGCACTCAAAGGACAGATTCATGGGAGCCCCATCTCCCCATCTATTGCGTGTTGTCTGCATATTCACTTTTTTTGTTAGACGGTGAACTTTTTTCTTGTATCTACACATTGTATGCAGTGTTGAGATACAACTTTTTTCTGGTCACCAACCCCCCCCCTCATCGTGGACCATCTGCAAACTATACAAGGTTGCGCTGGGCTCAGGCGTCATGGCCGCAAGACCTAAGTCAACTTCGAAATGTGTGTAAATGTGTGTGTATTTCTGTTGTTGTATGTCTGATCTTGTTTCAAGTTGCACTGGAACTTACATTTTCCCTTGTGGGATTAATAAAGTATAGTTGAATTGAACTGAACTAATACAAATAGCAAATGGCGATTACTTATATAGCGCTTTTCTACTTTCTTTTGAAGGCCCAAAGCACTTTATAGTCACAGTCCCATTCACCCAGTCAGACCCACATTCACACACTGTTGGTGGCTCCACTGCTGAACACTAGCGCTAACCTTCCACCAGAGGATAGGTGGGGTTCAGTGTCTTGCCCAAGGACGCCTCCACACATGGTCATGCAAGGTGGGAAACGAACCTGCAATCCTACGATCATGGGTCGACTGCCCTACTTCTGCACCACGGCCGCCCCATAGAAGAAAGTTTTGGACAACTATGCCTAAGAGAGCTTTGAGGGTTGGAAAAACTGGAAAGTAAATGGGCGCGCCAGAGGAACCATTTGCGATTTAATCTCCACTGCCGGGATGAAGAGATTATACCAACCAGTCTCAACACAAAGAACCCGATTAGAACCGACAACGTAGAGCAGATGATTAAAAGAGTGTAGAGGGCTTTGGTCAAAGAAAGGATTTGGTGCACAGCAAACAAGATAAACAATATGGAAACATACTTAGCTCCTATGGTGACAGTAGTTTACACGTCACTTGTAATTTTTCTCCATCTAAAGTACCAGGGTTTCAATCCCACACAATCCTGATGCGCAGCTTTGATATTTCATTTAAACATTTTTATTACTAGAAAATAGGGACTGCGGGATTCAAACCTTGGAAAAACTAAGAAAAACATTGTGTATCTGTGACGTTGAGGCAAAGGCATTGGAATCTATATGCAACAGTTTTTTCTAGTAAAAAGTATTATCTGAGCTTCTTCATCCACTAAATCATCTTCAAATGGACACGCCATGCTCTTTCACCTCTCTGAAAACAAACTAACCTTCAACTAAACCTGCTACAGACCAAGTTATGTTCAGAGCTTGAGTTGCCAGGGGAACTAAGCATACCATAAAACATACCTCTGTTTTTGGAACCGAAAGCGTTGGTTGTACACTTCTTTAGCCTCAAACTTACCGCGTCGCTAGCATAACCTGCTTTCTGGAATACCCCCCTGGATGAGGGATAGGCAAAAATTGTTTTGGGAACAGGCAAAGGTCTAAACACATTAATGGAAACAGAGTAAATGCTCAGAATGTAGGCAAGAGTTCAAACAAGACCTCGCACCGACCAGAGCACAGGTTAAATACAGTTGTAGTGATCACAGAATGAGCAACAGCTGATGGAAGTCTGGGTACTATTAGCGGTGGCTGATGGGAGATTGAGTACTGTATAGGAACCAGAGACCAGGTCTATGTCGAAATTCCTTCCCTACTCACTACATAGTGCACTATATAATGTGTTTGCCTTTTTGTAGTGCTGTCCAAATCTAAAATTACAAAATCAAGTGCTATAGTGTCACAAGAAAAGGCAGATGGTTTAGCTAAAAGTTGACAAAACTAAATCAGGGTTAGGCAGGCAGGAGTCGAGAACAGGCATGACATCATCAAAGAAGAGAGGTTGGTCAAAATCAAGGCGAAAGTTGAGGCAAGCGGTAGGCAAACAGAGTCAGGGTCAGGGGGCAGAAGATCAGGTCCAAATATAACGCTCGGTAAGGAAGGCAGAGTAGCACAAACACTACTTTGCATTGAGCTCAGCTCAGTGAAGTGCTTATGTATGCTGTGGTTGACTGAGTGAATGAGAGAGAAAGGTGAATGGCTAATGTTCAAGAGCCGTCTGGTGTTATGGTGAGAGTGGCACCCAGTCATGAAACCCGTCTGGTTTAGAGAGATTATTTTGTGAAACACCTGTTGAAGACGAGCGGCAAAATCTTTAGAAAGGAATTTAAAATCTACATTGAGCAGCGAGATGGGTCACAAGAAGGGGTCTTCATCTTTTTTTTTTAGAATCAAGGAGATGGTGGCTTCTGACAAAGTATTTGGGAGAGATGAAAAGGCCTCACTGTACATCTCTTTGAACCCTTGTGCTATCCTAAGCACTTTAACATTGGGAGTGGGGTCCTCTAGACCAGTGTTTTTCAACCTTTTTGGAGCCACGGCACACTTTAACCTTGACAAAAATCCCGCGGCACACCAGCATCCCAAAACAAAACAAAAAAGCAGAAACTCAGTCTGTTTTGATCTACCCCCCCCCCCCCCCCCCCGGCAATCTGACGTGCATTTCTGTGATAATTGTGGCAGAAAAAGCAGGAAGTTGCAGATGTTTTTCTAAAAGATGTAATAAAAGTTAAGTTACATACAAACTGAATGTTCGTTGTGATTTCAAGACGTGTAACAAGAACGACTCATTGTACGCTGAGGCGCTGTCGCTTTAAGCCAATGCATCATGGGTGATGTAGTGTGAATACTGCGAGAAAACGGCAGAAAGACTCGCGTCTCTGAGTTTCATTGTTTTGTTCACTTGTTCCACGGTCTGATACCGGATTCTGTGGAAAGCTACACCGCTAAAGACGAGCTTTAGCTGGTGTTTTTGTTGGAACTGAGAGACTTTATGAGAAGAATCGGAACAAGGAAGTGAAGACTTTAAACACTTCTGATTGGTCAGACTGATGACATGTGATTTTGCCTTCAAGAATGATTGGTGGAGTCGTGGAGACGGTAAAAGCTGCGGGACTTTTCAGAAAACAGTTATAGCTGCAGCTAAATCGCGGTACTGTCATTCTTATCAAAATGTCTTTAATAGAATCAAATAAACACAAAGAAAAAAGTATTTTATGATCTTTCATATTCCTAACTACTCAGTATTTTCTCAGGACCTGTTTGGATGAACAAAGAGCTGATTTCCTGGAGAGGGGAAATGTTTTTAGATCAGTTAATGAGGGCAATTTTCCACGGCACACTTGACCATCTCCCATGGCACACTAGTGTGCCGCGGCACACTGGTTGAAAAACACTGCTCTAGACCCCACAAGACAATGCACTAAACCTTTTTCTTAAATGATTTGTGATCTTCACGGGTGTACATGAAATCCTCTTCACCTTTATTCACCAGTGTCATGCTAGGGATAATACGCCAATGTAAGGATCGGGTCATCTGGACCCCATATGATAGCACAAGGATTAGGACTGGTGCCAGAAGATTGGAGTTAGATTTGTAATACTCAACTGAAAGGCCGTCTGGACCGTGTCATTTACCTGTATTCAAAGATTTGACGGCTAGTTGAATTTTAGCTACTGTGATCGATTCTCCCAAACTTTTTGTATGCTCCTCGTCTATCTGTGTAAAATCCACATTTTGAAGCATCTCTTGAGCACTAGGTGGTGAATTGGAAGTGTATAGCTCAGAGTAGAAGTTTGACCTGGCTTTTGCTCATTGACATGATGTCCCTTTGGTCACCTGGGACACCCGGTTGGCGGTCACCGCTCTAGACAGAAGTCCCTGGTGTCGGACCAGGACATCGCAGTCGTCTCATTGGATCACCATGATGAGTCACTCCGCCTCTCTGCCATCAAGTCCCCTCGGTGTCCCGCCATCTTGTCTGTCATTGATCGCTTTTCTAAATTATGCCAGCTGATCCCTTTGCCCAAGCTGCTCCTAAAGCAGTGGAACAACTTATCAACCACGTGTTCCGACACTACGGTCTCCAAGAGGAGAACCTGTCGGACCGTGTTCTCCAGTTCACCTCACATGTGTGGCGTGAAATGTGAGTCTGGGCATAAACGTGAGTCTCAACTCCGGCTGCCACCCTCTGTCCAATGGCCAAGTGGAACGCCTAAATCAGGAGATAACTCGGTTCCTCAGAACCTACTGTAGCCAACACCAGGAATTGACTGGGGTCGAGGGTGAGAGTCCCGTGAATGCTCTCTTCAAGGAATTCTGGGCCTATGCGGCCCAAACCAGGAATCGACCCCAGTCACTTTTTTCTATTATAAACCAGAAATCGACCCCAGTCAATTCCTGGTTTAGAACTCCCTGAAGAATGCATTCACTGGACTCTCGCCCTCTCAGTATAACTTATAGCTATTTTTGTGTTCTCAAATATAAAATACCTCTATGTAAGGGATAAGGCCATACAAGGTGTTCATTATGATAAGTTATTGTTGTATGCAAAGGGATGATTGCATTGGATAGTAAACTGTGGAATTACACGTCCACATATGTATCATGGCATTAATAGGAAGTTGTGGTATTTTTTGAATTCGTAAGAAAAATATTCCTTTTTATCAGTTAAATTATAGCACTCTGGAACTCATTCTTTTTTTCTTAATTGTTGGAGAAAATACCCCTTGGTGTATTAAAAGTAACAGTTGAAATTCTTTTATAATAGAAAAACTTCATAAAGCCCCTTTTTTAGTTTTATTTTCAATTCATTTCTATTCTACTTTACAGCACTTTCCCACTAAGTGCTATACAAGTACTTCCCGTACTAAAATACATATTAGTAAGATAAAAAATAGCAGTTAAAATAGTAAACATGATCAAAATAATACTACTGTTAATAAAATCAAATAAATAAATAAAACAAATATATAACCCAACACATAAACATCTCACAAGTAAAATCAAACTAAATCAAATTTTTATGTTTTACTGTGCCGCACTGTCATCAATTCAAGTGAAAATACCTAAAAATAAAGCTTTTCGCAGTAAGAAGAGTTAGGTTAGATTAAAAGTAAATTCATTATTACAGGTCATGACTATTTAATCACACAAAAAAACTAACCGTATGACAGCACTAAGATGGATGATGGATGGATAATAATGATAACCTTACCAGGTGCTGCTTGATCTGCCAGGCCATATGGCAAAAGAACCGTCATTTTTTAGGTAGGCTAGCTCATTTTTGTAGCCTGTGTAGAAAAATAGATGTTTTTTGGAGAATGACCCATGACTTCCCTTTGCATACAACCAAGGCTTTGGAATCCCGAAACTTTCATCTTACCTGTTTTTATGTGCCAAAGGGCCTCAGCCCGTTTCTGAAACCCAATGGCTTCCCATTGGTTGGTTTTGTCCAAATATATGGTTGCAATGACAGGTAGGGTCATGTGGATCATGTTCGACTCTCCACAACCAGAGGGCTGATAAATCAGAGTACCCATTGACTTTCCACTGATGGCATTTTCCACCAGACCAGAAACTTGTTCTCGGCCTGCGTGCAAAATGACAAACCAAAGTGGAAATAATGACCTGCGACCATGCAGAGCTCAGTTTGAGGATGTAAACTGACCTGTCACTAAGATCTGAGTACTTGTAGGTGAGTTTGGAATCATATTACTTTTAGGAATGTTGCTGTTCAGAACTTCCACTTGTTCACCGTCTAAAAAACCCCCAGAGGGGTACAGTTATGGAATACAGGAGTCCATAGAGGCAATTATTGCAATGTTAAAAAAGTTACTTCAATTCATGCAAAAATCATGTATCGGACTCACTTTTCCCCTTACGAGTTGGATCCAAGGTTACAGTTTTTGCAGCTTTAACCAGAACTCCTGGAGGCTGTGGAAGAAAATATTGGACAATAAGCTTATTTTTGGCACTGCAGACTGGTGTTTCAAACTGATTTTCTTTGTATCTGTCACAATAGTTATTTTTAGGGAAGCCTTAGATACTTTTTTTAAATGCTATTGCTTTTTACTCAAAACTACAGAGTGAATCACAGCTGTGCTATTTTTGTACAATGAGAACAGTGTCCAGCCTGAGACGTGGGTCCTGTTGAAAAATGGCCAGATTGACTTACAACCACCCGCAGGTCTTTCTTCACTCCATCACTCAAGTATGAGTCTTTTACAGCAGCTTTGACCTCGATGGGAAGAGCCCCCTCCTTCATGGGAATAATGATGAAGGGAACAGATCTTGTGGACATGGCGCCAATGTTCAACTCTTGTCGATATTTCCTACGTTTAGAAGCTGCGCTGCACATGTCCTTTACCTCAAGTAGATCTATACGAACCTGAAAAAAGACAAAATGTTGTAAACAATTCAGTCTTTCAACAAATGAAGATTAATTGTAGAATGAAGGGACATTTGTGGTTTTGTGTTAACATTCACACTCATTGCTTACTCTTCAGTCCGCAACAAGCAGCTCAGAGCCCATAGTTACAAATACTAAAATGTGTCATGTACTGATCAAGCATTTTCATATCTCTCATGTCAAAGTTTCAGTCATAATCCTGCTTCGCTGCTCTTACGGTTATGAGCTCTGGCCTGTAGTTGTGTAGAATGGCTTTCACTTCCAGCTGCTCTCCGCGGACAGCTGAGTACGGCAGCCGGAGGTCTATGAAGAAATCTTTGCGAACAATCACCTCCAGTGACTCTCCCACACAGATGCCTTCAATAATTACCACAGGAATCAAACGTTTACAGAAGTGGTCATGGTGCAGGGGTCATACACTGAACAAAAATATAAACGCAACACTTTTGTTATTGCTCCCATTTTTTATGGTATGAACTTAAAGATGTGAAACATTTTTCACATACACAAAATAACCAGTTCTCTGAAATATTGTTCACAAATCTGTCTAAATCTGTGATAGTGAGCACTTCTCCTTTGCCAAGACAATCCATCCCACCTCACAGGTGTGCCATATCAAGATGCTGATTAGACAGCATGATTATTGCACAGGTGTGCCTTAGACTGGCCACAAGAAAAGGCCACTCTGAAATCTTCAGTTTTGTTTTATTGAGGGGGTCAGGGGACTCAGACAACCAGTCAGTATCTGGTGTGACCACCATTTGCCTCATGAAGTGCGACACATCTCCTTCGCATAGAGTTGATCACGTTGTCTTTTGTGGTCGTGGGGTTATGGTATTGGCAGGCATCTGTTATGGGTGAAGAACACAGGTACACTTCATTGATTGCCTTTTGAATGCACAGAGATACCGTGACGAGATCCTGGGGCCCATTGTTGTGCCGTACATCCAACAACATCACCTCATTTTGCAGCATGATAATGCACGGCCCCATGTTGCAAGGTCTGTACACAATTCTTGGAAGCTGAAAACATCCCAGTTCTTGCATGGCCAGTATACTCACCGGACATGTCACCTATTGAGCATGTTTGGGATGCTCTGGATCAGCGTATACGACAGCGTGTTCCAGTTCCCTGACCCCCTCAATAAAACAAAACTGAAGATTTCAGAGTGGCCTTTTCTTGTGGCCAGTCTAAGGCACACCTGTGCAATAATCATGCTGTCTAATCAGCATCTTGATACGGCACACCTGTGAGGTGGGATGGATTGTCTTGGCAAAGGAGAAGTGCTCACTATCACAGATTTAGACAGATTTGTGAAGAGTATTTCAGAGAACTGGTTATTTTGTGTATGTGGAGTGGAGTTTATACCATAAAAAATGGGAGCAATAACAAAAGTGTTGCGTTTATATTTTTGTTCAGTGTATAATGAAAAAGGAGCTGACTATTCACTTACCATGAGTTCTTGAGAGGCTAATGCTGGTGAACTCCCAGGTTGTGATGGAATCGGGCAGAGGAACATTTTTCACAAATGAAGTGGAGCCACTTGAGTACAAAAAAGGTGGGAGCACTTTTAGAGACAGCTAGAAATGGGGGGTTACAGGTAAATGGAAGAGAATCCCTCCAGCAGGATAGCCTGGTGGACTCACCAATTAGGTATATTTTGGGGGCATTGTGGCAAAATAATATCAGACCAGAGCCAACTTTCCGGGAAATTGCTGCGAGTAACGATTTCATTGCTGTCCATGTAGCTGTCATCTGTCTCACCTGGAATGATAAATGGCGTACACTTGTATAGTGATTTTCCATTTTCTTCGAAGGCCCAAAGAGCTTTACAGTCACAAAGCCATTCACCCATTTACACAGACATTCAAACACTGATTGAGGCAAGTTTGGGTTCACTGTATTGTCCGAGGACATCTCAACACATGGGTGGGCAAGGCTGGACTCAAACCTGCAATCTTCAAATCAGGGGTTGACCGGCCTGCCACTGCCCAACAGCCACCATGTATTACACAAAGAAACTTTGAGGTGTTTGTTTCCATGTGAACAGTCTGTTTTGTTGATGCAGAAACTTACTGCGGGCCAGCTGCAGGCTCTCCTCTTTCTTTTCAAGTTGTTGTTTTTCCATTTCTTTGCAGCAGGTGACAAAAGCATCGACACAAGCCTGACCATCCGTAATGTACTCAGAGCGACGCTCACATGTGTATGAAACTGGGGAGTCCTTCATGCCGTCCAAACAACATTCCCGCTGTAGATCTTCCTTATACTGACTCACTAACCACAATGAGAAGTTTAGATGGAAACATTTAGGAGACAAATATTGTGAATAAAGTAGAGAAACTGACTTTCTTCTTTGTGAATTGAAATGACAATGCATGCATTGATATTTGCTTCACTTCTCACATAATGTGGTTCTGACATCCATTATGGTCGAGGCCCGCCTTCTCCTGGACGGTGCTGCACATGTCTTTTCTGAAACAAGAACAGAATAGAAACAGATGGGCAAAAAGAAGCTTAAAAGTCCTCAGATGTCAGCAAACGATCAAAGAAGGGAAACAGCAAAGACACTTTGAAGGTTCTTTCACACAGCAGTAGTGGTCTAGAAATGCTGAAATATCCCCCACCCCCCCATTCTGCTTCCTTTTGTTTTCTATGGTTTTATGGTGACCAGACCCTCCATACCAGGTTTGTGTTTATATAATATACTAATAATATACTGTCCGCATGTCCACATGCTTCATTTGATTATAACCACAGGCTTTAGTAAGATATCAACGACACAAACGTGTTTTGTTGTCTTCAAGGTAGTGGAGATGGAATCTGCTCCAGTGTCTCCATTTCACCCTTAGGAACCTGGTCAGCAGAAAGCTCTATGTTGCATGTTAACAAGAGAAATGCACACCATTAAGCATTTCCTTTAAGATCCAGATCCAGGCTGGTCTGCAGTGGTCTGAGGAAATGAATACGTTGCAGTAAGCAACCGGTGTCTGCAACTGGTTCTTCTCAAGCAAGCTCAGTCAAAAATCTCTGAGATTAATATTTGTGGCAGAGGGGAGGCCTACTGCCAACTCCCCCCAACCCCCTACACACACCTTGACGGAGGCAGCAGTGGCTCAAGGCTTGTTTACAGGGGACCCTTAACCAAGCCTACCCATCTCAAAATCACATGTACTCAGGGGTGTAATGATTCATTTTAACAACAAGTATGGCGGCGCGCAGGAGTGCAACGGCCTCTCATGCTCCCGGTACCAACACCGTTTTCAGGACTGCTTTCGAGGACTATGCTTTGTTAACAGACTCTATGGTCATTCTCACCGATACTACCAGCGTTAAGAAGCGCATAAAATACGGCCGGACCGAAATAACGACCATAAAGGACAGTTTGGACTCAAACACAACAACAGCGGGCCCTGGACTCAAGGCCTTACTGGGCAGGCTGCATCTTCTGAGGACACCGAAGTGGCGCAAGGATGTTGGCCGAACAGAGAGCAAGAGGAAGCAGTGTGCACGGACACGTAAGAGGGGCAAACGAGGCGGAGTGCTAGCCAGGCTAAAGGCTAACACCGGCAGGCCGCCGATCCCGTCTTTGTTCCTGGCCAACGTCCGCTCCCTGGACAACAAGATGGACATGCTTCGACTGAGGCTGGGGCTTCCAGTGAGATGAGGAACTCTGCAGTTATTTGTCTAACGGAAACCTGGCTGAAAGACAACATGCCGGACCCAGCCTTTCAGCTCGACGGACGGCCTCTGTTCCGGGCGGACCGCAAACAGCAGTCGGGGAAAACCCGCAGGGGTGGACTGTGTATCTACATCCACAAAGGCTGGTGTACGAACTGCACAGTGGTGAACAGCCACTGCTCTGAGGCGATAGAGCATATGACTGTTAAATGCCGGCGGTGTTTATCATGGCTGTTTACATCCCGCCGGGCGCAAATGCTAATGCTAACGCTAACGAAGCGCTAACGGAGCTGCACAACAACATCAGCTCGCTCCAGCACAAGCACCCGGAGGCTTTTTACGTGGTTGCAGGGGACTTCAACCATGTAAACCTGACAGACACTCTGCCCAAGTTCCACCAGCACATCAACTTTCCAACAAGCGGAAATAATATTCTGGACTGTGTCTACACCAACAAAAAGGACGCATACAGAGCTGTCCCCCATCCTCATTTGGGTTTTTCAGACCACATTGCGATCATGCTGGTCCCTGTTTACCGCCCTCTCCTCAGACGACAGGCACCAACACAGCGGACCATCACAGTGTGGCCTAGTGAGGCTGCATCAGCTTTGCAAGACTGTTTCCAGCACACAGACTGGCAGATCTTCAGGGAGGCAGCTTCGCATGAGGGGGAGGTGGACCTGGAGGATTATGCATCAGGAGTCCTCGGGTACATCAGTAAGTGCACGGAGGATGTCACCAGCACCAGGACTGTAACGGACTACCCCAACCAGAAACCCTGGCTGAACGCAGAGGTGCGGGCTCTGCTGAAACACAGGAATGCTGCGTTCCAGTCAGGTGACAAGGTGGCACTCAGAGCGGCAAGAAGGGAGCTGCATGCTGGGGTGAGGAGGGCCAAGGCCGCCTATGCTCAGAGGATTCAGGGACACTTTACATCGAATGACCCTCGGAGTATGTGGAAGGGCATTAAGTGCATTACAGATTACAACACCAGAGATGCACATTGCCCTGAGGACCCCTCTCTACCAGACGCACTCAACCTCTTCTACTCCCGCTTTGAGGACTCCAACACCGCCCCTCCCAGCACCAGACTCACCATCCCACCTGGCGAAGAGCCTTTCAGCGTGACGCCCGCTGAGGTGAGGAGGACCCTCCAGAGGATTAACCCTCACAAAGCTGCTGGACCCGACAACATCCCTGGATGGGTGCTGAAAGACTGTGCACACCAGCTCACAGAGGTGCTGACAGACATATTCAACACCTCCCTGATGCAGGCAGTGGTCCCCACCTGCCTGAAAACCGCCACCATCATTCCAATACCCAAATCATCCACAGTGACAGGTCTGAATGACTATCGGCCGATTGCCCTGACACCGATAGTCATGAAATGTTTCGAAAAACTGGTCATGACACGCATCACAGAATCCATCAATATCACCAAGGACCGGCACCAATATGCATACAGGTCAAACCGATCCACAGAGGACGCCATCTCCTCTGTGGTCCACACAACCCTCACCCACCTAGAGAACAAGAACGCGTACGTTCGACTGCTCTTCGTGGACTTCACATCAGCTTTTAACACCATCATCCCGCAGACCCTCACCCAGAAACTACACACACTTGGACTGAACCCCACTCTGTGCAACTGGGTCTTGGAATTCCTGACAGACAGACCACAGTCTGTAAAAATCCGCAACGTCTCCTCCTCCCAGATCACCCTCAGCACGGGCTCCCCCCAGGGCTGTGTGCTGAGCCCCCTCCTGTTCACCCTGCTCACGCACGACTGCACAGCGATTCACCCCAGCTGTCTGATCGTGAAGTTTGCGGATGACACAGCTGTGGTTGGACGCATCTCCAACAACGATGAGTCCGACTACAGGCAGGAGGTGGAACATCTGGAGAGCTGGTGCAGAGACAACAACCTCTGCATCAACGGGAAGAAGACCAAGGAGATGATCATGGATTTCAGGAAGGACAGATGCCCCCCTCCCCCCATTCACATCGGAGGGGACGCGGTGGAAGTGGTTTCCAGCTTCAGGTATCTGGGCGTGCACATCTCCAGCGACCTCACCTGGAGCACCAACACCTCCTGCCTGGTCAAGAAGGCACACCAGCGCCTGTATTTTCTGAGGAGGCTCAGGCGTGCTGGGATGGGGATCTCAGTCCTGACCTCCTTCTACAGGTGTGTGGTGGAGAGCGTCATGACCTCCTGCATCACTGTGTGGCACGGCAGCTGCTCTGCGGCAGAGAGGAAAGCTCTGCAACGAGTGACAAAAGCTGCACAGAGGACTGTGGGCTGTAGCCTGCCGTCCACCACTGACATCTATACGACCAGATGCAGGAAACGGGCCTCCTGCATCCAGAAAGACCCCACTCACCCCTCACACCCTCTGTTCTCTCTGCTCCCCTCAGGCAGGAGACTGAGGAGCATAAAGAGCAGGACCACCAGACTGAGGAACAGTTTCTTTCCTGAAGCAGTCAGACTGCTGAACTCCGGTTGATCACTGCACCCCCCCCCCTCTCCATGGACAACAAGCTAATTCCCAAGTGCAATATCACAGGGCTGTGCAATGCTTAACATAACATACTGTGCAATTGAAAAATAATTCTGTGCAATACTCCGTAACAGTCTGATATCATTATTGATACTATATTTATTTATGTCTGAATGTAAACGGCTGGCCCGGGACCAGAGAGCCTAATTTCGTTTTATCATGATAAAATGACAATAAAGTTTCCTGATTCCTGATTCCTGAATTCAGTTAATGTCCTAAGTTGTGGCTGATGATAACATTTATAGTCAATATTGGTTCATTTTGAAGGATCTGATCCACTGACCTCAAATCAATCCAGGACATCTTTAGCCAAAAATTCAACCATTGTGACCCAGGGGTAAAAACCTGGGTACTAAACAGTGCAGGTGCAGTTTTCAGATTACTTGTATTTCTTGCAAGATAATCAAGTGTAAATTAAATATGTACAAACAAACAAGTAAACAAGAATTAATGGCAAATCCATTGATATTACAATTTCATAAAGTTTAGCCCACTGTTGTGTTTCCACATCAAAATAATACTAAGGGAACGTTATTAGAAGATTCTACCACACTATATGGTCATATGACTTTGCAAAATTCAAAGTGTTTTGACACATGGGCTGAACTGATGGCTTGATCATTTTTTGCTACCATCACACGTGTGTATGTTGTGTGTTGAAACCTTCTCCTTGTAATTTTTATTTGCATGCTTTTGTTTTGAAGTTTGTTTTGATGGAGGAAGTGTCATGGTTTGTTTTGTCTTGTTTTTTGTTTTAGTTCTTGTTCTGTCTTGTTTGGTTCTGTTTTCTGTTTTATTTTGAAAGGTTTCCTGTCTTGTCATGTTTCTTGAGTT
Organism: Oryzias latipes; assembly: GCF_053564925.1. Classification (NCBI taxonomy): domain Eukaryota; kingdom Metazoa; phylum Chordata; class Actinopteri; order Beloniformes; family Adrianichthyidae; genus Oryzias; species Oryzias latipes. The sequence goes on along the minus strand of NC_136237.1, from coordinate 12,037,917 downwards.
TTACTCCCTTTGGTCCCCATCTGCCCTGATCGTGTTCACCTGTGTCTTGTCTGCCCTGTCTGTATAAAAGTCTTGTCTCATCCTTCCTCCTGTGCTGGTCCATTAGCTTTTGTCATGGTGTTCATGTCTTCATGTCATATCATCCTCGTTTCATGTCCCTCGCCACGCCACAGTGAGTTTTTGTTTTGTTTTTGTCATCCTGCTCTGCAGCGCTTTTTGTTTGTTGGTCATTAAACCCTTTAGTCCTGAACCCGTTGGCCTCCCGTCTCTGCATTTGGGTCCTACCGGCTCTCGAGCCTCCCCGCACATGACAGAATGGACCAGCCACTTTTTATGGACCCAGCGGAGTGGGACATGCTACTGCTTGAGGCCTACTGCCAAGAAGCAGAACGGACAAGGACTTATTGGGTGTTCGACCAGGCCCAATTTGCCTCATATCCCTGGAGTGGGAGCCACCAGGACTATACTGGGAGCCGTCTCGTCATGAGGGTGCGTCGTCGTCGCCCCCGCCGTCCCCTTCCTGTTCCGGAGGTGGTCCGGCACGCACCACATCGCTTTCCAGTGGTGGTCCCGGATGCACCCCATCCCGTCCCGGATCCCAGGGGGTTGCCACCTGCACCCCGACCCGTCCTGGCTCCCAGGAGGGTGCCGCCTGCGCCCCGACCCGTTCCTGCTCCCAGGGGGGTGCTGGCTGAACCCCGAACCGTCCCGGCCCCCCGGAGGGGTGCCGCCTGCACCCCGACCCGTCCCGGCTCCCAGGAGGGTGCTGCCTGCGCCCCGACCCGTTCCTGCTCCCAGGGGGGTGCTGGCTGAACCCCGACCGGTCCCCGCTTCCTATGGTACGCCTGACCCTCCAGCCGGCTCCACGCTCGACCCGCCAGAGCTAGGCTCCACGCCCGACCCGCCAGAGCTCGACTGCTGGCCCGACCCGCCAGAGCTCGACTGCTGGCGTGACCCGCCAGAGCTCGACTGCTGGCCCGACCTGCCAGAGCTCGACTCCATGCCTGACGACTCCATGCCTGACGACTCCAAGCCTGACGACTCCGAGCCTGACGACTCCAAGCCTGACGACTCCAAGCCTGACCGGCCCGCCGACTCCACGCCTGCCGCCTCGCCTGCCGCTTCGCCTGATCTGCCTCGCCGGACCGCTTGGCCCCCCGCCCGCCCTCCGGACCTGCCTCGCCGGAAGGCACGGACCCCCGGCCGTCCTCCGGACTCCTTGGACTCGTTTGCCCATCGAGGTTTGTCCTCCGGGGCCCCCCCCTCAGTTGACTTTTGGAAATTCGGAGCGGTTCCTTGAGGGGGGGTACTTTCATGGTTTGAGTTTATTTTGTCTTGGTTTTTGTTTTAGTTCTTGTTCTGTCTTGTTTGGTTCTGTTTTCTGTTTTATTTTGAAAGGTTTCCTGTCTTGTCATGTTTCTTGAGTTTTACTTCCTTTGGTCCCCATCTGCCCTGATCGTGTTCACCTGTGTCTTGTCTGCCCTGTCTGTATAAAAGTCTTGTCTCATCCTTCCTCCTGTGCTGGTCCATTAGCTTCTGTCATGGTGTTCACGTCTTCATGTCATAGCATCCTCGTTTCATGTCCCTCGCCACGCCACAGTGGGTTTTTGTTTTGTTTTTGTCATCCTGCTCTGCAGCGCTTTTTGTTTGTTGGTCATTAAACCCTTTAGTCCTGAACCCGTTGGCCTCCCGTCTCTGCATTTGGGTCCTACCGGCTCTCGAGCCTCCCCGCACATGACAGGAAGTCTTCTATACATTTTTTATTTGCATGCTTTTGTGTTGGAGTTAGTTTTTGTGTTTTGTGTTGTTTGACCCCCATGGAGACTGAGTCCCAGATTGGACACACCTGAGTGTCAGTAAATTGATGGCCCCACCCATAAAGCTGTACTGTCAGGAGGAGAAGACAGGAAGAGCAGCTGGAAGCTCTTGAGGGAGCGAGCGGTGTGGCTGGAACTGCAGTCAGTGTGAGAGTCTTCTCCAGGACAGGGGTGCCACTAAGGGACAAACACTTATAGGCAGGGTGAGGAGCCCTGTCTTCCCCTAACAACTGAGATACTCGCAGGACCTACCTTCACTTTAGAAGTGGATGTTTAGAGGAACAACCCACTGCGCCTGCAAAGGGTGGACGGGAGGTGCAATAGGTGAACAAAGACAAGACTGTGGCTGCCTGCCGGACTTGTCTTGAAACACAGGTCTTGCCCCTGTGTTTCTTTTAACAATGTTTTTATGAGGTTCCCCTTTGTTAGTTTTGAACTGTTTTACCACCTTTTAAACATTGGGTTTTAGTTGTTTGGTTTGTAACAGTTCTGGCTTTGTCATGTTTTGGACGCTATTTAGCCGCACCCCCCCATTTGGCAAAGGTGGGGGCCCGACATTAATTTTGGCGTTGTCGGTAGGATCCAGGTTTTAAGGGTGCCCACAGTTAACTAAAAGAACAGATCATGACGGTGCCGGTGCCCAAAATTTAAAGGGGTTGGTGATAATGAATAAATACTGTGAATGAAAAGAACAAATGTTAGGCCTGTTGGGTTCACAGGACTTTTTGGGAAGCCGAAAAATTGATATTGGGTCTTGCTGACACTACTTAAGACACTACTTGCTGAAGGAGTAATCAGAGACAGTTGTAGCCCAGGGGCTGCCCCTATTGTGTTGCTCCAAAAAAGGGATGGGAGTTTGAGATGTTGTGCAGACTACAGAAAATACTACTTTCCCTCTCCCCAGGATTGAGGAGATTTTAACCAACTTGACCCATGCCGAGTGGTTTTCCACTGTCGATTTAGCCAGTGGATATTGGCAGGCTGACATGGATGCAAAGGATCATGAAAAAAACAGCTTCTACCACACCACTGGGCCTCTTTGATTTTAATCGTATGCCTTTCGGACTCTGTAATGCACCAGCTACATTCCAGCGGTTGATGCAACAGTGTCTTAGCAGAGAACTGTCAGAGTTTTGCTGGTGTACTTGGACAACGGTATTATTTACTTATCCGATTTTCTTCACATTTACAGGATATGGAAGGAGTGTTTGAAAGACTGTGGTGTCGTAGCTTAAAGTTGCGCTTGGACAAATGTAAGTTGCTACAACAAGAGGTAAAGTTTCTAGGCCACATAGTGGACCGACAAGGAGTCAAGCCAGACCCAGATAAACCTCCAGCTGTTCAGGACTGGTCACCTCCCACTACCATAAAACAGGTACGAGCGTTCCTGGGACTGGCTGGCTATTATTGCTGCTTTGTGTCTAACTTTGCAAAGATCGCACGGCCATTAAACAAACAGGCACTGCAGCTAACAAAAAGTCTGAAACCAGGAGAGTTGCAGTGGACCACAGATTGTGAAAAAGCCTTCGATACGCTGAAAACTGCTATAACTCAAGCACCCGTCTTGGCTTATGCCAACTATTCATTGCCATTCCTTGTTTACACTGATGCCAGTAATCAAGGGTTGGGTGCAGTCCTTGCTCAGGTTCAAGACAGGCGAGAATGGGTGAAAGCCCATGCTAGTCGTAGCCTTCATCCAAGCGAACAAAATTAGTAAATACATTTAATTAAAATTGGTAACATTGATGTTGACTGATAATGCTACACATTTGTCCTCAAATTATTAGCTTTACTAAGTATGTTTGTTTTAAATGCACATGTTTGTTAATATGTGGAAATGAGTGTATTATTTATTTATGTTTTGTGTCCAGATGGTAAATTCAGTCTTAAGGTCCAACCCAAAGGGAGAGGAAATCTTCAAGGAGTATGACTAAACCAAAATGGATTTGTTAGTTCTATAGACAATAGAAGACAGTCCAAGAACCACAAGAGATTCTCTGTTAATAGATGGACAGCTGTTTGGTGAGAAGTGCAGAGAGGTTCTCTCTATAATAAGACACTACAGATAAATCTGTGATTAAAGAGAAGAAGAGAGCCACCTTTGAGTACAGACAAGCTGATTCACGACCAAGATGCAACATTGTCAGTCTTTGAAGTCTTCCACCGTTTCCTTGACGCGCCAGAGTTGGTATGAATAATACCAGAATTTATAGAACATTTGAATCCTACCTATCACGTTTCATGTTTGTTTCTTTAAAGATCGACCAGGACTTTTCCATGATGTTTGGGGATGAAGGAAGGTTTCTGGCCAAGTGGGCATCCTTTTTCAAGAACAAACTGATTGCTGCAAGCTAGTGTCTTCCATCGAGTTCCTACCAAGAGGGGATGAAGGAAGGTTTCTGGCCAAGTGGCCATCCTTTTTCAAGAACAAAGTGATTGCTGCAAGCTAGTGTGTTCCATCGAGTTCCTACCAAGAGGATTTACTGGCATCTATTGACCCCAAAGCTGAGAATTACTCAGGTAAACATGGACAGTTTATTAAACAGTTGCATCTTTATGAATTTGTTAAGGGGTTCTGTAAATGTGGCCGTGGTTAGATATTTTCTCTTTCTTTGTCAATAAAGTCATAGAATTTATATCTGTTTAAAATAGTTAAATAAAATTGTGATTAAAATATTTTTTATACCAATAGGTACTTTAAAAAGTACTTTTTATTTAAGGCTGGGCCAGTGATCAGCTCTTCTGCTGCTGCAGCATCTCTTGCCTCCTACATCAAAAAGCCACAAGAAATCAGCCAAAATCAGCTCAACACAGGCAGCCCACCATCTTGTAAGATTTGTAAAGGTAGCATTAGCATCCTAGATATCAAAATTAACAATGTCTGTGTGTTGGTGTCTATGCTACTTTTTCATTGTTTTTAAAGTAAATGCAAATGTTCAAGCATTACATCTTTGTCTTTAACTGCAGGAAGGAGCCAGTCTCAATACATCTTTGGAGAAAGTTGATGCAAGGCAACCCTTGCTACTTTGTGTTGGGGGGCAAAGAAAAGAAATCCAGAGGTTCTTCATCATGGTGGACCAAAAACCAATCCCATGCAGTGCTTTGACATCAGTGGCTGCATTTGATGTGCTGTTCAGAGCACATTTTGTCTTCAGCATCTCTTATGATGAAGCTCTCTCCAGTTTCTATGCATTTATCCAAACCACAGTGTATAACATTGATGTTGGAAACACAAAGGAAAGTCCACGAGTCAAGGAACTGAGAACACGACTTAGACTTAGACGTTAGCATGACACCAGATTTAATGTCAGAACATCGTTAACAGACTGAGAAAGTTCTTGTGTTTTGTTTGTAAAATGCCCCACAAAACTTGTTCAAACCTTTGCAAGCATTTAAAGTTCTTTCATGGTTTATACCCAGCAAAAGATTTGCGTTTAAAATGTGGGGAGTTAGGATGTGTTTCATCTTTTTGTACATACAGTAGATTCAGAAAGCATCTTAATACTGTACACAGTTTTCGGCTTAGTGGACAGTCTGAATCTAATCAGGAAATGAGACATCAATCTGCTGAAAACATTGCTGTTGATCAGCTAACAACTTCAGCATCTATGCTGCAGGTTCCTACAAATGTCACACAAAACCCTCTTGTTGGAATATGTGGCTGAATTGTTGCCCAACTACAAGCTTCAGGTCTATCTGAAAATACAGTCCAAACAATAGTTTGCTCAATGGAGGAAGTTGTAATTGATGTACATATGCAAGCACGTGAAGCAGCGTTCCAGACATTTTCTTCTGAAGATAAAATAATCGGACATTTACAAAACAGTTGAGCTTAGTCTAAACCAATTAAATAATCCGTTTACTACATTTAATAGTGACAAAAAAAGAGAAAAATAGTATGCTGAAAAATGGGAAATAGTTGACCCTAAAGAATTTGTTCTTGGTGTGAGATTGGATACACGCAGAAGTAGAAAAACAGGTGTTTACAGTCAAATTCCTGTTATAGACAAATACATGTATATACCATTTTTGGGCACGTTAAATTCAATTTTCAAAAATTGTGAAATAAGGGAGGGTTTCTTACAAGAGAAATGCAGAAAAAGTTGGACATACATTGACACAAGTGACAGATTCTATTTTCAAAACTATCATCTATTTTTAAAACAGAAGTATGCTTTACAGATTTTGCTATATTATGACGACTTTGAAATGGCTAATCCATTGGGGTCAAAAAAGAGCATCCACAAACTTGGTTGTGTTTATTTCACCATAAAAGCCTAACTCTGTGGTGACGATGTACATCTAGCAGTTTTTTTCTACACTGAAGATTTTAAAAATATGGTGTTGAAGAAATTCTTAAACCTTTAATTGATGATTTAAAAACTTTTGAAACTAAAGGAATCCAACTCCCTTTCCTTAAAGAACCATTGTTTGGCACTGTAATTCAGGTTTCAGGTGATGATCTTGCTTTAAATAGCTTGTTAGGTTTTGTTGAATCATTTAGTGCAACCCACTGGTGTAGGTTCTGTCTAACAAACAAAGAAATTCAGTCAGTGTTTACTGAAAATAATCTTAGCCTCATTCTGTGTTCTAGAGATCTTCTTGTTGAACATTGTAATGCTCTTAGGGAAGATCCTGCCCTTCCTTCCATTTATGGTGTTAAAAAATATAGCGTGCTCGATTCATTGGAATATATTCATAGCAGTGACAACTATGCTGTTGATATAATGCATGATTTGTTGGAAGGGGTTGTAAAGTATGAGCTTAAGTTGGTTTTTCAGAACCTGATAAAAAGTGGGTATATCTCCATGAATACATTACTTGACAGGATAAGCAGTTTTAATTATGGTCACCTGGACCATAAAAATAAACCAAGTAGGTTAAAAATTAATGATAGCAAGCACTTAGGTTTAAACGCTATTCAGTTGTGGTGTACCCTCTGGAATACTCCCCTCATCTTTTGTAACATAGTTGAAAGGGACAATAAATATTGAAACTTTTTGCTTCTTTTGATGCAGATTGTTGATATTGTTTTTTCAACTGCTCTTACTCATGGCATGATATGCTATTTGAAACATCTAATCCGTGATCACCATAACATGTTCAAAACTTTGTTCCCTGATTAAAAACTAATTCCTAAACACCACCTAATGATCCATTATCCAAGATGTATGAAAGATTGGTCCACTTATTCATGTGTGGTGTATGCGATATGACGTTAAACACATTTTTTTTAAAAGTCTGTAAAAAATTTCAAAAATCTTCCTAAATCTTTAGCAAAACAACACCAGCGTCAAATGGCTTTTTACTATGAAAACTATTGTTTTAAAAGATATGAATTTGGTCCTTTAAAAACAACAATTCTTGATAACTTGAAGGGTGGAAATTTGTTATGTCAAATACTAGATTTGAATTTATATTCAAATGTTCAAACTACAAATTGGCTAAAAATTTATGGTACCACCTTGGTCTATTTCTGTGTGCTGGAACATCCCATGATTTCCCTGAGTTTAAAAAAATTTGCACTTTTGCAATGCACGAAAAAGATGCTTTTATAATAGGTTGTGCTGTCAACACACTGTACTTTGATGAACACGTTCATGCATGTTGTATTGAAGAGCAGAGTGATCAATATGCTGTGATTTGTATTGACCAGCTTACTTATTATAGACCTTTTGATAAGCAAAATGCTAATGAGAATGAAAGAGCCTACATTGTTCCATACTGCTACATGTTTTAAAGATTGTTTTATCATTTTTGTGGTGCAAATAAAATAAATGCATTTCAACTAAACACTGTTTCTTTACTTTAGTAATGTAATGCACCTACTGTAGGTCAGTGACTGACAATTTTCAATGACAGTTTTTATTTACCAACACCCCCTAAAAAAGTTAAATTGACAATATCTGATGTCTACTCATATAAACACTTCAAAAGTGTTGAAATAAACTGACAGATTCAAATTGATAACTCTATTTGGTGTTTAATATAAAAACTCTTGAAAGTGCTAATTTTTAACTCTATGTACAAATGTTGAAAAAATCTAACACTGGCTAGAGTTGGAAAGTGTTAGATTCTTTACACTGACAGAGTAAAGTGTATAAGGGTCAACACTTTCAAAAAAGTTATTTTGACACTTTGTGGTGTGGACCCATATAGACACTTCATAAGTGTTGAAATTGACTCCGTGGAGTTGAATCAGCCTGGTAGAATTTGCTGTGCAGAAACTCTCTGAAGGGGTGTACAGCTCCTCTAGTGGAACCCCCTCCGGCAGTAAAGGAGGACAGGACATGGATACAAACCTGTCCACCACCACTAATTTATGGGTTTCCTCCTGCATCGGCTGGAACGTCTGAACCTGGGGAAAGGATCTGGTGGACCACGACGCTCCACGAGGATGACGTTTGGGAGACCACCCCAGCGATATAGGGATTGAACTAGAGCCCTGCGCGGGACTATTTTCTTCATCCCGCTCCCGCCCGCTGAATTTCTGACCAATCCTGCCCGCTCCTGCAACGTATGCGTTACACTCCCGCCCGCACCCGCAAAACTCATAGAATTTAGTCCCACACAGTAATAGAGATCCATTGATTTTGTATCGTCTCCCGTCCCGCAGGAAAAAAACACGTATTTGTATTGATATTATTAAAGAGATTCATGTCCCTCCTCCAGCCTCATCTTTTCATGCATTCCTCTTTTTTGTAATTTGCAACTTAATCCTTAAATATATTTTCACAAATCCTGTTCGGTTAAAAGTGTGCATGTGTGCGCGCGCAGACAGACGGCCTGAAAGCGCGCTCTTAGTAAGAGGCTGGGCGGGGCATTGCACACCCCCAACAACACGTTAGATGACAGAGGCCATTGGGCGTCTCTACCTGGTGCCTTCACAGAGACATAAGAATACATAAGAATCCAACAGCCGCACAGCCTAACGTAGTCCGCTAATATATATTCATGAGATATTCATGGCAGCACTGATCCCGCGGGTTTTTTTTAGCCGCCTGCAGCACAATTCAAACCGCCCAATCCCGCGAGATTTGGGTTGGGTCCCGCGGGACCCAGCGGGACTCAATCCCAATGCAGCCCTCTAGACTGCTTGCGTTAAAATGAGGGGGGATGTTGTGTGGTGAAACCTTTTCTTGTTATTTTTATTTGCATGCTTTTGTGTTGAAGTTTATTTTGATGGAGGAATTCTTCTCTGATTTTTGTTTGCATGCTTTTGTGACTTTTTCAACAAGTTTTCCATTGTATAGTAGAGTACTTTTCCTTCTTTCACAGATTCCTCACCTCACTCTCAGCTCACTCTGACTCCACAATTCTTATAGGAGGAGTCGTAAATCTGATTGTGAATCCTGAACTTGACTGGCTCAGCAAAAGGGCACACCAGCACACATGGCGGTCTGCAAGTATTCTAAAGCAGAACATGAATGATATGGGTCTCTGCTACGCTTGCCGTTTATGTCACCCAAACACTAAAGGGTTCACCTTTTTCTCTCCAGTTCACCTCTCACACTCTCGTTTATAGTATTTATTGGTCAGTAAATCTCTTTAAAGAGAAGTTCCAGATTTCATCTAATTATTATCAGTTACCATGCACCAGTTTCTGTAAATATATTAAGGGAAATATCCACACCCTCAGGTACAACCTGGAGGTTTAAAACATCTTTGTTAAAAGACCAAGAATTTATTCAATTTTTTAAAGAAAGAGTGGGCAACCTTCTTAGAATTTAACAATACTTCTGATATTTCTCCATGTGTTCTCTGGGAAACAGCAAAAGCAGTGATGAGAGGGAAAACCATTTCTTACTCAACTCATAAAAAACACTAAGAGAAAGCAGATTTATAAGAAATGATAATAATATAGATAAAATCAAAACCCTGGTGGCTGCTTCTGCTGCTTCTGCAGAGGAACACATTCTGGGAAATTTGAAAAAGGGAAAGCTTCAGTTAAATGACATCCTCAATAAACAAACACAATTCCTAATACAAAGGCTATGACTTAAAAAATTTTAATATTCAAATAAATCTGGCCCATTTCTAGCTAATCAGCTTTAAATTAATAAAGAAAATTCAACAATCGCATCTCTTATGGACCAAACAGAATACGTCACTCATGACCTGGTCAAAATTAACACGTTTAAAGATTTCTATAAAACCTTATTCACATCACAGATCAATCCATCAGAGCAAAGCATCAACTAATTTCTTCATAATGTAAACCTACCCAGGTTAAATGAAGATCAAATCACACTTAGACTCATCACTCTCATTGTGTGAACTACATGTAGCTTTGTTGCTTATGCCTAACAGCAAAGCTCTAGGTCCCGACGACTTTCCTGCTGAGTTTTATGAAGAATTTTGGGAACAGCTGGCACTAATGTTTTATAAAATGGTCACATTTATCAATGAAAGCAACCAGTGCCACCTAACATTAATTCAGCCAGCAGAATCCTTCTTCTCAAACCAGAGAAAGATCCCACAAGTCCTTCAAGCTATCGCCCCATTTCTTTAACCAATGCAGACTTCAAGATTATTTGCAAAGCACTAGCACAGAGACTAGAATAAAATTCCTCCTCATATAATTTACCTTGATCAAACTGGATTCATCATAGGCAGACACTCGAGGGACAATGTCGGCAGACTCGTTAAAATAGACTTTTCCACTATTGAAAAACAGGAATTGGCCACACTGAAAAAGCATTTGACAGAGTAAACTGTAAGCTCCTCATTGGTGCGCTCCATAAATTTGGGTTGGAGAATCATTCATAGATTGGATTAAAATATTTTATTCTAACCCCAAATGCATCAGTCAGAACTAATAGACACACTTCCGACAGGTTTTTTCTTGGAAGCAAACCAGACAGGGTTGTCCACTCTCCCCCTCATTTTACTTTTTTTTTAACTTGTCCTGTCCAACAGCTGGGCAGGCAGATGAGAACTGAGGGCCTCTTGTGTTGGACATATTTTACTTTAACAATAAGGGTTATTAATCTTCAGACAAACCAAAGGTATGTCTGAATAAACCCCTTTTGTAATTGAGGCCAAACTTTATTAATTTCAATCATGTTTGAAAATCTTTGGTGTTGGACCGGGTGGAAAAGGAAAGAAGGGAAGAAGAGAGATAGGAGGGGGGGGGGGGGGTAAGTAAGACCATGAAGCAGCATAGAGCAGCAAGTTTACTGGTTGTTTATCATTACGGTAAGGTTCAAATGTAGTACAAAAAGGGCGGGGCCTGTCCACACACTCAAATGTTATCAACACACCTGCTAGCTGCAAAAATGTCCACATGTCAACATGTACACAAAACATATAGTGTTCACACAGGCATACTTATGCCTTTAAACCAACTAGCCCCGTCAATTTTAGCTATATTTATTGAGCCTCTAGCTACAGAAATAAGATAACAACAGAGCTTTAAGGGAATTAAAACCAAACACAGCCATCATAAAATTAGTCTCTATGCAGATGACATGTTACATTTTCTACATAATTCCCGTTCTGTCAGTGAGACAATAACAAATATTAATGAATTCTTTTTCATCTCAAACTACTGAATTAATTGGAATAAATCATTTTCTATTATCACTGAACAGTAATGCAGAGCAAAGATCCTTGATACCATTCAAATTAGGCAATATTAAATATCTAGGTATTTATTTCTCTCCAAACTATCTGAACTGGTGCAGCTAAACTACACCCCATTACTGAAAAGCATGCAGGACGATCTAATCCACTGGGTCAACCTGCCTCTGTTCCTCATGAGCAAAGTAGCCACAGTAAAAATGAAGATTTTGCCAAAAGCAATTTATCTCTTCTGAATGATCCCCACACAACCACTACTAAAGTGGTTGAAACAATTAGACTAATTGATATTAGACTTCTTATGGAATAATAAACCTACAAGAATTAGTCTAAAAAAGTTTAAAATCTGCAAAAAGCTGTGGAGGCTTAGAAAACCTAACTTCCACATTTACTTTCTTGCCAATAGATTACAATACATCTTAAAATGGTTAAAAACCATCCAGAAACCAACTCATGGTTGGACTTGGAACAGGCCTTATGTGGAAAGATTAACCTGTCAGATCTACCATTTATTAGCCAAACAGTTAAAAATAGGACTACTTCCAAAGTAGAAATATAAACACCACTTTAACAGCCTGGTGGGAATTTTTCAAAGTATCAAACTCGTCAATTCAACCGTGCAAAATGACACCCATCTGGAACAACCCAGACATCTTTATAAACAAAAAAATGATTCACTTCCCAGCTTGGCAAGCAGGGGGCGTAACACTACCAGAGCACTTAATTATTGAGAGAAGATTCATAACACAACAGGAACTTCAAGACAAACATGGAATAAATAGCTTTTTGGAATACCAGCAACTTAAATCTATAATTACTGAAAAGTTTAAATACAAAAACAATGACCTAAAACTACCAGAACTAGTTACCTCTTTGATTAACATTGATTAATATCCCCAGAATATAAAAATTCTTATGCAACATGCATATGTATGTTGCATATGTATGCTGAATATTCGCATCAACAGACTTATTGTGTTTAAATCCAGCATGGTAATAATGTGCTTACCTTGTCTGTAAACTGTTCCTGATGCCGTACTGGACTCAAATAACAGCCCAGCATCAAAGAACACACTCAAGCCATTCTTCCCTCCACCAGGAGTGCAGCCAGTGTCATACTTCTCCACCTCATCCCAAATCTGATATGCAAAAAAATAAGACATCTAAAGGTTATAGATTCTCTTGTAAATCAGGCAGAAAACCTGGTGACTGAGTTGGATTAATCTTGATTAATCATCAAACAATCAAGAGCTTTTAAATGTGCAGGGGCCTACTTTTTTCTGTGTGAGTCTGTGCTTGCTGTTTAGGACGTAAACACCTTTGTCTACGGCCACCAGTCCCACTGTGGCACCTGGGTCTCCAGAGACCTTTAAGCCAAATAACCTGCGGGGCTCGTTGGCAGTGCCAGGTATCGTTGGCTCCAATAACAGCTGTAATTCATGTCACACAGATGGGCATAAAGACACAGCAAGACATGAGTGGCAGCACTTTCCATGCTGGCCCTGAACAGGGGGATAAAGCTGCTTGAACATGACTCACCGAGCCCATGCATGACTCTTTAACATCCACCCAAACTGAATCTGACACCACTTCATTATGGCTGGGATGGTAGAAAGCAACGATCCGGAAAGACGGCAGCATCTCTTTGGTAACGGGAACTATAAGGGAGATCAGCACTTGGCCTATTGTTTTGTAACGTCCAAACTTCACCAGCTGACCCCTGCTGGTGATCTGGGGGGAAAGAGTCACAAATCCAGCAATCAGTAAAAATTGAGTGAAGCATGTTTATGACCGAGAATCAAAAGCCAACAGGTCTCACCAGATAAGTGATGTCTTTGCTTCCACTTGGCTGCTTGTTCAGAATTAGGTTAATCTTCAGATTGTCACTTAATTTGACCTCAGGCGTGTCCACACCTGCAAGTGGGAAGAGTGCTCAAAGCCATGCACAAGTAGACTGTATGATGTTTTTTTTTATCATAACACTGGATCATTTGTTAATATTCTTTGATGTTCATTACTGATAAGGTTAAGAATCAATGTGATTCTGATTGAGATGTTAATAGTTAATTTATTATTTAGATGAAACACAATTCAACTTATTATACTTTTATTAATCCTTGTGCTCTCTTAGATGACCCCACCCTTACATTGACGTGTTTTCCCTACCATTACAAAGGTGGATAAAGGTGGAAAGATTTCATGTAATCCATGGACACCAGTGCAGATCACAAATCATTGAAGAAAAATGGTTCAGCGCACTGTCTAATGGGTAAAGATGACCCAACTCCCAACGTTAAAGTGCCTAGGATAACACAAGGGTTATACATATCTTAAACTCAGCCCTACTTACCAATATGGATGTAAGTCTTGCTGTTAGTAGAGTACTGGTTTGCCTGCATTTTGGCTTCTGCTTGTCCGTTAAGTAAAATGCCTGGATCATCAGTCTTTGCCTGTGAAGAGCATTTAGGGATTGAATTGATTTCACTTAAAGAAAACAGTGATTATTGAGCTAATTGTCAGCAATTGTCTTTTCAACTAAAGCTGAATGTGCTGTAATCTCCCAGTGGAAAAAACAAACGATGCTGACCATGTTTCAAAGGAAGCTAGTTGCTAAAATAGTTTAAAAAATAAAACATGTAGCCCCTAGCTATTCATGTGACACAAAGGCCGCATTACACTGCATGGTTCAAGTGACCCAATTTCGATTTTTTCCTCTCATGCGGCACAGATCGGATATGACCGGTGAACGTGTAAGCAGGAAAAAAGCGCATGGATTCCGATTTTCTCAGATCGGATACAGGCTTCACTCATATGTGGAAATAAATCAGATGTGAATCGTATACGTGCATTTGCGTGTGCCATGTAAGCAGACAAATCGGATATTCCCCAGTAAATGCGAGTCGTCCGTCAGTGACGTCAACTCAGGACACCACCAACTGAGATCACATGACTTATTAAGGTGCTTTTGTGTGCTGATTTTGCTGTCAGCGTGTTACCTTTCAGCCTCAGGCTTCAGACCATAGTCGGAAACCGCTGTTATTTCCGGTCCGGTCCCGGTCGGGACGCAAACGGTAACTAATCAAGCTGGAACTTGTTGCTATTGAACAGGCTAGAAGCCGTTTATTTCTTTGCTTGTGTTGCGGAGTGGGGGCGTGTATGATGGGGACCGCGCTTGCTGTGTGTGTGTGTGGGGGGGTGTGTGTGTGTGTGTGTGTGTGAGGAGAGGAGAGGGGGTGTGAGCGCGGAGCGGGGGAGTGTGGGAGAACCGTAAATTAAAAATAAGGTGTTGAGCGCAGCTCCGATCTTTCATCTGCGTGGTGGATAGATGAAGAAGACTCCGGGACAGGATCAACTTTAGCCTCCTCTAGGCATGTTTATTAACCATTGAGCACGGAACAAATTCGTCTCTCTCGTACATCAGGGCTCATTCATTCAGCGAGTGATGTCATCAACCCTCGACACAGAGATACCACAACAATGACTCATGGGAACAGAAGTGACTCATGGGAAATGGAGTAGAAAGAGTAAGAGTGAATTAGTATACATTCAGTACTTAACACCCCCACTCGCTCTTAACTCTTCATATTAATCACAAACATAAAACAGTTTCCTCTTTTCTTGGAAAACATCTTAAAGAACTTTTGCACCACTAGGTGCCAAACATGTCTTGCGCAAATCTCTTCAGTTTTGATTTGGTGGCTGGTTTTGTCATTACATCAGCTACCATTTGCTCTGTAGGGCAATATTGTAAAGTTATCTTGCCACTCTTTACAGTTTCCCTTATGAAATGATACTTTATGTCGATATGTTTACACCTCTGTCTGTTTACTGGGTTTTTTGCTAGGGCAATAGTACCAGTGTTATCCTCAAACACTTTTGTCTGATTGTACTGATATTTATCTATACCATTTAGCAAATGCTCCAGGTAAATGCATTCCTGTATGGCTGATGCTAAAGCCATATATTCAGCTTCACAGGTGGATAATGCCACTGTGGGTTGTTTTCTGGTCTTCCATGAGATGAAAGAGCTTCCATCGCCAAGGCTGATGCAGTATCCAGATGTGCTGCGTCTGTCTGCAGTATCTGATGCCCAATCTGCATCGCTGTATGCCCTCAATCCTAAATTTCCTGCATTTTGTTTGAAACACAATCCATGTTTTGCTGTACCTTTAAGGTATCTGAGTACGTGTTTCACTGTGTTCCAGTGTTGTTCTGTTGGCTCAGAAAAATGCTGGGATAGCTTACTGACCACAAAACTAAGATCAGGTCTAGTACAAGTGGATAAGTATATTAAGCTTCCCACTGCTTCTTTGTATTTTCTTGCATCTTTCATTTTTTCAGCATTTTCTGAAAACACAAGTTTTGACTCACATGGGGTTTCTCTTGGCTTACAATCTTTAATTTCAAACCTTTCCAGTAGTTTATTTACATACATTTCCTGTGACATTTTGACTTCACTGTCTGTCTGCTCAAAATCTATTCCTAGGAAATGTTTCAGCCTTCCCATGTCCTTCATCTTAAACCTTTCAGTTAGCATCTTTTTCACACTTTCCAGAACACTCTCTTCGTTTGCTGCCAAAATTAGATCATCAACCCATATTAGAAGAATGACCTTTTCATCCTTTTTCTGTTTTGAATACACACAGTTATCGGCTGAATTTTGTTCAAATCCATTCTCGGTTAAACATGCATGTAACATTGCATTCCAGTTTCTCCCTGATTGTTTTAAACCATAAAGAGATTTTTGCAACATACACACAAGTTTTTCACCAGTCTCCGACTTTTTCTTGTAACCCTCTGGCTGTTCCATATATATTTCACAGTCTATGGGTGCGTGTAAATAGGCTGTTTTGACGTCCATCTGATGAAGAATTAGTTTTTCCTGTGCCGCTTTCTGCATAAGTACTCTAACACACGTCATGTCTGCTGTTGGTGAGAATGTCTCTTCATAATCAATTTCTGGTCTCTGGCTGTAACCTTTTGCAACAAATCTTGCTTTGTATTTTTCTGATCCATCAATGTTTCTTTTACGCGCATATACCCATCTACCCCCCACTGTCTGTTTGCCTGTTGGTAAGTGAGTGAGTTTAAAAGTGTCGTTCTCAGTGAGTGATCGCATCTCTTCATCCATTGCGTTTTTCCACTGTTTTGAGTTTTTGGATGTCACTGCCTCTCTGAAGTTTTGAGGAATGTCACAAACTGCTCTATAACAGGAGTCTATGCATACCTGCATTTTGTCCACTGTCTTATCAGTCTCAAAATCCTGTAGATGAACCGGTTTCTTTCTGATTCTGGGTGGGTTCCTTCTGCCTACAGTCTCACTGATTTCACCTGGTTGTGCACGTTGACTCTGTTGAGGTAAAGTTTCAGAAACATCATCCCGACTTGGTTTGTTTTCTGTATCTCCATCGTTATCATTTTCAGGAACCTGAGGATGTATGTATCCAACATCATGTTCTGTGTACTTCTCTGGTGTCTGAGTTTCTTTTTCTCTGGTAGTTTTTGTAGTGAATTTCACTAACCTGTGCTTCTGAATCTTTTCTGTTTCCGGATAATACACAAGAAGAGCTGGACTGTTTTTGTCATATCCGACGAAAACGCCTGGTTCACATTTTGAATCGAGTTTTCTCTTTTCTTGTTTGTAAGCTAAACATTCAGATCCGAATTTTTGTAGTTTGGATACGTTTGGTTCCTTGCCTGTAAACAGTTCATATGCTGTTTTCTTTGTGCGTCTGTTGTAGCACCGGTTTCTTACATAAGCTGATGTCTGTATCGCATAGTTCCACAACTTATCCGGTAGCTTGTTCTCTATCAGTAAACATCTACTCATGTCAAATAGTGTTCTCCAACCTCTTTCTGCTGTTCCATTCTGGTGAGGTGAGTAGGGTGCAGATGTTTCATGTCTGATTCTGTTCTTGGTTAACAGAGTTTGGAAATCTCTGCTGGTAAATTCTGTGCCGTTATCTGAACGAATGCACTTAACTTCTCCGTAAGGTGCAACATCGGCTACAAATCTTTCAGTAGCTGTCACTGTGTCGCTCTTCGACTTGAGAAAATATACGAATATGGTGCCTGAATAGTCGTCAGTAAAAGATTGCGTATATTTGTGTCCTTCCATGCTTGGTGTGTGCATTGGACCAGTTAAATCAGTATAGACTAATTCTAAAGGTTGCTTGGCCTTTGCATCTGGCTCTCTGTTCCTGGTTTCTGTACATTTCCCTTGTGTACACACTTCACACAGCTGATCTGGTTTTCCTAAACTCCCTTTGATTTCCATACCTTTCACAACACCTTGTAACTTCCGTACATCATCATAGTTACAATGACCCAAGATCTCATGCCAGGTTTGAATGTCATGACACACTTTACACTGATCATCAGGACTTACTTCAACAGTCGGTAAGTAGTACAAGTTTCCATTTTCATGGATATCAAACCTGCTACCATCTTTGGTGACCATGGTGCTCTCCCCTCTTTTGAAGGTGATTGTTGCTCCTCCATTGGCTGCCCTTGCCACCGAAAAGATGTCATGTGGATATGATGGCATAAAGAGTGCATTTCGTAGTTGGGCTCTGTGTTGATTTCCAGCGTCGTCTAGTATGTAGATCATTGCTGTCCCTCTTCCTTCTGCCATTCCACTGCACTTGGTTCCATCTGCTAACTCCACTGAGTGAGTCTCAGCCTGAAACGAGACGTCGAAACTTTCAAATTTCTTGAAGTCGTTTACAATGTGGGATGTGGCTCCTGCGTCCACCATGATGCCTTTCATCTTCACGTTGTTCGGGATGCTTTCTTGCATGTTGTACTTTGCTTTGAAGAAGTGATCTTGATTGCTTTCTTGTTCAACAGCAACTTTTCTGGCTTCATCTCGTCTCCCCTTTTTCTTGCACATGGACTCTTGGTGTGTATTGCTTTTGCAAAAATTACACCAGACTTTTCTAAAGCAGTCTCTTGCCTTGTGCCCTTTAATTCCACACTTGTAGCATATCACAGTGGTACTTTCATCTTTCTTGTACGTGGCTTGAGTTTTGTGAGTGCTTTGTCTCTGTTTCACATGCATTTTCATCACGTTGTCAGCTTCTGTTCTGCTCATTTTCTCTGACTCCTCATAGACTCTCAGTCTTCTTTTAAAGTCTGTAAATGTGATTGAATCTTCATTTTGTGTCACATGAATGGCTAGGGGCTTGAATGAATCTGGCAGTCCTGCTAGTATCATGGCTATGATTAGTCCGTCGCTCATCGTTTCACCTGCATCTCTTAATGCTGCGATGATGTTCTCTGCTCTTATTATATAGTCTGTTACACTCTCTTTTTCCGTCATGCGTAGCTTGGTTAAAGATGTGTACATATTTATTATTCGTGGCTTGCTTTTTCCAGAATAATGTTCTTTTAAAATCCCAAGGGCTTTTCTGCCATCATCCGCTGCGTCATGTCGTATCAAAGACAGGCTTTTGTCATCTACTAGCCTTATAAGCTCCGCGTAGCAGTCAGCGTTCTTTCTGCCATCTGCCGCAAGTTGTTCCGCGTTGGCGCCAACAGGTGCTCGTAAAATAGTCTCTTTAAGCTTTAGGCTATGTAGGTGACCCAGAAATCTTGTTTCCCACAGATCATACTTGTCTTCGGATCCGTCGAAGAAAAGCTGCGGTGCCGCCATGATTCCCGTCATTGATCAGCCCGCCATAGTTCACGTCGCTCTTTCAATTGTTCTTTTTCTTTCTTTCAACTGTCAGCAACTTTATTCCGTGATGCGTAATACGTTGCATGTAGACTGTCCCGACAATAACTTCGTTTCGTCTCCGAGCTGGTTCACAAGTAGCAGAAGCTTCGCGTTATTCTCTTCGCGCCTTTTTCTTCTGTTCAAACTCACTTGCGTCCGTTGCTGTCTGGGCCCATAACCTGTTGAGCGCAGCTCCGATCTTTCATCTGCGTGGTGGATAGATGAAGAAGACTCCGGGACAGGATCAACTTTAGCCTCCTCTAGGCATGTTTATTAACCATTGAGCACGGAACAAATTCGTCTCTCTCGTACATCAGGGCTCATTCATTCAGCGAGTGATGTCATCAACCCTCGACACAGAGATACCACAACAATGACTCATGGGAACAGAAGTGACTCATGGGAAATGGAGTAGAAAGAGTAAGAGTGAATTAGTATACATTCAGTACTTAACATAAGGTGTCTCCCCCAAAAGTTTTGGAGTCTTTCTTAACCCACTCTGGAGGCTGAGGGGTTTCGAACGGGAAAGTTAACCCCGAAGAATCCGCTTTCGGCCCTGGAGATAATCTCCCATGCGTTTCTGACCACAGTCGGAAAAGAGAAGTCATCACGCAGGAAAGGTTCAACACTTGGCTCAAACTGTTAGTACAGCACAACGTCTGCAAACCCTTCCTCATTCAAAACTCAGAGAGAGCCGAGCAGCCCTCCTTTTTCCTCTCCCCTCTGGAGCGCCCATGGCAACGCCTCCTTCCGTCGCTGTGTTGCCTCCATGACAACCGCCATCACAAAAGTCCGAAAGAGGTCCGCGGATGGCGGAAATGCTGCTACGTAGTCCTCAGAACATCTAAGTTTGATAGTTTCAGCATTGTATAGTGTAAATGCAAAAATCGGAAACGGGTCACTTTTAAATGATGATGTAAGCGGGTCGTCCAAAAATTCGGATATAGTCGGAAAATCGGATATGGGCATCAAGACCTGCAGTGTAAATGCGGCCAAAATGAAGATACAGTCACATTTACGGTCTCTATAATACGACTGAGAGTCTATAAGGTGTCAGGGAAAATGAGCAGAGCAGAATCTGAGAACGTGATGAAAATGCTTGTGAAACAGAGAGAAAAAACTCCCAAAACGCAAGCCACAAACAAGAAATATGAAAGTACCACTGTAACATGTTACCAGTCTGGAATTAAAGGACACAAGGCAATACACACCAAGAGTCCATTCGCAACAAAAAGGGGAGACCTTATCTTTTTTTTTGTTTTTTTTTTTTAACTTGTCCTGTCCAACAGCTAGGCAAACAGATGAGAGCTGACAGCCTCTTGTGTTGGACATATTTTATTTTAACAAGAGGGGTTATTCATCTTCAGACAAACCAAAGGTATGTCTGAATAAACCCCTTTTGTAATTGAGGCCAAACTTTATTAATTTCAATCATGTTTGAAAATCTTTGGTGTTGGACCGGACGGAAAAGGAAAGAGGGGAAGAAGAGAGAGGGACGTTAGAGAGAGGGGGGGGTAGGAGGGTGATAATCGGAGGGGAAAGGGGGTAAGACCATGAAGCAGCATAGAGCAGAAAGGCTTACTGGTTGTTTATCGTTACGGTACGGTTCAAATGTAGTACAAAAAGGGCTGGGCCTGTTCACACACACTCAAATATTATCAACACACCTGCTAGCCGCAAAAATGTCCACATGTCAACATGCACACAAAACAGATAGTGTTCACGAACGCATACCTATGCCTTTAAACCAACTAGTGTGAAATCTTTCATTCATTCAATCATGCAAACTATTAGTGCAAAGGTGAGCTAACACCTGTGCTCAGGTGAGTGTTTATGTTCTTCTAAAATGGATGGTGGAATGTGAAAAGAAGGAGGAGGAGCGCCCAGCCACCCCCACACCCATACCCCCGCCGCAGCAGCAGCGGCAGCTGGAATTCCCCCAACGCCACACGGGAACAGGCAGGGAACAACCGCCCCCCGGGCGACCAAGACCGCCACCCAGGCCAGGGCCAGCAGGACCGCCGCGAGGCCCCCAGAGCCAGAGAGCAGGGAGGCGCAGAGGGAAAGAGAGTGCCGCCACAGCCCAGCCAGGAAAGCAGCCCCCCGCCGCCCTGGAAGAGCCCAACGCAGGGCCCCACCGGAGAGGGACGCCCACAGCCCCAGACGAGCACCCCACCACCACCCAGGAGTTCCGGGCATCCCCCCGCCCCGACCCCAGGTACGAGCCAGGACCCCCCAAGGGAGACCCGCTCCGCACTCCAGGCAGCCACCCACCCGGCCCACGGTTGGTCCAGGTAGGAGCAAGGCAGGGGCCCGCCGCCCCCGCCCAGGAGGGGGGAACCCCGGGGAAAAAAGGGCGGCCCACAAGGGGTGTTATAAATATGGCCCGACCAGGCTCGGCCATGTTGGAAGTTTGGCGGGGCCCAGCGCCCAGGGGCAAGGACCAGGACCCACCCCCCACGGACACGAACACCCCCGGCTCAGGTGTAATATGAACCCCCCCACCGCGCGGAGAGAGCACCGCCGGGCCCAGGGAGCCGGCACCCAAGGGACACGGCCGCCATCGCCAAGGGGCCCACACCCCCCACCAGGGAAGGGGTAGGGGACAGATGGACCCAGGTCCCACCTTCCTTGTAAAATGTGTGTGCGTGTATGGGTGCTTGAGAGGGTGTTTGTGTGCATGTGTGTGTGTTTATGTTTGAATGTATATATTGAAGGGGGAGGGGTGTGTGTACTAAGGGGGGTGCAGTTAAAATTGGCGAGTAGGGCACTAAGGGGACATCTCCTGATTACTCACAGTGATTTCCCCTCACCCTCCACACCAAGGGGCCCTAAATGTCTAAGGTGCGGGTAGGGTGCCAGGAGGACATCTGCTGCTTGCTTGCAGTGATGTCCAAGCACCCCCCCTACCAAGGACCCTACATGTCTAAGGTGCAAATAAAACCGAAAGAGGGGGGGCCCACTCCATACGGCAACCATAGGAGGGGGGCCACTCCCAAGTAGCCCCCCCCCCCAAGGCGCATCGCAGGCTAGACCCCCCACCCCCTCACCCTAATATGAGGTTATATAAGGAAGGGGGTAAGTTGGGGACAGCTGGTAGACTGTCCCCCGGTGGTCAAACAGCCGTCCCCCAGCCCACCCCCAGCAAAGGGGCCAGGGCCACCCAGCCCAGGGGCCCACCCCCGGAGGCGCCGACACCCTAGGCCCGGCACCACCCACCCCACACAGAGAGAGAGGAGCCAGAAAGCGTCGCCCCCCCCCGGAGCAAGCCCAGGCCCCCACCCCCAGACGCCGGCCCTAGAAGAGCTCTGGTCAGGCCTCGACGGGACCGAGGAGGCCAACCGGCCGAGGCAACCACTGATTGCCTCAGCGGAGACCCCGACCCGTTAGCCCCCCCGACCCGTACTAATAATGGGCCC
This sequence comes from Oryzias latipes, assembly GCF_053564925.1. NCBI lineage: Eukaryota > Metazoa > Chordata > Actinopteri > Beloniformes > Adrianichthyidae > Oryzias > Oryzias latipes. Next base: position 12,015,382 of record NC_136237.1, on the reverse strand, counting down.
CCCCTCCCCCCCAGAACGCCCCCCCACAGGACAGGGCCGACAAGCCCCCCACCCCACCCCACCCCAGACCCCGCAGCCGAAGCGGGTGACACCCAGAGCGACCGGGGGCCCCGAGAGGGTTGGGGAGACCTTATCTTATTGTGATCAGTAAACTATCCCAGCATTTTTCGGAGCCAACAGAACTGTCACGGTTTTAGTTTCTTTGCTTTTGTGTTCTGATTCTCTTTTGTTTCTGTCTTGTTTTGAGTTCAGCTTCGTGTTTTATTTTATTTTTAAAGGAGCTCTCACCGGGGTGACGCTTGAGGGCAGAGGCCTGGGCTTGCCACTGGGACAGGTTCTGTCTTGGCTTGTCTTTCTTTGAGTGGGTTAGGGTTGGGAGGGGGGACTTTTGTCATGATTTAAAAAGAGTGAACTGAAGTTTTTGACAATAAATGGCTTCAACCAATCACCCACTATGAGGGTAAAAAAGTTTTTGTGTTATAATTCCTTCTCTAAAAAAATGATCAAGAAATCACAATTTCTTCCAGGGTATGTAAACTTATGAGCACAATTGTATGTGTAGCACAATAACAAAAGTGTTGAACTGGTTCTACAGTACAGACCAAAAGTTTGGACACACCTTCTCATTCAAAGAGTTTTCTTTATTTTCATGACCATGAAAAGTGTGGATTCACACTGAAGACATTAAAAGTATGTTAAATTACATACATAACAAAAAGTGTGAAACAAATAAAAACATGTCAAATTGTATTTTCTTCAAAGTAGCTACCTTTTGTTTTGATTCCTGCTTTGAACACTATTGGCATTCTCTTGATGACCTAAAATGGTCTTCCAAACAGTCTTGAAGGAGTTCCCAGAGATGCTTAGCACTTGTTGGCCCTTTTGGCTTCACTCTGCAATCCAGCTCACCTCAAACCATCTCAAAAATAAATGATGGTCCAAAAATAATTGATAGTCCAACGAAACACAAACCGGATGGAACAGCATGCTGCTGCAAGATGCCGTGGTAGCCATGCTGGTTCAGTATGCCTTCAATTTTGAGTAAATCCCCTACAGTGTCACAAGCAAAGCACCCCCAAACCTTCACACCTCCTCCTCCATGCTTCACGGTGGGAATCAGGCATGTAGAGTCCATCCGTTTACCTTGTATGCATTGCACAAAGACACGGTGGTTGGAACCAAAAATCTCAAATTTGCACTCATCAGACCAAAGCACAGATTTTCACTGGTCTAATGTCCATTCCTTGTGTTCTTTAGCCCAAACAAGTCTCTTCTGCTTCTTTTCTTTCTTTAGCAGTGGTTTACTAGAAGATATTCTACCATGAAGGCCTGATTCTCACAGTCTCCTTTTAACAGTTGTTGTAGAGGTTCCAAGCCAGGTAACTGCTGACCCGCCAGTAGACTCAGAGCCTGTCCCGACTTTTCCCAACTGCTGGCCTGATCTGCCAGCCGACTGTTGGTCTGACCCGACTGTCCCAGACTGCTGGCCTAACCCGCCAGCAGATTGCTGGTCTGACCCGCCAGTTCCTGGCTTCGAGGCTGTCCCACCTGTTCCTGACTTTGACCCTGTCCCGCCTGTTCCTGACTTCGAGCCTGTCCCACCTGTTCCTGACTTCGAGCCTTTCCCGCCTGTTCCTGACTTCGAGCCTGTCCCGCCTGTTCCTGACTTTGAACCTGACCTGCCAGTTCCTGACTTCAGGCCTGACCCGCCTGTTGCGGACTTTGAGCCTGTCCCGCCAGCCGACTGCTGGTCAGCCTTGTCTCGAGCTCCTCTGCTCCCCCGGACTGCAAGACTACCCAGCCATCCTCTGGACCCGCCCCGCCAGACAGTACGGCCATCCGGCCGTCCTCCGGACCCCCCTTGTCTGCTCCGCTGGACTGCACGGCTTCCCGGCCGTCCACCAAACACGCATCGTGCTCACTTGCTTCACCAGACGGTGCGGCTTCCCGACCCTCCCCCGGACCCGCCTCAACAGCTTTGCCAGACTGTGCAGTCTCCCTGCAGTCCTCCGGACTCCCGTCTTTGCCTCGCTGGTGTGCCCGGTTATTGCCCGGCTTCCATGGACTCTAGTTAACCATTAAGTTTGGGTTCCGGGTTCCCCCCTCTTTAATTGGTTGACTTTTTTTTGTTGTGAACCTCGGAGCGGTTCCTTGAGGTGGGGGGTTATGTCACAGTTTTAGTTTCTTTGCTTTTGTGTTCTGGTTCTCTATAGTTTCTGTTTTGTTTTGAGTTCAGTTTCCTGTTTTATTTTGAAAGGTTTCCTGTTATGTTGTTGTTTTTATGAGTTTTGCCTCTGTTCCCCATGTGTCCTGAGTGTTTCCACCTGTCTCGTTTGTCTGTATGTATTTAAGTCCTGTCTTTCCCTCCCCTGTTTAGAGTGTTATGAGTGTCACGAGTTTTGGTTTGCCTGCTAAAGCAGTGGTTTTTGGTTTGTAGTTTTGTTTACTTTATTAAAGTTCGCGTTCACCTGGAACTCCTGCCTCCTCCTTTCTCCCTCTGGGTACTCTCTCAACCCCCCGTCGTAACAAGAACAACACTGGAACACAGTGAAACACGTGTTCAGATACCTTAAAGGTACAGCAAAACAAGGATCAAGTTTCAAGCAAAATGCAGAAGGTTTGCTGACTGGGCATCAGATGCTGCAGACAGACGTAGCACATCTGGATACTGCATCAACCTTGGTGATGGAAGCTCTTTCATTTCATGGAAGACGAGAAAACAACCCACAGTAGCATTATCCACCTGTGAAGTGGAATATATGGGTTCAGCATCAGCCATAAAGGAATGCATTTACTTGGAGAATTTGCTCAATGGTATAGACACATTCCAGTACATTCAGACAAATGTATTTGAGGATAACACTGGTACTATTGCTCTTGCAAGAAACCCAGTAAACCAACAAAGATGTAAGCATATTGATATTAAGTACCATTTCATAAGGGAAACAGTAAAGAGTGGAATGATAACCTTGCCCTACTGATCAAATGCTAGGTGATGTAATGACAGGAGAAAACTGTTTTATGTTATGGGCTGCACAGTGGCGCAGTGGTTAGCGCTCTTGCCTCACAGCAAGAAGGCCCCTGGTTCAAGTCCTGGCTGGGGGACTTGAAACAGAACACCAATAGGGGACCTTTCGGTGTGGAGTTTGCATGTTCTACCTGTGCATGCGTGGGTTCTCTCCGGGGTCTCCGGCTTCCTCCATCCTTCATTGGTCAATTGGCAACTCTAAATTGTTCCTAGGTGTGACTGTGAGAGTGAATGGGTGTGTGATATGTGGCCTTGCGACAGACTGGCAAACTGTCCAGGGTGTCCCCTGCCTTTGCCTACAAGTGTCCGGGATAGGATCCGGCAGCCCCGTGACCCCGAAAGGGATAAAACAGTAGAAGATTAATGAATGTTTTATGTTAAGAGCGAGTGGGGGTAAGTGTTGAATGTTTTGTGTACAATTTCACTCTTACTCGTTTACTCTATTTCCCATTAGTCATTTCTGTTCCCATGAGTCATTTCTGTATTTGTGTTTGTCCACTGTTGATGACATCATCATTGAATGAATGAGCTCTGATGTATGAGGGAGACATACAATCAGGACCTTAAAAAAATCTTGGCCAGAGACACATTCTTTCTAATTTTGTTTCTGTACATTACCACAGTGAATTTTAAAATAAGACAACTCAGATGCCACTCATAATGACATGACAAGGGAATTGCCCACACCTGCCCATGCAATAGCATGGAAGTCAATTGTCCAATTACTTACAAGCCCATGAAATGAAGGGATTGTGTCTAAATAAATGCTTTAGTTTTTCACATTTCTATACAATCTTTTTGTTCAACCCATGGAATAAAAGCTGAAAGTCTGCACTTCATTGGCATCTGAGTTGTTTTATTTAAAATCAACTGTGGTAATGTACAGAAACTGAAATTCAAAAAAATGTGTGTCTGTCCAAATATTTATGACCCTGACTGTACCTGTTCCATGTGCAATAGTTTATAAATATGCCTAGAGGAGGCTAAAGTTGATCCTGTTCTGATGTCTTCTTCATCTATTCACCACGCGTGAGAAAGACCATAGCTGCGCCACGGATACTTACCTTAACCCTTGTGCTATCTTAGATGACCCCACCCTTACATTGACGTGTTCTCCCTACCGCGATAAAGGTGGAAAGATTTCATGTAATCCCTGGACACCAGTGAGGATCTCAAATCATTGAAGAAAAATTGGGTCTAGTGGGTCTAGATGACCCAACTCCCAATGTTAAAGTGGGTAGGATAGCACAAGGGTTACAAACAATATTGATAAACATGGTGCAGCATAGTGAAATGGGGACATTTTTTACTATGAAATGTAGTGCTGTAAGAAATCATCTGAACATGTAAAAACTACTGAGATTAACCCTTGTGCTATCCTAGGCACTTTAACATTGGGAGTTGGGTCATCTAGACCCACAAGACAGTGCGCTGAACCTTTTCTCTTCAATGATTTGTGATCCTCACTGGTGTCCATGGATTACATGAAATCTTTTCACCTTTATCCACCTTTGTCATGGTAGGGAGAACACATCAAAGTAAGGGTGAGGTCATCTAAGATAGCACAAGGGTTAATTAAGTGCTGAATACTGATATCTGTTTCCCGCCTTGTTGTCAGTGTAACTAAAGGCAAACTGAGCACAATTGTTATTTCAGGAGAGCCTATCAAACTGGTAGCCCTTCATATGACTTAATACCCATGAAGTAGCTTTTAGTTTCAAAAAAGTTGATGACCCCTGTTCTATATATATACAAACTGAATTGAATTGAATGAAACTGAATTGAATTAACTTGGTTTTTAATTAAAGTACTTCAAACCCAACTTTACTGATGTTAGTTGAGTTGGTTTAGAGTGAACAATGCTCCACTGAAATGAATTTGACAGGGTTGTATTTATTCTTAAAAAAAGTAAATGACACTAAATTGAATTTTTGAACTTTTAAATTGTAATAAATGTATAACAAATTTACAGAGCCCAGGAGCTGAAATGGGTAAAATAAATAAAAAATTTGTTCCCACAAAATTATTTTTAAATCCCATGAAATAATTCAGTTGATCCGACGAAATAATATTCCAATATAAATTTGTCCTGTTGTATGTCAATGCACCACAGTTAAAGGGACACTTTGCCTGGTCGAAATGCATTATGGTATATGTGTGATGTATGATGGGATAGGTAGCGTGTAGCCTTCGGATGTAAAGCGACTGCTAACATGCATGTTTATAAAAGACAAGTTACCTCAACACGTCCTGATATTATTACACCTGTTCAATCCCATCCCGCAGCGGCTGTCTGCCAGCCAGCCAGCTGCTCGGATGCCGGCATGACAAGCAAAAGAGATCCGCGGCTGCCCGCAGCTCGTCGTAGCCGGGCATAGTTCGCTCCCCACGTGAAAAAATTTTGTTCCTACGAATTTCTTAATAGGTGGAACCGAAATAATTAATTAGTTCCCACGAATTAATTATTTTGTAGGAACCTTATGTTATTTCATTGGAACAAATTATATATGCATTTTACCCATGTCAGGTCCCGGGCTCCATAAAAATTGTATTGAACTGAACTGATTTAAATAAAAGAAATTAAACAGATCAGTGGCTGAACTGAATTGAGCTGCATTGAGCTGATTTTTATTGAATAAACTGGATTGAAGAAAAATTCTTGCTGATCAGCAGTTATATTTCAGTTAATTACACTAAACTGACCTAAACGGAAATTAGCTAAACATAAATTACATTGAACTATAACAAAATAAACTGAAAAGTTGTGTGATATTTGCAGCAGCTTTTCCATTGTATTGTTGTGGTTTGGTCTTACAGAGATTGACAGCCTTTCATCCTGTGTTGCTGTATTGATGGTCAGCCGCGCCATGCCGTTGGCTGCAGTAAAGCCCCTTACAGGACCAGGAGTTACAACCACTGGGATGTTCCCTGCTGGACTTTCATCAGGATTTAAAACTTCAATCTGTCATCCAATAAAAGAAAGGTTAAACCATCAATTTAAGGTTCAACTTTTCTCTTTTGACATTTTTCAAAGATTCAGAGCAACAAATGTTAAAGTCAAAAGTCACAAATGTAGGTGAATGATTTACCGCCACATCAAAGGACATTCCAGGTTTAAAATATTTTGGAGTTTTTTTAAAGGTGATGGTGTAAGGAGATGTGACGATTTGGATGCCTCTTAGCTCTGCCTCCACCATCTCACTCCCTGTCAAACATTTCAACGAATTAAACAATGAAGTCCTTTCAGCCACGTTTTGAAGCAACATGATTGACATGAGGATGGATTGTCTTCATCTTACCGCTTTCTGTCAGCACGCTAACAGAAACAAAGATGGAGGTGCCCACAAGCTGATTGATATCCTGAAAGGTTTTTGTGATCTGTTCCCTCTTCAACACTGCTCTTCCTTCTCCGTTTTCAATCTAAGGACCCAAAGACACATGCAGTTCTGACTTTCTGAAACATTGCAAAAAGATCACCATGACGGAATTGGAAAAATGTACAATCTGTTCTCACCGGCACTCGAGATAGAGAGTCAGGGAGGCTCTTCTTCTGGCCTTGGTCCATGACCCCAAACACAACATAGGCATTTCCATTTACTTCTTGTCCAAAAAGATACCTGCACACCAAACAAAAGTTACCATGGAAACAGGATTCAATGCCACAAGTTGTTTCACACAAGATTCACCCACCTGGCTTTAATGTCAATCTCCAAAGTTTCACTGTCGATATAGAAGAAAGATCTCAGGGAGAAGAGCTTGACCTCAAAGCTGGGGAGCACTGTGAAAAATGTATTTAGGTTTGTTTTGGTCCTTCAAGAGAAATATGTAAGCAAGAAGGTTTATAAGAAACACTTTACCATATTCTTTGACCTCAAAATTGGCAGAGAAGCTCTCCTGTGGGTTGCTCTGGAACTTTGCCACAATTTCCCAAAGTCCAGGACTACACAGACACACATTATAATAAATATGGAAATGGAAATATGTCTTGAAGCACACATGCTAAAACAGAGCTCTGCAGAAGGCAGCAGTGAGAATCATCTGCTTCCATTTATTCCTTTCCTCTGCACTCATACCAATCACCCTCATGTCTTCCTTCTTTACGTCCATTAATGTCTTCTTTGTACATCCTCTTTCTTTGTATCTCCAACCTCAGCATCATCATTGTCCTTCCTTCGAATTTCTCCAGACCATCTCAATCTGGTTTCCAGCATTAATCTCTTAAACATTTTAAATGAGCCATCCCTCTTAATTTCTTATTCTTGATTCTGTCCTTGTCACTCCAAAAGAGAACCTCAACATCTGCAGGTCTGCCTTTTTCTTATAAGTGCCTCCTTGGGGAGGTGTTCCGGGCAGAGACCCCAGGAAAGACCCAGGACAGGTTGGGTAGACTATGTCTCCCGACCTTTGAATGCCTTCAACTTGCTCTGGGCATATTTTAGACTTTTCCTTTAGACTGTCCCTGCAACCCAGACATAAGTAAGTGGAAGAAAATGGAGGGATGGATAAATGGATGACTGCACTTACCATTGTCTTGTACAACTTTCCTTTCATTCTGGCTGACACCATTTCCTTACATGTTGTTCATCTTTCAGCTTTTACTGAATCGCATTGGTGGTTGACCACAATCTTTGGCAGAGTTTTTGATCCCCATTTTTGTGCCCTTCCTGACACAACACAACAGGGAGACCCAGATAGGCAGCAGCGTGAAGGGTCTTGCCGTAGGATTCAAATGTTTTAAGCTCATTGCAGCCCTGGGAAGCAAATCCAGGTTTCTTACAACCAGCCAACTGAGCTGCACCCTTTCCTTACATAACACACCTTGCTCCACCTGTTCAAACCTACTTGCACACACTTCACTTTCACTTCTGTTCCACATTGCACTAAAACCTCTCCATGTTCTTCATCTCTGTTACTGTCCCTCTCATTTACATACATATGTTCTGTCTTGTTCTGGCACCTTTGTCACACCTACAGAAAAACTCACTATCTTCCAGCTCACATAGATGTCCTGCACAACTCAAACATTCTTTTCTGTCACTCCAGACATTCTAATGCAAAACTACGGCTTTATCTGTGTGAAAGACTTCCTCTGGATATAAAAAGAAATTATTAAGCACTTTGTGACTTTCTTTGTTCTTCAAATGCATTCTTAAATAAAGTATTTCATCTGTTGTGCTTTTCCTTCACATAAATCCATATTGTTGCAAACAAATGCTCTCTTTGACATTATCCTTACTTCCTCCACTCGTTCCCATAACATCATTATGTGACTCATTAGCTTTATTCCTCTGTAGTTTCCACCACTGTGAACATCTGTCTTCTTTTAAAACCAAGCAGTTATCTCTTCTGCTATTCCTCATGCATCATGTTTCTTGCAATGATCTTGTTAAACAGTCATAAATTCTACTGCCACCACTTTGAAACATTGCCATAGTTCCACAGATATATTGTTAGAACCTTCCCACTCATCACCCCCTTATTGCATTCCTCATTTCAGACTTTTATGCAATTCCTTCTCCTCAACATCCATATTTTCCATCTTGTACTTTCTAACATTTTTTTTCTCATTCATCAGTTTGTCAAAGTTTTCCTTCCATCTTTACATCACAGTTTTGAAACCTGTCAACACATTTCCATCCCAGTCCTTGATCATCTTTACCAGATGCACATCCTTCCATTTCTATCTCTATAGCTCACCTGTACAGGTTTATTAACCTTTCATTAACCAGGAAAAATTCAATTGAGATTATCAACCTCCCTGTGTCCAACTTGTCATACAAGTCCTTACCAACTTTAGAGCTATATGTATTGTTTTTTTTTTTAGTTTGTCTTAGTATCTACATAACAGTATTCATTTGCCATCACTCTGTATCCACCAGTTCTGCTGAAGTTTTCATTTGAGCACATTGAAGAAGATCTCACCTGACAATCTCATTCAGCTGGTAGTCTCCAGAGTGCAGTCCTGACTTCAGAGAGACAGGGTCCAATGGTAGGATGATGCCTTCAGGGGTCTGTGGTCAGACAACATTTGGTGTTTCTGATGGTCTATTTAATGATCAAAGTCCAATTAAAAAATATGAAAGAATTAAGTAGAATACCACAATCTCGATGGAAATAGAGGTGTCAGTCTGGGCATCATTAAGTCTCTCTACTGGCTCCATGCGAGGGGTCACTCCAAACATTCTGTAATACACTAAAAAACACACACACTTTGTTCATCTGCTGTCTGTCTCATGTTTCTACATATGCTTTTGCATCCGTGAGTGAATGTTTATGCAAACGTGGCTGAATGTAGATGTGATGCACATCTGTCTAAAAGTTTGTACACATCTGTAAATGTTTGTGTTTGTGAATGTTTCTGAAGCTATAGGTTTATTGGTTTATTTCAAGCATCATTGCTTGCTACTTTGTTTTCATAAACAAAGAAAAAGACCATTAAAGCAAAAATACATAGATATGTTAAATCTCCATAAGATATAAATTCATAAGCTGATTGGAAAAAAATAATATTGTGAATGTCTTTAATCTCAAAGAAACATATAACACATACAGAACACATACACATTACACATTGTATCCATTAAATATGATTTTCATTAGAGTTTGAGTTATTGCTTGACAGGAGTGTTTTACATTATTTTTTACATATTTGCCACGATCCAATCCATGATCGAATATTCATGCAAATAAAAGGACATTCCTATGCATCTGTTTGAAAATATTTATTAAAATGAGTGTCTGTGAATGTTTATACATGTTTATGCATGTTCATCAATATTTGTGCAAGTTTTTGTGGATGTTTATGCAGATGTGTAAAAGTTTGTGCACATGTAAATGAGTGTTAGTGTACATGCTTGTTTTCAGTGTTGGGTAAATAACTTATAAAAAGTAATTAATTACTTTACTTAGTTTCTTGATCAAATTTGTAATTAAATTACTTTACTAATTAACTATTTGAAAAAGTCATTCACTACTTGTTAATTTAGTTAACTATTTTCCTCTTATATACAAATTCTTAAGGGGAAAACAGCATGAGCCTCTTGTCTTTCATTTAACTTTATTTTGAAAGCAATGACTTAATGCAAAGTATGAACCTGGTTGAAGACATAACTTGGTTTTATTTAAATTCAGACAACAGTATGAAAAATGACACAAAATTAAGTTACAAGTGGTCTATGCCAAAGTGAGATGAGGAAAAAATCTGGTATGCCTTTTAGTCAGATATATCAAATCTGAAAGTAAGCCACACTGTCATGGTGCCTGTCAGACTCCTCCCCCTCCAGCTCTGCCTGCTCTGCTCCCTGATTGCCACCAGCTGACGCCACTCAGCTCATCTGCCATGCTGCTTAAAAGGAGACCTCACTCATCAGTTCAACGACCGGTTTGTTACCCCTTATGGATTTAATCATCTCATGAGTGACGGCAGCGCGCCCTGCCATTCTGCTGCTCAGAAGAAGCCAGAAGACTCCACGGTTCACAAACCGCACTAAGCCCTCCAGCCACGCCACCAGCTGTCCTCAAGTCTGGAACTCCTCCAACAATACCACTACCATCCCTGGAGAAACAATATATCCTTTTCTCATCAAAAACACTAACCTGTCATCCTCCTGGGTTCCAGCATCTGGGTCCTCACGCTAAGAGCGTCATGACACACTCTTTTCAAAACACAAAGAACTGTTCAATACCTCCACATTAATTCTCTTTTCTGTTGTTTTTTTTTTTTTTTTTGACCTACTTTACCTGTCCAACAGCTGAGCATTTAGAGAAGAAGGCTTGTGTTTGGACATATTTTAAAACAGGGGTTTATTTATCTTCGGATTCACAAGGTGTATATTTGTATAAACCACTTTTGTAATTTTGGTAACATTTTATTGACCTTTGTATTGATATATTTGTAATCATTTTTTGTTAAACCGGACGGAAAAGAAAAAGGGGGAAGAAAAGAGCGGGATATTGAAGGGGGCTGGGGGCCCAACATACATGTTGGCTCCAAAAATCTTCATACACAAACATATCAACATGTACAGAGTACTGTTACAGTTTGAGTTCTTTGGTTTTTTTTTTTTTAAAGTTCTATTTTAGTTCTGTTTCATGTTTCATTTTGAAAGGTTTCCTGTTGTGTGTGGAGGTTTCGAGCTTTACTTTTGGTCCCCATCTGACCTGATAGTTTCCACCTGTGTCTCGTCTGTTCTGTGTCTATTTAAGTCCTGTCTTTCTCTTCATCCTGTGCTGGTCCATAGTTTTGATGAGTGTTTCGAGTTGTTCGAGTTTCGTTTGCCTGCATAGCAGTTTTTTTTTATTATTATTTTTTTTAGATTTGAATTAAAGACCTTGTTCAATTGGAACTCCTGCCTCCTCCTCTCTGCATCTGGGTACTCCCTCAAACCCCCGCCCGTCATGGCATTATGGATCAGCCTAACTGGTACCCAGCAGAGAGGAATATGTGGCCAATGGGAGTATTCTGCTGGGAGGCAGGGAGGACCAGGTTTTGGTGGACCCCTGGTCCCCCAGTCCTGTGATGAAGCCGGATGTCCACCAGCCGGATGATTTCCTGTACCCAGCAGAGCGTGACATGCGGCTCTTGGAGGCATATTGCCAGGAGGCAGAGAGGACTAGGAACCATTGGACTGCTGACTGGGCCCAGTTCCCTGACTCTATTTCCGACGGGAGATGTCTGGCTGTGGGAGGGGTAGTCGTCGATGCCTTTCTCGGCGTCTTGGCTTAGTTCCGGTGGGGCACCCCGACGCACCCCATCTCGTCTCAGTTCCTCTGATGGTTTCCGACACACCTTATGTGGTCTCAGTTTCGGAGGCGGTCTCTGATGCACCCCATCTCTTCTCAGTTCCGGATGTGGTCCCAGACGCACCCCATCTTGTCTCAATTCTGAAGGTGGTCCCTAACGCATCCCATCTCGACTTTACTCCTTTGGGGGTGCTGAACGCACCTTGGCTCGACCCGCCAGGTGATGTCTGGCCTGCCCCGCCAGCTGACGGCTGGCCTGACCCGACTATCCAGCACTGCTGGCCTGACCCGCAAGTTCCTGAATCCTGGACTGACTCGCCAGTTCCTTACTCCCGGCCCGACCCGCCAGCCAACTGCTGGCCTGACCCGCACGTTCCAGACCATGGACACGCCTGTTGCAGAGTCTGAACCTGACCCGCCTGATTCAGAAAGCCAGGAAGCCAGCACCCAAGGAACATGGCCAATGTTGCGGAGAGCTCGGTTCTCCCTGCCAGGTATGGGGTAGGGGAAAGAATATCAGATGTTCACCTTACTTGTGTAATGTATATATGTGTGTTTTTGGGGGTTGGAGAGCATATTGTTGTGGGGTAAAGGGCGTGTGTACTAAAGGGTGCAGTTAAAATCGGTGGGTAGGGCACTGAGAGGACATCTCAGTCCAAGCACCCCTCTTTCCAAGGATCCTTAGTGTCTAAGGTCCAATTAAATTCGAGACGGGACAGCCCAAATCCATTCGGCAACCATGAGAGGGGGACCACTGCCAAGTAGCTCCTCCCCCAAAGATCCATTATCCCTTGCTGACTCCCCATCAACCTAATGAGTGGTCGTATCCTGCAACGGGGGCTCTGTCCCTTGGGTGCTGGCTTTCAGTGCCGGGCAGGCCTTTCTACATGCAGGGAAAGCAATCCCTGAGTTCTCTGACAAAACTATTAGCCTGGGATCACATCCCATCTAAGCCTGGGGGGTGTCCATTTTACTATGGTGCGGGTTCTGGTCCTTGCCCTCGAGCATTCACCCCCCCCTCCAAGATTCCGACAGTGGGTGAGCCTTGTCGGCCAATATTAACTATGCTCCTCAGGGACCCCCACTTCCTCCGCGGGGTGGGAGGGTGGTGGCCTGCAGCATGGGCCGAATATCTCTTGGGGGGGCCCTGGCTCGTGCCTGGGGTTGGGCAGCGGGGATACCTGGAACCCCTAGGTCATGGTAGGTGGCTCGTCTGGGACTGGGTGGCTGTCTTGAGGTGGGGTCCCGTACTGGGCCCCTGGCAGGGGCAGTGTCAGTCCAAGTCAAGATTTTCGAGCCTCATTCAAGTTCGGACCTGCCTCTCACCATCACCCCCACGACTAACCGGAAAATAAATCCTTTACTTGCCACTTCACTTACCTGTGTTTTCCTTCCGGGTTCCAGCATCTGGGTCTGTCTCGTATCCGTATCATGACAGATTCCCTCTATCTGCTATAATATGCCAGTATCAGGGGGCCCTGGCAACCGCTTTCGCTTCGGCTGGGTCTTGGTGTTTGGACGGCCGGGCACTCTCCCTCTTTTTGCATTCGATCATCTACCTCAGTAGAACACAAACATCCACCTGAGCACAGGTGTCAGCTCACTTTGCACAAATAGTATGTGTGACAGAATAAAATGCCTTACATGTCTTGGTCTGTACGCATATGTAAGTGTCAACTGTAGTTTCGTTGAGTACATGTTGACATGATTGTATGTGAAGATTTTTGGGGCCAACAGGTATGTTTGTAACACTTAAGTATGTGTGTGGACAGACCCCCACCTTTTGACTAACATTCACACCAAACAGTAATGAATCCTCCAGCATCATGCTGCTTAATGATTGTAACCCCCACCCCCCCCCCCCCCCACACACACACACACACACCTCTGTAATCACTTTCCAGGATCCCTTAACTCCCCTTTTCCCCTTTTTTCTGTGCTCTTACCCCCTGTCTCCAACATCCCTCCCATCATTCCTCTCATGCTTTTTATTCTGGTCCAACAACAAAGGAGACAAATGTAATCTATATAAATAAAGTTTAGCCTATATTCTAGAAGGGGTTTATACAAATGCACACCTAGTGTGTTAGAACATCCAGAAACCTCTGTTGTAACAGAAAAAATATGTCCACCAAAAGGGGCCTTCAGCTCAGCTGTTGGACAGGACAAGTTAAAAAAAAATGAGGAAGGAGGGTAGGTCAGGGACAGTTGCTAGACTGACCTCCGGTTGGTGAAACAACTGTCCCCCAATATGAGCCAACTTATATTGACCAGAGACACAGTCACGTGCATCTTAGAAAAAAAAAAAAGTAATGCAACTTGAATTAATACAGAAAAAAAACAGCTCACAGGGAGGAGTCTGCTCTTGTCTTTCACACCAAAGAGCCCCTCTAGAGTTGTTTCATTCACAACCGACGCATCAGTACTCAGGGAGAGGTTTTGCTCTGTTCCTCACCTGCTGCTCCGCCAGATGAAAAGACTCCTTACAGCAGGGGTCACCAATCTTTTGGAAACTGAGAGCTACTTCATGGGTACTGAGTCATACGAACGGCTACCAATTTGATAGGCTCTCCTGAAATAACAAATTTGCTCAGTTTGACTTTAGTTATATATTAATAATGATTAATAATATTCATAAATGTGAAAAGATTCATCACTAATGAGTTCTCCCAAAAATCATTAATAATGACAACAAGGCGGGAAAAAAATATAAATATTCAGCACTTTATTAATCTCAGTAATTGTTACATTTTCAGATGATCCCTAACATCACTACTTTTCATAGGAAAAATGTCCCGTTTTCCCTATGTTGCACCATGTTTATCAATAATGTAATGTTAATGTAATGCAAGAAAAATCAACTTAAATATTTTTAAATCTTGCCACATTTTGAACTAAGGACCAAATCTACAGCGTTTTTAACAAAATGATAACTGCTACATGTCATGAACGCACTTTTGTATTGAGCACATTTCTTCAATATTTTAATATTCAACTTTGCTATGGCACTGCCATGTTTCCACTGACAATGTCTGGGATTATTTTTTTTGTTTGTTTTAGCCCAAGTCTGTTTACTTTTTTCACTTTTTTCTCTGTAAATCCACAGAGAAAATGTTGTTTATGATTTTCAGAATGGGATTGCCCATCACATGCCCGAAGCCGATCACTTTTGCACATGATGCCTGCTGATGAATTATTTGATTTTGAATTGTTTGAGTTGAAATGGTTTATTTCAAGCAATCAAATAAGAATAACACACAAAAATAATACAATCATCAGTTTTACATTCATACACGTACATATCAAACTTAGGACAATTAGACATAGTAATAAATATTGCTTGAAAGGGAGTGGAAGGAAGCGAATATATATACCATTTTATTACATGATTTTATCATTACCCGCTTCCTAGCTTTAACCAGACAAAATTAATAATTCTGAAGTATCAATAAAGCACATGCCAAAGATGAATAACTTAAATTATTATGTAAAAAAAAACTATTTCAGAAATCAACATGGCAAATGCAGATCAGTTGATTAAAAAAATAATGATTAAAAAATAATATTATATCAGTGAAATAGACATTACACTGTTTCAAAAATCTTCATAGCAATACGATCAAGTGTCAAAAGTTAAAATATGTGCAACATTTTGTTACATTAGGATCAACCATGAGCAAGTGAAAGAATATCATTTGAAATCTATCAATGTAACCATTTTCAATAATTGATTAAGCATTTTTTTTTATAATGTTATGCTGTGAAACGAAATAAAAAAGGGTCCATAATCTATCGAATGACCAAGGTTGATATTCCTTCTTCTGTTGATTGACAGCCGTCATTCTGGTTTTAACAGAGTTTTTAAGTTCTTTTCAATGTTATGTCTGCAGACATTTGATTAAGGTCCGTGTCCTTCTTCAGCTGAAAGTTAAGGTCAAGTTGTCTGCAGATCAGTACTTTGCTGAAAATCAGGGTCACTTCAGATTTAGAGAAGGCGATAAATCGAAAGCGATGAATCCAGGCGTCACATTTCTTGAAATTATATTTGGCTCTTTCATTTATTACTGCAAGTTGGTGCAGACGATCGTGATCAAACACTTCCCAAAGTCCTTCATGGTGTTCACAACCAGAACCTTGGACCGATCCGGTGGACCGAGTGGTTTGACGTAAATCCTGCAGCCTTTAACCCAAGTGTTCTCAATCTGCTTATGCTTCCTGAGAAGCCGTGCATGTTTGGAGATTTCAGCATTCCTTCTGGTCAGATGGTCGTTCAGATAAGCAGCAGATCCCTTCTGATTCTTCCTTTGATTTATCAGAGCTAGCTTTCTGCGTTGCTGTATAGCAGATTAAACAGAGAGACAATCTTGGGTGGTGCTCCAAGGGTCTTTAGGATATTCCACAGTGAGGTATGGCAGACGGTGTCAAATGCAGCCTTTAAATCTATGAACACAATGTAGAGATGGCGATCTTTCATTCATAGGTCTTCTTTATGAGGAGACGGATGGCAGAGATGCTATATGTTGTGGAGCGGTTGGGCATAAAGCCAGCCTGTTTGGGACGTCGGCTGTTTCAAATGGCGGGGAGAACACGGTTGAGCAAGGTCCTGGTGAAGAGCTTGCCAGGAATGGAAAGAAGTGTTATGCCTCTGTGGTTGTTGCAGGTCAGCTTATCACCCTTGCCTTTTCAGAGGGACAGGATAACCCCTCTAGTCCAGTCCATTGGAAGCCTCTCTGACTCCCACACCTCATTAAAGATGTTGGTTAGCCACTCGATCATGACGTCTCCACCTGATTTTAGCATCTCGGCAGTTATGGCACAAATACCAGGAGCTTTCCCGTTCTCAAGATATTTTAGAGCGGTTCTGACTTCTTGAGATGTAATAAGATCTGTTCTACAAACAGCACTGAGGGCAGCACTGTTTGCAGCCTCCGGGCTGATGGAGTTGATTGAGACATTGCTGTGTTGCAGGATGCGGCTGAAGTGGTCTTTCTAGCGCTTAAGGCAGTTGTCTTCATTTGTAATAAGTTTACCATCGGCATCTTTCACCAGGGCTGTCTTTATGCGTGGGCTTGACGCAACAGATTGAAGATGCTGCTTTTGTTGTTATTTTGAGATGCAGATTCGAGGCACTGGGCTTCAGCTTGCCAGAACTTCTCTCTGTCCTCAGCTATGGCCGCGTTTCGCTGATGGTTCAGTCGGCGGTCGTGCTAATCAACGATCTTAAAAGTCCTCTCTGATATCCAAGACTTGAAAATCTATTTAAATGCAAGTGTGTCTTACAAAGAATAGCAACACAATACTGTAAAAGTAAACTGTAGGTGCAGCCCACTGGTGAGTTGTACTATTTTTAGAACAGGCCTGCGGGCGCCTTATGTGGCCACTAGGGGGGACCTGGTGTTGGTGACCTGTGTTGGTGACCACTGCCTCACAGCATCTCTTTCGACTCACCTTTGAGCCAGTTTGGAAAGCAATGTGATTGCAGCAATGAGAGCATGTCTGTTCCTTAACCCATCCAATTCTCCGTGTGCACAAGTTACTTTGTTTATTAGGGCCCGAGCACGGAGTGCAAGGACCCTATTGTAATTCGAATGTTTATTATTATTATTATTAGGGCCCGAGCACGGAGTGCAAGGACCCTATTGTATCTGTTAGGTTTATTAGGGCCCGAGCACGGAGTGCAAGGACCCTATTGTATCTGTTAGGTTTATTAGGGCCCGAGCACGGAGTGCAAGGACCCTATTGTATCTGTTAGGTTTATTATTAGGGCCCGAGCACGGAGTGCAAGGACCCTATTGTATCTGTTAGGTTTATTAGGGCCCGAGCACGGAGTGCAAGGACCCTATTGTATCTGTTAGGTTTATTAGGGCCCGAGCACGTAGTGCAAGGACCCTATTGTATTTACTCGGATTATTAGGGCCCGAGCACGGAGTGCAAGGACCCTATTGTATCTGTTAGAGTTATTATTATTATTATTATTATTCTTTTTCTTCCGACGGAAGAGTCGCCTTTTTGAGGCCTTTAACATACCCCAAAACTCACCAAATTTTGTATACACATCAGGAGTCGCGAAAAATTTCATATTTTATAGGAGAACGGCATAGGTAAACAAAAATGGCTCGATAGCGCCACCTGCAAAATTTGTTTTCGCGAGCACCTCCATATGCTTTATAGTACAAACCTGATTTTAACAGGGCATGTTCATCGGATAGAAACCTACAAAAAAGTCTCTTGGGACCAAGCTGTCAGTCGCACAGGAAGTCTGATATTTTGATGACAATATGTCATTTTTGCTGTATTTTGGTCATTCGCAGGCCTCGCTCTAGAACGAACTCCTCCTAGAGATTTGAGAGTAATGACTCCAAACTTTGGTTTTGTAAACTAGACACATGTCCGATGTTAAATTGCAAAGCTTTTAAGTTTTTATGGATGTTTGTGACCATGGCGGCGCGTCAAAATTGGAGGTCGTTTCGAAAACACGCCATGAAAAGAAAAATGGCCATTACTCAGCCATGCATAATCCAATCTGATCCAAAATTGATGTGCATGATTGTAGTCTGACTCTGAACACATCTGCAGTGAAAAAATCTGGAAAAAGTGTAGCGCCACCTGCTGGCAAGAGGAAATGACATGTTTTACTTGGAGCATCACTACTCCGAGTAGGATGAGCCGACACACCTGAAAATGACGTCCACCTGTTGAAAAGCCATTGAAGTTTACTCTGACAAAAAACCATAACTTTCAATGCGGGGGTGTGGTCGTGACAGAGCGGCAAAGTTGGGCATCTCGCTATGCACACAAAAGTTGCTCTCACGTGCACATTCCTTGTCCAATCTCACTGAAATTCAATGGATATGATGAAGCTTCTATTCTGAACCCATGGATATGACAATCTTGGACGAGCTCTATAGCGCCACCTAGTTATTGCATTGGGCACATTCTGCCCTGTATTTTCTCTTTGCTTTGTCCGATGTGCATGAAATTAAAACTGGAGATACTCAGAAGGGTCCTCTCTCATCATGTAAAGTTTCATGGGTGTACACCTGACGGTGCCTGCGTAACAGGAAGTGGTCGATTATGTGCACCCAAATAATAGAAATTTATTATAAATCAGCCGTTTGTCTCAGGAAGCTGAGATTTCAGAATTAGATGCCTTTAATAACCTCCAGCTTTGATATGTAACACTATAGGGTCTACGAGAAACTTCATCACTTGATTTTTTTAATGAAATTTTGGACTGAACAAAGATTTTTAGCATAAATTCTGTTTAGGTTATCAGCACCAAGAATTCAACTTTCATAGGCATTTATGTGCTACTGCTTCCTAAAAAAATTCAGAATGATTGAAGTTACAGGTGACATCTTAGAGAGCATTACATCCAAAAAGGTCCGAAAACGTCTTTTTAGGCAAAACTACAAACACCTATTTTTTTTCATAACTTAATCATCATATATCAACACCATTTATTTTTTTAAATGTAGGGATCTGTGTTTGCTGCCTTCCATATTTTTTTCAGAAGTCCAGGTGAAACAGATGATTTTAAAAAAATCCTGATTCATCCCAAAACCTGTGCTTTTTCCGTCTGGACTCCAAACAAGTGTGTTTTAAAATTACTTATGCTTCAAATATCCACACCAAGTTTCACACGCATATAGCTGAACATGTCTAAATGCTTCTTGAATATTCTTTACAGATATAAAATGAACTGGTCAACTGTAGGATGTCATTTCCTCTTACATGCTTAAGTCTTTTCCTCATGCTGCAGCCTGCTCCTCAATCATCCCTGTTGCTGGAGTCAAATTTCACCCCCCCCCCCACACACACACACACCAGCTGCCAGTTCATATGCTAACTAACCCAGAAGTGAGGTGACAAGAGTTTAGACACAAGAGGGAGGGCAGACTGCTTTTTCATTTGTTTTGTATGTCTTTCATAGATTTTTATGAATAATCATTGCTTTTCTAGTCATGTAAAATGCAATTAACCTAATATTTTATCTTTTTTTTTTACAAACAAAACATATGAATGTGCTCCAAAACAAAACCCAACTCTCAGTACAGTTCTACAGATGTAACATAAGACTTAGACAGTAAATGTCTCTTTTATCCTTTTTTAATCAATGCTGCAACTTCTTTTCCTTAATATAAATCCAATGAAATTAAACTACAAAACCAAAAAACACAACGTATAGCAAATTTCTCTAAATAAATTATGTGTATATACAATATGTAGCACTTTTAAACAAAATAATAACAAATCCTTCCAATACAAGCACAGAAAAATGGAACACAAAATTTAAAACCCAAATTTGAAATGGCAATTTTAAAAAGATAATTTTTTCAGCCTGCTAAAAGTGCACAATTGTAAAAGCTCTTTTATATAGACAACTGTTTGGTTGCTTAGAGCTCTAAATATAAAAACAATGCCTTTATGGACGTGGCACGGATGGCACGGATGTTCAGCAGGGTAAACCCCAGGAAAGCGGCGGGACCTGATGGAGTTCCCGGAAAGGTTCTGCGGGCCTGCGCCGATCAACTCTCCCAGGTCTTCACAAAAATCTTCAACCTGTCGCTAGCTCAGGCTTTCATCCCTGCTTGCCTGAAGTCATCCACTATCATCCCGATACCCAAAAAGTCCTCATCCACAGCCTTCCTCACGGACTTCCGCCCAGTTGCACTCACTGCTGTCATCACAAAGTGTCTGGAGCGGCTGCTCCTGGGACACATCAAAGACTCCCTCCCTCCAATCTTCGTCCCCCACCAGTTTGCTTACAAAGCAAACAGATCAACGGATGATGCCATTTCCATCACCCTCCACACTGCGCTGAGCCACCTGGAACACAGAGACACCTACGCCAGGATGCTCTTTGTGGACTATAGCTCAGCCTTTAACACAATCATTCCTGACATTCTGGTCAACAAACTGTCTGAACTAGGACTCCACCCACTCACCTGCTCGTGGATCAAGGACTTCCTGACAAACAGACCACAGACAGTCAAACTTGACCCCCACCTCTCCTCCACCCGGACGCTGAGCACAGGCTCCACACAGGGATGTGTGCTGAGTCCTCTGCTGTATACACTGTACACAGCAGACTGCAGACCAGCCCACACCAGCAACACCGTGGTGAAGTTTGCAGACGACACTACTGTGGTGGGGCTGATCTCTGGGGACGACGAGACGGCCTACAGAGACGAAGTCCTGAAACTCTCAAGGTGGTGTCAGGCTAATAACCTCATCCTGAACACCACCAAGACCAAGGAGATCATCCTGGACTTCAGAAAAAACAGAACAGATCCACCCCCACTCTACATCGATGGAAACTGTGTGGAGAGGGTCCACAGCTTCACCCTCCTGGGCACCACCATCTCTGCTGACCTCACATGGTCTAACAACACCATGACTGTCATCAGGAAGGCCCAGCAACGCCTGCACTTCCTGAGAAAACTTAGGAGGAACGACGTCAGCCAGGAGCTGCTGGTAACTTTCTACCGCTCAACCATTGAGAGCATTCTGTCCTATGGCATCACAGTGTGGTTTTCCCACTGCACTGAAGCAGAACGGCAGAGTCTCCAGAGAGTGGTAAAGACAGCGCAGAGGATCATCGGCTGCCCCCTCCCCTCACTGAAGGACATTTACCAGTCTCGCTGCCTCAGCAGAGTGACTAGCATCACCACTAACTCCACCCATTCTGCTTTCCCTCTGTTTGAACTGCTGCCCTCTGGAAGGAGGTACAGGTCCATCAGAACCAGGACAAACAGACTAAGAAACAGCTTTTTTCCACAGGCAATTATCATACGGAATGCACATACGTCCACCAACCACACCTCACTCTAATTTTACTACAATGCGTGCAATATCCTGACTGTCTAACCGGGTCACTGTGCAATAACTTGATATTTATTAAGCTGTGCTCACAGCAACTCATGTAATTCCATTCTATTTTATTCACAAATATTTAATATTTAACAGTTTCTGTCCATATTGTTCATTTTTTGTTAAGAGTTGTAAATACAGTATTTCTTTTTCTATTCTATTTTTATTTTTATTTTATGTAACTCCTTCACTCCAAGGCTGCTGCAATTTCATTGTATCCCCATGTACAATGACAATAAACGATTCTGATTCTGATTATATCACTTAGACACAGATGGAGAACCATATCAACTGGATTGGTAACAGCAACAACCACCGACCAAGCCGGCAAGCCCTGGCAGAAAAGATCCCCACAAGAAACACTGCAGGCTGTTCCATAAAAAATATAGTTTTACCATTGCCTTGCAGATCACAGTTGAAGTGGTTTAGTTTTCCTAAAAAAATTCAGAATGATTGAAGTTACAGGTGAACTTTTAGACAACATTTGATCCAAAAAGGTCCGAAAACGTCTTTTTAGGCAAAACTGCAAACACCTATTTTTTTGCATAACTTATCTTTCAAATATCAGCACAAAAAAATTAAAAACGGTAGGGATCTGTGTTTGCTGCCTTCCATATTTTTTTCAGACTTAAAAGTGTAACAGATGATTTATAAAAAATCCTTTTTCATCCAAAAACCTGTGTTAAATCTGTCTAGACTTAGTATTAAAAACTCTCCAAGATGAATGTGCCTGACTCCACCTGCAGGTGGATCACAGACTTCCTGACGGACAGACAGCAGTATGTGAGGCTGGGGAAGCTCGTCTCAGATACTCGGACCACAAGCACCGGATCCCCCCAGGGCTGTGTCCTTTCACCCCTGTTACTCTCCCTGTACACAAACAGCTGCACAGCTGGTCACCTGTCTGTCAAACTCCTGAAGTTTGCTGACGACACCACACTCATCGGCCTCATCTCTGACGGAGATGAGTCGGCCTACAGGAGTGAAATAGCCAGGCTGGTGTCATAGTGCAGCGCTAACAACCTGGAGCTTAATGCTCTGAAGACAGTGGAGATGACAGTGGACTTCAGGAAGGCCCCAGCCCCCCTCCCCCCTGTCATCCTCTGTGACTCCCCGGTGACCTCTGTGGAGTCCTTCTGCTTCCTGGGAACCATCATCAGCCAGGACCTCAAGTGGGAGCAGAACATCAGCTCCATCACTAAGAAGGTCCAGCAGAGGATGTACTTCCTGAGGCAGCTGAAGAAGTTTCACCTCCCTGAAAAGATGCTGGTAGACTTTTACACCGCCATCATCGAATCCACCCTCACGTCCTCCATCACAGTCTGGTTCGCTGCGGCCACGGCCAGAGACAAGGCCAAGCTGCAACGCGTCATCCACTCAGCAGAGAAGGTGATCGGCTGCCACCTCCCGTCTCTCCAGGAGCTGCACATCTCCAGGACCTGGAGGCGGGCAGCCAGGATTGTAGCCAACCCCTCTCATCCAGGACATAATCTCTTTCGGCCCCTCCCTCCTGGCAAGAGGCTCCGGTCCATCAGGACCAGGACCTCGCGCCACAAGAACAGCTTCTTCCCCACTGCAGTCAGCCTGCTGAACAGTACCCCAACTCCCCCAGGTGATCCCCTCCCCCCCCCCCCCCCCCCCCGCCCACCAAAGGACTGTCGGTGCCACTTACAGGCCCCACCATCCCAGCCCATCTGTGCTCCCACTTTAATTCACCTTACTCTACTGTATATAGTGTGTTGTTGTTGTTAACTTAATTTTTAACTTATTCTTAATTGCACTATACACCAAGTCAAATTCCTCGTTTTGTAAAGTGCGCTCTACTGAACCTGGCAATAAAACTTTTTCTGATTTCTGATTCTATTAATCATTGTTTTTTATTCATTCAAAATGCAATTAAATCAATATTTTATCTTTTTTCTTTTCCTTTTTCTTTTTTTTTATCTCTTATATCCTTTTTTATAATCAATGTTTGAACTTCTTTTCCTTTCTATTGTCATGGTTTCAGTTTGTTGTCTTTTTTTTTCGCTTTAGTTCTTGTTCTGTCTTGTTTGGTTCTGTTTCCTGTTTTATTTTGAAAGGTTTCCTGTCTTGTCATGTTTCTTGAGTTTTACTTCCTTTGGTCCCCATCTGCCCTAATCGTGTTCACCTGTGTCTTGTCTGCCCTGTCTGTATATAAGTCTTGTCTCTGCCTTCCTCCTGTGCTGGTCCATTAACTTCTGCTCATGTTGATCACGTCTTCTTGTCTGGCGTCCATGTCCCTTGCCATGCCACAGTAAGTTTTTGTTTTTAGTTTTGTCATCCTGCTCTGCAGCACTTTTTGTTAGTTAAATAAACCCACTTGCCCTGAACCCGTTTGCCTCCCGTCTTTGCGCCTGGGTCCTACCTGCTCTCGAGCCTCCCCCCCACACGACATCTATACATCCAATGAAATTAAACTACAAATCAACAAACACAACTGATAACAAATGTCTCTAAAAAATGATGTGTATATTTGCAGAACCTTAAAAACACCAAACAAATAACAAATGCTTCCCAATTAAAGCACAAAAAATGGAACACAAAATGTAAAACCCAAGTTAGAAATTGCAATTTGAAAAAGATACTTTTTTCAGCAGCTTTTCAAAATCAATCACCAATTCTACTCTTCTGTGGATGAAACAAAGTACTCCAGAACAATGAAGCCATTTCTCTAAGTCTCTCTCACCTTCAGTTTTAAACAAGGTCTGTGAAAATCCACCATACATTGGTCACATGAACTCAGAGACCTGCTAAAAGTGCACAATTGTAAAAGCTCTTTTATATAGACAACTGTTTGTTTGCTTAGAGCTCTAAATATAAAAAAAATGCTTTTCTATCACCTAGACACAGATGGAGAACCATATCAACTGGATTAATAACAGGGTGGCATGTTTAGACAACATGAAGCTGTCCATCACATTTTTGACCTAAACATGTAAACACATCCTTGGCTCTGCGGTTAGGAAATGGTATTTGGGAATCTCTTTATACCAGGAGCCAGCCTGGCCATTGGAACATCGCCACAGTGCCCATCCAGACTGGGACAGCAACGGGGTCCACTTCAGAGCCGTGAGCTGCTGTGTTTAACTCCAGCTGTCCCAGCAAGGGAGACAACTGCAGCAACATCCACTGACCAAGCTGACAAGCCCTGGCAGAAAAGATCCCCACAAGAAAAACACTGGCTAAGGCAGGCTGGTCAAAAAAAAAATAGTTTTGCCATTGTCTTGCAGCTCGCAGATCAAGTGGTTTAGTTTTCCAGTAATGTCAGTCAAGAATGCAAGTTCAGATTCACAATGTTCATATTCACCATATTCAACAGACATCTCCTCCAATAGCACCTTAAAAATCCTGTGCTGTTTTGCTTTGCAGCTGAGGTTGTTTACGATTTTCAGAATAAGAGTCATTATATGTCCAGAGCCAATCACTTCTGCACATAAGGCCTGCTGGTGAATGACGCAACAGTAATGCAGACATTTTGGAAAGTCTGGGTCAGCTTTACAGTGAGTGATGAAACCTGTTTGTCTATTGATCATAGCAGGAGTCCCATCTGCAGTCACTGCTACCAGCTTTTCTAATTGTACCTTTTTCTGCACAAAAACTCCTTCACCGTGTTATACATTTCAACTCCTCTTGTAGTTGTCTGTTAGGGCAGATGTGTCAGGAGTTCTTCTCTTGTGGAAACCAAAAGCTATGCTGAACTGTTGCCGTCCACAGACTCATCACACTGGACGTTAACCACCTGCACTTTGCAAGATCCCGGTCCAGCTAATTGGCCAAGTTATCAGACATAGCTGACACTCATCTAGACATTGTAGTGGAAATTGAATGAGTTCTATTGTTCTCATCCTTAGGGACAGTGATAGCAATTATCATCATTGCTTGAATTTTTTTCATGCTATATGCAAAAGTCTTTGTCCCTTAAGGCAACAGATTACAGCCCCCCCCCCCCCCCCCCCAGGCTGCTGTCGTATTAACAATAGCTTGGAGCTCCAGAATGGACACGAAAAAACGACGAGAATGGCTCGAGCAGGGCGTTGCTCACGGGGCGGTCGCTCGTGCCATGCGGTCGCACGTGCTCGGGCCCGCTAAATGCTACTTGTAGCTTTAATTATTATTATTATTTTTCTTCCGACGGAACAGTTGCCTTTTTGAGGCCTTTAACATACCCCAAAACTCACCAAATTTCGCACACACATCAGGAGTCGCGAAAAATTTTATATTTTATGGGAGACTGACATGGGTGCACAAAAATGGCTCGATAGCGCCACCTACAAAATTTGTTTTGGCGAGCCCCGCCACAGGCTTTGACATACAAGCTTGATTTTTTCAAGGAATGTCCAGCAGATGGAAACCTACAAAAAAGTCTCTTGGGACCAAGCTGTCAGTTGCACAGGAAGTCTGCTATATTGATGTCAATATGTCATTTTTGCTGCATTTTGGACATTTGCAGGTCTCGTTCTAGAACGAACTCCTCCTAGAGATTTATGAATAATGACTCCAAACTTTGGTTTTGTAAACTAGACCCATGTCCGATGTTAAATTGCAAAGCTTTTAAGTTTTTACGGTTGTTTGTGACCGTGGCGGCGCGTCAAAATTCGAGGTCATTTTGAAAACACGCCATGAAAAGAAAAATGGCCATTATTCAGCCATGCATAATCCAATTTGATCCAAAATTTATGTGCATGATTGCAGTCTGACTCTGAACACATCTGCAGTGGAAGAATCCGGAACAGGTGTAGCGCCACCTGCTGGCAAGAGGAAATGACATGTTTGACTTGGAGCATCACTGCTCCAAGTAGGATGAGCCGACACACCTCAAAATGATATCCACCTGTTAAAAAGCCATTGAAGTTTACTCTGACAAAAAGCCATAACTTTCAATGCGGGGGTGTGGTCGTGACAGAGCGGCGAAGTTGGGCGTCTCGCCATGCACACAAAAGTTGCTATCACGTGCACATTCCTTGTCCGATCTCACTTAAATTCGATGGAGATGATGATGCTTCCATTCTGAAACCATGGATATGACAATCTTGGACGAGCTCCATAGCGCCACCTAGATATAAACAAATACATTTTTTGTCACATTTTGACCTATCTTTTCTCTGTGCTTTGTCAGACGTTCATAAAATTACAACAGGAGATACTCACAAGGGTCTTCTCTCATTGTTTAAAGTTTCATGGGCGTACACCTGACGGTGCTTGCGCAAGCCACCGCCAAACAGGAAGTGGTTGATTGCGTTGCAGTCAGATAATTAAAAATTCATAAAAAATCAACCGTTTGTATCACTAGGCTGAGATTTCAGAATGAGATGTCTCTTACATATCTCCACCTTAGATATACAGCTCTCGCATGGGTGCACAAAAATGACTCAATAGCGCCACCTACAATGTTTGTTTTCGCGAGCCCCGCCATGTTCTTTAACATACAAGCTTGATATTTACAGGACATGTTCATCAGATGGAAACCTACAAAAAAGTCTCTTGGGACCAAGCTGTCAGTTGCACAGGAAGTCTGCTATATTGATGTCAATATGTCATTTTTGCTGTGTTTTGGTCATTTGCAGGCCTCGTTCTAGAACGAACTCCTCCTAGAGATTTGTGAACAATGACTCCAAACTTTGGTTTTGTAAACTAGACACATGTCTGATGTTAAATTGCGAAGCTTTTAAGTTTTTATGGTTGTTTGTGACCGTGGCGGCACGTCAAAATTCGAAGGCGTTTCGAAATCACGCCATGAAAAGAAAAATGGCCATTACTCAGCCATGCATAATCCAATTTGATCCCAAATTGGTATGCATGATTGTAGTCTGACTCTGAACACATCTGGAGTGGAAGAATACGGAAAAGGTGTAGCGCCACCTGCTGACAACAGGAAATGACATGTTTTACTTGGAGCATCACTGCTCCAAGTAGGATGAGCCGACACACCTCAAAATGACGTCCACCTGTTGAAAAACCATTGAAGTTTACTCTGATAAAAAACATATCTTTCAACGCAGGGGTGTGGTCTTGACAGAGCGGCAAAGTTGGGCGTCTCGCCATGCACACAAATGTTGCTCTCATGTGCCCATTCCTTGTCCAATCTCACTGAATTTCAATGGATATGATGAAGCTTCCATTCTGAACCCATGGATATGACAACTTTGGACGAGCTCTATAGCGCCACCTAGTTATTGTATGGGGCACATTCTGCCCTGTATTTTCTCTTTGCTTTGTCCGATGTGCATGAAATTAAAACTGGAGATACTCAGAAGGGTCCTCTCTCATCATGTAAAGTTTCATGGGTGTACACCTGACGGTGCCTGCGTAACAGGAAGTGGTCGATTATGTGCACCCAAATAATAGAAATTTATTATAAATCAGCCGTTTGTCTCAGGAAGCTGAGATTTCAGAATTAGATGCCTTTAATAACCTCCAGCTTTGATATGTAACACTATAGGGTCTACGAGAAACTTCATCACTTGATTTTTTTAATGAAATTTTGGACTGAACAAAGATTTTTAGCATAAATTCTGTTTAGGTTATCAGCACCAAGAATTCAACTTTCATAGGCATTTATGTGCTACTGCTTCCTAAAAAAATTCAGAATGATTGAAGTTACAGGTGACATCTTAGAGAGCATTACATCCAAAAAGGTCCGAAAACGTCTTTTTAGGCAAAACTGCAAACACCTATTTTTTTGCATAACTTATCTTTCAAATATCAGCACAAAAAAATTAAAAACGGTAGGGATCTGTGTTTGCTGCCTTCCATATTTTTTTCAGACTTAAAAGTGTAACAGATGATTTATAAAAAATCCTTTTTCATCCAAAAACCTGTGTTAAATCTGTCTAGACTCCAAACAAACATTTTTTTATGGTAACTTATGTTTCAACAATCGACACCAATTTTCACAGACCTATAGCTAAACATGTCCCATAGCTACCTGAATATTTTCATAGATATAAAATGAACTGGTCATTCTAACATCTGGCATTCTAACATCTAACATCTTACATGTCAAAGCCTCTCTCAGCCTGGCTCTGCTGAAGGAGTCGTGTTACAACCCCGCCCCCTCCTGCTGGGACCCCTGCTATGTAAATTAGCAAGCAGTGAACAGAGAGATGAGAAGTAAGAATGGCCATTACTCAGGCATGCATAATCCAAAGACAGCCAGTTAAACACTGAAAGACATATTTTTTCGGTATGTCTTTCATACATCTTTAGTATTAAAAACTCTCCAAGATGAATGTGCCTGACTCCACCTGCAGGTGGATCACAGACTTCCTGACGGACAGACAGCAGTATGTGAGGCTGGGGAAGCTCGTCTCAGATACTCGGACCACAAGCACCGGATCCCCCCAGGGCTGTGTCCTTTCACCCCTGTTACTCTCCCTGTACACAAACAGCTGCACAGCTGGTCACCTGTCTGTCAAACTCCTGAAGTTTGCTGACGACACCACACTCATCGGCCTCATCTCTGACGGAGATGAGTCGGCCTACAGGAGTTAAATAGCCAGGCTGGTGTCATAGTGCAGCGCTAACAACCTGGAGCTTAATGCTCTGAAGACAGTGGAGATCACAGTGGACTTCAGGAAGGCCCCAGCCCCCCTCCCCCCTGTCATCCTCTGTGACTCCCCGGTGACCTCTGTGGAGTCCTTCTGCTTCCTGGGAACCATCATCAGCCAGGACCTCAAGTGGGAGCAGAACATCAGCTCCATCACTAAGAAGGTCCAGCAGAGGATGTACTTCCTGAGGCAGCTGAAGAAGTTTCACCTCCCTGAAAAGATGCTGGTAGACTTTTACACCGCCATCATCGAATCCACCCTCACGTCCTCCATCACAGTCTGGTTCGCTGCGGCCACGGCCAGAGACAAGGCCAAGCTGCAACGCGTCATCCACTCAGCAGAGAAGGTGATCGGCTGCCACCTCCCGTCTCTCCAGGAGCTGCACATCTCCAGGACCTGGAGGCGGGCAGCCAGGATTGTAGCCAACCCCTCTCATCCAGGACATAATCTCTTTCGGCCCCTCCCTTCTGGCAAGAGGCTCCGGTCCATCAGGACCAGGACCTCGCGCCACAAGAACAGCTTCTTCCCCACTGCAGCCAGCCTGCTGAACAGAACCCCAACTCCCCCAGGTGACCCCCCCTCCACCCCCCGCCCACCAAAGGACTGTCGGTGCCACTTACAGGCCCCACCATCCCAGCCCATCTGTGCTCCCACTTTAATTCACCTTACTCTACTGTATATAGTGTGTTGTTGTTGTTAACTTAATTTTTAACTTATTCTTAATTGCACTATACACCAAGTCAAATTCCTCGTTTTGTAAAGTGCGCTCTACTGAACCTGGCAATAAAACTTTTTCTGATTCCTGATTCTGATTCTGATTCTATTAATCATTGTTTTTTATTCATTCAAAATGCAATTAAATCAATATTTTATCTTTTTTCTTTTCCTTTTTCTTTTTTTTTTATCTCTTATATCCTTTTTTATAATCAATGTTTGAACTTCTTTTCCTTTCTATTGTCATGGTTTCAGTTTGTTGTCTTTTTTTTCGCTTTAGTTCTTGTTCTGTCTTGTTTGGTTCTGTTTCCTGTTTTATTTTGAAAGGTTTCCTGTCTTGTCATGTTTCTTGAGTTTTACTTCCTTTGGTCCCCATCTGCCCTAATCGTGTTCACCTGTGTCTTGTCTGCCCTGTCTGTATATAAGTCTTGTCTCTGCCTTCCTCCTGTGCTGGTCCATTAACTTCTGCTCATGTTGATCACGTCTTCTTGTCTGGCGTCCATGTCCCTTGCCATGCCACAGTAAGTTTTTGTTTTTAGTTTTGTCATCCTGCTCTGCAGCGCTTTTTGTTAGTTAAATAAACCCACTTGCCCTGAACCCGTTTGCCTCCCGTCTCTGCGCCTGGGTCCTACCTGCTCTCGAGCCTCCCCCCCACACGACATCTATACATCCAATGAAATTAAACTACAAATCAACAAACACAACTGATAACAAATGTCTCTAAAAAATGATGTGTATATTTGCAGAACCTTAAAAACACCAAACAAATAACAAATGCTTCCCAATTAAAGCACAAAAAATGGAACACAAAATGTAAAACCCAAGTTAGAAATTGCAATTTGAAAAAGATACTTTTTTCAGCAGCTTTTCAAAATCAATCACCAATTCTACTCTTCTGTGGATGAAACAAAGAACTCCAGAACAATGAAGCCATTTCTCTAAGTCTCTCTCACCTTCAGTTTTAAACAAGGTCTGTGAAAATCCACCATACATTGGTCACATGAACTCAGAGACCTGCTAAAAGTGCACAATTGTAAAAGCTCTTTTATATAGACAACTGTTTGTTTGCTTAGAGCTCTAAATATAAAAAAAAAATGCTTTTCTATCACCTAGACACAGATGGAGAACCATATCAACTGGATTAATAACAGGGTGGCATGTTTAGACAACATGAAGCTGTCCATCACATTTTTGACCTAAACATGTAAACACATCCTTGGCTCTGCGGTTAGGAAATGGTATTTGGGAATCTCTTTATACCAGGAGCCAGCCTGGCCATTGGAACATCGCCACAGTGCCCATCCAGACTGGGACAGCAACGGGGTCCACTTCAGAGCCGTGAGCTGCTGTGTTTAACTCCAGCTGTCCCAGCAAGGTAGACAACTGCAGCAACATCCACTGACCAAGCTGACAAGCCCTGGCAGAAAAGATCCCCACAAGAAAAACACTGGCTCAGGCAGGCTGGTCAAAAAAAAATAGTTTTGCCATTGTCTTGCAGCTCGCAGATCAAGTGGTTTAGTTTTCCAGTAATGTCAGTCAAGAATGCAAGTTCAGATTCACAATGTTCATATTCACCATATTCAACAGACATCTCCTCCAATAGCACCTTAAAAATCCTGTGCTGTTTTGCTTTGCAGCTGAGGTTGTTTACGATTTTCAGAATAAGAGTCATTATATGTCCAGAGCCAATCACTTCTGCACATAAGGCCTGCTGGTGAATGACGCAGCAGTAATGCAGACATTTTGGAAAGTCTGGGTCAGCTTTACAGTGAGTGATGAAACCTGTTTGTCTATTGATCATAGCAGGAGTCCCATCTGCAGTCACTGCTACCAGCTTTTCTAATTGTACCTTTTTCTGCACAAAAACTCCTTCACCGTGTTATACATTTCAACTCCTCTTGTAGTTGTCTGTAAGGTCAGATGTGTCAGGAGTTCTTCTCTTGTGGAAACCAAAAGCTATGCTGTACTGTTGCCGTCCACAGACTCATCACACTGGACGTTAACCACCTGCACTTTGCAAGATCCCGGTCCAGCTAATTGGCCAAGTTATCAGACATAGCTGACACTCATCTAGACATTGTAGTGGAAATTGAATGAGTTCTATTGTTCTCATCCTTAGGGACAGTGATAGCAATTATCATCATTGCTTGAATTTTTTTCATGCTATATGCAAAAGTCTTTGTCCCTTAAGGCAACAGATTACACCCCCCCCCCCCCCCCCCCCCCAGGCTGCTGTCGTATTAACAATAGCTTGGAGCTCCAGAATGGACAAGAAAAAACGACGAGAATGGCTCGAGCAGGGCGTTGCTCACGGGGCGGTCGCTCGTGCCAGGCGGTCGCACGTGCTCGGGCCCGCTAAATGCTACTTGTAGCTTTAATTATTATTATTATTATTTTTCTTCTGCCGGAAGAATCGCATTTTTGAGGCCTTTAACATACCCCAAAACTCACCAAATTTGGCACACACATCAGGGGTCGCGAAAAATTTCGTATTTTATGAGAAATTGGCATGGGTGCGCAAAAATGGCTCGACAGCGCCACCTACACTGACTTTTGTCCCGACGCCCCGCATACGCTTTAACGTACAAGCTTGATTTTTTCAGGGCATGTTCATCAGATGGAAACCTACAAAAAAGTCTGTAGGTACCAAGCTGTCAGTCGCACAGGAAGTCTGCTATATTGATGTCAATATGTCATTTTTGCTCTATTTTGGACATTTGCAGGCCTCCTTCTAGAACGAACTCCTCCTAGAGATTTGTGAATAATGACTCCAAACTTTGGTTTTGTAAACTAGACACATGTCCGATGTTAAATTGCAAAGCTTTTAAGTTTTTACAGAAGTTTGTGACCGTGGCGGCGCGTAGAAATTCGACGTTGTTTCGAAAACACGCCATGAAAAGAAAAATGGCCATTACTCAGCCATGCATAATCCAATCTGATCAAAAATTGATATGCATGATTGTAGTCTGACTCTGAACACATCTGCAGTGAAAGAATCTGGAAAAAGTGTAGCGCCACCTGCTGGCAAGAGGAAATGACATGTTTGACTTGGAGCATCACTGCTCCGAGTAGGATGAGCCGACACACCTGAAAATGACGTCCACCTGTTGAAAAGCCATTGAAGTTTACTCTGACAAAAAACCATAACTTTCAATGCGGGGGTGTGGTCGTGACAGAGCGGCAAAGTTGGGCATCTCGCTATGCACACAAAAATTGCTCTCACGTGCACATTCCTTGTCCAATCTCACTGAAATTCAATGGATATGATGAAGCTTCTATTCTGAACCCATGGATATGACAATCTTGGACGAGCTCTATAGCGCCACCTAGTTATTGCATTGGGCACATTCTGCCCTGTATTTTCTCTTTGCTTTGTCCGATGTGCATGAAATTAAAACTGGAGATACTCAGAAGGGTCCTCTCTCATCATGTAAAGTTTCATGGGTGTACACCTGACGGTGCCTGCGTAACAGGAAGTGGTCGATTATGTGCACCCAAATAATAGAAATTTATTATAAATCAGCCGTTTGTCTCAGGAAGCTGAGATTTCAGAATTAGATGCCTTTAATAACCTCCAGCTTTGATATGTAACACTATAGGGTCTACGAGAAACTTCATCACTTGATTTTTTTAATGAAATTTTGGACTGAACAAAGATTTTTAGCATAAATTCTGTTTAGGTTATCAGCACCAAGAATTCAACTTTCATAGGCATTTATGTGCTACTGCTTCCTAAAAAAATTCAGAATGATTGAAGTTACAGGTGACATCTTAGAGAGCATTACATCCAAAAAGGTCCGAAAACGTCTTTTTAGGCAAAACTGCAAACACCTATTTTTTTGCATAACTTATCTTTCAAATATCAGCACAAAAAAATTAAAAACGGTAGGGATCTGTGTTTGCTGCCTTCCATATTTTTTTCAGACTTAAAAGTGTAACAGATGATTTATAAAAAATCCTTTTCATCCAAAAACCTGTGTTAAATCTGTCTAGACTCCAAACAAACATTTTTTTATGGTAACTTATGTTTCAACAATCGACACCAATTTTCACAGACCTAAAGCTGAACATGTCCCATAGCTACCTGAATATTTATATAGATATAAAATGAACTGGTCATTCTAACATCTGGCATTCTAACATCTAACATCTTACATGTCAAAGCCTCTCTCAGCCTGGCTCTGCTGAAGGAGTCGTGTTACAACCCCGCCCCCTCCTGCTGGGACCCCTGCTATGTAAATTAGCAAGCAGTGAACAGAGAGATGAGGAGTAAGAATGGTCATTACTCAGGCATGCATAATCCAAAGACAGCCAGTTAAACACTGAAAGACATTTTTTCGGTATGTCTTTCATACATCTTTAGTATTAAAAACTCTCCAAGATGAATGTGCCTGACTCCACCTGCAGGTGGATCACAGACTTCCTGACGGACAGACAGCAGTATGTGAGGCTGGGGAAGCTCGTCTCAGATACTCGGACCACAAGCACCGGATCCCCCCAGGGCTGTGTCCTTTCACCCCTGTTACTCTCCCTGTACACAAACAGCTGCACAGCTGGTCACCTGTCTGTCAAACTCCTGAAGTTTGCTGACGACACCACACTCATCGGCCTCATCTCTGACGGAGATGAGTCGGCCTACAGGAGTGAAATAGCCAGGCTGGTGTCATAGTGCAGCGCTAACAACCTGGAGCTTAATGCTCTGAAGACAGTGGAGATGACAGTGGACTTCAGGAAGGCCCCAGCCCCCCTCCCCCCTGTCATCCTCTGTGACTCCCCGGTGACCTCTGTGGAGTCCTTCTGCTTCCTGGGAACCATCATCAGCCAGGACCTCAAGTGGGAGCAGAACATCAGCTCCATCACTAAGAAGGTCCAGCAGAGGATGTACTTCCTGAGGCAGCTGAAGAAGTTTCACCTCCCTGAAAAGATGCTGGTAGACTTTTACACCGCCATCATCGAATCCACCCTCACGTCCTCCATCACAGTCTGGTTCGCTGCGGCCACGGCCAGAGACAAGCCCAAGCTGCAACGCGTCATCCACTCAGCAGAGAAGGTGATCGGCTGCCACCTCCCGTCTCTCCAGGAGCTGCACATCTCCAGGACCTGGAGGCGGGCAGCCAGGATTGTAGCCAACCCCTCTCATCCAGGACATAATCTCTTTCGGCCCCTCCCTTCTGGCAAGAGGCTCCGGTCCATCAGGACCTCGCGCCACAAGAACAGCTTCTTCCCCACTGCAGTCAGCCTGCTGAACAGTACCCCAACTCCCCCAGGTGACCCCCCCTCCCCCCCCCCGCCCACCAAAGGACTGTCGGTGCCACTTACAGGCCCCACCATCCCAGCCCATCTGTGCTCCCACTTTAATTCACCTTACTCTACTGTATATAGTGTGTTGTTGTTGTTAACTTAATTTTTAACTTATTCTTAATTGCACTATACACCAAGTCAAATTCCTCGTTTTGTAAAGTGCGCTCTACTGAACCTGGCAATAAAACTTTTTCTGATTTCTGATTCTGATTCTGATTCTATTAATCATTGTTTTTTATTCATTCAAAATGCAATTAAATCAATATTTTATCTTTTTTCTTTTCCTTTTTCTTTTTTTTTTATCTCTTATATCCTTTTTTATAATCAATGTTTGAACTTCTTTTCCTTTCTATTGTCATGGTTTCAGTTTGTTGTCTTTTTTTTCGCTTTAGTTCTTGTTCTGTCTTGTTTGGTTCTGTTTCCTGTTTTATTTTGAAAGGTTTCCTGTCTTGTCATGTTTCTTGAGTTTTACTTCCTTTGGTCCCCATCTGCCCTAATCGTGTTCACCTGTGTCTTGTCTGCCCTGTCTGTATATAAGTCTTGTCTCTGCCTTCCTCCTGTGCTGGTCCATTAACTTCTGCTCATGTTGATCACGTCTTCTTGTCTGGCGTCCATGTCCCTTGCCATGCCACAGTAAGTTTTTGTTTTTAGTTTTGTCATCCTGCTCTGCAGCGCTTTTTGTTAGTTAAATAAACCCACTTGCCCTGAACCCGTTTGCCTCCCGTCTCTGCGCCTGGGTCCTACCTGCTCTCGAGCCTCCCCCCCACACGACATCTATACATCCAATGAAATTAAACTACAAATCAACAAACACAACTGATAACAAATGTCTCTAAAAAATGATGTGTATATTTGCAGAACCTTAAAAACACCAAACAAATAACAAATGCTTCCCAATTAAAGCACAAAAAATGGAACACAAAATGTAAAACCCAAGTTAGAAATTGCAATTTGAAAAAGATACTTTTTTCAGCAGCTTTTCAAAATCAATCACCAATTCTACTCTTCTGTGGATGAAACAAAGAACTCCAGAACAATGAAGCCATTTCTCTAAGTCTCTCTCACCTTCAGTTTTAAACAAGGTCTGTGAAAATCCACCATACATTGGTCACATGAACTCAGAGACCTGCTAAAAGTGCACAATTGTAAAAGCTCTTTTATATAGACAACTGTTTGTTTGCTTAGAGCTCTAAATATAAAAAAAATGCTTTTCTATCACCTAGACACAGATGGAGAACCATATCAACTGGATTAATAACAGGGTGGCATGTTTAGACAACATGAAGCTGTCCATCACATTTTTGACCTAAACATGTAAACACATCCTTGGCTCTGCGGTTAGGAAATGGTATTTGGGAATCTCTTTATACCAGGAGCCAGCCTGGCCATTGGAACATCGCCACAGTGCCCATCCAGACTGGGACAGCAACGGGGTCCACTTCAGAGCCGTGAGCTGCTGTGTTTAACTCCAGCTGTCCCAGCAAGGTAGACAACTGCAGCAACATCCACTGACCAAGCTGACAAGCCCTGGCAGAAAAGATCCCCACAAGAAAAACACTGGCTCAGGCAGGCTGGTCAAAAAAAAATAGTTTTGCCATTGTCTTGCAGCTCGCAGATCAAGTGGTTTAGTTTTCCAGTAATGTCAGTCAAGAATGCAAGTTCAGATTCACAATGTTCATATTCACCATATTCAACAGACATCTCCTCCAATAGCACCTTAAAAATCCTGTGCTGTTTAGCTTTGCAGCTGAGGTTGTTTACGATTTTCAGAATAAGAGTCATTATATGTCCAGAGCCAATCACTTCTGCACATAAGGCCTGCTGGTGAATGACGCAGCAGTAATGCAGACATTTTGGAAAGTCTGGGTCAGCTTTACAGTGAGTGATGAAACCTGTTTGTCTATTGATCATAGCAGGAGTCCCATCTGCAGTCACTGCTACCAGCTTTTCTAATTGTACCTTTTTCTGCACAAAAACTCCTTCACCGTGTTATACATTTCAACTCCTCTTGTAATTGTCTGTTAGGGCAGATGTGTCAGGAGTTCTTCTCTTGTGGAAACCAAAAGCTATGCTGTACTGTTGCCGTCCACAGACTCATCACACTGGACGTTAACCACCTGCACTTTGCAAGATCCCGGTCCAGCTAATTGGCCAAGTTATCAGACATAGCTGACACTCATCTAGACATTGTAGTGGAAATTGAATGAGTTCTATTGTTCTCATCCTTAGGGACAGTGATAGCAATTATCATCATTGCTTGAATTTTTTTCATGCTATATGCAAAAGTCTTTGTCCCTTAAGGCAACAGATTACAGCCCCCCCCCCCCCCCCCCCCCCCCCCCCAGGCTGCTGTCGTACTAAAAATAGCTTGGAGCTCCAGAATGGACAAGAAAAAACGACGAGAATGGCTCGAGCAGGGTGTTGCTCACGGGGCGGTCGCTCGTGCCATGCGGTCGCACGTGCTCGGGCCCGCTAAATGCTACTTGTAGCTTTAATTATTATTATTATTATTATTCTACCGGAAGAGTCGCCTTTTTGAGGCCTTTAACATACCCCAAAACTCACCAAATTTGGCACACACATCAAGAGTCGCGAAAAATTTCGTATTTTATAGGAGATTGGCATGGGCGCACAAAAACGGCTCGATAGCGCCACCTACAGTGACTTTTGTCCCGACGCCCCGCATACGCTTTAACGTACAAGCTTGATTTTTACAGGGCATGTTCTTCAGATGGAGACCTACAAAAAAGTCTGAAAGGACCCACCTGTCACTCGCACAGGAAGTCTAATATATTGAGGTCAATATGTCATTTTTGCTTCATTTTGGACATTTGCAGGCCTCGCTCTAGAACGAACTCCTCCTAGAGATTTTGGAGTAATGACTCCAAACTTTGGTTTTGTAAACTAAACACATGTCCGATGTTAAATTGCGAAGCTTTTAAGTTTTTACGGTTGTTTGTGACCGTGGCGGCGCGTCGAACTTGGAGGTCGTTTCGAAAACACGCCATGAAAAGGAAAATGGCCATTACTCAGCCATGCATAATCCAATCTGATCCAAAATTGATATGCATGATTGTAGTCTGAATCTGACCACATCAGAAGTGGAAAAATCCAGAACAGGTGTAGCGCCACCTGCTGGCAAAAGGAAATGACATGTTTTACTTGGAGCATCACTGCTCCAATTAGGATGAGCCGACACACCTCAAAATGATGTCCACCTGTTGAAAAGCCATTGAAGTTTACTCTGATAAAAAGCCATAACTTTCAATGCGGGGGTGTGGTCGTGACAGAGCGGCGAAGTTGGGCGTCTCGCCATGCACACAAAAGTTGCTCTCACGTGCACATTCGTTGTCCAATCTCACTGAAATTCAATGGATATGATGAGGTTTCCTTTCTGAACCCATGGATATGACAATTCTGGACGAGCTCCATAGCGCCACCTAGTTATTGAAAAAAACAGTTTTTGTCGCATTCTTCCCTATCTTTTCTCTGCGCTTCGTCCGACGTGCATGAAATTAAAACTGGAGATACTCAGAAAGGTCCTCTCTCATCATCTAAAATTTCATGGGTGTACATCTGACGGTGCCTTCATAAGGCCCCCCCAAACAGGAAGTGGTCAATTGCACTTACTCATAAAACAAAGCTTCATAGCAAATCAGCCGTTTGTCTCAGGAAGCTGAGATTTCAGAGTTAGATGCCTCTTACAAATCTCCAACTTTGATAGATAGCACTATAGGGTCTACGAGAAACTTCATACCGGTGTTTTTCCTATGCAATTTTGGACTGAACAAAGATTTTTAGCATAAATTCTGTTTAGGTTATCAGCACCAAGAATTCAACTTTCATAGGCATTTATGTGCTACTGCTTCCTAAAAAAATTCAGAATGATTGAAGTTACAGGTGACATCTTAGAGAGCATTACATCCAAAAAGGTCCGAAAACGTCTTTTTAGGCAAAACTGCAAACACCTATTTTTTTGCATAACTTATCTTTCAAATATCAGCACAAAAAAATTAAAAACGGTAGGGATCTGTGTTTGCTGCCTTCCATATTTTTTTCAGACTTAAAAGTGTAACAGATGATTTATAAAAAATCCTTTTCATCCAAAAACCTGTGTTAAATCTGTCTAGACTCCAAACAAACATTTTTTTATGGTAACTTATGTTTCAACAATCGACACCAATTTTCACAGACCTAAAGCTGAACATGTCCCATAGCTCCCTGAATATTTTCATAGATATAAAATGAACTGGTCATTCTAACATCTGGCATTCTAACATCTAACATCTTACATGTCAAAGCCTCTCTCAGCCTGGCTCTGCTGAAGGAGTCGTGTTACAACCCCGCCCCCTCCTGCTGGGACCCCTGCTATGTAAATTAGCAAGCAGTGAACAGAGAGATGAGGAGTAAGAATGGTCATTACTCAGGCATGCATAATCCAAAGACAGCCAGTTAAACACTGAAAGACATATTTTTTCGGTATGTCTTTCATACATCTTTAGTATTAAAAACTCTCCAAGATGAATGTGCCTGACTCAACCTGCAGGTGGATCACAGACTTCCTGACGGACAGACAGCAGTATGTGAGGCTGGGGAAGCTCGTCTCAGATACTCGGACCACAAGCACCGGATCCCCCCAGGGCTGTGTCCTTTCACCCCTGTTACTCTCCCTGTACACAAACAGCTGCACAGCTGGTCACCTGTCTGTCAAACTCCTGAAGTTTGCTGACGACACCACACTCATCGGCCTCATCTCTGACGGAGATGAGTCGGCCTACAGGAGTTAAATAGCCAGGCTGGTGTCATAGTGCAGCGCTTACAACCTGGAGCTTAATGCTCTGAAGACAGTGGAGATGACAGTGGACTTCAGGAAGGCCCCAGCCCCCCTCCCCCCTGTCATCCTCTGTGACTCCCCGGTGACCTCTGTGGAGTCCTTCTGCTTCCTGGGAACCATCATCAGCCAGGACCTCAAGTGGGAGCAGAACATCAGCTCCATCACTAAGAAGGTCCAGCAGAGGATGTACTTCCTGAGGCAGCTGAAGAAGTTTCACCTCCCTGAAAAGATGCTGGTAGACTTCTACGATGCCATCATCGAATCCACCCTCACGTCCTCCATCACAGTCTGGTTCGCTGCGGCCACGGCCAGAGACAAGGCCAAGCTGCAACGCGTCATCCACTCAGCAGAGAAGGTGATCGGCTGCCACCTCCCGTCTCTCCAGGAGCTGGAGGCGGGCAGCCAGGATTGTAGCGGACCCATCTCATCCAGGACATAATCTCTTTCGGCCCCTCCCTTCTGGCAAGAGGCTCCGGTCCATCAGGACCAGGACCTCGCGCCACAAGAACAGCTTCTTCCCCACTGCAGTCAGCCTGCTGAACAGTACCCCAACTCCCCCAAGTGACCCCCCCGCCCACCAAAGGACTGTCGGTGACACTTACAGGCCCCACCATCCCAGCCCATCTGTGCTCCCACTTTACTTCACCTTACTCTACTGTATATAGTGTGTTGTTGTTGTTAACTTAATTTTTAACTTATTCTTAATTGCACTATGCACCAATTCAAAGAGTTGGGCGTCTCACCATGCATAAATGTTGCTCTCACGTGCACATTCCTTGTCCAATCTCACTGAAATTCAATGGACATGATGAAGCTTCCATTCTGAACCCATGGATATGACAACTTTGGACGAGCTCTATAGCGCCACCTAGTTATTGCATGGGGCACATTATGCCCTGTTTTTTCTCTGTGCTTTGTCCGATGTTCATAAAATTACAACAGGAGATACTCAGAAGGGTTTTCTCTCATCGTTTAGAGTTTCATGGGTATACACCTGACGGTGCCTGCGCAAGCCACCGCCAAACAGGAAGTGGTTGATTGCGTTGTAGTCAGATAATTAAAAAT
Source organism: Oryzias latipes (assembly GCF_053564925.1). Classification (NCBI taxonomy): domain Eukaryota; kingdom Metazoa; phylum Chordata; class Actinopteri; order Beloniformes; family Adrianichthyidae; genus Oryzias; species Oryzias latipes. Next base: position 11,974,257 of record NC_136237.1, on the reverse strand, counting down.
TCATAAAAAATCAGCCGTTTGTATCACGAGGCTGAGATTTCAGAATGAGATGCCTCCTACATATCTCCAACTTAGTGTCCAGAGCCAATCACTTTTACACTTAAGGCCTACTGGTGAATGAAGCAGCAGTAATGCAGACATTTTGGAAAGTCTGGGTCAGCTTTACAGTGAGTGATGAAACCTGTTTGTCTATTGATCATAGCAGGAGCCCCGTCTGCAGTCACTGCTACCAGCTTTTCTAATGGTACCTTTTTCTGCACAAAAACTTCTTTACCGTGTAATACATTTCAACTCCTCCTATATTTGTTTGTAAGGGCAGTTCTGTCAAGAGTTCTTCTCTTGATGTAAAGAAAAACAAAAAAAACAAACAAACACACAGCTGCGCTGCACTGCTGCTGTCTAGAGATTCTTCAAACTGGATGCAAAACAACATGCGCTTTGCAAGATCCCGGTCCACCTGATCGGCCAAGTTATCAAACATAGCTGACACATGTCTAGACATTGTAGTGGAAATTAGATCACTTCTATTTTTCACATCTTTAGGTACAGTGTTAATGATTATCATCATTGCTTGATTGACAACTTTTTAATCTGAAAAGGCCTTCTGGATGAGAAAATGAGCAGGACTAAACAAAGCTTTGTTTGAATTTTTTTTTCACAATATATGCAAAAATATCAGTCCTTAAAGGAAACAGATTACAGCCCCCCCACCCCCACCCCCACCTTTCGCCGACAGGCTGCTGTCATGTTAAATGTGGCTTGCAGGTCCAGAATGCAGAAGGAAGAACGACACAAAACGGCTCGAGCAGGGCGTTGCTCATTCACTCACTCGTTCATGCTATATGCAAAAGTCTTTGTCCCTTAAGGCAACAGATTACAGTACCCCCCCCCCCACACCCCCCACAGGCTGCTTTCCTATTGACATTAGCTTGAAGCTCCAGAATGGACAAGAAAGAACGACGAGAATGGCTCGAGCAGGGCGTTGCTCACGGGGCGGTCGCTCATGCCAGGCGGTCGCACGTGCTCGGGCCCGCTAAATGCTACTTGTAGCTTTAATTATTATTATTATTATTATTCTTCCGACTTTTCCGTCGCCTTTTTGAGGCCTTTAACATACCCCAAAACTCACCAAATTTTGTATACACATCAGGAGTCGCGAAAAATTTCATATTTTATAGGAGAACGGCATAGGTAAACAAAAATGGCTCGATAGCGCCACCTGCAAAATTTGTTTTCGCGAGCACCTCCATATGCTTTATAGTACAAACCTGATTTTAACAGGGCATGTTCATCGGATAGAAACCTACAAAAAAGTCTCTTGGGACCAAGCTGTCAGTCGCACAGGAAGTCTGATATTTTGATGACAATATGTCATTTTTGCTGTATTTTGGTCATTCGCAGGCCTCGCTCTAGAACGAACTCCTCCTAGAGATTTGAGAGTAATGACTCCAAACTTTGGTTTTGTAAACTAGACACATGTCCGATGTTAAATTGCAAAGCTTTTAAGTTTTTATGGATGTTTGTGACCATGGCGGCGCGTCAAAATTGGAGGTCGTTTCGAAAACACGCCATGAAAAGAAAAATGGCCATTACTCAGCCATGCATAATCCAATCTGATCCAAAATTGATGTGCATGATTGTAGTCTGACTCTGAACACATCTGCAGTGAAAAAATCTGGAAAAAGTGTAGCGCCACCTGCTGGCAAGAGGAAATGACATGTTTTACTTGGAGCATCACTACTCCGAGTAGGATGAGCCGACACACCTGAAAATGACGTCCACCTGTTGAAAAGCCATTGAAGTTTACTCTGACAAAAAACCATAACTTTCAATGCGGGGGTGTGGTCGTGACAGAGCGGCAAAGTTGGGCATCTCGCTATGCACACAAAAGTTGCTCTCACGTGCACATTCCTTGTCCAATCTCACTGAAATTCAATGGATATGATGAAGCTTCTATTCTGAACCCATGGATATGACAATCTTGGACGAGCTCTATAGCGCCACCTAGTTATTGCATTGGGCACATTCTGCCCTGTATTTTCTCTTTGCTTTGTCCGATGTGCATGAAATTAAAACTGGAGATACTCAGAAGGGTCCTCTCTCATCATGTAAAGTTTCATGGGTGTACACCTGACGGTGCCTGCGTAACAGGAAGTGGTCGATTATGTGCACCCAAATAATAGAAATTTATTATAAATCAGCCGTTTGTCTCAGGAAGCTGAGATTTCAGAATTAGATGCCTTTAATAACCTCCAGCTTTGATATGTAACACTATAGGGTCTACGAGAAACTTCATCACTTGATTTTTTTAATGAAATTTTGGACTGAACAAAGATTTTTAGCATAAATTCTGTTTAGGTTATCAGCACCAAGAATTCAACTTTCATAGGCATTTATGTGCTACTGCTTCCTAAAAAAATTCAGAATGATTGAAGTTACAGGTGAACTTTTAGAGAACATTTCATCCAAAAAGGTCCGAAAACGTCTTTTTAGGCAAAACTGCAAACACCTATTTTTTTTCATAACTTAATCATCATATATCAACACCATTTATTTTTTTAAATGTAGGGATCTGTGTTTGCTGCCTTCCATATTTTTTTCAGAAGTCCAGGTGAAACAGATGATTTTAAAAAAATCCTGATTCATCCCAAAACCTGTGCTTTTTCCGTCTGGACTCCAAACAAGTGTGTTTTAAAATTACTTATGCTTCAAATATCCACACCAAGTTTAACACGCATATAGCTGAACATGTTTAAATGCTTCTTGAATATTCTTTACAGATATAAAATGAACTGGTCAACTGTAGGATGTCATTTCCTCTTACATGGTTCAGTCTTTTCCTCATGCTGCAGCCTGCTCCTCAATCTTTCCTGTTGCTGGAGTCAAATTTCACCCCCCCCCCCCCCACACACACACCAGCTGCCTGTTTATATGCTAACTAACCCAGAAGTGAGGTGACAATAGTTTAGACACAAGAGGGAGGGCAGACTGCTTTTTCATTTGTTTTGTATGTCTTTCATAGATTTTTATGAATAATCATTGCTTTTCTAGTCATGTAAAATGCAATTAACTTAATATTTTATCTTTTTTTTTTTACAAACAAAACATATGAATGTGCTCCAAAACAAAACCCAACTCTCAGTACAGTTCTACAGATGTAACATAAGACTTAGACAGTAAATGTCTCTTTTATCCTTTTTTAATCAATGCTGCAACTTCTTTTCCTTAATATAAATCCAATGAAATTAAACTACAAAACCAAAAAACACAACCTATAGCAAATTTCTCTAAATAAATTATGTGTATATACAATATGTAGCACTTTTAAACAAAATAATAACAAATCCTTCCAATACAAGCACAGAAAAATGGAACACAAAATTTAAAACCCAAATTTGAAATGGCAATTTTAAAAAGATAATTTTTTCAGCCTGCTAAAAGTGCACAATTGTAAAAGCTCTTTTATATAGACAACTGTTTGGTTGCTTAGAGCTCTAAATATAAAAACAATGCCTTTATGGACGTGGCACGGATGGCACGGATGTTCAGCAGGGTAAACCCCAGGAAAGCGGCGGGACCTGATGGAGTTCCCGGAAAGGTTCTGCGGGCCTGCGCCGATCAACTCTCCCAGGTCTTCACAAAAATCTTCAACCTGTCGCTAGCTCAGGCTTTCATCCCTGCTTGCCTGAAGTCATCCACTATCATCCCGATACCCAAAAAGTCCTCATCCACAGCCTTCCTCACGGACTTCCGCCCAGTTGCACTCACTGCTGTCATCACAAAGTGTCTGGAGCGGCTGCTCCTGGGACACATCAAAGACTCCCTCCCTCCAATCTTCGTCCCCCACCAGTTTGCAGAACAGAACAGATCCACCCCCACTCTACATCGATGGAAACTGTGTGGAGAGGGTCCACAGCTTCACCCTCCTGGGCACCACCATCTCTGCTGACCTCACATGGTCTAACAACACCATGACTGTCATCAGGAAGGCCCAGCAACGCCTGCACTTCCTGAGAAAACTTAGGAGGAACGACGTCAGCCAGGAGCTGCTGGTAACGTTCTTCCGCTCAACCATTGAGAGCATTCTGTCCTATGGCATCACAGTGTGGTTTTCCCACTGCACTGAAGCAGAACGGCAGAGTCTCCAGAGAGTGGTAAAGACAGCGCAGAGGATCATCGGCTGCCCCCTCCCCTCACTGAAGGACATTTACCAGTCTCGCTGCCTCAGCAGAGTGACTAGCATCACCACTAACTCCACCCATTCTGCTTTCCCTCTGTTTGAACTGCTGCCCTCTGGAAGGAGGTACAGGTCCATCAGAACCAGGACAAACAGACTAAGAAACAGCTTTTTTCCACAGGCAATTATCATACGGAATGCACATACGTCCACCAACCACACCTCACTCTAATTTTACTACAATGCGTGCAATATCCTGACTGTCTAACCGGGTCACTGTGCAATAACTTGATATTTATTAAGCTGTGCTCACAGCAACTCATGTAATTCCATTCTATTTTATTCACAAATATTTAATATTTAACAGTTTCTGTCCATATTGTTCATTTTTTGTTAAGAGTTGTAAATACAGTATTTCTTTTTCTATTCTATTTTTATTTTTATTTTATGTAACTCCTTCACTCCAAGGCTGCTGCAATTTCATTGTATCCCCATGTACAATGACAATAAACGATTCTGATTCTGATTATATCACTTAGACACAGATGGAGAACCATATCAACTGGATTGGTAACAGCAACAACCACCGACCAAGCCGGCAAGCCCTGGCAGAAAAGATCCCCACAAGAAACACTGCAGGCTGTTCCATAAAAAATATAGTTTTACCATTGCCTTGCAGATCACAGTTGAAGTGGTTTAGTTTTCCTAAAAAAATTCAGAATGATTGAAGTTACAGGTGAACTTTTAGACAACATTTGATCCAAAAAGGTCCGAAAACGTCTTTTTAGGCAAAACTGCAAACACCTATTTTTTTGCATAACTTATCTTTCAAATATCAGCACAAAAAAATTAAAAACGGTAGGGATCTGTGTTTGCTGCCTTCCATATTTTTTTCAGACTTAAAAGTGTAACAGATGATTTATAAAAAATCCTTTTTCATCCAAAAACCTGTGTTAAATCTGTCTAGACTTAGTATTAAAAACTCTCCAAGATGAATGTGCCTGACTCCACCTGCAGGTGGATCACAGACTTCCTGACGGACAGACAGCAGTATGTGAGGCTGGGGAAGCTCGTCTCAGATACTCGGACCACAAGCACCGGATCCCCCCAGGGCTGTGTCCTTTCACCCCTGTTACTCTCCCTGTACACAAACAGCTGCACAGCTGGTCACCTGTCTGTCAAACTCCTGAAGTTTGCTGACGACACCACACTCATCGGCCTCATCTCTGACGGAGATGAGTCGGCCTACAGGAGTGAAATAGCCAGGCTGGTGTCATAGTGCAGCGCTAACAACCTGGAGCTTAATGCTCTGAAGACAGTGGAGATGACAGTGGACTTCAGGAAGGCCCCAGCCCCCCTCCCCCCTGTCATCCTCTGTGACTCCCCGGTGACCTCTGTGGAGTCCTTCTGCTTCCTGGGAACCATCATCAGCCAGGACCTCAAGTGGGAGCAGAACATCAGCTCCATCACTAAGAAGGTCCAGCAGAGGATGTACTTCCTGAGGCAGCTGAAGAAGTTTCACCTCCCTGAAAAGATGCTGGTAGACTTTTACACCGCCATCATCGAATCCACCCTCACGTCCTCCATCACAGTCTGGTTCGCTGCGGCCACGGCCAGAGACAAGGCCAAGCTGCAACGCGTCATCCACTCAGCAGAGAAGGTGATCGGCTGCCACCTCCCGTCTCTCCAGGAGCTGCACATCTCCAGGACCTGGAGGCGGGCAGCCAGGATTGTAGCCAACCCCTCTCATCCAGGACATAATCTCTTTCGGCCCCTCCCTTCTGGCAAGAGGCTCCGGTCCATCAGGACCAGGACCTCGCGCCACAAGAACAGCTTCTTCCCCACTGCAGTCAGCCTGCTGAACAGTACCCCAACTCCCCTTGGTGACCCCCCCTCCCCCCCCCGCCCACCAAAGGACTGTCGGTGCCACTTACAGGCCCCACCATCCCAGCCCATCTGTGCTCCCACTTTAAGTCACCTTACTCTACTGTATATAGTGTGTTGTTGTTGTTAACTTAATTTTTAACTTATTCTTAATTGCACTATACACCAAGTCAAATTCCTCGTTTTGTAAAGTGCGCTCTACTGAACCTGGCAATAAAACTTTTTCTGATTTCTGATTCTATTAATCATTGTTTTTTATTCATTCAAAATGCAATTAAATCAATATTTTATCTTTTTTCTTTTCCTTTTTCTTTTTTTTTATCTCTTATATCCTTTTTTATAATCAATGTTTGAACTTCTTTTCCTTTCTATTGTCATGGTTTCAGTTTGTTGTCTTTTTTTTCGCTTTAGTTCTTGTTCTGTCTTGTTTGGTTCTGTTTCCTGTTTTATTTTGAAAGGTTTCCTGTCTTGTCATGTTTTTGAGTTTTACTTCCTTTGGTCCCCATCTGCCCTAATCGTGTTCACCTGTGTCTTGTCTGCCCTGTCTGTATATAAGTCTTGTCTCTGCCTTCCTCCTGTGCTGGTCCATTAACTTCTGCTCATGTTGATCACGTCTTCTTGTCTGGCGTCCATGTCCCTTGCCATGCCACAGTAAGTTTTTGTTTTTAGTTTTGTCATCCTGCTCTGCAGCGCTTTTTGTTAGTTAAATAAACCCACTTGCCCTGAACCCGTTTGCCTCCCGTCTCTGCGCCTGGGTCCTACCTGCTGTCGAGCCTCCCCCCCACACGACATCTATACATCCAATGAAATTAAACTACAAATCAACAAACACAACTGATAACAAATGTCTCTAAAAAATGATGTGTATATTTGCAGAACCTTAAAAACACCAAACAAATAACAAATGCTTCCCAAATAAAGCACAAAAAATGGAAAACAAAATGTAAAACCCAAGTTAGAAATTGCAATTTGAAAAGATACTTTTTTCAGCAGCTTTTCAAAATCAATCACCAATTCTACTCTTCTATGGATGAAACAAAGAACTCCAGAACAATGAAGCCATTTCTCTAAGTCTCTCTCACCTTCAGTTTTAAACAAGGTCTGTGAAAATCCACCATACATTGGTCACATGAACTCAGAGACCTGCTAAAAGTGCACAATTGTAAAAGCTCTTTTATATAGACAACTGTTTGTTTGCTTAGAGCTGTAAATATAAAAAAAAATGCTTTTCTATCACCTAGACACAGATGGAGAACCATATCAACTGGATTAATAACAGGGTGGCATGTTTAGACAACATGAAGCTGTCCATCACATTTTTGACCTAAACATGTAAACACATCCTTGGCTCTGCGGTTAGGAAATGGTATTTGGGAATCTCTTTATACCAGGAGCCAGCCTGGCCATTGGAACATCGCCACAGTGCCCATCCAGACTGGGACAGCAACGGGGTCCACTTCAGAGCCGTGAGCTGCTGTGTTTAACTCCAGCTGTCCCAGCAAGGGAGACAACTGCAGCAACATCCACTGACCAAGCTGACAAGCCCTGGCAGAAAAGATCCCCACAAGAAAAACACTGGCTCAGGCAGGCTGGTCAAAAAAAAATAGTTTTGCCATTGTCTTGCAGCTCGCAGATCAAGTGGTTTAGTTTTCCAGTAATGTCAGTCAAGAATGCAAGTTCAGATTCACAATGTTCATATTCACCATATTCAACAGACATCTCCTCCAATAGCACCTTAAAAATCCTGTGCTGTTTTGCTTTGCAGCTGAGGTTGTTTACGATTTTCAGAATAAGAGTCATTATATGTCCAGAGCCAATCACTTCTGCACATAAGGCCTGCTGGTGAATGACGCAGCAGTAATGCAGACATTTTGGAAAGTCTGGGTCAGCTTTACAGTGAGTGATGAAACCTGTTTGTCTATTGATCATAGCAGGAGTCCCATCTGCAGTCACTGCTACCAGCTTTTCTAATTGTACCTTTTTCTGCACAAAAACTCCTTCACCGTGTTATACATTTCAACTCCTCTTGTAGTTGTCTGTTAGGGCAGATGTGTCAGGAGTTCTTCTCTTGTGGAAACCAAAAGCTATGCTGTACTGTTGCCGTCCACAGACTCATTACACTGGACGTTAACCACCTGCACTTTGCAAGATCCCGGTCCAGCTAATTGGCCAAGTTATCAGACATAGCTGACACTCATCTAGACATTGTAGTGGAAATTGAATGAGTTCTATTGTTCTCATCCTTAGGGACAGTGATAGCAATTATCATCATTGCTTGAATTTTTTTCATGCTATATGCAAAAGTCTTTGTCCCTTAAGGCAACAGATTACAGCCCCCCCCCCCCCCCCCCCCAGGCTGCTGTCGTATTAACAATAGCTTGGAGCTCCAGAATGGACAAGAAAAAACGACGAGAATGGCTCGAGCAGGGCGTTGCTCACGGGGCGGTCGCTCGTGCCATGCGGTCGCACGTGCTCGGGCCCGCTAAATGCTACTTGTAGCTTTAATTATTATTATTATTATTCTTCCGACTTTTCCGTCGCCTTTTTGAGGCCTTTAACATACCCCAAAACTCACCAAATTTTGTATACACATCAGGAGTCGCGAAAAATTTCATATTTTATAGGAGAACGGCATAGGTAAACAAAAATGGCTCGATAGCGCCACCTGCAAAATTTGTTTTCGCGAGCACCTCCATATGCTTTATAGTACAAACCTGATTTTAACAGGGCATGTTCATCGGATAGAAACCTACAAAAAAGTCTCTTGGGACCAAGCTGTCAGTCGCACAGGAAGTCTGATATTTTGATGACAATATGTCATTTTTGCTGTATTTTGGTCATTCGCAGGCCTCGCTCTAGAACGAACTCCTCCTAGAGATTTGAGAGTAATGACTCCAAACTTTGGTTTTGTAAACTATACACATGTCCGATGTTAAATTGCAAAGCTTTTAAGTTTTTATGGATGTTTGTGACCATGGCGGCGCGTCAAAATTGGAGGTCGTTTCGAAAACACGCCATGAAAAGAAAAATGGCCATTACTCAGCCATGCATAATCCAATCTGATCCAAAATTGATGTGCATGATTGTAGTCTGACTCTGAACACATCTGCAGTGAAAAAACCTGGAAAAAGTGTAGCGCCACCTGCTGGCAAGAGGAAATGACATGTTTTACTTGGAGCATCACTACTCCGAGTAGGATGAGCCGACACACCTGAAAATGACGTCCACCTGTTGAAAAGCCATTGAAGTTTACTCTGACAAAAAACCATAACTTTCAATGCGGGGGTGTGGTCGTGACAGAGCGGCAAAGTTGGGCATCTCGCTATGCACACAAAAGTTGCTCTCACGTGCACATTCCTTGTCCAATCTCACTGAAATTCAATGGATATGATGAAGCTTCTATTCTGAACCCATGGATATGACAATCTTGGACGAGCTCTATAGCGCCACCTAGTTATTGCATTGGGCACATTCTGCCCTGTATTTTCTCTTTGCTTTGTCCGATGTGCATGAAATTAAAACTGGAGATACTCAGAAGGGTCCTCTCTCATCATGTAAAGTTTCATGGGTGTACACCTGACGGTGCCTGCGTAACAGGAAGTGGTCGATTATGTGCACCCAAATAATAGAAATTTATTATAAATCAGCCGTTTGTCTCAGGAAGCTGAGATTTCAGAATTAGATGCCTTTAATAACCTCCAGCTTTGATATGTAACACTATAGGGTCTACGAGAAACTTCATCACTTGATTTTTTTAATGAAATTTTGGACTGAACAAAGATTTTTAGCATAAATTCTGTTTAGGTTATCAGCACCAAGAATTCAACTTTCATAGGCATTTATGTGCTACTGCTTCCTAAAAAAATTCAGAATGATTGAAGTTACAGGTGAACTTTTAGAGAACATTTCATCCAAAAAGGTCCGAAAACGTCTTTTTAGGCAAAACTACAAACACCTATTTTTTTTCATAACTTAATCATCATATATCAACACCATTTATTTTTTTAAATGTAGGGATCTGTGTTTGCTGCCTTCCATATTTTTTTCAGAAGTCCAGGTGAAACAGATGATTTTAAAAAAATCCTGATTCATCCCAAAACCTGTGCTTTTTCCGTCTGGACTCCAAACAAGTGTGTTTTAAAATTACTTATGCTTCAAATATCCACACCAAGTTTAACACGCATATAGTTGAACATGTCTAAATGCTTCTTGAATATTCTTTACAGATATAAAATGAACTGGTCAACTGTAGGATGTCATTTCCTCTTACATGGTTCAGTCTTTTTCTCATGCTGCAGCCTGCTCCTCAATCTTTCCTGTTGCTGGAGTCAAATTTCACCCCCCCCCCCCCCCCCCCACACACACACACACCAGCTGCCTGTTTATATGCTAACTAACCCAGAAGTGAGGTGACAATAGTTTAGACACAAGAGGGAGGGCAGACTGCTTTTTCATTTGTTTTGTATGTCTTTCATAGATTTTTATGAATAATCATTGCTTTTCTAGTCATGTAAAATGCAATTAACTTAATATTTTATCTTTTTTTTTTTACAAACAAAACATATGAATGTGCTCCAAAACAAAACCCAACTCTCAGTACAGTTCTACAGATGTAACATAAGACTTAGACAGTAAATGTCTCTTTTATCCTTTTTTAATCAATGCTGCAACTTCTTTTCCTTAATATAAATCCAATGAAATTAAACTACAAAACCAAAAAACACAACCTATAGCAAATTTCTCTAAATAAATTATGTGTATATACAATATGTAGCACTTTTAAACAAAATAATAACAAATCCTTCCAATACAAGCACAGAAAAATGGAACACAAAATTTAAAACCCAAATTTGAAATGGCAATTTTAAAAAGATAATTTTTTCAGCCTGCTAAAAGTGCACAATTGTAAAAGCTCTTTTATATAGACAACTGTTTGGTTGCTTAGAGCTCTAAATATAAAAACAATGCCTTTATGGACGTGGCACGGATGGCACGGATGTTCAGCAGGGTAAACCCCAGGAAAGCGGCGGGACCTGATGGAGTTCCCGGAAAGGTTCTGCGGGCCTGCGCCGATCAACTCTCCCAGGTCTTCACAAAAATCTTCAACCTGTCGCTAGCTCAGGCTTTCATCCCTGCTTGCCTGAAGTCATCCACTATCATCCCGATACCCAAAAAGTCCTCATCCACAGCCTTCCTCACGGACTTCCGCCCAGTTGCACTCACTGCTGTAATCACAAAGTGTCTGGAGCGGCTGCTCCTGGGACACATCAAAGACTCCCTCCCTCCAATCTTCGTCCCCCACCAGTTTGCAGAACAGAACAGATCCACCCCCACTCTACATCGATGGAAACTGTGTGGAGAGGGTCCACAGCTTCACCCTCCTGGGCACCACCATCTCTGCTGACCTCACATGGTCTAACAACACCATGACTGTCATCAGGAAGGCCCAGCAACGCCTGCACTTCCTGAGAAAACTTAGGAGGAACGACGTCAGCCAGGAGCTGCTGGTAACGTTCTACCGCTCAACCATTGAGAGCATTCTGTCCTATGGCATCACAGTGTGGTTTTCCCACTGCACTGAAGCAGAACGGCAGAGTCTCCAGAGAGTGGTAAAGACAGCGCAGAGGATCATCGGCTGCCCCCTCCCCTCACTGAAGGACATTTACCAGTCTCGCTGCATCAGCAGAGTGACTAGCATCACCACTAACCACCCATTCTGCTTTCCCTCTGTTTGAACTGCTGCCCTCTGGAAGGAGGTACAGGTCCATCAGAACCAGGACAAACAGACTAAGAAACAGCTTTTTTCCATAGGCAATTATCATACGGAATGCACATACGTCCACCAACCACACCTCACTCTAATTTTACTACAATGCGTGCAATATCCTGACTGTCTAACCGGGTCACTGTGCAATAACTTGATATTTATTAAGCTGTGCTCACAGCAACTCATGTAATTCCTTTCTATTTTATTCACAAATATTTAATATTTAACAGTTTCTGTCCATATTGTTCATTTTTTGTTAAGAGTTGTAAATACAGTATTTCTTTTTCTATTCTATTTTTATTTTTATTTTATGTAACTCCTTCACTCCAAGGCTGCTGCAATTTCATTGTATCCCCATGTACAATGACAATAAACGATTCTGATTCTGATTATATCACTTAGACACAGATGGAGAACCATATCAACTGGATTGGTAACAGCAACAACCACCGACCAAGCCGGCAAGCCCTGGCAGAAAAGATCCCCACAAGAAACACTGCAGGCTGTTCCATAAAAAATATAGTTTTACCATTGCCTTGCAGATCACAGTTGAAGTGGTTTAGTTTTCCTAAAAAAATTCAGAATGATTGAAGTTACAGGTGAACTTTTAGACAACATTTGATCCAAAAAGGTCCGAAAACGTCTTTTTAGGCAAAACTGCAAACACCTATTTTTTTGCATAACTTATCTTTCAAATATCAGCACAAACAAATTAAAAACGGTAGAGATCTGTGTTTGCTGCCTTCCATATTTTTTTCAGACTTAAAAGTGTAACAGATGATTTATAAAAAATCCTTTTTCATCCAAAAACCTGTGTTAAATCTGTCTAGACTCCAAACAAACATTTTTTTATGGTAACTTATGTTTCAACAATCGACACCAATTTTCACACACCTATAGCTGAACATGTCCCATAGCTCCCTGAATATTTTCATAGATATACAATGAACTGGTCATTCTAACATCTAGCATTCTAACATCTAACATCTTACATGTCAAAGCCTCTCTCAGCCTGGCTCTGCTGAAGGAGTCGTGTTACAACCCCGCCCCCTCCTGCTGGGACCCCTGCTATGTAAATTAGCAAGCAGTGAACAGAGAGATGAGGAGTAAGAATGGCCATTACTCAGGCATGCATAATCCAAAGACAGCCAGTTAAACACTGAAAGACATATTTTTCGGTATGTCTTTCATACATCTTTAGTATTAAAAACTCTCCAAGATGAATGTGCCTGACTCCACCTGCAGGTGGATCACAGACTTCCTGACGGACAGACAGCAGTATGTGAGGCTGGGGAAGCTCGTCTCAGATACTCGGACCACAAGCACCGGATCCCCCCAGGGCTGTGTCCTTTCACCCCTGTTACTCTCCCTGTACACAAACAGCTGCACAGCTGGTCACCTGTCTGTCAAACTCCTGAAGTTTGCTGACGACACCACACTCATCGGCCTCATCTCTGACGGAGATGAGTTGGCCTACAGGAGTGAAATAGCCAGGCTGGTGTCATAGTGCAGCGCTAACAACCTGGAGCTTAATGCTCTGAAGACAGTGGAGATGACAGTGGACTTCAGGAAGGCCCCAGCCCCCCTCCCCCCTGTCATCCTCTGTGACTCCCCGGTGACCTCTGTGGAGTCCTTCTGCTTCCTGGGAACCATCATCAGCCAGGACCTCAAGTGGGAGCAGAACATCAGCTCCATCACTAAGAAGGTCCAGCAGAGGATGTACTTCCTGAGGCAGCTGAAGAAGTTTCACCTCCCTGAAAAGATGCTGGTAGACTTCTACGATGCCATCATCGAATCCACCCTCACGTCCTCCATCACAGTCTGGTTCGCTGCGGCCACGGCCAGAGACAAGGCCAAGCTGCAACGCGTCATCCACTCAGCAGAGAAGGTGATCGGCTGCCACCTCCCGTCTCTCCAGGAGCTGCACATCTCCAGGACCTGGAGGCGGGCAGCCAGGATTGTAGCCAACCCCTCTCATCCAGGACATAATCTCTTTCGGCCCCTCCCTTCTGGCAAGAGGCTCCGGTCCATCAGGACCAGGACCTCGCGCCACAAGAACAGCTTCTTCCCCACTGCAGTCAGCCTGCTGAACAGTACCCCAACTCCCCCAGGTGACCCCCCCTCCCCCCCCGCCCACCAAAGGACTGTCGGTGCCACTTACAGGCCCCACCATCCCAGCCCATCTGTGCTCCCACTTTAATTCACCTTACTCTACTGTATATAGTGTGTTGTTGTTGTTAACTTAATTTTTAACTTATTCTTAATTGCACTATACACCAAGTCAAATTCCTCGTTTTGTAAAGTGCGCTCTACTGAACCTGGCAATAAAACTTTTTCTGATTTCTGATTCTATTAATCATTGTTTTTTATTCATTCAAAATGCAATTAAATCAATATTTTATCTTTTTTCTTTTCCTTTTTCTTTTTTTTATCTCTTATATCCTTTTTTATAATCAATGTTTGAACTTCTTTTCCTTTCTATTGTCATGGTTTCAGTTTGTTGTCTTTTTTTTCGCTTTAGTTCTTGTTCTGTCTTGTTTGGTTCTGTTTCCTGTTTTATTTTGAAAGGTTTCCTGTCTTGTCATGTTTTTGAGTTTTACTTCCTTTGGTCCCCATCTGCCCTAATCGTGTTCACCTGTGTCTTGTCTGCCCTGTCTGTATATAAGTCTTGTCTCTGCCTTCCTCCTGTGCTGGTCCATTAACTTCTGCTCATGTTGATCACGTCTTCTTGTCTGGCGTCCATGTCCCTTGCCATGCCACAGTAAGTTTTTGTTTTTAGTTTTGTCATCCTGCTCTGCAGCGCTTTTTGTTAGTTAAATAAACCCACTTGCCCTGAACCCGTTTGCCTCCCGTCTCTGCGCCTGGGTCCTACCTGCTGTCGAGCCTCCCCCCCACACGACATCTATACATCCAATGAAATTAAACTACAAATCAACAAACACAACTGATAACAAATGTCTCTAAAAAATGATGTGTATATTTGCAGAACCTTAAAAACACCAAACAAATAACAAATGCTTCCCAAATAAAGCACAAAAAATGGAACACAAAATGTAAAACCCAAGTTAGAAATTGCAATTTGAAAAGATACTTTTTTCAGCAGCTTTTCAAAATCAATCACCAATTCTACTCTTCTGTGGATGAAACAAAGAACTCCAGAACAATGAAGCCATTTCTCTAAGTCTCTCTCACCTTCAGTTTTAAACAAGGTCTGTGAAAATCCACCATACATTGGTCACATGAACTCAGAGACCTGCTAAAAGTGCACAATTGTAAAAGCTCTTTTATATAGACAACTGTTTGTTTGCTTAGAGCTGTAAATATAAAAAAAAATGCTTTTCTATCACCTAGACACAGATGGAGAACCATATCAACTGGATTAATAACAGGGTGGCATGTTTAGACAACATGAAGCTGTCCATCACATTTTTGACCTAAACATGTAAACACATCCTTGGCTCTGCGGTTAGGAAATGGTATTTGGGAATCTCTTTATACCAGGAGCCAGCCTGGCCATTGGAACATCGCCACAGTGCCCATCCAGACTGGGACAGCAACGGGGTCCACTTCACAGCCGTGAGCTGCTGTGTTTAACTCCAGCTGTCCCAGCAAGGGAGACAACTGCAGCAACATCCACTGACCAAGCTGACAAGCCCTGGCAGAAAAGATCCCCACAAGAAAAACACTGGCTCAGGCAGGCTGGTCAAAAAAAAATAGTTTTGCCATTGTCTTGAGGCTCGCAGATCAAGTGGTTTAGTTTTCCAGTAATGTCAGTCAAGAATGCAAGTTCAGATTCACAATGTTCATATTCACCATATTCAACAGACATCTCCTCCAATAGCACCTTAAAAATCCTGTGCTGTTTTGCTTTGCAGCTGAGGTTGTTTACGATTTTCAGAATAAGAGTCATTATATGTCCAGAGCCAATCACTTCTGCACATAAGGCCTGCTGGTGAATGACGCAGCAGTAATGCAGACATTTTGGAAAGTCTGGGTCAGCTTTACAGTGAGTGATGAAACCTGTTTGTCTATTGATCATAGCAGGAGTCCCATCTGCAGTCACTGCTACCAGCTTTTCTAATTGTACCTTTTTCTGCACAAAAACTCCTTCACCGTGTTATACATTTCACCTCCTCTTGTAGTTGTCTGTTAGGGCAGATGTGTCAGGAGTTCTTCTCTTGTGGAAACCAAAAGCTATGCTGTACTGTTGCCGTCCACAGACTCATCACACTGGACGTTAACCACCTGCACTTTGCAAGATCCCGGTCCAGCTAATTGGCCAAGTTATCAGACATAGCTGACACTCATCTAGACATTGTAGTGGAAATTGAATGAGTTCTATTGTTCTCATCCTTAGGGACAGTGATAGCAATTATCATCATTGCTTGAATTTTTTTCATGCTATATGCAAAAGTCTTTGTCCCTTAAGGCAACAGATTACAGCCCCCCCCCCCCCCCCCCCCCCCCCAGGCTGCTGTCGTATTAACAATAGCTTGGAGCTCCAGAATGGACAAGAAAAAACGACGAGAATGGCTCGAGCAGGGCGTTGCTCACGGGGCGGTCGCTCGTGCCATGCGGTCGCACGTGCTCGGGCCCGCTAAATGCTACTTGTAGCTTTAATTATTAGGGCCCGAGCACGTAGTGCAAGGACCCTATTGTATTTACTCGGATTATTAGGGCCCGAGCACGGAGTGCAAGGACCCTATTGTATCTGTTAGGTTTATTATTAGGGCCCGAGCACGGAGTGCAAGGACCCTATTGTATCTGTTAGGTTTATTATTATTATTAGGGCCCGAGCACGGAGTGCAAGGACCCTATTGTATCTGTTAGGTTTATTAGGGCCCGAGCACGTAGTGCAAGGACCCTATTGTATTTACTCGGATTATTATTAGGGCCCGAGCACGGAGTGCAAGGACCCTATTGTATCTGTAAGAGTTATTATTATTATTATTCTTTTTCTTCCGACGGAAGAGTCGCCTTTTTGAGGCCTTTAACATACCCCAAAACTCACCAAATTTGGCACACACATCAGGAGTCGCGAAAAATTTCGTATTTTACAGGAGATTGGCATGGGCGCACAAAAACGGCTCGACAGCGCCACCTACAGTGACATTTGTCCCGAGCCCCCGCATATGCTTTGACATACAAGCTTGATTTTTTCAGGACATGTTCATCAGATGGAAACCTACAAAAAAGTCTCTTGGTACCAAGCTGTCAGTCGCACAGGAAGTCTGCTATATTGGTGTCAATATGTCATTTTTGCTCTATTTTGGACATTTGTAGGCCTCCTTCTAGAACGAACTCCTCCTAGAGATTTATGAATAATGACTCCAAACTTTGGTTTTGTAAACTAAACACATGTCCGATGTTAAATTGCAAAGCTTTTAAGTTTTTATGGATGTTTGTGACCATGGCGGCGCGTCAAAATTGGAGGTCGTTTCGAAAACACGCCATGAAAAGAAAAATGGCCATTACTCAGCCATGCATAATCCAATCTGATCCAAAATTGATGTGCATGATTGTAGTCTGACTCTGAACACATCTGCAGTGAAAAAATCTGGAAAAAGTGTAGCGCCACCTGCTGGCAAGAGGAAATGACATGTTTTACTTGGAGCATCACTGCTCCGAGTAGGATGAGCCGACACACCTGAAAATGACGTCCACCTGTTGAAAAGCCATTGAAGTTTACTCTGACAAAAAACCATAACTTTCAATGCAGGGGTGTGGTCGTGACAGAACGGCAAAGTTGGGCATCTCGCCATGCACACAAAAGTTGCTCTCACGTGCACATTCCTTGTCCAATCTCACTGAAATTCAATGGATATGATGAAGCTTCTATTCTGAACCCATGGATATGACAATCTTGGACGAGCTCTATAGCGCCACCTAGTTATTGCATGGGGCACATTCTGCCCTGTATTTTCTCTTTGCTTTGTCCGATGTGCATGAAATTAAAACTGGAGATACTCAGAAGGGTCTTCTCTCATCATGTAAAGTTTCATGGGTGTACACCTGACGGTGCCTGCGTAACAGGAAGTGGTCGATTATGTGCACCCAAAAAATAGAAATTTATTATAAATCAGCCGTTTGTCTCAGGAAGCTGAGATTTCAGAATTAGATGCCTTTAATAACCTCCAGCTTTGATATGTAACACAATAGGGTCTACGAGAAACTTCATCACTTGATTTTTTTAATGAAATTTTGGACTGAACAAAGATTTTTAGCATAAATTCTGTTTAGGTTATCAGCACCAAGAATTCAACTTTCATAGGCATTTATGTGCTACTGCTTCCTAAAAAAATTCAGAATGATTGAAGTTACAGGTGACATCTTAGAGAGCGTTACATCCAAAAAGGTCCGAAAACGTCTTTTTAGGCAAAACTGCAAACACCTATTTTTTTGCATAACTTATCTTTCAAATATCAGCACAAAAAAATTAAAAACGGTAGGGATCTGTGTTTGCTGCCTTCCATATTTTTTTCAGACTTAAAAGTGTAACAGATGATTTATAAAAAATCCTTTTCATCCAAAAACCTGTGTTAAATCTGTCTAGACTCCAAACAAACATTTTTTTATGGTAACTTATGTTTCAACAATCGACACCAATTTTCACAGACCTAAAGCTGAACATGTCCCATAGCTCCCTGAATATTTTCATAGATATAAAATGAACTGGTCATTCTAACATCTGGCATTCTAACATCTAACATCTTACATGTCAAAGCCTCTCTCAGCCTGGCTCTGCTCAAGGAGTCGTGTTACAACCCCGCCCCCTCCTGCTGGGACCCCTGCTATGTAAATTAGCAAGCAGTGAACAGAGAGATGAGGAGTAAGAATGGTCATTACTCAGGCATGCATAATCCAAAGACAGCCAGTTAAACACTGAAAGACATATTTTTTCGGTATGTCTTTCATACATCTTTAGTATTAAAAACTCTCCAAGATGAATGTGCCTGACTCCACCTGCAGGTGGATCACAGACTTCCTGACGGACAGACAGCAGTATGTGAGGCTGGGGAAGCTCGTCTCAGATACTCGGACCACAAGCACCGGATCCCCCCAGGGCTGTAAACTTTCACCCCTGTTACTCTCCCTGTACACAAACAGCTGCACAGCTGGTCACCTGTCTGTCAAACTCCTGAAGTTTGCTGACGACACCACACTCATCGGCCTCATCTCTGACGGAGATGAGTCGGCCTACAGGAGTGAAATAGCCAGGCTGGTGTCATAGTGCAGCGCTAACAACCTGGAGCTTAATGCTCTGAAGACAGTGGAGATGACAGTGGACTTCAGGAAGGCCCCAGCCCCCCTCCCCCCTGTCATCCTCTGTGACTCCCCGGTGACCTCTGTGGAGTCCTTCTGCTTCCTGGGAACCATCATCAGCCAGGACCTCAAGTGGGAGCAGAACATCAGCTCCATCACTAAGAAGGTCCAGCAGAGGATGTACTTCCTGAGGCAGCTGAAGAAGTTTCACCTCCCTGAAAAGATGCTGGTAGACTTTTACACCGCCATCATCGAATCCACCCTCACGTCCTCCATCACAGTCTGGTTCGCTGCGGCCACGGCCAGAGACAAGGCCAAGCTGCAACGCGTCATCCACTCAGCAGAGAAGGTGATCGGCTGCCACCTCCCGTCTCTCCAGGAGCTGCACATCTCCAGGACCTGGAGGCGGGCAGCCAGGATTGTAGCCAACCCCTCTCATCCAGGACATAATCTCTTTCTGCCCCTCCCTTCTGGCAAGAGGCTCCGGTCCATCAGGACCAGGACCTCGCGCCACAAGAACAGCTTCTTCCCCACTGCAGCCAGCCTGCTGAACAGAACCCCAACTCCCCCAGGTGACCCCCCCTCCCCCCCCGCCCACCAAAGGACTGTCGGTGCCACTTACAGGCCCCACCATCCCAGCCCATCTGTGCTCCCACTTTAATTCACCTTACTCTACTGTATATAGTGTGTTGTTGTTGTTAACTTAATTTTTAACTTATTCTTAATTGCACTATACACCAAGTCAAATTCCTCGTTTTGTAAAGTGCGCTCTACTGAACCTGGCAATAAAACTTTTTCTGATTCCTGATTCTGATTCTGATTCTATTAATCATTGTTTTTTATTCATTCAAAATGCAATTAAATCAATATTTTATCTTTTTTCTTTTCCTTTTTCTTTTTTTTTTATCTCTTATATCCTTTTTTATAATCAATGTTTGAACTTCTTTTCCTTTCTATTGTCATGGTTTCAGTTTGTTGTCTTTTTTTTCGCTTTAGTTCTTGTTCTGTCTTGTTTGGTTCTGTTTCCTGTTTTATTTTGAAAGGTTTCCTGTCTTGTCATGTTTCTTGAGTTTTACTTCCTTTGGTCCCCATCTGCCCTAATCGTGTTCACCTGTGTCTTGTCTGCCCTGTCTGTATATAAGTCTTGTCTCTGCCTTCCTCCTGTGCTGGTCCATTAACTTCTGCTCATGTTGATCACGTCTTCTTGTCTGGCGTCCATGTCCCTTGCCATGCCACAGTAAGTTTTTGTTTTTAGTTTTGTCATCCTGCTCTGCAGCGCTTTTTGTTAGTTAAATAAACCCACTTGCCCTGAACCCGTTTGCCTCCCGTCTCTGCGCCTGGGTCCTACCTGCTCTCGAGCCTCCCCCCCACACGACATCTATACATCCAATGAAATTAAACTACAAATCAACAAACACAACTGATAACAAATGTCTCTAAAAAATGATGTGTATATTTGCAGAACCTTAAAAACACCAAACAAATAACAAATGCTTCCCAATTAAAGCACAAAAAATGGAACACAAAATGTAAAACCCAAGTTAGAAATTGCAATTTGAAAAAGATACTTTTTTCAGCAGCTTTTCAAAATCAATCACCAATTCTACTCTTCTGTGGATGAAACAAAGAACTCCAGAACAATGAAGCCATTTCTCTAAGTCTCTCTCACCTTCAGTTTTAAACAAGGTCTGTGAAAATCCACCATACATTGGTCACATGAACTCAGAGACCTGCTAAAAGTGCACAATTGTAAAAGCTCTTTTATATAGACAACTGTTTGTTTGCTTAGAGCTCTAAATATAAAAAACAATGCTTTTCTATCACCTAGACACAGATGGAGAACCATATCAACTGGATTAATAACAGGGTGGCATGTTTAGACAACATGAAGCTGTCCATCACATTTTTGACCTAAACATGTAAACACATCCTTGGCTCTGCGGTTAGGAAATGGTATTTGGGAATCTCTTTATACCAGGAGCCAGCCTGGCCATTGGAACATCGCCACAGTGCCCATCCAGACTGGGACAGCAACGGGGTCCACTTCAGAGCCGTGAGCTGCTGTGTTTAACTCCAGCTGTCCCAGCAAGGTAGACAACTGCAGCAACATCCACTGACCAAGCTGACAAGCCCTGGCAGAAAAGATCCCCACAAGAAAAACACTGGCTCAGGCAGGCTGGTCAAAAAAAAATTAGTTTTGCCATTGTCTTGCAGCTCGCAGATCAAGTGGTTTAGTTTTCCAGTAATGTCAGTCAAGAATGCAAGTTCAGATTCACAATGTTCATATTCACCATATTCAACAGACATCTCCTCCAATAGCACCTTAAAAATCCTGTGCTGTTTTGCTTTGCAGCTGAGGTTGTTTACGATTTTCAGAATAAGAGTCATTATATGTCCAGAGCCAATCACTTCTGCACATAAGGCCTGCTGGTGAATGACGCAGCAGTAATGCAGACATTTTGGAAAGTCTGGGTCAGCTTTACAGTGAGTGATGAAACCTGTTTGTCTATTGATCATAGCAGGAGTCCCATCTGCAGTCACTGCTACCAGCTTTTCTAATTGTACCTTTTTCTGCACAAAAACTCCTTCACCGTGTTATACATTTCAACTCCTCTTGTAGTTGTCTGTTAGGGCAGATGTGTCAGGAGTTCTTCTCTTGTGGAAACCAAAAGCTATGCTGTACTGTTGCCGTCCACAGACTCATCACACTGGACGTTAACCACCTGCACTTTGCAAGATCCCGGTCCAGCTAATTGGCCAAGTTATCAGACATAGCTGACACTCATCTAGACATTGTAGTGAAAATTGAATGAGTTCTATTGTTCTCATCCTTAGGGACAGTGATAGCAATTATCATCGTTGCTTGAATTTTTTTCATGCTATATGCAAAAGTCTTTGTCCCTTAAGGCAACAGATTACAGCCCCCCCCCCCCCCCCCCCCCCCCAGGCTGCTGTCGTATTAACAATAGCTTGGAGCTCCAGAATGGACAAGAAAAAACGACGAGAATGGCTCGAGCAGGGCGTTGCTCACGGGGCGGTCGCTCGTGCCAGGCGGTCGCACGTGCTCGGGCCCGCTAAATGCTACTTGTAGCTTTAATTATTATTATTTTTCTTCCGACGGAACAGTCGCCTTTTTGAGGCCTTTAACATACCCCAAAACTCACCAAATTTCGCACACACATCAGGAGTCGCGAAAAATTTTATATTTTATGGGAGACTGACATGGGTGCACAAAAATGGCTCGATAGCGCCACCTACAAAATTTGTTTTGGCGAGCCCCGCCACATGCTTTGACATACAAGCTTGATTTTTTCAAGGAATGTCCATCAGATGGAAACCTACAAAAAAGTCTCTTGGTACCAAGCTGTCAGTTGCACAGGAAGTCTGCTATATTGATGTCAATATGTCATTTTTGCTGCATTTTGGACATTTGCAGGTCTCGTTCTAGAACGAACTCCTCCTAGAGATTTATGAATAATGACTCCAAACTTTGGTTTTGTAAACTAAACACATGTCCGATGTTAAATTGCGAAGCTTTTAAGTTTTTACGGTTGTTTGTGACCGTGGCGGCGCGTCAAAATTCGAGGTCATTTTGAAAACACGCCATGAAAAGAAAAATGGCCATTATTCAGCCATGCATAATCCAATTTGATCCAAAATTTATGTGCATGATTGCAGTCTGACTCTGAACACATCTGCAGTGGAAGAATCCGGAACAGGTGTAGCGCCACCTGCTGGCAAGAGGAAATGACATGTTTGACTTGGAGCATCACTGCTCCAAGTAGGATGAGCCGACACACCTCAAAATGATATCCACCTGTTAAAAAGCCATTGAAGTTTACTCTGACAAAAAGCCATAACTTTCAATGCGGGGGTGTGGTCGTGACAGAGCGGCGAAGTTGGGCGTCTCGCCATGCACACAAAAGTTGCTCTCACGTGCACATTCCTTGTCCGATCTCACTTAAATTCGATGGAGATGATGATGCTTCCATTCTGAACCAATGGATATGACAATCTTGGACGAGCTCCATAGCGCCACCTAGATATAAACAAATACATTTTTTGTCACATTTTGACCTATCTTTTCTCTGTGCTTTGTCAGACGTTCATAAAATTACAACAGGAGATACTCACAAGGGTCTTCTCTCATTGTTTAAAGTTTCATGGGCGTACACCTGACGGTGCTTGCGCA
The DNA here is from genome assembly GCF_053564925.1 of Oryzias latipes. Classification (NCBI taxonomy): domain Eukaryota; kingdom Metazoa; phylum Chordata; class Actinopteri; order Beloniformes; family Adrianichthyidae; genus Oryzias; species Oryzias latipes. Next base: position 11,950,974 of record NC_136237.1, on the reverse strand, counting down.
AGCCACCGCCAAACAGGAAGTGGTTGATTGCGTTGCAGTCAGATAATTAAAAATTCATAAAAAATCAGCCGTTTTTCTGACGAGGCTGAGATTTCAGAATGAAATTCCCCCATACATATCTCCAACTTAGATATACAGCTCTCGCATGGGTGCACAAAAATGACTCAATAGCGCCACCTACAATGTTTGTTTTCGCGAGCCCCGCCATGTTCTTTAACATACAAGCTTGATATTTACAGGACATGTTCATCAGATGGAAACCTACAAAAAAGTCTCTTGGGACCAAGCTGTCAGTTGCACAGGAAGTCTGCTATATTGATGTCAATATGTCATTTTTGCTGTGTTTTGGTCATTTGCAGGCCTCGTTCTAGAACGAACTCCTCCTAGAGATTTGTGAACAATGACTCCAAACTTTGGTTTTGTAAACTAGACACATGTCTGATGTTAAATTGCGAAGCTTTTAAGTTTTTATGGTTGTTTGTGACCGTGGCGGCACGTCAAAATTCGAAGGCGTTTTGAAAACACGCCATGAAAAGAAAAATGGCCATTACTCAGCCATGCATAATCCAATTTGATCCCAAATTGGTATGCATGATTGTAGTCTGACTCTGAACACATCTGGAGTGGAAGAATATGGAAAAGGTGTAGCGCCACCTGCTGACAACAGGAAATGACATGTTTTACTTGGAGCATCACTGCTCCAAGTAGGATGAGCCGACACACCTCAAAATGACGTCCACCTGTTGAAAAACCATTGAAGTTTACTCGGATAAAAAACATATCTTTCAACGCAGGGGTGTGGTCTTGACAGAGCGGCAAAGTTGGGCGTCTCGCCATGCACACAAATGTTGCTCTCATGTGCCCATTCCTTGTCCAATCTCACTGAATTTCAATGGATATGATGAAGCTTCCATTCTGAACCCATGGATATGACAACTTTGGACGAGCTCTATAGCGCCACCTAGTTATTGCATGGGGCACATTCTGCCCCGTATTTTCTCTTTGCTTTGTCCGATGTGCATGAAATTAAAACTGGAGATACTCAGAAGGGTCCTCTCTCATAATCTGAAGTTTCATGGGTGTACACCTGACGGTGCCTGCGTAACAGGAAGTGGTCGATTATGTGCACCCAAATAATAGAAATTTATTATAAATCAGCCGTTTGTCTCAGGAAGCTGAGATTTCAGAATTAGATGCCTTTAATAACCTCCAGCTTTGATATGTAACACAATAGGGTCTATGAGAAACTTCATACCTCTTTTTTTCCTATACAATTTTGGACTGAACAAAGATTTTTAGCATAAATTCTGTTTAGGTTATCAGCACCAAGAATTCAACTTTCATAGGCATTTATGTGCTACTGCTTCCTAAAAAAATTCAGAATTATTGAAGTTACAGGTGAACTTTTAGACATTTCATCCAAAAAGGTCCGAAAACGTCTTTTTAGGCAAAACTGCAAACACCTATTTTTTTGCATAACTTATCTTTCAAATATCAGCACAAAAAAATTAAAAACGGTAGGGATCTGTGTTTGCTGCTTTCCATATTTTGTTTCAGACTTAAAAGTGTAACAGATGATTTATAAAAAATCCTTTTTCATCCAAAAACCTGTGTTAAATCTGTCTAGACTCCAAACAAACATTTTTTTATGGTAACTTATGTTTCAACAATCGACACCAATTTTCACAGACCTATAGCTAAACATGTCCCATAGCTACCTGAATATTTTCATAGATATAAAATGAACTGGTCATTCTAACATCTGGCATTCTAACATCTAACATCTTACATGTCAAAGCCTCTCTCAGCCTGGCTCTGCTGAAGGAGTCGTGTTACAACCCCGCCCCCTCCTGCTGGGACCCCTGCTATGTAAATTAGCAAGCAGTGAACAGAGAGATGAGAAGTAAGAATGGCCATTACTCAGGCATGCATAATCCAAAGACAGCCAGTTAAACACTGAAAGACATATTTTTTCGGTATGTCTTTCATACATCTTTAGTATTAAAAACTCTCCAAGATGAATGTGCCTGACTCCACCTGCAGGTGGATCACAGACTTCCTGACGGACAGACAGCAGTATGTGAGGCTGGGGAAGCTCGTCTCAGATACTCGGACCACAAGCACCGGATCCCCCCAGGGCTGTGTCCTTTCACCCCTGTTACTCTCCCTGTACACAAACAGCTGCACAGCTGGTCACCTGTCTGTCAAACTCCTGAAGTTTGCTGACGACACCACACTCATCGGCCTCATCTCTGACGGAGATGAGTCGGCCTACAGGAGTGAAATAGCCAGGCTGGTGTCATAGTGCAGCGCTAACAACCTGGAGCTTAATGCTCTGAAGACAGTGGAGATGACAGTGGACTTCAGGAAGGCCCCAGCCCCCCTCCCCCCTGTCATCCTCTGTGACTCCCCGGTGACCTCTGTGGAGTCCTTCTGCTTCCTGGGAACCATCATCAGCCAGGACCTCAAGTGGGAGCAGAACATCAGCTCCATCACTAAGAAGGTCCAGCAGAGGATGTACTTCCTGAGGCAGCTGAAGAAGTTTCACCTCCCTGAAAAGATGCTGGTAGACTTTTACACCGCCATCATCGAATCCACCCTCACGTCCTCCATCACAGTCTGGTTCGCTGCGGCCACGGCCAGAGACAAGGCCAAGCTGCAACGCGTCATCCACTCAGCAGAGAAGGTGATCGGCTGCCACCTCCCGTCTCTCCAGGAGCTGCACATCTCCAGGACCTGGAGGCGGGCAGCCAGGATTGTAGCCAACCCCTCTCATCCAGGACATAATCTCTTTCGGCCCCTCCCTTCTGGCAAGAGGCTCCGGTCCATCAGGACCAGGACCTCGCGCCACAAGAACAGCTTCTTCCCCACTGCAGCCAGCCTGCTGAACAGAACCCCAACTCCCCCAGGTGACCCCCCCTCCACCCCCCGCCCACCAAAGGACTGTCGGTGCCACTTACAGGCCCCACCATCCCAGCCCATCTGTGCTCCCACTTTAATTCACCTTACTCTACTGTATATAGTGTGTTGTTGTTGTTAACTTAATTTTTAACTTATTCTTAATTGCACTATACACCAAGTCAAATTCCTCGTTTTGTAAAGTGCGCTCTACTGAACCTGGCAATAAAACTTTTTCTGATTCCTGATTCTGATTCTGATTCTATTAATCATTGTTTTTTATTCATTCAAAATGCAATTAAATCAATATTTTATCTTTTTTCTTTTCCTTTTTCTTTTTTTTTTTATCTCTTATATCCTTTTTTATAATCAATGTTTGAACTTCTTTTCCTTTCTGTTGTCATGGTTTCAGTTTGTTGTCTTTTTTTTCGCTTTAGTTCTTGTTCTGTCTTGTTTGGTTCTGTTTCCTGTTTTATTTTGAAAGGTTTCCTGTCTTGTCATGTTTCTTGAGTTTTACTTCCTTTGGTCCCCATCTGCCCTAATCGTGTTCACCTGTGTCTTGTCTGCCCTGTCTGTATATAAGTCTTGTCTCTGCCTTCCTCCTGTGCTGGTCCATTAACTTCTGCTCATGTTGATCACGTCTTCTTGTCTGGCGTCCATGTCCCTTGCCATGCCACAGTAAGTTTTTGTTTTTAGTTTTGTCATCCTGCTCTGCAGCGCTTTTTGTTAGTTAAATAAACCCACTTGCCCTGAACCCGTTTGCCTCCCGTCTCTGCGCCTGGGTCCTACCTCCTCTCGAGCCTCCCCCCCACACGACATCTATACATCCAATGAAATTAAACTACAAATCAACAAACACAACTGATAACAAATGTCTCTAAAAAATGATGTGTATATTTGCAGAACCTTAAAAACACCAAACAAATAACAAATGCTTCCCAATTAAAGCACAAAAAATGGAACACAAAATGTAAAACCCAAGTTAGAAATTGCAATTTGAAAAAGATACTTTTTTCAGCAGCTTTTCAAAATCAATCACCAATTCTACTCTTCTGTGGATGAAACAAAGAACTCCAGAACAATGAAGCCATTTCTCTAAGTCTCTCTCACCTTCAGTTTTAAACAAGGTCTGTGAAAATCCACCATACATTGGTCACATGAACTCAGAGACCTGCTAAAAGTGCACAATTGTAAAAGCTCTTTTATATAGACAACTGTTTGTTTGCTTAGAGCTCTAAATATAAAAAAAAATGCTTTTCTATCACCTAGACACAGATGGAGAACCATATCAACTGGATTAATAACAGGGTGGCATGTTTAGACAACATGAAGCTGTCCATCACATTTTTGACCTAAACATGTAAACACATCCTTGGCTCTGCGGTTAGGAAATGGTATTTGGGAATCTCTTTATACCAGGAGCCAGCCTGGCCATTGGAACATCGCCACAGTGCCCATCCAGACTGGGACAGCAACGGGGTCCACTTCAGAGCCGTGAGCTGCTGTGTTTAACTCCAGCTGTCCCAGCAAGGTAGACAACTGCAGCAACATCCACTGACCAAGCTGACAAGCCCTGGCAGAAAAGATCCCCACAAGAAAAACACTGGCTCAGGCAGGCTGGTCAAAAAAAAATAGTTTTGCCATTGTCTTGCAGCTCGCAGATCAAGTGGTTTAGTTTTCCAGTAATGTCAGTCAAGAATGCAAGTTCAGATTCACAATGTTCATATTCACCATATTCAACAGACATCTCCTCCAATAGCACCTTAAAAATCCTGTGCTGCTTTGCTTTGCAGCTGAGGTTGTTTACGATTTTCAGAATAAGAGTTATTATATGTCCAGAGCCAATCACTTCTGCACATAAGGCCTGCTGGTGAATGACGCAGCAGTAATGCAGACATTTTGGAAAGTCTGGGTCAGCTTTACAGTGAGTGATGAAACCTGTTTGTCTATTGATCATAGCAGGAGTCCCATCTGCAGTCACTGCTACCAGCTTTTCTAATTGTACCTTTTTCTGCACAAAAACTCCTTCACCGTGTTATACATTTCAACTCCTCTTGTAGTTGTCTGTTAGGGCAGATGTGTCAGGAGTTCTTCTCTTGTGGAAACCAAAAGCTATGCTGTACTGTTGCCGTCCACAGACTCATCACACTGGACGTTAACCACCTGCACTTTGCAAGATCCCGGTCCAGCTAATTGGCCAAGTTATCAGACATAGCTGACACTCATCTAGACATTGTAGTGGAAATTGAATGAGTTCTATTGTTCTCATCCTTAGGGACAGTGATAGCAATTATCATCATTGCTTGAATTTTTTTCATGCTATATGCAAAAGTCTTTGTCCCTTAAGGCAACAGATTACAGCCCCCCCCCCCCCCCCCCCCCCCCCAGGCTGCTGTCGTATTAACAATAGCTTGGAGCTCCAGAATGGACAAGAAAAAACGACGAGAATGGCTCGAGCAGGGCGTTGCTCACGGGGCGGTCGCTCGTGCCATGCGGTCGCACGTGCTCGGGCCCGCTAAATGCTACTTGTAGCTTTAATTATTATTATTATTATTATTATTATTATTATTCCGACTTTTCCGTCGCCTTTTTGAGGCCTTTAACATACCCCAAAACTCACCAAATTTTGTATACACATCAGGAGTCGCGAAAAATTTCATATTTTATAGGAGAACGGCATAGGTAAACAAAAATGGCTCGATAGCGCCACCTGCAAAATTTGTTTTCGCGAGCACCTCCATATGCTTTATAGTACAAACCTGATTTTAACAGGGCATGTTCATCGGATAGAAACCTACAAAAAAGTCTCTTGGGACCAAGCTGTCAGTCGCACAGGAAGTCTGATATTTTGATGACAATATGTCATTTTTGCTGTATTTTGGTCATTCGCAGGCCTCGCTCTAGAACGAACTCCTCCTAGAGATTTGAGAGTAATGACTCCAAACTTTGGTTTTGTAAACTAGACACATGTCCGATGTTAAATTGCAAAGCTTTTAAGTTTTTATGGATGTTTGTGACCATGGCGGCGCGTCAAAATTGGAGGTCGTTTCGAAAACACGCCATGAAAAGAAAAATGGCCATTACTCAGCCATGCATAATCCAATCTGATCCAAAATTGATGTGCATGATTGTAGTCTGACTCTGAACACATCTGCAGTGAAAAAACCTGGAAAAAGTGTAGCGCCACCTGCTGGCAAGAGGAAATGACATGTTTTACTTGGAGCATCACTACTCCGAGTAGGATGAGCCGACACACCTGAAAATGACATCCACCTGTTGAAAAGCCATTGAAGTTTACTCTGACAAAAAACCATAACTTTCAATGCGGGGGTGTGGTCGTGACAGAGCGGCAAAGTTGGGCGTCTCGCCATGCACACAAAAGTTGCTCTCACGTGCACATTCCTTGTCCAATCTCACTGAAATTCAATGGATATGATGAAGCTTCTATTCTGAACCCATGGATATGACAATCTTGGACGAGCTCTATAGCGCCACCTAGTTATTGCATTGGGCACATTCTGCCCTGTATTTTCTCTTTGCTTTGTCCGATGTGCATGAAATTAAAACTGGAGATACTCAGAAGGGTCCTCTCTCATCATGTAAAGTTTCATGGGTGTACACCTGACGGTGCCTGCGTAACAGGAAGTGGTCGATTATGTGCACCCAAATAATAGAAATTTATTATAAATCAGCCGTTTGTCTCAGGAAGCTGAGATTTCAGAATTAGATGCCTTTAATAACCTCCAGCTTTGATATGTAACACTATAGGGTCTACGAGAAACTTCATCACTTGATTTTTTTAATGAAATTTTGGACTGAACAAAGATTTTTAGCATAAATTCTGTTTAGGTTATCAGCACCAAGAATTCAACTTTCATAGGCATTTATGTGCTACTGCTTCCTAAAAAAATTCAGAATGATTGAAGTTACAGGTGAACTTTTAGAGAACATTTCATCCAAAAAGGTCCGAAAACGTCTTTTTAGGCAAAACTACAAACACCTATTTTTTTTCATAACTTAATCATCATATATCAACACCATTTATTTTTTTAAATGTAGGGATCTGTGTTTGCTGCCTTCCATATTTTTTTCAGAAGTCCAGGTGAAACAGATGATTTTAAAAAAATCCTGATTCATCCCAAAACCTGTGCTTTTTCCGTCTGGACTCCAAACAAGTGTGTTTTAAAATTACTTATGCTTCAAATATCCACACCAAGTTTAACACGCATATAGCTGAACATGTCTAAATGCTTCTTGAATATTCTTTACAGATATAAAATGAACTGGTCAACTGTAGGATGTCATTTCCTCTTACATGGTTCAGTCTTTTCCTCATGCTGCAGCCTGCTCCTCAATCTTTCCTGTTGCTGGAGTCAAATTTCACCCCCCCCCCCCCCCCCCCCCACACACACACACCAGCTGCCTGTTTATATGCTAACTAACCCAGAAGTGAGGTGACAATAGTTTAGACACAAGAGGGAGGGCAGACTGCTTTTTCATTTGTTTTGTATGTCTTTCATAGATTTTTATGAATAATCATTGCTTTTCTAGTCATGTAAAATGCAATTAACTTAATATTTTATCTTTTTTTTTTTTACAAACAAAACATATGAATGTGCTCCAAAACAAAACCCAACTCTCAGTACAGTTCTACAGATGTAACATAAGACTTAGACAGTAAATGTCTCTTTTATCCTTTTTTAATCAATGCTGCAACTTCTTTTCCTTAATATAAATCCAATGAAATTAAACTACAAAACCAAATTAAAGCTACAAGTAGCATTTAGCGGGCCCGAGCACGTGCCACCGCCTGGCACGAGCGACCGCCCCGTGAGCAACGCCCTGCTCGAGCCATTCTCGTCGTTTTTTCTTGTCCATTCTGGAGCTCCAAGCTAATGTTAATATGACAGCAGCCTTTGGGGGGGGGGGGGGGGGGGGGGGGACTATAATCTGTTGCCTTAAAGGACAAAGACTTTTGCATATAGCATGAAAAAAATTCTTAAATCTAAGCCTCGTTTAGACCTGCTCATTTTCTCATCAAGTAGAAGAAGGTTTTTATCAGATTAAGAAACAAGCAATGATGATAATTGCTATCACTGTCCCTAAGGATGAGAACAATAGAACTCATTCAATTTTCACTACAATGTTCAGATGAGTGTCAGCTATGTCTGATAACTTGGCCAATTAGCTGGACCGGGATCTTACAAAGTGCAGGTGGTTTAACGTCCAGTGTGATGAGTCTGTGGACGGCAACAGTTCAGCATAGCTTTTGGTTTCCACAAGAGAAGAATTCCTGACACATCTGCCCTAACAGACAACTACAAGAGGAGTTGAAATGTATAACACGGTGAAGGAGTTTTTGTGCAGAAAAAGGTACCATTAGAAAAGCTGGTAGCCATACCTGCAGACGGGGCTCCTGCTATGATTGACCGACAAACAGGTTTCATCACTCACTGTAAAGCTGACCAAGACTTTCCAAAATGTCTGCATTACTGCTGCTTCTTTCACCAGTAGGCCTTATGTGCAGAAGTGATTGGCTCTGGACATATAATGACTCCTATTGTGAAAATCATAAAAAACCTCAGCTGCAAAGCAAAACAGAACAGGATTTTTAAGGTGCTATTGGTGGAGATATCTGCTGAATATGGTGAATCTGAACTTGTATTCTTGACTGACATTACTGGAAAACTAAACCACTTGATCTGCGAGCTGCAAGACATTGGCAAAACTATATTTTTTTATTGACCAGCCTGCCTGAGCCAGTGTTTTTCTTGTGGGGATCTTTTCTGCCAGGGCTTGCCAGCTTGGTCAGTGGATGTTGCTGCAGTTGTCTCCCTTGCTGGGACAGCAGGAGTTAAACACAGCAGCCTCACGGCTGTGAAGTGGACCCCGTTGCTGTCCCAGTCTGGATGGGCACTGTGGTGATGTTCCAATGTTCAGGCTGGCTCCTGGTATGAAGAGATTCCCAAGTACCATTTCCTAACCGCAGAGCCAAGGATGTGTTTACATTTTTAGGTCAAAAATGTGATGAACAGCTTCATGTTGTCTATTGATGTAAGTTTAAACCTAAACATGTTTCCCTGTTACTAATCCAGTTGATATGGTTCTCCACCTGTGTCTAAGTGATAGAAAAGCATTTTTTTATATTTAGAGCTCCAAGCAAACAAACAGTTGTCTATATAAGAGCTTTTACAATTGTGGACTTTTAGCAGGTCTCTGAATACATGTGACCAATGTATGGTGGATTTTCACAGACTTTGTGTAAAACTGAAGGTGACAGAGACTTTGGAGAAGTGGCTACATTGCTCTGGACTTCTTTGTTTCATCCAGAGAAGAGTAAAATATGTGATTGATTTTGAAAAGCTGCTGAAAAATGTATCTTTTTAAAATTGCAATTTCTAATTTGGGTTTTACATTTTGTGTTCCATTTTTTGTGATTGTATTAGAAAGATTTTTTTATTTATTTGGTGTTTAAAGGTGGTACATAATGTATATACACAATCTTCTTAGAGACATTTGCTATATGTTGTGTTTGTTGTCGTTGTAGTTTAATTTCTTTGGATGTATTGAAAGGAAATGAAAAGAAGTTGCAGCATTGATTAAAAAAGCATAAAAGAGACATTTACTGTCTGATGTTACATCTGTAGGAGTGTACTGAGACTGGGTTTTGTTTTGGAGCACATTCATATATTTTGTTTGTAAAAAAAAAAAAAAGATAAAATATAAAGTTAACTGTATTTTGGATGAATAAAAAGCAATGATTAGTGCTAAGGATGTAGAAAAGACAAACAAAACAAAGGAAATTGCTGTATTTTAGTGTTGAACTAGGCTTTCTAACTGTTCTACTTTCTGTCTGCCACTCCTGGCTAATTTACATGTGAGCACACAGCCGGGGGGGGGGGCTAACTCCACTCCTGCAGCAGGGGAGACTGATGAAAAGCTTGAGGATGTAAGATTGAATAAATAAAATCCTAGAGTTGACCAGTTCATTTTATAAATGTAAATATTTTTTATTTTGGTGCTGATAAACTAAACAGATGTTATGATAAAAATATTTGCTTGAGTCAAAATGTCCAAAAATTTGCTTTCAGCACAATAGGGTGATTAAGGTGGTTAAATGTTTCTCGTACGTATAGTGCTGCTTTTCAAACGTGGAGCTTTGTAAGACGCATCTAATTCTGAAATCTCAGCTTCCTGAGACAAACGGCTGATTTCCTATGAAGCTTGATTATATGATCATGCTTCATGATCATTTATGAACATATATAGCTCGTCCAAAATTGTCATATCCATGGGTTCAGAATGGAAGTTTCATCAAATCTATTTAATTTCAGTGAGATCAGACAAGGAATGTGAACGTGAGAGCAACATTTGTGCATGGCGAGATACCCAACTTCGCCGCTCTGTCACGACCACACCTCCGCGTTGAAAGATTTGTTTTTCATCAGAGTAAACTTCAATGGTTTTTCAACAGGTGGACGTCATTTTGAGGTGTGTTTGCTCATCCTACTTGGAGCAGTGATGCTCCAAGTAAAAAATGTCATTTCCTGTTGCCAACAGGTGGCGCTACACCTGTTTCGGATTTTTCCACTGCAGATGTGTTCAAAGTCAGACTACAATCATGCACAACAAATTTGGATCAGATTAGATTATTTATGGCTGAGTAATGGCCATTTTTCTTTTCATGGCGTGATTTCGAAACGACCTCAAATTTTGACGCGCCGCCACGGTCACAAACAACCGTAAAAACTTAAAAGCTTCGCATTTTAAGATCGGACATGTGTTTAGTTTACAAAACCAAAGTTTGGAGTCATTGTTCAAAAATCTCTAGTAGGAGTTCGTTCTAGAACGAGGCCTGCAAAGGACCAAAATAGAGCAAAAATGACATATTGACATCAATATAGCAGACTTCCTGTGCGACTGACAGCTTGGTCCCAAGAGACTTTTTTGTAGGTTTCCATCTGATGAACATGTCCTGTAAATATCAAGCTTGTATGTTAAAGAACATGGCGGGGCTCTCAAAAACAAACATGGTAGGTGGCGCTATTGAGCCGTTTTTTGTTCACCCATGCAAGTGCTGTGTATCTAAGTTGGAGATATGTAAGACGCCTCTCATTCTGAAATCTCAGCCTCGTTATACAAACGGCTGATTTTTTTATGAATTTTTAATTATCTGACTGCAACGCAATCAACCACTTCCTGTTTGGTGGTGGCTTGCGCAGGCACCGTCAGGTGTACACCCATGAAACTTTAGACGATGAGAGAAGACCCTTATGAGTATCTCCTGTTGTAATTTTATGAATGTCGGACAAAGCACAGAGAAAAGATAGGTCAGAATGTGACATAAAATGTATTTGTCAATATCTAGGTGGCGCTATGGAGCTCGTCCAAGATTGTCATATCCATGGGTTCAAAATGGAAGCCTCATCACCTCTATTGAATTTCAGTGAGATTGGACAAGGAATGTGCACGTGAGAGCAACTTTTGTGTGCATGGCGAGACGCCCAACTTCGCCGCTCTGTCACGACCACACCCCTGCATTGAAAGTTATGGCTTTTTATCAGAGTAAACATCAATGGCATTTCAACAGGTGGACATCATTTTGAGGTGTGTCGGCTCATCCTACTTGGAGCAGTGATGCTCCAAGTAAAACATGTCATTTCCTTTTACCAGCAGGTGGCGCTACACCTATTCCAGATTCTTCCACTGCAGATGTGTTCAAAGTCAGACTACAATCATGCATATCAACTTTGGATCATATTGGATTTTGCATGGCTGAGTAATGGCCATTTTTCTTTTCATGGCGTGTTTTCAAAATGACCTCCATTTTCGACGCGCCGCCACGGTCACAAACAACCGTAAAAACGTAAAAGCTTCGCAATTTAACATCGGACATGTGTTTAGTTTACAAAACCAAAGTTTGGAGTCATTATTCACAAATCTCTAGGAGGAGTTCGCTCTAGAGTGAGGCCTGCAAATGTCCAAAATGAAGCAAAAATGACATATTGACCTCAATATATCAGACTTCCTGTGCGAGTGACAGGTGGGTCCTTTCAGACTTTTTTGTAGGTCTCCATCTGAAGAACATGCCCTGTAAAAATCAAGCTTGTACGTTAAAGCGTATGCGGGGCGTCGGGACAAAAGTCACTGTAGGTGGCGCTATCAAGCCGTTTTTCTGCGCCCATGCCAATCTCCTATAAAATACGAAATTTTTCGCGACTCCTGATGTGTGTGCCAAATTTGGTGAGTTTTGGGGTATGTTAAAGGCCTCAAAAAGGCGACTCTTCCGGTAGAATAATAATAATAATAATAATAATAATAATAAACATTCGAATTACAATAGGGTCCTTGCACTCCGTGCTCGGGCCCTAAAAACACAACCTATAGCAAATTTCTCTAAATAAATTATGTGTATATACAATATGTAGCACTTTTAAACAAAATAATAACAAATCCTTCCAATACAAGCACAGAAAAATGGAACACAAAATTTAAAACCCAAATTTGAAATGGCAATTTTAAAAAGATAATTTTTTCAGCCTGCTAAAAGTGCACAATTGTAAAAGCTCTTTTATATAGACAACTGTTTGGTTGCTTAGAGCTCTAAATATAAAAACAATGCCTTTATGGACGTGGCACGGATGGCACGGATGTTCAGCAGGGTAAACCCCAGGAAAGCGGCGGGACCTGATGGAGTTCCCGGAAAGGTTCTGCGGGCCTGCGCCGATCAACTCTCCCAGGTCTTCACAAAAATCTTCAACCTGTCGCTAGCTCAGGCTTTCATCCCTGCTTGCCTGAAGTCATCCACTATCATCCCGATACCCAAAAAGTCCTCATCCACAGCCTTCCTCACGGACTTCCGCCCAGTTGCACTCACTGCTGTCATCACAAAGTGTCTGGAGCGGCTGCTCCTGGGACACATCAAAGACTCCCTCCCTCCAATCTTCGTCCCCCACCAGTTTGCAGAACAGAACAGATCCACCCCCACTCTACATCGATGGAAACTGTGTGGAGAGGGTCCACAGCTTCACCCTCCTGGGCACCACCATCTCTGCTGACCTCACATGGTCTAACAACACCATGACTGTCATCAGGAAGGCCCAGCAACGCCTGCACTTCCTGAGAAAACTTAGGAGGAACGACGTCAGCCAGGAGCTGCTGGTAACGTTCTACCGCTCAACCATTGAGAGCATTCTGTCCTATGGCATCACAGTGTGGTTTTCCCACTGCACTGAAGCAGAACGGCAGAGTCTCCAGAGAGTGGTAAAGACAGCGCAGAGGATCATCGGCTGCCCCCTCCCCTCACTGAAGGACATTTACCAGTCTCGCTGCATCAGCAGAGTGACTAGCATCACCACTAACTCCACCCATTCTGCTTTCCCTCTGTTTGAACTGCTGCCCTCTGGAAGGAGGTACAGGTCCATTAGAACCAGGACAAACAGACTAAGAAACAGCTTTTTTCCATAGGCAATTATCATACGGAATGCACATACGTCCACCAACCACACCTCACTCTAATTTTACTACAATGCGTGCAATATCCTGACTGTCTAACCGGGTCACTGTGCAATAACTTGATATTTATTAAGCTGTGCTCACAGCAACTCATGTAATTCCTTTCTATTTTATTCACAAATATTTAATATTTAACAGTTTCTGTCCATATTGTTCATTTTTTGTTAAGAGTTGTAAATACAGTATTTCTTTTTCTATTCTATTTTTATTTTTATTTTATGTAACTCCTTCACTCCAAGGCTGCTGCAATTTCATTGTATCCCCATGTACAATGACAATAAACGATTCTGATTCTGATTGTATCACTTAGACACAGATGGAGAACCATATCAACTGGATTGGTAACAGCAACAACCACCGACCAAGCCGGCAAGCCCTGGCAGAAAAGATCCCCACAAGAAACACTGCAGGCTGTTCCATAAAAAATATAGTTTTACCATTGCCTTGCAGATCACAGTTGAAGTGGTTTAGTTTTCCTAAAAAAATTCAGAATGATTGAAGTTACAGGTGAACTTTTAGACAACATTTGATCCAAAAAGGTCAGAAAACGTCTTTTTAGGCAAAACTGCAAACACCTATTTTTTTGCATAACTTATCTTTCAAATATCAGCACAAAAAAATTAAAAACGGTAGAGATCTGTGTTTGCTGCCTTCCATATTTTTTTCAGACTTAAAAGTGTAACAGATGATTTATAAAAAATCCTTTTTCATCCAAAAACCTGTGTTAAATCTGTCTAGACTCCAAACAAACATTTTTTTATGGTAACTTATGTTTCAACAATCGACACCAATTTTCACACACCTATAGCTGAACATGTCCCATAGCTCCCTGAATATTTTCATAGATATACAATGAACTGGTCATTCTAACATCTAGCATTCTAACATCTAACATCTTACATGTCAAAGCCTCTCTCAGCCTGGCTCTGCTGAAGGAGTCGTGTTACAACCCCTGAACAGAGAGATGAGGAGTAAGAATGGCCATTACTCAGGCATGCATAATCCAAAGACAGCCAGTTAAACACTGAAAGACATATTTTTCGGTATGTCTTTCATACATCTTTAGTATTAAAAACTCTCCAAGATGAATGTGCCTGACTCCACCTGCAGGTGGATCACAGACTTCCTGACGGACAGACAGCAGTATGTGAGGCTGGGGAAGCTCGTCTCAGATACTCGGACCACAAGCACCGGATCCCCCCAGGGCTGTGTCCTTTCACCCCTGTTACTCTCCCTGTACACAAACAGCTGCACAGCTGGTCACCTGTCTGTCAAACTCCTGAAGTTTGCTGACGACACCACACTCATCGGCCTCATCTCTGACGGAGATGAGTTGGCCTACAGGAGTGAAATAGCCAGGCTGGTGTCATAGTGCAGCGCTAACAACCTGGAGCTTAATGCTCTGAAGACAGTGGAGATGACAGTGGACTTCAGGAAGGCCCCAGCCCCCCTCCCCCCTGTCATCCTCTGTGACTCCCCGGTGACCTCTGTGGAGTCCTTCTGCTTCCTGGGAACCATCATCAGCCAGGACCTCAAGTGGGAGCAGAACATCAGCTCCATCACTAAGAAGGTCCAGCAGAGGATGTACTTCCTGAGGCAGCTGAAGAAGTTTCACCTCCCTGAAAAGATGCTGGTAGACTTCTACGATGCCATCATCGAATCCACCCTCACGTCCTCCATCACAGTCTGGTTCGCTGCGGCCACGGCCAGAGACAAGGCCAAGCTGCAACGCGTCATCCACTCAGCAGAGAAGGTGATCGGCTGCCACCTCCCGTCTCTCCAGGAGCTGCACATCTCCAGGACCTGGAGGCGGGCAGCCAGGATTGTAGCCAACCCCTCTCATCCAGGACATAATCTCTTTCGGCCCCTCCCTTCTGGCAAGAGGCTCCGGTCCATCAGGACCAGGACCTCGCGCCACAAGAACAGCTTCTTCCCCACTGCAGTCAGCCTGCTGAACAGTACCCCAACTCCCCCAGGTGACCCCCCCTCCCCCCCCGCCCACCAAAGGACTGTCGGTGCCACTTACAGGCCCCACCATCCCAGCCCATCTGTGCTCCCACTTTAATTCACCTTACTCTACTGTATATAGTGTGTTGTTGTTGTTAACTTAATTTTTAACTTATTCTTAATTGCACTATACACCAAGTCAAATTCCTCGTTTTGTAAAGTGCGCTCTACTGAACCTGGCAATAAAACTTTTTCTGATTTCTGATTCTGATTCTATTAATCATTGTTTTTTATTCATTCAAAATGCAATTAAATCAATATTTTATCTTTTTTCTTTTCCTTTTTCTTTTTTTTTATCTCTTATATCCTTTTTTATAATCAATGTTTGAACTTCTTTTCCTTTCTATTGTCATGGTTTCAGTTTGTTGTCTTGTTTTTCGCTTTAGTTCTTGTTCTGTCTTGTTTGGTTATGTTTCCTGTTTTATTTTGAAAGGTTTCCTGTCTTGTCATGTTTCTTGAGTTTTACTTCCTTTGGTCCCCATCTGCCCTAATCGTGTTCACCTGTGTCTTGTCTGCCCTGTCTGTATATAAGTCTTGTCTCTCCCTTCCTCCTGTGCTGGTCCATTAACTTCTGCTCATGTTGATCACGTCTTCTTGTCTGGCGTCCATGTCCCTTGCCATGCCACAGTAAGTTTTTGTTTTTAGTTTTGTCATCCTGCTCTGCAGCGCTTTTTGTTAGTTAAATAAACCCACTTGCCCTGAACCCGTTTGCCTCCCGTCTCTGCGCCTGGGTCCTACCTGCTCTCGAGCCTCCCCCCCACACGACATCTATACATCCAATGAAATTAAACTACAAATCAACAAACACAACTGATAACAAATGTCTCTAAAAAATGATGTGTATATTTGCAGAACCTTAAAAACACCAAACAAATAACAAATGCTTCCCAATTAAAGCACAAAAAATGGAACACAAAATGTAAAACCCAAGTTAGAAATTGCAATTTTAAAAAGATACTTTTTTCAGCAGCTTTTCAAAATCAATCACCAATTCTACTCTTCTGTGGATGAAACAAAGAACTCCAGAACAATGAAGCCATTTCTCTAAGTCTCTCTCACCTTCAGTTTTAAACAAGGTCTGTGAAAATCCACCATACATTGGTCACATGAACTCAGAGACCTGCTAAAAGTGCACAATTGTAAAAGCTCTTTTATATAGACAACTGTTTGTTTGCTTAGAGCTCTAAATATAAAAAAAAATGCTTTTCTATCACCTAGACACAGATGGAGAACCATATCAACTGGATTAATAACAGGGTGGCATGTTTAGGTTTAAACTTACATCAAAAGACAACATGAAGCTGTCCATCACATTTTTGACCTAAACATGTAAACACATCCTTGGCTCTGCGGTTAGGAAATGGTATTTGGGAATCTCTTTATACCAGGAGCCAGCCTGGCCATTGGAACATCGCCACAGTGCCCATCCAGACTGGGACAGCAACGGGGTCCACTTCAGAGCCGTGAGCTGCTGTGTTTAACTCCAGCTGTCCCAGCAAGGTAGACAACTGCAGCAACATCCACTGACCAAGCTGACAAGCCCTGGCAGAAAAGATCCCCACAAGAAAAACACTGGCTCAGGCAGGCTGGTCAAAAAAAAATAGTTTTGCCATTGTCTTGCAGCTCGCAGATCAAGTGGTTTAGTTTTCCAGTAATGTCAGTCAAGAATGCAAGTTCAGATTCACAATGTTCATATTCACCATATTCAACAGACATCTCCTCCAATAGCACCTTAAAAATCCTGTGCTGTTTTGCTTTGCAGCTGAGGTTGTTTACGATTTTCAGAATAAGAGTCATTATATGTCCAGAGCCAATCACTTCTGCACATAAGGCCTGCTGGTGAATGACGCAGCAGTAATGCAGACATTTTGGAAAGTCTGGGTCAGCTTTACAGTGAGTGATGAAACCTGTTTGTCTATTGATCATAGCAGGAGTCCCATCTGCAGTCACTGCTACCAGCTTTTCTAATTGTACCTTTTTCTGCACAAAAACTCCTTCACCGTGTTATACATTTCAACTCCTCTTGTAGTTGTCTGTTAGGGCAGATGTGTCAGGAGTTCTTCTCTTGTGGAAACCAAAAGCTATGCTGTACTGTTGCCGTCCACAGACTCATCACACTGGACGTTAACCACCTGCACTTTGCAAGATCCCGGTCCAGCTAATTGGCCAAGTTATCAGACATAGCTGACACTCATCTAGACATTGTAGTGGAAATTGAATGAGTTCTATTGTTCTCATCCTTAGGGACAGTGATAGCAATTATCATTGCTTGTTTCTTAATCTGATAAAACCTTCTTCTACTTGATAAGAAAATGAGCAGGTCTAAACGAGGCTTAGATTTAAGAATTTTTTTCATGCTATATGCAAAAGTCTTTGTCCCTTAAGGCAACAGATTACAGCCCCCCCCCCCCAGGCTGCTGTCGTATTAACAATAGCTTGGAGCTCCAGAATGGACAAGAAAAAACGACGAGAATGGCTCGAGCAGGGCGTTGCTCACGGGGCGGTCGCTCGTGCCATGCGGTCGCACGTGCTCGGGCCCGCTAAATGCTACTTGTAGCTTTAATTATTATTATTATTATTATTCTTCCGACTTTTCCGTCGCCTTTTTGAGGCCTTTAACATACCCCAAAACTCACCAAATTTTGTATACACATCAGGAGTCGCGAAAAATTTCATATTTTATAGGAGAACGGCATAGGTAAACAAAAATGGCTCGATAGCGCCACCTGCAAAATTTGTTTTCGCGAGCACCTCCATATGCTTTATAGTACAAACCTGATTTTAACAGGGCATGTTCATCGGATAGAAACCTACAAAAAAGTCTCTTGGGACCAAGCTGTCAGTCGCACAGGAAGTCTGATATTTTGATGACAATATGTCATTTTTGCTGTATTTTGGTCATTTGCAGGCCTCGCTCTAGAACGAACTCCTCCTAGAGATTTGAGAGTAATGACTCCAAACTTTGGTTTTGTAAACTAGACACATGTCCGATGTTAAATTGCAAAGCTTTTAAGTTTTTATGGATGTTTGTGACCATGGCGGCGCGTCAAAATTGGAGGTCGTTTCGAAAACACGCCATGAAAAGAAAAATGGCCATTACTCAGCCATGCATAATCCAATCTGATCCAAAATTGATGTGCATGATTGTAGTCTGACTCTGAACACATCTGCAGTGAAAAAATCTGGAAAAAGTGTAGCGCCACCTGCTGGCAAGAGGAAATGACATGTTTTACTTGGAGCATCACTGCTCCGAGTAGGATGAGCCGACACACCTGAAAATGACGTCCACCTGTTGAAAAGCCATTGAAGTTTACTCTGACAAAAAACCATAACTTTCAATGCGGGGGTGTGGTCGTGACAGAGCGGCAAAGTTGGGCATCTCGCTATGCACACAAAAGTTGCTCTCACGTGCACATTCCTTGTCCAATCTCACTGAAATTCAATGGATATGATGAAGCTTCTATTCTGAACCCATGGATATGACAATCTTGGACGAGCTCTATAGCGCCACCTAGTTATTGCATTGGGCACATTCTGCCCTGTATTTTCTCTTTGCTTTGTCCGATGTGCATGAAATTAAAACTGGAGATACTCAGAAGGGTCCTCTCTCATCATGTAAAGTTTCATGGGTGTACACCTGACGGTGCCTGCGTAACAGGAAGTGGTCGATTATGTGCACCCAAATAATAGAAATTTATTATAAATCAGCCGTTTGTCTCAGGAAGCTGAGATTTCAGAATTAGATGCCTTTAATAACCTCCAGCTTTGATATGTAACACTATAGGGTCTACGAGAAACTTCATCACTTGATTTTTTTAATGAAATTTTGGACTGAACAAAGATTTTTAGCATAAATTCTGTTTAGGTTATCAGCACCAAGAATTCAACTTTCATAGGCATTTATGTGCTACTGCTTCCTAAAAAAATTCAGAATGATTGAAGTTACAGGTGACATCTTAGAGAGCATTACATCCAAAAAGGTCCGAAAACGTCTTTTTAGGCAAAACTGCAAACACCTATTTTTTTGCATAACTTATCTTTCAAATATCAGCACAAAAAAATTAAAAACGGTAGGGATCTGTGTTTGCTGCCTTCCATATTTTTTTCAGACTTAAAAGTGTAACAGATGATTTATAAAAAATCCTTTTCATCCAAAAACCTGTGTTAAATCTGTCTAGACTCCAAACAAACATTTTTTTTATGGTAACTTATGTTTCAACAATCGACACCAATTTTCACAGACCTAAAGCTGAACATGTCCCATAGCTCCCTGAATATTTTCATAGATATAAAATGAACTGGTCATTCTAACATCTGGCATTCTAACATCTAACATCTTACATGTCAAAGCCTCTCTCAGCCTGGCTCTGCTGAAGGAGTCGTGTTACAACCCCGCCCCCTCCTGCTGGGACCCCTGCTATGTAAATTAGCAAGCAGTGAACAGAGAGATGAGTAGTAAGAATGGCCATTACTCAGGCATGCATAATCCAAAGACAGCCAGTTAAACACTGAAAGACATATTTTTTCGGTATGTCTTTCATACATCTTTGGTATTAAAAACTCTCCAAGATGAATGTGCCTGACTCCACCTGCAGGTGGATCACAGACTTCCTGACGGACAGACAGCAGTATGTGAGGCTGGGGAAGCTCGTCTCAGATACTCGGACCACAAGCACCCGATCCCCCCAGGGCTGTGTCCTTTCACCCCTGTTACTCTCCCTGTACACAAACAGCTGCACAGCTGGTCACCTTTCTGTCAAACTCCTGAAGTTTCCTGGCAGAAAAGATCCCCTCAAGAAACACTGCAGGCTGTTCCATAAATAAAATATAGTTTTGCCATTGCCTTGCAGCTCGAAGTTCAAGTGATTTAGTTTTTCAGTAATTTCAGTCAAAAATGCAAGTTCAGATTCACCAAATTCAAATTCACCATATTCAGCAGACATCTCCTCCAATAGCACCTTGAAAATCCTGTGCTGTTTTGCTTTGCCGCTGAGGTGTTGATTTTCACAATAGGAGTCATCATGTGTCCAGAGCCAATCACTTGTGCACATAAGGCCTGCTGGTGAATGAAGCAGCAGTAATGCAGACATTTTGGAAAGTCTGGGTCAGCTTTACAGTGAGTGATGAAACCTGTTTGTCTATTGATCATAGCAGGAGCCCCGTCTGCAGTCACTGCTACCAGCTTTACTAATGGTACTTTTTCTGCACAAAAACTCCTTCACCGTGTTATACATTTCAACTCCTCTTTTAATTGTCTGTAAGGGCAGTTGTGTTTTGAAAAATTTTTTAGACTTCTTTATATTTATAGATATGAAGATTTCTCAACTTAAATAAAGCAGCCGATTGAACTTCTAAGAAAAGTCCACCAGAGAGAGTCAAAGGGATTACAATTCGGCCTCTAGGTAGCAGGTGACCGTTAAGTATTTATGCTGTAAAAGATTTTGTTGTTCTTTGACAAAGTTCACATGCAGCAGGCTTCCCCCACCAGCAAAGCATCATGGGAAGTATGACGTCACAACCCCTGAATAGCAAACGTTTCTTGTGAGATGTATCTAACAGAATCACCCACAAAACATTTTTTTGAACACAGACATAACACAAAGAAGACAACACACCACCACTTTGGGATTGGAATGTAATTTTATTAGATTTTAACCCTTGGGATCAAACTAAAAACGGAGCTGTCTGATTGGTCCATGGGAGAACTCATGCCAATGGGGCACAAACCCAACAGCTACAATGTTCCCTAACGGACTAATGATCAATAAAATAATTACTATAAAATGTTCTACACATACATACGGAACTAAACGAAGTAGAACTTCTATTATTTCATGAAAGCAATAACATGTAATCAATCTACTTCATCAAATACGAACGATAAAATGCATGATGGGAAAAACCACAAGTCAAGCAGCTGGTCAAGCCATTGAAGGCAGGGCATTTTCGTCTGAGTACTCCCTCTGCTCGACCCCTGCTGGACGACTGGAGAATCACACCCCACAGAGAATTTCGCTGAAGCTTGCCGAATTTGAGCAAATCAGTTCTTTTCAGAACTTTCTCATTTCCTCTGCACTTCGATCTTCGACGCTCCTGACCAGCAAGGAAGACTACAGGACCCCCAGTGAGAAGAACTCGACCTTGCCAGACGCACTGCGCCGAGGACGCCTTCAATTTGACTCGAGGTTTGTCACGACCATTATGAATTTTCCCGCGACTTGTAAACGAACCATTACTTTAATCGACCATCGACACTTTTTTACATCGCCACAACGACTACTCACCTTCTGATTATCAATTTTATTGAATAAAAAACCGTAAAAGTTGCTTAAAATTGATTAGACGAACGCAAATAATTTGACCTTTTACTTCGTTGAACCGGAAGTGATGGCGGGCATTTTGTTTCGAACGTAATTTTAAAAAGACTTTTCAAAGCAAACCAACCGACGAATTTTCTTTTTAAACGGACACAAATGTACAAAATGACATGTAGAATCGATACTGGTCGACAAACAACAAGTTTCTATCAGTTTCAGAGATCGTTTTTTTTTGTAGTCTATCCACCATCTTTGTAGTTCTCAATTAAATATTCGAATGTAGTTTTTACGGTTTTTAAACCACATTAACCAGTGAAACTCCTTTCTAATTGATCAAATACATAGCAGTTCACATATAATACATTTTGAACGCGTGCCGACCCGTGAGTATTTCCACTGAAGATCAGTTCCAACCTATTTTGTACTTTTTAGGTTTTAAGTTAAATTTTCAGTGTTTAATAATTTCATAGGACACATGTTAAATTTATTTGTGTATAAATGTTTTCATATAATCTATAAGTGTGGCAGCCAGTATGAATATATTTGCAGGAACACACACAGATTTTAAAATGGCTGCTTGGCCTCCTGTTCGCTTTAGGATTGATAACGTTATTATTAGTTTATAAATGTTTTTATGGTCTTGGGCCTTCATATTTGTCTGATATGATTTTAATGTATGATCCCCTGTGGACCCTGAGGTCCTCTGATACAGGCCTTTTGGTTATCCCAAAAGTTAAAACACACGGCAAGGCCTCATTCAGTTTTAATGGACCTCCTCTATGGATTAGCCTCCCAGAGAGCATCTACCATTTCATGTCTATTAAAGTTTGTTTATGTATTTATTTTTGTTTGAATTAAATGTTTTTCCTTTTACATTTTTATTTGTAACTCCAGAGTTTTCCTCTGAGGGATCTTCCACACCAGTGACTAAACCTTTGTCTGGACAACAGAGAGAGGAGCTGTTTGCTGTTTTTTCCAGAGAACGTTGTGTTTTGTAAGCCATTAAAGAGTTTGGTAAAGGTAAGTTAAATTTGCAGTGTTTAATAATCTATTATAGCAGTGATCCCCAACCTTGTTTCAATAAACTTGATTGCACATTTTTTAAGTTAACGGACAGGTCTTTGAGATGTTGGTGGAGGATTACTGTAGCAACGCCACGCAGAAGGAGGAACAGATGTGTGACATCACACATCCCAGCTTTAATTTAGACACCCATGGATAGAACATTGCATGGCTCTCATCATCCTCCCCCCTTCTGCCACTCATGGTGCAAAAAAGAAAAATGTAGCTATTTTTTTCTGGAAGTAGAAGGCTCCTCTTCTGTCTCCTGGCTGGGCCTTTTCACCTATGCAAAAAAAACTTTCCAAAGACGTTTGTTTTTTACTCATTTTGCTAGCTCCTGGGTTTTATTTTAGCGATAACTTATCACGTGACTGAGAGGAGCACCTTGGTCTGTGTTACTATGGAAGCGATTCTGTAGCATTAATAAAAAGCAAAGTCAAAACCAGAAATGCCTTTTAATTTTCAAGATGAAGCTGCATTTTTTGACTCAAAAATAAAATGAAAAAGCCATCCACCAAAATGCTTTTTCATTTCCTTCTTCAACACTGATTATTCTGTCACTTAATTAAAATTAAAATGAAAATGGTATTTGACATTTCATTTTCAAGACGTTCCATGGTAAATGTGTAGCATAATTCATTTAGAAATGTCTAATTTGACATTTAAAATGGATTAATAGAAATGCTTTTTATTTTCAAAGTGAAGCTGCATTTTTTGACTCAAAATTAAAAAGAAAAAGCAATACTTCAAAATGCTTTATCATTTTATACTGCAACACAGCTTTTTTGTCACTTAATTAAAATGATAAAGAAAATGGTATTTGACATTTCATTTAAAAAAAGGTGCATGGTAAATGTGTAGCATAATTCATTTAGAAATGTCTAATTTGACAATAAAAATGGTTTAACAGAAATGCTTTTTAATTTTCAAAATGTAGCTGCATCAAATAGCTCAAAATTCAAATATAATTCAAATATAATAGCAATATTTCAAAATGCTTTTTCATTTTATACTTCAAACCGCTTATTCTGTGTCATAATTAAAATGAAAATGCAAAGAGGGGATTGCATTTGCATTTTAACATCCACCCTGCAAAACTTGGAGCAATATTCATTTCTTAAAAGCATTAGCAGAGGGGAGGCGGGGCGATGACGTCACTGCTTTCTCCGTGTGTCCGCCTGCTGAAAGACACACGCACCAGGAGCAGACTGTTAGTGGCAGAGAAGAGGGTTTTGTGATGGTTGTGAACTTCTGATGAGTTTGCACAGCTTCTCAGGACTAACTAGCAGCATGTCCGTCTTCTGCGGTCCTCCTCCTGACGCACGCAGACAAGCTTTTTATCTTCGGACCGCCAGCTGCCTTTTCATAGCGGAGCGCGAAGCTCCGATCGCTGAAGGCGGAAATGCTGCTACGATGATCCGAGAAACCATCATATGAATTTGTGTTTCCAGTGGTGTCCAGAACAAAATAAAAACTGATGTAATTCTCACATATTTACAAATTTATTTGCAGCTAAATTTGCTGTTTGACAGCTGGAGCTCCATCAACAGACAGATTTCTCCATGCTAAACGGTTGCTGGTTGGACCAAAAACACTCACTCAGCGTGAAGCTGCAGGAGACTATCTTCATAATGTGCTTTTATTACTGTTATGATTATTATTAAAGGCCTGCTCTGCTTGATCATATGTTTGTAAATCCGTGCGGTCAGACGACGCTGAAGAAGTTGGGTTGGGATTCACAGCTTCTGATTCAAGAGGGAGCTAAAGGAACATTCTGCTGCATTTCTCGCATTAAGATCCAGGAATCCAGGTTTGAGCAGGCCAGGTCCAGCGGTTTGTGAACAGGACCCAGTTTTAGGTGATCTTAATGCGAACACAGACACACCAGGTCTCTCAGCGACAGCGGCCGTACACACGGAGAAAGCAGTGACGTCATCGCCCCACCCCCCCTCTGCTAATGTGTTTAAGAAATGAATATTGCTCCAAGTTTTGCAGGGTGGATGTTAAAATGCAATCCCCTCTTTGCATTTTCGTTTTAATTATGACACAGAATAGGCGGATTGAAGTATAAAATGAAAAAGCATTTTGAAATATTGCTTTTATATTTGAATTTTGAGCTACATTTTCAAAATTAAAAAGCATTTCTGTTAATCCATTTTAATTGTCAAATTAGACATTTCTAAATGAATTTTGCTAGACATTTACCGTGGACCTTTTTTAAAATGAAATGTCAAACACCATTTTCTTTATCATTTTGATTAAGTGACAGAATAAGCTGTGTTGAGGAAGGAAATAAAGCATTTTGAAGTATTGCTTTTTCTTTTTAATTTTGAGTCAAAAAATGCAGCTTCATTTTGAAAATCAGAAAAGCATTTCTATTAATCCATTTTAAAGGTCAAATTAAACATTTCTAAATGAATTATGCTACACATTTACCAGAGAACGACTTGAAAATGAAATGTCAAATACCATTTTCATTTTAATTAAGTGACAGAATAAGCTTTGAGGAAGGAAAAGAAAGCATTTTGGGGGATTGTTTTTTCATTTTATTTTTGAGTCAACAAAATGCAGCTTCTTTTTGAAAATGAAAAAGCATTTCTGGTTTTAACTTTGCTTTTTATTAATGCTACTGAATCGCTTCCATACATTACTGGTGACATAGACGGGTGTGACAGTCACACAGAGAATCGGGCATCTTTTCAAAATAAAACATCTTTCAGATTCAGATATAAATAAACCGGAAGTAAAGTAAGTTATTTATTATTTGCGGCCCGGGGGTTGGGGACCACTGTATTATAGGACACATGTTACATTTATTTGTGTATAACTATTTTCCAATAGTCTGAATATTTAATTTTATGTTTTTGATTATTTGTCTGTGTGGTATAAATGTATTGCTTTATGTATACATAATAGAAATGAGAATTTTATTTTAATGGTGGTTTCATTTTTTTATTTTTTTTTTAGATGCCACGAAAGAAGGGATTTAATATGCGTCGCACCAAAGTGTGTAAGGTTCAGGAAGAAGGTAAAACTTCTGGTTGTGTTTGTCTGGAGCAAATACAGAGGCCTTTGATTTCTGGAATGAAAGTAAGATTGACAAATTCAAGTGATAGTACAACATCGCTTACATGTTGTGTTGTGGCTGCAATCAACCATGTTGTTGCTCCAGTGTGTACATGGAGGGACGCTGATGTTGATAATATTAGAAATGAAGGTGTGCAGTTGGTTTGTTCATTTAATGGAAGTGATGGATGTGTGAACAATTCCGAAAAGTTATTCAAGGTTTCTGAAAAGCTCAGTGTGTTTGGAAGAATTTGGGATGTTGCTATCAATGAGCCTGTGTATTCTGGTGATTCAAAGAGTGAAGATTTTTCACTGTTGTATGAAATGATGCAGGAGCGACTGATGGAGGAAGATCTGTGTTTGTTGGATTTGCAGGGTTTCGTTTGTGCTGTCATTCATCACAAAGAGTATTTTGTTGTGGTTGATTGTGGTGCACGAGATTCATCTGGAATGTTTTCTAATATTGGAACATCTGTGGCTGTCTTCAACAGTTGCTTTAATGACTTGATGTTGCACATTTGGAACTTGAAAAAGTCTTTGAATGCAGAATGGTTTGGCATTAGTTCAATGTTTGTGAAAGAAGCTTCTTGGGACGGGTGTAATAATACATTTGGTTTGGGAGCAGAGGATGCACGTGTGAATCAGTCAGTTTTGGGCAAAAGACAGACTGGTTTTATAAAAGAACATGTTCAGGAGTTAAATGACAAAATTGTGGTTGGCGATAAATGTAAAGTGTTAATGGAATGCAAAAATACATTGAAAATTGGAAAAAAGGGCAGTAATTTAAAAAAAAAATCATCTTCAGTGATTTTAAATGAAAACAATTGTAACAGATTTGACACAGAACGTTGTGTAAGGGGATCTTTTCATCAAGGAGATCGGCAGCTTCAAAACAGAGGTGTGCAGTGCATGGCAATAGCCCTGGTGAGTATGGCTAAACACACGCATCGTAGTGTTTTTGAGTGGGAGGCAACAGACTTGGACCATGTTGTGTTTCTTGGTGATCAGCTTTACTCCTCGGTGTGTGAAAACAAAATCATCCCTGGAAATTTGAAGTTTTTGTCAGTACCTGATTTGCCCATGGATTCTGAAATTGATGGTAAATTATTTAAGTTTGAGTATGGTGAATACGTTTCTGGGATTGTTAATGTGAGTAATGGTAAATTTGTTGACAGTGGTGAAGTGATAACTCTTAAAAAGGGACTGGAGCACATGCTTGTCAAGTATAAAACATGTTTTTTGACCATAGGCAGTAGTACTTGTGCTGTTATTTCAGAAAACGGCCATTATGCTGTGGTGGATTCACATGCACGCAGTGGTACTGGAATGGCAGATGTAAATGGAAGAAGTATTATCATGTACCTTCCTAGTCTTAATGATTTATACAATTATATTTGTTGCCTGAGTATTTCACTTGCAGGGAAAGAAATGGCTTTTGAAATTGCATCCGTTGCTGTTACTGACAATGATCATAGTGAGAAAAATAAACAAAGTGTGCTTGAGAAGGATTGTAAAACTGGATTAAATACTGGGTCACAGTTTGGTTTCGGGTGCAGTTTAGATGTTCAAACTGGTCCCTTACCGTTGCATGAAAGTAACAGAAAGCGTAAGCTTTCTACTGTGCAACGTGAATCAAAGAAGACAAAATGGTATGATGCTAATGAAGCTAGTTTGGATGTTGAGTTTCTTGATGTTTCATCAAAGAAACTTGAGTTTTACCCTGTTGATTTTGATGTTACACAAGCATTGTGTAAACAACTGAATGTGCATTGTGAAAACACTGCTTGTTCTAACCCTCTAGAGGTTGATATGTTGGGAATTCCATGTCAAACTGATCATATAGTAGCCGATGGCAATTGTTTTTTTAGGGCTGTGTCCAAAGTTATTAGTGGTACAGAGAAAAATCACATAAAGTTAAGACGTGCAGTTGTCACACATTTACAAAAGAATGTTGGAAATTATAGTTCTCTTTTGAGATCTGAAAATATGTCTGTGGATGAATATCTCAATGTTTCTAGAATGAGATTTTCTGGTAGTTGGGCTACAGAGGTTGAAATTCAAGCTACAGCTGACTACTTGGGTGTGAGTGTGTATACATTTCACAATGAACGTTGGTTGAAATATGCCTGTCAACGTAAGGCCATATCTAAACAAGGCATATATTTGCAAAATATAAATGAGTGTCATTATGAAGTTGTAACTTGCGTTGAAATGTTTCAGCAGCAGCGTTGTTTTGGGTTGTGTAAATCTATGGAAAAAAATAATTTGGGTCATAATATGAGGCAACGCAAAAGAGACTCAGAAATGCTGTCAGAAGGAGATTGCAAGAGTGTTAAACATGGCAGGTCTGAAGTTGGTGATTGTAATGAAGTTTTGTTTAGTGCATTGGTTAACAATGATCACCAAAACAGTGAAATTTATCAAAGTAACAATTTAGTTGAAAATGCTTTCAGTTTTTATCCATTGTCGTTTGAGAGTGCAGTTTTGTTGTCAAAACATATTGATTTAGATTTTGTGAAGCAGTATGAAGACATTCCAACTAATAATGTAACGCTTGGTTCTATTTGTAAGACAGAGGTCACATTAAATGATGGCAATAGTTTTTTTCGTGCTATTTCTCGAGTCATTAGTGGATCTGAAAATTGTCATAGAAGAGTTCGACTGGCTGTTGTTAAGTTTATGCTAAAGAACAGTGACATTCATATGAAGTTGCTGGAGAAAGGATATGCCACAGTGTCTGAGTACATTCAAAAGTCACGTATGAAATATGTTGGCAGTTTTGTATGTGAGATTGACATTCAAGCTACTTCAAATGTTTTGGGAGTAGAAATTTTTGTACACAATGGTAGCATATGGAGAAAGTATAACCCTGTAAATAAAATACTTGGAAATCAAGCAATTTATTTGCGAGAATGTGGTGAGAAATATTACGAGGTTGTTGTTTGTGTTCATTGTAGTGGTAAAATTGGGTGTGCCAATTGGTGTAAAAGCAATAGTATTTGTTCTGAGAAACCACTGTTAAGATGTCGTTCTTTTCAACCACATAATGTTAGTTGTGATTCAGTTGGTGAATCTTCCTTTTCAAAGTATCTAAAAAAAAGGAGATCTTTTTACCACAAAATGCAATATCAAACAAGTGAACTGCATAAACAGAAGAAAAAAGATATGAGTAAAAGGAAATATGCATCTGATTCTTTGCGTAGATCCAGAGCATTAGAATTGAGTAAAAATAAATATAGGGAAAATGCTATGCATAAAATGTGGGTTAAAGAACGTAGTTCTGCAAAATACAGAACTGATGATTTACACAGACATCGTGTTAAAAATGGGAGTAAAAGCAAGTATAAATTTGATTTGTTACACAAACATAATGTTAAGGAAATGAGTAAAAGAAAATATCAGATTAATGTTACTCATAGAGAAAATGTTAAAGCACTGAGTTCTAGAAAATATCAGAGTAATGTTACTCATAGAGAAAATGTTAAAGCACTGAGTTCTAGAAAATATCAGAGTAATGTTACTCATAGAGAAAATGTTAAAGCACTGAGTTCTAGAAAATATCAGAGTAATGTTACTCATAGAGAAAATGTTAAAGCACTGAGTTCTAGAAAATATCAGAGTAATGTTACTCATAGAGAAAATGTTAAAGCACTGAGTTCTAGAAAATATCAGAGTAATGTTACTCATAGAGAAAATGTTAAAGCACTGAGTTCTAGAAAATATCGTCAAGATCCTCACTTTAGGAAAAGTGTGTTGGATGGGATGAAATTGAAGCGACAATTGAATAAAAAACAGTTGGAAGAGTTTGATGTTGTTATGAAACAATTTTTGGATAAAGTTAAAGATGGACCTGGGTTTGTTTGTTGTGTATGTCATAGGTTGTTATTTGAACATCAAGTATTACATTGTAAAAAAGAGTTGTACAGTAATGCAGGACTTGGACTTATCGCTGATCAATGTATCACTTCTGGTTATTTGCATATCTGCAATGCAAACTGCTCAAAAAATTGTGAATGGATGAAAACATCAAGAAGCAAATTGTGGATTTGTTACACGTGTCATGCTAAAATCAAGAAAGGTAAAGTACCAGCTGAAAGTGTTAAAAATAACTTAGAACTTGAACCTATACCAGCGGAATTGGCATGTTTAAATCAATTAGAACAACATCTAATAGCGTTACATATTCCATTTATGAAACTGTTAGCATTGCCCAAAGGTGGACAGAATGGCGTGCATGGACCTATTACTTGTGTTCCTGCAAATACTGAACAAACAACTTATTTGTTACCACGCATGTCTATTGAGGGTTCTCTTGTGCCTGTGAAATTAAAACGGAAGCTTACTTATAAAGGACATTATGAATATCAGTATGTTGATACGGAACGTGTTAAGCAGGCTTTACAGTTTTTACAAACCCATAATTATTATTATAACAACGTGAAATTTAATAATGATTGGATTAATGGTTTTTGTAAAGAAACATCTGATGTGGTAGAAAAAGATGTTGAATGCACTGCAAATGTTGACGATTCAAATGTTTTAGGAGATGAACTTCTGCATGATAGACAGCAGCATTGCATGTTCCAGGACACTTGTCTAATGCCAGTAGACATTGGTCAAGAGGCTTTGGATCAATATTTTGATCACATTTTGAATGTAGCTCCCGCTGAAGGCAATAGTCCGGTGAAGTTGTTGTCCGATATTACAAATGAGGCTAAGTGTTTTCCTGTGTTGTTTCCTAAGGGTGGACCAACATATCATGATGGAAGACAACATCCTTTAACTCTATCACGATATTTTAACAACAGGATTCTTAATGCTGATTGTCGTTTTGCACAAAATGTGGAATATATTTTTTTTGCCCAATATATGACAGAATTAGAAAAGGTCGTTTCAAATGTTTCGATTGCAGTAAGAAAAGGTAAGTATAATTTTAAAAATAAACGAGTAGTTACTGGAGAGTTGTTGAAAAGTGATGATTCTATTAAAAGGATGTTGGAATTTGATGATGGGTACCGATTTTTAAAACCAATTAGAGGTACGCCAGCTTTTTGGCAGGCGGCCCAGAAAGACCTCATGGCTTGTGTGAGGCAGCTTGGAATCCCCACATGGTTCTGTTCATTTTCTTCAGCTGATATGCGTTGGAAGAATTTACTTTCCTGCATTCTGAAGCACGAAGGTAGAACTGAAACTGTGGAGCAGTTGGAATGGGCAGACAGATGTGAGCTTTTGCGTCGTAATCCTGTCACTGCTGCTCGGATGTTTGATTTTCGTTGGCATTGTTTTCTGAAAGAGGTTCTTATGTCGCCTGCATGTCCTATAGGAAAAATTAAGGATTATTTTTATAGGGTGGAGTTTCAGCAACGAGGCTCACCACATCTTCATTGCCTGTTTTGGATAGAGGATGCACCTGTAATTGACAGAAATACAGATGCTGAAGTGATTGCATTTATTGATCGTTATGTGACTTGTGAGTTACCATCAAATATTGACTTACTGGAAATTGTAACATCTGTGCAAAAACACTCTGAAACACATGCGAAAACATGTAAAAAAAAAGGAACTGTGTGTCGTTTTAATTTTCCTAGACCACCTTCTGCGCGTACATTCATATCACGTAGCACAAGTGCTGAAGAGACACAGTCTTGTCAATGTGTGTTATCACAGAAAGAGTCTTGCAACTGTAAAGAAAATGCACAGACACCGCAATTGAAGAAAAAAGAGGCTTCTGCATTGATTGCACACATTAAAGCTGCTCTCTCAACTGATGGGCCAACTTATGACAATGTTGAGGATTTGTTTGAATCTGTTGGGTTAAACCAAAGCACATTTGAAACTGCATATAACTGTTGTGCTCGGAAAACCCATGTTGTGCTGAAACGTCAACTTAAAGAAGTTTGGATTAATCAATATAGCAAGCCACTGTTAAAATGCTGGAATGCTAATATGGATATACAGTTTGTTGTCGACGCATACGCATGTGTTGTGTACATCATTTCTTACATCTCTAAATCAGAGAAGGAAATGGGTTTATTATTGCAGTGTGCACAAAAGGAAGCATGCAGGGATGGAAATGCTTCTGCCAAAGAGAGTCTAAAAACATTAGGCAGTACATATTTGCACAACAGAGATGTATCTGCTCAAGAAAGTGTTTATAGACTGACAAATGCACATTTGAAAGAGTGCTCTCGGAAAGTTGTGTTTCTTCCTGTTGGTGAAAATACTGTTAAAATGAGTTTACCGTTAAAAGTACTTAAAGAAAAAGCATCAAAGCATTCTGTTAGCACAGATGATATGTGGATGACAAGCATTGTGGATAGATATAAGAACAGACCTAAGAGTGATGATTTTCCTTCAATGTGTTTAGCAGTATTTGCTTCCGAATTTCGTGTGTTGTCAAAAAATGAAAGTGCTGCTAAGCGAATAAAGTTGAACAACAACACTGGATATGTTGTAAAAAGAACCCGCACACAACCTGCTGTTGTACGTTACGTTAAGTTCTCTGAAACAAAACAGCCTGAATTGTTTTATCAAAGCAATCTGCAGTTGTTTTTGCCATACTACAGCGATAGCCAGCTGAAACCTCAAGGTTTTGAAACGTATCAAGACTTTTTTCATAAGGGCACGATAAGACTTGGTAATTCAGGTCTGCAGTTGGTAAAGTCCGTGGTAACATTAAACAGAAGTAAATTTGAAATTGATGGTGATAAATTGGTTAATGCTCAGCAAGGGATAGATAATGCTGGTGTAGTTGAAGATGCCTGGTGTGAATTATGCCCTGAGCAAGAATTGGAAAGACTTGAGTGTCAAGAGTTGTTGCAGAACCAAAAAAGTGTCGATGATGAACAGGAATTTGATATTCCTGATTTAAGAGTTTCTGCTCAACATAGCCATTTCTTTCAACTGAATAACACAAAAATGCCTCGTAGTGATGGCTTGGCTTTAATTCGCTCTTTAAATGAAATTCAGATGGATATTTTTTACCAAGTGAGAAAATGGTGTGTGGAAAAGGTTTTGGGAAAAAAGCCAGAACCATTCCACCTGTTCATAACAGGAGGTGCAGGGACTGGTAAAACTCACCTAATTAAAGCAATAAAATATGAATCAAATAGACTATTGTCTCCTCTTTGTCGTCATGTAGATGACATCTGTGTTTTGTTGACGGCTCCCACAGGAATTGCTGCGTTTAATGTACAAGCAAGTACTATACACAACACTTTTTGTATTGGTAAAGATGTCCGCTTACCTTACACACCACTGGGTGAGGAAAAATTAAATTCTTTACGTGCCATTTACAGCAGTTTACAGATTTTGATAATTGATGAAATATCCATGGTAGATCATAATTTATTAGCATATATTCATGGGCGTCTGAGGCAAATAAAGCAAACTGGTAACTCTGCATTGTTTGGAAATGTTTGTATTATTGCAGTTGGGGATTTCTTTCAATTACCTCCAGTGAGAGGAAAACCATTGTATGTAGAAAATGTGGGTATGGATCTTTGGTGTGGTGTGTTTGAAATTGTTTGCCTAGAAACCATTGTACGCCAAAAAGATCAGGAATTTGCCAAATTACTCGGCAGAGTTAGGACACGATGCAAAGGTACTGAAATGTTAAAAAGTGATATCCAACAATTGAAGTCACGTGAAACGGGAGAAGGCAGCTCTGCTTTACATATTTTCCCAACTAATGGTCAAGTAAATCAACATAATTTAACCCATCTACACTCATCCTGTCCAGAGTATGTAACTATTAAAGCTCAAGATTATGTAAATTGTAAGGAAACAGGTAGACAAGTGTTACTAAGTGGTAATCATTCAAATGCTAACAATACTTGTCTAGCAGAAAGACTTCTTTTGGGGAAGAATGCACGTGTCATGCTCTGTAAAAATGTTGATGTGGCAGATGGTCTTGTCAATGGTGCATGTGGAATTGTGACTGATATTGTCTATAGAAACTCTGACTTTCCACAAATTGTTTTTGTGAATTTTGATAATAAAGACATTGGAAGACAACGGAAGAAACAGTATGAAAATCATCCAGGGCTTGTCTCAGGTTCTGTAGCCATTGTTCCAGAAGAGGAACGAGTCACAGGAAGAGGTGGTCTGAGACGTCAGTTTCCTCTAAAACTTGCTTGGGCTTGTACTGTTCATAAAGTTCAGGGTCTTACCATTGATAATGTTGTTGTGTCTTTGAAAAAAACTTTTGCTCCTGGGCAGGCTTATGTTGCATTAAGCCGCGTAACAAGTTTGTCTGGTTTAATTATTCAAGATTTTAAGGAACAGGCCATTTACTGTAACAAAACAGTTTCTGAATATGTGGCAAACATGCCTCAATATCTGATAAATAAAGAAAATCTCACTTCTAGTTCATGTGAATTCAGCATTTTCCTCATGAATGTGCAAAATTTACAGTGGCATGTAAAGGACTTAGCTTTGTGCACAAAACAGTTACATGTTAACTGCATAGCTGTAACTGAAACATGGCTTCCAA
This sequence comes from Oryzias latipes, assembly GCF_053564925.1. NCBI lineage: Eukaryota > Metazoa > Chordata > Actinopteri > Beloniformes > Adrianichthyidae > Oryzias > Oryzias latipes. The sequence goes on along the minus strand of NC_136237.1, from coordinate 11,916,615 downwards.
ATGCACCTTTAACTGATGCATTGAACATCAGTGGGTATAATTTTTATAGTATGCCACGCTCACTGTCTTATAGTGGAGTAGATCCTAGACTGAATGTGATTAAAGGCTTAAAACATGGTGGTGTTGGAATGTACACCGTTGAAAATATCCTGTTTGAACATGTAGAGATACAAAATGTAGATATTGAATGTTTAGTGCACAGATTTATTACATCAAACATAGTCGTGGCAGTTCTGTATCGTCCACCATCATATGCCATTTCATTATTTAGAGAGAACCTTAAGAAATTAGTTGATCTTTTGGAGCCCCTGGGTGATACCATTGCTATAATGGGTGATTTTAATGAAAACTTAGTAAACTCTAAGACAATAACTGATTTCATGGCACATAAAGGTTTCATTCAACTGGTTTCTGAAAACACAACGTTAAAAAATACGATAATCGATCATGTGTACTTAAAAACAACAAACTATAAAGTCGAATGTACAGTTGTACAAACATACTTTAGTGATCATGATGGGGTTCTTTGTCGTTTTACACATGTAAGTGACTGTTGATGATTGTGGCAAAGGAGAAAGGGAGAGATGGCGACATCTTTATCTCTTTTAAGTCACAAATGTCTGACTTAATATAAAACGTCAAATGTTGAACTCAATACATGCTGGTGTCAGTTGTTGTGGCGAAGGAGAAAGGGAGAGATGGCGACATCTTTATCTCTTTTAAGTCACAAACGTCTGACTTAATATAAAACGTCAAATGTTTAACCAAATACATGCTGGTGTCAGTTGTTGTGGCGAAGGAGACGGGGAGAGATGGTGACATCTTTATCTCTGTTAAGTCACAACGTCTGACTTAAATTAAAACGTCAAATGTTTAACCAAATACATGCTGGTGTCAGTTGTTGTGGCGAAGGAGACGGGGAGAGATGGCGACATCTTTATCTCTTTTAAGTCACAAACGTCTGACTTAATATAAAACGTCAAATGTTGAACTCAATACATGCTGGTGTCAGTTGTTGTGGCGAAGGAGAAGGGGAGAGATGGCGACATCTTTATCTCTTTTAAGTCACAAACGTCTGACTTGATATAAAACGTCAAATGTTTAACCAAATACATGCTGGTGTCAGTTGTTGTGGCGAAGGAGACGGGGAGAGATGGTGACATCTTTATCTCTGTTGAGTCACAACGTCTGACTTAAATTAAAACGTCAAATGTTTAACTAAATACATGCTGGTGTCAGTTTTTGTGGCGAAGGAGACGGGGAGAGATGGTGACATCTTTATCTCTGTTAAGTCACAATCCTCTGACTTTATGGAAATATGGTTTCTTTTCCTGCATCATGAATACATATAAGGCATTACAAATTTACATTTTTTTCTGTAGTTAGCAATTGAGTAAAGAATCAAAATCCTTTTTTTGCATATTTCTAAATTTCAAACCATCTGATTTACAAACATATTACAAGTACTCAAAAAGTACTTCAGAAAGTAATTGAAATTTATGTATCTATTGCATTCCTATGGCCTAGTTATTCATGATGCAGGTTTTGCTTTCCTTGCCATGTGACTTCAAAAAAGCAAAAGACATTGGTAATGGTACTCCCAGTTACTGGGATGGGGTTCGATTCCCTACAATGTCCGTGTTCTGAGGTCACATAAACATTTTTTTAATGTCAGTGAATATATGTCTTCATGAATTAACTTTTTTAATCAGAGAAATTTCTATAAATCTCGCCATAGGAGAATCCCCACCGCACCCACCCAGACTAGAACATCAACGGGGTCCACTTCACAGCCGTGAGGCTGCAAAGTTAAACTCCAGCTTCCCCAGAAAGGGCAACAACCACAGACCAAGCCGACAAGCCCTGGCAGAAAAAATCCGCACAAGAAACACTGCAGTCTGTTCCAAAAAAATATATAGTTTTGCCATTGCCTTGCAGATCACAGTAAAAGTGATTTAGTTTTCCAGTAATGTCAGTCAAAACTGCAAGTTCAAATTTACCATATTCTTATTCATACTCACCATATTCAGCAGACATCTCTAATAGCACCTTGAAAATCCTGTGCTGTTTTGCTTTGCAGCTGAGGTTTTTTATGATTTTCACAATAGGAGTCATTATGTGTCCAGAGCCAATCACTTCTGCACATAAGGCCTGCTGGTGAATGAAGCAGCAGTAATGCAGACATTTTGGAAAGTCTGGGTCAGCTTTACAGTGAGTGATGAAACCTGTTTGTCTATTGATCATAGCAGGAGCCCCGTCTGCAGGTATGGCTACCAACTTTTCTAATGGTACCTTTTTCTGCACAAAAACTCCTTCACCGTGTTATACATTAAAACTCCTCTTGTAGTTGTCTGTTAGGGCAGTTGTGTCAATCATGTTAAATGTAGCTTGCAGCTCCAGAAACCAGAAGGAAGACTGAAGCCAAACGGTTCGAGCAGGGCGTTGTTCTTGGGGCGGTCGCCCATGCCAGGCGGTCGCACGTGCTCGGGCCCGCTAAATGCTACTTGTAGCTTTAATTATTATTATTATTTTTCTTCTGCCGGAAGAATCGCATTTTTGAGGCCTTTAACATACCCCAAAACTCACCAAATTTGGCACACACATCAGGGGTCGCGAAAAATTTCGTATTTTATGAGAAATTGGCATGGGTGCGCAAAAATGGCTCGACAGCGCCACCTACACTGACTTTTGTCCCGACGCCCCGCATACGCTTTAACGTACAAGCTTGATTTTTTCAGGGCATGTTCATCAGATGGAAACCTACAAAAAAGTCTGTAGGTACCAAGCTGTCAGTCGCACAGGAAGTCTGCTATATTGATGTCAATATGTCATTTTTGCTCTATTTTGGACATTTGCAGGCCTCCTTCTAGAACGAACTCCTCCTAGAGATTTGTGAATAATGACTCCAAACTTTGGTTTTGTAAACTAGACACATGTCCGATGTTAAATTGCAAAGCTTTTAAGTTTTTACAGAAGTTTGTGACCGTGGCGGCGCGTAGAAATTCGACGTTGTTTCGAAAACACGCCATGAAAAGAAAAATGGCCATTACTCAGCCATGCATAATCCAATCTGATCAAAAATTGATATGCATGATTGTAGTCTGACTCTGAACACATCTGCAGTGAAAGAATCTGGAAAAAGTGTAGCGCCACCTGCTGGCAAGAGGAAATGACATGTTTGACTTGGAGCATCACTGCTCCGAGTAGGATGAGCCGACACACCTGAAAATGACGTCCACCTGTTGAAAAGCCATTGAAGTTTACTCTGACAAAAAACCATAACTTTCAATGCGGGGGTGTGGTCGTGACAGAGCGGCAAAGTTGGGCATCTCGCTATGCACACAAAAATTGCTCTCACGTGCACATTCCTTGTCCAATCTCACTGAAATTCAATGGATATGATGAAGCTTCTATTCTGAACCCATGGATATGACAATCTTGGACGAGCTCTATAGCGCCACCTAGTTATTGCATTGGGCACATTCTGCCCTGTATTTTCTCTTTGCTTTGTCCGATGTGCATGAAATTAAAACTGGAGATACTCAGAAGGGTCCTCTCTCATCATGTAAAGTTTCATGGGTGTACACCTGACGGTGCCTGCGTAACAGGAAGTGGTCGATTATGTGCACCCAAATAATAGAAATTTATTATAAATCAGCCGTTTGTCTCAGGAAGCTGAGATTTCAGAATTAGATGCCTTTAATAACCTCCAGCTTTGATATGTAACACTATAGGGTCTACGAGAAACTTCATCACTTGATTTTTTTAATGAAATTTTGGACTGAACAAAGATTTTTAGCATAAATTCTGTTTAGGTTATCAGCACCAAGAATTCAACTTTCATAGGCATTTATGTGCTACTGCTTCCTAAAAAAATTCAGAATGATTGAAGTTACAGGTGACATCTTAGAGAGCATTACATCCAAAAAGGTCCGAAAACGTCTTTTTAGGCAAAACTGCAAACACCTATTTTTTTGCATAACTTATCTTTCAAATATCAGCACAAAAAAATTAAAAACGGTAGGGATCTGTGTTTGCTGCCTTCCATATTTTTTTCAGACTTAAAAGTGTAACAGATGATTTATAAAAAATCCTTTTCATCCAAAAACCTGTGTTAAATCTGTCTAGACTCCAAACAAACATTTTTTTATGGTAACTTATGTTTCAACAATCGACACCAATTTTCACAGACCTAAAGCTGAACATGTCCCATAGCTACCTGAATATTTATATAGATATAAAATGAACTGGTCATTCTAACATCTGGCATTCTAACATCTAACATCTTACATGTCAAAGCCTCTCTCAGCCTGGCTCTGCTGAAGGAGTCGTGTTACAACCCCGCCCCCTCCTGCTGGGACCCCTGCTATGTAAATTAGCAAGCAGTGAACAGAGAGATGAGGAGTAAGAATGGTCATTACTCAGGCATGCATAATCCAAAGACAGCCAGTTAAACACTGAAAGACATTTTTTCGGTATGTCTTTCATACATCTTTAGTATTAAAAACTCTCCAAGATGAATGTGCCTGACTCCACCTGCAGGTGGATCACAGACTTCCTGACGGACAGACAGCAGTATGTGAGGCTGGGGAAGCTCGTCTCAGATACTCGGACCACAAGCACCGGATCCCCCCAGGGCTGTGTCCTTTCACCCCTGTTACTCTCCCTGTACACAAACAGCTGCACAGCTGGTCACCTGTCTGTCAAACTCCTGAAGTTTGCTGACGACACCACACTCATCGGCCTCATCTCTGACGGAGATGAGTCGGCCTACAGGAGTGAAATAGCCAGGCTGGTGTCATAGTGCAGCGCTAACAACCTGGAGCTTAATGCTCTGAAGACAGTGGAGATGACAGTGGACTTCAGGAAGGCCCCAGCCCCCCTCCCCCCTGTCATCCTCTGTGACTCCCCGGTGACCTCTGTGGAGTCCTTCTGCTTCCTGGGAACCATCATCAGCCAGGACCTCAAGTGGGAGCAGAACATCAGCTCCATCACTAAGAAGGTCCAGCAGAGGATGTACTTCCTGAGGCAGCTGAAGAAGTTTCACCTCCCTGAAAAGATGCTGGTAGACTTTTACACCGCCATCATCGAATCCACCCTCACGTCCTCCATCACAGTCTGGTTCGCTGCGGCCACGGCCAGAGACAAGCCCAAGCTGCAACGCGTCATCCACTCAGCAGAGAAGGTGATCGGCTGCCACCTCCCGTCTCTCCAGGAGCTGCACATCTCCAGGACCTGGAGGCGGGCAGCCAGGATTGTAGCCAACCCCTCTCATCCAGGACATAATCTCTTTCGGCCCCTCCCTTCTGGCAAGAGGCTCCGGTCCATCAGGACCTCGCGCCACAAGAACAGCTTCTTCCCCACTGCAGTCAGCCTGCTGAACAGTACCCCAACTCCCCCAGGTGACCCCCCCTCCCCCCCCCCGCCCACCAAAGGACTGTCGGTGCCACTTACAGGCCCCACCATCCCAGCCCATCTGTGCTCCCACTTTAATTCACCTTACTCTACTGTATATAGTGTGTTGTTGTTGTTAACTTAATTTTTAACTTATTCTTAATTGCACTATACACCAAGTCAAATTCCTCGTTTTGTAAAGTGCGCTCTACTGAACCTGGCAATAAAACTTTTTCTGATTTCTGATTCTGATTCTGATTCTATTAATCATTGTTTTTTATTCATTCAAAATGCAATTAAATCAATATTTTATCTTTTTTCTTTTCCTTTTTCTTTTTTTTTTATCTCTTATATCCTTTTTTATAATCAATGTTTGAACTTCTTTTCCTTTCTATTGTCATGGTTTCAGTTTGTTGTCTTTTTTTTCGCTTTAGTTCTTGTTCTGTCTTGTTTGGTTCTGTTTCCTGTTTTATTTTGAAAGGTTTCCTGTCTTGTCATGTTTCTTGAGTTTTACTTCCTTTGGTCCCCATCTGCCCTAATCGTGTTCACCTGTGTCTTGTCTGCCCTGTCTGTATATAAGTCTTGTCTCTGCCTTCCTCCTGTGCTGGTCCATTAACTTCTGCTCATGTTGATCACGTCTTCTTGTCTGGCGTCCATGTCCCTTGCCATGCCACAGTAAGTTTTTGTTTTTAGTTTTGTCATCCTGCTCTGCAGCGCTTTTTGTTAGTTAAATAAACCCACTTGCCCTGAACCCGTTTGCCTCCCGTCTCTGCGCCTGGGTCCTACCTGCTCTCGAGCCTCCCCCCCACACGACATCTATACATCCAATGAAATTAAACTACAAATCAACAAACACAACTGATAACAAATGTCTCTAAAAAATGATGTGTATATTTGCAGAACCTTAAAAACACCAAACAAATAACAAATGCTTCCCAATTAAAGCACAAAAAATGGAACACAAAATGTAAAACCCAAGTTAGAAATTGCAATTTGAAAAAGATACTTTTTTCAGCAGCTTTTCAAAATCAATCACCAATTCTACTCTTCTGTGGATGAAACAAAGAACTCCAGAACAATGAAGCCATTTCTCTAAGTCTCTCTCACCTTCAGTTTTAAACAAGGTCTGTGAAAATCCACCATACATTGGTCACATGAACTCAGAGACCTGCTAAAAGTGCACAATTGTAAAAGCTCTTTTATATAGACAACTGTTTGTTTGCTTAGAGCTCTAAATATAAAAAAAATGCTTTTCTATCACCTAGACACAGATGGAGAACCATATCAACTGGATTAATAACAGGGTGGCATGTTTAGACAACATGAAGCTGTCCATCACATTTTTGACCTAAACATGTAAACACATCCTTGGCTCTGCGGTTAGGAAATGGTATTTGGGAATCTCTTTATACCAGGAGCCAGCCTGGCCATTGGAACATCGCCACAGTGCCCATCCAGACTGGGACAGCAACGGGGTCCACTTCAGAGCCGTGAGCTGCTGTGTTTAACTCCAGCTGTCCCAGCAAGGTAGACAACTGCAGCAACATCCACTGACCAAGCTGACAAGCCCTGGCAGAAAAGATCCCCACAAGAAAAACACTGGCTCAGGCAGGCTGGTCAAAAAAAAATAGTTTTGCCATTGTCTTGCAGCTCGCAGATCAAGTGGTTTAGTTTTCCAGTAATGTCAGTCAAGAATGCAAGTTCAGATTCACAATGTTCATATTCACCATATTCAACAGACATCTCCTCCAATAGCACCTTAAAAATCCTGTGCTGTTTAGCTTTGCAGCTGAGGTTGTTTACGATTTTCAGAATAAGAGTCATTATATGTCCAGAGCCAATCACTTCTGCACATAAGGCCTGCTGGTGAATGACGCAGCAGTAATGCAGACATTTTGGAAAGTCTGGGTCAGCTTTACAGTGAGTGATGAAACCTGTTTGTCTATTGATCATAGCAGGAGTCCCATCTGCAGTCACTGCTACCAGCTTTTCTAATTGTACCTTTTTCTGCACAAAAACTCCTTCACCGTGTTATACATTTCAACTCCTCTTGTAATTGTCTGTTAGGGCAGATGTGTCAGGAGTTCTTCTCTTGTGGAAACCAAAAGCTATGCTGTACTGTTGCCGTCCACAGACTCATCACACTGGACGTTAACCACCTGCACTTTGCAAGATCCCGGTCCAGCTAATTGGCCAAGTTATCAGACATAGCTGACACTCATCTAGACATTGTAGTGGAAATTGAATGAGTTCTATTGTTCTCATCCTTAGGGACAGTGATAGCAATTATCATCATTGCTTGAATTTTTTTCATGCTATATGCAAAAGTCTTTGTCCCTTAAGGCAACAGATTACAGCCCCCCCCCCCCCCCCCCCCCCCCCCAGGCTGCTGTCGTACTAAAAATAGCTTGGAGCTCCAGAATGGACAAGAAAAAACGACGAGAATGGCTCGAGCAGGGTGTTGCTCACGGGGCGGTCGCTCGTGCCATGCGGTCGCACGTGCTCGGGCCCGCTAAATGCTACTTGTAGCTTTAATTATTATTATTATTTTTCTTCCGACGGAACAGTCGCCTTTTTGAGGCCTTTAACATACCCCAAAACTCACCAAATTTCGCACACACATCAGGAGTCGCGAAAAATTTTATATTTTATGGGAGACTGACATGGGTGCACAAAAATGGCTCGATAGCGCCACCTACAAAATTTGTTTTCGCGAGCCCCGCCACATGCTTTGACATACAAGCTTGATTTTTTCAAGGAATGTCCATCAGATGGAAACCTACAAAAAAGTCTCTTGGGACCAAGCTGTCAGTTGCACAGGAAGTCTGCTATATTGATGTCAATATGTCATTTTTGCTGCATTTTGGACATTTGCAGGTCTCGTTCTAGAACGAACTCCTCCTAGAGATTTATGAATAATGACTCCAAACTTTGGTTTTGTAAACTAGACCCATGTCCGATGTTAAATTGCGAAGCTTTTAAGTTTTTACGGTTGTTTGTGACCGTGGCGGCGCGTCAAAATTCGAGGTCATTTTGAAAACACGCCATGAAAAGAAAAATGGCCATTATTCAGCCATGCATAATCCAATTTGATCCAAAATTTATGTGCATGATTGCAGTCTGACTCTGAACACATCTGCAGTGGAAGAATCCGGAACAGGTGTAGCGCCACCTGCTGGCAAGAGGAAATGACATGTTTGACTTGGAGCATCACTGCTCCAAGTAGGATGAGCCGACACACCTCAAAATGATATCCACCTGTTAAAAAGCCATTGAAGTTTACTCTGACAAAAAGCCATAACTTTCAATGCGGGGGTGTGGTCGTGACAGAGCGGCGAAGTTGGGCGTCTCGCCATGCACACAAAAGTTGCTCTCACGTGCACATTCCTTGTCCGATCTCACTTAAATTCAATGGAGATGATGATGCTTCCATTCTGAAACCATGGATATGACAATCTTGGACGAGCTCCATAGCGCCACCTAGATATAAACAAATACATTTTTTGTCACATTTTGACCTATCTTTTCTCTGTGCTTTGTCAGACGTTCATAAAATTACAACAGGAGATACTCACAAGGGTCTTCTCTCATTGTTTAAAGTTTCATGGGCGTACACCTGACGGTGCTTGCGCAAGCCACCGCCAAACAGGAAGTGGTTGATTGCGTTGCAGTCAGATAATTAAAAATTCATAAAAAATCAACCGTTTGTATCACGAGGCTGAGATTTCAGAATGAGATGTCTCTTACATATCTCCACCTTAGATATACAGCTCTCGCATGGGTGCACAAAAATGACTCAATAGCGCCACCTACAATGTTTGTTTTCGCGAGCCCCGCCATGTTCTTTAACATACAAGCTTGATATTTACAGGACATGTTCATCAGATGGAAACCTACAAAAAAGTCTCTTGGGACCAAGCTGTCAGTTGCACAGGAAGTCTGCTATATTGATGTCAATATGTCATTTTTGCTGTGTTTTGGTCATTTGCAGGCCTCGTTCTAGAACGAACTCCTCCTAGAGATTTGTGAACAATGACTCCAAACTTTGGTTTTGTAAACTAGACACATGTCTGATGTTAAATTGCGAAGCTTTTAAGTTTTTATGGTCGTTTGTGACCGTGGCGGCACGTCAAAATTCGAAGGCGTTTCGAAATCACGCCATGAAAAGAAAAATGGCCATTACTCAGCCATGCATAATCCAATTTGATCCCAAATTGGTATGCATGATTGTAGTCTGACTCTGAACACATCTGGAGTGGAAGAATACGGAAAAGGTGTAGCGCCACCTGCTGACAACAGGAAATGACATGTTTTACTTGGAGCATCACTGCTCCAAGTAGGATGAGCCGACACACCTCAAAATGACGTCCACCTGTTGAAAAACCATTGAAGTTTACTCTGATAAAAAACATATCTTTCAACGCAGGGGTGTGGTCTTGACAGAGCGGCAAAGTTGGGCGTCTCGCCATGCACACAAATGTTGCTCTCATGTGCCCATTCCTTGTCCAATCTCACTGAATTTCAATGGATATGATGAAGCTTCCATTCTGAACCCATGGATATGACAACTTTGGACGAGCTCTATAGCGCCACCTAGTTATTGTATGGGGCACATTCTGCCCTGTATTTTCTCTTTGCTTTGTCCGATGTGCATGAAATTAAAACTGGAGATACTCAGAAGGGTCCTCTCTCATAATCTGAAGTTTCATGGGTGTACACCTGACGGTGCCTGCGTAACAGGAAGTGGTCGATTATGTGCACCCAAATAATAGAAATTTATTATAAATCAGCCGTTTGTCTCAGGAAGCTGAGATTTCAGAATTAGATGCCTTTAATAACCTCCAGCTTTGATATGTAACACAATAGGGTCTATGAGAAACTTCATACCTCTTTTTTTCCTATACAATTTTGGACTGAACAAAGATTTTTAGCATAAATTCTGTTTAGGTTATCAGCACCAAGAATTCAACTTTCATAGGCATTTATGTGCTACTGCTTCCTAAAAAAATTCAGAATGATTGAAGTTACAGGTGAACTTTTAGACATCATTTCATCCAAAAAGGTCCGAAAACGTCTTTTTAGGCAAAACTGCAAACACCTATTTTTTTGCATAACTTATCTTTCAAATATCAGCACAAAAAAATTAAAAACGGTAGGGATCTGTGTTTGCTGCCTTCCATATTTTTTTCAGACTTAAAAGTGTAACAGATGATTTATAAAAAATCCTTTTTCATCCAAAAACCTGTGTTAAATCTGTCTAGACTCCAAACAAACATTTTTTTATGGTAACTTATGTTTCAACAATCGACACCAATTTTCACAGACCTATAGCTAAACATGTCCCATAGCTACCTGAATATTTTCATAGATATAAAATGAACTGGTCATTCTAACATCTGGCATTCTAACATCTAACATCTTACATGTCAAAGCCTCTCTCAGCCTGGCTCTGCTGAAGGAGTCGTGTTACAACCCCGCCCCCTCCTGCTGGGACCCCTGCTATGTAAATTAGCAAGCAGTGAACAGAGAGATGAGGAGTAAGAATGGCCATTATTCAGGCATGCATAATCCAAAGACAGCCAGTTAAACACTGAAAGACATATTTTTTCGGTATGTCTTTCATACATCTTTAGTATTAAAAACTCTCCAAGATGAATGTGCCTGACTCCACCTGCAGGTGGATCACAGACTTCCTGACGGACAGACAGCAGTATGTGAGGCTGGGGAAGCTCGTCTCAGATACTCGGACCACAAGCACCCGATCCCCCCAGGGCTGTGTCCTTTCACCCCTGTTACTCTCCCTGTACACAAACAGCTGCACAGCTGGTCACCTGTCTGTCAAACTCCTGAAGTTTGCTGACGACACCACACTCATCGGCCTCATCTCTGACGGAGATGAGTCGGCCTACAGGAGTGAAATAGCCAGGCTGGTGTCATAGTGCAGCGCTAACAACCTGGAGCTTAATGCTCTGAAGACAGTGGAGATGACAGTGGACTTCAGGAAGGCCCCAGCCCCCCTCCCCCCTGTCATCCTCTGTGACTCCCCGGTGACCTCTGTGGAGTCCTTCTGCTTCCTGGGAACCATCATCAGCCAGGACCTCAAGTGGGAGCAGAACATCAGCTCCATCACTAAGAAGGTCCAGCAGAGGATGTACTTCCTGAGGCAGCTGAAGAAGTTTCACCTCCCTGAAAAGATGCTGGTAGACTTTTACACCGCCATCATCGAATCCACCCTCACGTCCTCCATCACAGTCTGGTTCGCTGCGGCCACGGCCAGAGACAAGGCCAAGCTGCAACGCGTCATCCACTCAGCAGAGAAGGTGATCGGCTGCCACCTCCCGTCTCTCCAGGAGCTGCACATCTCCAGGACCTGGAGGCGGGCAGCCAGGATTGTAGCCAACCCCTCTCATCCAGGACATAATCTCTTTCGGCCCCTCCCTTCTGGCAAGAGGCTCCGGTCCATCAGGACCAGGACCTCGCGCCACAAGAACAGCTTCTTCCCCACTGCAGCCAGCCTGCTGAACAGAACCCCAACTCCCCCAGGTGACCCCCCCTCCCCCCCCCGCCCACCAAAGGACTGTCGGTGCCACTTACAGGCCCCACCATCCCAGCCCATCTGTGCTCCCACTTTAATTCACCTTACTCTACTGTATATAGTGTGTTGTTGTTGTTAACTTAATTTTTAACTTATTCTTAATTGCACTATACACCAAGTCAAATTCCTCGTTTTGTAAAGTGCGCTCTACTGAACCTGGCAATAAAACTTTTTCTGATTCCTGATTCAGATTCTGATTCTATTAATCATTGTTTTTTATTCATTCAAAATGCAATTAAATCAATATTTTATTTTTTTTCTTTTCCTTTTTCTTTTTTTTTATCTCTTATATCCTTTTTTATAATCAATGTTTGAACTTCTTTTCCTTTCTATTGTCATGGTTTCAGTTTGTTGTCTTTTTTTTCCGCTTTAGTTCTTGTTCTGTCTTGTTTGGTTCTGTTTCCTGTTTTATTTTGAAAGGTTTCCTGTCTTGTCATGTTTCTTGAGTTTTACTTCCTTTGGTCCCCATCTGCCCTAATCGTGTTCACCTGTGTCTTGTCTGCCCTGTCTGTATATAAGTCTTGTCTCTGCCTTCCTCCTGTGCTGGTCCATTAACTTCTGCTCATGTTGATCACGTCTTCTTGTCTGGCGTCCATGTCCCTTGCCATGCCACAGTAAGTTTTTGTTTTTAGTTTTGTCATCCTGCTCTGCAGCGCTTTTTGTTAGTTAAATAAACCCACTTGCCCTGAACCCGTTTGCCTCCCGTCTCTGCGCCTGGGTCCTACCTGCTCTCGAGCCTCCCCCCCACACGACATCTATACATCCAATGAAATTAAACTACAAATCAACAAACACAACTGATAACAAATGTCTCTAAAAAATGATGTGTATATTTGCAGAACCTTAAAAACACCAAACAAATAACAAATGCTTCCCAATTAAAGCACAAAAAATGGAACACAAAATGTAAAACCCAAGTTAGAAATTGCAATTTGAAAAGATACTTTTTTCAGCAGCTTTTCAAAATCAATCACCAATTCTACTCTTCTGTGGATGAAACAAAGAACTCCAGAACAATGAAGCCATTTCTCTAAGTCTCTCTCACCTTCAGTTTTAAACAAGGTCTGTGAAAATCCACCATACATTGGTCACATGAACTCAGAGACCTGCTAAAAGTGCACAATTGTAAAAGCTCTTTTATATAGACAACTGTTTGTTTGCTTAGAGCTCTAAATATAAAGAAAAATGCTTTTCTATCACCTAGACACAGATGGAGAACCATATTAACTGGATTAGTAACAGGGAAACATGTTTAGGTTTAAACTTACATCAATAGACAACATGAAGCTGTTCATCACATTTTTGACCTAAACATGTAAACACATCCTTGGCTCTGCGGTTAGGAAATGGTATTTGGGAATCTCTTTATACCAGGAGCCAGCCTGGCCATTGGAACATCGCCACAGTGCCCATCCAGACTGGGACAGCAACGGGGTCCACTTCAGAGCCGTGAGCTGCTGTGTTTAACTCCAGCTGTCCCAGCAAGGGAGACAACTGCAGCAACATCCACTGACCAAGCTGACAAGCCCTGGCAGAAAAGATCCCCACAAGAAAAACACTGGCTCAGGCAGGCTGGTCAAAAAAAAATAGTTTTGCCATTGTCTTGCAGCTCGCAGATCAAGTGGTTTAGTTTTCCAGTACTGTCAGTCAAGAATGCAAGTTCAGATTCACAATGTTCATATTCACCATATTCAACAGACATCTCCTCCAATAGCACCTTAAAAATCCTGTGCTGTTTTGCTTTGCAGCTGAGGTTGTTTACGATTTTCAGAATAAGAGTCATTATATGTCCAGAGCCAATCACTTCTGCACATAAGGCCTGCTGGTGAATGACGCAGCAGTAATGCAGACATTTTGGAAAGTCTGGGTCAGCTTTACAGTGAGTGATGAAACCTGTTTGTCTATTGATCATAGCAGGAGTCCCATCTGCAGTCACTGCTACCAGCTTTTCTAATTGTACCTTTTTCTGCACAAAAACTCCTTCACCGTGTTATACATTTCAACTCCTCTTGTAGTTGTCTGTAAGGGCAGATGTGTCAGGAGTTCTTCTCTTGTGGAAACCAAAAGCTATGCTGTACTGTTGCCGTCCACAGACTCATCACACTGGACGTTAACCACCTGCACTTTGCAAGATCCCGGTCCAGCTAATTGGCCAAGTTATCAGACATAGCTGACACTCATCTAGACATTGTAGTGGAAATTGAATGAGTTCTATTGTTCTCATCCTTAGGGACAGTGATAGCAATTATCATCATTGCTTGAATTTTTTTCATGCTATATGCAAAAGTCTTTGTCCCTTAAGGCAACAGATTACAGCCCCCCCCCCCCCCCCCCGGCTGCTGTCGTATTAACAATAGCTTGGAGCTCCAGAATGGACAAGAAAAAACGACGAGAATGGCTCGAGCAGGGCGTTGCTCACGGGGCGGTCGCTCGTGCCATGCGGTCGCACGTGCTCGGGCCCGCTAAATGCTACTTGTAGCTTTAATTATTATTATTATTATTCTTCCGACTTTTCCGTCGCCTTTTTGAGGCCTTTAACATACCCCAAAACTCACCAAATTTTGTATACACATCAGGAGTCGCGAAAAATTTCATATTTTATAGGAGAACGGCATAGGTAAACAAAAATGGCTCGATAGCGCCACCTGCAAAATTTGTTTTCGCGAGCACCTCCATATGCTTTATAGTACAAACCTGATTTTAACAGGGCATGTTCATCGGATAGAAACCTACAAAAAAGTCTCTTGGGACCAAGCTGTCAGTCGCACAGGAAGTCTGATATTTTGATGACAATATGTCATTTTTGCTGTATTTTGGTCATTCGCAGGCCTCGCTCTAGAACGAACTCCTCCTAGAGATTTGAGAGTAATGACTCCAAACTTTGGTTTTGTAAACTATACACATGTCCGATGTTAAATTGCAAAGCTTTTAAGTTTTTATGGATGTTTGTGACCATGGCGGCGCGTCAAAATTGGAGGTCGTTTCGAAAACACGCCATGAAAAGAAAAATGGCCATTACTCAGCCATGCATAATCCAATCTGATCCAAAATTGATGTGCATGATTGTAGTCTGACTCTGAACACATCTGCAGTGAAAAAACCTGGAAAAAGTGTAGCGCCACCTGCTGGCAAGAGGAAATGACATGTTTTACTTGGAGCATCACTACTCCGAGTAGGATGAGCCGACACACCTGAAAATGACGTCCACCTGTTGAAAAGCCATTGAAGTTTACTCTGACAAAAAACCATAACTTTCAATGCGGGGGTGTGGTCGTGACAGAGCGGCAAAGTTGGGCATCTCGCTATGCACACAAAAGTTGCTCTCACGTGCACATTCCTTGTCCAATCTCACTGAAATTCAATGGATATGATGAAGCTTCTATTCTGAACCCATGGATATGACAATCTTGGACGAGCTCTATAGCGCCACCTAGTTATTGCATTGGGCACATTCTGCCCTGTATTTTCTCTTTGCTTTGTCCGATGTGCATGAAATTAAAACTGGAGATACTCAGAAGGGTCCTCTCTCATCATGTAAAGTTTCATGGGTGTACACCTGACGGTGCCTGCGTAACAGGAAGTGGTCGATTATGTGCACCCGAATAATAGAAATTTATTATAAATCAGCCGTTTGTCTCAGGAAGCTGAGATTTCAGAATTAGATGCCTTTAATAACCTCCAGCTTTGATATGTAACACTATAGGGTCTACGAGAAACTTCATCACTTGATTTTTTTAATGAAATTTTGGACTGAACAAAGATTTTTAGCATAAATTCTGTTTAGGTTATCAGCACCAAGAATTCAACTTTCATAGGCATTTATGTGCTACTGCTTCCTAAAAAAATTCAGAATGATTGAAGTTACAGGTGAACTTTTAGAGAACATTTCATCCAAAAAGGTCCGAAAACGTCTTTTTAGGCAAAACTACAAACACCTATTTTTTTTCATAACTTAATCATCATATATCAACACCATTTATTTTTTTAAATGTAGGGATCTGTGTTTGCTGCCTTCCATATTTTTTTCAGAAGTCCAGGTGAAACAGATGATTTTAAAAAAATCCTGATTCATCCCAAAACCTGTGCTTTTTCCGTCTGGACTCCAAACAAGTGTGTTTTAAAATTACTTATGCTTCAAATATCCACACCAAGTTTAACACGCATATAGTTGAACATGTCTAAATGCTTCTTGAATATTCTTTACAGATATAAAATGAACTGGTCAACTGTAGGATGTCATTTCCTCTTACATGGTTCAGTCTTTTTCTCATGCTGCAGCCTGCTCCTCAATCTTTCCTGTTGCTGGAGTCAAATTTCACCCCCCCCCCCCCCACACACACACACCAGCTGCCTGTTTATATGCTAACTAACCCAGAAGTGAGGTGACAATAGTTTAGACACAAGAGGGAGGGCAGACTGCTTTTTCATTTGTTTTGTATGTCTTTCATAGATTTTTATGAATAATCATTGCTTTTCTAGTCATGTAAAATGCAATTAACTTAATATTTTATCTTTTTTTTTTTACAAACAAAACATATGAATGTGCTCCAAAACAAAACCCAACTCTCAGTACAGTTCTACAGATGTAACATAAGACTTAGACAGTAAATGTCTCTTTTATCCTTTTTTAATCAATGCTGCAACTTCTTTTCCTTAATATAAATCCAATTAAATTAAACTACAAAACCAAAAAACACAACCTATAGCAAATTTCTCTAAATAAATTATGTGTATATACAATATGTAGCACTTTTAAACAAAATAATAACAAATCCTTCCAATACAAGCACAGAAAAATGGAACACAAAATTTAAAACCCAAATTTGAAATGGCAATTTTAAAAAGATAATTTTTTCAGCCTGCTAAAAGTGCACAATTGTAAAAGCTCTTTTATATAGACAACTGTTTGGTTGCTTAGAGCTCTAAATATAAAAACAATGCCTTTATGGACGTGGCACGGATGGCACGGATGTTCAGCAGGGTAAACCCCAGGAAAGCGGCGGGACCTGATGGAGTTCCCGGAAAGGTTCTGCGGGCCTGCGCCGATCAACTCTCCCAGGTCTTCACAAAAATCTTCAACCTGTCGCTAGCTCAGGCTTTCATCCCTGCTTGCCTGAAGTCATCCACTATCATCCCGATACCCAAAAAGTCCTCATCCACAGCCTTCCTCACGGACTTCCGCCCAGTTGCACTCACTGCTGTAATCACAAAGTGTCTGGAGCGGCTGCTCCTGGGACACATCAAAGACTCCCTCCCTCCAATCTTCGTCCCCCACCAGTTTGCAGAACAGAACAGATCCACCCCCACTCTACATCGATGGAAACTGTGTGGAGAGGGTCCACAGCTTCACCCTCCTGGGCACCACCATCTCTGCTGACCTCACATGGTCTAACAACACCATGACTGTCATCAGGAAGGCCCAGCAACGCCTGCACTTCCTGAGAAAACTTAGGAGGAACGACGTCAGCCAGGAGCTGCTGGTAACGTTCTACCGCTCAACCATTGAGAGCATTCTGTCCTATGGCATCACAGTGTGGTTTTCCCACTGCACTGAAGCAGAACGGCAGAGTCTCCAGAGAGTGGTAAAGACAGCGCAGAGGATCATCGGCTGCCCCCTCCCCTCACTGAAGGACATTTACCAGTCTCGCTGCATCAGCAGAGTGACTAGCATCACCACTAACTCCACCCATTCTGCTTTCCCTCTGTTTGAACTGCTGCCCTCTGGAAGGAGGTACAGGTCCATCAGAACCAGGACAAACAGACTAAGAAACAGCTTTTTTCCATAGGCAATTATCATACGGAATGCACATACGTCCACCAACCACACCTCACTCTAATTTTACTACAATGCGTGCAATATCCTGACTGTCTAACCGGGTCACTGTGCAATAACTTGATATTTATTAAGCTGTGCTCACAGCAACTCATGTAATTCCTTTCTATTTTATTCACAAATATTTAATATTTAACAGTTTCTGTCCATATTGTTCATTTTTTGTTAAGAGTTGTAAATACAGTATTTCTTTTTCTATTCTATTTTTATTTTTATTTTATGTAACTCCTTCACTCCAAGGCTGCTGCAATTTCATTGTATCCCCATGTACAATGACAATAAACGATTCTGATTCTGATTATATCACTTAGACACAGATGGAGAACCATATCAACTGGATTGGTAACAGCAACAACCACCGACCAAGCCGGCAAGCCCTGGCAGAAAAGATCCCCACAAGAAACACTGCAGGCTGTTCCATAAAAAATATAGTTTTACCATTGCCTTGCAGATCACAGTTGAAGTGGTTTAGTTTTCCTAAAAAAATTCAGAATGATTGAAGTTACAGGTGAACTTTTAGACAACATTTGATCCAAAAAGGTCCGAAAACGTCTTTTTAGGCAAAACTGCAAACACCTATTTTTTTGCATAACTTATCTTTCAAATATCAGCACAAAAAAATTAAAAACGGTAGAGATCTGTGTTTGCTGCCTTCCATATTTTTTTCAGACTTAAAAGTGTAACAGATGATTTATAAAAAATCCTTTTTCATCCAAAAACCTGTGTTAAATCTGTCTAGACTCCAAACAAACATTTTTTTATGGTAACTTATGTTTCAACAATCGACACCAATTTTCACACACCTATAGCTGAACATGTCCCATAGCTCCCTGAATATTTTCATAGATATACAATGAACTGGTCATTCTAACATCTAGCATTCTAACATCTAACATCTTACATGTCAAAGCCTCTCTCAGCCTGGCTCTGCTGAAGGAGTCGTGTTACAACCCCGCCCCCTCCTGCTGGGACCCCTGCTATGTAAATTAGCAAGCAGTGAACAGAGAGATGAGGAGTAAGAATGGCCATTACTCAGGCATGCATAATCCAAAGACAGCCAGTTAAACACTGAAAGACATATTTTTCGGTATGTCTTTCATACATCTTTAGTATTAAAAACTCTCCAAGATGAATGTGCCTGACTCCACCTGCAGGTGGATCACAGACTTCCTGACGGACAGACAGCAGTATGTGAGGCTGGGGAAGCTCGTCTCAGATACTCGGACCACAAGCACCGGATCCCCCCAGGGCTGTGTCCTTTCACCCCTGTTACTCTCCCTGTACACAAACAGCTGCACAGCTGGTCACCTGTCTGTCAAACTCCTGAAGTTTGCTGACGACACCACACTCATCGGCCTCATCTCTGACGGAGATGAGTTGGCCTACAGGAGTGAAATAGCCAGGCTGGTGTCATAGTGCAGCGCTAACAACCTGGAGCTTAATGCTCTGAAGACAGTGGAGATGACAGTGGACTTCAGGAAGGCCCCAGCCCCCCTCCCCCCTGTCATCCTCTGTGACTCCCCGGTGACCTCTGTGGAGTCATTCTGCTTCCTGGGAACCATCATCAGCCAGGACCTCAAGTGGGAGCAGAACATCAGCTCCATCACTAAGAAGGTCCAGCAGAGGATGTACTTCCTGAGGCAGCTGAAGAAGTTTCACCTCCCTGAAAAGATGCTGGTAGACTTCTACGATGCCATCATCGAATCCACCCTCACGTCCTCCATCACAGTCTGGTTCGCTGCGGCCACGGCCAGAGACAAGGCCAAGCTGCAACGCGTCATCCACTCAGCAGAGAAGGTGATCGGCTGCCACCTCCCGTCTCTCCAGGAGCTGCACATCTCCAGGACCTGGAGGCGGGCAGCCAGGATTGTAGCCAACCCCTCTCATCCAGGACATAATCTCTTTCGGCCCCTCCCTTCTGGCAAGAGGCTCCGGTCCATCAGGACCAGGACCTCGCGCCACAAGAACAGCTTCTTCCCCACTGCAGTCAGCCTGCTGAACAGTACCCCAACTCCCCCAGGTGACCCCCCCTCCCCCCCCGCCCACCAAAGGACTGTCGGTGCCACTTACAGGCCCCACCATCCCAGCCCATCTGTGCTCCCACTTTAAGTCACCTTACTCTACTGTATATAGTGTGTTGTTGTTGTTAACTTAATTTTTAACTTATTCTTAATTGCACTATACACCAAGTCAAATTCCTCGTTTTGTAAAGTGCGCTCTACTGAACCTGGCAATAAAACTTTTTCTGATTTCTGATTCTGATTCTGATTCTATTAATCATTGTTTTTTATTCATTCAAAATGCAATTAAATCAATATTTTATCTTTTTTCTTTTCCTTTTTCTTTTTTTTAATCTCTTATATCCTTTTTTATAATCAATGTTTGAACTTCTTTTCCTTTCTATTGTCATGGTTTCAGTTTGTTGTCTTGTTTTTCGCTTTAGTTCTTGTTTTGTCTTGTTTGGTTCTGTTTCCTGTTTTATTTTGAAAGGTTTCCTGTCTTGTCATGTTTCTTGAGTTTTACTTCCTTTGGTCCCCATCTGCCCTAATCGTGTTCACCTGTGTCTTGTCTGCCCTGTCTGTATATAAGTCTTGTCTCTGCCTTCCTCCTGTGCTGGTCCATTAACTTCTGCTCATGTTGATCACGTCTTCTTGTCTGGCGTCCATGTCCCTTGCCATGCCACAGTAAGTTTTTGTTTTTAGTTTTGTCATCCTGCTCTGCAGCGCTTTTTGTTAGTTAAATAAACCCACTTGCCCTGAACCCGTTTGCCTCCCGTCTCTGCGCCTGGGTCCTACCTGATCTCGAGCCTCCCCCCCACACGACATCTATACATCCAATGAAATTAAACTACAAATCAACAAACACAACTGATAACAAATGTCTCTAAAAAATGATGTGTATATTTGCAGAACCTTAAAAACACCAAACAAATAACAAATGCTTCCCAATTAAAGCACAAAAAATGGAACACAAAATGTAAAACCCAAGTTAGAAATTGCAATTTGAAAAAGATACTTTTTTCAGCAGCTTTTCAAAATCAATCACCAATTCTACTCTTCTGTGGATGAAACAAAGAACTCCAGAACAATGAAGCCATTTCTCTAAGTCTCTCTCACCTTCAGTTTTAAACAAGGTCTGTGAAAATCCACCATACATTGGTCACATGAACTCAGAGACCTGCTAAAAGTGCACAATTGTAAAAGCTCTTTTATATAGACAACTGTTTGTTTGCTTAGAGCTCTAAATATAAAAAAAAATGCTTTTCTATCACCTAGACACAGATGGAGAACCATATCAACTGGATTAATAACAGGGTGGCATGTTTAGGTTTAAACTTACATCAAAAGACAACATGAAGCTGTCCATCACATTTTTGACCTAAACATGTAAACACATCCTTGGCTCTGCGGTTAGGAAATGGTATTTGGGAATCTCTTTATACCAGGAGCCAGCCTGGCCATTGGAACATCGCCACAGTGCCCATCCAGACTGGGACAGCAACGGGGTCCACTTCAGAGCCGTGAGCTGCTGTGTTTAACTCCAGCTGTCCCAGCAAGGGAAACAACTGCAGCAACATCCACTGACCAAGCTGACAAGCCCTGGCAGAAAAGATCCCCACAAGAAAAACACTGGCTCAGGCAGGCTGGTCAAAAAAAAATAGTTTTGCCATTGTCTTGCAGCTCGCAGATCAAGTGGTTTAGTTTTCCAGTAATGTCAGTCAAGAATGCAAGTTCAGATTCACAATGTTCATATTCACCATATTCAACAGACATCTCCTCCAATAGCACCTTAAAAATCCTGTGCTGTTTTGCTTTGCAGCTGAGGTTGTTTACGATTTTCAGAATAAGAGTCATTATATGTCCAGAGCCAATCACTTCTGCACATAAGGCCTGCTGGTGAATGACGCAGCAGTAATGCAGACATTTTGGAAAGTCTGGGTCAGCTTTACAGTGAGTGATGAAACCTGTTTGTCTATTGATCATAGCAGGAGTCCCATCTGCAGTCACTGCTACCAGCTTTTCTAATTGTACCTTTTTCTGCACAAAAACTCCTTCACCGTGTTATACATTTCAACTCCTCTTGTAGTTGTCTGTTAGGGCAGATGTGTCAGGAGTTCTTCTCTTGTGGAAACCAAAAGCTATGCTGTACTGTTGCCGTCCACAGACTCATCACACTGGACGTTAACCACCTGCACTTTGCAAGATCCCGGTCCAGCTAATTGGCCAAGTTATCAGACATAGCTGACACTCATCTAGACATTGTAGTGGAAATTGAATGAGTTCTATTGTTCTCATCCTTAGGGACAGTGATAGCAATTATCATCATTGCTTGAATTTTTTTCATGCTATATGCAAAAGTCTTTGTCCCTTAAGGCAACAGATTACAGCCCCCCCCCCCCCCCCCCCAGGCTGCTGTCGTATTAACATTAGCTTGGAGCTCCAGAATGGACAAGAAAAAACGACGAGAATGGCTCGAGCAGGGCGTTGCTCACGGGGCGGTCGCTCGTGCCATGCGGTCGCACGTGCTCGGGCCCGCTAAATGCTACTTGTAGCTTTAATTATTATTATTTTTCTTCCGCCGGAAGAATCACATTTTTGAGGCCTTTAACATACCCCAAAACTCACCAAATTTGGCACACACATCAGGGGTCGCGAAAAATTTCGTATTTTATGAGAAATTGGCATGGGTGCGCAAAAATGGCTCGACAGCGCCACCTACAGTGACTTTTGTCCCGACGCCCCGCATACGCTTTAACGTACAAGCTTGATTTTTACAGGGCATGTTCTTCCGATGGAGACCTACAAAAAAGTCTGAAAGGACCCACCTGTCACTCGCACAGGAAGTCTGATATTTTGATGACAATATGTCATTTTTGCTGTATTTTGGTCATTTGCAGGCCTCGCTCTAGAACGAACTCCTCCTAGAGATTTGAGAGTAATGACTCCAAACTTTGGTTTTGTAAACTAGACACATGTCCGATGTTAAATTGCAAAGCTTTTAAGTTTTTATGGATGTTTGTGACCATGGCGGCGCGTCAAAATTGGAGGTCGTTTCGAAAACACGCCATGAAAAGAAAAATGGCCATTACTCAGCCATGCATAATCCAATCTGATCCAAAATTGATGTGCATGATTGTAGTCTGACTCTGAACACATCTGCAGTGAAAAAATCTGGAAAAAGTGTAGCGCCACCTGCTGGCAAGAGGAAATGACATGTTTTACTTGGAGCATCACTACTCCGAGTAGGATGAGCCGACACACCTGAAAATGACGTCCACCTGTTGAAAAGCCATTGAAGTTTACTCTGACAAAAAACCATAACTTTCAATGCGGGGGTGTGGTCGTGACAGAGCGGCAAAGTTGGGCATCTCGCTATGCACACAAAAGTTGCTCTCACGTGCACATTCCTTGTCCAATCTCACTGAAATTCAATGGATATGATGAAGCTTCTATTCTGAACCCATGGATATGACAATCTTGGACGAGCTCTATAGCGCCACCTAGTTATTGCATTGGGCACATTCTGCCCTGTATTTTCTCTTTGCTTTGTCCGATGTGCATGAAATTAAAACTGGAGATACTCAGAAGGGTCCTCTCTCATCATGTAAAGTTTCATGGGTGTACACCTGACGGTGCCTGCGTAACAGGAAGTGGTCGATTATGTGCACCCAAATAATAGAAATTTATTATAAATCAGCCGTTTGTCTCAGGAAGCTGAGATTTCAGAATTAGATGCCTTTAATAACCTCCAGCTTTGATATGTAACACTATAGGGTCTACGAGAAACTTCATCACTTGATTTTTTTAATGAAATTTTGGACTGAACAAAGATTTTTAGCATAAATTCTGTTTAGGTTATCAGCACCAAGAATTCAACTTTCATAGGCATTTATGTGCTACTGCTTCCTAAAAAAATTCAGAATGATTGAAGTTACAGGTGACATCTTAGAGAGCATTACATCCAAAAAGGTCCGAAAACGTCTTATTAGGCAAAACTACAAACACCTATTTTTTTTCATAACTTAATCATCATATATCAACACCATTTATTTTTTTAAATGTAGGGATCTGTGTTTGCTGCCTTCCATATTTTTTTCAGAAGTCCAGGTGAAACAGATGATTTTAAAAAAATCCTGATTCATCCCAAAACCTGTGCTTTTTCCGTCTGGACTCCAAACAAGTGTGTTTTAAAATTACTTATGCTTCAAATATCCACACCAAGTTTCACACGCATATAGCTGAACATGTCTAAATGCTTCTTGAATATTCTTTACAGATATAAAATGAACTGGTCAACTGTAGGATGTCATTTCCTCTTACATGCTTAAGTCTTTTCCTCATGCTGCAGCCTGCTCCTCAATCATCCCTGTTGCTGGAGTCAAATTTCACCCCCCCCCCCCACACACACACACACCAGCTGCCAGTTCATATGCTAACTAACCCAGAAGTGAGGTGACAAGAGTTTAGACACAAGAGGGAGGGCAGACTGCTTTTTCATTTGTTTTGTATGTCTTTCATAGATTTTTATGAATAATCATTGCTTTTCTAGTCATGTAAAATGCAATTAACCTAATATTTTATCTTTTTTTTTTACAAACAAAACATATGAATGTGCTCCAAAACAAAACCCAACTCTCAGTACAGTTCTACAGATGTAACATAAGACTTAGACAGTAAATGTCTCTTTTATCCTTTTTTAATCAATGCTGCAACTTCTTTTCCTTAATATAAATCCAATGAAATTAAACTACAAAACCAAAAAACACAACGTATAGCAAATTTCTCTAAATAAATTATGTGTATATACAATATGTAGCACTTTTAAACAAAATAATAACAAATCCTTCCAATACAAGCACAGAAAAATGGAACACAAAATTTAAAACCCAAATTTGAAATGGCAATTTTAAAAAGATAATTTTTTCAGCCTGCTAAAAGTGCACAATTGTAAAAGCTCTTTTATATAGACAACTGTTTGGTTGCTTAGAGCTCTAAATATAAAAACAATGCCTTTATGGACGTGGCACGGATGGCACGGATGTTCAGCAGGGTAAACCCCAGGAAAGCGGCGGGACCTGATGGAGTTCCCGGAAAGGTTCTGCGGGCCTGCGCCGATCAACTCTCCCAGGTCTTCACAAAAATCTTCAACCTGTCGCTAGCTCAGGCTTTCATCCCTGCTTGCCTGAAGTCATCCACTATCATCCCGATACCCAAAAAGTCCTCATCCACAGCCTTCCTCACGGACTTCCGCCCAGTTGCACTCACTGCTGTCATCACAAAGTGTCTGGAGCGGCTGCTCCTGGGACACATCAAAGACTCCCTCCCTCCAATCTTCGTCCCCCACCAGTTTGCTTACAAAGCAAACAGATCAACGGATGATGCCATTTCCATCACCCTCCACATTGCGCTGAGCCACCTGGAACACAGAGACACCTACGCCAGGATGCTCTTTGTGGACTATAGCTCAGCCTTTAACACAATCATTCCTGACATTCTGGTCAACAAACTGTCTGAACTAGGACTCCACCCACTCACCTGCTCGTGGATCAAGGACTTCCTGACAAACAGACCACAGACAGTCAAACTTGACCCCCACCTCTCCTCCACCCGGACGCTGAGCACAGGCTCCACACAGGGATGTGTGCTGAGTCCTCTGCTGTATAC
The DNA here is from genome assembly GCF_053564925.1 of Oryzias latipes. Lineage (NCBI taxonomy): Eukaryota > Metazoa > Chordata > Actinopteri > Beloniformes > Adrianichthyidae > Oryzias > Oryzias latipes. The sequence continues at coordinate 11,891,129 of NC_136237.1, read as the reverse complement.
ACTGTACACAGCAGACTGCAGACCAGCCCACACCAGCAACACCGTGGTGAAGTTTGCAGACGACACTACTGTGGTGGGGCTGATCTCTGGGGACGACGAGACGGCCTACAGAGACGAAGTCCTGAAACTCTCAAGGTGGTGTCAGGCTAATAACCTCATCCTGAACACCACCAAGACCAAGGAGATCATCCTGGACTTCAGAAAAAACAGAACAGATCCACCCCCACTCTACATAGATGGAAACTGTGTGGAGAGGGTCCACAGCTTCACCCTCCTGGGCACCACCATCTCTGCTGACCTCACATGGTCTAACAACACCATGACTGTCATCAGGAAGGCCCAGCAACGCCTGCACTTCCTGAGAAAACTTAGGAGGAACGACGTCAGCCAGGAGCTGCTGGTAACGTTCTACCGCTCAACCATTGAGAGCATTCTGTCCTATGGCATCACAGTGTGGTTTTCCCACTGCACTGAAGCAGAACGGCAGAGTCTCCAGAGAGTGGTAAAGACAGCGCAGAGGATCATCGGCTGCCCCCTCCCCTCACTGAAGGACATTTACCAGTCTCGCTGCCTCAGCAGAGTGACTAGCATCACCACTAACTCCACCCATTCTGCTTTCCCTCTGTTTGAACTGCTGCCCTCTGGAAGGAGGTACAGGTCCATCAGAACCAGGACAAACAGACTAAGAAACAGCTTTTTTCCACAGGCAATTATCATACGGAATGCACATACGTCCACCAACCACACCTCACTCTAATTTTACTACAATGCGTGCAATATCCTGACTGTCTAACCGGGTCACTGTGCAATAACTTGATATTTATTAAGCTGTGCTCACAGCAACTCATGTAATTCCATTCTATTTTATTCACAAATATTTAATATTTAACAGTTTCTGTCCATATTGTTCATTTTTTGTTAAGAGTTGTAAATACAGTATTTCTTTTTCTATTCTATTTTTATTTTTATTTTATGTAACTCCTTCACTCCAAGGCTGCTGCAATTTCATTGTATCCCCATGTACAATGACAATAAACGATTCTGATTCTGATTATATCACTTAGACACAGATGGAGAACCATATCAACTGGATTGGTAACAGCAACAACCACCGACCAAGCCGGCAAGCCCTGGCAGAAAAGATCCCCACAAGAAACACTGCAGGCTGTTCCATAAAAAATATAGTTTTACCATTGCCTTGCAGATCACAGTTGAAGTGGTTTAGTTTTCCTAAAAAAATTCAGAATGATTGAAGTTACAGGTGAACTTTTAGACAACATTTGATCCAAAAAGGTCCGAAAACGTCTTTTTAGGCAAAACTGCAAACACCTATTTTTTTGCATAACTTATCTTTCAAATATCAGCACAAAAAAATTAAAAACGGTAGGGATCTGTGTTTGCTGCCTTCCATATTTTTTTCAGACTTAAAAGTGTAACAGATGATTTATAATAAATCCTTTTTCATCCAAAAACCTGTGTTAAATCTGTCTAGACTCTAAACAAACATTATTTTATGGTAACTTATGTTTCAACAATCGACACCAATTTTCACAGACCTATAGCTAAACATGTCCCATAGCTACCTGAATATTTTCATAGATATAAAATGAACTGGTCATTCTAACATCTAGCATTCTAACATCTAACATCTTACATGTCAAAGCCTCTCTCAGCCTGGCTCTGCTGAAGGAGTCGTGTTACAACCCCGCCCCCTCCTGCTGGGACCCCTGCTATGTAAATTAGCAAGCAGTGAACAGAGAGATGAGGAGTAAGAATGGCCATTACTCAGGCATGCATAATCCAAAGACAGCCAGTTAAACACTGAAAGACATATTTTTTCGGTATGTCTTTCATACATCTTTAGTATTAAAAACTCTCCAAGATGAATGTGCCTGACTCCACCTGCAGGTGGATCACAGACTTCCTGACGGACAGACAGCAGTATGTGAGGCTGGGGAAGCTCGTCTCAGATACTCGGACCACAAGCACCCGATCCCCCCAGGGCTGTGTCCTTTCACCCCTGTTACTCTCCCTGTACACAAACAGCTGCACAGCTGGTCAGCTGTCTGTCAAACTCCTGAAGTTTGCTGACGACACCACACTCATCGGCCTCATCTCTGACGGAGATGAGTCGGCCTACAGGAGTGAAATAGCCAGGCTGGTGTCATAGTGCAGCGCTAACAACCTGGAGCTTAATGCTCTGAAGACAGTGGAGATGACAGTGGACTTCAGGAAGGCCCCAGCCCCCCTCCCCCCTGTCATCCTCTGTGACTCCCCGGTGACCTCTGTGGAGTCCTTCTGCTTCCTGGGAACCATCATCAGCCAGGACCTCAAGTGGGAGCAGAACATCAGCTCCATCACTAAGAAGGTCCAGCAGAGGATGTACTTCCTGAGGCAGCTGAAGAAGTTTCACCTCCCTGAAAAGATGCTGGTAGACTTTTACACCGCCATCATCGAATCCACCCTCACGTCCTCCATCACAGTCTGGTTCGCTGCGGCCACGGCCAGAGACAAGGCCAAGCTGCAACGCGTCCTCCACTCAGCAGAGAAGGTGATCGGCTGCCACCTCCCGTCTCTCCAGGAGCTGCACATCTCCAGGACCTGGAGGCGGGCAGCCAGGATTGTAGCCAACCCCTCTCATCCAGGACATAATCTCTTTCGGCCCCTCCCTTCTGGCAAGAGGCTCCGGTCCATCAGGACCAGGACCTCGCGCCACAAGAACAGCTTCTTCCCCACTGCAGTCAGCCTGCTGAACAGTACCCCAACTCCCCCAGGTGACCCCCCCTCCCCCCCCCGCCCACCAAAGGACTGTCGGTGACACTTACAGGCCCCACCATCCCAGCCCATCTGTGCTCCCACTTTAATTCACTTTACTCTACTGTATATAGTGTGTTGTTGTTGTTAACTTAATTTTTAACTTATTCTTAATTGCACTATACACCAAGTCAAATTCCTCGTTTTGTAAAGTGCGCTCTACTGAACCTGGCAATAAAACTTTTTCTGATTTCTGATTCTATTAATCATTGTTTTTTATTCATTCAAAATGCAATTAAATCAATATTTTATCTTTTTTCTTTTCCTTTTTCTTTTTTTTTATCTCTTATATCCTTTTTTATAATCAATGTTTGAACTTCTTTTCCTTTCTATTGTCATGGTTTCAGTTTCTTGTCTTTTTTTTCGCTTTAGTTCTTGTTCTGTCTTGTTTGGTTCTGTTTCCTGTTTTATTTTGAAAGGTTTCCTGTCTTGTCATGTTTTTGAGTTTTACTTCCTTTGGTCCCCATCTGCCCTAATCGTGTTCACCTGTGTCTTGTCTGCCCTGTCTGTATATAAGTCTTGTCTCTGCCTTCCTCCTGTGCTGGTCCATTAACTTCTGCTCATGTTGATCACGTCTTCTTGTCTGGCGTCCATGTCCCTTGCCATGCCACAGTAAGTTTTTGTTTTTAGTTTTGTCATCCTGCTCTGCAGCGCTTTTTGTTAGTTAAATAAACCCACTTGCCCTGAACCCGTTTGCCTCCCGTCTCTGCGCCTGGGTCCTACCTGCTGTCGAGCCTCCCCCCCACACGACATCTATACATCCAATGAAATTAAACTACAAATCAACAAACACAACTGATAACAAATGTCTCTAAAAAATGATGTGTATATTTGCAGAACCTTAAAAACACCAAACAAATAACAAATGCTTCCCAAATAAAGCACAAAAAATGGAACACAAAATGTAAAACCCAAGTTAGAAATTGCAATTTGAAAAGATACTTTTTTCAGCAGCTTTTCAAAATCAATCACCAATTCTACTCTTCTGTGGATGAAACAAAGAACTCCAGAACAATGAAGCCATTTCTCTAAGTCTCTCTCACCTTCAGTTTTAAACAAGGTCTGTGAAAATCCACCATACATTGGTCACATGAACTCAGAGACCTGCTAAAAGTGCACAATTGTAAAAGCTCTTTTATATAGACAACTGTTTGTTTGCTTAGAGCTGTAAATATAAAAAAAAATGCTTTTCTATCACCTAGACACAGATGGAGAACCATATCAACTGGATTAATAACAGGGTGGCATGTTTAGACAACATGAAGCTGTCCATCACATTTTTGACCTAAACATGTAAACACATCCTTGGCTCTGCGGTTAGGAAATGGTATTTGGGAATCTCTTTATACCAGGAGCCAGCCTGGCCATTGGAACATCGCCACAGTGCCCATCCAGACTGGGACAGCAACGGGGTCCACTTCAGAGCCGTGAGCTGCTGTGTTTAACTCCAGCTGTCCCAGCAAGGGAGACAACTGCAGCAACATCCACTGACCAAGCTGACAAGCCCTGGCAGAAAAGATCCCCACAAGAAAAACACTGGCTCAGGCAGGCTGGTCAAAAAAAAATAGTTTTGCCATTGTCTTGCAGCTCGCAGATCAAGTGGTTTAGTTTTCCAGTAATGTCAGTCAAGAATGCAAGTTCAGATTCACAATGTTCATATTCACCATATTCAACAGACATCTCCTCCAATAGCACCTTAAAAATCCTGTGCTGTTTTGCTTTGCAGCTGAGGTTGTTTACGATTTTCAGAATAAGAGTCATTATATGTCCAGAGCCAATCACTTCTGCACATAAGGCCTGCTGGTGAATGACGCAGCAGTAATGCAGACATTTTGGAAAGTCTGGGTCAGCTTTACAGTGAGTGATGAAACCTGTTTGTCTATTGATCATAGCAGGAGTCCCATCTGCAGTCACTGCTACCAGCTTTTCTAATTGTACCTTTTTCTGCACAAAAACTCCTTCACCGTGTTATACATTTCAACTCCTCTTGTAGTTGTCTGTTAGGGCAGATGTGTCAGGAGTTCTTCTCTTGTGGAAACCAAAAGCTATGCTGTACTGTTGCCGTCCACAGACTCATTACACTGGACGTTAACCACCTGCACTTTGCAAGATCCCGGTCCAGCTAATTGGCCAAGTTATCAGACATAGCTGACACTCATCTAGACATTGTAGTGGAAATTGAATGAGTTCTATTGTTCTCATCCTTAGGGACAGTGATAGCAATTATCATCATTGCTTGAATTTTTTTCATGCTATATGCAAAAGTCTTTGTCCCTTAAGGCAACAGATTACAGCCCCCCCCCCCCCCCCCCAGGCTGCTGTCGTATTAACAATAGCTTGGAGCTCCAGAATGGACAAGAAAAAACGACGAGAATGGCTCGAGCAGGGCGTTGCTCACGGGGCGGTCGCTCGTGCCATGCGGTCGCACGTGCTCGGGCCCGCTAAATGCTACTTGTAGCTTTAATTAGGGCCCGAGCACGGAGTGCAAGGACCCTATTGTATCTGTTAGGTTTATTAGGGCCCGAGCACGGAGTGCAAGGACCCTATTGTATCTGTTAGGTTTATTAGGGCCCGAGCACGGAGTGCAAGGACCCTATTGTAATTCGAATGTTTATTATTATTATTATTAGGGCCCGAGCACGGAGTGCAAGGACCCTATTGTATCTGTTAGGTTTATTATTATTATTTTTCTTCCGCCGGAAGAATCACATTTTTGAGGCCTTTAACATACCCCAAAACTCACCAAATTTGGCACACACATCAGGGGTCGCGAAAAATTTCGTATTTTATGAGAAATTGGCATGGGTGCGCAAAAATGGCTCGACAGCGCCACCTACAGTGACTTTTGTCCCGACGCCCCGCATACGCTTTAACGTACAAGCTTGATTTTTACAGGGCATGTTCTTCCGATGGAGACCTACAAAAAAGTCTGAAAGGACCCACCTGTCACTCGCACAGGAAGTCTGATATTTTGATGACAATATGTCATTTTTGCTGTATTTTGGTCATTTGCAGGCCTCGCTCTAGAACGAACTCCTCCTAGAGATTTGAGAGTAATGACTCCAAACTTTGGTTTTGTAAACTAGACACATGTCCGATGTTAAATTGCAAAGCTTTTAAGTTTTTATGGATGTTTGTGACCATGGCGGCGCGTCAAAATTGGAGGTCGTTTCGAAAACACGCCATGAAAAGAAAAATGGCCATTACTCAGCCATGCATAATCCAATCTGATCCAAAATTGATGTGCATGATTGTAGTCTGACTCTGAACACATCTGCAGTGAAAAAATCTGGAAAAAGTGTAGCGCCACCTGCTGGCAAGAGGAAATGACATGTTTTACTTGGAGCATCACTACTCCGAGTAGGATGAGCCGACACACCTGAAAATGACGTCCACCTGTTGAAAAGCCATTGAAGTTTACTCTGACAAAAAACCATAACTTTCAATGCGGGGGTGTGGTCGTGACAGAGCGGCAAAGTTGGGCATCTCGCTATGCACACAAAAGTTGCTCTCACGTGCACATTCCTTGTCCAATCTCACTGAAATTCAATGGATATGATGAAGCTTCTATTCTGAACCCATGGATATGACAATCTTGGACGAGCTCTATAGCGCCACCTAGTTATTGCATTGGGCACATTCTGCCCTGTATTTTCTCTTTGCTTTGTCCGATGTGCATGAAATTAAAACTGGAGATACTCAGAAGGGTCCTCTCTCATCATGTAAAGTTTCATGGGTGTACACCTGACGGTGCCTGCGTAACAGGAAGTGGTCGATTATGTGCACCCAAATAATAGAAATTTATTATAAATCAGCCGTTTGTCTCAGGAAGCTGAGATTTCAGAATTAGATGCCTTTAATAACCTCCAGCTTTGATATGTAACACTATAGGGTCTACGAGAAACTTCATCACTTGATTTTTTTAATGAAATTTTGGACTGAACAAAGATTTTTAGCATAAATTCTGTTTAGGTTATCAGCACCAAGAATTCAACTTTCATAGGCATTTATGTGCTACTGCTTCCTAAAAAAATTCAGAATGATTGAAGTTACAGGTGACATCTTAGAGAGCATTACATCCAAAAAGGTCCGAAAACGTCTTATTAGGCAAAACTACAAACACCTATTTTTTTTCATAACTTAATCATCATATATCAACACCATTTATTTTTTTAAATGTAGGGATCTGTGTTTGCTGCCTTCCATATTTTTTTCAGAAGTCCAGGTGAAACAGATGATTTTAAAAAAATCCTGATTCATCCCAAAACCTGTGCTTTTTCCGTCTGGACTCCAAACAAGTGTGTTTTAAAATTACTTATGCTTCAAATATCCACACCAAGTTTCACACGCATATAGCTGAACATGTCTAAATGCTTCTTGAATATTCTTTACAGATATAAAATGAACTGGTCAACTGTAGGATGTCATTTCCTCTTACATGCTTAAGTCTTTTCCTCATGCTGCAGCCTGCTCCTCAATCATCCCTGTTGCTGGAGTCAAATTTCACCCCCCCCCCCCACACACACACACACCAGCTGCCAGTTCATATGCTAACTAACCCAGAAGTGAGGTGACAAGAGTTTAGACACAAGAGGGAGGGCAGACTGCTTTTTCATTTGTTTTGTATGTCTTTCATAGATTTTTATGAATAATCATTGCTTTTCTAGTCATGTAAAATGCAATTAACCTAATATTTTATCTTTTTTTTTTACAAACAAAACATATGAATGTGCTCCAAAACAAAACCCAACTCTCAGTACAGTTCTACAGATGTAACATAAGACTTAGACAGTAAATGTCTCTTTTATCCTTTTTTAATCAATGCTGCAACTTCTTTTCCTTAATATAAATCCAATGAAATTAAACTACAAAACCAAAAAACACAACGTATAGCAAATTTCTCTAAATAAATTATGTGTATATACAATATGTAGCACTTTTAAACAAAATAATAACAAATCCTTCCAATACAAGCACAGAAAAATGGAACACAAAATTTAAAACCCAAATTTGAAATGGCAATTTTAAAAAGATAATTTTTTCAGCCTGCTAAAAGTGCACAATTGTAAAAGCTCTTTTATATAGACAACTGTTTGGTTGCTTAGAGCTCTAAATATAAAAACAATGCCTTTATGGACGTGGCACGGATGGCACGGATGTTCAGCAGGGTAAACCCCAGGAAAGCGGCGGGACCTGATGGAGTTCCCGGAAAGGTTCTGCGGGCCTGCGCCGATCAACTCTCCCAGGTCTTCACAAAAATCTTCAACCTGTCGCTAGCTCAGGCTTTCATCCCTGCTTGCCTGAAGTCATCCACTATCATCCCGATACCCAAAAAGTCCTCATCCACAGCCTTCCTCACGGACTTCCGCCCAGTTGCACTCACTGCTGTCATCACAAAGTGTCTGGAGCGGCTGCTCCTGGGACACATCAAAGACTCCCTCCCTCCAATCTTCGTCCCCCACCAGTTTGCTTACAAAGCAAACAGATCAACGGATGATGCCATTTCCATCACCCTCCACATTGCGCTGAGCCACCTGGAACACAGAGACACCTACGCCAGGATGCTCTTTGTGGACTATAGCTCAGCCTTTAACACAATCATTCCTGACATTCTGGTCAACAAACTGTCTGAACTAGGACTCCACCCACTCACCTGCTCGTGGATCAAGGACTTCCTGACAAACAGACCACAGACAGTCAAACTTGACCCCCACCTCTCCTCCACCCGGACGCTGAGCACAGGCTCCACACAGGGATGTGTGCTGAGTCCTCTGCTGTATACACAGCAGACTGCAGACCAGCCCACACCAGCAACACCGTGGTGAAGTTTGCAGACGACACTACTGTGGTGGGGCTGATCTCTGGGGACGACGAGACGGCCTACAGAGACGAAGTCCTGAAACTCTCAAGGTGGTGTCAGGCTAATAACCTCATCCTGAACACCACCAAGACCAAGGAGATCATCCTGGACTTCAGAAAAAACAGAACAGATCCACCCCCACTCTACATAGATGGAAACTGTGTGGAGAGGGTCCACAGCTTCACCCTCCTGGGCACCACCATCTCTGCTGACCTCACATGGTCTAACAACACCATGACTGTCATCAGGAAGGCCCAGCAACGCCTGCACTTCCTGAGAAAACTTAGGAGGAACGACGTCAGCCAGGAGCTGCTGGTAACGTTCTACCGCTCAACCATTGAGAGCATTCTGTCCTATGGCATCACAGTGTGGTTTTCCCACTGCACTGAAGCAGAACGGCAGAGTCTCCAGAGAGTGGTAAAGACAGCGCAGAGGATCATCGGCTGCCCCCTCCCCTCACTGAAGGACATTTACCAGTCTCGCTGCCTCAGCAGAGTGACTAGCATCACCACTAACTCCACCCATTCTGCTTTCCCTCTGTTTGAACTGCTGCCCTCTGGAAGGAGGTACAGGTCCATCAGAACCAGGACAAACAGACTAAGAAACAGCTTTTTTCCACAGGCAATTATCATACGGAATGCACATACGTCCACCAACCACACCTCACTCTAATTTTACTACAATGCGTGCAATATCCTGACTGTCTAACCGGGTCACTGTGCAATAACTTGATATTTATTAAGCTGTGCTCACAGCAACTCATGTAATTCCATTCTATTTTATTCACAAATATTTAATATTTAACAGTTTCTGTCCATATTGTTCATTTTTTGTTAAGAGTTGTAAATACAGTATTTCTTTTTCTATTCTATTTTTATTTTTATTTTATGTAACTCCTTCACTCCAAGGCTGCTGCAATTTCATTGTATCCCCATGTACAATGACAATAAACGATTCTGATTCTGATTATATCACTTAGACACAGATGGAGAACCATATCAACTGGATTGGTAACAGCAACAACCACCGACCAAGCCGGCAAGCCCTGGCAGAAAAGATCCCCACAAGAAACACTGCAGGCTGTTCCATAAAAAATATAGTTTTACCATTGCCTTGCAGATCACAGTTGAAGTGGTTTAGTTTTCCTAAAAAAATTCAGAATGATTGAAGTTACAGGTGAACTTTTAGACAACATTTGATCCAAAAAGGTCCGAAAACGTCTTTTTAGGCAAAACTGCAAACACCTATTTTTTTGCATAACTTATCTTTCAAATATCAGCACAAAAAAATTAAAAACGGTAGGGATCTGTGTTTGCTGCCTTCCATATTTTTTTCAGACTTAAAAGTGTAACAGATGATTTATAATAAATCCTTTTTCATCCAAAAACCTGTGTTAAATCTGTCTAGACTCTAAACAAACATTATTTTATGGTAACTTATGTTTCAACAATCGACACCAATTTTCACAGACCTATAGCTAAACATGTCCCATAGCTACCTGAATATTTTCATAGATATAAAATGAACTGGTCATTCTAACATCTAGCATTCTAACATCTAACATCTTACATGTCAAAGCCTCTCTCAGCCTGGCTCTGCTGAAGGAGTCGTGTTACAACCCCGCCCCCTCCTGCTGGGACCCCTGCTATGTAAATTAGCAAGCAGTGAACAGAGAGATGAGGAGTAAGAATGGCCATTACTCAGGCATGCATAATCCAAAGACAGCCAGTTAAACACTGAAAGACATATTTTTTCGGTATGTCTTTCATACATCTTTAGTATTAAAAACTCTCCAAGATGAATGTGCCTGACTCCACCTGCAGGTGGATCACAGACTTCCTGACGGACAGACAGCAGTATGTGAGGCTGGGGAAGCTCGTCTCAGATACTCGGACCACAAGCACCCGATCCCCCCAGGGCTGTGTCCTTTCACCCCTGTTACTCTCCCTGTACACAAACAGCTGCACAGCTGGTCAGCTGTCTGTCAAACTCCTGAAGTTTGCTGACGACACCACACTCATCGGCCTCATCTCTGACGGAGATGAGTCGGCCTACAGGAGTGAAATAGCCAGGCTGGTGTCATAGTGCAGCGCTAACAACCTGGAGCTTAATGCTCTGAAGACAGTGGAGATGACAGTGGACTTCAGGAAGGCCCCAGCCCCCCTCCCCCCTGTCATCCTCTGTGACTCCCCGGTGACCTCTGTGGAGTCCTTCTGCTTCCTGGGAACCATCATCAGCCAGGACCTCAAGTGGGAGCAGAACATCAGCTCCATCACTAAGAAGGTCCAGCAGAGGATGTACTTCCTGAGGCAGCTGAAGAAGTTTCACCTCCCTGAAAAGATGCTGGTAGACTTTTACACCGCCATCATCGAATCCACCCTCACGTCCTCCATCACAGTCTGGTTCGCTGCGGCCACGGCCAGAGACAAGGCCAAGCTGCAACGCGTCCTCCACTCAGCAGAGAAGGTGATCGGCTGCCACCTCCCGTCTCTCCAGGAGCTGCACATCTCCAGGACCTGGAGGCGGGCAGCCAGGATTGTAGCCAACCCCTCTCATCCAGGACATAATCTCTTTCGGCCCCTCCCTTCTGGCAAGAGGCTCCGGTCCATCAGGACCAGGACCTCGCGCCACAAGAACAGCTTCTTCCCCACTGCAGTCAGCCTGCTGAACAGTACCCCAACTCCCCCAGGTGACCCCCCCTCCCCCCCCCGCCCACCAAAGGACTGTCGGTGACACTTACAGGCCCCACCATCCCAGCCCATCTGTGCTCCCACTTTAATTCACTTTACTCTACTGTATATAGTGTGTTGTTGTTGTTAACTTAATTTTTAACTTATTCTTAATTGCACTATACACCAAGTCAAATTCCTCGTTTTGTAAAGTGCGCTCTACTGAACCTGGCAATAAAACTTTTTCTGATTTCTGATTCTATTAATCATTGTTTTTTATTCATTCAAAATGCAATTAAATCAATATTTTATCTTTTTTCTTTTCCTTTTTCTTTTTTTTTATCTCTTATATCCTTTTTTATAATCAATGTTTGAACTTCTTTTCCTTTCTATTGTCATGGTTTCAGTTTCTTGTCTTTTTTTTCGCTTTAGTTCTTGTTCTGTCTTGTTTGGTTCTGTTTCCTGTTTTATTTTGAAAGGTTTCCTGTCTTGTCATGTTTTTGAGTTTTACTTCCTTTGGTCCCCATCTGCCCTAATCGTGTTCACCTGTGTCTTGTCTGCCCTGTCTGTATATAAGTCTTGTCTCTGCCTTCCTCCTGTGCTGGTCCATTAACTTCTGCTCATGTTGATCACGTCTTCTTGTCTGGCGTCCATGTCCCTTGCCATGCCACAGTAAGTTTTTGTTTTTAGTTTTGTCATCCTGCTCTGCAGCGCTTTTTGTTAGTTAAATAAACCCACTTGCCCTGAACCCGTTTGCCTCCCGTCTCTGCGCCTGGGTCCTACCTGCTGTCGAGCCTCCCCCCCACACGACATCTATACATCCAATGAAATTAAACTACAAATCAACAAACACAACTGATAACAAATGTCTCTAAAAAATGATGTGTATATTTGCAGAACCTTAAAAACACCAAACAAATAACAAATGCTTCCCAAATAAAGCACAAAAAATGGAACACAAAATGTAAAACCCAAGTTAGAAATTGCAATTTGAAAAGATACTTTTTTCAGCAGCTTTTCAAAATCAATCACCAATTCTACTCTTCTGTGGATGAAACAAAGAACTCCAGAACAATGAAGCCATTTCTCTAAGTCTCTCTCACCTTCAGTTTTAAACAAGGTCTGTGAAAATCCACCATACATTGGTCACATGAACTCAGAGACCTGCTAAAAGTGCACAATTGTAAAAGCTCTTTTATATAGACAACTGTTTGTTTGCTTAGAGCTGTAAATATAAAAAAAAATGCTTTTCTATCACCTAGACACAGATGGAGAACCATATCAACTGGATTAATAACAGGGTGGCATGTTTAGACAACATGAAGCTGTCCATCACATTTTTGACCTAAACATGTAAACACATCCTTGGCTCTGCGGTTAGGAAATGGTATTTGGGAATCTCTTTATACCAGGAGCCAGCCTGGCCATTGGAACATCGCCACAGTGCCCATCCAGACTGGGACAGCAACGGGGTCCACTTCAGAGCCGTGAGCTGCTGTGTTTAACTCCAGCTGTCCCAGCAAGGGAGACAACTGCAGCAACATCCACTGACCAAGCTGACAAGCCCTGGCAGAAAAGATCCCCACAAGAAAAACACTGGCTCAGGCAGGCTGGTCAAAAAAAAATAGTTTTGCCATTGTCTTGCAGCTCGCAGATCAAGTGGTTTAGTTTTCCAGTAATGTCAGTCAAGAATGCAAGTTCAGATTCACAATGTTCATATTCACCATATTCAACAGACATCTCCTCCAATAGCACCTTAAAAATCCTGTGCTGTTTTGCTTTGCAGCTGAGGTTGTTTACGATTTTCAGAATAAGAGTCATTATATGTCCAGAGCCAATCACTTCTGCACATAAGGCCTGCTGGTGAATGACGCAGCAGTAATGCAGACATTTTGGAAAGTCTGGGTCAGCTTTACAGTGAGTGATGAAACCTGTTTGTCTATTGATCATAGCAGGAGTCCCATCTGCAGTCACTGCTACCAGCTTTTCTAATTGTACCTTTTTCTGCACAAAAACTCCTTCACCGTGTTATACATTTCAACTCCTCTTGTAGTTGTCTGTTAGGGCAGATGTGTCAGGAGTTCTTCTCTTGTGGAAACCAAAAGCTATGCTGTACTGTTGCCGTCCACAGACTCATTACACTGGACGTTAACCACCTGCACTTTGCAAGATCCCGGTCCAGCTAATTGGCCAAGTTATCAGACATAGCTGACACTCATCTAGACATTGTAGTGGAAATTGAATGAGTTCTATTGTTCTCATCCTTAGGGACAGTGATAGCAATTATCATCATTGCTTGAATTTTTTTCATGCTATATGCAAAAGTCTTTGTCCCTTAAGGCAACAGATTACAGCCCCCCCCCCCCCCCCCCAGGCTGCTGTCGTATTAACAATAGCTTGGAGCTCCAGAATGGACAAGAAAAAACGACGAGAATGGCTCGAGCAGGGCGTTGCTCACGGGGCGGTCGCTCGTGCCATGCGGTCGCACGTGCTCGGGCCCGCTAAATGCTACTTGTAGCTTTAATTAGGGCCCGAGCACGGAGTGCAAGGACCCTATTGTATCTGTTAGGTTTATTAGGGCCCGAGCACGGAGTGCAAGGACCCTATTGTATCTGTTAGGTTTATTAGGGCCCGAGCACGGAGTGCAAGGACCCTATTGTAATTCGAATGTTTATTATTATTATTATTAGGGCCCGAGCACGGAGTGCAAGGACCCTATTGTATCTGTTAGGTTTATTATTATTATTTTTCTTCCGCCGGAAGAATCACATTTTTGAGGCCTTTAACATACCCCAAAACTCACCAAATTTGGCACACACATCAGGGGTCGCGAAAAATTTCGTATTTTATGAGAAATTGGCATGGGTGCGCAAAAATGGCTCGACAGCGCCACCTACAGTGACTTTTGTCCCGACGCCCCGCATACGCTTTAACGTACAAGCTTGATTTTTACAGGGCATGTTCTTCCGATGGAGACCTACAAAAAAGTCTGAAAGGACCCACCTGTCACTCGCACAGGAAGTCTGATATTTTGATGACAATATGTCATTTTTGCTGTATTTTGGTCATTTGCAGGCCTCGCTCTAGAACGAACTCCTCCTAGAGATTTGAGAGTAATGACTCCAAACTTTGGTTTTGTAAACTAGACACATGTCCGATGTTAAATTGCAAAGCTTTTAAGTTTTTATGGATGTTTGTGACCATGGCGGCGCGTCAAAATTGGAGGTCGTTTCGAAAACACGCCATGAAAAGAAAAATGGCCATTACTCAGCCATGCATAATCCAATCTGATCCAAAATTGATGTGCATGATTGTAGTCTGACTCTGAACACATCTGCAGTGAAAAAATCTGGAAAAAGTGTAGCGCCACCTGCTGGCAAGAGGAAATGACATGTTTTACTTGGAGCATCACTACTCCGAGTAGGATGAGCCGACACACCTGAAAATGACGTCCACCTGTTGAAAAGCCATTGAAGTTTACTCTGACAAAAAACCATAACTTTCAATGCGGGGGTGTGGTCGTGACAGAGCGGCAAAGTTGGGCATCTCGCTATGCACACAAAAGTTGCTCTCACGTGCACATTCCTTGTCCAATCTCACTGAAATTCAATGGATATGATGAAGCTTCTATTCTGAACCCATGGATATGACAATCTTGGACGAGCTCTATAGCGCCACCTAGTTATTGCATTGGGCACATTCTGCCCTGTATTTTCTCTTTGCTTTGTCCGATGTGCATGAAATTAAAACTGGAGATACTCAGAAGGGTCCTCTCTCATCATGTAAAGTTTCATGGGTGTACACCTGACGGTGCCTGCGTAACAGGAAGTGGTCGATTATGTGCACCCAAATAATAGAAATTTATTATAAATCAGCCGTTTGTCTCAGGAAGCTGAGATTTCAGAATTAGATGCCTTTAATAACCTCCAGCTTTGATATGTAACACTATAGGGTCTACGAGAAACTTCATCACTTGATTTTTTTAATGAAATTTTGGACTGAACAAAGATTTTTAGCATAAATTCTGTTTAGGTTATCAGCACCAAGAATTCAACTTTCATAGGCATTTATGTGCTACTGCTTCCTAAAAAAATTCAGAATGATTGAAGTTACAGGTGACATCTTAGAGAGCATTACATCCAAAAAGGTCCGAAAACGTCTTATTAGGCAAAACTACAAACACCTATTTTTTTTCATAACTTAATCATCATATATCAACACCATTTATTTTTTTAAATGTAGGGATCTGTGTTTGCTGCCTTCCATATTTTTTTCAGAAGTCCAGGTGAAACAGATGATTTTAAAAAAATCCTGATTCATCCCAAAACCTGTGCTTTTTCCGTCTGGACTCCAAACAAGTGTGTTTTAAAATTACTTATGCTTCAAATATCCACACCAAGTTTCACACGCATATAGCTGAACATGTCTAAATGCTTCTTGAATATTCTTTACAGATATAAAATGAACTGGTCAACTGTAGGATGTCATTTCCTCTTACATGCTTAAGTCTTTTCCTCATGCTGCAGCCTGCTCCTCAATCATCCCTGTTGCTGGAGTCAAATTTCACCCCCCCCCCCCACACACACACACACCAGCTGCCAGTTCATATGCTAACTAACCCAGAAGTGAGGTGACAAGAGTTTAGACACAAGAGGGAGGGCAGACTGCTTTTTCATTTGTTTTGTATGTCTTTCATAGATTTTTATGAATAATCATTGCTTTTCTAGTCATGTAAAATGCAATTAACCTAATATTTTATCTTTTTTTTTTACAAACAAAACATATGAATGTGCTCCAAAACAAAACCCAACTCTCAGTACAGTTCTACAGATGTAACATAAGACTTAGACAGTAAATGTCTCTTTTATCCTTTTTTAATCAATGCTGCAACTTCTTTTCCTTAATATAAATCCAATGAAATTAAACTACAAAACCAAAAAACACAACGTATAGCAAATTTCTCTAAATAAATTATGTGTATATACAATATGTAGCACTTTTAAACAAAATAATAACAAATCCTTCCAATACAAGCACAGAAAAATGGAACACAAAATTTAAAACCCAAATTTGAAATGGCAATTTTAAAAAGATAATTTTTTCAGCCTGCTAAAAGTGCACAATTGTAAAAGCTCTTTTATATAGACAACTGTTTGGTTGCTTAGAGCTCTAAATATAAAAACAATGCCTTTATGGACGTGGCACGGATGGCACGGATGTTCAGCAGGGTAAACCCCAGGAAAGCGGCGGGACCTGATGGAGTTCCCGGAAAGGTTCTGCGGGCCTGCGCCGATCAACTCTCCCAGGTCTTCACAAAAATCTTCAACCTGTCGCTAGCTCAGGCTTTCATCCCTGCTTGCCTGAAGTCATCCACTATCATCCCGATACCCAAAAAGTCCTCATCCACAGCCTTCCTCACGGACTTCCGCCCAGTTGCACTCACTGCTGTCATCACAAAGTGTCTGGAGCGGCTGCTCCTGGGACACATCAAAGACTCCCTCCCTCCAATCTTCGTCCCCCACCAGTTTGCTTACAAAGCAAACAGATCAACGGATGATGCCATTTCCATCACCCTCCACATTGCGCTGAGCCACCTGGAACACAGAGACACCTACGCCAGGATGCTCTTTGTGGACTATAGCTCAGCCTTTAACACAATCATTCCTGACATTCTGGTCAACAAACTGTCTGAACTAGGACTCCACCCACTCACCTGCTCGTGGATCAAGGACTTCCTGACAAACAGACCACAGACAGTCAAACTTGACCCCCACCTCTCCTCCACCCGGACGCTGAGCACAGGCTCCACACAGGGATGTGTGCTGAGTCCTCTGCTGTATACACAGCAGACTGCAGACCAGCCCACACCAGCAACACCGTGGTGAAGTTTGCAGACGACACTACTGTGGTGGGGCTGATCTCTGGGGACGACGAGACGGCCTACAGAGACGAAGTCCTGAAACTCTCAAGGTGGTGTCAGGCTAATAACCTCATCCTGAACACCACCAAGACCAAGGAGATCATCCTGGACTTCAGAAAAAACAGAACAGATCCACCCCCACTCTACATAGATGGAAACTGTGTGGAGAGGGTCCACAGCTTCACCCTCCTGGGCACCACCATCTCTGCTGACCTCACATGGTCTAACAACACCATGACTGTCATCAGGAAGGCCCAGCAACGCCTGCACTTCCTGAGAAAACTTAGGAGGAACGACGTCAGCCAGGAGCTGCTGGTAACGTTCTACCGCTCAACCATTGAGAGCATTCTGTCCTATGGCATCACAGTGTGGTTTTCCCACTGCACTGAAGCAGAACGGCAGAGTCTCCAGAGAGTGGTAAAGACAGCGCAGAGGATCATCGGCTGCCCCCTCCCCTCACTGAAGGACATTTACCAGTCTCGCTGCCTCAGCAGAGTGACTAGCATCACCACTAACTCCACCCATTCTGCTTTCCCTCTGTTTGAACTGCTGCCCTCTGGAAGGAGGTACAGGTCCATCAGAACCAGGACAAACAGACTAAGAAACAGCTTTTTTCCACAGGCAATTATCATACGGAATGCACATACGTCCACCAACCACACCTCACTCTAATTTTACTACAATGCGTGCAATATCCTGACTGTCTAACCGGGTCACTGTGCAATAACTTGATATTTATTAAGCTGTGCTCACAGCAACTCATGTAATTCCATTCTATTTTATTCACAAATATTTAATATTTAACAGTTTCTGTCCATATTGTTCATTTTTTGTTAAGAGTTGTAAATACAGTATTTCTTTTTCTATTCTATTTTTATTTTTATTTTATGTAACTCCTTCACTCCAAGGCTGCTGCAATTTCATTGTATCCCCATGTACAATGACAATAAACGATTCTGATTCTGATTATATCACTTAGACACAGATGGAGAACCATATCAACTGGATTGGTAACAGCAACAACCACCGACCAAGCCGGCAAGCCCTGGCAGAAAAGATCCCCACAAGAAACACTGCAGGCTGTTCCATAAAAAATATAGTTTTACCATTGCCTTGCAGATCACAGTTGAAGTGGTTTAGTTTTCCTAAAAAAATTCAGAATGATTGAAGTTACAGGTGAACTTTTAGACAACATTTGATCCAAAAAGGTCCGAAAACGTCTTTTTAGGCAAAACTGCAAACACCTATTTTTTTGCATAACTTATCTTTCAAATATCAGCACAAAAAAATTAAAAACGGTAGGGATCTGTGTTTGCTGCCTTCCATATTTTTTTCAGACTTAAAAGTGTAACAGATGATTTATAATAAATCCTTTTTCATCCAAAAACCTGTGTTAAATCTGTCTAGACTCTAAACAAACATTATTTTATGGTAACTTATGTTTCAACAATCGACACCAATTTTCACAGACCTATAGCTAAACATGTCCCATAGCTACCTGAATATTTTCATAGATATAAAATGAACTGGTCATTCTAACATCTAGCATTCTAACATCTAACATCTTACATGTCAAAGCCTCTCTCAGCCTGGCTCTGCTGAAGGAGTCGTGTTACAACCCCGCCCCCTCCTGCTGGGACCCCTGCTATGTAAATTAGCAAGCAGTGAACAGAGAGATGAGGAGTAAGAATGGCCATTACTCAGGCATGCATAATCCAAAGACAGCCAGTTAAACACTGAAAGACATATTTTTTCGGTATGTCTTTCATACATCTTTAGTATTAAAAACTCTCCAAGATGAATGTGCCTGACTCCACCTGCAGGTGGATCACAGACTTCCTGACGGACAGACAGCAGTATGTGAGGCTGGGGAAGCTCGTCTCAGATACTCGGACCACAAGCACCCGATCCCCCCAGGGCTGTGTCCTTTCACCCCTGTTACTCTCCCTGTACACAAACAGCTGCACAGCTGGTCACCTGTCTGTCAAACTCCTGAAGTTTGCTGACGACACCACACTCATCGGCCTCATCTCTGACGGAGATGAGTCGGCCTACAGGAGTGAAATAGCCAGGCTGGTGTCATAGTGCAGCGCTAACAACCTGGAGCTTAATGCTCTGAAGACAGTGGAGATGACAGTGGACTTCAGGAAGGCCCCAGCCCCCCTCCCCCCTGTCATCCTCTGTGACTCCCCGGTGACCTCTGTGGAGTCCTTCTGCTTCCTGGGAACCATCATCAGCCAGGACCTCAAGTGGGAGCAGAACATCAGCTCCATCACTAAGAAGGTCCAGCAGAGGATGTACTTCCTGAGGCAGCTGAAGAAGTTTCACCTCCCTGAAAAGATGCTGGTAGACTTTTACACCGCCATCATCGAATCCACCCTCACGTCCTCCATCACAGTCTGGTTCGCTGCGGCCACGGCCAGAGACAAGGCCAAGCTGCAACGCGTCATCCACTCAGCAGAGAAGGTGATCGGCTGCCACCTCCCGTCTCTCCAGGAGCTGCACATCTCCAGGACCTGGAGGCGGGCAGCCAGGATTGTAGCCAACCCCTCTCATCCAGGACATAATCTCTTTCGGCCCCTCCCTTCTGGCAAGAGGCTCCGGTCCATCAGGACCAGGACCTCGCGCCACAAGAACAGCTTCTTCCCCACTGCAGTCAGCCTGCTGAACAGTACCCCAACTCCCCCAGGTGACCCCCCCTCCCCCCCCCGCCCACCAAAGGACTGTCGGTGACACTTACAGGCCCCACCATCCCAGCCCATCTGTGCTCCCACTTTAATTCACTTTACTCTACTGTATATAGTGTGTTGTTGTTGTTAACTTAATTTTTAACTTATTCTTAATTGCACTATACACCAAGTCAAATTCCTCGTTTTGTAAAGTGCGCTCTACTGAACCTGGCAATAAAACTTTTTCTGATTTCTGATTCTATTAATCATTGTTTTTTATTCATTCAAAATGCAATTAAATCAATATTTTATCTTTTTTCTTTTCCTTTTTCTTTTTTTTTATCTCTTATATCCTTTTTTATAATCAATGTTTGAACTTCTTTTCCTTTCTATTGTCATGGTTTCAGTTTCTTGTCTTTTTTTTCGCTTTAGTTCTTGTTCTGTCTTGTTTGGTTCTGTTTCCTGTTTTATTTTGAAAGGTTTCCTGTCTTGTCATGTTTTTGAGTTTTACTTCCTTTGGTCCCCATCTGCCCTAATCGTGTTCACCTGTGTCTTGTCTGCCCTGTCTGTATATAAGTCTTGTCTCTGCCTTCCTCCTGTGCTGGTCCATTAACTTCTGCTCATGTTGATCACGTCTTCTTGTCTGGCGTCCATGTCCCTTGCCATGCCACAGTAAGTTTTTGTTTTTAGTTTTGTCATCCTGCTCTGCAGCGCTTTTTGTTAGTTAAATAAACCCACTTGCCCTGAACCCGTTTGCCTCCCGTCTCTGCGCCTGGGTCCTACCTGCTGTCGAGCCTCCCCCCCACACGACATCTATACATCCAATGAAATTAAACTACAAATCAACAAACACAACTGATAACAAATGTCTCTAAAAAATGATGTGTATATTTGCAGAACCTTAAAAACACCAAACAAATAACAAATGCTTCCCAAATAAAGCACAAAAAATGGAACACAAAATGTAAAACCCAAGTTAGAAATTGCAATTTGAAAAGATACTTTTTTCAGCAGCTTTTCAAAATCAATCACCAATTCTACTCTTCTGTGGATGAAACAAAGAACTCCAGAACAATGAAGCCATTTCTCTAAGTCTCTCTCACCTTCAGTTTTAAACAAGGTCTGTGAAAATCCACCATACATTGGTCACATGAACTCAGAGACCTGCTAAAAGTGCACAATTGTAAAAGCTCTTTTATATAGACAACTGTTTGTTTGCTTAGAGCTGTAAATATAAAAAAAAATGCTTTTCTATCACCTAGACACAGATGGAGAACCATATCAACTGGATTAATAACAGGGTGGCATGTTTAGACAACATGAAGCTGTCCATCACATTTTTGACCTAAACATGTAAACACATCCTTGGCTCTGCGGTTAGGAAATGGTATTTGGGAATCTCTTTATACCAGGAGCCAGCCTGGCCATTGGAACATCGCCACAGTGCCCATCCAGACTGGGACAGCAACGGGGTCCACTTCAGAGCCGTGAGCTGCTGTGTTTAACTCCAGCTGTCCCAGCAAGGGAGACAACTGCAGCAACATCCACTGACCAAGCTGACAAGCCCTGGCAGAAAAGATCCCCACAAGAAAAACACTGGCTCAGGCAGGCTGGTCAAAAAAAAATAGTTTTGCCATTGTCTTGCAGCTCGCAGATCAAGTGGTTTAGTTTTCCAGTAATGTCAGTCAAGAATGCAAGTTCAGATTCACAATGTTCATATTCACCATATTCAACAGACATCTCCTCCAATAGCACCTTAAAAATCCTGTGCTGTTTTGCTTTGCAGCTGAGGTTGTTTACGATTTTCAGAATAAGAGTCATTATATGTCCAGAGCCAATCACTTCTGCACATAAGGCCTGCTGGTGAATGACGCAGCAGTAATGCAGACATTTTGGAAAGTCTGGGTCAGCTTTACAGTGAGTGATGAAACCTGTTTGTCTATTGATCATAGCAGGAGTCCCATCTGCAGTCACTGCTACCAGCTTTTCTAATTGTACCTTTTTCTGCACAAAAACTCCTTCACCGTGTTATACATTTCAACTCCTCTTGTAGTTGTCTGTTAGGGCAGATGTGTCAGGAGTTCTTCTCTTGTGGAAACCAAAAGCTATGCTGTACTGTTGCCGTCCACAGACTCATTACACTGGACGTTAACCACCTGCACTTTGCAAGATCCCGGTCCAGCTAATTGGCCAAGTTATCAGACATAGCTGACACTCATCTAGACATTGTAGTGGAAATTGAATGAGTTCTATTGTTCTCATCCTTAGGGACAGTGATAGCAATTATCATCATTGCTTGAATTTTTTTCATGCTATATGCAAAAGTCTTTGTCCCTTAAGGCAACAGATTACAGCCCCCCCCCCCCCCCCCCCAGGCTGCTGTCGTATTAACAATAGCTTGGAGCTCCAGAATGGACAAGAAAAAACGACGAGAATGGCTCGAGCAGGGCGTTGCTCACGGGGCGGTCGCTCGTGCCATGCGGTCGCACGTGCTCGGGCCCGCTAAATGCTACTTGTAGCTTTAATTATTATTATTATTCTACCGGAAGAGTCGCCTTTTTGAGGCCTTTAACATACCCCAAAACTCACCAAATTTGGCACACACATCAGGAGTCGCGAAAAATTTCGTATTTTATAGGAGATTGGCATGGGCGCACAAAAACGGCTCGATAGCGCCACCTACAGTGACTTTTGTCCCGACGCCCCGCATACGCTTTAACGTACAAGTTTGATTTTTACAGGGCATGTTCTTCAGATGGAGACCTACAAAAAAGTCTGAAAGGACCCACCTGTCACTCGCACAGGAAGTCTGATATATTGAGGTCAATATGTAATTTTTGCTTCATTTTGGACATTTGCAGGCCTCGCTCTAGAACGAACTCCTCCTAGAGATTTTGGAGTAATGACTCCAAACTTTGGTTTTGTAAACTAGACACATGTCCGATGTTAAATTGTGAAGCTTTTAAGTTTTTACGGATGTTTGTGACCGTGGCGGCGCGTCGAAAATGGAGGTCATTTTGAAAACACGCCATGAAAAGAAAAATGGCCACTACTCAGCCATGCAAAATCCAATATGATCCAAAGTTGATATGCATGATTGTAGTCTGACTTTGAACACATCTGCAGTGGAAGAATCTGGAATAGGTGTAGCGCCACCTGCTGGTAAAAGGAAATGACATGTTTTACTTGGAGCATCACTGCTCCAAGTAGGATGAGCCGACACACCTCAAAATGATGTCCACCTGTTGAAAAGCCTTTGATGTTTACTCTGATAAAAAGCCATAACTTTCAATGCGGGGGTGTGGTCGTGACAGAGCGGCGAAGTTGGGCGTCTCGCCATGCACACAAAAGTTGCTCTCACGTGCACATTCCTTGTCCAATCTCACTGAAATTCAATAGAGGTGATGAGGCTTCCATTCTGAACCAATGGATATGACAATCTTGGACGAGCTCCATAGCGCCACCTAGATATTGACAAATACATTTTATGTCACATTCTGACCTATCTTTTCTCTGTGCTTTGTCCGACATTCATAAAATTACAACAGGAGATACTCATAAGGGTCTTCTCTCATCGTCTAAAGTTTCATGGGTGTAAACCTGACGGTGCCTGCGCAAGCCACCACCAAACAGGAAGTGGTTGATTGCGTTGCAGTCAGATAATTAAAAATTCATAAAAAATCAGCCGTTTGTATCACGAGGCTGAGATTTCAGAATGAGAGGCCTCTTACATATCTCCAACTTAGATACACAGCACTTGCATGGGTGAACAAAAAACGGCTCAATAGCGCCACCTACCATGTTTGTTTTTGAGAGCCCCGCCATGTTCTTTAACATACAAGCTTGATATTTACAGGACATGTTCATCAGATGGAAACCTACAAAAAAGTCTCTTGGGACCAAGCTGTCAGTCGCACAGGAAGTCTGCTATATTGATGTCAATATGTCAGTTTTGCTGTATTTTGGTCATTTGCAGGCCTCGTTCTAGAACGAACTCCTCCTAGAGATTTTTGAACAATGACTCCAAACTTTGGTTTTGTAAACTAAACACATGTCCGATCTTAAATTGCGAAGCTTTTAAGTTTTTACGGTTGTTTGTGACCGTGGCGGCGCGTCAAAATTTGAGGTCGTTTCGAAATCACGCCATGAAAAGAAAAATGGCCATTACTCAGCCATAAATAATCTAATCTGATCCAAATTTGTTGTGCATGATTGTAGTCTGACTTTGAACACATCTGCAGTGGAAAAATCCGAAACAGGTGTAGCGCCACCTGTTGGCAACAGGAAATGACATGTTTTACTTGGAGCATCACTGCTCCAAGTAGGATGAGCAAACACACCTCAAAATGACGTCCACCTGTTGAAAAACCATTGAAGTTTACTCTGATGAAAAACAAATCTTTCAACGCGGGGGTGTGGTCGTGACAGAGCGGCGAAGTTGGGTATCTCGCCATGCACAAATGTTGCTCTCACGTTCACATTCCTTGTCTGATCTCACTGAAATTAAATAGATTTGATGAAACTTCCATTCTGAACCCATGGATATGACAATTTTGGACGAGCTATATATGTTCATAAATGATCATGAAGCATGATCATATAATCAAGCTTCATAGGAAATCAGCCGTTTGTCTCAGGAAGCTGAGATTTCAGAATTAGATGCGTCTTACAAAGCTCCACGTTTGAAAAGCAGCACTATATGTACGAGAAACATTTAACCACCTTAATCACCCTATTGTGCTGAAAGCAAATTTTGGACATTTTGACTCAAGCAAATATTTTTATCATAACATCTGTTTAGTTTATCAGCACCAAAATAAAAAATATATACATTTATAAAAATGAACTGGTCAACTCTAGGATTTTATTTATTCAATCTTACATCCTCAAGCTTTTCATCAATCTCCCCTGCTGCAGGAGTGGAGTTAGCCCCCCCCCCCCCCCCCCCCTCCCCCCGGCTGTGTGCTCACATGTAAATTAGCCAGGAGTGGCAGACAGAAAGTAGAACAGTTAGAAAGCCTAGTTCAACACTAAAATACAGCAATTTCCTTTGTTTTGTTTGTCTTTTATACATCCTTAGCACTAATCATTGCTTTTTTATTCATCCAAAATACAATTAACTTTATATTTTATCTTTTTTTTTTTTTTACAAACAAAATATATGAATGTGCTCCAAAACAAAACCCAGTCTCAGTACACTCCTACAGATGTAACATCAGACAGTAAATGTCTCTTTTATGCTTTTTTAATCAATGCTGCAACTTCTTTTCATTTCCTTTCAATACATCCAAAGAAATTAAACTACAATGACAACAAACACAACATATAGCAAATGTCTCTAAGAAGATTGTGTATATACATTATGTACCACCTTTAAACACCAAATAAATAACAAATCTTTCTAATACAATCACAAAAAATGGAACACAAAATGTAAAACCCAAATTAGAAATTGCAATTTTAAAAAGATACATTTTTCAGCAGCTTTTCAAAATCAATCACATATTTTACTCTTCTGTGGATGAAACAAAGAAGTCCAGAGCAATGTAGCCACTTCTCCAAAGTCTCTGTCACCTTCAGTTTTACACAAAGTCTGTGAAAATCCACCATACATTGGTCACATGTATTCAGAGACCTGCTAAAAGTCCACAATTGTAAAAGCTCTTATATAGACAACTGTTTGTTTGCTTGGAGCTCTAAATATAAAAAAATGCTTTTCTATCACCTAGACACAGATGGAGAACCATATCAACTGGATTAGTAACAGGGAAACATGTTTAGGTTTAAACTTACATCAATAGACAACATGAAGCTGTTCATCACATTTTTGACCTAAACATGTAAACACATCCTTGGCTCTGCGGTTAGGAAATGGTACTTGGGAATCTCTTCATACCAGGAGCCAGCCTGAACATTGGAACATCACCACAGTGCCCATCCAGACTGGGACAGCTACGGGGTCCACTTCACAGCCGTGAGGCTGCTGTGTTTAACTCCAGCTGTCCCAGCAAGGGAGACAACTGCAGCAACATCCACTGACCAAGCTGGCAAGCCCTGGCAGAAAAGATCCCCACAAGAAAAACACTGGCTCAGGCAGGCTGGTCAATAAAAAAATATAGTTTTACCAATGTCTTGCAGCTCGCAGATCAAGTGGTTTAGTTTTCCAGTAATGTCAGTCAAGAATACAAGTTCAGATTCACCATATTCAGCAGATATCTCCACCAATAGCACCTTAAAAATCCTGTTCTGTTTTGCTTTGCAGCTGAGGTTTTTTATGATTTTCACAATAGGAGTCATTATATGTCCAGAGCCAATCACTTCTGCACATAGGGCCTACTGGTGAAAGAAGCAGCAGTAATGCAGACATTTTGGAAAGTCTGGGTCAGCTTTACAGTGAGTGATGAAACCTGTTTGTCGGTCAATCATAGCAGGAGCCCCGTCTGCAGGTATGGCTACCAGCTTTTCTAATGGTACCTTTTTCTGCACAAAAACTCCTTCACCGTGTTATACATTTCAACTCCTCTTGTAGTTGTCTGTTAGGGCAGATGTGTCAGGAATTCTTCTCTTGTGGAAACCAAAAGCTATGCTGAACTGTTGCCGTCCACAGACTCATCACACTGGACGTTAAACCACATGCACTTTGTAAGATCCCGGTCCAGCTAATTGGCCAAGTTATCAGACATAGCTGACACTCATCTAGACATTGTAGTGGAAATTGAATGAGTTCTATTGTTCTCATCCTTAGGGACAGTGATAGCAATTATCATCATTGCTTGTTTCTTAATCTGATAAAAACCTTCTTCTACTTGATGAGAAAATGAGCAGGTCTAAACGAGGCTTAGATTTAAGAATTTTTTTCATGCTATATGCAAAAGTCTTTGTCCTTTAAGGCAACAGATTATAGTCCCCCCCCCCCCCCCCACAGGCTGCTGTCATATTAACATTAGCTTGGAGCTCCAGAATGGACAAGAAAAAACGACGAGAATGGCTCGAGCAGGGCGTTGCTCACGGGGCGGTCGCTCGTGCCAGGCGGTGGCACGTGCTCGGGCCCGCTAAATGCTACTTGTAGCTTTAATTATTATTATTATTTTTCTTCTGCCGGAAGAATCGCATTTTTGAGGCCTTTAACATACCCCAAAACTCACCAAATTTGGCACACACATCAGGAGTCGTGAAAAATTTCGTATTTTATGGGAAATTGGCATGGGTGCGCAAAAATGGCTCGACAGCGCCACCTACAGTGACTTTTGTCCCGACGCCCCGCATACGCTTTAACGTACAAGCTTGATTTTTACAGGGCATGTTCTTCAGATGGAGACCTACAAAAAAGTCTGAAAGGACCCACCTGTCACTCGCACAGGAAGTCTGATATATTAAGGTCAATATGTCATTTTTGCTCTATTTTGGACATTTGCAGGCCTCCTTCTAGAACGAACTCCTCCTAGAGATTTGTGAATAATGACTCCAAACTTTGGTTTTGTAAACTATACACATGTCCGATGTTAAATTGCAAAGCTTTTAAGTTTTTACAGAAGTTTGTGGCCGTGGCGGCGCGTAGAAATTTGACGTTGTTTCGAAAACACGCCATGAAAAGAAAAATGGCCATAACTCAGCCATGCATATTCCAATCTGATCCAAAATTGATATGCATGATTGTAGTCTGACTCTGAACACATCTGCAGTGAAAGAATCCGGAAAAAGTGTAGCGCCACCTGCTGGCAAGATGAAATGACATGTTTTACTTGGAGCATCACTGCTCTGAGTAGGATGAGCCGACACACCTGAAAATGACATCCACCTGTTGAAAAGCCATTGAAGTTTACTCTGACAAAAAACCATAACTTTCAATGCGGGGGTGTGGTCGTGACAGAGCGGCAAAGTTGGGCATCTCGCCATGCACACAAAAGTTGCTCTCACGTGCACATTCCTTGTCCAATCTCACTGAAATTCAATGGATATGATGAAGCTTCTATTCTGAACCCATGGATATGACAATCTTGGACGAGCTCTATAGCGCCACCTAGTTATTGCATTGGGCACATTCTGCCCATTTTTATCTAATTGCTTTGTCCAATGTGCATGAAATTAAAACTGGAGATACTCAGAAGGGTCCTCTCTCATAATCTGAAGTTTCATGGGTGTACACCTGACGGTGCCTGCGTAACAGGAAGTGGTCGATTATGTGCACCCAAATAATAGAAATTTATTATAAATCAGCCGTTTGTCTCAGGAAGCTGAGATTTCAGAATTAGATGCCTTTAATAACCTCCAGCTTTGATATGTAACACAATAGGGTCTATGAGAAACTTCATACCTCTTTTTTTCCTATGCAATTTTGGACTGAACAAAGATTTTTAGCATAAATTCTGTTTAGGTTATCAGCACCAAAGACTAGACTTTAATAGGCATTTATGTGCTACTGCTTCCTAAAAAAATTCAGAATGATTGAAGTTACAGGTGACATCTTAGAGAGCATTACATCCAAAAAGGTCCGAAAACGTCTTTTTAGGCAAAACTACAAACACCTATTTTTTTTCATAACTTAATCATCATATATCAACACCATTTATTTTTTTAAATGTAGGGATCTGTGTTTGCTGCCTTCCATATTTTTTTCAGAAGTCCAGGTGAAACAGATGATTTTAAAAAAATCCTGATTCATCCCAAAACCTGTGCTTTTTCCGTCTGGACTCCAAACAAGTGTGTTTTAAAATTACTTATGCTTCAAATATCCACACCAAGTATCACACGCATATAGCTGAACATGTCTAAATGCTTCTTGAATATTCTTTACAGATATAAAATGAACTGGTCAACTGTAGGATGTCATTTCCTCTTACATGCTTAAGTCTTTTCCTCATGCTGCAGCCTGCTCCTCAATCATCCCTGTTGCTGGAGTCAAATTTCACCCCCCCCCCCACACACACACACACCAGCTGCCAGTTCATATGCTAACTAACCCAGAAGTGAGGTGACAAGAGTTTAGACACAAGAGGGAGGGCAGACTGCTTTTTCATTTGTTTTGTATGTCTTTCATAGATTTTTATGAATAATCATTGCTTTTCTAGTCATGTAAAATGCAATTAACCTAATATTTTATCTTTTTTTTTTACAAACAAAACATATGAATGTGCTCCAAAACAAAACCCAACTCTCAGTACAGTTCTACAGATGTAACATAAGACTTAGACAGTAAATGTCTCTTTTATCCTTTTTTAATCAATGCTGCAACTTCTTTTCCTTAATATAAATCCAATGAAATTAAACTACAAAACCAAAAAACACAACGTATAGCAAATTTCTCTAAATAAATTATGTGTATATACAATATGTAGCACTTTTAAACAAAATAATAACAAATCCTTCCAATACAAGCACAGAAAAATGGAACACAAAATTTAAAACCCAAATTTGAAATGGCAATTTTAAAAAGATAATTTTTTCAGCCTGCTAAAAGTGCACATTTGTAAAAGCTCTTTTATATAGACAACTGTTTGGTTGCTTAGAGCTCTAAATATAAAAACAATGCCTTTATGGACGTGGCACGGATGGCACGGATGTTCAGCAGGGTAAACCCCAGGAAAGCGGCGGGACCTGATGGAGTTCCCGGAAAGGTTCTGCGGGCCTGCGCCGATCAACTCTCCCAGGTCTTCACAAAAATCTTCAACCTGTCGCTAGCTCAGGCTTTCATCCCTGCTTGCCTGAAGTCATCCACTGTCATCCCGATACCCAAAAAGTCCTCATCCACAGCCTTCCTCACGGACTTCCGCCCAGTTGCACTCACTGCTGTCATCACAAAGTGTCTGGAGCGGCTGCTCCTGGGACACATCAAAGACTCCCTCCCTCCAATCTTCGTCCCCCACCAGTTTGCTTACAAAGCAAACAGATCAACGGATGATGCCATTTCCATCACCCTCCACACTGCGCTGAGCCACCTGGAACACAGAGACACCTACGCCAGGATGCTCTTTGTGGACTATAGCTCAGCCTTTAACACAATCATTCCTGACATTCTGGTCAACAAACTGTCTGAACTAGGACTCCACCCACTCACCTGCTCGTGGATCAAGGACTTCCTGACAAACAGACCACAGACAGTCAAACTTGACCCCCACCTCTCCTCCACCCGGACGCTGAGCACAGGCTCCACACAGGGATGTGTGCTGAGTCCTCTGCTGTATACACTGTACACAGCAGACTGCAGACCAGCCCACACCAGCAACACCGTGGTGAAGTTTGCAGACGACACTACTGTGGTGGGGCTGATCTCTGGGGACGACGAGACGGCCTACAGAGACGAAGTCCTGAAACTCTCAAGGTGGTGTCAGGCTAATAACCTCATCCTGAACACCACCAAGACCAAGGAGATCATCCTGGACTTCAGAAAAAACAGAACAGATCCACCCCCACTCTACATCGATGGAAACTGTGTGGAGAGGGTCCACAGCTTCACCCTCCTGGGCACCACCATCTCTGCTGACCTCACATGGTCTAACAACACCATGACTGTCATCAGGAAGGCCCAGCAACGCCTGCACTTCCTGAGAAAACTTAGGAGGAACGACGTCAGCCAGGAGCTGCTGGTAACGTTCTACCGCTCAACCATTGAGAGCATTCTGTCCTATGGCATCACAGTGTGGTTTTCCCACTGCACTGAAGCAGAACGGCAGAGTCTCCAGAGAGTGGTAAAGACAGCGCAGAGGATCATCGGCTGCCCCCTCCCCTCACTGAAGGACATTTACCAGTCTCGCTGCCTCAGCAGAGTGACTAGCATCACCACTAACTCCACCCATTCTGCTTTCCCTCTGTTTGAACTGCTGCCCTCTGGAAGGAGGTACAGGTCCATCAGAACCAGGACAAACAGACTAAGAAACAGCTTTTTTCCACAGGCAATTATCATACGGAATGCACATACGTCCACCAACCACACCTCACTCTAATTTTACTACAATGCGTGCAATATCCTGACTGTCTAACCGGGTCACTGTGCAATAACTTGATATTTATTAAGCTGTGCTCACAGCAACTCATGTAATTCCATTCTATTTTATTCACAAATATTTAATATTTAACAGTTTCTGAGACAAGGCCAAGCTGCAACGCGTCATCCACTCAGCAGAGAAGGTGATCGGCTGCCACCTCCCGTCTCTCCAGGAGCTGCACATCTCCAGGACCTGGAGGCGGGCAGCCAGGATTGTAGCCAACCCCTCTCATCCAGGACATAATCTCTTTCGGCCCCTCCCTTCTGGCAAGAGGCTCCGGTCCATCAGGACCTCGCGCCACAAGAACAGCTTCTTCCCCACTGCAGTCAGCCTGCTGAACAGTACCCCAACTCCCCCAGGTGACCCCCCCCCCCCGCCCACCAAAGGACTGTCGGTGCCACTTACAGGCCCCACCATCCCAGCCCATCTGTGCTCCCACTTTAATTCACCTTACTCTACTGTATATAGTGTGTTGTTGTTGTTAACTTAATTTTTAACTTATTCTTAATTGCACTATACACCAAGTCAAATTCCTCGTTTTGTAAAGTGCGCTCTACTGAACCTGGCAATAAAACTTTTTCTGATTTCTGATTCTGATTCTGATTCTATTAATCATTGTTTTTTATTCATTCAAAATGCAATTAAATCAATATTTTATATTTTTTCTTTTCCTTTTTCTTTTTTTTTTATCTCTTATATCCTTTTTTATAATCAATGTTTGAACTTCTTTTCCTTTCTATTGTCATGGTTTCAGTTTGTTGTCTTGTTTTTCGCTTTAGTTCTTGTTCTGTCTTGTTTGGTTCTGTTTCCTGTTTTATTTTGAAAGGTTTCCTGTCTTGTCATGTTTCTTGAGTTTTACTTCCTTTGGTCCCCATCTGCCCTAATCGTGTTCACCTGTGTCTTGTCTGCCCTGTCTGTATATAAGTCTTGTCTCTGCCTTCCTCCTGTGCTGGTCCATTAACTTCTGCTCATGTTGATCACGTCTTCTTGTCTGGCGTCCATGTCCCTTGCCATGCCACAGTAAGTTTTTGTTTTTAGTTTTGTCATCCTGCTCTGTAGCGCTTTTTATTAGTTAAATAAACCCACTTGCCCTGAACCCGTTTGCCTCCCGTCTCTGCGCCTGGGTCCTACCTGCTGTCGAGCCTCCCCCCCACACGACATCTATACATCCAATGAAATTAAACTACAAATCAACAAACACAACTGATAACAAATGTCTCTAAAAAATGATGTGTATATTTGCAGAACCTTAAAAACACCAAACAAATAACAAATGCTTCCCAAATAAAGCACAAAAAATGGAAAACAAAATGGAAAACCCAAGTTAGAAATTGCAATTTGAAAAGATACTTTTTTCAGCAGCTTTTCAAAATCAATCACCAATTCTACTCTTCTGTGGATGAAACAAAGAACTCCAGAACAATGAAGCCATTTCTCTAAGTCTCTCTCACCTTCAGTTTTAAACAAGGTCTGTGAAAATCCACCATACATTGGTCACATGAACTCAGAGACCTGCTAAAAGTGCACAATTGTAAAAGCTCTTTTATATAGACAACTGTTTGTTTGCTTAGAGCTGTAAATATAAAAAAAAATGCTTTTCTATCACCTAGACACAGATGGAGAACCATATCAACTGGATTAATAACAGGGTGGAATGTTTAGACAACATGAAGCTGTTCATCACATTTTTGACCTAAACATGTAAACACATCCTTGGCTCTGCGGTTAGGAAATGGTATTTGGGAATCTCTTTATACCAGGAGCCAGCCTGGCCATTGGAACATCGCCACAGTGCCCATCCAGACTGGGACAGCAACGGGGTCCACTTCAGAGCCGTGAGCTGCTGTGTTTAACTCCAGCTGTCCCAGCAAGGGAGACAACTGCAGCAACATCCACTGACCAAGCTGACAAGCCCTGGCAGAAAAGATCCCCACAAGAAAAACACTGGCTAAGGCAGGCTGGTCAAAAAAAAATAGTTTTGCCATTGTCTTGCAGCTCGCAGATCAAGTGGTTTAGTTTTCCAGTAATGTCAGTCAAGAATGCAAGTTCAGATTCACAATGTTCATATTCACCATATTCAACAGACATCTCCTCCAATAGCACCTTAAAAATCCTGTGCTGTTTTGCTTTGCAGCTGAGGTTGTTTACGATTTTCAGAATAAGAGTCATTATATGTCCAGAGCCAATCACTTCTGCACATAAGGCCTGCTGGTGAATGACGCAGCAGTAATGCAGACATTTTGGAAAGTCTGGGTCAGCTTTACAGTGAGTGATGAAACCTGTTTGTCTATTGATCATAGCAGGAGTCCCATCTGCAGTCACTGCTACCAGCTTTTCTAATTGTACCTTTTTCTGCACAAAAACTCCTTCACCGTGTTATACATTTCAACTCCTCTTGTAGTTGTCTGTTAGGGCAGATGTGTCAGGAGTTCTTCTCTTGTGGAAACCAAAAGCTATGCTGTACTGTTGCCGTCCACAGACTCATCACACTGGACGTTAACCACCTGCACTTTGCAAGATCCCGGTCCAGCTAATTGGCCAAGTTATCAGACATAGCTGACACTCATCTAGACATTGTAGTGGAAATTGAATGAGTTCTATTGTTCTCATCCTTAGGGACAGTGATAGCAATTATCATCATTGCTTGAATTTTTTTCATGCTATATGCAAAAGTCTTTGTCCCTTAAGGCAACAGATTACAGCCCCCCCCCCCCCCCCCCCCCCAGGCTGCTGTCGTATTAACATTAGCTTGGAGCTCCAGAATGGACAAGAAAAAACGACGAGAATGGCTCGAGCAGGGCGTTGCTCACGGGGGGGTCGCTCGTGCCATGCGGTCGCACGTGCTCGGACCCGCTAAATGCTACTTGTAGCTTTAATTATTATTATTATTATTCTTCCGACTTTTCCGTCGCCTTTTTGAGGCCTTTAACATACCCCAAAACTCACCAAATTTTGTATACACATCAGGAGTCGCGAAAAATTTCATATTTTATAGGAGAACGGCATAGGTAAACAAAAATGGCTCGATAGCGCCACCTGCAAAATTTGTTTTCGCGAGCACCTCCATATGCTTTATAGTACAAACCTGATTTTAACAGGGCATGTTCATCGGATAGAAACCTACAAAAAAGTCTCTTGGGACCAAGCTGTCAGTCGCACAGGAAGTCTGATATTTTGATGACAATATGTCATTTTTGCTGTATTTTGGTCATTTGCAGGCCTCGCTCTAGAACGAACTCCTCCTAGAGATTTGAGAGTAATGACTCCAAACTTTGGTTTTGTAAACTAGACACATGTCCGATGTTAAATTGCAAAGCTTTTAAGTTTTTATGGATGTTTGTGACCATGGCGGCGCGTCAAAATTGGAGGTCGTTTCGAAAACACGCCATGAAAAGAAAAATGGCCATTACTCAGCCATGCATAATCCAATCTGATCCAAAATTGATGTGCATGATTGTAGTCTGACTCTGAACACATCTGCAGTGAAAAAATCTGGAAAAAGTGTAGCGCCACCTGCTGGCAAGAGGAAATGACATGTTTTACTTGGAGCATCACTGCTCCGAGTAGGATGAGCCGACACACCTGAAAATGACGTCCACCTGTTGAAAAGCCATTGAAGTTTACTCTGACAAAAAACCATAACTTTCAATGCGGGGGTGTGGTCGTGACAGAGCGGCAAAGTTGGGCATCTCGCTATGCACACAAAAGTTGCTCTCACGTGCACATTCCTTGTCCAATCTCACTGAAATTCAGTGGATATGATGAAGCTTCTATTCTGAACCCATGGATATGACAATCTTGGACGAGCTCTATAGCGCCACCTAGTTATTGCATTGGGCACATTCTGCCCTGTATTTTCTCTTTGCTTTGTCCGATGTGCATGAAATTAAAACTGGAGATACTCAGAAGGGTCCTCTCTCATCATGTAAAGTTTCATGGGTGTACACCTGACGGTGCCTGCGTAACAGGAAGTGGTCGATTATGTGCACCCAAATAATAGAAATTTATTATAAATCAGCCGTTTGTCTCAGGAAGCTGAGATTTCAGAATTAGATGCCTTTAATAACCTCCAGCTTTGATATGTAACACTATAGGGTCTACGAGAAACTTCATCACTTGATTTTTTTAATGAAATTTTGGACTGAACAAAGATTTTTAGCATAAATTCTGTTTAGGTTATCAGCACCAAGAATTCAACTTTCATAGGCATTTATGTGCTACTGCTTCCTAAAAAAATTCAGAATGATTGAAGTTACAGGTGACATCTTAGAGAGCATTACATCCAAAAAGGTCCGAAAACGTCTTTTTAGGCAAAACTACAAACACCTATTTTTTTTCATAACTTAATCATCATATATCAACACCATTTATTTTTTTAAATGTAGGGATCTGTGTTTGCTGCCTTCCATATTTTTTTCAGAAGTCCAGGTGAAACAGATGATTTTAAAAAAATCCTGATTCATCCCAAAACCTGTGCTTTTTCCGTCTGGACTCCAAACAAGTGTGTTTTAAAATTACTTATGCTTCAAATATCCACACCAAGTTTCACACGCATATAGCGGAACATGTCTAAATGCTTCTTGAATATTCTTTACAGATATAAAATGAACTGGTCAACTGTAGGATGTCATTTCCTCTTACATGCTTAAGTCTTTTCCTCATGCTGCAGCCTGCTCCTCAATCATCCCTGTTGCTGGAGTCAAATTTCACCCCCCCCCCCCCCCCCCCACACACACACACCAGCTGCCAGTTCATATGCTAACTAACCCAGAAGTGAGGTGACAATAGTTTAGACACAAGAGGGAGGGCAGACTGCTTTTTCATTTGTTTTGTATGTCTTTCATAGATTTTTATGAATAATCATTGCTTTTCTAGTCATGTAAAATGCAATTAACCTAATATTTTATCTTTTTTTTTTTACAAACAAAACATATGAATGTGCTCCAAAACAAAACCCAACTCTCAGTACAGTTCTACAGATGTAACATAAGACTTAGACAGTAAATGTCTCTTTTATCCTTTTTTAATCAATGCTGCAACTTCTTTTCCTTAATATAAATCCAATGAAATTAAACTACAAAACCAAAAAACACAACGTATAGCAAATTTCTCTAAATAAATTATGTGTATATACAATATGTAGCACTTTTAAACAAAATAATAACAAATCCTTCCAATACAAGCACAGAAAAATGGAACACAAAATTTAAAACCCAAATTTGAAATGGCAATTTTAAAAAGATAATTTTTTCAGCCTGCTAAAAGTGCACAATTGTAAAAGCTCTTTTATATAGACAACTGTTTGGTTGCTTAGAGCTCTAAATATAAAAACAATGCCTTTATGGACGTGGCACGGATGGCACGGATGTTCAGCAGGGTAAACCCCAGGAAAGCGGCGGGACCTGATGGAGTTCCCGGAAAGGTTCTGCGGGCCTGCGCCGATCAACTCTCCCAGGTCTTCACAAAAATCTTCAACCTGTCGCTAGCTCAGGCTTTCATCCCTGCTTGCCTGAAGTCATCCACTATCATCCCGATACCCAAAAAGTCCTCATCCACAGCCTTCCTCACGGACTTCCGCCCAGTTGCACTCACTGCTGTCATCACAAAGTGTCTGGAGCGGCTGCTCCTGGGACACATCAAAGACTCCCTCCCTCCAATCTTCGTCCCCCACCAGTTTGCTTACAAAGCAAACAGATCAACGGATGATGCCATTTCCATCACCCTCCACACTGCGCTGAGCCACCTGGAACACAGAGACACCTACGCCAGGATGCTCTTTGTGGACTATAGCTCAGCCTTTAACACAATCATTCCTGACATTCTGGTCAACAAACTGTCTGAACTAGGACTCCACCCACTCACCTGCTCGTGGATCAAGGACTTCCTGACAAACAGACCACAGACAGTCAAACTTGACCCCCACCTCTCCTCCACCCGGACGCTGAGCACAGGCTCCACACAGGGATGTGTGCTGAGTCCTCTGCTGTATACACTGTACACAGCAGACTGCAGACCAGCCCACACCAGCAACACCGTGGTGAAGTTTGCAGACGACACTACTGTGGTGGGGCTGATCTCTGGGGACGACGAGACGGCCTACAGAGACGAAGTCCTGAAACTCTCAAGGTGGTGTCAGGCTAATAACCTCATCCTGAACACCACCAAGACCAAGGAGATCATCCTGGACTTCAGAAAAAACAGAACAGATCCACCCCCACTCTACATCGATGGAAACTGTGTGGAGAGGGTCCACAGCTTCACCCTCCTGGGCACCACCATCTCTGCTGACCTCACATGGTCTAACAACACCATGACTGTCATCAGGAAGGCCCAGCAACGCCTGCACTTCCTGAGAAAACTTAGGAGGAACGACGTCAGCCAGGAGCTGCTGGTAACGTTCTACCGCTCAACCATTGAGAGCATTCTGTCCTATGGCATCACAGTGTGGTTTTCCCACTGCACTGAAGCAGAACGGCAGAGTCTCCAGAGAGTGGTAAAGACAGCGCAGAGGATCATCGGCTGCCCCCTCCCCTCACTGAAGGACATTTACCAGTCTCGCTGCCTCAGCAGAGTGACTAGCATCACCACTAACTCCACCCATTCTGCTTTCCCTCTGTTTGAACTGCTGCCCTCTGGAAGGAGGTACAGGTCCATCAGAACCAGGACAAACAGACTAAGAAACAGCTTTTTTCCACAGGCAATTATCATACGGAATGCACATACGTCCACCAACCACACCTCACTCTAATTTTACTACAATGCGTGCAATATCCTGACTGTCTAACCGGGTCACTGTGCAATAACTTGATATTTATTAAGCTGTGCTCACAGCAACTCATGTAATTCCATTCTATTTTATTCACAAATATTTAATATTTAACAGTTTCTGTCCATATTGTTCATTTTTTGTTAAGAGTTGTAAATACAGTATTTCTTTTTCTATTCTATTTTTATTTTTATTTTATGTAACTCCTTCACTCCAAGGCTGCTGCAATTTCATTGTATCCCCATGTACAATGACAATAAACGATTCTGATTCTGATTATATCACTTAGACACAGATGGAGAACCATATCAACTGGATTGGTAACAGCAACAACCACCGACCAAGCCGGCAAGCCCTGGCAGAAAAGATCCCCACAAGAAACACTGCAGGCTGTTCCATAAAAAATATAGTTTTACCATTGCCTTGCAGATCACAGTTGAAGTGGTTTAGTTTTCCTAAAAAAATTCAGAATGATTGAAGTTACAGGTGAACTTTTAGACAACATTTGATCCAAAAAGGTCCGAAAACGTCTTTTTAGGCAAAACTGCAAACACCTATTTTTTTGCATAACTTATCTTTCAAATATCAGCACAAAAAAATTAAAAACGGTAGGGATCTGTGTTTGCTGCCTTCCATATTTTTTTCAGACTTAAAAGTGTAACAGATGATTTATAAAAAATCCTTTTTCATCCAAAAACCTGTGTTAAATCTGTCTAGACTTAGTATTAAAAACTCTCCAAGATGAATGTGCCTGACTCCACCTGCAGGTGGATCACAGACTTCCTGACGGACAGACAGCAGTATGTGAGGCTGGGGAAGCTCGTCTCAGATACTCGGACCACAAGCACCGGATCCCCCCAGGGCTGTGTCCTTTCACCCCTGTTACTCTCCCTGTACACAAACAGCTGCACAGCTGGTCACCTGTCTGTCAAACTCCTGAAGTTTGCTGACGACACCACACTCATCGGCCTCATCTCTGACGGAGATGAGTCGGCCTACAGGAGTGAAATAGCCAGGCTGGTGTCATAGTGCAGCGCTAACAACCTGGAGCTTAATGCTCTGAAGAGAGTGGAGATGACAGTGGACTTCAGGAAGGCCCCAGCCCCCCTCCCCCCTGTCATCCTCTGTGACTCCCCGGTGACCTCTGTGGAGTCCTTCTGCTTCCTGGGAACCATCATCAGCCAGGACCTCAAGTGGGAGCAGAACATCAGCTCCATCACTAAGAAGGTCCAGCAGAGGATGTACTTCCTGAGGCAGCTGAAGAAGTTTCACCTCCCTGAAAAGATGCTGGTAGACTTTTACACCGCCATCATCGAATCCACCCTCACGTCCTCCATCACAGTCTGGTTCGCTGCGGCCACGGCCAGAGACAAGGCCAAGCTGCAACGCGTCATCCACTCAGCAGAGAAGGTGATCGGCTGCCACCTCCCGTCTCTCCAGGAGCTGCACATCTCCAGGACCTGGAGGCGGGCAGCCAGGATTGTAGCCAACCCCTCTCATCCAGGACATAATCTCTTTCGGCCCCTCCCTTCTGGCAAGAGGCTCCGGTCCATCAGGACCAGGACCTCGCGCCGCAAGAACAGCTTCTTCCCCACTGCAGTCAGCCTGCTGAACAGTACCCCAACTCCCCCAGGTGACCCCCCCCCCCCCGCCCACCAAAGGACTGTCGGTGCCACTTAAAGGCCCCACCATCCCAGCCCATCTGTGCTCCCACTTTAATTCACCTTACTCTACTGTATATAGTGTGTTGTTGTTGTTAACTTAATTTTTAACTTATTCTTAATTGCACTATACACCAAGTCAAATTCCTCGTTTTGTAAAGTGCGCTCTACTGAACCTGGCAATAAAACTTTTTCTGATTTCTGATTCTATTAATCATTGTTTTTTATTCATTCAAAATGCAATTAAATCAATATTTTATCTTTTTTCTTTTCCTTTTTCTTTTTTTTTATCTCTTATATCCTTTTTTATAATCAATGTTTGAACTTCTTTTCCTTTCTATTGTCATGGTTTCAGTTTGTTGTCTTTTTTTTCGCTTTAGTTCTTGTTCTGTCTTGTTTGGTTCTGTTTCCTGTTTTATTTTGAAAGGTTTCCTGTCTTGTCATGTTTTTGAGTTTTACTTCCTTTGGTCCCCATCTGCCCTAATCGTGTTCACCTGTGTCTTGTCTGCCCTGTCTGTATATAAGTCTTGTCTCTGCCTTCCTCCTGTGCTGGTCCATTAACTTCTGCTCATGTTGATCACGTCTTCTTGTCTGGCGTCCATGTCCCTTGCCATGCCACAGTAAGTTTTTGTTTTTAGTTTTGTCATCCTGCTCTGCAGCGCTTTTTGTTAGTTAAATAAACCCACTTGCCCTGAACCCGTTTGCCTCCCGTCTCTGCGCCTGGGTCCTACCTGCTGTCGAGCCTCCCCCCCACACGACATCTATACATCCAATGAAATTAAACTACAAATCAACAAACACAACTGATAACAAATGTCTCTAAAAAATGATGTGTATATTTGCAGAACCTTAAAAACACCAAACAAATAACAAATGCTTCCCAAATAAAGCACAAAAAATGGAAAACAAAATGGAAAACCCAAGTTAGAAATTGCAATTTGAAAAGATACTTTTTTCAGCAGCTTTTCAAAATCAATCACCAATTCTACTCTTCTGTGGATGAAACAAAGAACTCCAGAACAATGAAGCCATTTCTCTAAGTCTCTCTCACCTTCAGTTTTAAACAAGGTCTGTGAAAATCCACCATACATTGGTCACATGAACTCAGAGACCTGCTAAAAGTGCACAATTGTAAAAGCTCTTTTATATAGACAACTGTTTGTTTGCTTAGAGCTGTAAATATAAAAAAAAATGCTTTTCTATCACCTAGACACAGATGGAGAACCATATCAACTGGATTAATAACAGGGTGGAATGTTTAGACAACATGAAGCTGTTCATCACATTTTTGACCTAAACATGTAAACACATCCTTGGCTCTGCGGTTAGGAAATGGTATTTGGGAATCTCTTTATACCAGGAGCCAGCCTGGCCATTGGAACATCGCCACAGTGCCCATCCAGACTGGGACAGCAACGGGGTCCACTTCAGAGCCGTGAGCTGCTGTGTTTAACTCCAGCTGTCCCAGCAAGGGAGACAACTGCAGCAACATCCACTGACCAAGCTGACAAGCCATGGCAGAAAAGATCCCCACAAGAAAAACACTGGCTCAGGCAGGCTGGTCAAAAAAAAAATAGTTTTGCCATTGTCTTGCAGCTCGCAGATCAAGTGGTTTAGTTTTCCAGTAATGTCAGTCAAGAATGCAAGTTCAGATTCATAATGTTCATATTCACCATATTCAACAGACATCTCCTCCAATAGCACCTTAAAAATCCTGTGCTGTTTTGCTTTGCAGCTGAGGTTGTTTACGATTTTCAGAATAAGAGTCATTATATGTCCAGAGCCAATCACTTCTGCACATAAGGCCTGCTGGTGAATGACGCAGCAGTAATGCAGACATTTTGGAAAGTCTGGGTCAGCTTTACAGTGAGTGATGAAACCTGTTTGTCTATTGATCATAGCAGGAGTCCCATCTGCAGTCACTGCTACCAGCTTTTCTAATTGTACCTTTTTCTGCACAAAAACTCCTTCACCGTGTTATACATTTCAACTCCTCTTGTAGTTGTCTGTTAGGGCAGATGTGTCAGGAGTTCTTCTCTTGTGGAAACCAAAAGCTATGCTGTACTGTTGCCGTCCACAGACTCATTACACTGGACGTTAACCACCTGCACTTTGCAAGATCCCGGTCCAGCTAATTGGCCAAGTTATCAGACATAGCTGACACTCATCTAGACATTGTAGTGGAAATTGAATGAGTTCTATTGTTCTCATCCTTAGGGACAGTGATAGCAATTATCATCATTGCTTGAATTTTTTTCATGCTATATGCAAAAGTCTTTGTCCCTTAAGGCAACAGATTACAGCCCCCCCCCCCCCCCCCCCCAGGCTGCTGTCGTATTAACAATAGCTTGGAGCTCCAGAATGGACAAGAAAAAACGACGAGAATGGCTCGAGCAGGGCGTTGCTCACGGGGCGGTCGCTCGTGCCAAGCGGTCGCACGTGCTCGGGCCCGCTAAATGCTACTTGTAGCTTTAATTATTATTATTATTATTATTCTACCGGAAGAGTCGCCTTTTTGAGGCCTTTAACATACCCCAAAACTCACCAAATTTGGCACACACATCAGGAGTCGCGAAAAATTTCGTATTTTATAGGAGATTGGCATGGGCGCAGAAAAACGGCTCGATAGCGCCACCTACAGTGACTTTTGTCCCGACGCCCCGCATACGCTTTAACGTACAAGCTTGATTTTTACAGGGCATGTTCTTCAGATGGAGACCTACAAAAAAGTCTGAAAGGACCCACCTGTCACTCGCACAGGAAGTCTGATATATTGAGGTCAATATGTCATTTTTGCTCCATTTTGGACATTTGCAGGCCTCGCTCTAGAACGAACTCCTCCTAGAGATTTGTGAATAATGACTCCAAACTTTGGTTTTGTAAACTAAACACATGTCCGATGTTAAATTGCGAAGCTTTTAAGTTTTTACGGATGTTTGTGACCGTGGCGGCGCGTCGAAAATGGAGGTCATTTTGAAAACACGCCATGAAAAGAAAAATGGCCATTACTCAGCCATGCAAAATCCAATCTGATCCAAAATTGATATGCATGATTGTAGTCTGACTCTGAACACATCAGAAGTGGAAAAATCCAGAACAAGTGTAGCGCCACCTGCTGGTAAAAGGAAATGACATGTTTTACTTGGAGCATCACTGCTCCAAGTAGGATGAGCCGACACACCTCAAAATGATGTCCACCTGTTGAAAAGCCATTGAAGTTTACTCTGATAAAAAGCCATAACTTTCAATGCGGGGGTGTGGTCGTGACAGAGCGGCGAAGTTGGGCGTCTCGCCATGCACACAAAAGTTGCTCTCACGTGCACATTCCTTGTCCAATCTCACTGAAATTCAATAGAGGTGATGAGGCTTCCATTCTGAACCAATGGATATGACAATCTTGGACGAGCTCCATAGCGCCACCTAGATATTGACAAATACATTTTATGTCACATTCTGACCTATCTTTTCTCTGTGCTTTGTCCGACATTCATAAAATTACAACAGGAGATACTCATAAGGGTCTTCTCTCATCGTCTAAAGTTTCATGGGTGTACACCTGACGGTGCCTGCGCAAGCCACCACCAAACAGGAAGTGGTTGATTGCGTTGCAGTCAGATAATTAAAAATTCATAAAAAATCAGCCGTTTGTATCACGAGGCTGAGATTTCAGAATGAGAGGCCTCTTACATATCTCCAACTTAGATACACAGCACTTGCATGGGTGAACAAAAAACGGCTCAATAGCGCCACCTACCATGTTTGTTTTTGAGAGCCCCGCCATGTTCTTTAACATACAAGCTTGATTTTTACAGGACATGTTCATCAGATAGAAACCTACAAAAAAGTCTCTTGGGACCAAGCTGTCAGTCGCACAGGAAGTCTGCTATATTGGTGTCAATATGTCATTTTTGCTGTATTTTGGTCATTTGCAGGCCTCGTTCTAGAACGAACTCCTCCTAGAGATTTTTGAACAATGACTCCAAACTTTGGTTTTGTAAACTAAACACATGTCCGATCTTAAATTGCGAAGCTTTTAAGTTTTTACGGTTGTTTGTGACCGTGGCGGCGCGTCAAAATTTGAGGTCGTTTCGAAATCACGCCATGAAAAGAAAAATGGCCATTACTCAGCCATAAATAATCTAATCTGATCCAAATTTGTTGTGCATGATTGTAGTCTGACTTTGAACACATCTGCAGTGGAAAAATCC
Source organism: Oryzias latipes (assembly GCF_053564925.1). Lineage (NCBI taxonomy): Eukaryota > Metazoa > Chordata > Actinopteri > Beloniformes > Adrianichthyidae > Oryzias > Oryzias latipes. The sequence continues at coordinate 11,847,580 of NC_136237.1, read as the reverse complement.
GAAACAGGTGTAGCGCCACCTGTTGGCAACAGGAAATGACATGTTTTACTTGGAGCATCACTGCTCCAAGTAGGATGAGCAAACACACCTCAAAATGACGTCCACCTGTTGAAAAACCATTGAAGTTTACTCTGATGAAAAACAAATCTTTCAACGCGGGGGTGTGGTCGTGACAGAGCGGCGAAGTTGGGTATCTCGCCATGCACAAATGTTGCTCTCACGTTCACATTCCTTGTCTGATCTCACTGAAATTAAATAGATTTGATGAAACTGACATTCTGAACCCATGGATATGACAATTTTGGACGAGCTATATATGTTCATAAATGATCATGAAGCATGATCATATAATCAAGCTTCATAGGAAATCAGCCGTTTGTCTCAGGAAGCTGAGATTTCAGAATTAGATGCGTCCTACAAAGCTCCATGTTTGAAAAGCAGCACTATACGTACGAGAAACATTTAACCACCTTAATCACCCTATTGTGCTGAAAGCAACTTTTTGGACATTTTGACTCAAACAAATATTTTTATCATAACTTCTGTTTAGGTTATCAGCACCAAAATAAAAAATATTTACATTTATAAAATGAACTGGTCAACTCTAGGATTTTATTTATTCAATCTTACATCCTCAAGCTTTTCATCAGTCTCCCCTGCTGCAGGAGTGGAGTTAGCCCCCCCCCCAACCCCCGGCTGTGTGCTCACATGTAAATTAGCCAGGAGTGGCAGACAGAAAGTAGAACAGTTAGAAAGCCTAGTTCAACACTAAAATACAGCAATTTCCTTTGTTTTGTTTGTCTTTTATACATCCTTAGCACTAATCATTGCTTTTTTATTCATCCAAAATACAATTAACTTTATATTTTATCTTTTTTTTTTTTACAAACAAAATATATGAATGTGCTCCAAAACAAAACCCAGCCTCAGTACACTCCTACAGATGTAACATCAGACAGTAAATGTCTCTTTTATGCTTTTTTAATCAATGCTGCAACTTCTTTTCATTTCCTTTCAATACATCCAAAGAAATTAAACTACAACGACAACAAACACAACACATAGCAAATGTCTCTAAGAAGATTATGTATATACATTATGTACCACCTTTAAACACCAAATAAATAACAAATCTTTCTAATACAATCACAAAAAATGGAACACAAAATGTAAAACCCAAATTAGAAATTGCAATTTTAAAAAGATACATTTTTCAGCAGCTTTTCAAAATCAATCACATATTTTACTCTTCTGTGGATGAAACAAAGAAGTCCAGAGCAATGTAGCCACTTCTCCAAAGTCTCTGTCACCTTCAGTTTTACACAAAGTCTGTGAAAATCCACCATACATTGGTCACATGTATTCAGAGACCTGCTAAAAGTCCACAATTGTAAAAGCTCTTATATAGACAACTGTTTGTTTGCTTGGAGCTCTAAATATAAAAAAATGCTTTTCTATCACCTAGACACAGATGGAGAACCACATCAACTGGATTAGTAACAGGGAAACATGTTTAGGTTTAAACTTACATCAATAGACAACATGAAGCTGTTCATCACATTTTTGACCTAAACATGTAAACACATCCTTGGCTCTGCGGTTAGGAAATGGTAATTGGGAATCTCTTTATACCAGGAGCCAGCCTGGCCATTGGAACATCGCCACAGTGCCCATCCAGACTGGGACAGCAACGGGGTCCACTTCACAGCTGTGAGGCTGCTGTGTTTAACTCCAGCTGTCCCAGCAAGGGAGACAACTGCAGCAACATCCACTGACCAAGCTGGCAAGCCCTGGCAGAAAAGATCCCCACAAGAAAAACACTGGCTCAGGCAGGCTGGTCAAAAAAAAATAGTTTTGCCAATGTCTTGCAGCTCGCAGATCAAGTGGTTTAGTTTTCCAGTAATGTCAGTCAAGAATACAAGTTCAGATTCACCATATTCATATTCACCATATTCAGCAGATATCTCCACCAATAGCACCTTAAAAATCCTGTTCTGTTTTGCTTTGCAGCTGAGGTTTTTTATGATTTTCACAATAGGAGTCATTATATGTCCAGAGCCAATCACTTCTGCACATAAGGCCTACTGGTGAAAGAAGCAGCAGTAATGCAGACATTTTGGAAAGTCTTGGTCAGCTTTACAGTGAGTGATGAAACCTGTTTGTCGGTCAATCATAGCAGGAGCCCCGTCTGCAGGTATGGCTACCAGCTTTTCTAATTGTACCTTTTTCTGCACAAAAACTCCTTCACCGTGTTATACATTTCAACTCCTCTTGTAGTTGTCTGTTAGGGCAGATGTGTCAGGAATTCTTCTCTTGTGGAAACCAAAAGCTATGCTGTACTGTTGCCGTCCACAGACTCATCACACTGGACGTTAAACCACCTGCACGTTGTAAGATCCCGGTCCAGCTAATTGGCCAAGTTATCAGACATAGCTGACACTCATCTAGACATTGTAGTGGAAATTGAATGAGTTCTATTGTTCTCATTCTTAGGAACAGTGATAGCAATTATCATCATTGCTTGTTTCTTAATCTGATAAAAACCTTCTTCTACTTGATGAGAAAATGAGCAGGTCTAAACGAGGCTTAGATTTAAGAATTTTTTTCATGCTATATGCAAAAGTCTTTGTCCTTTAAGGCAACAGATTATAGTCCCCCCCCCCCCCCCCCCACAGGCTGCTGTCATATTAACATTAGCTTGGAGCTCCAGAATGGACAAGAAAAAACGACGAGAATGGCTCGAGCAGGGCGTTGCTCACGGGGCGGTCGCTCGTGCCAGGCGGTGGCACGTGCTCGGGCCCGCTAAATGCTACTTGTAGCTTTAATTTAAACTAATCTCTGTTTCGATCCATTTAAGCGAGAAAATGACAAAGCCTACAAAACCTAAGTAAAAAGTCATGAGGGTTTTTATAGTCTAGTAATTCTAATTAATTACCAATATTTGAACTGTAATTTGTTACGTTCTTCTGTAACTGACAAAAGTACTTAAATTACAGTAATTTGTTACAGACGTTTAATTTTTTTTTTGTTTTTTTGGTTTTTTAACTTGTCCTGTCCAGGAGTAAGGCAAACAGATAAGAGCTGAGATCCCCTGGTGCTGGACATTATGTAAATGTTACAATAGAGGGTCATGTAGGTTTGGACACATGAGTCGTAAATTTTTATACATTTTTGTTGCTTTTGAGAGTAAACATTATTTTACTATATTTGTGTGCAGTCTGTTTTTGGGCTCTGTGTACAAAAGACACAGAGATTGAACCTGCATTGACAATTAAACCAAGTCGAATTTTGGGACTCAGATTTGGTACTGATGTATGGATGGCGTCCCTTATAATTTACAGAAGTGCCAACTGTTTGAAAATTGATCATGAAGGGGAAATTAATAGTTGTGGTTTGTGTCTGGCACGATTTATATAACACAGAGTTTTTCATATATCAGAATTGATCTGTTAAAAAAAAAAAAAAACCTGCAGCAAGTTTCTCAAGATTTGCACCACTTTGATGTTTTGTACCAAGCCTCTTCCAACTGTAGTTTGTGGTCTTGGGCCAGTAAGCAGTAGAAAAAAAGGAAGCTCCTCCCAGCTTGGCCAATGAAAACACCATTGGCTAAATGAATCATATCCCCGGTGTTTACGTACTGTAGCTTCACATGTAGCTGTTTATCAAAAAGGGCTGGGCCTCTCCAAAGTAGAGGTAAGATCGGGCCTAAAAAATCCAGCCCGACCCGACCCAGGCCCGCGGGCATTAAAGCCCAACCCAGCCCGAGCCTGACCAATTAACTAGATTTGCAGGCCCGAGCTTGAAGCAAACCCGAAATTTCAATTTATCCCATAGTATTTTTGGCAGAAGAAAACGATCACATGCCCAACCTTTCTTAAGGTTAAAATAATCTACATATTTTTATGATCATGATAAATGCATTTGCACAACGCAATAACGCTGGAACATGGAATAATAGACCAGACAAAGAGAGTGAAAGAGAGATCTTGATGCGCACTCGCTTAATTACGCGGAGAAATTCTGCAGCTGCGCTTCCTGTTTAGTAGTAGTTATATAGCAATTGCCTTACAGCGCCTTCTCTGTTTTAACCAAAGGATTTATTTATAACAAGTATTTTTAGTTTAGTATCCACACATCGTTTTAGTCTACATTTTTATAAACTGTTACCTTTAGCGTCAGGCTTCAGACCGTAGTCGGAAACCGCTGTTATGATCTCCAGTCCGGTCGGGACCTAAACGGTAACAAATTCAGCGGGACACCGTTGCTTCGGAACAGGCCCGTAGCCGTTTATTTTCTTTGGTCGGATCAACTGTTACAGCAGAACGTCTCCAAACACCTTCTCATTCAAACGGACACATGCAGCAGAACAGCCCCTCCTTTTTCCCTCTCCCGCGCATTTCTCCTCTTGTACGCCTGTGTCATCCCTGAGTGCCCCAAGGCAACGCCTCCTTCCGTCGCTGCATCACCTCTCTGATGACCTTAGTCACACCAAAGAAACACAGCAAGAAGGGGGGGACAAGCTAAGCTTCTAGCAAAATGTATATTTATTAAAAAAGTCAGCGAGAGATAAGCCCGACCCGACCCGAACATAATGATTGTAATTTTAGTCCTCGACCCGGCCCGAAATTCCAGTAATCCGACAGCAGCCACTTAGACCAGAGTCCGTCGGAAGGACCCCCACAGGAGCCCCCAGCTCCAAAGATCAGGGGGCATAGGAGCACAGACAGCACAAGCCCTAGAAGAGTCCCCCCCACCGTGCCCGGGAGCCAGTACAAGGCACCACCCGAGAAACACCCACATTACACTGCAGGCAACCACCCCCCCACCCCACTTATAAATGGTTGTTTACCTTTGGTTGATTGTTTATGCAAATGTGTGTGTGAATATATTGGATGTCAGTCTGTTGGTCAGTCTTCCAGTTTCCAAGCAAGAACACTTTACAACATGAGCATTGAATGAAGTGTGCATGTGGGGGGGGGGGTTACCTTTGCTGTTGGGGGTGTACAGCGTCTTGTCAGTCTGGATGAAAATGTACCCGGACTGGAAGGAGACCATGACGACTTTCTCCAGTGTTCGGTCTAGGAACACAGCTTCCAGGTAGACATACTGTTTTACAGATGGATCCTTGTTGAAGTCTCCAGGTGGGATCTAAAAGCCAGATTGGAGTGGGTGGGGTCTGTACATGCAAATTTTGTAGTCATGAGAGCACATGAATACCTCCATGTACATGTGTACTTACAGTAATCTGTCCAAAGCCTTGAAAGTTATTGTCATTGGTTAGGGTTACTTGTGTGGTTGCCAGTGTTTTAGCTTTTGTTGGATGGTTTTTAACAAAGATGGTGACAGATTGGTTCCCCCCGCTACAGTCCTGGCATTCAACAAAAATGTTTTCTGGTGTTCCCACTCGCAGCAGGTTAGGGGCAGACATCAGGTTGCTGTGAAGCAGATATTAGTTATTGAAATATTTACCCTGCTACTTATTGTCCCATCACTGCTTGAAAATTTGCACACTTTTGTTTTCTAATTCACTTTTTGGTTGAGAAGTGGGAGCAGGAGGTATTGGGTCTTTACTCTGAGCTGCAGCTATTCACTGGACTTTATACTCCACAATCATTTTGAATAGGATCCAGCAAATAATCAATAAATACTTATCCCTGAGTACACAAACCCTTAACCTAAGTGTGTCTAAAGGGTGGGGGTGGGGTGCAGCCTTATGATAACGGAGCAAAACAAGACATACTTAATATTTTAAGACATTAAATATTTAAAGCATAATGCGGGCAGCAACAACACTCCTAAACCTCACATGCTGAAGTTACAATAATACATTTTCCAAAGTTTTTCTTACATTGCACAAAATACCGTCCACACACCATTATGTACAACCATCTGTAATCCTGCACATTACTGTATGATTACCTACTATCCTGTAGGATCCTGGGTAATCTGGTAAAAAGATGAATTGTTGTGATCATACGAGTTTCTCATGTTTACATTTACGTTAAGAAAACAGGTAAGAAAAAAAAACTGGTTTGTAATAACCAAACTAAAAGTCAAACATTTAGGATAGCGTTCTACCTTATGCACTGTGCCATGAAAGCTTTCACAAGTATTGGTGGGGGGGTTACTCACAGCGGTCCAGCATCGATGAGAGACATCAAGGAGACCAAGGCCAGAGAGGCCAGCAGCAGCTGAAGAGCCCTCCTCATCCTCACTTTGCTCTGTTGACTGTCTGCAGCGGGACTCTACAGCAACTCTTTTTTATTGTCCCAACTGTCCTTCCGTCCCCTTTTCACTATATGTAGCTATCTTGAACCTCCCCAAAGTGCATATAAGTGCATATAATACAAGGTATTACACCGTTTTCTGAAAACAGTTAAGAAATTCAAATAAACATTATCATTGTGTGGAAAAAGGTCAAACATCCTAAAATCAATACATTTAAATCAAACTTTTATGATTTTAATTGGATGGCAAAATTATGGAAGTCTGTCTGCAGCAGATCTGCAGGGCCTCAGCTTTTGTTGTTTCATTGGTGGAAAAGTCCTAAAACTTGACCTTTACTTGGTTTTTGGATCAACAAGTATGTGACATGTGACATTGGTGCCAAAAGTCGTCCTGATGTCATGACAGAGTTCTGGCAGGACTTTGGGCAGTAACCGTTAAATGGGAATTTCACAAATCTGCAAACAGTCGGTGGATGAAAGATCTCTTGTTACCTTTTTTGGGACATTCAATAAATGATGACGGATGATGTGCAGGTTGGTGTTTAGGCTAAAGGGAAGTTTCAGAGGAAACAGTTTTTCTAGTAAACAGATTTCTGCTGCTTTCAGTTGATGTTAGGAGTGATCTCATGTTGAAAATGAAAACTTACCAGATGCAGACAACAACCCCACCTCCGCACACACACACACACACACACACACACACACACACACACAGACACACAAACAAATAGATAAACTCCACAATATCTGAAATACATCCCTGAAATATCTTAAAACAGCTGTGGGCAATAAATCCACATGTACTAATAATCAACCATGAAATCAGACATTGGAATTTGTTGTTTGTCAAAATGATTGAAAAATAAAAATGGTGTGACCACATGTTTGACTCAGGTGTGTCCAGCCAGCATCACAGTTGTCTTCAATGTAATCAATCAGCCTTCCTGTGTTGTGGTGAGAGGTGCTATTTGATGTGTTCTGCACTGAACAAGAACCTCAGAAAATCCAAAGGAAAATTATTTGGCATGAAAAAATAATAATTAGTAAAATATTTCTTATTTGGTTATTAGAATCTTGGGTTGTCAGGTTTGATCCACATCTGCACAGCCAGAGGGAGCCACAGCAACAGGGGCAACGTTACTACAAGGGAAAAAAGGGGACACAATTATGAAATGAACAAACTAAAAACAGAAATCTATTAAAGGAAACAATGTGGGAGAAACAGTTGGAAGCTGAGAAATATTGTAAAAAGGATGCTGACTTAGAAATGCCAGTTATTCACTGAACTTATCCTAATGTATTGTTGTTGTGCCAGCATGTTTATTTAATTTACATACACTGAGAACTACCTTATGTTTGCGCAGATCAATCAGTGACTGCGACAGTTTGAGTAACGGCTGTTGCTAACACAGTGATGCTAAAATAATATTTAGTCCTTCTAAAATCCACAATGATCTCTTTGGTCTTGGAGGTGTTCAGGATGAGGTTGTTGTCAGCACACCATCCTGTCAGGTGCTGGACTTCCTCTCTGTAGTGAGTCTCATCATTGTTGGATATGAGACCCACTACGGTGGTGTCGTCGGCGAACTTTAAAACCAGGTTTGTGGAATGAATAGCGGAGCAGTCGTGGGTGAACAGAGTGAAGAGGGCGGGGCTGAGGACACACCCCTGTGGTGTTCCTGTGCTCAGGATCAGAGTGGATGATGTTGAGTCCCCGATTCTCACCACTCGGGGCCTGTTGGTGAGAAAGTCTTTGATCCAGAGGCACAGGGAGGCAGGCAGACCCAGGTTGTAGAGCTTCAGTGTCAGCTTGTCCGGGATCACCGTGTTGAAGGCTGAGCTGAAGTCCACAAATAACATCATGACATAGGTGTCAGGATCCTCCAGGTGGGACAGGGTAGCATGCAGGGCTAGTGAGACTGAGTCCTCTGTCGATCGGTTTTCCCTGAAAGCGAACTGATGACTGTCCAGAGTAGCAGGGATGATGTCCTTGATGTGGTTCAGGATGATCCTCTCAAAGCACTTCATGATCACCGGTGTCAGAGCGACCGGCCGGTAATCATTGAGGCAAGAGACGGATGATTTTTTTGGCAACGGCATGATGATGGAGGACTTGAGGCACACGGGAACTGAGGTGAGCTGCAGGGACCAATTGAAGATGTCCAGGAGAACTCCAGCCAGCTGATATGCGCACAGCTTCAGAACCCGACCTGACACCTTATCTGGTCCTGGTCCTTTACTGGTGTCGATCCTCCTCAGAGTGGAGCTTACCTGATGTAGCTGCAGGACGAGAGGCTGGGACTGTTCCTCCAGCTGTAATAGAGGACCAGAGTCTCTGCTGCTGCCGGGCGTGTCGAAGCGTGCAAAGAAGGTGTTTAGAGTGCCAGGCAGGGTGGGGTCATGGGTGATCTGCTGCATCCTGCTCCTGTGGTCTGTGATGGTTCTGATGCCTCTCCACATCTCCCGCGGGTTGTTATTAGCAAAGTGCTGTTCCACCCGTTGTTTGTGTCTGCGTTTGGCCTGGTTGATGCCCCTCCTCAGCTCTGTCCGGGCTCTGCTGTAGGCCAGCCTGTCACCTGACCTGTAGGCTGCATCCCGAGCTTTGAGCAAAGACCGCACTGTTCCATCAAACCATGGTTTCTGGTTTGGGTAGACTTTGATGGACTTTGTGGGCAGAACAGCATCGGTGCAGAACTGCACATAGCTCAGGAATGATGTTGTGTAGGCCTCCAGGTCTGAGCCATCTTTAAACACCTCCCAGTCAGTGAGTTCAAAACAGTCCTGTCGTGCAGAAGAAGCCTCTTAGGTCCATACCTGAACTGTTTGGATGGTTGGTTTGGTCCTGCAGATCAGAGGTCTGTATGTGGGGGTTAGCTCCACAGAGATGTGATCTGACATGCCCAGGTGAGGAGCTGCTGCAGCCTTGTATGCACCTGGGATATTGCAGTAAACTTGATCCAGTGTGTTGTTGTCTCTGGTGGGAAAGTGAATAAACTTCTGAAATTTGGGGAGCACTGCTTTGAGTTCCACATGATTGAAGTATAGAATGCTTGAGATAAAGGGAATAAAGGTGCTTTTAAAGAACAAATCTGACAAAGTGAAATCAAGTAGTGAGTTTGAAGAGAAGGTTCTATTTGTGTATTCACGGCACCATAGAATGCCATCAAAACATTTTCTTTTTCCTAGGGGGGCCTTGCAAAAAATAATTGAAAAGCACTGCTCTAAATGAGGATGCTCTTAGTCGAGTGTTATCTGCTTGAAAACAGGGCAGACTGAAGATTGGCTTGCGGACACAAATTTTTAACTCTTGGAACTGAAGTTAGACACCATCAGTGATATTGTTTCTACGGCCAGGGTTAAAATTTGCTCGTAGTGTAAAGTTATTTAAACACTAACCCATGTGAGCTGATGAAGGATTAAACTATTTAATATCGCACTTCTTGAAACAACCTTTGTAATAATCTCCACGGCGGAATTCTCTCAGAAAACCATGATCCATTAATGGACCATTAGAGCTGTGAATTTGAGTTCAACATCCTAAATTTCTGGTGGCCGGAAATTCATAAACCACTCTTCATAAAATTCCCCCCAAAACCAACGGAGGGCGCAGCCTCAGAAAACAAATGGAAGGAAAAAGAAGACCCAAAACAGTCATCGCCATAACGAAACGCCACTCCAAGCATCGAGAAGGAGAAACCAGAAACGGAAGACAAAGAAACATCCCGAAAAGGAACACGGAGGTCCGGGACTGAACTGCCTAGAACGAGAAAAGATGAACGGATGGCCGTGGGGAATAATGCACATAGCAAAATTCAGGTGGCCCAACAGCCAAAAAAAATCCCTTTTTCTACATCCAAAGATTGAAAAAACTATGCACGACATGAATGCGAGGGACTTTATAGTGGGAAGAGAGGCCTGCATCAATGAAGAAGAGATCCATGGCAGAAAATAAATCCAGACGGGTGGAGGACCATACATCTGGCTAAGATAAAGCGGAAACCCAGATTCGAAAATGAGTTGCAACCACAGAGATGCAAAAGACCGATGATAACGGAGGGAAATCGACCACCGAGAAATCATCAATAATATGCAAAATGATGGGGAGCCCATAGGATTACACAAAGTCCTGCACAGGGCTTCTGATAAATGTAGTCAAAAACATGGCGACTGTTACGACAGCCCAAAGGTAAGCCGATAAATTACACTTTGAGCGCCACCTAACGCCAAGAAGACGCCACTGGGAGGGATAGAGAGGCAGAGGCGATTTCTGCCTTCACCCGCCATGCATTGCGTCCGGTGGAATTACTCATGGAGATGGCACGGTCAGCCGGTCAGGTGATCATGGCATTCGAGAAGGCCCAGACATCTCCCGATCAAGCGCCGCTGACATCCTGAACACTGCAGGACGCCCACCCGCAGATACACGCTGAAGACGCAATCGCAGCGGCGCCCGCAGCGACGCCCGCAGCGGCGCCGAAAGACGCACCGGGAGCCGCGACAATGCCTGCTGACAGCCTCAAAAAGGAGGGGCAGATGCGGGGATACGGGGATACATCAGAAGAAGGGGAACCAATGAGTCCGAAAAAAATCGGGGGAAGACATATGACGCTGAAAAAGCGAGAAAGAGAACAGCGAGATTGAAGAACGGGTGATGAACGCAGAGCTCGCTGAAATGGAAGAAGAGGATTGGACCGCACCTGGAACTTAAGTAGGACGCTGAACAGGTGAGTTGAGGAGTAACCAGCTAAACACACTCCTCGAGTTGCCTGCCCTAAATACTACCAGGGTCGTTCACTTCAGGCTAGGTTTTTCTTTTTCGCTCGCCTTTTTATAACTCCAGACAGGGATGGCGAGCTTCAAGAAGTCCTGAACTCGAAGAAAAAAAAATCCCTGCCATTGTTTGCTCAGACTCCTTTTCCTGCTTTGGATGAACTCAATAACAGATAAAAAGGAAACAAAGACTGTAAAAGGTCATTTGTATGAAATGTCCTCTAATGTTGTTTCTATTGTAAACACATCTTCACATTGAATGCATTTTGGTTTATTGTAATGTCTTTAAACATAACTCATCTCTATGAGATGGATTTTCCTGGTCCAATTTAATTTTATACAGTACTACAGTAGCTTATCATGCTAAATGCCAGCTGCAGTTAGATAAATGAGACAATAAACTCTGTTAACGTTACATTGTGTGGGCATGCAGGGAGTCAAAGCTCATTGTTATCACAGATTGGCCACGGGTGCAGTGGCGGTTTTTGATAAGGGCGAGGTGGGCGGTGGCCCAGGGCCGCACTTCATAGGGGGCGGCATTTTCCGTGCCCGTTGAATTACATACAATGTATTACTAAATTCAAAGAAGCAACTTTGAGCTTTTATTTTTACGTGCCTGCTGCAGCTGGCACTTTGTGCCCTTATTTTGACACAACAGACTCCTAACATCGCACCCATGTCTTCATCCTCTCCCCTCTCCACACTTATGGTGCAAAAAAAGAAAAAAAAATTAAAAAAAGAAAAAGGATGAAATAACTCAGATTGAAAGTACGTAAAGCAGCCACATGAATTAGGCAGAAGAAACACCCATGCTCAACCCAATTTCGACCAAAGCAGGCAATGGGGATTATTTCCCACAATGCCCTGCTCCGACACAGCAGACCCGACGTGCACGTGACCACCGCCCTCTGCTGCAAGACACTTGCGCCCACACCTCTTTGAAGACTCCCAATTACCTGTTAGTATGATTCACCCAGCCAACTCACCGGTGGCTGGGTGAATCATACTAACAGGTAATTGGGAGTCTTTTTCTATCTAACAATCAACTCCGGGCCGCAGCTGCGCCTCCCATCATAGAGACGGATCAGCGTGTGTCAGGGGGAAGGGGAGGTGGGCGCAGACCATTTTTTATGGATTGAAGTTTTTTGGAGGATGTCTACAGTTGGTTTTGCACAAAATCAGGGAAATCCCAAATATGTTTGGAATAATCCCACTAATGAGTTCTATGATTTAGTTTTTAATGTTTTACAAGACCTAAAAATAGTATTCACAATAAGTTTTTTTTAGATCTAATCCATCTGATATGTTTCAGAAAGACACACACAGGACGTCACACACCAAGAAATTATTGCTAAAAATGAAGCAGGAGTCCAGCTCTAAAAAATGATAAAAGAGCAAAGAAAAGGGAATTATTTGATTTGTTATTTCTTATTATTATTATTTCCAAGCTTTCTTTGTTTTGTTCTGCAGCATGTTCAAATTTGTATAATTTTGAAAGAATATATTTTTATGGAGAGCAAAATATTATAAGTTATTTAAGGTTTAACTTGAGTTACTGTGGATTAATGTTCCTGTTTTTATTCATATTTATGTTCAAAAAGTTCAGTTTAAAAGGTTTAAAAGTTTAGCTTTAGTGTGTTCAGTAAATGTTTATCTTCTTCGGCCCAAAACCTTAAGCGTGTTTTTTAATTTAGGCCCCCTGTGTGACTGAGTTTGACCCCCCTGTAATTCAAATCTAGAAATGTCATGCATTTTTTGTGTAAAATGGCTAAATAGAAGACAGGGAACACAATAGTGTGTTGTCAAATTTTGTATGTGTGCGCGGGGGGGGTACCCGCCCAGGGAGTAAGTTAGTGTAGAACCGCCACTGCACGGGTGATTTGTCGTTTCCACTAAATTTAAAAAATTACCCAGCTGTTGCTGCAGGTAAAAGTCTGGGTCTTCTTTCTCATATACAGTCAATGGGCGAGATGCCAGCAATGACTGTGTAATAAATGTGAGCGATCATAATAGGACAGAAATGAACAAAAGAGTCAGCATCACTGCCAGGGCTGGTAGAAGGGTGGCTGGGGCAATGAGCTTTCTGCGTTATTCGCCCTACCGGGAAATGACATGGTGTTCTCAAACATCTGTGCACAATTCCTGTTGAGAATGGCATCAGAGTTGGAGTTATGAACAGTGTGATGCCCATGACAGCAAGACAGCAAGGCCCCCCGTAACCCGTGTCGGGTTTAAGAGTGTCAGAAAATGGATGGAGGAAATAATTTGACAGCAATATAGACATCTAAATAAATCATCCATGTTTATTATTAAACCTTTTTTTTTAACTTAAAGTGCTGTTTAAACATCCCTTCAGCTCCAGGGATAGGCGCATGAACAGTCGCAGTGAATCTGTCAAAAGACTCATTTTCTGACACCTCAGTCCAGAAAAGCGCAGTGCTAAGAACAGCTAAGATACTGTGCTGGACCCTCAAGCTCCTAGACCTCTGGTAGAGGACCCAAGCTTGGGTAAGAAACAATGTGCGGATGGGTGAGAGGGGCGTTATTTTTATATATATAATTATTAATATCAATGACTGTTAAGGAATGTGCTCAAATGTGATCAATTGTCATCTCAATGTGTGTTGCAGGTCTAGGTAGTGGCATTCATGTGGCGCTGTAAGGGGTGCACAGAAACTAAAACAAGTACGTCCGAGCTTTTACAGCACCATAAGTTAAAATTTCCATATTTTAGGCGTAGCTGTCGTTTTCAATGTACATACCAGCAATGTCCATGAACATTTCAGACATGGAATTGTTTTTATCATTCTTCACCAAAGTAAAATACAGTGTACACCTGCCTATCAAAAGGAAGTAATATTCAGCCATCAGCCTTGCGTTTGTTGTGATTTGGTATGAGCAAGGGATTATTTTGCTCATGTTAATGCTCATCTTAAAAAAAATAAGACTGTTGTTTGTATGTTCTTAGGCAGTGACTTTATAACAAACATTTACTGTACTTTTAAGTCTCACTAAAACCGTAAACACAGCCATCACACATTATTTGATTTTAAACCAGGTGTTGTTCCTAAGTAGAGTATCCTCTGTGAATGAGTTGGAGAGAGACAGTCAAGAACTCCTGAATCACTCAGATAGTTCCATTCCTTTAATTGGTTATCAAACCAAAGAATTGGAGAAGGAAAGTAGAGCAAGGTTTTGCTGCTGCTTTGCTTGAGTTGGAACACCTGGTCCATGTGCCAACCACAGCAGTTGATGTGTTTCTACAGGAAATCCACATTTTATTGGTTCCACATCTATTCCATCCTCGAGCAACCTCTTGCATCAGAGAAACCTTTCTGTGGATTAAGTCACAGTTAGAGACATTGTTAATGCAATTTACTCTACCAATCCTGTGCAAAGATCCATACGAAAGCGTGGCCCTTTGAGTACTGCTTATCTACGAATTACAAGCAGAAATTCAATGTTGTTGCGGCAGTTGAAGACATTCTTTATGCATAAAACAAACACAGATTCCAATATGTCATATTACTCAAGTCCTTACAGCAGCTGTTGAAAAATAAAAATAAATCATTGATAAAATTGTTGAAAGTCATCAAAGTCAGGATATCACACATTCTGGAGTGTCGTGTCAGTACAGGTCATCAAAAGCTGGTGCCCTATTTAGAGCTAAGAGTTTTCTTGCTGGAGAAAAGCCAAAGATTATCCTAAATCTATATATGGATGACTTTGAGGTCTGTAACCCTCTGGCACCTCAAGAAAGACATACAAGCTTTGTGCTGTTTATAGGACATTAGCTAACCTGCCTCCTGGGTCTCAATCCATTTTATTGTCCATCTATTTGTCAGTTTTTTGCAAAACTTACTATGTTAAAACCTACGGTTATGTCAAGGTTTTTGAGACTCTCCTACAAGATTTGGAAAAACTGGAGGAGCATGGTGTTTATGTGCCCCTGTTAGGTGGGTCTGTTAAAGGCACACTATTCAATGTGGTGGCTGACAACCTGGGAGCGGACAGCATTGCAGGGTTTATGCAGAGCTTTTTGGTGATATTTTGCTGCAGATTTTGGACTGGGAAGAGCAGTGACATTCAAGTACACTTTGCTTTCATTATCCTTTAAACATTAGATGATGATTGCTTACCATCTGAGTGCACCACATCTGTCTAAGCCAGACCATGAGGTTTCAGCTGTATCCACTCTACCAGTGGATTTGCTAAATGAAGACATAGCACAAGCCATCCGGCAAAAGTTCCTTGGCACACGTGAAGTCCACTTTGCACAGTGTGTGACAACCACTGGGTCACAGAGAAGCAGATGGATTGCCAGAATTTTCTGAAATTGACCAAAAATCCATTGTATGTGAATGTGTGTTCTATGTTGTCAAAGAGTTGTGTGGTTGGTATAGAGAGCATTTTAGAGCCTTTGAACTCAGCCCAGAGCCTACAAGAACATTCACTCTTGTGGAAATCTGGGACATCCTTGATGCATATCCACTTGTTGACTACAAAGTTGGATCTGCATGAATGGTGGCTTTGACTTTAGAAGGTCTGGGAAGGTGGTACACGCCCCTCCCCTCATTCATGGGGAGATGGAGAGGGTGGACCACATCTAGTTCCTGGGGATCCACCGCGCATCGAACCTCACCTGGTCACTGCACACATTCCCACCTGGTGAAGAAGGCTCACCAGAGACTTTTCTTCCTCAGGAAGCTTAAGAGGACTGTATGTCATGATTTGAATTTGTTGTCTTGTTTTTGGTCCTTGTTCTGTCTTGTTTCTGTTTCCTGTTTTATTTTGAAAGGTTTCCTGTCTTGTTTCTTGAGTTTTACTTCCTTTGGTCCCTATCTGCCCTGATCGTGTTCACCTGTGTCTTGTCTGCCCTGTCTGTATATAAGTCTTGTCTCTGCCTTCCTCCTGTGTTGGTCCATTATTCCTGTTCCGGTGTTCATGTCATGTCATGCCATGTTCCTCGTTCCTTGTTCCTTGTCTCATGCCACGTCACAGTGAGTTTTTGTTTTTTGGTTTTGTCATCCTGCTCGGCAGCGCCCTTTGTTTGTAATTAAACCCCTTGCCCTTGAACCGTGTACCTCCGCCTCTGCATTCTGGGTCCTACCGGCTCTCGAGCCCCACCACCGTGACAGAATGGACCAACCTATTTTTCTGGACCCAGCAGAGCGGGACATGATGCTCCTAGAGGCTTACTGCCAGGAAGCCGAGCGTACGAGGTCTTACTGGGTTTTTGACCAGGCCCAGTTTGCCTCGTATGCCTGGAGTGGGAGCCACCTGGACTTCACAGGGAGCCGTCTTGCCCTGAGGGGGGGTCGTCGTCGTCCCTGCCGTCCCCTTCCTGTTCCAGAGGTGGTCCGGCACGCACCACATCGCTTTCCAGTGGTGGTGCCGGATGCACCCCATCCCCGTCATGTTCCGGTGGTGGTCCCGGATGCACCACAACCACGTTCAGTGGTGGTCCCGGGCGCACCCCGACCCGTCCCGGCTCCCAGGGGGGTGCCGCCTGCGCCCCGACCCGTTCCTGCTCCCAGGGGGGTGCCGCCTGCGCCCCGACCCGTTCCTGCTCCCAGGGGGGTGCCGCCTGCGCCCCGACCCGTTCCAGCTCCCAGGGGGGTGCCGCCAGAACCCCGACCGGTCCCCGCTTCCACTGCCACGTCTGACCCGCCTGAGCTCGGCTCCACGCCTGACCCGCCTGAGCTCGGCTCCACGCCTGACCCGCCTGAGCTCGGCTCCACGCCTGACCCGCCTGAGCTCGGCTCCACGCCTGACCCGCCGGAGCCTGACTGCTGGCCCGACCCGCCGGAGCCTGACTGCTGGCCCGACCCGCCGGAACCTGACTGCTGGCCCGACCCGCCGGAGCCTGACTGCTGGCCCGACCCGCCGGAGCCTGACTGCTGGCCCGACCCGCCGGAGCCTGACTGCTGGCCCGACCCGCCGGAGCCTGACTGCTGGCCCGACCCCTCTAAGCCAGACTCCATGCCTGACTCCATGCCAGACTCCATGCCACACTCCATGCCAGACTCCATGCCTGACTCCATGCCTGACTCCATGCCTGACTCCACGCCTGACGACGCCTCCACGCCTGACGACGCCTCCACGCCTGAAGACGCCTCCAAGCCTGACCTGCCTCGCCGGACCACTCGGCCCCCCGGCCGCCCTCCGGACCTGCCTCGCCGGACCGCTCGGCCCCCCGGCCGCCCTCCGGACCTGCCTCACCGGACCGCTCGCCCCCCCGGCCGCCCTCCGGACCTGCCTCGCCGGACCGCTCGGCCCCCCGGCCGTCCTACGGACCTGCCTCGCCGGACGGCGCGGACCCCCGGCCGTCCTCTGGACTCTTGTGCCCGTCGAGGTTTATCCTCCGGGGCCCCCCCCTCATGTGACTTTTGGAACCTCGGAGCGGTTCCTTGAGGGGGGGGTACTGTCATGATTTGAATTTGTTGTCTTGTTTTTGGTCCTTGTTCTGTCTTGTTTCTGTTTCCTGTTTTATTTTGAAAGGTTTCCTGTCTTGTTTGTTGAGTTTTACTTCCTTTGGTCCCTATCTGCCCTGATCGTGTTCACCTGTGTCTTGTCTGCCCTGTCTGTATATAAGTCTTGTCTCTGCCTTCCTCCTGTGTTGGTCCATTATTCCTGTTCCGGTGTTCATGTCATGTCATGCCATGTTCCTCGTTCCTTGTTCCTTGTCTCATGCCACGTCACAGTGAGTTTTTGTTTTTTGGTTTTGTCATCCTGCTCGGCAGCGCCCTTTGTTTGTAATTAAACCCCTTGCCCTTGAACCGTGTACCTCCGCCTCTGCATTCTGGGTCCTACCGGCTCTCGAGCCCCACCACCGTGACAGAATGGACCAACCTATTTTTCTGGACCCAGCAGAGCGGGACATGATGCTCCTAGAGGCTTACTGCCAGGAAGCCGAGCGTACGAGGTCTTACTGGGTTTTTGACCAGGCCCAGTTTGCCTCGTATGCCTGGAGTGGGAGCCACCTGGACTTCACAGGGTGCCGTCTTGCCCTGAGGGGGGGTCGTCGTCGTCCCCGCCGTCCCCTTCCTGTTCCAGAGGTGGTCCGGCACGCACCACATCGCTTTCCAGTGGTGGTGCCGGATGCACCCCATCCCCGTCATGTTCCGGTGGTGGTCCCGGATGCACCACAACCACGTTCAGTGGTGGTCCCGGGCGCACCCCGACCCGTCCCGGCTCCCAGGGGGGTGCCGCCTGCGCCCCGACCCGTTCCTGCTCCCAGGGGGGTGCCGCCTGCGCCCCGACCCGTTCCAGCTCCCAGGGGGGTGCCGCCTGAACCCCGACCGGTCCCCGCTTCCACTGCCACGTCTGACCCGCCTGAGCTCGGCTCCACGCCTGACCCGGCTGAGCTCGGCTCCACGCCTGACCCGCCTGAGCTCGGCTCCACGCCTGACCCGCCTGAGCTCGGCTCCACGCCTGACCCGCCTGAGCTCGGCTCCACGCCTGACCCGCCGGAGCCTGACTGCTGGCCCGACCCGCCGGAGCCTGACTGCTGGCCCGACCCGCCGGAGCCTGACTGCTGGCCCGACCCGCCGGAACCTGACTGCTGGCCCGACCCGCCGGAGCCTGACTGCTGGCCCGACCCGCCGGAGCCTGACTGCTGGCCCGACCCGCCGGAGCCTGACTGCTGGCCCGACCCGCCGGAGCCTGACTGCTGGCCCGACCCCTCTAAGCCAGACTCCATGCCTGACTCCATGCCAGACTCCATGCCACACTCCATGCCAGACTCCATGCCTGACTCCATGCCTGACTCCATGCCTGACTCCACGCCTGACGACGCCTCCACGCCTGACGACGCCTCCACGCCTGAAGACGCCTCCAAGCCTGACCTGCCTCGCCGGACCACTCGGCCCCCCGGCCGCCCTCCGGACCTGCCTCGCCGGACCGCTCGGCCCCCCGGCCGCCCTCCGGACCTGCCTCACCGGACCGCTCGCCCCCCCGGCCGCCCTCCGGACCTGCCTCGCCGGACCGCTCGGCCCCCCGGCCGTCCTACGGACCTGCCTCGCCGGACGGCGCGGACCCCCGGCCGTCCTCTGGACTCTTGTGCCCGTCGAGGTTTATCCTCCGGGGCCCCCCCCTCATGTGACTTTTGGAACCTCGGAGCGGTTCCTTGAGGGGGGGGGTACTGTCATGATTTGAATTTGTTGTCTTGTTTTTGGTCCTTGTTCTGTCTTGTTTCTGTTTCCTGTTTTATTTTGAAAGGTTTCCTGTCTTGTTTCTTGAGTTTTACTTCCTTTGGTCCCTATCTGCCCTGATCGTGTTCACCTGTGTCTTGTCTGCCCTGTCTGTATATAAGTCTTGTCTCTGCCTTCCTCCTGTGTTGGTCCATTATTCCTGTTCCGGTGTTCATGTCATGTCATGCCATGTTCCTCGTTCCTTGTTCCTTGTCTCATGCCACGTCACAGTGAGTTTTTGTTTTTTGGTTTTGTCATCCTGCTCGGCAGCGCCCTTTGTTTGTAATTAAACCCCTTGCCCTTGAACCGTGTACCTCCGCCTCTGCATTCTGGGTCCTACCGGCTCTCGAGCCCCACCACCGTGACAGAATGGACCAACCTATTTTTCTGGACCCAGCAGAGCGGGACATGATGCTCCTAGAGGCTTACTGCCAGGAAGCCGAGCGTACGAGGTCTTACTGGGTTTTTGACCAGGCCCAGTTTGCCTCGTATGCCTGGAGTGGGAGCCACCTGGACTTCACAGGGAGCCGTCTTGCCCTGAGGGGGGGTCGTCGTCGTCCCCGCCGTCCCCTTCCTGTTCCAGAGGTGGTCCGGCACGCACCACATCGCTTTCCAGTGGTGGTGCCGGATGCACCCCATCCCCGTCATGTTCCGGTGGTGGTCCCGGATGCACCACAACCACGTTCAGTGGTGGTCCCGGACGCACCCCTACCCGTCCCGGCTCCCAGGGGGGTGCCGCCTGCGCCCCGACCCGTTCCTGCTCCCAGGGGGGTGCCGCCTGCGCCCCGACCCGTTCCTGCTCCCAGGGGGGTGCCGCCTGCGCCCCGACCCGTTCCAGCTCCCAGGGGGGTGCCGCCTGAACCCCGACCGGTCCCCGCTTCCACTGCCACGTCTGACCCGCCTGAGCTCGGCTCCACGCCTGACCCGCCTGAGCTCGGCTCCACGCCTGACCCGCCTGAGCTCGGCTCCACGCCTGACCCGCCTGAGCTCGGCTCCACGCCCGACCCGCCGGAGCCTGACTGCTGGCCCGACCCGCCAGAGCCTGACTGCTGGCCCGACCCGCCAGAGCCTGACTGCTGGCCCGACCCCTCTAAGCCAGACTCCATGCCTGACTCCATGCCAGACTCCATGCCAGACTCCATGCCAGACTCCATGCCTGACTCCATGCCTGACTCCATGCCTGACTCCATGCCTGACTCCATGCCTGACTCCACGCCTGACGACGCCTCCACGCCTGACGACGCCTCCACGCCTGAAGACGCCTCCAAGCCTGACCTGCCTCGCCGGACCGCTCGGCCCCCCGGCCGCCCTCCGGACCTGCCTCGCCGGACCGCTCGGCCCCCCGGCCGCCCTCCGGACCTGCCTCACCGGACCGCTCGCCCCCCCGGCCGCCCTCCGGACCTGCCTCGCCGGACCGCTCGGCCCCCCTGCCGTCCTCCGGACCTGCCTCGCCGGACGGCGCGGACCCCCGGCCGTCCTCTGGACTCTTGTGCCCGTCGAGGTTTATCCTCCGGGGCCCCCCCCTCATGTGACTTTTGGAACCTCGGAGCGGTTCCTTGAGGGGGGGGTACTGTCATGATTTGAATTTGTTGTCTTGTTTTTGGTCCTTGTTCTGTCTTGTTTCTTTTTCCTGTTTTATTTTGAAAGGTTTCCTGTCTTGTTTCTTGAGTTTTACTTCCTTTGGTCCCTATCTGCCCTCATCGTGTTCACCTGTGTCTTGTCTGCCCTGTCTGTATATAAGTCTTGTCTCTGCCTTCCTCCTGTGTTGGTCCATTATTCCTGTTCCGGTGTTCATGTCATGTCATGCCATGTTCCTCGTTCCTTGTTCCTTGTCTCATGCCACGTCACAGTGAGTTTTTGGTTTTTGGTTTTGTCATCCTGCTCGGCAGCGCCCTTTGTTTGTAATTAAACCCCTTGCCCTTGAACCGTGTACCTCCGCCTCTGCATTCTGGGTCCTACCGGCTCTCGAGCCCCACCACCGTGACACTGTACTGTCAACACAACTTCTAGAAAACTTTTACAGAGCCACCATAGAAAGCACCCTCTGTCTGAGTGCCACGGTGTGGTACGGGAGCTGCACCACTCAAGACAGGAAGGACTTGGCCCGGGTGGTGAAAACTGCACAGGAGATTGTGGGAGGGCTTCTCCCACAACTCGACTGAGTATATGACAGCCGGGTCCGACAGAAGGCTGGTCGTATAGCTGCAGACCCCACCCACCCTGGACACCAACTGTTTGAACCACTTGCCTCTAAAAGAGATACAGGAACGTCAGTAGTCACCACACCAATAGACTGAGAAACAGCTTCTTCCCTATGAGCCCCCCCAATCACACACTTGTGTCACCCCCAGATTTAACATGACTATGTTATCCCTGTCATCACACTGTTGACATGCTCTGGCTGCACTTTAAATTTGTGTACAATATTCATTTCAATTTACTGTACTGTCTTTCTATTATGTATAGGTATTTATTGAGAAGAGTTGCTGGAAATCATTTTGTTGTGCACTGCATAATGATAATAAAAGATTCT
Organism: Oryzias latipes; assembly: GCF_053564925.1. Lineage (NCBI taxonomy): Eukaryota > Metazoa > Chordata > Actinopteri > Beloniformes > Adrianichthyidae > Oryzias > Oryzias latipes. Next base: position 11,825,858 of record NC_136237.1, on the reverse strand, counting down.
GATTCAGATTTGAAAAGACATAGAAATAAAAGGTGGGCCTTGACCTGTGTATTCGTGGTCTTGAGGAAATTTGATGGATGCACACAAAGGCAGGAGATCGGGGTACAAGAGTTAAATAATTTTATTTAAACTAAAACCAATTAAAAATGACTTGTTAAAATACATGCACACCAAAACACTGAAACAGAAGTTAAATATGCTGAGGACCTGAATGGCTAAGGGAGGTGGTGGCTCCCAAAGAACAAAAATATAACTCAGCCACTCACGTGATGCACTCCTTCAACCCAAGGACACATCACCCCAAACCAGGGAAGGCCTCCACCATAAGCACAGGACTGACACCTGGGTCCTCAGCACTGAGAGAGGGGGGCAAACAAAGGAGGAGTAATGAAGTTCTCTAAGAAAAAATACATAAAGAATTTTTTGAGAAACAAACAAACAGACAAAAATTTTATGGCGAGTGGGTCCCAGCAATTCCCTAAACTCCAGTCAACGACCCAAAACAACCAAAAGAAAACACACAGTCATTAAACACAGATTGGTTACAGAAACAAGGCTTAGCCAGTAAGTTGGATGCTGCTCGGTGTGGAGAGTGTAGCTGATTTTTATTGGTGGATGGCAGGGGAGAATCCGGACATGAACGTCTTGATAAGTCCTATCATTTATATGTCAAAACCCATCACAATGCACACTGAGGAAAGTTCTGTTTCCAACCCACTGCAAGGATGGAGTCCTCCCTCTACAAATCATTCATTCCTGTCGAATGGATCTGCGGACACAGATATCTTGACATCTAGTGAGTCTTCAAGCTCACATTCTTCTTGCCCATCTTTTTTACATGTGCCAAGGTTTTCTTATGATGCTGAATTAAAACTTCAGCATGTTGCTTCAATTATATTAAGAGTGGTACTGTGCTATTCCAAATCCTAAGCTGAAGTTCGCCATCCTTGATGACCTGGTGAAGGAAATTGTGCAGTATAAAGTCTATGTGAGTGACATAGAGATGGATCAGGTTGCCCACAGTCATATCCAGAAGCATCCATGTTTAATTGAGAGGGGATCCTCAACTGGATGTGGTGCGTGGAAGACTTGTTTAAAATATAAACTATCAACTATGGAACCCAGCTGAGAAAACTAGGTTGCCCAGAAGTGACTGTGAACGCTTTAAAGAATAAACCTGCTGGAAAGCGCACTGTAGCCTTTGGTGTTAAAAGGGCTAGGAGAGCAGAGATACATTTTTGCCCAAGGTCTCTATCAGAAGAAAGTTTGGAAGCCATCCACACATCTGTCCTCTTAGACATAAAGAAGCGGAACAACTGGGAGGTAGTAAAATACAAGATGGAACACACGTTTTCCTACAGAAGACATGAAGTTGTCCGTGATGCACCGATGATAAAAGATTTAATGGCAAAGTGGCCTGCTCTGTTTGATGTCATTGAGGTAAGACTGTGTCTTTTATCTGACATGTTAGATGAAAGAAAATTGATCATTTTACTCTTTATTCATAGTTATGTTTCTTCCCTGACATATTAGTGCTGAATTCAAAAGAATCACCACAATTCCACTACACTTCCTGTTTATGTCACAACTAGACATCTACTCTGAAAACCTGACAAGTTTGTTTAAAAAAAGAGGTGGTCAACTTGACCAAAGGCTCAAAACAGTTGAAGCAAACATTTTGACAGTGTTGTTTGATATCTTGGTTATGTCATAGAATTTCTTGACTGTAAGCAGGCTCTCTAATTTCATTGATTTGAGGTTTGTACTATAAAGTTGTCAATGATTTGTTTTTGTTTTTTTACATTTTACTACTAATTATGTTCTACAGCTAGCACATCTCCCTCCAACTACATATTTTATTTATTCCCAGTGCTCTTTTAATTATGATGATGCTGTTTTTAGAAAAAGCCAAAAATCATGTGTTGATTTTGAAACATACACTGTAATAAATTCAACTTACATTTTTTGACTTAACACAATCTTTCAAGTTGTTATAACTCTATAATCTAAGTTCTACTAATCAATTCAACAATTTAAGTCAGTTCAGCAAGTTAAGGTAGTTGTACACTTCAACATTATTTATTGAGTTGTCTTTTACCTATATATCTAAGTTGCAGTTCGTTACAGTGTGATACAGTTCTATGACATGATCTTTTTTAATTGTGAAATGCAGGAATGCCAACTATTGGAGTGGGCATTGCATTCTCCACCGAGTGAGTGGTTTGTCAAGAAGCATCTTCAGAAGTTTTTTTTTTTTTTTTTTTCTTCAGAAGTTTTAACTCTTATTTAATGACATAAGTATTTGAATCAATTATGTGAGTTAGTTTAGAGACACAAACAGGTAGTACTCCAGAAAGCATGTTTAAACTACCCTGACTTTAACCCTGAACTCTGGCTGAAATCCACCTGAACTTGCTTACTCTGGGTATGTCGGTTCCAAAAGACCGGATATGAGTTAGCATGATTACACTCGACTTGGTAACCCTGGGTTAATGCATGTGTACAGCAAGTACATAAAGACATTCTCAATGGATCGCCGATTTCCGGAGTCACCATGGAAACACGTGGAGAAAAAAATAGAGCGCTACACTTCAGTGAGACCGAGTCAATGATTTTAATGACAACGTTTGAAGATTATACCCCCATCAAAAAATTAATACTGCTGCATCAGCAAAAGAAACAGTTTCTGATTGGAGAAAAAGAACAGACAAAGTAAACGCACAAGTTTCTATCTCATTTCTATTTTCATTGTGACGCATATATATATATACAGCAAGTATCCAACTTAAATTAATTAATTGAATTGGTAACAAGTAATTGAGTTACATTTATTCAACCTAATTTCTTATGCCTATCCAACTCAATATTTTTTTACAACTAAAATTTACATTTTAATCTAACTAAATGTAATATTAATCCAACTGAATTAAATGTTTTTCCATCTTATTTTATTGTACTTCTTAAACTCTCATATGTCTAAGTTTGAGCCTGCAGATATGATCATTTTAATAAAAATAAAGTAAAGAAACAATAAAAATTCTCTGTTTGAATAATGATGTCTTTTACCATTACTCCAATCTAAGTAAGTCACCATGGTGATAAATAAACTCATCATTCTCTCCCTCCCTCTCACTCATGGTGCAGAAAGAATTAAACATAACAGGAAAAATAACTAGGCAATACACAGTAAAACAGCTAAACAACTAAACACATTTGGTCAAAAACCCACACTTAAACCTAAATCCGTTCAAAACGGCAAAGGGAATGGTATCCCACAATCCCTTGCTATAGGTATGTTAAGTTACTGGCTAAGGAAAGGAATAGATCTGATTGCTATGTTTTTTTGTAATTCCAGCTTCATCCCTACATCCTTATTCAAAGGCAAAGCATTTTTCTGAGTGGAAAAGCGACTGTGTAATTGAATATAGTACTAAAGGGTATATTAGTACGGGAGCCGTTACCACTTCAAATGGTACTCTTGTAAGACCGAGTTGTAAGAGTTTGTATAAGTTTAAAAAACTGAAATTGACAAAATCCTTAGCTACATGTGCTAGTGTGGAACCAGGAACTGTGTTTCCACATTGCGTAACTAACAATGGCACCAAGTCACAGATCACACTTTCATAGTTTCTGCAGTCCATGAGCCTCACCTGTGCCACAGACGTAACCTTATTGATCTCAAGCCACATGATTCCATTTGGGGATCAGATGTTCCCGAAGGCCATAAACTCTGGAATACTGGGCAAAAGGTAACTATGGCATTGTTTCCCTTGGTGGGAACTGCTAAAAACGCTCTCAGAATTGAGACCATTGATTATCGATTAGGTTTATTTTTGAATGCTAAAATTAAAGCATTTAAAGGCTATAATGAAGAAATGTCAAGCACGAGACTTATGGTTCTACAGATTAGAATGGTTTGGAAATTATTGGTCACTCATGAGGGAGGTGTTTGTAAAATGTTAAATGATACCTGTTGTACATTTATTCCTGACAACACAGATGAAGGTCACATCATCATTGAAGCATTAGATCAACTTGAAAAGGTTCAGCAGGCAATGCAGGATGACAGGAAACCCCAATCTTGGGATTTCTTCTCCTGGCTTGCTTTTGGTTCCTGGTGGCAACTTTTGTTAAAAATATGTACACCTATTCTTATGGTACTGATCAATATGTTGTGTGTTCACTATGAGCATTTTTCCTTGTATTCAATCCATGATTTCCAGAGCTATGAATGGTCGAGTACAAAGTGTTCTTCTGAGTCAAGAGTACAACTTGTTATTAAAGGGAGAACAAGATGACTGTAATGATTTTGAAACTGTAATGACTTGAAAAAAAAGAACTTATCACCTGAGTGTAAATTGAAAGTGTTATGAAAATGAAGATGTTACAGAAAACTGAAAAGAGATGTGATATTGGATGTGAGATTTTAACATTTATCAATGATAAACAGGAGAGACTATGTGAAGTAAATTGTTTTATTATTATCATTGTTTAAATGTATTTGGTTAAATGTATTTGTTTAAATGTTAACTCAGATTGACCTTTTTACCTTTTTAGACATCTTTGTGTGTGTGTTCATCTTGTTCTCATCCCAGCAAGAATGAGGGGGTTTTACGACACTGTACTTAGCAGATAAGGAATACTGTATGAAGTTAGAATCCACCAAAAGGAGTCATTATACAACACTCCCTAAGGAACTTTTCTCTTTGTCTGGAAATTGTATCCTCCTACTTAAATTCTTAATAAAAGGAGCACGGGGAGAGGAAGACCTTGTCTTGTTCTTGACTTGTCTGTTTTTGGTACTGGTAACTGGTAAACTGCCTTTAATTAACCCTACATCTGTGGGTCCTTTAGACCACAGGGTTTCAGAGAGATCCTTTAACAGATCTTCCTCCTCAGTTAACGCTAATAATCATCTGGCCCAGTCCTTTGGTTGTTCTTGCAAATGCACTACCATGTTAACAGAAGTCGTCCAAAACAAAGCCACTCTAGTCTGTCCAGTAGAGGGACTTCCCTGGATGTGGGGTGATAGTGTTGGAATCCAGTCATCAGCACTTTCCCCCATCCTAACCATATCTCCCAGATCCTGCCACTGCTGATTGTGCCCTTTCATCACGGAGACGTGTAGGGGGCGCCACATGTGATTGAAATTCAACATGTTTTCTCCCATTTTTACAGCCACAGCTGCACTGCTTTGTTCATCTGCATATAAATACGTAAGAGTGATTTTATTTGGACTTGCTCTTGCCAGACGCTGTTCATACTCACAGTCTGGAGGTGATTTTTTTGTACCACAAGGTCACGTGCATTTCATCTGGAGACATTTCATCTCTTACATCTATGACATGTTTTTTCGCTTCTGCTAAAAGAGCAAGTCCTGTGTTCATTAATAATAATAATAATGGATTGGACTTTTCTGCGCTTTTCCAGACGCTCAAAGCTCTTACAGTGTGTCCATTATTCATTCACTCATCATTCATTCTTGGTGATGGTAAGCTATGGTTGTAGCCACAGCTGCCCTGGGGCAGACTGAGAGAGGTGTGGCTGCAATTTCGCGCCTATGGCCCCTCTGACCATCACCGGGATTATTCATGCACATTCACACACCAGTGGAGCCACACCGGGTTGGTGGCTGCCTGGAGCGCAGAGCGGGTCTCCCTTGGGGGGTCCTGGCTCATACCTGGGATTGGGGTGGGGGGATGCCCAGAACTCCTGGGTGGTGATAGGGTGGGGGCTGCTCTCCTGGTTGGGCCGGGGCTGCATTCTCTGTCCCCCCATGCCTCCCTGCTCTCTGGCTCTGGGGGCCCCCGTGGCGGTCCTGCTGGCCCTGGCCTGGCTGGCGGATGTGATCGCCCGGGGTCGGTTGTTCTCTGCCTGCTGCCGTGTGGCGTTGGGGGGTTCTGGCTGCTGCGGCGGGGATCTTGGTGTGGGGATGGCTGGGTACTCTTCCTCCTTCTTTTCACATTCCACCATCCATTTTAGAAGAACATAAACACTCACTTAAGCACAGGTGTTAGCTCACCTTTGCACAAATAGTTTGTATGAGTGAATGAAATATCTCACACTAGTTGGTTTGAAGGCATAAGTATGCGTGTGTGAACACTATCTATATGGTGTAAATGTTGACATGTGGACATTTTTGCAGCCAGCAGGTATGTTTATAACGTTCATTTGAGTGTGTGTGTGGACAGGCCCCGCCCCTTCTAGTTTTGTATTACATTTGAACCTCACTGTAATGATTAACATCCAGAAACTTGTCTTATGCTGCTTCATGGTTTACCCCCCCTCCACCTATAATCACCTTCTTACCCCCCCTCTCTAATATCTCTCTTTCTTCCTCACTCCTTTCCTTTTCCGTCCGGTCCAACACAAAAGATTTTCAAATATGATTAAAATGAATAAGGTTTGGCCTAGATTACAAAAGGGGTTTATTCAGACATACCTCTGGTTTGTCAGAAGATTTATAACCCCTGTTGTTAAAGTAAAATATGTCCAACACAAGAGGCCTTCAGCTCTCATCTGTTTGCCCACCTGTTGGACAGGACAATTTAAAAACAAGAAAAAAAAAACACGGAATTTAACGGACTCCACCGTCCAACCAAATAGTATGTGATTTCAAGGACCCAGCCGTTCGTACTTACGGAATTTCACAGGACTCCGCTGTCCTTTCCGCTGTCTTTCTCCTTCGGTATACCGTCAACCTTTTGGACTCCAGCCAACGGGATGGGCACCAGTTCCAACAAAGGGTTGACTCACATAGGAGTCAGCTGTGGCCACAGCCTCCTGGGGCCCATCACGCTCGCTGAAATCCTCAGATATGTTGGTATCCGGCTCGAAGGGACCATTTTAATGTTGGGTTAGAACAACCTGCAACATCACAAAAATTCAAAAAGGAAAAGAAAGACAAACAGTCCAAGGTACTTCTACGAGGAGAGCAGACACAGATCTACCCAGTAAACAATCTCTTTCCACTCTGACGCATATTCTGCTGCACTTCCCTTTTATTAAGTTGTTTTGGGGTTTTTCTAAGTTACGCATGCGCTGAGCTCTAAGGAGGGGAAACAGATAAAAACACAGCTGCAGCGCTGTAAGAAACATTAACAGCAACACAGAGGCAGGCATAAAGGAATGCAAAAGTTTTTTATTCATGATGTAAGAAAATATACTGGCCTGGCCACAAGCTTCCTGCTTTGCTCCATTCTAATGCATTCACTAGCAGACAAATAGATCCATATGCGTCTTCATTGTGCTCGTCTGAGCTGACATCTGGCTCCAAACTGGATAGTTCAAATATTGTTCGCCATTTTGTTGCACCAGCAATGTTAGGTTGAGTTTGTTAGGGGCTGTAAGCTAACGGGAGAGCGTGTAAACATAGAGCTCTCTACAACCGGGAGGGAAGAGGGGGAACACTCTAAACCAATGGTCCCTCCCACAACTCAGAGGCTAAACAACTACTGTTGATCTGCAGAAACATGTTCTAGAAAATAATTTTTGATTTTGTCTGAAAAAGGCAAAATAAGAATCAAAACACCACTGGGAAACCTTTTACAATAAATCAAAGATGGTCAGACTGGGCTTTTAAAGGACAAATCTTCACTAACACTCATAAATTGAACATTCCTCAGAAATTGTTTCAAATTCTTTTTGCAAAGTAGACCAACTGATCTTTCTCCTCTAATGTCAGTCACTGATACACATTCCACTCCCACCCTCAAATTGTTGAGTCATCAGGGCGAACTTTTAGACACTGTTCAAAAGACCAATTATCTGAAAGATCAAAGAATCATAGCTGCTTTCAGAAGAAACATATATCTCTGTGATCAATTGGTGAAGAAAAAAATGTGTTCTTTCACTCAACCAAAACCCAGGGCTTTCATTCAATTTTTCCAACACAGGATGTGGATTTATAGTTTCTACAACGTTCATCTGTCACTATGCAGCAGCAGTCCACAGTACAGGAATTGATAACTTGCACTAAGTGTGGGATACAGTATGTGGATGAAACAGGGAACACCTTGTAGGTCAGGTTCACTCAGCACTGACCCACATAATGAAACACAAAAACACACACACTCATGTTGTATTGTATCAGTCAAATCTGTCCAACACAAGAAACCCTCAGCAAACGTCTGTTTGTTCAGCTGGACAGGGTTATAGTTATAAAAATATCAATAACAGTTCATTTTTACTCATTCAAACAAGTCTGTGTTTTTCCATTTTCTTTCTTTTAATTGGTTATACACTTCCTATTTTTGTCACACAACCTCAAAGTAATTTTTTTACTCTAACACAGTGGTCTCCAACCACCAGTTCGCGGACCTGAACCTTTTTTTCTTTTTCATTTAAGTTTTCACAATCTTTTATTTTAAAAGATCTATTATTTTAGAAATAACCAGATTCTGGGCAGAGGCCCCAAGGAAGATCCAGGACACGCTGAAGAGTCTCTCGGCTTGCCCGGGAATGACTGGGGAGATGGGAGTCTGGACATCTTTTTTTAGATAGCTGCCCCTCACCCGCTCCCGGATGAGTGGAAGAAGATGGATGGATGGATGGATGGATGGATGGATGGATTAATTCTCTCAGTCACACCTTCGATCACTTAGGCTGTAAAGTTTGGTCAGGGGACGAAAAATGACAACATTTGAACAATCTTTTATTCTGAAAAAATTATTATTATTTTTTTAAATTGACAGGAATCTGGTGGAAACTTTTCAGTCACTTGAGCACTAAAAGTAGCTTGCCGGCATGTTACACGAGAAAATTTCTATGTGGAACGTTTCGTTGCAAATGGATAAGGGATTAGTGCATGGACAGAAGAACAGATGGAAGAATGGCTTGCTTACAACTTCAAGACAAAAAAAAAAACAACTGTAGGCCACCAGGAGTTCTGCTTAAAATATGGATTTATTGCAACAGGTAATTTCCCACACACGGAGCCTGTTTATATAGTACTCACAACATTCATTGCCAGGATATGTTACTAGAAATTTGTGTTACACTGGTGTTATCTGTTGTTATTATTAATATTAATTTGTTTTTTCTGATGATCACAAAAAGGTTTTTTTTAATCGAACGGAAATTAAGCATCCACGGCAACCCCCACCCATTTCCACTGGGCCTTGGTAAAATCCCGCAGCCACATAAAGGTTGGGGAACACTTTTTAACAGAAAAAAAAAATCTTTATTGCTGACATGCAAACACTCTGTACTGTTCTAGCATCTCATCTAAGCCCAGGCATGTGTCTCTGTGTTCATCCCCTTGACACTCCTCTGCTGTTGGCCAATACTCAATCCAAGTTCTTTCTCCAAGGACGTACTGATATCTGAAAGCAAAGAGGAAGTGGATGAGCGATTAAATCTCGGTTCAATGTGTGGTTAAAGTGAAAACCACAGGTGAGTCCAAGTCATGTGAATTGTATGGGGATACAAGTGGACACTGATTTGCATAAACCAAACTTACGTTTGCTTTTTTTCATCTCTGTGGATGTCTCTGGATGATCCCATGATTAGGTATGTTTTACCTTTCAGCAGATTCAAAGCATCTCTGCAATGGGGATAACTGAGAAATGGCCGTAGTTTTCCCATGGGGCCAACATCTGTACTTCCTGTAATAACAAAGGGAGATGTGTGTGTGAGGGGATAACTTACAGAAAAAATAACCTTAAAAATTCAGTCACAGGCACAGACCATCGCAAATTTAGGTGCCAATACTGGAGATTAACAATCCAGTCCTAATGTGTCTGACATGGAAAAAGCATATAATGTAACTGTGCCCCTCAGGATATATTGTGAGGAGTGTGATACATAAACAGTTATTGATACTTATTCCACCCTGTTAATAGAGTGGGAACTTTGATTCTGTAGCCAACAGTGAGTCAAACTTTTAAAAGTATACCCCCCCTCTCACTTTATGGACAACATTATTTCAGCACAGCCGAAAGGAAGAAGGGTGTCTCTTTGGGAGTATAAGAATACCCTCTGGTGTTCACTGATGAGTGTGGAGAATCAATTGATAAGAATCAGCAGCTCCAGTTAGTGGCCATGGTTCCCAACCAGAAAAAGATGAAGTTCCTTCTAATGCTTAAAATAAATCACTCTGCCAAGTAGTTTAAGATTGAGAACTTTAGCATTCTGTTCCCAATTTATAGACAATTGAAATATGAGATTCACTGATAGAATGGTGGAGTGTCTGCAGTATTGCATTTGTAATTTTGTTCAGATTGCTGTCTACAGAGCTACGGCCTACAGCCAGCCCTGGGGTCTGAGCAAGCAACCAAAAGCATAGCAATAAGGATTCTTCCTGTGTGTCCATTGACTATACGTGAGAATTAGACAAATTGAGTAAAAAATGGCAAAAGGAAGTCAATTCATCTAGTTTTTCATGACGTTGGAGCAGACAACTTCAGTAAACAGTGAGTAATCCGAGTTGGTCTGGGTCAACATTTTGAGGTTGGCTATTTTGACATATATAATGACTGAGTAATAGCTATCTATTTCTCAATACTCTGTGGGATTTCATTTTTTTGTGACCAGCAGGTACTTCCTATTTGGAATGTGAGGAGGAACGATTGACTCAGTCTAGTTCTCTTATACAGTCAAAGTGTGTGATCCAGGCAAACCCAGCCCAGAAAGGCAAAATATGATTCCCTGTCTTTAACCCCACAACCGTCCGGTGCTGTCAGATCTTGGTCATCAATGTGGGATTAGATTAAGGAATGGGATGTAAAGTGTCTGCGAGGAAAGAACTCTAAAGTTGTGCAGGAAGCTGAGCTGCACTGGCATTTGATAGATAGTTAGTTGATTTCTAAAATAGTTATGTGTATTTCTTAGGGATTTATCGATACATGTAGTTGAACCGAACCGTTTCGATACGGCAGTTTTGGTTTGGTTCACTGCTGTACCATTTCGGTACGTTTTTTCTTTTTTTTCCGCATATGCACTGTAATGACCCAGCTGCTTTTTCGGTCATACCTGGGAAACAAGAGCCGAGCTGCCAGTTAACTAGCTGCGGGGGCTAATCTTGTCCCATACTACACAAGCCCTAATATAGTCTCAGAGGGGAAGGGGTGGACTGTCAAGGTCATTGCTCATTCTCCTTTCTGACATTAAGATTCATTTATTATGAATCCAAATAAATAGCATAACAAACATAAAGGTCACTTCCCTTCACACCTCTCTCAGTTTTGGCGAAGAATTCAACACACAACATTTCAGACTTCCCTTGAGTCTTAGTGGCTAGAGGCGGGGTTAGCCGCCAGGCACAAGATGACAGCTTTTCGTGAGGGACTCACCACAGTGCTACAGCGGGAAGTGGCATTCCACGACAAGGGATTAACTTTGTATCAACTCATGGCTCTCAGCATCAAACTGGATAACCTGCTGAGAACCCAGCGGCCACAGAATCCAGCCTCAGGGAACCATCATGCCCATCCCACCGTTTCTCCTAGGGGTAGCTGACTCCTACGGTTTGATAACCACATAGTGGAAACAAAAGCTTTGATTGACTCAAGGGAAGAATTTCATTGACCTAGCTTTTTCTCACTCTCATGAAGTCCCTATGCTAACCTGCGATGCCTGGGTGGTGGTCACTGCCCTAGACGGAAAGCCCTTGGGGTCGGGCCAGATCCAGTTCCTGACTCAGGACATCACAGATGTCTCATTTGATCACCATCATGAGTCGCTCTGCCTCTTCGCCACTGAGTCCCCTGCTTGTCCTGTCATCCTCTGTCTGCCTTGGCTAGAGAGGCATGATCCAACCATAAACTGGTCAGAGCACAGACTCCTCTCATTGCCGGCGACAATGTCTTCAGGCCGCAATGACGTCTGAAAGCTGTGCTCCATCGAGGTTGATCGCAGTCACCACCCGCGCTGTGATCAGTGTAACAGAGTAGGTGGGGGGTTGGCAGTTCAATACGTAACACAGTCACTTGACTGCAAACAAGCAACGGGCCATACAGCTCCCTCCACACCGGTCCAACAACTGTGCCATTGACCTCCTGCCCAGAGCTATGCCCACTCAGGACAGGTGTTCCCGCTTCGTCAACCTGAGTCAGAGGCCATGCAGAGGAGTTGAGCTTCATCCGACCATCAACATCCCCAGCCTCATCTTCTTTGTCGCACAAAAAGATGATGGTCTGAGACTGTGTATTGACTACACCAGCCTTAATGAAGTTAATGTTAAATATCATTATACTCTGCCTCTGTTTCCTGCAGCTCTGAAGCAGCTTCGCACGGCTCGCGTCTTTACAAAGCTGGATCGCCTCAACCCTTCCTGGTTCTCACTGACCACAAAAAACTGGAGTACATTAAATCCGCCAAGCGGTTGAACCCACGACAGGTACATTGGTCTCTGTTTTTCTTCTGCTTCAATTTTCAGATCACATATCGACCAGGGTCCAAGAATCCTGATGCACTGTCCCGTTTACACAAATGAAAGAAGGACCTGTCACACCCGAACCCGTTGTGCTCTAAACATTGTTTCTAGTTCCTGTTCAGTGGGACTTAATGACAGAGTTATCTGAAATAAATTCCACAGAGGCTCCACTGTATGGAGCCTCTGTGTATGGAGAGGCTGAGTAGTAGAGTAGTGGCCCAGTACCTAATCAGATGTGCATCCTGCCAAATGGCTAAGTCTCTTCGACAGCTTCCGGCAGGCCTCCTGCAATCAACTGCCCATACCATAGCGCCCTTGGTCCCACAACGCGGTGGACTTTATCACAGATAAAGTCCCCAGTTCACATCACGTATGTGGCGCAAGATGTGCAAGGGTCCGGGCATTAACGTGAGTCTGACCTCCGGCTATCATCCTCAGTCCAATGGCCGAGTGGAGCGCTTGAAACAAGAAATAGCGCGGTTCTTCCACACGTACAGTAGTCAACATCAAGAGGACTGGAGTTGGTTCCTGGTTTTGGCGGAGTAAGTCCAAAACTCCTTCAAAGTCTCTTTCACTGCCACGGGGCTTTCGCCCTTTCAGTGTGTGCTGGGGGATTATTGCGACATCCTTATCCATTCCCTGATCAGCGACTTCCACCAAAGCCACACAGACTGACCAGCCCCCCGACGTCGTGGTTGACCTCGGCATCGGCGGGCCCCTCGATTTCAGAGCCGCTCGCAGGAGGGGGGCTCTGTCAGAAGTCAGATTTCTGTCTCCCCCTCTAGTGACCAGCGGGAACCATCTCCAGAGTTCTAACCACACTTCCTGAATTCTACACACCTGACTCTCATTCACTCAATCAACCACAGCATACTTTAGCGCTGCACTGAGCTGAGCTCAGTGCAAAGTATTATTTGTGCCATTTCCTTCCTTACCGAGCATTATATTTGGACCCGAACTTCTGACCCTGACTCTGTTTGCCTGTCGCCTGCCCCGAATTTCGCCTAGACTATTGACTACCCTGTCTCTCTCCTGATTATCTTATGCCTGTTATTGACCTCTGCCTTTCTGACCCTGCTTTAGCTTTGTGGACTTCTTGCTGAGCTAATAAATCTGCTGCATTTAGATCCAGCCGTCTGTCTGTTCTTGTGATAGTTATTGGATTTCTCTGCTGGTCACTTTGTTCATAAGAATTACTGTGTTTGAGCAGAAGGATGTTCATCACATGAACTCTTGGCAGAAAGGCAGGGATACATTTGGTATTCATGTCATGTGACCTTAAACCATCTCTCTTTTAGAGGGAAAAAGAGCTGTAACACTTGGTGGTGAGTTCAGCTAATTAATGGACATGCAGTCCAACAAACTTGTCAAACAGATGTGGGAGTATTGTATTGTGAATGTCTGGCTAAGCCAACCCATACAATGGTATTTAACTCTATTAGTGTTAACCCAATAAGCCAACCCCAACCCATATCTAGGAGAACAGTTTATCAGTATAAATTGCACAGAAAGTAGCATTGTTGGTGTCAGAGAGAAAAAACAACTGCAGATTATCACCAACCTTCTTTGATGGAGTCCTGCACCCGCATGGCATAGATGTCTATAGACGGTTTTTGGACAACATCTTCCACCAGAACTTTGTACGCTGTAAGGCGACGAGAGCAGCTGTTAGTCTCAAAATGTGCAAAGTGAAGATGCACACTCAAACAGTTACTTACCATATTCAATTTTGCTGCTCTCTGTGCTCTCACAGATTTTAGATGTTCGCTCATCGTTGCTGATTTGACCGTTCTTCTGCATGCTGCAGTTCTCTAAAAACAAGCAAAAAACAGTGAGCAAAATGTCTGAAACACAAGCAAATAACAGTGTAAATTTCACTGCAACTAAAAAAAACAGCTGACTGGTCTGCAAGAACGTCTTGTGCAACCACAAAGAGAAAAATCCACTGCTTTTGAGTGCCAGTCCAAAGACAGGTATATACAACAACCAGCAATATACAAAAAAATAATAATAATGAGTCCAAAGGCATGTATTTTGTTTTAATTATTGTTATTTATATTTATTTATCTATTAATTTACATTTTTAATCAAGAAAATTGGTTTATTGCCATGGTCAAAGACAAATTTCCATTCTTTTGAACAGACAATAAAGTTATCTATCTTTAGAAAGGGTTTAGTCAGAAGGGGCTTCCGATGTAGAACAAAAGCCAAATCAATCAAGCAAATCAGTAACAGAGCTTTCGTACTAGTTCAGTCATGGCCCATGTTAAAAGATTCCATTCTAATACCATTTTATATGTACTGTGGTGTTTTGGTGCTTGTCTTGGATAGCAGGGGTATTTTTTCTACATCTATACTCTGACAAAGGCAGCATGCAGATGTATGCTTTTGTTTGATGCTAATTGGTTCATGTCACTCTTTTAAATTTTATTTTAAATATAAAGTCGTGGATGGCAGATAACTTCCTACAGCTCAACTTGGACAAAACAAAATTTTTATAATTGATTCTGAAGACAAGATAGGGGTGATTTTACCACATCTTCAGAATTTTAAAACTTTTCACTATGTGAGAAACCTGGGCGTACTTTTTGACACTAGCTGAATTTTATTCCACACATTTAAAGTGTCATTAAATCAGGATTTTATCATCTTAAAAACAAGCCAGAGTCCGCCCATTCCTCTCTCTTGCCAGCACAGAGGTGCTGATGCATGCTTTTATTTTTAGTCACTTAGATTACTGTAAAATTCAAACTTACAAATATAACAGAACTCTGCGGCACAAGTTCTGGCACTCCCCTGTGTGTGACATCGCACTACTCTCAGAGTCAGGTTTGTTTTATTTTGTTTTTGTTATATTTGTTGCTGTCTCAATGTCCGTAGAGTGTTAGATCACATCAAGTACAACCGGGAAGCTCTGTTAAGGCTGGAACAAACGTGTCACAGAGGATATTATGACACAGATATCCTGAATCCCTACCCAGAGCTAAAACCCCACGCTGGAACCTTACCGCGACAGGCAGCAGCAGGCTCATCTCCCAGAACCCAGAAGCCACCATGCAAGCGCGGAAGACGGGGAAATACAGCACGCAGGCTATGCCGGCTGGCTAGCCGCGGGAGGCTAACACTCCCAATCATTCTCCATGCCAACGTACAATCTTTGGCCAACAAGATGGATGACCTCATCAGCAGGCTGGCAGCACAGCGACACATCCAGGTGTGCTCTGTTTTATGTCTCGTTGCTCAGACAATGGACACCCGAAGAGGCCATAACATCAGTGGGATACAGTGTTAAGAGCGGGAAAACGCACGACGGGTAGACCGCAATGTTGATTAAACAGTCCTGGAGCTCTGACAACACCTCTGAGTCTTGTTCTGAAAATGTGGCTATCACTACTGCACCAATGAAATGCCTGGAAAAGCTGGTACTGTCACACATCAACTCCTTGTTCGACAAATCAGTCGACCCCTATGAGTCTGCTTACCACCCCAAGA
The DNA here is from genome assembly GCF_053564925.1 of Oryzias latipes. NCBI lineage: Eukaryota > Metazoa > Chordata > Actinopteri > Beloniformes > Adrianichthyidae > Oryzias > Oryzias latipes. The sequence continues at coordinate 11,809,993 of NC_136237.1, read as the reverse complement.
AATCAGCAGAAGAGACAGTGGCCCTGGCACTTCACTCAACCCTGCAACATCTGGATACCAAGAACACTTATGCCTGGTTACTGTTCCTGGACTACAGCTCTGCATTCAATACCATTAGACATTCAATCCCCGGAACCTGACTGCAAAACTCTCCAAACTGGGAATACCTACACCCACCCGAAACTGGTTACTGGACTTTCTCACTGACAGACCACAGTTGGTGAGGGTGGGAAAGAAGGTCTCTGCAGAGCTGACAGTAAACACCGGAACACCACAAAGCCCTTCTCACGGTACACCTATGACTGCACCTCCCATCAACATCAGTAAGTATGCAGACAACACAACCGTCCCTGGTTACATCAGAGGAGGGGACGACGTGCATACAGAGACCTGGTGCGCAAGATCACCATCTACGGCGAGAACAACAACCTTGTTCTCAACGTGGAGAAAACAAAAGAAATAATCGTGGACTACAGCCGTTCACCATCAACGGGACTGTGGTGGAGCGGACCGACTGCCACCGGTTCATTGGTCTGCAGATCACAAACAGCCTAAGCTGGGACACACTAAGTGCAATGAACAATTAACTGCCACAATATGTCAAACAAATGACAAAAGTCCAAAAAGGAAAGGTTTAGGACGCTGTAATATTTATATTTAATCTTATATTTTGTATTTTTATTTTATTCTTTTATTTTTTACTCTGCTCGTCTATTTCTTAAATTTTGTCCTTCTTATTTATGATACTTGTTAGTTTGTTATATGAGCCCCCGTGGACCCCGAGGTCTTCCAGTGTTGGCCTTTTAGTTGTCCCTAAGGTAAGCACCAAAACTTACAGTGAGGCTTCATTCTGCCACAACTGTCCTTGCCTGTGGAAGAGCCTGCCAGAGAACCTCAGGGCCGCAGAGATTGTAGAGTTTTTAAGAATAGGATCAAGACATGCGTTTTAATTTTGGTTTTAGTTGATCTTATCTGCTTATTTATTCTATTAGTTTTAATCTGTATTATTTTAAGTATTTCTTTTTATTTTCTGAATAATCCTATTCTCAATTTTATGTTTTTTAATTATTTTTAAATACATTTTATGTATTTAATTGTCGCATCTTGTCCTGATTTTAGCCCAAGTGTTTCTTGTGGGGATATTTTCTACCAATGTAGTGGTTGTTGCCACGGTCGTCGCCCTTGCTGGGGCGGCTCAAGTTTAACATTAAAGCCTCATAGCTGTGAAGTGGAGCCCTTTGCTGTCCTGGTCTGGGTTGGCACCATGGCAATGTTCCTATGGCCAGGCTGGCTCCTGGTATGAAGAGACTCCCAAAAAATACTGTTTCCTCAAAGCAGAGCCAAACCTTAAGTTTCTTTTAAAAATTACTTATATTAGTATTCATTGTGTGTGGGGTCATGGGTCGTATGTGTTAATGAAGGGGAGTGGGAAGGGTGAAGGGTGGGTTATTGTTTTATTGTAATATTGTGCATGTTTTTTTTGTTTTAAATGTTAAAGCGCTTTGAGTTGCGCAAGCCATGAGAAGCGCTTTTTTTTATAAATAAAGTTTGATTTGATTTGATTTGATTCTTGCCTGGTGTCATCAGTGGAATTCCTGGGACACAAATGTAACCAAGTTACCTTCTGCACATGTGCACTCGTCATCTCTGCAGAGCTGCAGCAGCTGTCCTCCCTCCCTCTCTGGATGGTAAAACTTCACGCAAGGTGTTTCTGTGAATAGAAGAAGGGTATTCATAAAATTGACTTTTATCTTCACTTATCTTTACCCTGATGAGAATAGAGGCAGCCTGTACTTACGCTCATAATATTCATAGACAGACACCGCTGCTGGCTGAAGAACGCCCACCTCCATGGTCTGCTGAACCCTGAAACTGATCTCCTCTGGTCGGGTGTGAGAAACCTGCAGGTAAATGTAATTCAGAGGTCAGTAATTTGCTGTCATTTAGGAATACTCTAATCAGCCTGCAAGACTGTTAGCTGAATGGTCATGTGAGCAGGCGTGTTCTTTCTAAGTTTCAAATTCTTCTGCTTGTGATCTTGTTTAATTTCACAGTTGTATGATATAAACGTTAGACACAGGTCAGATGATCCAGAACATGCAGACATTAACAAGAAGCAGCCTGGGGTCAAACCTTATCCAGGTAGATGATGAGTGAGCCTCGTTCTGACAGAGCTGTATCCATTTCATACTTGCTAATGATGGGGGCTCGCCCTCCAGACAGCTACAGACACAAGTACAAGTCATCATTGGTTTTGGGCACTCAGTGAATCTCATCTTGAACGGATTTACAGTCTTACAGCTTTTAGGTCATCTAAGTTGGGAGTGAAGCCTGTCTGCAAACCGATGTCTAAGATGGACATGGCGGCATCACGATCACTGTCCTTGTATCTGCAAATGAGAGCACTATGAAGAAACTGAAGAGAATTACAGCCAAGCAAAAACAATATTACTAGTATACTTACAAAACTTCTATCTGAAGCTTGTAGACCTTTTGATTCCCAATATTCTTATCTGTATGAAGAAACTTCCTATTATATGACTCCCAAAGTGAAACAATAAAACTCTAGAAACAGACAGTTACCTGGAAGCAGCTGCACTGACATGTCAAACTTCTGGCAGTCACTTTCCTTTTCTTCAGGCAGAGCATAGTACAAGGACACCATCTGACCAACAGGACAAGCAAGATAAATGTGCATAGTAACCAAAGCAAATCAAAATCATGGAAATTGTCTGCACATAGTAGCAGGCAAAATGGAGAACCAAGGGAGAACACCCCCCCCCCCCCACACACACACACACACACACAAAAAATAAGATTTTTGGGTGCAGCACTATGGTTTTAAAATAAGAACCAGGATTGAAATAATCTTCCCTCTTCCCATTTCAAAATCCATGTTCAAACAGATTTCCATACAGGAGGTCAGCTTTTACAGCTTGTCCCAAATTATTATGCAAATGACATTTTTCTAAATACTCAATACAAATGACAGCCTAATTTTTAAGTCCCTAACCATTAGAAAAGGGGTGCTCATTAAGTCGATCAGTAACTTACTGTGACAGTAAGTTAAAATGTGATTCAGCTTCTGTAGATCTTAAAGAAATTGTCGACTCAAATGTAGCTCACGTGCCGAAAATGTGTGGAAACCCCTGCATTAGAGTATATATTAAATAAATAAATAAATAAAATAACCAGTCTCTGTTCTTTAGAGGAAACCTTTTTTTTTACTTTTCTCCCTAACTGGGTAACACAAGCTGAATGTCTTGCGCGTGCGACTCCCTTCCTCCATATCCTACACACGCACATAGCGAAGACAGTGCTGCCTTCAGGACAAAGAAACACACACACACAGCCTGCTTTTCTCCTTCCTATTTGCGCTGGCGAAAACACCTGCTTAAGCACACACGCACACACACACGCACACTCAGTGTGTGTTAAAAAAAACAGCGAAATCTGAGTAAGTTTTTATTTATTTATTATTTTTTTTCTGCGTAGCTGATAGCTGCAGTTCAAACAGGTGTTCAGACATTTTGTAAACAATGTTGTGGGGACCTGGGCCTTAGCCCCGCCTAAGGCCACTAAGACTCATGGGAAGTGTTGATTCCCAAACCATGAGTTAAGGCAGCTGTGAAGAGAAGTGACCCTCATGTTGTTATGCTGTGTGTGCAAGGAAACCTCGCTCCTCTATCTATAGCTCACCTACTGAGAATGGTACTGGTTGTAAGATTAGAGGGGTACAGGCAGTTTTCTAGTGCATCCAGTCAAATTACAACTATTCTCCAGCTGGCCCATATTATTTCCTGGATCCACTCACCTACTTCCGCTGCGCCCCACAACAACACATTAGGCGCACCGCCCCCATAAGGCTACAGTCTGGAGAAAATTTCAGACTTTTAAGTGTGTCTTAGAGTCGTGAAAATACGTCCCTAACAGCGAGTTTACAGAGAACATTTTGTGTTCAAGACAATGAAAAGTTGTATTCAAATCAAAGACCAATCACATTTGCAACAGAAATGTTAAACGTGCAACTAACATTTACATGTTACATTAATATTTTTTGGGTTTTGGAAGTCCAACAGATACGCTATACATTTTACATTCTTTCTCAGTCCAATATGAATCTGCTATGTTTATAAAAAGATACTGATATGAGACATGAAACACAGTCAGTAGTTGATAAATGTATTGAGTTCACATGTTCATTGTGGCGCTGTGTGATTCATTAAAATAATTGCCCCCCCCCCAGTTAATTTTATGACGAGCTCTGGAATAATTAGTAAAATTACTGTTATCACTACATAATAAACTGTCAGTTTGTGTTGAAAAACGGTTTTTGGCCAATACCCAGTTTCGCCAGCAGAGGGCGCTGACCAGCAGAAGAAGCCGGGGCAGTATAGTGTAGGGACCAAAGCTATTCGGCATGCAATAGTTATCGGTCCTTTCGACTGAAGTTAATGTCACATTAGGGTAATCCCACTTGGACAAATGATGTAGCGTTGAGATCTGCTCGGGGGTCTACACATTGTAATTTTGCATTTATTTTGGTAACCTAAAGTTCTTTTCCTTCATAAGTTGTGTCTTGCATTATTCTTTGTAATATTTAGAGAGAGATTTTGCCACAACCCACTTTGTAAAAAGAAGATGGCTGTTAGAATGAACCTGCTGCTCCACACGAGCGAGCCGTGTCTCTGGCCAGAGCAGCTGGAGTCCCGTAGCTTCTTTTTCACAGGCAGGGAAGGTGCTATGTTATAGCGTGCGATCTGGAGAAGGGTTCGGAATGCAGTGTCTTTGGCTGCTCTTTGTAAACGAGCTGCCAGACTCGAGAGAACCGTGTCTTCCGGGAGATTTATCTCCAAGTAGAGAAGCGGCTTTGGGACGATGTGTGCACTAGCGGAAGCGTCCAGTGAATTCGTGTTTCCAGTTGGATCCAGACAAAATAAAGGCTGATGCTATTCCAGTTTAAGATCAACCGCGGCTAAAAATTTTGTTAGCATGCATTAACGTAATCCTAACCCTTCTTCCGGGTCCGTTCTGCCAAGAATAAAGCACCGGGCGCCCAGATTAAAAAAACTATAAGCATAAATGCACTAAGTAAGAATCATAACAATAATGAAAGCACATTTGGAAGATAATCTCGCTCTACGTCGGAGCTCTGTTTGTTTCTAACGGACCACATAATAAGTAACGATCCAGCTGGTACGTCACTGTAGCAGGGAAGCAAGAGCCAAGCTACTAATTACCTGGCTAAGTTAGAGAGTGCCCCATACACCCCATACACCAAATGATGTTGAACAAAGAGGGTGAAGCAAAGGCAGTTTGTGCAATCTCCTTTCTTGCATCAAAGCCCATTTATTTGAATATACCAACAAATAGGCAAATAGCATGCGGGTCACTTCTGCTCACAACCCTCTCACTCAATGTTTTCACCCAAGATTCCCCACTTCCCATGAGTCTTAGGGGCTGAAGGAAGGGCTAACCCCCAGATCGCCACAATATCTTCTTCTATGGTAGTTTAGTAATTTATCCAGACCAATCATTATCTGACACGTCATTGGACCAACGGACAGCCAATCACATAATATGACGTCAGCAGTAGTCTCAGGAACCCAAAGGACCCCGAACGGTTATTGCAGGCCGAATGGGTTTGGCACCTACAATGGGATGAATGAGTCAGCAGAATACATGACCATGTGCGCTCTTTTTGACTGAAACTTTGTATATTTTGCAGGTAACTTGGCTGAAATCAACACACAAATGATTTGTAACAGTGAGGATGTTTTAAGCGCTTTAGAGAGGAACATAAGTGAAGTTAATGCAAGTACATGAGTATGTATTCATTACTACAAGGTTTTGTAAAATGTTTAGTCGTTTCCTTTGTGTAAAAGCATTATAGGCTCTTATGTAGGAACTTCAAGTGTTTGCTAAGGGAGTAATATGCATTTTGTATTTTTTGTTTATTCATTAAAATAATGTAATCAGTAATACAATGCAGATCTGTACCAGTGCTAGCACAATGTATACAATACTAATAATGGATACATAAGCTCAGACCCAAATTACCTAACACGCTTGCAAATATTTGATAAATAAATACAGTTCCTAAAACGTACATGGCCTGTGTAAATAATATTACTCTTTGTTGAAAGGATTTGAAAATTCAATGGTAGGACTTGGACTCGATTTGAGACTTATGGGGCTTCATTTGGGACTCGACTTGGGACTTGCTTGCTTTAACTTGGGACTTAACACAAGACTTGAGGACAAAGACTAGAGACTGACTTGTGACATGCAAAACAAAAATTTGATTCTATCTCTGGAAACCTGTCCTGTCTCTACAATTAATAATTGCTCACGTCATTGTTATGTAGGTCAATGAGGCTACAATTCACATTTAAAGCACAGATCTAAACCCCTTCAAAAACAGATGCAGTCCTTACGTTGACAACAGCTTCTCCCGATCCAGTAGCCTTCACTTTTATATCTTTGTTTATGTTTTTGATCTGCAGGGACAGACTCAGTCATAAATAAACAAACAAAAAAAACGAACAAACATAGAGCTTATGTGTTTCAGCAGCAGGTCCTCACATTAGAAGTTCTTGTAGCATAGCTGTTTTCACGGGTGAATTGATATTTGTCAGGCTTTGATTTGCCTGGCAACAAGACATCCACTTTCAGATCATACTGTGGTTCTTGAGCGTTGGTCCAGTACTCTGCTAAAGCCTGGTACACAATAATTGTAGCCTAAATGAGAGAGGGGGAAACAGGTTTAGATTTTGAGTGTATAAACCTGAGAGTACAAAGAAGTCAAAATTATTTCGAACCTGGGTGGATCCATAACCCCCACCAACAAACTGCTGCTGGTTGAACCATCTCACAACAGGTCTGGCATCTTCAAAAGACTTGAGATCAACACAAAAAGAGTTATACAAATATACACCTCATGTTTTTGAAGTTATATAACCCCTTATTGTAACAGTAACAAACAAAATGTCATCTTTGCTTACTTCCTGATTCAAGGTATAGTTAAAAAGCTGCATATGCATTTTTTTATTTTTATTTTTATTTTATTTATTTCTTAAATTATGTGAATAAAGGATGAGCTCACCTTGGTTTTGACCAAGGCCAAAAGAGCATAAGCTGTGGCCTCAAGGGTAAAGACGTGCCTCCCAGGAACAGGCCAGTGGGACAACTCTGAGAGATGAAAGCAAAACCGTTACCGTGACACACCCCAAACAGGGACATGTTATAGGTTGTAAATCCTAGAATCAGCAGCATTGAGTGATGCTTGTTGAATGATTTCTGTTTCAGCACCTGGAGAAACGAATTTGTAGAGAATCTGGCGGTTTAGTTTTCCCTCATTAGCCAGAGCATATGATGTCATGGCAACAGCGTAAGGATTTGTAAGGCTGGGAAGTCGTTTCTCCAGGTAGGCAACTGCCCTGTTAATGCTGCCTGGCAGGTTCTACACAGGAGGGGGAAAAACAAATGATTAGAGATTAAAGTTTCAGTGGTTAAAATCTGGAGTTCAATAGAGTGAAGACAGGATTTGGGAGGACTGCCATTTTGGGGTTCCATTTCATTACTTGTACTAGCACTAGTACCAGTTTTAGTAACGTCTGTGTATTATATGCAGACTTGCCAGGGAGTTTCCCACAAGTCCTTCAGGAAATACGCTTCAGGAAAAAAGCATACTTATGCCTTCAGACCAACACATGAAACATTTCCTTCAGTCACGCAAACTGTGCAAAGGTAAGAAAAGACCTGTGCTCGAATGTGTGTTCATGTTCTTCTAAGGTGGATGATGGAATGCAAAAGGAAGGAGGGTGCCCAGTCATCCCCACACCAAGATCCCCACCGCAGCGGCAGCCAGGAACCCGCACCATCCGCCACCCAGGCCAGGGCCACCAGGACCGCCACAAGGACCCCCAAAGCCAGAGAGCAGGGAGGCATAGGGGGATAGAGAGTGCAAACTCCAACCCAATCAGGAGAGCAGCCCCACTGCCGCATCCCAGGAGAGAGTACTAAAAGGTGCAGTTACAATTGGCAGGTAGGGCACCGAGAGGACATCTCCTGATTACTCAAAGTGATGTCCAAACACCCTCCCTGCCAAGAGGCCCTAAATGTTTAAGGTGCAGTTAAAATTGGCTGGTAGGGTGGTGAGAGGACATCTGCTGCTTGTTGGCAGAGATGCCCAAGCACTCCCCCTACCAAGGGTCCTACATGTCTAAGGTTCAATGGCTTGCACAAATAAAAGAGGGGAAAGAGGACAGCCCTGTATAATTCCACGTCCCAAGGGGAAGTATTTCGAGTAGTCAATATTAGTGCGAACATGTAGGTGATGTATATAGTAATTTGATCCATGATAATAGTTTCAAGCCAAAGCCAAAGCGTCTTAGAGTCTCAAACAAGTAAGGCCACTCCACCCGATCAAAGGCCTATTTTAACATCCATGGAGATGAACATTTCGGGGGTGGCAGTTGGAGAGGTGCAGTATAAAATATTCATAAGCTGCCCAATATTATGAAACGAATGTCTGGTTTAATAAAGCCAGTTTGGTCAGGACTGATTAATGTGAGCATTATCGACTCCAAGCGTTTTGCTAAAATTTTAACATCTGCACACAGCAAAGATATAGGCCCATAACTGCTGCAGCATTAAGGATCTTTATATTTCTTTAGGATGAGGGAGACTGTGACCTGTCGCAGAGTAGCCGACAATGCACCAAGATCAGCTGAAGCCTGTAACATAATAAGCATTAAAGGGGATAGTTTATCCATAAAAAACGTTAAAAATTCAGATGGGAACCCGTCAGGTCCAGGGCATTTCCCACTCTACATGGACATGACACTGTTATTTGGCAGTAAAAGGCTTATCCAATTGAGCAGCTACATCTGGTTCGACTGTTGGAATATTAAGATCTGAAAAGAAGGCTTCGTAACGTTTCTCATCAGGAAAACATTCAGAGGTGTATAGAGCAGAATGAAAATCCCTAAATGTATCATTGATAGTTTGAGGGTTGAATGTGAGTAATATTTTGAGCTGCTGTTGACTGTCTAATCTGGTGTGAGAGTAATTTATTAGGCGCATCACCAAATTCATAATAGCTATAAAGGGTCCTGAGTACTAATTGCAATGCCTTATCTGTGGCCATTGAGTCAAATTCTGCCTTTTATATAAGCAGTTTCTTCGATATATTAGCACTGGGGGATTCTGCACACTTATTTTGCAGTTCCGATATAGCAGAGTTAAGATCAAGGCTCTTTTGTGAGGCAATCTTATTTTTATAGGCACTGTATGATATTTTTCCCCTCTCAAAAATGCTTTACATGCTTCCCAAATTGCATTTCCAGATGCATCTGGTGTATTATTAGTGGAAATGTAAAGGTCTAAACACTCACTAATGGGCAGCATTACCATGGGGTGTATTCACAAGAGTTGACCGCGGAGAGCAAATTATTATCAATGAGGAAAAAATCTATTCTAGAAAAAGAGCTGCAGAAAAAAGAGAAATGCTTAAAATTTGGATTAAAATGAAGCCACACATCTGTGACACCATATTGTGACATGAACAGTTGTATGGCTTTGGAGGATTTGGACACAGAATAAGGCCTAGATGAGGAGCGATCCAGTGCTGAGTTAAGGCAACAGTTAAAATCACCTCCCATTACAAGCTGACTGTAATTTAAATTAGGAATTGAAAGAAAAAGTTTCTTAAAAAAATTCCTCAATGTCAAGTTTGGCCCATAAACATTCACGAATGTAAGACTTACCACAAATTCTGTCTGAAACTATAATGTAGCGGCCATTGGGGTCTGTTATTACCTCAGTGACACAAAATGAAACTGATTTATGACTACAGCAACACCTTAAATCATGAGTGATAAAGTTGCCCAACCCAACCAAACTGCATCTTCAAGTGGTTCAAGTGGTCAGCTAATTTCAGATGAGTTTCCTGCAAAAACACAATCTTTGTGTTCAGCTGATTTAAATGACTGATTACCTTCTTCGTTTTAATTGGAGAATTTATTCCCTTCATATTCCAACTAACAAGCCGTATAGCTCCACCAGGAGCTGGTGGGACATTAGGACCCACCATCTGTTTAGGCTTCACAGGCTTCATCCTGTGTTTGACTGAGGTGTTTCTGGCCCGAATGCTCTGATAATAATAAACTTAACAGAAGTTGCACAGGAAAAATAATAACAGCAAAAATAACAAAAACACAAAAAAAGCGTAAAGTAAAAACTGACCCTCTGATAAATTTATCAGTAGATTGTAATCCTTCCTTAATCCTAACTCCCTGCTACAATGGGGCTACTAAGATGTAAGAGCAGTTCAGTTTCAAGACAGCAACCCTATTCATCCACAAACCTAGAATGTAAAGAAAGAACACTTCCTGTTTTCAGTTTAGCTCATAACATTAGCTCAAGTCACACACAAAAGAACCGATCAGTGAAATATTCGAATTAGGCAGACATTTGTCCAAACAATGCAAAGCGTAGTCAACTCTGTTTAGGAGACGTTGCGCGTGTCCTGTACAAACTTTTCAGCCGCTGCTGCAGATGCAAAGCACTTTTTCTCCCTGTCCGGCATAGTGATGCGTAGTTTGGCTGGGAAAAGTAAGGATGGCTGGTCTCCTCTCTCATACAGCAAAGCCATGGCAGTGCGGTACTCGTACGCAGCTTCAACACATCCGGACTGCAGTCATCGTAGAGACGGATTGTGTGTTCCATGTAGGATAAATCCTTCCTTTTACGGGCTTATGGATAATTAAATTTTTCACCTTGAAACAGTCTAAACAGAGAATCACAGGACATAGTTTGGCTCCCCGCAGCGGCTTGGCCACAGGTACTCGATGAGCTTTGTGCTTATCTGGAGGTGTGGGAAGAATGTCCGGACCAAATACTTCGCTGAGGAGCTGCGAGAAGAACGCACTAGGGCAGGGGCCTTCCATGTTATCAGGTAGGCCGATCCAGGTCTGCCCCCTTTGATTGGAGCAGATAATTGTCTTTTTGCAGCGTTCTGCACTGCTTCTCCACGTCTGTAAGACGTTGTTCAACTGCTCCAGCGTTGTCCTCCAATGATGTGATACGATCACCGTGGACAACAATATAAGCCTCTATGTTGGCCAGTTTCGTGGCAAAAGTTTCATATGAGGACTTACACTCAGGGGAGAGGGCCAATTTGTTTTACTCCAGCAGAGATGTGATGTCTTCCAGGACTAAGTTAGCGCTAGCAGCGGCTAAGCCAGTGTTGTGCCCCTCTCTATCAGTTTGTCTAGTCTTCACCTTCGACATTTTAATACAGATTTGTCAGGAGTAGTTTCGGGAACTAGTTCATAATCCCCAGATGTGGAATCAGGAAGGTGTTTACAAGGTAATAAGGTCCAAGTTAGAAATGCCCATGTGGAGCAGGTTCAGCACGTGCGTTGCTGCTCTCACTCCATACCGGAAGCCACCAGAAGATGCAAACTCCCTTTGCAGTCAATTACAGCCTGAATCTGGAACGCATAGACATCACCAGACACTGGGTTTCATCCCTGGCGATGCTCTGCCAGGCCTCCAATGCAACTGCCTTAAATTCCTGCTTGTTCTTTGCGCATTTCCCTTCAGTTTTGTTTTCATCAACTGAAACGCATGCTCAACCGGATTCAGGTCAGGTACCGGTATTTGACTTGGCATGCTGTATGTGTAATGCAATTCCCAATTGACAATTCAATTTTGCAATTCAGGCTGGGAATATGTAAAAACATATTGCAATTTAGAATTCAATTTTAAGATTTACAATTCAATATGACAATTTAAAAAGTAAAATATTAAATAAAAACAAAATTAATTACTTTTTAAATTGTCATGGGTTTTTGAAGTAATAATGCAAATGACAATGCATTTTGCAATTTACTATTCAATATTAAGAAAATAAATTTCTATACATGGTTTGGTTTAAACTCATTTTAAAGTAACTTAACTTTTTCATTGTAAAATGCCATGCTGCTTTTGTGTTAGAATTCCAACAGAATTGCAAAACAGCGCCCCTGGTGTAGTGCATTTTCATTTGCACTCTATGTGTTTCAAAATTCAAACTATCAATAAATAATTTCAGATTATGAACAGAACCGGTGATAAGGGGCAGTCCTGCCAGAGACCAACATGCGCCGGGAACAGGTCCAACTTACTACCGGCTGCTGCGGCAGTCAGAGACTAGACAGCCCTTAGAAAGGCTACCTGGACCCCATACTCTCAGAGCACATACTTTCCTCAGGACACCATGGGGGGCACGGTTGGGTTTGGGGAGGCCATTTAAACCAATCCCATCTCTCCAGGTGCCACTGTCGACAATGGAGTCCTCCGTTGTTGCACTTTTCTGTACCCCTTCAAGAGACATCAAAAAGGGTGGATACTCCAAACTGCTGTTTGGTCTGTAAGCCAAAACCACAGTTAGAGACCTACCCCCCTCCTGTCCCTACCAACACACCAAGACAAAAACTGGTTCTTGTGGTTCCAAAGATCCCACACCAAAATAAAAAAGAAGTTGAAGTTGTTCATGCATTCCAATGCAGTGAAGAATGTTCAGAGCTGGACATCAGAGAAACAAAATAACCAATTACACAAGAGGATGTACCAGCAGATGATAAACACCACCTCTGGACCATTTGCTGCTGTTTATTCCAATTTAAAAGAACAAAGACACTCAATCAAAGACCAGATGTACACAGTCTTGACAGAGAAGATGGATGGTTTGAAAGAGGAGCCAGAGAAGCAATACATGTACATGTTAATAACCCTCTCAAAAGCAGAGGGGGGCTTCAGACACAACTTCAATTTACCATGCTGCCCTTTAATTAGTTCCAAAGAAGACCAAAAATCCAGTGCAACTACATCCAATGACCCTGTGATGGAGAGGCGTATTCGCTGGTTTCTCTTCTTTGATTCCCGTTTAATGAGCCATTTAACTAAAGAAATGTAGGTGCCCCACATGGAAGATACATATGTGGACTGAATCCTGCACCACTCAGACAGATGAAACCAATTGACGGTGGCTTCGGTATCGTCAGAGCTATTGAGCATTTTGGACCAATTATGATCCATATTTATATACATCAAATTCCTGCTTGGATGAGTGGTGACATGTTTTAAAGAAAGAACAATTGTAGGTCCAGTTCCTATAACGCCATTTGAATAAATGAAAGCCTTCACCAACAGCTTACTGTGCTTAATCAGGGTAGATGCAAACACTTTTAAGAAAAAACAACTGCAACTTGCTAAGAAAGAATGAAATTTAAAAATATATCTTTAATATATATATATATATATATATATATATATATATATATATATATATATATATATATATATATATATATATATTTAATGTCAGATATTTAATGTCAGAAACTCACGTTGATGTAACCTTCACAGACCGAGCGTGACTCCTGCATGGCAATGAGGCAGAAGGCTGTCATAGAGGCATCAGAGTCATAGCCTTGAACATCACCCTGGAGTGCACACAAATATAAGCAGAGTCTTAACTTATTCTAAGTTGGAAACTTGAACATGAAACAGTTGAAGATCAGTGGTTTCACTTACAGTCATATATCCAGCGGAGACTCTTCCAACTTCTGTGAACAAGCCATCTGGCTGCTGAGCTCTGAGGATCAGGAACTTCACAGCATCACAAATGTGATTCTTTCTGATGGCCACCAGGTTGTTGGCAATGGAAAACACTTTAACAACATAGGCTGTTAACCTTGTGAAATAAAGAAGACAATGCAGTGGTTCAGTTTTGCACATACCATCAAGGCTGAGTGTGCCAAGCACATAACCTAACTAACTTATTCTAAAACTGCATTACCAAAGCCTGGAGGCTTGGGGCTGGCTAGAATGAACAGTTAACAAAGTTAACTTTGTAGTTGTTGCAGATAAACAAATAATGGTCTGAAAGGGTTGTTGTGAAGCAAAGGGAGAGCATGCAACCTCTGACTGGAGGAATCACAGGTTTGGTTTGTGAAACAAATTGTTTTTATTTTTATCATATGGTTTTAAATGTTAACTCAACCTGTAGTTTACAGATGACCTTTTAGCAACAGTTCTTCTTTTTTTATATATATCCTGCTTGCTGTGTGAATGCTGTGTGAACTAAAAACATGCCCAAAAGTTTCATTTTACAATACCCCTAATGAACTTTTCAAATGTGTTTCTATGCTTGAAAATTGTAACCTACCACTTGTATTTTCAATAAAAGGAGCACTGAGAGCAGCACTCCTTTGAGAGCAAAAGGGTGATGGGAGTTCGGCGTCACACTTGTTTTTCTCCCTTGTGCACAAGAAACTTTTGCTTGTCTAGATGAATTAATCGAAGTTGGAATAGAACAAATCTGCGTCCCTGGGAGCAGACCACGGAGAAGAAAGTTTGTGCACAGCCCGTGAGAATAGATCTCCAGAAGAAAGTCCGTCGTAGTGATTTCTTCGCCGACCAATTGAGTGGTCCAATCCCTGGGTCCGGATTGACTTAATCCGGGAACTAGTTGAACCATAACAACAAGGCAAAAAAAGCACTAATGTAAGATGTTCAAGTCCCTGAAGAGGCATAGATTTCTAAGAAAAAGGTACAGGTTCAAGTCCTGTAGCCTGAAAAAGAAAGCGAATAGGTTTGAGTCCCCGAAAAGGCCTAGAATTCTAAAAATAAAATGCAGGTTTGAGTCCTGTATTAAAAGGGTCCCTAAATGTGTTAAAAGTAAAAAAAATAAAATAAAGAAAGAAAAAAAAATTTTTTTTGGTGTGAATAAGAGTGCATGTGAGAATAGAGTGAACTTGTTTGAAGCTGTGGGCAGCTAGATAACCTTGCAGTGTTAATACAAAGCTGCTGATCAGTTGCAGTGGAACATGATTTAATTTCATTAAGCTTTAGATGAAAATAACCTAGAGTCTAAAACATTTTTTATTCCTGGGAGGAGATGTTTGGTTTCAACACCTGTTAGGACTTAACAACGTGTGACTTGAATCCGACAATACATCTGACCTAGAAACTTGTTGTACGAGGAGTGAAACCAGAGAGGCATTCTCTGTTGGTTATGATCACACTCTCTGACTAGCTTAATTACATCTATAAATAAATAACTAAATAATAGGGAATTCAAATAGAGAACTAGAATTAACAGGAGATCCAAAACATATGGAAAGAGCTCATCCAGGTTCAACTAAGTTCTTGAAGAAATGGGATAAAAACTACAACTTTAAGGTAATCTTGGAGTACAGTCAAGTACTGAATTAGTTCAATGGTTAAAAATCAAAAGCAGAATAAAAAAAATTGTGAATTGTGAACAAAAAGAAAGAATGGCATTCAGAAAAGTAAAACCAGAGAAGATGATGAGTAAGTTGAGACCAAACCCAGACCCTGCAGCAGCATGCAGCTGACGCAGCACAGCTGACGCAGCACAGCTGACGCAGCACAGCTGACGCAGCACAGCTGACGCAGCACAGCTGACGCAGCACAGCTGACGCAGCACAGCTGACGCAGCACAGCTGACGCAGCACAGCTGACGCAGCACAGCTGACGCAGCACAGCTGACGCAGCACAGCTGACGCAGCACAGCTGACGCAGCACAGCTGACGCAGCACAGCTGACGCAGCACAGCTGACGCAGCACAGCTGACGCAGCACAGCTGACGCAGCACAGCTGACGCAGCACAGCTGACGCAGCACAGCTGACGCAGCACAGCTGACGCAGCACAGCTGCAGCCTGATGAGGAAAAAAGACAAGAGAGGGGGGAGCAGAATCCAGCTGATTTCCCCCTTCCTATCAGGAGCCAAGTGTTCCTCGGTTGAAGGGTAATTACCCATCCTTTGACTGATTTAACCCTCCTGTTATGTTACGGGTCAAATTGACCCGTTTTAAAGTTTTAACATCTAGGAAAAATGTTCAAAAGTATTTTTCCAGCATGAAACTTCTTCTGCTTGCCTTAATTAGTGTAATCAATATACACACAATGAAAATGGTTCATCTCACATATTTGCACCCCTCCCCCTGCATGTTTATATTACATAGATACTGTCTGGGTCAATTTGACCCAGCAATAAAACTGGAGTTACAAGGATGTCTTATTATTATTAGTATTTCTTTATTTGCAGCTGTGAGACATATTTCACCCCAATCAAACACATAGAAACACACAGGTGCATTGGTGTTATGACTTTTGACAGGAACCTTTTATGTTCTTGCGGGAAAACTCAACCCACATTCAGTTGACACTCAACAGAGAAGGGGCAAAACATACAAAAGATTTTCTTCATGGGAGTCCTTCCAACATTACACTCTGACAGTCAGACCTTTACAAAATGGTCCAGGAGGCTGTGGAAGTCATCCCTGTTTGTGATCAGAAGAAAACTATCTTGAGCTAAACTCTGATTCTAATGATTCTGATTTTGAACCAAATAAGGGAATTGCTATTCCTGTTCCACCAAGCAAGACAAGACATTCAAATCAAAGAATGGTGAAATACATTGTTCTTCATCCCCAAATATGCGTCAGGCAAAACTGTCTTCAGAAAACATAACAAAGAGTGCCAGGAACCACTAGGATGGCAGTGACTCATGTGACCGTGTCAAGACAAGCATGACCTGTGCGAAATGTACAAAATTAATTTGCACAAAGCACAGTGTGATGAGATGTCACACATGTGCTGTGTAGATGTACAGACACACACACAACTTCATATTGCAATTGCTTGTCTTTTGTATTGTGATTTTGTTTCACAGGGCATGTATGTAGAACAATATTTCAAGATTATGTTTCAATGTTATGTAAAACTATTGTATTTTATATGTTGGTCTTTCAAAAGTAATACAGTAGTGAAAAATTAAAAAAAAGTTGAAGGATCATCAGAAATGGCAGAGATATATCCAGTGATCGACGTGCAAAATCCTACAGCTGGAGAATCAAATCATACTTTATTTATAAAATAGCGCTTCTCATGCAGTTGCACAGCTCGAAGCGCTTTAACAACCCACCCTTTACCTTTCCCCTCCGTTAAAACACATGACCCATGATCCCCACGTACAATGAATAATGACTATGTAACTTCTAAAAAAAATAAAAATGTAAGCCTTGGCTCTGCTGTGAGGAAACAGTATTTGGGAATCTCTTCATACCATGAGCCAGCCTGGCCTAGGAGCATCGCCACAGTGCCCACCCAGACTGGGACAACAATGGGGTCCACTTCACAGCCATGAAGCTGCAAAGATAATCTCCAGCTGCCCCAGCAAGGATTAAAGACATAAGATGTATATTAAAACATAAAATTGAGAATAAGATGCATAAAATGAAAATAAATAAATGAAATAGCCTATACTAAAACTAATAGAATAAATTAGCAGTTAAAATCAACTAAGAGCTAAATCAAAAAGGTAGGTCCTAAGCCTCTTCTTAAAAATCTGAGCATGAGTTTACGTAAAAATATCAATAAAACTTGCAGCCACTTCAGGAGTTAAATACCGTTTCCTCACAGTTCTCACTGAGGCTTCCTGCTGGATTTCACTGGTGACATCAAAAAACAAACAATAATGATCTGATATGGCCCAGTCAACAAGATAAGACACCCTGGTGGACAGACCATAGGTAATGACAAGGTCCAGGGTGTGTCCTCTGTTGAGAGTTGGTTGTGTGACATGCTGCTGAAAATCCATGCAGCTCAGAAGATTTAAAAACTCACAGGCATAGATATCATCATTCTTGTCAACATGTAAATTAAAATCACCAGTTTTTAAAATCCTATTGTACCTAATATGAAGAGATGATAAAAATTCAAAAAATTCTTCAATAAAACAGGAAGGAGGGGTTGGTGGTCTGTATACTGTGACAGTTAAAAGAGGTGGGTAACCAAAAAGAAAAGCATGATGCTCAAAGGAAAAATATTTACTAAGTAAAACATTTTCAGATGATATTGTTTTGTGAGCAATCAATGAAGAAACCTCCACCTTTCTTTCCTCCTCTGATTGAAAATAAAATGTTAAAATTAGGTGGAGAAGCCTCAGTGAGAGTTGCTGGTGCATCAGTGCCAAGCCAGGTTTCAGTTAAAAAGAAACAGGTTAAATCATGGTCTAAAATCAGATCATTAATGATAAAAGACTTATTTAAAAGTGATCTGACATTTAAAAGAGCCATCTTCATCATTGTGGGTAAAATCTGATGTGAGCACGACAAGGGTTTTGTGACTGATGTGTGAATTGGGCGGTGATATCTAACATGCAAGGCACTTGGATATGAATGGAAATTATTTTAATGTCTATTGGTGAGAAGATGGCCAGAAATCTACACCTCTTGTCTTTAGGACCTGGACACAGGATGTTAGGAAGCAGTGGAAGGAGTTATCCACATTTGAATTCAAGAGAGCTTACCATCTGAAGGGCATTGAAGTCAACAAGCATGATGACTGCTATGAAGGCAGACTCTGCAAAAGTAAAGGAAAATTGGAACCCCTATGGATGAAGATGGTCCTCCCAGACCTCTTCTGCATAACCGCCTTGAGTTTATCCAAAGTCTTACACTTTTAGGACAAAGAATTAGAGAAGCCTTTCCAGTAAGACCCTATTATGGAAAAATTGGGCAAACAAAGCAAAAGATGGAGAATTAGTGTCTGATTTAAGAGTCAGATTTGAAGAAGTGTTTAAAGCTAATAGTGGACTCAGAGATTATGATAATGACGGTCCCTCTAGACAGCAGCTGAAACAATCCTTACTGCTAGCTATGATAATTGCAGACTGGGTTAAGAGTCATTACATAAATCTGCCTACAGGAGCACTGCAACAGTTTATGAATTTTGCTGTTCATGCCGAAAAAGGGATGGTGAATAAAAAGACATTTAGGACTCAAAATGCAGTTACATTTTGGCAGGATGAGAGCAGTGATGTGTTTTTTGGATGGAACATGAACACAGGAAAAAGTCATGGACATGGCTAAGGGCATGGCTGTGGAAGAATACATTTTAAAGGAAGTTGTAGAAAGTGGCAACAGAGGGTCAGAGCGATCATCCATGATGATGGATGTTGGATATGTGGAGAGAAAAGATCATTGGGCGAAAGATTGTCACGGAAGACATAAATTAGATGGTATAAAAAAATAAAAAGATGAATTTGAACCAACAGGATTTGAGCCACCAATGAAAAGTCAAATCATAACTTATGCAGTTGATATTCTCATAGCATCAACTTCCCAGGAGTTTTGTAAAATTGACACCATAGCTTTGTTAACTTATTTGGCAGAGACTGAAAACAAAGAAACAAGAACAAATTAAAGCTATGAACTCAAGTTAAATATTTGGGCCACACTTTAACATCACAGGGTAAAAAAATGGGAATGAGGGAAAAAATGTGGTCATTTTGTCAGCCCCGGAACCATTAACAAAGAGATAAATTATGTCATTTTTAGGGTTATGCAAGTATCTCCACACGTGGATCCCAAACTATGCTATAGCAGCCCCACTGAAATATATATATATATATATATATATATATATATATATATATATATATATATATATATATATATATATATATATATATATATATATATATATATATATATATATATATATATATATATATATATATGTATAATGGCAAAAATAAGACCCGGGCACTGCCAGTTATCAGATACCCTGCAGGAACAATAAGATGGCCCAAGGAAGAGATACAGATCACGGATGTTAAAACATGAAAGCTCCTCACCATGCATGGAGGGTTCCATCCCAAATCCACCACCCTGAGACTGTATGCTAGCCGCAAGGAAGGAGGCCGAGGACTAGTGAGTGTAGAAGCCACTATCCAAGATGAAACATCCAAGATGCATGAGTACATCAAGCTCTAGGCCCCAACTGACAGTGTGCTCAGTGAATGTCTCAGGAAATGGAGAGCAGAGGACACAGTGCTGGAGGACAGATCCTCATGGGAGGACAAACCCCTGTACGGGATGCACCACCGGACCATAACTGAAGTGGCTGATATCAAGAAGTCCTACCAATGGCTAGAAAGGGCTGGCCTACAGGACAGCACTGAAGCGCTCATCCTGGCAGCTCAGGAACAAGCTCTGAGCACCAGAGTAATAGAGGCTCAGATCTACCACACCAGACAAGACCCAAGGTGTAGGCTGTGCAAAGAGGCGCCTGAAACAATCCAGCACATAACTGCAGGATGTAATATGCTGGCAGGTAAAGCATACATGGAGCGCCACAATCAAGTGGCTGGAATAATATACAGGAACATGTGTGCAGAATATGGACTGGAAACCCCAAGGTCAAAATGGGAAACACCTCTGAAGGTGGTAGAGAAAGAGAGGGCAAAGATCCTGTGGAACTTCCAGATCCAGACTGACAGGATGGTAATGGCGAACCAACCAGACATTGTAGTGGTGGATGAAGAACAGAGGAAAGCTGTTGTGGTGGATGTGGCAGTGCCAAGCGATGGAAACATCAGGAAGAAGGAACATGAGAAACTGGAGAAATACCAGGGACTCAGAGAAGAACTAAAGAAAGCATGGAAAGTGAATGTGACAGTGATGCCAGTGATTTATATATATATATATATATATATATATATATATATATATATGTGTGTGTGTGTGTGTGTGTGTGTGTGTGTGTGTGTGTGTGTGTGTATGTATGTTTAAAAAAATGCTTTTCACATTTTTATGCAATCTTTTTGTTCAACCCATGAAATAAAAGCTGAAAGTCTGCACTTCAATGGCATCTGAGTTGTTGTATTTAAAATTCACTGTGGTAATGTACAGAAACAAAATTAGAAAGAATGTGTCTCTGTCTTTTATTTATGGGCCTGACTGGATATATGGATAACCTATGGCAGTTTATGATAAAAATCAATGGACAGCACAATGTGGTCTGCACTGCATGGTGGTGCAGTGGTTAGCACTCCTGCCTCACAGCAAAAAGGCCCCCAGGTCAAGTCCCAGCTGGGGGACATGAAAAACACAACAACAGTGCCTTCACCCTCAAGTGGCTGGGATAGGCTCTGGCAGGGAAAAACGGAATAGAGGATGAAAGGACAGAACAAGGTGTAAAAGCATTTTGTGACTTAAGGCAAGCATTATTCAGAACAACAACAGACAACAGCAAAGCGTAGACTGTGGAGATGGATTTCTGATTTCTGTTTGTTGCAAATATATGGAGATAAAAAGACACCTGTGGCTTTTTACTGTTCGAAATTAGATCCTGTAGCAAGAGCTCCACCTACTGTTCAAACAGTAATTGCAGCAGCAAGCTCATCTGAAGTAGCGCTTTTCCACAAGCTTACTCTGTATGTTCCCCATACAGTTTCAGTTTTACTATTTCAAACTAAAATGACATTTTTATCACTAACCAGAGGCTTCTGTTTAGCCACATTAGATTCATGGCACCATCTGACTGTTGAAAGGTGTACTATATTGAATCCAGCCACACTTATGCCCACACCAGAAGATAGGATTGCTTAGAGCAGTGGTCATCAAACCCCCAAGGGAGCCGCAGAGACATCTTAGGTGGGGGCGCGAGTCAGCCGGTAGGAGAAGGCTAGGAGGGGAGGAGGGGGGAGTCATGTTTGGACGACAGAATTTTTTTCACAGCGGTACATAAAAAAGTGCAGGTCTTACGTCACTTACATTAACCGAATCCTGTCTGTGACATTTGAAGATGTGATTATTTTTGTTAACGGTGGTTTTAAAATCTTAAAAGAACGCTAAAGCCGCTGTTAACGACAATAATTGTGTTTTCAGAAGGTAATGCCGCCCGGATTTCGCACACGCCACCGGTACGGATTGGAGACCTACCTTTCTATGCAACTGTGATCCGATTTGTTGAAGAATAAAGAAAATCATGTGTTGTGTATGTGTGTGAGTGTGTGTATGTGCTGAAAAACCAGGGTATCTGATCTCACACGCTGCTGGAAGGGGGGGGTGAATGTGTGGAGCGCATACACGCGCAATCAGTTGCCATTTTTGGACTTAAGAAAGAAGTAATAAAGAGAGTTAAAGAACTGAGACTGTTTTTTGTTTAACCCTATCTGGAGGCTCTGAGGGTTTAACAGAGATGTGAAGACCAGCATTCGAACCCTAGAGAAGATCGCCCCTGCGTCTTTCGACCACAGCCAGAGAACGTACCCCACCCCCGTCGGTCCTGTTTGCGCTCCAAAGCTTTCTCTGGAGCACCACACCATCTATGCATGACGTAAAACCAGAGGGGTAGTGACACACGATCAGAATAAACTGTTTACGTGCACCACGATGGGATCAACAATCGGCATGTACCACCTATCTCGATCGGAAAGAAATTTTGATCCTAACGAGTCTGATTGGGGGAGACAATTCTGAACAGCATGTTTACTTTTTTTTTTTTCCGATCAGGCGTTCATCATGATTACCTTCGTCCATGTAAACGCAGCTTTGTGAGATTTTCTGCTGTTACTTTGAAAACAAAGAACAGAGCTAGGCTCAGTATTGAGCAGGACTTGAGAGTTGCAATAACAAACCTCCAACCTCGTTTTGAAAATATGTGTAGCACAAAGCAGGCCTATTGCAGCCATTACCGAACTGTATGTTTCTTTTTGAACATAGGCTGAATGTTATTGTTCTTACAAAGTGAATGATCCTTTATTTAATTTTTTCGAGCACAGCAGCAGCACAAATGTTTAAGACTTTGATATGGTATTAAAGTTAAATATTTTTGGCATATTTTATCACAGTTTTTTGCAGTGTGTGTGTGGGGGGAAGCAGGGTGAACATTTTTCCTCCTCCAAAGGGGGGTAACAAGAGAAAAAGTAAAGTCTGAGAACCACTGGGTTTCAGGAAACATCTTCAGTTTACAAGCCAAGACCAGATTAATCAGATGTTCCACTCACTGGAGGGGAAACACTTCAAGTAGAACCCCTGTCTGGACTTTCCTCAGCACTATCAGCAGAGTGGAAAGCCTTAGCTAAGGGCTTTGTGGCTCAGGCGGTTGAGCAGGTTGTCCAATGATCGAAAAGTCTGCAATTCAATCCCCACTCCCCCCAGCCAACTGTCGTCGTGTCCTTTGGCAAGACACTTCACCCTCCTTGCCTCCAGTGTGGCTCCACTGGCGTGTGCATGATTCCGAGGGGCCGTAGCTGCAAACGGGCAGCAACGCCTCTGTCAATCTGCCCCAGGGCGGCTGAGGCTCCCACCGTAGCTACCATCACCAATTATGAATGAGGAGTGAATGAATAACGGACACACTGTAAAAGCTTTGAGCATCTGGAAAAGCACAGATAAATCTAATCTATTATTATTATTATTAGCTCAAGCATGCAAACTGTTAAATGATAAGCCAGTTACAATCTACTATTATAGCCAATAAGCATCCACTACATTGCATTTATTTTGTCAACAGTGGGAAAACAGAGGGTTTAAAACATCAACAGGAAAACCAGTCACACATGTAGAATTACTGAAAGAATTATTGACAGCTGTAGAGTTTCAGCCGTCAATAATTCAGTAAGACACTGTAGTCTTACTTAAAGTGCCAGTATGTAAATGCGAGGCACACACATGAAAAACAGATCCTATTTCTAAAGGAAATGCCTTTGCAGATGCAACAGTATGGAGCCCCCCGACTTTAAAAATATAAAAAAATCAAATAAATCGTGTGCACAGATTAGTAAACTGTAGATTTATCAATTGTGCTCGTACTTTTCAGCAATCGTGCGCACACATACATTGCATGTGCATGTCTCTGAGCAGAGCAGATGGACTCTTAGCTCTGTGTTTGCAGGCATGTATGGGTGCTTTGTTACAGTGTGCGCAACGGAGGAGACTTCAGACTACAGTCCAATTGGCTGCTCTGCGTGAGCGGGCTGCCGGACTCAGAAGAACCGCATCTCCCGGGAGATTAGTATCTCCAGACAGAGGATGGGCTTTGGGGCAGGGGGAGGCGGCTTTTGAAAGAACAGTCCTGACAAACCGTGCATACATCATTTGAATTTGTGTTACCAGTCGGGTCTGTTATTAGCACGCCTAAATGTTGTTAGCACGTATTAATTTAATCCTAGCCCTTCTTCCATGTCAGTTCAGCCAAAAAAAAGAGCACTGGGCGCACAGATTTAAAAAACTATGAGCGAAGATGCACTTATTAATAATCATAACAATGATAAAAGCCTGTTTAGAAGATCATCTCTCTGTGTCGGATCTTGGATTGTTTACTTCCAAGTTCTTCCTCTATGGATTTATCCAGACCAATTACTATCGTACACTTCATCGGAGAAACGTACAGCCAATCAAATAGTGAGACGTCATTATGTGTCACCGGCTGATAGTGTGCACGGTTTACCAGGAATGTTCTTTCAAAAGCCGCCTCCACCTGGCCCAAACCCCTTCCTCTGTCTGGAGATACTAATCTAATGGAGACACGGTTCTTCTGAGTCCGGCAGCCCGCTCTCACAGAGCAGCAAAATTGACTGTAGTCTGAAGTCTCCTCCGTTGCGCACACTGTGACAAAGCACCCTCACATACCTGCAAACATGGAGCTAAGAGTCCGTCTGCTCTGCTCATAGACATGCACATGAAATTGATAAAATTGATTGACCATTTAGTAAACCGTAGGCATGGCATGGCGTGCGCACAGTTATCAGATCTTTTTCTTTTTAACTACTGGCCCCCGGGATCTCCGTACAACAGCAAAACAAGCTGCAACAGAAAATGCTGAAGTGTGATTGCTGATGTAACCACTGACGCGTTAAAAGAAATGATACACAGTGCACCACAACAAGAATAGGAAAATATGTATGCAGGCACAGAGGAAAACCTATTTTGCCAAAATCTATGTAGAATTGGGCAGCAATTTTGAGTCATGGGTCTTGCCATGTCTCAACAGAGTCAATAGAGTATTCTGCAACTTATGGATTTATTCTCTATTCAAAAATGTTTTGTAAACAATGTGTTACATTTATGCGCCATAATCCCCAAGGCAATGTTGGACCTAAAAGAGGAAAATTTCCTCAACCACCTTTTCCTTTCCATACAATACACATGGATTTTATTGAAATAAATAAATGTAAAGGACTAAAAAAATATTGTTTAGTAATTATTGATGCTGTTTCTAAATGGGTGGAACGTATTACATGTGCAACACAGGATGCTATCGCAGTGGCTAAAGCTATTTGTAAAAAAGAAAAATAATCCCAACTTTTGGCATACAACGTGTGAGAAGAAGTGATATTGGTACCCATTTTGTAAATCAAGTGATAGAAACAAATGGCTCAACACCTTTGTATAGGTCTGAAGAGACACTGTAAAAGTGCAGGGTTAGTTGAGAGAACTAATGGCACTTCCAAATCAAAGTTAAAGAAATGCTTTGAAAAAACAAATAGGCAGTGGCCTGACTGCATAGACTTAATTTAACTAAGCATGCGTATCACACCCACACTAGGTCAAGCATTAACACCCATTGAAATGTTGCATGGACAGTCTTATAAGTTACCAGACACATTCTCTGGAACCACCATGGCTCACCTAGTATATTTTATTTTATTTTTTTAATTCTTGTAGTGTTTTTAAATTTGTTTTTTTTTTTTGTTTACAAAAAGCTTCACGTTGTCATGTTACTGTGACAACGTGCCTCTTAGGTTCCCCTGCCAGAATTTGTTTCCCCTGTCGTGGCAGGACTTTGGCATTGTTGATTTGATTCGTTGCACTAATATTTTGCCACAAAGAACGTAGAAAGAAGGTGGATGTTTTTGATACACTTTATTCTGGGGCTTGTGGGAGTTTATTGTCAATTTGAATTTTTTTCCACATATTTTATATAAAACAATGATACTGCCTTAATCTCACTTTCAAACTATAGCTTATTTTGTGTTCTCAAATATATATCTGTGACAGACTGGCGACCTGTCCAGGATGTCCCCTGCCTTCGCCCACAAGTGCACGGGATAGGCTCTGGCAGCCCCGTGACCCCAAACGGGACAAAACAGAAGAAGATGAATAAATGAAATATATATCTATTATGTAAGGAATAAAGCCAGATGTGCCACGCAAATGGCTGATTGCATCGGATAGTAAACTATGGAATTACAAATGTCCACATATGTAATATGGTATTAATTAGAAGTTTTGGTACAGATTTATGTAAAACTTCATAAAGCCCCTTTTTTAGTATTTTCAATTCAATTAAATTCAGCTTTATTTGTATATCATTTTCCTGCTACAGAGCATCTCAAAGTTCTTCCCATAATAAAACAGATGTTAGTACAATAAAAAGAATTGCAGTTAAAATAGTAAACACAGTAAAAAAAATAATGAAACAAAATAAATATTAAAAACCAACACATACACATCCCATCAGTACAATCAAAATAAATCGAGTCGAATTTTAATCCTTCACTGTGGGCAACTTCAGGAATTTAAGTGAAAATAACCTGAAAATCAAGCTCTTCGCAGCAATTAGTAGGTTAGATTATAATTAGATTAATTAATTACAGGTCATGATTATTTAATCACACAAAAAAATTAACTGTATGACAGCACTGAAATGGACGATGGATGGATGAATGAAAGTATGGATGGATGATAATGATGACCTTACCAGGAGCTGCTTGGACTTCTAGGATATATAGCAAAGGAACCGTCGTTTTTTATGTAGGCTAGCTCGTTGTTGTAGCCTGTATAGAAAAATAGATGTGTGTTGGAGAATGACCTATGACTTCCATTTGCATACAACCACAGCTTTTCAACCCAGAACTTTCATCTTACCTGTTTTTATGTGCTGAAGGGCCTCATCCCGTTTCTGAAAGCCAACGGCTTCCCATTGGTTGGTTTTGTCCAGATATGTGGTTGCAATGACAGGTAGGGTCATGCGCATCATGTTCTGCTCTCCACAACCAGAGGGCTGCTTAATCAGAGTACCCAAAGACTTTCCACTGATGGCATTTTCAACCAGACTAGAAACTTGTTCTCGGCCTGCGTGCAAAATGTAAAACCAAAGTGGATATAATCACCAGCAACCATGCAGAGCTCAGTTTGAGGATGAAAACTGACCTGTCACTGAGATCTGAGTACTTGTAGGTGAGTTTGGAATCATATTACTTTCAGGAATGTTGCTGTTCAGAACTTCCACTTGTTCACCGTCTAAAAAACCCACAATTGTGTAGTTATGGAATATAGGAGTCCACAGAAATACTTATTGCCATGTTAAAAAAGTTACTTCAATTCATGCAAAAATCATGTATCAGACTCACTTTTCCCCTTATGAGCTGGATCCAAGGTTACAGTTTTTGCAGTTTTAACCAGAACTCCTGGAGGCTGAGGAAGAAAATATTGGACAATAAGCTTATTTTTGGCACTGCATACTGGTTTTTCAAGCTGATTTTCTTTGTATCTGTCACAATACTTATTTTAGGAAAGCCTTAGATACTTTTCTTAAAATTTGGTTTAAAATTTCAATACAATGCTACAGTGTGAATCACAGCATTTTTGTACAATGAGAACAGTGTCCAGGCTGAGATATGGGTCCTGTTGAAAAATCAATAGATTGACTTACAACCACCCGCAGGTCTTTCTTCACTCCATCACTCAGGTACGAGTCTTTGACAGCAGCTTTGACCTCGATGGGAAGAGTCCCCTCCTTCATGGGAATAATGATGAAGGGAACAGATCTTGTGGACATCTTGCCAACGTTCAACTCTTGGCGATATTTCCCACGTTTAGAAGCTGCGCTGCACGTGTCCTTTTCCTCAAGTAGATCTATACGAACCTGAAAAAAGACAAAATGGTGGAGAAAATTTTGACTCTTTCAACAAAAATAGTCTAACGTTAGAATGAAGGGACATTTGTGGTTTCGTGTTAAATTCAGAATCATTGCTTACTCCTCAGTCTGCAACAAGCACCTCGGAGCCCATAGTTTCCATATTAAAAGGAAACACTAACAAATATTCAGATGTTTCATGTACTGATCAAGCATTTTTATATCTCTCCTGTCTAAGTTTCAGTCATAATCCTGCTTCGCTGCTCTTACGGTTATGATCTCTGGCCTGTAGTTGTGTAGAATGGCTTTCACTTCCAGCTGCTCTCCGCGGACAGCTGAGTACGGCAGCCGGAGGTCTATGAAGAAGTCTTTGCGAACAATCACCTCCAGTGACTCTCCCACACAGATGCCTTCAATAAATACCACAGGAATCAAACGTTTACAGAAGTGGTCATGGTGCAGGGGTCATATAATGCAAACAGGAGCTGACTATTCACTAACCATGAGTTCTTGAGAGGCTAATGCCGGTGAACTCCCAGGTTGTGATGGAATCAGGCAGAGGAACATTTTTCACAAATGAAGTGGAGTCACTTGAGCACAAAAAAGGTGGGAGCACTTTTAGAGACAGCTAGCAAAGGGTGGTTACAGGTAAATGGAGGAGTGTCCCTCCAGCATGACAGTTTTTACCATGGACTCACCAGTTGGGTGTATTTTGGGGGCATTGTGGCAAAATAATATCGGACCAGAGCCAGCTTTCCGGGAAATTGCTGCGAGTAACAATTTCATTGCTGTCCATGTAGCTGTCATCTGTCTCACCTGGAATGAT
Source organism: Oryzias latipes (assembly GCF_053564925.1). Taxonomy (NCBI): domain Eukaryota; kingdom Metazoa; phylum Chordata; class Actinopteri; order Beloniformes; family Adrianichthyidae; genus Oryzias; species Oryzias latipes. Next base: position 11,781,437 of record NC_136237.1, on the reverse strand, counting down.
GAATGGCGTACACTTGTGCAGTGATTAATTTCCTCGAAGTCCCAAAGCGCTTTACAGTCATAAAACCATTCACCCATTTACACAGACATTCACACAGTGAATGAGGCAAGGTGGGGCTCAGTGTATTTCCCAAGGACACCTGCAATCTTCAAATCAGGGGTTGACCGGCCTGCCACTGCCCAACAGCCACCATGTATTACACAAAAAAACTTTGAGGTGTTTGTTTCCATGCGAACAGTCAGTTTTGTTGATACAGAAACTTACTTCGGGCCAGCTGCAGGCTCTCCTCTTTCTTTTCAAGTTGTTGTTTTTCCATTTCTTTGCAGCAGGTGACAAAAGCATCGACACAAGCCTGACCATCCAGGATGTACTCAGAGCGACGCTCACATGTGTATGAAACTGGGGAGTCCTTCATGCCGTCCAAACAACATTCCCGCTGTAGATCTTCCTTATACTGACTCACTAACCACAATGAAAGTTTAGATGGAAACATTTAGGAGACAAATATTGTGAATAAAGTAGAGAAACTGTCTTTCTTCTTTAGGAATTGAAATGACAATGCATGCATGGAAATTTGCTTCACTTCTCACATAATGTGGTTCTGACATCCATGATGGTTGAGGCCCGCCTTCTCCTGGATGGTGCTGCACATTTCTTTTCTGAAACAAGAACAGAATAGAAACAGATGGGCAAAAAGAAGCTTAAAAGTCCTCAGATGTCAGCAAATGATCAAAGAACGGAAGCAGCAAAGACACTTTGCAGGGTCTTTCACACAACAGTAGTGGTCTAGAGATGCTGAAATACCCCCTGCAATTCTGCTTCATTTTGTCTTCTATGGTTTCATGCTGATCAGACCCTCCATACCAGGTTTGTGTTTATACAATATACCGCTGTCCACATGTCCACATGCTTCATTTGATTATAACCACAGGCTTTAGTTAGATCAAGCTAGTGGAGATAGAATCTGCTCCAGTGTCTCCTTTACACCCTTAGGAACCTGGTCAGCAGAAAGCTCTATGTTGCATGTTAACAAGAGAAATGCACACCATTAACACTTGTGCTATCTTAGATGACCCCACACTTACATTGACGTGTTCTCCCTACCATGACAAATGAGGACAAAGGTGGAAAGATTTCATGTAATCCATGGACACCAGTGAAGATCACAAATCATTGAAGAAAAAAGGTTCAGAGCACTGTCTAGTGGGTCTAGATGACCCAACTCCTAATGTTAAAGTGCCTAGGATAGCACAAGGGTTAAGCATTTCCTTTAAGATCCAGATCCAGGCTGGTCTGTGGTGGTCTGAGGAAGTGGATTGGTTGCAGAAAGCAACTGCAACTGCTTCTTTTCACAGCAGCTCAGTCAAAAATCTCTGAGAAGAATATTTCTGGCAGAGGGGAGGCCTACTGCCAACTCTCCTCCAACCCCCTACACACACCTTGACGGAAGCAGCAGTGGCTAAAGGCTATGTACAGGGGTCCCTATACCAAGCCTACCCATCTCAACATCACATGTGTACTCAGGGGTGTAATGATTAATTTTAACAACAATTCAGTTAATATCATAAGTTGTGGCTGATGATAACATTTATAATCAATATTGGTTCATTTTGAAGGATCTGATCCACTGACCTAAAATCAATCCAGGACATCTTTAGCCAAAAATTCAACAAGTGTGACTAAATTCCTGGCTACTTAACAGTTTACAGTTTCCTTGTATTTCTTACAAGAAAATCAAGTGTAAAATAAATATCTACAAACATGTAAACAAGAATTAATGGCAAATCCAATGATATTCAAATTTCATAAATTTTAGCCCACTGTTGTTTTTCCACATTAAAATAATAAAAAGGGTGTCATAGTTCCTCTGGGAGTCCTCTCCTTCCCCCCCTCCCTTGTCTGCTCTTCCTCTCCAGATTAGACCCAGCTGTTGGCACTCTCCTCATCAGCCTGCCTGCTCCTATTTAAGATGGAACCTCCCAGTCCATTTCCCCTTTATGGTGCAGTTCCTGGTCTCATGTGTTCTATTGTCTGCCAAGTTTGTTTTTGCTCTTCGCCTGCTCTCCTAACCACGTATTCCTCATCGCCAATAGGACATCTCTCACTAGTGTCAACCTGGGTCTTCTCACTACTCGATCTACCAGAATTCCACCTGAGATCCAAAACCTCCAGCCACGCCAAGACTCCAGAACATGCCACGTATCTTGGCCACGTAGTCGGCTCACCAACACACAAGTTAAATACCCACGGCCTCGCCTCCAATTATCAGGAAAGCTCGAATTCATCTAATGGTCCTCATTCCATCGCCTTCTTCTCAGCTGCTCAAGCTCCTTTGATTTAACTGGACAATAAATATTTCTATAATCCACTACAGACTTGCATAATCTTTCCGGGTTCCAGTATCTGGGTCTTTTTTTGTCATAGCTGATCATGACATAACGAACTGGCCAAACTCCACACCTAGCTGAGCCGGGAGATCTTCGCTTTACAGTTATTCAGCAGGGAGTACTCCTTCAGCTTCAGCGCAACAAGACCTGTTTCGCTGTATTGACAGGATCTTACAAACCCTAATGGACTTAACCGGAGGCATACCCACTATTTCCATGACCGCCTCATCACTTCAGCCCTCAAGCAACATAGCTACCGCCACTTCCGCTCCATCACAGGAAAACTTCCGCCTGCAGCCGGAACCTTTCTACAGCGAAGTAGAAAATTGTAGCGGCTTTATCCTACAATGCCAGTTGATCTTCCAACAAGCCCTCAGGTAGAACCAGTCAGATCATAGCAAAATTACTTTGATTGTAAATTCCTTCACGAATGAAGCCATGCAGTGGACCCAAGCTTATCTAATTAGCCATGCTTATCCTGTGGACACGTGCACTGTCACCTCCATCACCTAATAGCTGTTGAACCTGAACTACAATGGCGTTTCTGACCGTGGAAGATGGATCTTATGATCTTAAGATGGAGCTTATGAGTTGTCACTCTGTGGGTTTTCCTTCCACAAAGGAGAATCCATGAGTGAAGCAAGCCTAAAAATGTAATATTTATATCATCCAAACACAGTGGATTCATAAATTGCCCACCCCTCCAGGCTCCCGAGACTTGGGTCATGGCTCACAGACTTGAGTTAGATGAGCCATTGGAAGCAGGTCAGAGCTTTTTACGGCGCCGCAGTCATTTGCTGTGGACTTAAAACTGAAACCGTATTTTTTTTCTCCTAAAACAGGCTAAATAACCAAAACTATTGCTGTTAATATTTAACTTTACAAAAGGCACCCCATACAACTCATCCGGGATGGCACATCAATGCGAGCTGTGGCAAGAAGGTTTGCTGTGTCTAGATCGTCGTCGTCGGCAGCCGTCCGTCTCGAAAGACGATGGTGTAGCTGCTTGTTGAATCTACCTGCACCGCCGAGAGTGGCTGTGCAGTCCGATTCTGGAATGGCAGTCAATGCCACACTTGGTACAGGTGAAGGACGATGGCTCTTGCAGCTGCTGCTGCCGCTGCTTCCTCCTGGTTCTTTTCTGTACAGCATTCTCGTTCCGCTTGGCCTTAGCATCTATTTGGAGACTTTGCCTGACTGCAAGTCTCCAAATAGGGCGATCGTCTGCTTGACTTTCCCATGTGTAGGGGTCAATGGAGCACCACCTCATGTCCTTCTTGCAGACTAGATATGTGTGTAGAAATATGTGTCTGTGTCTAAATGCTCTAGGGAGCCACTAGGGCAGCGCTAAAGAGCCACATGCGGCTCCTGAGCCGCGGGTTGCCGACCCCTGTGCTAATTGAAGGTATTGATGTAATGGACTGGCCCACCTGTCCCCCAGACCTTAATCCAATTCAGCATCTGGGACATCATGTATCTGTCCATCCACCGATACCAGATAACACCTCAGACTGTCCAGTAATTGGCGGATGCTTTGGTCCAATTGCTGTCACCTTTGGTTTGTCTGAAGATTAATAACACCTATTGTTAAAGTGAAATATGTCCAACACAAGAGGCCCTCAGTTCTCATCTGCCTGCCCAGCTGTTGGACAGGACAAGTGAAAAAATTAAAAAAAAAATAAAAAAGAAATAGACTCCTTAAGGCTGGTATAAGAGACCATTATCCACAGGTGGGAGTTGAGCTAACTGTCATGGTTTGGGTTTCTTTTGTCTTGGTTTTTGCTTTATTTCTTGTTCTGTCATGTTTGGTTCTGTTTTGTCATGTTCCTGAGTTTTACTTCCTTGTCCCTATCTGTCCTGATCTTGTTCACCTGTGTCTTGTCCGCCCTGTCTGTATTTAAGTCTCGTCTCTCCCTTCCTCTTGTGCTGGTCCATTAGCGTCTTAACGTCTTTAATATCTCTTGGTCCCTGACTCCTTCATGCCATGTTTTGTGCTAAGCCACACTAAGTTTAGTTTTGTTATCCTGATCTGCAGCGCTTTTTGTTTGTTCAATAAACCCTCTTACCTTGGAACCGTGTGCCTCCTGCCTCTGCGTCTGGGTCCTACCTGCTCACCAGCCTTCCCCACCTGACACTAACAGCACAGCACCATGCAAGATGTTGGGCATTTGACAGAGAACACCAAGTTTGGTGAATTTGTCATTAGCACACAGTGCTCTTCACAGATGAAAGCAGGTTCACACTGAGCACATGTGACAGATGTAACAGAGTCTGGAGAGGCCATGGAGAACTTTCTGCTGCCAGAAAAATCGGCCGGCATGACAGGTTTGGCAGTGTGGTGTTGTTATGGAGTGTCATAACACGTTTTACCCAGTAGGTGGAGATAACCACTGATGTATGAGTAGCTGAGTCAGAAAGAAGCTGCAGAAGAAGAATAAAGTTGGATCTTGAACTGAGCAGGTGTCTACATTTCTTTTCTACAACTCGACCGACACAACAGGCAGTTGGTTAGTAATTCTTTGGGGTGGCATTTCTTTCACTCTCCATGTTCTCACCAGAGGTACCCAGACTGCCATCACGTACCGAGATTAGATTCTCAGACCCTTTCTGAGACCATATGCACGATATGCGCGACCATATGCGATTGATCCTTGAGTTCCTCCTAATCAATCTATCAATCAGTCAGTCAGTCAATCCATCAATTAACCAACTAATTTCTTTGCCAAATGTAACAGCTTAATAACATTAGAACAATAACTGCAGGGCTCCCCACACAGACAACAAAAAAACACAGACAAATTAAAAGTATAAATAAATAAATTAAAAGCAGTTTGATTAAACCTATTATATAAAGGGCCATTAAAAAGTAAATAACTTAATTGGCTGCTCAGCCAACCGCAGCAGTTAAAATGCAACTCTACGTGCAGCCCAACATGATACTTTCCTCATATTTCTGCCTAATTTAGAGACCTCTCCGAAAAAGAAGCTTCCGGTTTGACGCAATGCTGAACACTTAATATCTTCTGCTAGATAGTAGAGGGCCAAACACCCAATTAGCAGGATGACCAGAGAGATAGATCCTTTACGATCCATGTTGCACTACTTAAGAGTCAGGATTTATAAAGGACTTCCAGGACTGCAAGTTTGCATCCGATAGTCCTGCTGGCAGAAAGAACTTCCACACTTCTTAAAGATTTCTTTACTTTCACAGTTAGCCACACACTGAAAGAACTGGTGAGAGCACTTTAATGCAACATTAGCCGCGGTTACATGGGCAGAATATCTTGATTGGATCAATGGTCGGGTTAAAATTCACCCGTGCACATGGGATCAGAAAACCTTTTTCCGACTAGAACAAGCGTTCCCATGGCTCACACTTTTGGTCGGAATTAATCATTTGGGCATGCGCAGTAGTGTTGAAAAGGGCTGAGCGAAATTTATTTCTGCTTCCCCAAACTCGCTGCGTGAGCTGGCGGCTCTCCTGAGTCCTGCAGCCGCTAACCCAGAGCGGCGGGACGGCTCGCAGTCTGAATTCTCCCACACAAAACAAACAAAAAAAAAAACGCACACCGAACAAACATCCTCCTCCCCTCAGACACGAAGTTATTAATCCAGCTCCTCTGCTCACTCGGGTGCCAGTGGACCAAGTGAGCGTCGGGGGGCACGAAGCGCTCCTTCCCCGCATCTCCCTCGTGAGGGGTGAAAGAGAGGCAGAGAGCCAGCGGGGCGAGAGCGGGGCGAGAGCAGAGCGGCGCTTTTCACGGGGCGTCCGCTGAGCAGCTGGTCGGTCCCGTATGCACTCCAAAGCTTTCTCTCAGCGAAACACCATCTATGCATGACGTAAACCAGAGCAGTAGTGACACACGATCGGAATGACCGTTTACATGGTCTACGATCGGATAAACGATCGGTATAACCCACCTATCTCGATCGGAAAGAAATTCTGATCCGAACGAGTCTGACCGGGTCAGAGTATTCCGAATGGCACGTTTACATGACGCATTTTCTTTCCGATCAGGCGTTCTTTCCGATTACTTTTGCCCATGTAAACGCGGCTATTAATGTAAAAGAATGGTTTTGTATTGAGTGAATTCCTGTGGTGCCTAAAAAAGAAAAGACGCTGCCAAGCTTTCTTAATAATACTACTGGTGTTTGAATAACAGCTGAGGTCGTTTGAGAGGGTCAGACACAAAAATGTGCAGTTTTTCAAGAATTTGTACCTCGGAATCGTGAGTGACAACAGGTTTTTTGTTTCTGCAGTTCAAGACAATGGTAGGCCTTGTGCGGCTGGAGTGTGTCAGCAGTTTCTGCTAGTTCAGGGGTCAGCAACCCAAAATGTTGAAAGAGCCATTTTGGACAACAAAAACAAAAAACAAATTTGTCTGGAGCCGCAAAATATTAAAAGCCCTATTTAAGCCTTATAATGAAGGCAACACATGCAATATGTATCTATATAAGCTATATTAGCCTGCTATTAAAATGACTAAGTAGTTACAAATACTTAATGAGCATTATTAACGATAAATGTTTATTTGCCCTGCAGTGCATTCTGCGGAGAACGACGCGTCACGTGACTGCTCAGTTGTGCAATTTAACTTCATTACAATATCAATGAATCATGTTTCATTGCTTTGATAAAATTAAAGAAATCCGATTTTTGATGTCATTTTTATTTTGAGGATTCGAACAAAAAACAATAAAATGGAACGTGCGTGCCCCATGACAGTCAGCTTGCGCTCGAATGACAGAACAGCTTCAAGCATTTGCGGCGCCTGGAGACTTTTATTCAGCTCGTTTAGGTGGCTTGTCACAGTCATCCACCAAAAAGTGCAGCTTTTTGAGCCACAGTATCTTCCAGTTGCGGGTAGTTCAGGTCTTTGCTTTTCAGGAATGTTTTCACGTGTTCTAAACAGACGACAAAGTGACGCAAAACGTCACCCCTGGACAGCCATCGGACTTTGTTGTGTAGCAGGAGAACAAAATATTTCCTTTCAACTTCATCAAGCAATGCACGGAACTGACAGTGGTTCAATTTACATCAGCCACTTGCCTAGCGGTCCGCTAAAAGTAAAAAAAAATAGAAATAAAAAAGCCCTGCTGGTAGAAACGTGTGTCGCAGGCTATGACACAAATTTTCGTTGACAGTGTGCATTTTAGGTCTGTTAGCAGCAGGGGATTGTGGGATGTGGGATGATGATCTAATTAGGGCTCAGCATGAGCATTTCTGTTTGCCCACGTTTCTTTTCATATGGCAGTTTCGTTGTTCCACCTTAGTTTATTCTTCCTGTTATGTTGGTTCTTTATGTTGCACCATGAGTGTGGAAGGGAGAGAGGTTGATCACCCCTGTGCAATGTTTAATGTGGTGTGTGTTAAAAATAATTCGTCTTGAATTGCCGGAAAGAGGCTACGGACTCAGCTTCTCTTATCGCCTCCTCCTCTCTGAGACTGTTCTGTGTCGTGCGGTGTGTGAGACATGGACAGTTCTCCAGCGCAGCCAGTTGATTGGCAGCTCAACATTTTTTACAGATTGGATCCCGTTTGTCCGCTGCAAGTGACATACTTGCCGGGCGTTACAATATATTTTCCACACATTCTTACAGCATTGGAAAACGTTAAGAATGTTTGTGTCTTGTCTATGAAGACTCTCATCCATTGTAGTAGTTTTAGGGGATGTCATCTGGACTTGGTTTTAAAGTTGGAAGACGTTTCACCTCTTATCCAAGAGGCTTTGTCAATTCTGAAATAGCTGGTCTAAGAGCTGGTATATATGCGCTCATGGGGGAGGAGTCAGACCTGAAACTGGAGGTGTTGTCCACTTAGCCTACGTGGTTTCGGGTCGTTAATAGTCCTTTGTCCTCAGCTGGGGGTTGGGGAGTCAGTGACTCCCTCTCCAAATGGTCGTCTCTTTCAGCGGTTAACGACTCAGGTGGAACTGGTTTGGTTTGTTTAGGTTTCAAAACACTGCCGTAGATGGATGGAAGAATAAACCTGAGACCACCATAATTATTAAGAGAAGGTTTATCCTTCTTGACAAAGATGGCTTCTTTCACTCCTCGCTCAAACCATCCTTTCTCTCTGGCTAGAATTCGGTCTTCACTGTCCTCGAAAGAGTGGTTTGTGGCCTTCAGGTGGAGATGTACTGCAGACTCAGGTCCACTTGGGTTGGCTCTGCGATGTTGGTAAAGCCGCTTGTGTAGCGGTTGTTTGGTTTCTCCTATATACTGTTCATTGCAGTTCTCTTTGCAGTGGATAGAGTACACAACATTACTCTGTTTGTAGCTGGGAATTTTGTCCTTTGGATGAACCAGTTTCTGTCTGAGGGTATTGACTGGTTTGAGATGAACTGGGATGTTATGTTGTTTGAAAATCCTTTTAAGTTTTTCAGACAGGCCTGAGATATATGGAATTGAAATACTGTTCCGTTTTGTCTCTTGTTCCTTCTTGTCTTGTTTTCCTGTATGTTGGGATCTGGTGAATGCCCACTTGGGATATCCACAGGTTCGGAGGGCTTGGTGGATATGTTGCTCTTCCTTCTTCTTTCCGTCAGAGCTTGTGGGGACCTCCTGGGCTCTGTGTTGTAATGTCCTGATGACGCCTAGTTTGTGCTGTAAAGGGTGGTTTGAGTCAAATAACAGGTACTGATCTGTGTGAGTAGGCTTTATGTACACTTCAACCTGGAGCTGTCTGTCCTCTCCAATGATCACAGCACAGTCTAGAAAGGCTAGGGTGTTCTCCTTTGTGTCTTCCCTGGTGAACTTGATGTTCTTGTCTACTGCGTTGATATGATCTGTGAAAGTCTCCACTTCCTGGCTTTTGATGATTGATTTGAATTGAATTGATTGATTTGAAGATGATGAAGAATGGTGGTCTCAGGTTTATTCTTCCATCCATCTACGGCAGTGTTTTGAAACCTAAACAAACCAAACCAGTTCCACCTGAGTCGTTAACCGCTGAAAGAGACGACCATTTGGAGAGGGAGTCACTGACTCCCCAACCCCCATCTGAGGACAAAGGACTATTAACGACCCGAAACCACGTAGGCTAAGTGGACAACACCTCCAGTTTCAGGTCTGACTCCTCCCCCATGAGCGCATATATACCAGCTCTTAGACCAGCTATTTCAGAATTGACAAAGCCTCTTGGATAAGAGGTGAAACGTCTTCCAACTTTAAAACCAAGTCCAGATGACATCCCCTAAAACTACTACAATGTTTGTGTCTTGTATTTCCTCCTACCGAAACCATATAAAACAAAAAATATATTTCTCTCCCCTATCTTTTTACATTTTCAAACACTTTTCTAAATGAGCCGCGGGTTGCCGCGGGTTGCCGACCCCTGTGCTAGTTTAAGGTATTGATGTAATGGACTGGCCCACCTGTCCCCCAGACCTTAATCCAATTCAGCATCTGGGACATCATGTATCTGTCCATCCACCGATACCAGATAACACCTCAGACTGTCCAGTAATTGGTGGATGCTTTGGTCCAATTGCAAAAGGAGATTCCCAATAGGAGAGTTCTTACCAAAAAGTTCTATTTTGATTTCATCTAACCATAGGACATTCTCCCAATCCTCTTCTGGATCATCCAAAAGCTTGCTAGCAAACTTTAGATGGGCCTGTACATGTACTGGCTTTAGTAGGGGGACTCGTTGCAGGATTTGAGTCCCTTGTGGTGTAGTGTGTTACTAATGGTAACCTCTGTTAGCTTGCTACCAGCTCTCTGTCGGTCATTCACACCCCTTGTGTTTCTGGGATTTTTGCTCACTGTTCTTGTGATCATTTTGCAGGGAGCTCCAGATCTTGTATGTCTTCCATTTCCTAATATTTGCTCCCACCATTGATTTCTTCACACCAAGCTGCTTACCTATTGCAAATTCAGTCTTCCCAGCCTGGTGCAGATCATCAATTTTATTTCTGGTATCCTTAGACAGCTCTTTGGCCTTGGCCATAGTGGTGTTTGGAGTGTGACTGTATGAGGTTGTAGACAGGTGTCTTTTATATAGATAACCAGTTCAAACAGGTACCATTAATACAGGTAACGAGTGGAGGACAGAGGATCCTCTAACAGAAGAAGTTACAGGTCTGTGAGAGCCAGAAATCTGCCTTGATTGTAGGAGACCAAATACTTATTTTCCACCATAATTTACAAAGAAATTCTTTAAAAATCAGACGATGTGATTTTATGGATTTCTTTTCTCATTCTGTCTCTCATAGTTGACGTGTACCTTTGAAGAAAATTACATGCCTCTCTCATCTTTTTTTAGTAAGAGAAATGCACAATTGGTGGCTGACTAAATACTGTTTTTGCCCCAGTGCATGTTTGCATTCATATAAGCCTACTGCCTCTTATCTTCAATGACAAGGCATTCACAAGAGAAGGCAACCCAACAGTTCAAACTTTCTGCTGTCATTGTATATGCTGAATATTAGCATTAACAGACTCATTGTGTTTAAATACAGCATGGCAATATTGTGCTTACCTTGTCTGTAAACTGTTCCTGATGCAGTACTGGACTCAAATAACAGCCCGGAATCAAAAAACACGCTCAAGCCATTCTTCCCTCCACCAGGAGTACAGCCAGTGTCAAACTTCTCCACCTCATCCCAAATCTGATGCAAAACATTAGACATCTAAAGGTTATAGATTGTCTTGTAAATCAGGCAGAAAACCTGGTGACTGAGTTGGATTATTCTTGATTAATCATAAAACAATCAAGAGCTTTTAAACATCCAGTTGCTTACTTTTTTCTGTGTGAGTCTGTGCTTGCTGTTTAGGACGTAAACACCTTTGTCTACGGCCACCAGTCCCACTGTGGCACCTGGATCTCCAGAGACCTTTAAGCCAAACAACCTGCGGGGCTCGTTGGCAGTGCCAGGTCTCGTTGGTTCCAATGTCAGCTGCAATTCATGTCATACAGACATGCATGAAGATACAAAGCAGACGTGAGCGGCAGTACTTTCCATTTTGGCATTGAACAGAGGGAAAAAGCTGCTTGAATATGACTCACCGAGCCCATGCATGAATCTGTAACATCCACCCAAACTGAATCTGACACCACTTCATTATTGCTGGGATGGTAGAAAGCAATAATCCGGAAGGACGGCAGCATCTCTTGGGTAACGGGAATTATGAGGGAGATCAGCACTTGGCCTATTGTTTTGTAACGTCCAAACTTCACCAGCTGACCCCTGCTGGTGATCTGGGGGGGAAGAGTCACAAATCCAGCAATCAGTAAATAATGAGTAAAGCGTGTTTATGACCGAGAATCGAAAGCCAACAGCTCTCACCAGATAAGTGATGTCTTTGCTTCCACTTGGCTGCTTGTTCAGAATTAGGTTGATCTTCAGGTTGTCACCTAATTTGACCTCAGGCGTGTCCACACCTGTGAATGGGAAGAGTGCTCAAAGCCATGCAGAAGACTGTATGATGTTTTTTTTTATCATAACACTGGATAATTTGTTAATATTCTTGGATGTTCATTACTGATAGGGCTAAGTATCAGTGTGATTGTGATTGAGATGTTTATAATTTGTTTGGAATGTTTAGAATTTTGGTTTAACACAATTCAACTTAGAATTTGTACATTTTTAAAATTTTGTCATGTTCATCACTACTAAAAAAAACTGCTTTCAAATAGTGTTATAGTTTAAACTAAATTTGTAGCTTTTAATAAATAGAATAGGAATTTTACTGCAAACACTATGTTCTCAAAATTACATAGAATAAATTTAATTTATAGATTTTTTTTATTCTTGTAAACCACTGTTTTGATTTTTCATATGTGTTTGTGTTTGAAATAAAGAAACTGACACTGAATTTTGATGAATGGGGACACCATTTTATAAGTAAAGATTGATTTGATTTTTACTAAACTTTTAAACTTATTTTAAAATCAGTCCTACTTACCAATATGGATGTAAGTCTTGCTGTTGGTAGAGTACTGGTTTGCCTGCATTGTGGCTTGGGCTTGTCTGTTAGGTGAAATATTTGGATCATCAGTCTTTGCCTGTGAGGAGCATTAAAGAAACAAATTGATTTCACTTATTTAAAACATTGGAAATAATTCAGCTAAATGTCCGCATTTGTCTTTTCATTTAAAGCTAAAGGTGCTGTAATCTCCCGGTGGAAAACACAAATGATGCTGAACATGGTTCAAAGGAAGCTAGTTGCTAAAATAGTTGGTAACACTTTATATTAAGATTCCTTAACAAGTTTTGTTAACACATTAACAAGCATTATAAATGAATTTATAGAGTTTCAGTAAGACATTTATTAGTACAATAAGTCTAATTTGGTTTATTAAATTACTTAGTTAACACATTTACAAGCATTATTATTAGGATGTTTTCAAGATGCTAATGATGCATTTACTGATATTAAAGGTGCCTAACAAATGTGTCAGTGTTAATAAGCTTAACAAAGATTTATTAACAACCTTTGTTAACAAATTAAGAAGTATTATTATTGTTTGGGGTTCTAGTAAGATATTTATTAGCATTATAGATGTCTCACACAAGCCTAAGTGTTCATAGGCTTAATAAGTTTTATTAACTAACTTAACAAATTAATAGGCTTTATTAATGTGTCAGATGCTAGTAAGATATTTGTTAGCATTATAGATGTCTTGCAAATACCTGAAAGTGTTAATAAGATTTTTTAACATCTAAAGTCAGACCATTGTCTTCTAAATCCATATTACTAAACTGCTTATAAGCTTTACAAATGTATTAATTAACTTTGTTAATAGTTTATTAAGTGTTTTGCAGCACCTCATCTAAAGTGTGGACGTTTTTTAGCACAAACAACCACAAAGCATAAAGATTGTAAAAAGAACTTTATGACATTAAAACAGACTAAACATACACAAATCGTCCTGTAAATGATATATAATAATTCAATTCAGACAAATAATTTTTTTTTAAAAACATATATACTGGTGTTGGATGACTAGCATCACGACTAATAAGGATAAAGTATTAGCATCTATCCTGAGTGAAACATTCATTGCAAATCCCATCACCAGGAGACTATTCTCTGCATTCACTGCAAATGCATTCAACCACTGTTGCCTTGCTTCAAAGTCCACAAGAAAGTTGCACAAGCCAGTAATTTTTGAAGAACGAAGACAATAAACCTACAGGAGCCAGGCTAAAGCTAACACGCTAACGACCGACCGGTACAGAATCAAAGATGGGCAGGGCTTTTTTCGTCACCTGTGTGAAAGCAAAGTCTAAGAGGCCATTCAATTGGCTGAAAGTGAGCACGCATGTTTTGCTGATGAGTTTGATTGACAGATTCATTAGCCAATGGTGACATTAGTTTACCTGCCCATCTTTGATTCATAATCAAAGATGAAGATGGGCAGGTTTTGGCTCCTTTAACCCTTGTGCTATCTTAGATGACCCCATCCTTACTTTGACGTGTTCTCCATACCATGACAAAGGTGGATAAAGGTGGAAAGATTTCATGTAATCCATGGACACCAGTGAAGATCACAAATCATTGAAGAAAAAAGGTTCAGAGCACTGTCTAGTGGGTCTAGATGACCCAACTCCCAATGTTAAAGTGCCTAGGATAGCACAAGGGTTACAGCCTACCAGGATGCACCAAACTTCTGGTGCCTTGTTGACACAGATAAGTACAGTGGTGTATGCACAATAGCTGAGAAAGTTGCTGAATGTTTGGTTTAACCTACTTCTGCGAATCAGCGTTTTCTGTCATGAATTTCATCAAAAATAACACAGAACACACCTCACTGATGCACATCTGAAAAACTCCCTCACAGTTGCAGTGTCTAGTTACACACCAGATTACAATGCACTGGAGAACAGCATGTAATGGCAGTCTACCCACTAACAGTGAAACAGATACTAGACGTCAGTGGCAACATGCCAGTGACATGGCATATTTAAATCAAAATATTAAAGAATTGTGTTCAATTTTAAAGTGTGTTCATTACATGTAGCTGTTATAATTTTGTTTAAAATGCTGCAGATTTGGTCATTAGTTCAAAATGTGACAAGATTTATTACCGTGATCAATTTATTCACATAGATAAGTATGGTTAATCATTATTAATAATGTAGAACTAAAGGCAAACTAATCACAATTGTTATTTCAGGAGAGCCTGTCACATTGGTAGCCCTTCTTATGATTCAATACCCATGAAACAGCTTTCAGTTTCAAAAAGATTGATGACCTATATAAATATAGATAAAAAATATGATAAAATGAAATGTGTAAATCTATATAAATCAAAACTGAGTTGAATATATTTGGGTTTTAAATAAAGTAACTTAAACCCTACTTTAATGATGTTAGTTGAGTTGGGATGGAGTGAACTAAATGTAGTTGATTAAACCAAGTTTTACTGAAATGAATTTGACAGGGATGTAGTTAGTCTTAAAATAAAGTAAATGAAACTAAATTGAATTTTGAACTTTTAAATTGTAATAAATGTATAACAAATTGTGTTGAACTGAACTGATAAATGAAATTAAACAGATCAGTGGCTTAACTACATTGAGCTGATTCTTATTGAATAACTGGATTGAAATCAAAGTAATTCTTGCTGTACAGCAATCATATTTCAGTTAATTACACTACACTGATCTAAACTGAAATGAGTTCAAATACATTACATTGAACTATAACAAAATGTACTAAAAAGGTTGTGTAATATTTGCAGCAGCTTTTCCATTGTATAGGTGTGGGTTTGGTCTTACAGAGATTGACAGCCCTCCAGCCGTTGTTGCTGTATTGATGGTCAGCCTCGCTACGCCGTTGGCGGCGGTAGAGCCCCTTACAGGACCAGGAGTTACAACCACTGGGATGTTCACTGCTGGACTTTCATCAGGATTTAAAACTTCAACCTGTCATCCAATAAAAGATAGGTTAAATCATCAGGATAAGATTAACTTTTCTCTTTTGGCATTTTTCAAAGATTCAGAGCAACAAACGTTACAGTCAAAAGTTACAAATGTTTTACCGCCACATCAAAGGACATTCCAGGTTTAAAATATTTTGGAGTTTTTTTAAAGGTGATGGTGTAAGGAGATGTGACGATTTGGATGCCTCTTAGCTCTGCCTCCACCATCTCACTCCCTGTCAAACATTTCAACGAATTGAACAATGAAGTCCTTTCAGCCACGTTTTGAAGCAGCACGATTGACATGAGGATGAATTGTCTTCATCTTACCGCTTTCTGTCAGCACGCTAACAGAAACAAAGATGGAGGTGCCCACAAGCTGATTGATATCCTGAAAGGTTTTTGTGATCTGTTCCCTCTTCAACACTACTTTTCCCTCTCCGTTTTCAATCTAAGGACCCAAAGACACATGCAGTTCTGACTTTCTGAAACATTGCAAAAAGATCACCATGACGGAATTGGAAAAATGTACAATCTGTTCTCACCGGCACTCGAGATACAGAGTCAGGGAAGCTCTTCTTCTGGCCTTGGTCCATGACTCCAAACACAACATAGGCATTTCCATTCACTTCTTGTCCAAAAAGATACCTGCACACCAAACAGAAGTTACCATGGAAAAAGAATTCAATGCCACAAGTTGTTTCGCACGAGATTCACCCACCTGGCTTTAATGTCAATCTCCAAAGTTTCACTGTCGATATAGAAGAAAGATCTCAGGGAGGAGAGCTTGACCTCAAAGCTGGGGAGCACTGTGAAAAATGTATTTAGGTTAAGTTTTGGTCCTGCAAGAGAAATATGTAAGTAAGAAGGTGAATAGGACAGACTTTACCATATTCTTTGACCTCGAAATTAGCAGAGAAGCTCTCCTGTGGATTGCTCTGGAACTTTGCCACAATTTTCCAAAGTCCAGGACTGTACAGACACACATTATCAAGAAGATTAGAACCTGCAAGAAATTAACATGGTCCTGCTATGGAAATATGTCTTGAAGTACACAAGTTAAAACAGAGCTCTGCAGAAGGCAGCAGTTAGAATCATCTGCTTCGTAACCCTTTCCTCTGCACTCACATCAACCACCCTCATGTCCTCCTTTATTTCCATGAATGTCTTATTTGTTCATCCACTTTCTTTGTATCTCTAACTGTCGCATCATCAATGTCCCTCCTCTAAATTTATCTAAACCATCTCAATCTAGATTTTAGCTCTAACCTCCTAAACATTTAAAATTAACCGTCCATGTAAATTATTTATTCCCGACTCTGTCTTTTCTTATCAATTGAGAACATCAAGATCTGCCGCCCTGCTTCTTCTAGCTGTGCCTTTTTCTCAAAAAGTGCATCCCAGTGGAGGTGTTCCGAGCATGACTCACTGGCAAAGACCCCATAAACAGGCTGGAAAGACTATGTCTCGGCTTTAGAACGCCTTTAGGTTGCCCCAGATAACCCAGAGGAAATTGCTGGATTGTTGACCCTAAGCACTATAACTTCAGTATCTTCTTCACTTCTGCTCCCTATATTCTGACTATCCCTCTCATTTACTTACAGATGTTCTGTCTTCTTCTGTCTCCTATGTTACACCTACAGCACATCTCACCATCATCCAGCTCTTATAGATTTACTGCACAACTCCAACATTCTTCTCTGCCACTACCGATTTTTTCATTGAAAATCACCACTCCTCTCTATTCAGTGGGGCAAACAGGTAATTAATCAACCACCAACTATGCAGGTTTTCCCACGTAAAAATATGAGAGATGCCTGTAATTTTCAGCAGAGGGATACCTCAACTATGAGAGACAAAATAAGACCCCCCCCCCCCCCAAAAAAAAAAATCACCATGACAAAAATTTTAAATAATTTATTTGTAAATTCTGGTGGAAAGAAGTATTTGGTCATAAACAAGAGTTCAACTGATTACTTTGCTAAATACCCTATGTTAACAATGACAGCAGTCAAACTTTTTCTGTAAGTCTTCCCAAGGTTTTCACAACTGTTGCTGGTATTTTGGCCCATTCCTCCATGCTGATCTCCAGCAGTGATGTTTTGGGGCTGTCACTGCGCAACATGGACTTTCAACTCCCTCCCAAGATTTTATATGAGGCTGACATCTGGAGACTAGGCCACTCGAGGACCTTGAAATGCTTCTGACAAAGCCACTCCTTTATTACTCAGGGACAAGTATGTTTGGGATCATTGTCATGCTGAAAAACCCAGCCACGTTTCATCTTCAATGCCCTTGCTGGTGGAAGGAAGTTTTCACTATATCCGCGGTTACATGTGTAAAATATCATGATCAGATCAACGGTCGGATTGGAATTCAACCGTGTACATGGGCCCAGAAAAACTTTTTACGATTAGAACAAACGTTGTTGGAATAAATAATTTGGGCATGCACAGTATTGTTGAAAGTACTGGAAGCGGAAATGAGTCCCGATGTAAACAAGCCGAGTAGCTACATACATCTATTTAGCAGCTCCGTGATATAAGAGATGATCTTGTAACCCTTGTGCTATCCTAGGCACTTTAACATTGGGTCTAGATGACCCACTAGACAGTGCGCTGAACCTTTTTTCTTCAATGATTTGTGATCTTCACTGGTGTCCGTGGATTACATGAAATCCTCTCCACCTTTATCCACCTTTGTCATGGTAGGAATAACACGTCAATGCAATGGTGGGGTCATCTAGGATAGCACAAGGGTTAAACGTGCTTTTATTATTGTTATGGTTATTGTGAAGCGCCTGTTCGCTAATCATTTTATTTTTATTTTATTTATCAATATGTGTGCTTTTTAGTGCTTTTTTGTGGCAGAAGCCAAAATACTGACCCGTAGAAGGGTTAGGTGAAGGCCAACATGCGCTAACAACAACATTTAGCCTGGATGAACATAAAATCCATGCGGGAATTGCGCAATCTGCATCTTGGCTGCACGTAAATATGTGGGAATAACATCAGCCTTTATTTTGCCGGGGCATGACTGGGATCACATATCCACGTCTATTGTTTGAACAGTTTCTAAGGACTGAGCGGCATTTCTGCTTTGAAAGGCACACACCGCCCCAAAGCCGCTGTGTGAGATGAATTCAGCTGCTCGTTCACATAGAGCTGCGGGACTGATGGCAGTCCAAAGCCTCCCACACGTAACAAAGCATCCTCCCCTCCTCTCAAACACAAAACTTTAAGTCCGGCTGCTCTGCTCAGAGACACGGTTCGCTCCGTCCACCGGCAGCCGCGCCAGGACCGCGTAGGGTCTGGACGTTCGGGGGCACGAAGCACTCCTTCCTGGCACCCCCCTCACGAGGGGTGTCGGAGAAGATGGGAAGACAGCGGCAAGGAGCCCGCGGGGCAAGGGTGGACGCAGAGGCATCCGCACTTCACACCGGGCGTCCGCGGAGCAGCTGGTTGGTCCTGTTTGAGCCCTAAAGCTTTCTCTGGAGCAAAACATCCGTCTATGCATGACGTTAAATCAGAGCAGTAGTGACACGCGATCGAAATGAACCATTCACATGAACAATGATCGGATCAACAATCAGCATAACCCACCAATCTCGATCGGAAAGAAATTTTGATCCAAACGAGTCTAATATGTGATTTTACTTTGATCTTTTAGGGTGATTTTTAACATCTTCCCAGGGACTGCAGATGAAAAATAGCCCTTTGGCTAACTCTGGCATATTGACAGAAATGTTTATTAATATGCGCTGTCCCCCCTATTCAAATAAACGAACAAATTATAATCGGGCAGACTATTCTGAACGGCGGGTTTACATGGGGCATTTTTTCGTCCGATCAGGCATTCTTTCCGATTACTTTTGTCCATGTAAAGGCAGCTACGGAAAATACAATGATACGTGGCCCCATTCATTCTTTCTTTTACCCAGATCAGTCGTCCTGGTCCCTTTGATGAAAAACAACCCCCAAGCATAATGTTTCCACCACCATGCTCGACCTTAAGAAAACTTCTGACACAGTCAACAGGGAAATTTTAAATTAAAAGTTGCATCATTTTAATCTTTATGTATTAGAGCACTATCAGAATCTTACCTGACACATAGGAAACAGCTGGTCAGAGTCAATAATACAACATCAACAAGTGGTGAAAATCAGCTAGGGTTAACCCAAGGCTCATCGTTATCCCCATTACTGTTCAGTCTTTACATTAATGACCTCCCTAGCTGCTCCCCACCTAATGTGCAGTTTCAGCTGCATGCAGATGATGCTGTCATCTATGTTCATGCTAGGGACAGATACCAAGCAGCGCAAGAATTCACATCAGCTATGAATAAGATCTCAGAATGGCTCCAAAGATCCCAGCTGATTCTCAATTTATCTAAAACTGTGTGCATGTATTTTTCCAATAGCTGAACTAATCAATTAACCCCCCCCCCCTCATATTAATAAATGGAACAAGCGTACAATCTGTCACTGAGTATGAATACTTAGGAATAATAAGACACACTGTTAACCTCCAAATCACTCATCAAAAAGGTTGTTAACTCAATTAAATTTGCTTTATCAACATAGATTTGATGAGAAGGCATTCAACCACGTCCCCCATGCTGTCCTGTGGAGAGTGCTCTGTGAGTATGGGGTCAGAGGAGCCTCTTTGAGGGCCGTCTGGTCTTTGTAGAAAAGTATTATTGTAACTTCAGAAGCAGGGCAGGAACTTGTTTTGCATAGCTGGCAGTAAGTATCCCTGTGCATATTGTACTCCGGCAAGCTGCCCATTATCACTAGTTCTTTTCATAGTATTTATCGATGAAGCCAGGGGCCCAAGGGGTCTGGTTTGGGGACCAAATGATTTCCTCTCTGCTCTTAAGAGATGATGTTGTGTTTGCCTTATTGAGCCAGGACCTCCGCATCTACTGGGCAAGTTTGCGACTGAATTCTGAGGCCATGTTCTTGATGAACGAAAGGTATTCTGCCCTCTCTGGTGGGTGGAGTGCTCCTGCCCCAGGTGGAGGAGTTAAGGCATTTCAGGGTCTTGCTAACAAGTTAGGGAATGTCAGAGCATGAGATTGTCAAGTGGATTGGTGCGATATCAGTGGTCACTGTACCGATCCATTGTGGTGAAGAAAAAGGTGAGTCAGAAATTAAAGCTCTCAGTGTACTGGTCAATCTTTGTTTCAGTAAAACCAATGGTATGCTAGTTGATCCAGCAGAGCTATCTATTATTTCATTTTATCTTGCAGGGCACATAATTTATTTTATTATTTTTTCAATAAACTGGTTTACTTCTTCTCTTTGGTGTCCATTTGTCACATGGTTTGGCCTCCTGGTGGTGTTTGACCTAAGGCCGGTATAGCTGTCCGTGCTGTGACATTGATCTTCTTATTTCTCCAGAGGCATTTTCAAAGGAATTATTCCATCTGTTGTGCTCTTCCTTCACCATATTGCTGCTCATAAATATTCACTTCTGTCCTCAGCCAATCTTCTACCACTCTTTCCCATAACTTCATTGTGCGACTCATCAGCTTTATTTCCATCCAGTACCTCTACAGATACAGTGGTATGAGAAAGTTTGGGCACCCCTGATAATTTTCAAGATTTTTCTTCATAAATAATTGGTTGTTTGGATGATCAATTTCATTTAAATTTATCATATAGCAGATGAACACAGTGATATTTGATAAGTGAAATGAATTTTATTGGAATTAAAGAAACTGTGCAATGTTTACTTAAACAAAAATAGACTGTTCGTAAATTTGGGCACCCCAACAGAAACATGCCATCAGTATTTAGTAGATCCTCCTTTTGCAGAAATGACAGCCTTAAATCGCTTCCTATAGCTTCCAATAAAGGCCTGGAGTCTGGTTAAATGTATTTTGGACCATTTCTCTTTGCAAAACATGGACAGCCCCCTTTAAATCACACCACAGATTTTCAATAATATTCAGGTCTGGGGACTGAGATGGCCATTCCAGAACATTGTACTTGTTCCTCTGCATGAATGCCTTTGTAGAACTAGAGCAGTGTGTAGGGTCATTGTCTTGTTGAAGTATCCAGCCCCGGCGCAACTTCAACTTTGTCACTGATTCTTGAACATTGTTTTTAAGAATCTGCTGATACTGACTGGAGTTCATGCGACCTTCAACTTTGACAAGATTTCCAGTACCTGCACTGGCCACACAGCCCCAAAGCATGATGGAACCACCACCAAATTTTACTGTGGGTAGTAAGTGTTTGTCTTGGAATGCTATGTTCTTTGTTCGCCAAGCATATCGCCCCTTGTTATGTCCAAATAACTCAATTTTAATTTCATCAGTCCACAGCACCTTATTCCAAAATTAAGCTGTCTTATCCAAATATGCTTTAGCATAGCTCAAGCCACTCTGTTTGTGGCATGTGCGCAGAAAAGGCTTCTTCCCCATTACTCTTCCATGCAGCATCTCCTTGTGCAAAGTGCGCTGAATGGTTAAACAATGCAGTGACACCATCTGCAGTCAGATCACGTTGTAGGTCTTTGGAGCTGGTCTATGGGTTGAGTTTGATTGTTCTCACCATCCTTCGCCTCTGCCTATCTGAGATTTTTCTGGGCCGGCCACTCCGGGCGTTTGCTTGAACTGTTCCTGTGGTCTTCCATTTTCTCACTATATTCCTTACAGTGGAAATTAACAGCTGAAATCTCTTAGCCAGCTTTTTGTATCCTTCACCTAAACGATGATGTTGAACAATCTAAGGGTCAATGAGCTTGTAAAAAAATTTGGGTTCCAATAATTATTGCTAAAGGTAGTCAAATCAATAAAACAACAGGAATGCTCAAATTTATGCACCTGCCTATTTTAGTTTAAGTAATTATTGCACAGTTTCTTTAAATCCAATAAACTTCCTGTCCCTTCTCAAATATCACTGTTCATCTGCTATACGATATAGTTAACTGACAGTGATGATCAGAACAACCAATGATTTATGTGGAACAATCTTGAAAATTATCAGGGGTGGCCAAACTTTCTCATACCACTGTATGTTGTTAGAGCCAACTGCCTTCCCACTTATCATTCTCTTTAATGCCTTCCTCATTTCAGCCTTTTATCTTATTCCTGCTCCTCAACACCCATATCTTCTATCTTGTGCTTTCAAACATTCTTTTCTCAATCAGCAGTTCGTCAAAGTTCTCCTTCCATCTTCACATCACATTTGTGGAACCTGTCAACACATTTCCATCTCAGTCCTTGATCATCCTAACCTGTTGCACATCCTTCCATCTATGTCTCTCTGCCTCACCTGAACAGGTTTATCAATCTATAATTAACCAAGAAAAATTCCGATGAGATTATTAATCTCTTTTTCAAGGCAGCCCTAGATCCACACCCCCTCTCTGTGTCCAACCAGTCACACAAGTCCTCACATTACTTTTGTTTGACTTTTATCTTTTATACTTTCTCCTTGTGCTGAATCTCTCAGTACTCTTGTCTGCTCAATTCCCAGTTTAGTTTAGTCTGTTTAGTTAGTTCAGTTTAGTATTTTCCTATTGACTTCTATGTATTTATGATCCTTTTGGTTTATGTTTTACTTTTCAATTACCAGTATAAAGCCCATTGAGATGACTGTTGTTGTGATTTGGGCTATACAAATATAAAATTGAATTGGATTGAATTGCTCTCTTCTGTCTTCACAGTTATCAACTCTTTTAGTCAACCTTAGACCTGCAGGTAAATGTTGTTTTTAAGTTTGTCTTAGTATCTACATTTCAGTATTAATTTGCTGTCACTTTCTATCCACCAGTTCTGCTGAAGTTTTTGTGTGAGCACATGGAAGAAAATCTCACCTGACAATCTCAGTCAGCCGATAGTCTCCAGAGTGCAGTCCTGACTTCAGAGAGACAGGGTCCAACGGTAGGATGATGCCTTCAGGGGTCTGTAGTCAGACAACATTTGGTGTTTCTGGTGGTCCATTTATTGCTCAAAGTCCAATTTAAAAATATGGAAGAGTTAAGCAGAATACCACAATCTCGATGGAGATAGAGGTGTCAGTCTTGGCATCATTAAGTCTCTCTACTGGCTCCATGCGAGGGGTCACTCCAAACATTCTGTAATACACTAAAAAATACACAAACTTTGTTCATCTGCTGTCTGTCTCATGTTTCTACATATGCTTTTGCATGTGTGAGTGAATGTTTATGCAAACGTGGGTGCGAATATAGATGTGATTTATGTGTCTGAAAGTTTGTGCACATATGTAAAGGTTTGTGTTTGTGAAGGTTTCTGAAACTATAGGTTTATTGTTTTATTTAAAGCAATAAAAACAAAACTACAAACATACATTTAATCTACGTGAGATATAAATTCATACACTGCTTAGAAAGAAAAGATTATTATAAATCTGTTTTAAAAAATTGACTTATTAGACACAATAATACAGAACACACATATTATACACTGAATCCATTTAATATGATTGTCAGTAGAGTTTGGCTCATTGCTTGAAAGAAAGTGGAAAGAAGACATTTATATAATCCTATCCCTATTACCATCACCAAGTATACATGAGAAGTGAATGAATAATGGACAAATTGTAAGCGCTTTGAGCGTCTGGAAAAGCGCAGATAAATCTAATCCATTATTATTATTATAATTATGTTTCAGTTTATTTTCGACATAGTTGTCAACATTAAGAGAAGTCAGTTAGGGTGGTTTGGGCAACTGGAGCGAATGCCTCCTGGACCTCCCAGAGGAGGTGTTCCAGGCATGTCCCACTGAGCGGAGGCCCCTGGAAAGACCCAGGACGTGGTGGAAAGACTATGTGACCGGAAAAAGATGACCGGAAAAAGATGGATAGATGCCACAATTCAAGCCACGATCGAATGTTAATGCAAATGTCTGTAAGGAATTTTTTTATGCATCTGTTTAAAAGATTTATTTATATTAGCATATTTGTACACTGTACATGTACAAAAAAGTATTTAGTCAGCCACTAATTATGCAAATTCTCCCACTTAAAAAGATGAGGGAGGCCAGTCATTTTTATCATAGGTATACTTCAACTATGAGTGACAAAATGAGAAAAGAATTCAGAAAATCCCAGTCTGATTTTTACAGAATTTGTTTGTAAATTATGGTGGAAAATAAGTATTTCATCACCTACACACAAGAGAGATTTCTGACTCTCACACACGTACACCTTCTGTAGGAGGATCCTCTGATGTAAACTATTTACCAGTATTAATTGCACCTGTATATAGTAGTTGTCTATATATAAGGCACTTGTCCACAACCTCAAACCTCATTCTGGCGTTGCCCTGGGCGGCAGCCTGGAGTAGCAGCTCCCAGCTTCTTGTCATATTTTCTATTTTGTAAGTGTTTATGTATGTCTATCTTTTATTTTTGTTTTGCACCAAGTTAGTTTTAAAACCAGCAAAGCATCCATCCAACATCACTTGGAGTTTCTTGGATGCTTTTTCCTTTTTCCTCCTTTTTCTCCTTCTGGGGCTTGGACTAACTCATGGCCCCCCGCAGCCATGCCGAGAAGACCCCCGGCATTGTTTACACACACGATCAGTTGCTGGCTCCAAAATTACTACCATTACTACCATTATGGTCAGAGAGAAGCCCTTACTCCCGGAGGAACTGAGGAAGAGACGACGAGGGTACAAGGCAGGAGTTAAACGGCGGATGAAGAAGAGACCTTTTAAACCCTGTATCCCCGCGATCATCATCAGATCCCTGCCGAACAAGATGGACGAGCTGGAGGCTCTCGTACGAACTGATACCAGACTCTAACGTGACGTTCTAACGTGACGTTCACTGGCTTCCACACGGGGCGAGCGGACCGAGACACCACTGCGAGCGGCGAGAAGAAAGGAGGGGAGCTCGCTGTACTTGTTAACAACAGGTGGTGCAAACCAGAGCATATCCACGTCAAAAAGCGTGTGTGTACTCCTGACGTGGAGCTTTTTGCCATCGGACTTCGCCCATACAACTTGCCACGGGAATTTCCAAACGTGATCCCCATCAACGCCTCACAGACGCGGCTTGTGAGGTCATCCACTCGGTCACTCCCGACCTGCAAACTAAACATCCTGGTGCCTTCATCTTCATCACAGGGATTTTAATCATGCCTGGCTCTTCTCCACTCTCCCTACATTCCATCAATATGTTCAGTGTACAACAAGGGACAATAAGACTTTAGACTTAATGTATGCCAATTTCATCAATGCATACACATCCGCTGCACTACCCCCCCTGGGCAAGTCTGATTACAACCCCATCATGTACATCGGTGGTTAAACAGCAACCAGTCACTGTGAAGACTGTCACAAAGTGGACTGACGGTCCCATGGACTGCCTGCGTGATTCCTTGGAAACCAGAGACTGGTCAGTTTTGTATGAACCTCATGGTGACGACCTGGATGGACAAACAGACTGTGTTTCGGATCACATCAAATTCTGCACGGACAACTCCATCCCGTCCAAGAGGATGCAATGTTGCCCAAATAACAAACCCTGGGTTACTAGTGAGCAGAAGCCCGTTCTGAATGAGAAGAAGAGGGCCTTCATGGCTGGGGACTGCGCTGAGCTCATTAGAGTCCAGAGGGAGCTGTCCAAAACGCAGCCTGAAGGAGTGTAAAGATGCCTGCAGGAGGAAGCTGGAAGAGACTAGAGAGAAACCAGACCAGGGATGTGTGGAGTAGGATGAGAGCAATCACTGGCTTCAGTGGAAGGGAAAATGTGCAGCTGAAGGAAATGTGGATCGAGCTAATGAACTGAACCAGTTTTTTAACAGGTTTAATTCCAGCTCCCCCTCCCCAAGCTCTTCCCCCACTCCTCCTCTGAGTGACCAACTGACTTCTCCTCACCTTCCAGGGCCAATTAGCACATTTGCTTTCTGCTCCACCCTCCCCCAGTGGTCTAGCATGGCAAGTGACCCAGTTCTTAAAGAGGTCTGATACCAGCCCCCCCCCCAGCAGTCTCCCCACTTCTCTTCTGAATGATCACTGGACTTCTTCCACTCACCTTCCAGGGCCATTAGCACATCAGCAATCCCCACCCCTCTCCCCACAGTGGACATCTCACATGGAATCTACAATGGCCCGACCCCCCAGACTGGACTGTTCATCACATTCAATCAGGTGAAAATAGAGCTGGAGAGGCTCAACCAGCGAAAGGCTGCCGGACTTGATGGCATCAGTCCTCAGATACTCAAGAACTGCTCCAGCCAGCTATGTGGTGTACTACAGCACCTGTACAACCTGACCCATCACCTTCAGAGGATCCTAGTGCAATGGAAGACTTCCTGCCTCATCCTAGTGCTAAAAAAAACCATCCTGTGGCCCCTAGTGATTACAGGCCTATAGCACTTACCTCCCATGTTATGAAGGTCAAGGCGCAGCTGGTGCTACCAGACCTCAGACCCCTGGTCAGCCCCTTCCAAGACCCTCTGCAGCTTGCATACCAGCCCAAGGTTTGAGTGGATGATGCAATAACATACCCCGCTGGAGAAAGCTTACTATAAAAACTGTTCTGTCTCCCTCTCTATTCACAACCTACACAGATGATTTCCAGTACCACTCTGAGCTATGTATGCATCTATGCATCTTCTTTTCTGTAGTGTGCTGGCGTCAAAGCAAAGGATGCCAACAGACAGGATAAACTAATCAAAAAAGCATGGTCTGTAGTTGGCTTCAAGCTTGCCAATCTGGAGGAGGTGGTGGGGGACATACTGCTGGCTGCGGACCATCAGGGGGGCATTGGAGCACAGACAGCGCAAGCCCTAGAAGAGTCCCCCCCTGTGCCCTGGGTCCAGAGAAAGGCCTCACCTGAGAAACACCCACATCATACTGCAGAAAACCACCCGCCCACCCCACTTGTAAATGGTCATTTAACTTTGTGTGATTGTTTATGCAAAAGTGTGTGTGAATATATTGGTTGTTAGTCTGTTGGTCAATCTTCCAGTTTCCGAGCAAGAACACTTTACAACATGGCCACTGAGTGGATTGTGCATGTGGGGGGGTTACCTTTGCTGTTGGGGGTGTACAGTGTCTTGTCGGTCTGGATAAAAATGTACCCGGACTGGAAGGAAACCATAACGAACTTCTCCAGTGTTCGGTCTGGGAACACAGCTTCCAGGTAGACAAACTGTTTTACAGATGGATCCTTGTTGAAGTCTCCAGGTGGGATCTGAAAGCCAGATTGGAGTGGGTGGGGTCTGTACATGCAGACTTTGCAGTTATGACATCACGTGAATACCTTCATGTAGATGTGTACTTACAGTAATCTGTGCAAAGCCTTGGAAGTTATTGCCATTGGTTAGGGTTACTTGTGTGGTCGTCAGTGTTTTAGTTTTTGTTGGATGGTTTTTAACAAAGATGGTGACGAGTTGGTTCGCCCCGCTACAGTCCTGGCATTCAACAAAGATGTTTTCTGGTGTTCCCACTCGCAGCAGGTTGGGGGCAGACATCAGGTTGCTGTGAAGCAGATATTAGTTATTGAAATATTTACCCTGCTACTTATTGTTCCATTACTGCTTAAAAATTTGCACACTTTTGTTTTCCAATTCACTATTCCCTTTGGTTGAGAGGTGAGGGCAGGAGATTTGGGATCTTTGCTCTGGGCTGCAGCTATTTACTGGACTTTATACTACATGATCATTCTGAATGGGATCCAGCAAATAATCGATAAAAAGCTTATCCCTGAGCATACAAACCCTTATCCTAAGTGTGTCTAAAGGGTGGGAGTGGGGTGCAGGCTCAAGTTAACAGATAAAAACAAGAACAACTTCATATTTTAAAATATGTATTATTTTAAAGCATAATGTTGGAAATAACAGCACTCCTTAACTTCAACAAGATAATAATACCGAAATAGCAAGATAATAATACCGAAATAGAAACTTTTTCCAAGTGGGAAAAAGTTTGCATTTACAATTCAAACTCTTCGACACTTGCAAAGATTTGAAACAGTTTTTAGGCATTATAGACCGGGGATCTAAAATCCGGACCCAGACCCAGTCCCGGATAGGAACGTGACGCAAAACTGATACGATGGGCACCTTTATTTGAAAAGGTGCAGCTCTTGTTGTCATTGCAACCAACACATTCTCACTCCCAACTCGTCACATATGGGAGTATTTTCGGGGCCCCCTCTGCATCACTTTCTGATATTTTTGGTGTCTCCAACTCATAGATTTTTGATGTACTGCCTGTTCCCATTAAATCAGGGGTCCCCACCCCCCGGACTGCAAACCGTTGCCCCCCGCGGTCCGAGGGCTGCAGACAAGAAAAAAATGCATACACTAACTTTGATTCTTTCCGGGGTTTTTTCTGTCAGAAGAAAGAGAAAGAAATGTTGAAGTGTGGAAAACAAATAGTATTCTATTTAGGAGGAGCTGTTGGGAGTTTATGGGGGCTACTGGCGTCAACCGCCAATCCTTAAAACCAGCATTTTTAATGACTGTTTTTCACACCATTTTTCCTGTTGATTTTTCCTACTTTTCACTTGCCATAACTCGGCTCCAGTCCAAAAATGTGTTCATGAAGCTTGACGCCCCAGCTGCATGGTGGAGGAGCTCCCACTAAATGTTTTCAGCCTGATCGCTATATGGAGCACTGTCTGTGTATCTCATTCCAATGCATGAAAGGCACAGAGCGGTGACGTTGTGGCTGGTGAGGTACTGACTCTTCAGAGCTAGATTTACAAACAAATATACTTGTTATCTATCTACAGAAATATACAGAAACTAAAAGAAAAAAGTGATAGAAAATACACTGACCAATAACATAAACGCAACACTTTTGTTATTGCTCCCATTTTTTATGGTATGAACTCAAAGATGTGAAACATTTTCCTCATACACAAAATAACCAGTTCTCTGAAAAATTGTTCACAAATCTGTCTAAATCTGTGATTGTGAGCACTTCTCCTTTGCCAAGACAATCCATCCCACCTCACAGGTGTGCCATATCAAGATGCTGATTAGACAGCATGATTATTGCACAGGTGTGCCTTAGATTGGCCATAAGAAAAAGCCACTCTGAAATCTTCAGTTTTGTTTTATTGAGGGGGTCAGGGGACTCAGACAACCAGTCAGTATCTGGTGTGACCTCCATTTGCCTCATGAAGTGCGACACATCTCCTTAGCATAGAGTTGATCAGGTTGTCTATTGTGGCCTGTGGAATGTTAGTCAACTCTTCTTCAATGGCTGTGCAAAGTTACTGGATATTGGCAGGAACTGGAACACGCTGTCGTATACGCCGATCCAGAGCATCCCAAACATGCTCAATGGGTGACATGTCCGGTGAGTATGCTGGCCATGCAAGAACTGGGATTTTTTTCAGCTTCCAAGAATTGTGTACAGATCCTTGCAACATGGGGCCGTGCATTATCATGCTGCAACATGAGGTGATGTTGTTGGATATAAAGCACAACAATGGGCCCCAGGATCTTGTCGCGGTGTCTCTGTGCATTCAAAATGCCATCAATGAAATGCACCTGTGTTCTTCGCCCAGAGCATACACCTGCCCATACCATAACCCCACCACCACCATGGGCTACTCGATCCACAACATTGACATCAGAAAACCGCTCACCCACACGACGCCACACACGCCGTCTGCCATCTGCCCTGAACAGTGTAAACCGGGATTCATCTGAGAAGAGAACACCTCTCCAACGTGCCAGACGCCATCGCATGTGAGCATTTGCCCACTCAAGTCGGTTATGACGACGAACTGGAGTGAGGTCGAGACCTCCATGAGTACGACGAGCATGCACATGAGCTTCCCTTAGATGGTTTCTGACAGTTTGTGCAGAAATTCTGTGGTTATGCAAACCGATTGTTTCAGCAGCTGTCCGAGTGGCTGGTTTCAGACGATCTTGGAGGTGGACATGCTGGATGTGGAGGTCTTGGGCTGGTGTGGTTACACGTGGTCTGCGGTTTGAGGCCGGTTGGATGTGCTGCCAAATTCTCGGAAACGCCTTTGGAGACGGCTTATGGTGGAGAAATGGACATTTAATTCCCTAGCAACAGCTCTGGTGGACATTCCTGCTATCAGCATGCCAATTGCACACTCCCTCAAAATTTGCGACATCTATGGCATTGTGCTGTGTGATACAACTGAAGATGTCAGAGTGGCCTTTTCTTGTGGCCAGTCTAAGGCACACCTGTGCAATAATCATGCTGTCTAATCAGCATCTTGATATGGCACACCTTCGAGGTGGTATGGATTGTCTTGGCAAAGGAGAAGTGCTCACTATCACAGATTTAGACAGATTTTTGAACAATATTTCAGAGAACTGGTTATTTTGTGTATGTGGAAAATGTTTCACATCTTTGAGTTCATACCATAAAAAATGGGAGCAATAACTAAAGTGTTGCGTTAATATTTTTGGTCAGTGTACTTTTGAAAATAGAAAATCAGTCTGAAGTACCCCCTAAAATGCAATTTTTCATTGTCCCCCTACTAATGTCCAAACCGAATTTTAAACAAAAGTCCAAATTAAACTTAATTATTTTCTTGTATTATTTTATTGAAGCCCCTAACTGTGGGAACATTTGTTTTAATATACAAAAATGTCAAATAATTAACTATGAACCATACCCTGTTACCATAAACTTTGTTTTTAGCGACACATTGGTGCTGTTATTGATGAACATGTAGAAGAAAATCAGAAAAGTGAAGGTTTACTTTTCATGAATTTTGAAGCCCCAAAAAAACACAGAATAAAGCAGACAGTGCCAAGGAGGATGCTCTCGTATGCACACATGTTTATATTATATTTAGGAAATCCCAGTTTTACGATGGTTTTGTGGGATTAGATTTATTTAGATATTAATTACATGATATGTGCCACCAATCCTCTGCTACTTAAAAATATATTACACTGAATATTAAGACATCATTTTTTTCCGGACCTTAACTTCAAGATTTTTTTTTCAACTGGACCCTTTAAATTTTAGTTGAAGACCCCTGGTCTAGACCTTTTACCACATTTTAGGTGTTTCAAGTTCTCTTTTCTTCACACCTTTGCTCAAAATCAGCACAATCAAGAATTTTTTGTCTCATTATGAAATAAGAATATCATTATTTAAAATGTGTCAAAATCCTTTAGAATACTTTATTTAAGACTAAAAAAGCTGTAGTATTTGGTTTCATTTTGAGGAAATTACTTTAAAGTTCAATAGATGTTGACAAGTTAGACTGAAGTTACACTGTCACTTATTTTATAAACAATCATTTAAATTTATGTTCTAAGAACAAGTTTTAGATTTTGAGAAGATTTAAAAGAAAGACAACTTGTATTAAATGGTATTCTCATTTTGTTCACATTTTGTACTAAAATGAGTCATTTCCACGTGTTATGTGTAATAGGTGGGGAAAAAATGAGGGCACTACTTAATTGAACTAAAATTAGGTAGTTAAATACAGAAATATATGTATAAATCAATTGCATAGAACAAACTAAAACAACATTTGGCATTACATTAAATTCAAACAGTAGTTCTATCTAACAGTTAGCTTTTTAGCTTAATTTTCCCTTTTGGAATACTTGTATATAACTCCTTGTTTCTAGATTTTTTAAATCTTATTAAAGAATTTCTTGAGTAAAAATGACTTTCTGCATGGACAGATAATGTTACAGCTTTTTAGTGATTTTATTCTCAAGATTAGTGATTATTTTCGATTTTTAAGCTAGTACTTTTTGCAGTGTTAACTCTTTGCTTTGCAAGCTTTCACAAGTACTGGTGGGGGGGTTACTCACAGCGGTCCAGCATCGATGAAAGACATCAAGGAGACCAAGGCCAGAGAGGCCAGCAGCAGCTGAAGAGCCCTCCTCATCCTCACTTTGCTCTGTTGACTGTGTGCAGCAGGACTCTACAGCACCTCTTTTTTATCGTCCCAACTGTCCTTCCATTCCCTTTTCACTATGTAGCAATCTTGAACCTCCCCAAAGTGCAAATGTACAAAGAGGAACATGAACAAGGTAGCACACGGTTTTCTGAAAACAGCTGAGAAATTCAAATAAACGTTATCGTTGTGAGGAAAAGTCAAACATCATAAAATCAATAAATTTTAAACACACTTTCAAGATTTTCATTTGACAAAATTGTGGAAGTCTGTCTGCAGCAGATCTGCAGAGCCTCAGCTTTTGTTGTTTCCTTGGTGGAAAAGTCCTAAAACTTGACCTTTACTTGGTTTTTGGATCAACAAGTAAACACGTGACATTGGTGCCAAAAGTTGTCCTGATGTCATGACAGAGTTCTGGCAGGAGTCTGTGTAGTTACCGTAAAACGAGAATTTCACAAATCTGCAAACAGTCGGAACAGATGAAAGATCTCTTGTTTCCTTTTAGGGACATTTAATTAATGATCACAGTAGATGTGCAGGTTGGTGTTTAGACTACAAAGCAAGGGAAGTTTCAGAGAAAATGTCCAGTAAACACTTGTCTCCTTCTTTCAGTTGATTTTATGAGTGATCTTCTCGTGGCTGCTTAAAGGATGCAGACCACACACACGTTTTAAAATTGAACCCAAAATGTCTAAAATAGGACACTGAAATGTCTTAAAACAGCCATGAGCAATACACTATTTGTATAGCACCTTTTAAGGCAAGGCAAGGCAAGTTTATTTGTATAGCACAATGCGTACACAAAGTAATTCAAGGTGCTTCACAAAACAGAAAAATGCATTAAAATCACAATACATCATAGAAATAATCAACGTAACATTTAATTTAAAAGAAAAGACATTTTTTTGGGGGAAAATGGATTTAAAAAGAAGGAAGGAAATGAAAGAAAAGTGCAGATGGGACCTTTCAGTCATATAGACGGCTAAACAGAAATGTTTTAAGTCTAGATTTGAATATGGACACAGAAGAGGCCTGTCTGATGACTTCAGGGAGGCTGTTCCAGATTTTAGCTGCAGAATATTGAAACGCTGATTCCCCTTGTTTAGTTCTGACTCTGGGTATCAACAGGAGGCCGGTCCCTGAGGTCCTCAGAGTACGAGATGGTTCATATGGCACTAACATGTCAGAGATGTACTTTGGTGCGTGGCCATGGAGAGACTTGTACACAAGCAGAACTGCTTTGAAGTCTATTCTTTGAGGTACAGGGAGCCAGTGCAAAGACCTGAGCACAGGACTAATGTGATCATACTTCCTGGTTCTGGTCAAGACTCGAGCAGCAGCATTCTGGATGTACTGAAGCTGTTTTACAGCTCGTTTGGAGAGGCCGGTGAGCAGGCCGTTACAGTAGTCTAACCTACTGGAGACAAATGCATGAATAAGTATCTCCAGGTCTGGCTTTGACATTATGTTTTTGATTTTGGCAATGTTTTTCAGATGGTAAAATGCCGCTGATGTTATTGACTTGATATGGCTGTTAAAGTTCAGGTCAGAGTCCATGATTACCCCTAGATTTCTGACTGGATTTGAGGGTTTAAGAGACAGAGAATGAAGGTAGCTGCTGACTCTCTCTTTGTTTCTGTGGGCCAAAAATAATAACTTCGGTCTTGTTTGTGTTTAGCTGGAGAAAGTTGTTCTGCATCCACGCGCTGATCTGTTGGAGGCAGTGGCTGAGTGAATCCACCGGCCCATATTCACCTGTTATCAGTGACACATAGATCTGAGTTCAGTTTATTTGTTTGAAGGATAAGCCCCTTGAGATGTGACATCTCGTTTTCAAGGGGGTCCTCAACATACAACAAAACAAGCAAATACCGACAGATACAGTTGAGCAAACTTTGCATATGTCAAAACAAAGAAGAACTTAAAATTTACAAGACAACGAGCAGGCACACGCACACACCCACACAAACAGACATTTAATGCACCTACTAGCAATTAGTTTAAGGCAGGGGTGTCAAACTCATTTTCACAGAGGGCCACATCAGCATAGCAGCTGTCCTCAAAGGGACGGATATAACTTATACATGTAACTAAATGTAATGAAACATAAATGTAACTACTCCTTAATGTTGAACAACTTATTTATTTATTTATTATAACTTTTGAAAGTGATAATTACAGTTGCATAGAAAACATATGTTTGCTTGTTAGTCTAGTATAAATCCTTTTACATTTGATTCTGTCAGGTTAGGTTATATGGACAGTGTTTAAGTCCTAATGTATAGTTGCCCAATCTGATATTTCAAGGCAGATTCCCCCTAGATATGAATAAATACACACCAATTTTTTTTTTTTTTTTTAAGAAATTAAAAAATTTTATGCTCTCGGGTGCCACATAAAATGACATGGAGGGCCACATTTGGCCCCCGGGCCTTGAGTTTGACATATGTGGTTTAAGGTAAGGAAATAAAAATAATACTAAATAAAAAGCAGAAGAGAAATAAAATTAAATCAAGAACAGTTACATGAGTGTTGAAGATGTACTAAACAGGCATTTTTAAATGCAAAGAATGAGGTTAAAGAGCGAATGGATGGAGGAAGATTGTTCCAGTCAGAGGGTGCCTTGTAATTAAATGAATATTTTCCGATTTCTTTTTCAACTCTTGGAACAACAAAAAAGATTTGATCTGCATGACGTAAATTATAAGAAGACTGAAAAGGAATTAGATATTGTTTAAGATAGTCTGGCTAGCTGAGGTTAATATATTTGAAAATGTACAATAGCCAGTGAAGTTGACGTTGGGAGGATAGGGGAAGCCAGGACAGTTGCTGAAACATAAGACAGTGGTGAGTTCTAAACGGACGACGAAGAATAAACCTACACAAGCTGTTATAAATAACATTTAGTGGTCGGAGGTTAGAGAGAGTAGTGTTTTGATAAATTATGTCACCATTATCTAGAGTCGGGATAATCAGATGTGAAATAATTTTCTTCCTGACTGAGAGACTAAAACAATTGATTGATAGATAAAGTAATTTTAAACGATAAGAAATTTTGTGGACAATGGACTGTATATGGGCACTAAAAGAGAGTGAGGAGTCAAGCCACAAACCAAGGTATTTGAATTTTTCCGCTGCTGAAATAGGTGACATGTCCAGGTAAGTTAAATTTATTTCACTTGCAGCTACAGGAAGTAGTCTTTTTTGAAACAACATAAAATAGGATTTTGATTTGTTAAGTAGAAGCTTATTGGATTGTAACCATAATTGAACAGAATTAAAATCATGTTGAATTGAATACTGAATGTCAACAATGTTAGATTTAGATGAGTAAATGACAGTATCATCGACATAGAGTTGAATATTGCTGTAGATGCATTTAGTTGGAAGGTCCTTAATGAAAATAGAAAATAAGAGGGAACCAAGTGAGGAACCTTGTGGAACACCTTTTTCTACGCTTAGAAAGTTGGAATAGCTGCCATTAAAAAGCACACACTGCTGACGATGATGAAGGTATGAGTTGAACTAAAGGAGTGAGGATCTATCACGGCCAATTGAATGAAGTTTGTCCAATAACAGATAGTGATCTACCACATCAAAAGCTTTGGTATGATCGATAAATAAGGCACCAGTTAACATGTTATTATCAAAAACAGAGAAAATATAATTGGTAAATTTTAACAAAGATGAAGTTGTGGAGAAGTGCTTTCGGAAACCGGATTGAAAAGGAGATAATATATTAAGTGTTAGATATTCCGAAAGTTGATTAAAGATGATTTTTTCATATACTTTGACAATACTGTTGATGACTGAGATTGGTCTATTGACATATTGCTCATGTCATTAGAATTCCTACCTTTGTGAAGAGGTACAACTTTTGTACGTTTCCAAGCCAAGGGGACTTCAGACGTGCTAAAAGAGAGATTTAAAAGAGCAGCTGTCAGAGGGGTGGGGGTGAGGCCCCAAAGCAATCAAAAATTTTAGGGATCTGCTGGGGAGTTTGCTAGTTGCTCCAGAGACAGCCAAAGCCCTGATAGTTAAAATGTTTTAATAAAAACAGTCTAAAACCAGAAATGGTAAAAAAAACTAAAAACAAAAATGACATAAAACACATGTAAAGCCAACACATCAGGAGAACAGCGGTAGTAATTGTCCATATCACGCCATTGTCCAAGTGTCCGCCTTGATGTTCGTCCCACACCCAAGTCCTTCACCCGAGCAGGCCTGCACTCCAAGCCACCAGTTCACATGCAATAAAAACAAGGCAAATCCACAAATAGTTTTAAAAACACAAAAACAGTCATGCAAAGGAGTTAAAAGTCAATCCATATAAAACCCAATTAAAATCCACTGGTGACTGAGCTACAGGCTGCTCATAGAAGCTCAGTGTGTAGCTGGCACACTTAACTTTAGGAGGGGTGAAGCCCGTTCACCCCTCTGTGTCTCCAAATGGCAGTGTGAGATCTTCCTGAGGGTGTGCTGCCTCCCTTCTCCTCCACGCGAGCAATTTACTGGTCCGCGCCCCGATGAAGACCTGTGGCCAATGTTCTGCCGCCTCCGCGTCCTGAATTGCGCACCTCCGGCTCCAAGCCTTCCTCCTGCCTGCACCTTGCAGGTTGCACCCAAATGTCACGGACCTCGCGTCTCTGGCTCCAGCAGCAGGCCAAACTCAAACGATACAGGCTCCAACAGTCCTCCTCTGCAGGCTGTGCCCAAGTGTCAGGAACCCCACGCACCGGCTCCAACAGTCCTCCTCTGCCGGCCGCGCACTGGTGCTTTATAAGAGAATGACAGCCTCCCTGCTCTGTATGTGACCACGCCCTCCCACACAGGTGTCCTTCATCCACCATCAGCAATCTGTGCAAGCAGTCACAAACTACCTGCTGACACTCCCCCTGACTGAAAGCGTTCTAGTCCCTAGAACTACTCACGGTACCTTTGGGGCCTTTGCCTATTAAGCCTCTGGGAGCGCCTTGGTTCAGGTGCTTGAGCAGCTTCGTACCCCTCTGCCACTGGGAGGGGAAAGGCAAATCCCCATAATGCTAGGCCATCTGCGGGTGTTTGCTCTTCAGCTGTTGGCTCGCTTGGTAACTCTTGAGGGACGAGACAGGGGAGGCAAGGTCTCAAATTGTTACGGTGCAGAACCCTTTCAGGACCGTCTTTACCTTCTGGCCTGACTCTGTAGACAGGGCGATCTGGATAAGGCTGGGCTACTACAACCTGAGGTTCATTTTCCCACCTATCACTAAGTTTACCCTTTTCCCTTCTCCTCTGGTCTAAGACCAGAACCCGCTCTCCTGGAAGCAGGGGGGAATCTTTGGCAGCCTTGTCGTAGATCTTCTTGTTTGTGCTGGCTGCTTGCAGTAAAGAGGTTGACGCTTTGTTGTAAGCATAAGTCAACTGTTGATGGTGCCTACTCACCCACTCTGTCGTGGTAGTGGTACTCAACGAGGCCACTGCTCCTGTCAGCATGTCCACAGGGGTTCTAAGGTGGCGGCCAAACATTAGGAAGGAAGGTGCATATTTAGTGGAGGCATGCACGGTGTTGTTGTAAGCCTGGACAAGGCCTGGAAGGTACCCCGCCCAATGCCTTTGTTGTTCAGCCTCCAGTGTCCCCAACAAGCTTAGCAAAGTTTGGTTGAACCGCTCGCATGCCCCATTGCCCTGTGGGTGGTATGGTGTGGTGCGGGACTTATGACAGCCATAAATCATGCACAGTTCTTTTATGAGTCTTGACTCAAAGCCAGGGCCTTGATCTGAATGCATGACCTCTGGGCAGCCGAATGACTGTATAACATGAGTCCACAAGGCACGAGCCGTTGCCACTGCTGTCTGATCAGGGGTCGGAATAGCCCATGCATACTTTGTGAACAAGTCAGTCACAACCAGGATGTTCTGGTATCTGTCTGTAGGGCGGCTCAATGTTAGAAAGTCCATTGCCACTATGTGCATCGGGGCTCTGGCAGTGAATGGGGCAAGAGGAGCCCTGTGATCAGCCTTTGTTTTGTACAACACGCAGCGGGGGCAGGCCTTTATATAACCCTGAACAGTCTTTTCCATT
This sequence comes from Oryzias latipes, assembly GCF_053564925.1. Classification (NCBI taxonomy): domain Eukaryota; kingdom Metazoa; phylum Chordata; class Actinopteri; order Beloniformes; family Adrianichthyidae; genus Oryzias; species Oryzias latipes. Next base: position 11,743,275 of record NC_136237.1, on the reverse strand, counting down.
TAGGGCCAATAAAAATTTCTTCGCAGCGTAGTAAGCATGCGATCTGCACCTGGGTGTCCACTGTTTTGATGGCAAAACTCTACCAAGGCTGCAGTTTTATTGTTCGGGACCACAACTTGTTGGAGAGTTTCGTAGGTTGAGGAGTCTCTTACTCTCCTGCATAACACTCCCTCAATAATTTCGAGTCTTCTCCATTGCTGCAAGAGTCTCTTTATTGGCTGAGAAAGCGCCCGCCTTTCTGCTGCACCTGGTAACCCACCTTGAGTCAGATAGTCCCGAACCTGACAAACTGTGGGGTCTCTCTGCTGTTCCAGTCTCCACAGGCCAGGGTTCCACCCCCAACCATTAAAGGGCTCTTCTGTCTCATCCAAAACCTCCATCACATGTACCGTCTGGGTGCCAACAGGCCCTAGGCCTGTTGAGGCAATGTGGAGTCTAGACAATGCATCAGCATTAGTGTGGTCCTTCCCCGGTCGGTACCGGATGGTGTAATCAAAATTGGCCAGTTGAGCAACCCACCTCTGTTCCACGGCCCCTAGTTTTGCTGTCTGCAGGTGTACAAGGGGGTTATTGTCCGTCACAACAGTTATCTTCGCACCCCACAAAAAATCTTTGAATTTCTCCACCAGAGCCCATTTCATTGCCAACAGCTCAAGTTTAAAAGAGCTGTAGTTGGCATCGTTGCGTTCTGAGGGGTGCAGGCTCCGACTAGCATATGCAATGACTCGTTCTGCTCCATCCTGTTCCTGGGCTAAAACAGCACCTAAACCGCAGTTACTGGCATCTGTATAGACAGTGAAAGGCTGTGTGAAATCTGCATATCCCAAAATTGCCGCTTGTAGCAAGCATTGCTTGAGCTGCTGAAATGCAACTTCGCACTCATCAGTCCATTGGACAGAGGGTGATTCTCTGCACCTGCTCCTTGATGAGCCCCTCAAAAGTTCATTCAGAGGTTTAGCAATCTTGGAAAAGTCTTTAACAAACCGCCTGTAGTAGCCCACAAAACCCAGAAAAGATCTTACCTGCCTAACTGTGGTAGGACGGCCCCAACTCTGGACAGCTGCGGTTTTCTCTGGGTCAGGCGACACTCCATCACCACTGACTTCGTGGCCCAGGAACTTGACTTTCTTATGAAACAGCTTGCATTTCTCTGGGCGAAGAAGAAGACCATAACGCCCCAGGGACTCAAACACACGCTCCAGATGGTCCAGGTGGGTTGCAAAGTCTTTGGAATACACAATAACATCATCCAGGTATACAAGAGCAGAGTCAACAAGCTGGTCCCCCAAACAGCGCTGCATCAGTCTTTGAAAGGTTGCTGGGGCATTACAGAGTCCAAAGGGCATCCTGTCAAACTCAAATAAGCCAAAAGGTGTTGTAAATGCAGTCTTTTCTCTGTCTTTCTCCTCTACCTCCACTTGCCAGTATCCACTGGCCAAGTCCAGAGTGGAGTACCAATCTGCTTGGTTGAGACTGGTCAGGGAATCTTCAATTCGAGGCAAGGGGAAAGCGTCTTTATGAGTGACTCGGTTCAATTTTCTGTAGTCCACACAAAAACGCCAGGCACCGCACTTCTTCTGTACCAGCACTATGGGTGCAGCCCACGGACTACTGCTCTCTCTAATGACGCCCTGCTCAAGCATGCCCTGCAAAAGACTGCGGATCTCTTTATAGAGAGTGGGGGGAACAGGCCTGTACCTCTCTTTGATAGGTTCTGCACCACCTGTTGGGATTCTATGTTTAACAACACTAGTGTGTCCATAATCATCCTCATGCCTGGCAAAGACATGACTCCATTTTTGAAGTAATTGCCCCAGTTGTTGCTGCTGCTCATCTGTGAGGTCCTCCCCTTTAATACAAGGGGGGTGGTTTTCCCCACCTACCGCGGACAGACACTCGCCAACATCAATGACTGCCACCTCTACAACACCTGTGCTCACCTCGCAAAGGGAAACGTCTTTGCAGCCTTTTACATTTTCTGGGTTGACCGAACAGACCTTGGCTAGCTTCTGAAATCTACTAATGATCACAGGGAAGGGATTCAAGTTCCTTACTCTCACAGGTAATCTACCCAGGTCTACAGTCACTAGAGTCCGTGCAACCTCTATATTGCCGCCTTCGGTGAACGGCTCCACCATTGCGCAAACTTTTGGCCCACAGGGCCAAGGCGCTGTCTTTGCCCACAGCATCACCTCGCTGTTTGCCGGTACAGTCACTGGTGCTCGGCAGGCGGGACGAGCTACCCTGGTCAAGGGCTCCATAGCTGAAACAGCTTGGATACGCTGGCAGTCAGCAAAAACATCCTCCCATGCCCTTCTAAGGGGCTGACGTTTTATAAGAGGTGGTCGGTGCTTTTGGAACAGTTCTTCCCAACACTCAGAAATTAGATTCATGCCCAAGATGGCCTTCTTTTCACCCAAATAGCTGTCTTCTACCACCACAACCCCACAATTCGGGACCCGAACCCCCCCCACCTGGAAGTCAACTACTATGTAGCCTGTATAAGGGATGGTTAGTCCATTTGCAGCTCGAAGTTTAAGCCAAGAGAGGACCCCACCCAAATGCTTCTCCTTGAAGAGGTCTTTACACAGACTCTCACAAAAAAGTGTTACTTGCGACCCAGTGTCTAGCAAACACTTAACTTCTACGTCGTCTAGTTTAACCGTGACATATGGGCAGCTCTCTGTAAACCTGGTTGAGGGTGGGGAGCTAGGTGGGTCAGCGCTAAGGGGTCCGGTCACCTGACCCACGGTGGCCGGTGGGACTAAAAATCCTGATGGGGGGCTCTAGAGTGGCAGCTGCGGCTAAAATGCCCCGCTTCTTTGCAAGTAGCACAGATTGGGCGGCCCTGTTGGTCCCACTCATATCGTGGTGTCCCTCTAATACCCCTACTAGCTGGTCTGGCTCTATTATCTGTTCTCCAATTAGACTCTGGCTTCATACGTGTGTTTGGAACCGTTCGGTTTTCCTGTAACTCAGACAAAATATTTTTAGACATTTCAGCCACTTGGTCTTTCACCTCTTTTAGCAGTTCATTTTTCAGTTCTGTTTTCCAGTCTGTTGTGGTTTGTGCGTGGGGCACCTGCTTTCCTATTGCCATACAGGAAGACGGCGACCATTGTTCTGCTTGTTCCTCTTCCAATGACAGTGCTTCCATCTTTGCTTCGTCAAAGGACAATGTAGGAGTCTTCCTCACAAGGCGTCGTAGCTCCTGGCGAAGGGAACCTTCTCTTAATCCCATGACAAACTGGTCTCGTAGGATGGCATCACCATCCTCAAGTCCTGCCTCGTTTCTCTGTTTCAACATAAGAAAGAGTTCTCTCAACCGCAGGGAAAAAGACTTGAGTGACTCTGGTGGCTGTTGTCTACAATTAAAAAAACGAGTCCTGAGCACAGAAACGTGAGTGTTATCACCATACAGAACGTGCAAAACATCAAGAATTTTCTTAGGAGTGTCTCTAAGTGATCTCTCCAGAGTTAATATTTCTCTCTTTGCTTCACCTTCAAGTAAATTTAAAAGAATGTCAGCTTTCTGAGAGTCTGTAAGAGGCTGAAAACTTAGCATAGATTCAGCTTGGTGTTTCCACTCCCCAAACTTGGATTGAGCATTTTCCCCACTTAACTTTTGCACCCATGGGCAACCCATGAAAAATGGCATCATCATTGCTGAAGGGCCAGCTGCACCTACCTGGGCCTGCTGCATGCTGGAGCGACCAGTAACTCAACCCAGCAGAATCCTGCCGACAACGCCAAAAATCTGTCAGAGGGGTGGGGGTGAGGCCCCAAAGCAATCAAAAATTTTAGGGATCTGCTGGGGAGTTTGCTAGTTGCTCCAGAGACAGCCAAAGCCCTGATAGTTAAAATGTTTTAATAAAAACAGTCTAAAACCAGAAATGGTAAAAAAAACTAAAAACAAAAATGACATAAAACACATGTAAAGCCAACACATCAGGAGAACAGCGGTAGTAATTGTCCATATCACGCCATTGTCCAAGTGTCCGCCTTGATGTTCGTCCCACACCCAAGTCCTTCACCCGAGCAGGCCTGCACTCCAAGCCACCAGTTCACATGCAATAAAAACAAGGCAAATCCACAAATAGTTTTAAAAACACAAAAACAGTCATGCAAAGGAGTTAAAAGTCAATCCATATAAAACCCAATTAAAATCCACTGGTGACTGAGCTACAGGCTGCTCATAGAAGCTCAGTGTGTAGCTGGCACACTTAACTTTAGGAGGGGTGAAGCCCGTTCACCCCTCTGTGTCTCCAAATGGCAGTGTGAGATCTTCCTGAGGGTGTGCTGCCTCCCTTCTCCTCCACGCGAGCAATTTACTGGTCCGCGCCCCGATGAAGACCTGTGGCCAATGTTCTGCCGCCTCCGCGTCCTGAATTGCGCACCTCCGGCTCCAAGCCTTCCTCCTGCCTGCACCTTGCAGGTTGCACCCAAATGTCACGGACCTCGCGTCTCTGGCTCCAGCAGCAGGCCAAACTCAAACGATACAGGCTCCAACAGTCCTCCTCTGCCGGCCGCGCACTGGTGCTTTATAAGAGAATGACAGCCTCCCTGCTCTGTATGTGACCATGCCCTCCCACACAGGTGTCCTTCATCCACCATCAGCAATCTGTGCAAGCAGTCACAAACTACCTGCTGACACAGCCAAGGGAAAACAAAGCACATGGGAAGCAAGTTTAATAAACTTTGCTTCAATGCCATCTGGACCAGCGCTACTGGTGGAGGAAAGCTCATTTATGGGTAACGCTTTCTTTTACAGTACAGTACTTACAGTGTACTTAAGTGGTATTTACATGGTACTTATGTTGTAACTACTGGGTACTTTCAGGGTACTTACATGGTACTTTTTTTTGGAATTTACCGGGTACTTACAGTGTGTTTACATGGTACTTTCTATGGGACTTTACTGGGTACTTACATGGTACTTACATGGTGTCTTTTATAGTATTAAAAGTAAATATTTAGCCTTGTTGTTTTACATATTTTCCTGACATTTTATATTAAAACAAGTTCATATTTAGAACAATATTTAAAAAAAAGTCAAGTTTTGAATAATTTATTATCATGTTTATAAATGAGGATAATTGATTAATTTCAAGCATTGCAGTCAAAGCAATAAGGAATTCAGAGATTTATCAAACTCATTACAGAAATAATTAAATAAGTAAAATATATTTTGTACTTCATCAAAGTCGTTATGCTTTTTATGTTCAGTTGAGCTTTTATTGTGATTTTTCTTGCAGTTACAACCCCTGAAGAAGTCCTGCACCGTTACCAAACTCTGCTGAAAGAATTCTGATGGACAAAAAGCACGACCCTCAGGCCAATAATGTGTTTTGTGGAATGCTCCTTTGCACTGTTTTGTACTTAAAACAAATTTCATTGTGATGACACTTTGTATGCTGCAGACATGTATCATATTAAAGATTGTTGTTTTCACTGCTGTCTTGTTTCTCTTTAAATTTGCCTCATGTTACAAGAAGTAGGAATATGTTTTTACAATGCAGTTATTTGACCTTTACCAACAAGTTAGCATTGTCTCATTTGGTGAGGTCAGAAGACCAAGTGTGTATGTACACTGCACGGGAAGGTAATACGTGAACATACCCAGCATTTACTACTGAAAGTACCATGTAATAGAGTGGAAATAGGGCTGACTTTCTTTTACAGTACAGTTTCATTGTACTTAAGGGGTAAGTACCAAGTAATATGCAAGTGAATGGTACATAACAGACACCTTTGCGCAACATGTAAATACCCAGTAAGAATATTATAAACACACAGTATGTACCACATAGGTATGAACCAAATAGCACTATATAAATACATGGTAAGTACCATGTAAGTACAGAGTAGACACAAAAAAGTACCATGTAAGTACACAGTAAAGTCCCATAGAAAGTACCATGTAAACACACTGTAAGTACCCAGTAAATTCCATAGAAAGTACCATGTAAGTACCCTGAAAGTACCCAGTAGTTACACAATAAGTACCATGTAAATACCACTTAAGTACACTGTAAGTACTGTACTGTAAAAGAAAACGTTACCCATTTATGACTTGTTCCACATCAGTCGGATTGACTCTTCTGAAGGAAAACGTACTACCACTGGACATGTCAACACAATGAGAAATGGAGTGAGAAGGAGATTGAATGAGAGGTGATACTGAGAAATGCTGACAGAATGCCTCAGAGATAACAGCCGGATCATTTGTACACACATTGTTAATAAGCATATTAGTTCAAGCAGAATCAGTTTTTCCTAGTAGGTTGTTAATTTGCCTCCAGAATTGCTTTGGATTATTAGCATTGTTATTAGGGCTGCAGCTATCGATTCTTTTTGTAATCGATTAATCTAGCACTTAATCGATCCATTAATTGAGTAATCGGATAAAACGATGTGTGTGTTTTTGAACAACCAAAACAAATACTGCACAACAAAAATGATGTGGCTGTATAATGAACAAGCATTTGGCTTTTATTTCTTAACAGAGGTATTTATTTCCAATTTATCTGTAATGTCTCTATGTTTCTTCCACATCAGTTGTGTGAAATATGTTCTTGATGGCAGGCTGTATTTAGAATTGAAAGTTGAGATCATGTCTCTAAATCCCTTGTCCTCCACCATTGACAGTGGCCTCATATCGGTCACAAGCATGTTCAAAATGCTCTCTGTAAAAATGGCGGCCTCTTGAACAGTGCATGACTGAGCTGGGCGAACAAAGCTGTCCATTTTCTGTTGTGAAGAGCTGAGAGGGAGAAAAAGAGGAAAAGCAATTTCATTTATGAATATGCACAACAGCTTTCATGCTGTATTCGAACCCTGATATCAAAGTAAATATCTGTTTTATGTAGATTTCTACACCTGCAGCATTTACCATTAGGCTGATTATAATGTCCTCCCCAAAAGTACGAGTCGATTTGGAGAAGCAGGCCGTGTTGGAAAAATACACTTAACAGAAAAGTTATATTAAACTTGTGTCTATTTCAGTTAAAGCTGTTATAAGTTATACATATTACATATACTATAAGTTATAGTATGCAAGTGAGTTATAAAGCCATCTCATACGTGAATTTCTCCTTTATTATGTTATAATATAACCATTAGGTGGAGCTCTAAGCAGAATCTATTATGGTAGTTTAACGCTGAAGAAGAGCTGTAACGTGACTTGCTGTTGAACACGCAGTAAATGCTGACGCACTTTTTGTTCCGTGCGTTTTAATTGAAAAATAAGTACTCCGAGTCTTTATTAAAAACCAACAGGCTGGGGAGTTATATTTTTTGTTGTTGTCTGTAACTATTTGGCAGACGTGACATACAAACAAGGTCTCTGCAACACAATATTTGTTCCTCCATCACGTCCCGGTGTAAACAGTGAATGCATGCTGAAATTATTGTTGTGTGGCAACATAGAAGTTTAAGCATATGTGATGCATTGCTGCAATTGGTCTGACGTGTGTGTGCATGTGTTTCTGTGTGTGTGAAGGGGTTCTTTTTTTAGGCTATACTCTCTTGCAATTGAACGTGATAGTTACGTTTACTACTTTAAAACGTCATCAAAGTAAAACATCATATCTAGTCAAACCGCATCACGACATCGCTACAAATGCAGTATGGGATTAAAATCAGCGAACATCAATAGGCTTAGACTACGTTTACTTACCTTGTTTCAGCGATGCTTGGTGAAACAGCATAGAGTGGATGTCTTCTGGTCAGATGCTGAATCATGGAAGATGTGCTGTTGTGGTATGCCAGCTCTATTTTGCAGTAGTGACACTGCACCTTGTTCTCTTCTTTATTAAGTGTGTAATGATCCCACAATTTAGACAATTTCTGCCGTTTATTTATAGATCTATTCTCCACCATCGCGCCAACTAAATTCAAACGGTCCGTGTGACACAATCAAATCCCTGCGCCGCGCATATAGTGTGCGTCATAGGAGGCTTCGAGGCAGAATTTTTGCCTCGAGGAATTTTTGTAATCGAGTAACTCGAGGAATCGTTTCAGCCGTAATTGTCATAGACTACCTTTGTAATAGTTCGATCTAGCATATCTAGTTCTTGTAGTGCAGATATTTCTTAAACGTTTGTAAGCATCCCGATCAGCAGGATCTTGAGTACGATGGAATTTCAATCAAGTTATAAATATTTATGTTTTTGTTTGTCGAATTTTAACCAATTTTGGGGGAAGATGAGGAGTTTTAATTTTCCAAATGCAATATATGATACAGGGGTCACTGAAGCAATCTGGTAAGAGACCCGAATCCTGGATTCTGTTTGGATGTGTTACTAGAATCCAGTCAATAAGAGATTTAGAATTAGTGCTGTTTCTTGTAGGTTTAGAAATTATCTGTGAGAAATTAGAGCTATTAAAAAGAGTACGTTCAGTAGCAGATGACAGACATAACCAATTTATGTTAAAGTCTCCCAACAGGATCATTTCACTTTTACAACCCAAGGATGTACAAAGTACAAAAAAAGTACAAACAATATTATTAACTGAGTCAGAGGGGGAATTAGGGGGTCTGTAGATATTACCAATTATCAAATGTTTATGATCATGCAAAATTAATTTAATAAACAGACCTTCAAAGCACAATGGTGCCAATTTCGGTAAAATGACATGTGACTGAAGACACATATGTAGCTACTCCACCTCCTCTCGAGCTTCTATCTGCTCTGTACAAAGTGTAATTGTCCAGGCTAATGACACTGTCTGAGATATGAAGAAAAATGAGAAATCTGTCGCTTTGAGATTTCTTCCATGCGTGTCAAATGTCGGGAGAATGACCAGAAAATGCGAACGGAATAAAATTAAGAGGTTTTATTGTCCGTAACAAAGAGCTCTAAACAAAATAAAACAGAATAAAACAGATCGATCTGGGTTCCCAAACTCAAAACCATCAAAACGTAAGAAGTTACAATCTGGATCACATGAGGCCGTCTTTAAACATGTGGTCAGAGTCCCTCCTCCTGCATCATGATGGCCGCTGAATCTCTGCCTCTGGTCGCTAGAGATTGGCTGACAGAGGAGCCCGCCTACTTCCTTCAGTCCATCACAGCATCTGGTCTCTGCTTCCCGTGGTCCTCCACAGGCGGCCGGAACTTCCCAGCATGCATTCAGTAGATCATAAAGCTTTTGTTCTCCACACGTGAGCGCTACAATCAGTCCCAGAGATAGTTAATTTATGGCCCATGTCAGACCTACAACCAAATGGCCTTAGAAGATCAAAGACTGTTTCTTCCCCTGACGGGGGATGGACGTGGAGCTGCCTTCTCACATATGCAACTTAAGGAAGCAATTTCAGAGTTCAAAGGATGTTAAAGCACACACTTCAGCAAATGACTTATCTTCAATGTAATAAGAATTAAGACTGACAACCCTAATGAAATTACCAAAAATATAAATTCCTTCAGATATTAGAGGAAACCCATGTTTCAGATATAGTGATGACACTGGGTTTATTGTAGACAAGCCAGGCCCTTAGTTGATCTATTTTTGATAATAGATTCCTCATATTAACATGGATAATTTGAAGACCTTTAACCATAATCCAGGGAATAGGAGAGAATAAACTGCAATGAACAGCACTGAATGAAGCAAATTTGACTAAAAAATAAGAACTGAATTAATAATTGCCAACGGCACAATAACAGTCACACACATGCACATACATTCACACAAAACACATAATTGAAAAAGCAGGAACATAGCTGTTCAAAGCCAAAAAATTTATAAAGATAACACGACAACCTCAGTCTGAAATAGAAAATAAAAAATACAAAAACGTCAGTAAAGTTGTGATTTTCAAGTGAAAATTACCACCAGATGGAAATGAGTATTACGTAAAATAAAGGAGAAAAAGAAATTGAGAAAAATCTGCTCAACATCAACAAATGTAGCTAATGTAAATGTTCAGAGCTGCAAAAAAGACAAATGAAAAGCTGTACAAAACAGATGAAGCTTTTGCAGCACAACGTCATTACAGTAGTAGTTTACGGCAAACAAAGTTTCATATAGCCGTCAGTGTAAGTTAAGGAAGTTTAGGTAGTTCAAAAGAAAAACAGTAGAGAGATTTTTACCGTCATACTCAGGGGGACTGTTGGGAAAAATCAAGGATGAAGATCTCAGCCTCGTCAGGTGAGCGAAAGAACAGCCTTTTCCCCTCGACGTGGATTCGAAGCGTTGCAGGATATTGCATAGCATATTCAATATCCAGGTCGCGGAACTTCTTTTTTACCGTAGTAAACAGACGGCGTTTCTCCATTAAACCAGCACTGAAATCGGGATAAATATAAATATGCACTCGATTTCCTTTAAATAGAAGCTCCTTTTTGTCGGTGGAGAAGCGAAGAATATTGAGCTTGTCCTGGAAGTGCAGAAACCTCACGAGGATTGGCCGTGGACCACCTTTGGGATTGGGATTAGGTGTTCCAGGAGAGCAATGTGCTCTTTCGATGACAAGAGGAGAGGGAAGTTTATCCTGACCAAAAGGTTGGATGAGAAGCTGACCTACGAAGCCGATCATGTCACAGCCCTCAGAACCCTCTGGCACACGAAGGAGGCGAATATTAGAGGCTCTACTCCAGTTTTCAACATCTTCAACTTTCTCCGCCAGGTAAGAGTTCTGTTTCTCCAGTTCTTTTATGCGTGTCTCCAGACGAGACAGCTCATCTTGATTGGAACGAACGCGGCTTTCCACTTTACCCACTGTAGTCTTCATTGAGTTCAACGAATCTTCCATCTGGTGGACGCTATTATGAATCGTGTCGAGTTTAGCCTCATAATGAGATAACATCTCATTCTTGAACTGCTGTAGAGTCTCTACCAAGGTTTTGTTTGTCATAGATTGACCCATATCCGAGTCCATGTGGTCAAAATGCACAATGTCACAGCTTAGTATGTAAATTTCAATGAACAAATTCAAAAAGAATCAGCCAAGCATGAAAGCAGCACAAGTAAGAGTTGAGCAGGTTTGGTAATTATAAGCACCAGACTGAGGTTTTATCGGATCTCACGTCAGCCCTGCTGCACTGTCGGCCATCTTGAAGTTGTGATAAAAATCACAATGTGCTTCACAGTAAAACACAGTAAAATACAGTAAAACACAGAATATAACAAGAATCATAAAAAGCAATTTTAAAAAGATAGATTTTTTGCTGCTTTTTAAAAGAAAACACTGAGTCTGCAGATCTTAGGCAGTTTTGCCAGATTGGGTGGTTTTCCACCCAATTAGGCGCTTTTGATGATCTGAAGAGGATTCCTGCTAACGTGGTAAACAAGTGTTTCGATTGATTATTACTGTGTTCAACACTGTAATAAGCATGGTTGATGCTCAGTCCCCATGTCATTCTAATAAGGAGAGTCAATGCTTGTGTGCGGTTGATGCTAAGTATAATGTTTGATGCACAGGTATGTACGGTGGCCCAAAAGGGTCACAACACAACACATTAACTTACCACACAACACATTAACTCACAACACAATAACTCACAAAACAGTAACTCACTACACAACACATTAACTCACAACAGAAGTAAAGCTGCAATTGAAGTGCTTTTATTCTGAAATTTCCACTGGGCTAGGTGGCTAACTACCTAACAGTAAGTAAAGTCCCAGTGAGCTGTGGAGGGAGCACGTTTTTTCTACAAGAGGAGCTAGCAGCAGTGTTGCCAGATTGGGCGGTTTTGGTTCTAAATTTGTGGGTAAAAATGGCTCTGGGCGGGTATGCCTAATTTGGGCACTTTTAGGGTCGGTTCTGCGTTTTTTCTTTCCGCTCATGAATATATAATAGCGGACTACGTTAGGGTGTATGACTGTTGGAGTTTTATGTACTAAAGCTCTGTGAACACATCAGGCAGAGACGCTTAATGGACAAGGCTCAGTAATATAACTCGCCTCTCAGAAATTGTGTTCTTTAACTCTTGTGCTATCTCAGATGACCCCACCCTTACATTGACGTGTTCTCCCTACCATGACAAAGGTGGATAAAGGTGGAAAGATTTCATATAATCCATGGACACCAGTGAGGATCACAAATGGTTGAAGATAAATGGTTCAGCATATTGTCTAGTGGGTATAAATGACCCAACTCCGAACGATAAAGGGCCTAGGATAGCACAAGGGTTACAGCTTGACACAGCGGGAGGAGGGAGGAGCTACCAGCTAAAGTTATCGTGTGATCGCTACATGGAGCGGTGTCTGTGTATATCAATGCATGTTAGACACGGAGAATGTGGAGAGATCGGGTTTATTATTTTGAAGAGTTCTGCATGGTAATCATGTTTCCATGTTTGAGTTCATAAAATCATCCCAGAGAGTCTCTGCTTCAACTCCCTCAGTGAAAGCTGCGTATGAACCTGACACCCGTGTTTCCTTCTCTCTGACAGAGTTTGAAGCCAAAGCCCCTCCCCCGCCTCTCTACCTGCTTTTCCTCTCTGCCTGTTCACCTGTTCATATCCTCTCCAGTTGTTTCCCCCGCGCTCCTCAGTGTATTACACAGAGAGCGCTAAATACGGTCATCATAGCAGCAGGTTGAAACGATAGTCAGGGCGCTCTGGCGCAAGTGCAGCACAAGGATGAAAGAGTCGCACGCAGGTTATAGCGGGGATAGAGCGGGTTAAGAAAATGAATGGAAGAAGGCCGGTCCGTTGAAGAAATATCCTATACTGTACTCCTTTTATTAGATCAGGAGAAACAAGAATACAGACCTTTCGTTGAGTTTTTCCCCCTACTGGACTGATTTAGCACCCGATCCGATGACTTTTCAAAATAAAAGATAGCTCAGACTAATAATAAAAGGAGTAAAGTATTGAATATTTCTTCAGCGGACCGACCTTCTTCCATTAGGTTTCTTAACCCGCTCTATCCCCTCTATAACCTGTGTGCGGCTCTTTCATCCTTGTGCGGCTCTTTCATCCTTGTGCTGCGCTTGCTCTGGCTGAAATCTGCCTGAACTTGCTTACTCTGGGTATGTCCGTTCCAAAAGACCGGATATGGTTAGCGTAATTACGCTTGACTTGGTAACCCTGGGTTTATGCGCGTGCAGTGCAAGTGTATAGAGACATTCTCAATGGATCGCCAATTTCCGGAATCACCATGGAAATGCGTGGAGAACAAAAGAGAGCGCTATACTTCAGTGAAACGGACTCTGAGATTTTAATGATGACGTATAAAGATTATACGGCCAGCAAAAAAGTAATACGGCTGCATCATCAGCGAAAGAAAGAGTTTCTGCTTGGAGAAAAAGAACGGACAAAGTAAACGCACAAGTTTCTTTCTATTTTCATTGTGACGCATATATATATAACTTATCCAACTTAAATGAATTCATTCAATTGGTAACAAGTGATTGAGTAAAATTTATTCAACCTAATTTCTTAAGTCTATCCAACTCAATATTTTTTTACAACTCAGATTCACATATTTATCTAAATAAATGTCATATTTTTCCAATTCAATTAAATGTTTTTCCATCTTAATTGATTGCACTTCTTGAACTCTCATGTCTAAGTTTGAGCCTGCCGATATACTCATTTTTATGACAATAAAATGATTAGAACAATATTGATTCACCACATGAAACGTGATGTCATGTATTATTTCTCCAACCATAACATTACACAACTCAGCAGTAGGTGTCATAGCTAGCTAGGCTAACTATGCAACAGTAATGTTAAGTAGGGTTAACCCTTGTGCTATCTTAGATGACCCCACCCTTGCATTGACATGTTATTCCTACTATGACAAAGGTGGATAAAGGTGGAAAGATTTCATGTAAATCATGGACACCAGTGAAGATCACAAATCACAAATTGAAGAAAATGGGTTCAGCGCACTGTCTAGTGGGTCTAGATGACCCAACTCCCAATGTTAAAGTGCCTAGGATAGCACAAGGGTTAAGAAATGCTGCAAGTTAATGAGAGCATGTAAACAGAAAGCTCTCTATAATGATCCACCCATCAAGGGGAGAAGATTAGCCCAGTTACTTTTGGATTACAAAGCATGTGAGCAAAAACACCAGCTTTTTTGTAAGATCATAAGACATCACACTTTTCTATGTAATAAAAATGTATGTACTTCAGTGTATTTGGCTCTTCAAATATACACATCCACAAAATTAAAATGTTACTATATCATATGCTGACACGTCTTTTTCTTTGAAAGAAAATCCACTTTTCTTTGCTCCAGCATCAACAGTTAAGTAATAGGTTTCTTGAACCATGACAAGTTTCTTGAGTTTTTTATAAATATCTTAAACAATGGACATTCATAATTCATTTCTCTCCTTTCTTTGGTCCTTAACATGTTTTTTTATGTTTGATAACTTACTAGGTAAAACAAAAGCAAAATCCCCAAATAACATAGCCCAGGTTGGTACATTTTATTCTGCATATATTTCTTAACAGAAAAAACAAAAAGGAGAAGTTTTTTCTTTCATTATTGCTGACATGCAAACACTCTGTACTGTTCTAGCATCTCATCTAAGCCCAGGCATGTGGCTCTGTGTTCATCCCCTTGACACTCCTCTGCTGTTGGCCAATACTCAATCCAAGTTCTCTCTCCGAGGACGTACTGATATCTGAAAGCAAAGAGGAAGTGGATGAGCGATAAACCTCAGTAATAAAGTGATAACCACAGATGAGTCCAAGTCATGTGAATTGTATGGGGATACAAGTGGACATTGATTTGCATAAACCAAACTTACGTTTGCTTTTTTTCATCTCTGGGGATGTCTCTGGATGATCCCATGACCACACTCTAAAGAAAAATACACTGGACCAACTTTTTTTTTTTTTTTTTTTTTTTAACCTTGTCCTGTCCAACAGCTGGGCAAACAGATGAGAGCTGAGGGCCTCTTGTGTTGGACATATTTTACTTTAACAAGAGGGGTTATTAATCTTCAGACAAACCAAAGGTATGTCTGAATAAACCCCTTTTGTAATTGAGGCCAAACTTTATTAATTTCAAACATGTTTGAAGATCTTTGGTGTTGGACCGGACGGAAAAGGAAAGAGGGGAAGAAGAGAGAGGGACGTTAGAGAGAGGGGGGGAAGGAGGGTGATAGTAGGAGGGGAAGGGGGATAAGACCATGAAGCAGCATAAAGCAACAAGTTTACTGGTTGTTAATCACCATGGTAAGGCTCAAATGCAGTACAAAAAGGGCGGAGCCTGTCCACACACACACCCAAGTGTCAAACACACCTGCTAGCTGCAAAAATGTCCATCTGTCGACATGTACACAAAACAGATAGTGCTCACACGCATACTTATGCCTTAAAACCAACTAGTGTGAAACATTTCAGTCATTCAGTCACGCAAACCGCCAGTGCAAAGGTGAGCCAACACCCGTGCTCAGGTGAGTGCTCATGTTCTTCTAAAATGGATGGTGGAATGTGTAAAGAAGGAGGGAGAGCGCCCAGCCATCCCCACCCCAAGACCCCCACCGCAGCAGCAGCGGCAGCCGGAATCCCCCCCACGCCACACGGAAACCGGCAGGGAACAACCGCCGCCCGGGCGACCAAGCCCGCCACCCAGGCCAGGGCCAGCAGGACCGCCGCAAGGCCCCCAGAGCCAGAGAGCAGGGAGGCACGGAGGGAAAGAGAGGGCCGCCCCAGCCCAACCAGGAGAACAGCCCCCCCGCCGCGCTGGGAGAGCCCAACGCAGGGCCCCACCGGAGAGGGACGCCCACAGCCCCAGACGAGCACCCCACCACCACCCAGGAGTTCTGGGCATCCCCCCGCCCCAACCCCAGGTACGAGCCAGGACCCCCCAAGGGAGACCCGCTCCGCACTCCAGGCAGCCATCCGCCCGGCCCACGGTTGGTCCAGGGAGGAGCAAGGCAGGGGCCCGCCGCCCCCGCCCAGGAGGGGGGAACCCCGGGGAAAAAAGAGGGCCCACAAGGGGTGTTGTAAATATGGCCCGACCAGGCTCGGCCACAGTTGGAAATTTGGCGGGGCCCAGCGCTCAGGAGCAAGGACCAGAACCCACCCCCCAGGGACACCAACACCCCCGGCTCAGATGTAATGTGAACCCCCCCACCGCGCGGAGAGAGCACCGCCGGGCCCAGGAAGCCGGCACCCCGGGGACACGGCCGCCGTTGCAAAGGGGCCCGTACCCCCCACCAGGGAAGAGGCAGGGGACAGATGGTCCTAGGTCCCACCTTCCTTGCAAAATGTGTGTGCGTGTATGTGTGTTTAAGAGGGTGTGTGTGTGCATGTGTGTGTGTTTATGTTGGGATGTATATATTGAGGGGGGAGGGGTGTGTGTACTAAGGGGGGTGCAGTTAAAATTGGCGGGTAGGGCACTAAGGGGACATCTCCTGATTACTCACAGTGATGTCCCCTCACCCCCCCCACCAAGGGGCCCTAAATGTCTAAGGTGCGGTTAAAATTGGCGGGTAGGGTGCTAGGAGGACATCTGCTGCTTGCTGGCAGTGATGTCCAAGCACCCCCCCTACCAAGGGCCCTACATGTCTAAGGTGCAAATAAAACCGAAAGAGGGGGGGCCCACTCCATACAGCAACCATAGGAGGGGGGGCCACTGCCTAGTAAACCCCCCCCCCAAGGCTCATCGCAGGCTAAGCCCCCCACCCCCTAACCCTATTATGAGGTTATATGAGGAAGGGGGTAAGTTGGGGACAGCTGGTAGACTGTCCCCCGGTGGTCAAACAGCTGTCCCCCCCCCCCCCCCCCAGCAAGGGGGCCAGGCCCACCCAGCCCAGGGGCCCCACCCCCGGAGGCGCCGACACCCCAGGCCCAGCACCACCCACCCCACACAGAGGGAGAGGAGCCAGAAAGCGCCGGCCCCCCCCGGAGCAAGCCCAGGCCCCCACCCCCAAACGCTGGCCCTAGAAGAGCTCTGGTCAGGCCTCGACGGGACCGAGGCAGCTGGACCAACTTAAAAAATTGAGGTAACAATTTGCATTGATCTTTTTAAGTTATCCCAACTCTAGTCAGTATTGCGTAAATTTCCTTTGACTTTTTTTTTATTCAGTCCCACAAACACAAATTATTTTTTATTTTTAAGTAAAAGCTTCTGGTGAATTGAATTCAGCAAATTATTGAATTTAAGCTACTTCAACTTAATTGTTTTATTTTACTTTTACTCAAAAAAGTCCATGCAAATTGTTACCCTAATTCTTTCAGCATTGTAAACTTAATTAAATCAGTTGAGACAACTCCACCATTCTAGTTTTTTGCTTCAATTGTTTATTATGAAAAACAGTATTTTTCAAACATATACCTTTTTTTCCAATATTTCACAAACTTAAGAAAAGATATTCCGCCTTTAATACTCATTTCTCGTTGCTTCTCAAAAATTAAAGATTCAAAAGAATGTAAAGGGCTGATGCCCTGCTGGTTTTCCAGGTTTTTCCTTTTAATCACCTGGTCATGTGTGTTCAGCCAATCAGAGGCAGAAAAGAGGACGTTGGTGGAAAAAAAGAAACTGAGGCTCTAATTTCCTCCAAATGTCCTCTTTTTTTCTCATTCTTGCTGGACACCCCAGACCAGGTGAACATGAAGCAGAAAGATCTGGAAAACCAGCAGGACGTCGGCCCTCCAGGCATGAAGTTTGACACCACTGTTTTAGATAGAACACTTACTGCCAAGTAGTTCTTCACCCTTTCAGGGCATCAAGCTCAAAGAAAACTTTCTGAAAGACCTGCAGGGTGTTCTTTAGACTTTATATATCAGTCCCATAAGCAAGGCACAGGCTCTGGGTACATCCAGGGGCCTCATTTATAAAGCTTTGAGTAGGATTTGCGTCAGAAGTGGCGTACGGATGAAACATAGGACGTGCGTACGCACAGAAATATTCGGATTTATAAAACCGTGCGCACGCACATCCTACGCATCTTTCCCTTTATAAATCACAATCAATTCTAAATGCTGCGCAGCTTTTGCGGCCTCAGGACACGCCCATAGTTGCCCATAAATAGTCCGTGAAACGCCCACAAATGAATATTCATTGATTGCGAAACCATGCCAAACACGGAGAGAAAATCAAAAAAACGGAACTTCACTCAATGTGAAGTAGAAGTCATCGTTGGCGAGGTGGAAAAGAGGAGACAAATGTTGTTTGGCGGGCACAGTGTGCGCATTACTAATGCCAAAAAGGCACGTGAGTGGTAAACTGTAACAGACGCCGTGAATGCCGTAGCCTCACAGCCTCGGACCGTGGCCGAAGTAAAAAAGAAATGGTCGGACATCAAAGTCGAGGCAAAAAAACGTCTGGCGCTGCAGCGCCAGAGTGTGTCTGCCACGGGTGGGGGACAGGGGACACCGGAGCTGACCCCTCTTGATGAGAGACTGGCGGCAATAATTGGGGATTCCCTATTAAGTGGAGTGGTGGCTGAGGCGGAGGGGGACACCGACGCGCCAGATGCAGCGGGTGACACAGGTAAGAGAAATAATTAAAATGAATGGAGTCAAGTCACATTTATGCAGGCTTCACAATTCCAGTTTATTAATATAGAAAAATGTTATTTTAGTTGCTGGGTGTTCCAGCGGGGCCAGTGGTTACGATGCTGCAGCTGAGCAGCCGTCTGGACCCAGCGTCTCCACGGCACGCGGCTCTCAACCCTCCAGCAGTCGACGTGTCCTCACCGATGCAGTCCTTGAAATGCAGAGGGAAGTCATTACGTCAATCAGAGAGGTGGCCAAGGAGTTGGGCGAAATCAAGACCGCCCTGACTGAACTAAACTGCACTATGAGGGAATGTTTGAATAAATAATATTTTCCGCACCTTTTGTTGTTCTTCACAAGCGACGCATCACTTCCAAACGCTGGCGCACAGCAGCAGCATTTGGCTCAAATGCGTGGGGATGGGGTTCAGGGTCTGGGCCAACACAGCAATCGGCGCCAGGGGGTAGAGGCACGTTTTTAAGCTGTGCCACATTGTGTAGCACAGCACATGCCAGCACGATTTGGCACACCTTTCCAGGCGTGTACAATAACGTCCCTCCAGTGCAGTCGAGGCAGCGCCATCTGCCCTTAAACAGGCCGATGGTGCGCTCCACTATAGCGCGAGCTCGGCTGTGGCACATGTTGTAGTGCTGTTCCTCTGCACTATGTGGGTTGAGGAAAGGCGTAAGCAGCCACTGTTTGAGGGGATATCCACTGTCCCCTGCAAGGATAGTGAAATGGTTAAGACATTGAAATGTGAATTTCTATAATCAAACTTACCTAGAAGCCAGCCATCATGTATGGCACCCGCCTCGAGTCGGCGTCCAACACTGCTGTGCCTCAAAATAAATGAGTCATGGGTTGACCCAGGCCACCGAGCTACGACGTTAGTGAGCAACATGTCTGCATCACAAATAATTTGGACATTTATGGAATGAAAATGCTTTCTAATGCAAAGGCCTGCAGATCGAAAATTCCTTTCCAGCCTAAACCTCATCACAGAATGTTACAGTCAGTGGGAGAAAGTTAGAACAGCTGAAGAGACAGGACTTTACATTGACAGCATAACAACTGAAAATTTAATGTCAAAGTAATGAACAAGCCTATGCAGATTTGGAGATTGGCTCGCTATCTTGCAAAGTGAGATTCAAAGCAGATACTGGGGCACAAGCTAACACAATTCCAGAAAACCCTTTTAAGCATTATTTCAAAATGTCATGTTGCGACCAGCAAACCACAGACTCACAGATTATGGTGGACACTCCCTAAATGTGGATGGCACATGCAAATTAAGAAACACAAAGATCAATCACTGATGTTGGATTTCCATGTTATTGACACAAGTTCCCCACCAGTCTTGGCAATGAAAGCCTGCAGAGACTAAACCTGATTAAAATCGTGATGGCAGTAACAAAGGAAAAGATCAGGGCATTGGAGTGTTTCCAGGGGAATGCAATTTGCGGCGTAAGAATTGCCAAAATAACCATGCGAATCATCCACAACACTTTAGACATACCGAATCGGTCAAGGCCCGGGTTAACAACGACCACCACTGATGCTGTTAACCTATAGGGTGTCTGTGGAAATTTGACTACTGTTGGTCGAAGAAAAAGGGGAGGCAGAAGGGTCCGTGGCCAGAGAGAGAAGGGAAAAGGCAGGAACATAGGTTTGAGAATAGGGACTCTTAACGTTGGCACAATGACAGGGAAAGGCAGAGAGCTGGCAGACATGATGGAGAGAAGGAAGGTAGATGTACTGTGTGTGCAGGAGACAAGGTGGAAGGGCAGCAAGGCACGTAGTATTGGAGGAGGATACAAACTGTTCTATCATGGTTTTGATAGGAAGAGAAACGGGGTAGGAGTGATTCTGAAGGGGGAGTTTGTAAACAGTGTTCTAGAAGTGAAAAGAGTCTCAGACAGGATGATGAGCCTAAAGTTAGAAATTGAAGGGGTAATGGTGAATGTAGTCAGTGGGTATGCGCCACAGGTTGGCTGTGAGTAAGAAGTGAAGGAGATATTCTGGAGTGAGTTGGATGAGGTCATAGAGAGTATCCCCAGGGGAGAGAGAGTTGTTATTGGAGCAGACTTTAATAGGCATGTTGGTGAGGGCAACAGAGGTGATGAGGAGGTGATGGGCAGGTTTGGTGTGAAGGAAAGGAATCTGGATGGACAGATGGTGGTGGACTTTGCGAAGAGGATGGAAATGGCTGTAGTCAACACTTACTTCCAGAAGAGAGAGGAACATAGAGTGACATACAGAAGTGGAGGTAGGAGTACTCAGGTGGACTACATCCTATGTAGATGAGGTCATTTGAAAGAGGTTAATGACTGCAAAGTGGTGGTAGGAGAGAGTGTAGCCAGACACCACCACATGTTGGTGTGTAAGATGACTCTGGAGGTCAGGAAGAAGAAGAGATGGAAAACAGAAAAGAAGACCAAGTGGTGGAAGCTACAGAATGAAGAAACTTGTGAGGAATTTAGGCAGAAGTTGAGAGAGGTCCTGGGTGGTCAGGATGAGCTTCCAGATGACTGGAAAACTACAGCAGAGATTATCAGGGAAACAGGTAGGAAGGTGCTAGGTGTGCCATCTGGAAAGAGGAAAGATGGTAAAGACACTTGGTGGTGGAATGAGGAAGTACATGGATGCGTCCAGACAGGAGTGTCAAACTAATTTTTACTGAGGGCCACATCAGCATAGTCGTTGTCCTCAAAGGGCCAAACAAAACGTATACATGTAACTAAATGTAATGAAAAATGAACGTAACTACTCCTTAATGTTAAATAACTCATTATTTATTCATTATAACTTTTTAAAGTGACAATTACAGTTGCATAGAAAACATATGTTTGCTTGTGTCTAGAAATGTAAATCCTTTCACATTTGATTCTGTCAGGTTAGGTTATATGGACAGTGTTTACGTCCTAATGTATAGCTGCCCAATCCCTTATTTCAAGTCTTATAACCTCTAGATATGAATAAATACACACCAATTTTTATTTTTGAAAATTAAAAACTTTTATGCCCCCTGGGCCACATAAAATGACATGGAGGGCCACATAAAATGACATGGAGGGCCATATTTGGCCCCCGGGCCTTGAGTTTGACACGTGTGCGTCCAGAGGAAGAGGTTGGCTAAAAGGAAGTGGGATGTAGAAAGGACTGAGGAAGGTAGACAGGACTACAAGGAAGCGCAGCGTAGAGTGAAGAGAAAGGTGGCAAAGGCCAAACAGAAAGCTTAGGATGAGCTATATGACAGGTTAGACACAAAGGAAGGCGAGAAGGACTTGTACAGGCTAGCCAGACAGAGAGACACAGATGGGAAGGACGTGCAACAGATAAGGGTGATTAAGGACAGAGATGGAAAGGTGCTAGCAACCCAGGAGAGTGTACAGAAAATATGGAAGGAGTATTTTGAGGAGCTGATGAACGAGGAAAATGACAGGGAAAGAAGGGAGGAAGATGTAGTTGTTGTGGAGCAGGAAGTAGCAGAGATTGGAAAGGATGAGGTTAGGAAGGCTCTGAAAAGGATGAAGAGCGGAAAGGCCATTGGTCCTGATGACGTACCTGTGGAGGTATGGAAGTGCTTAGGAGAGACAGCAGTGGAATTTCTAACGAGTTTGTTCAATAGGATTCTAGAGAGTGAGAAGATGCCTGAGGAATGGAGAAGCGTTCTGGTCCCGATCTTTAAGAACAAGGGTGACACACAGAACTGCAGCAACTATAGAGGAATAAAGTTGATGAGCCACACAATGAAGCTGTGGGAAAGAGTAGTGGAAGCTAGGCTTAGGAAGAAGGTGGAGATTTGTGAGTAGCAGTATGGTTTCATGCCCCGTAAGAGCACCACTGATGCCATTTTTGCTTTGAGAATGTTGATGGAAAAGTACAGAGATGGTCAGAAGGAGCTGCATTGTGTGTTCGTAGATTTAGAGAAGGTGTATGACAGGGTGCCGAGGGAGGAGCTGTGGTACTGTATGAGGTCGTCTGGAGTGGCAGAGAAGTATGTCAGAGTAGTTCAAGACATGTATGAGAGAAGTATGACGGTGGTGAGATGTGCTGTAGGTCAGACAGAGGAGTTCAAAGTGGAGGAGGGACTACACCAAGGATCAGCTTTGAGTCCCTTTTTGTTTGCTATGCTGATGGACAGGCTGACAGACGAGGTAAGACAGGAATCTCCCTGGACAATGATGTTTGCGGATGACATTGTAATTTGCAGTGAGAGTAGAGAGCAGGTGGAGGAACAGCAAGAGAGGTGGAGGTTTGCTCTGGAAAGAAGAGGCATGAAGATCAGTCGTAATAAGACAGAATGCATGTGTCTGAACAAGAGGGATCAAGGTAGAAGCGTTAGGTTACAGGGGGCTGAGGTGAAGAAGGTGCAGGAGTTTAAGTGCTTGGGGTCAACAGTTCAGTGTGATGGGGAGTGTGGAAAAGAGGTGAAGAGGCGAGTGCAGGCAGGGTGGAGCGGGTGGAGGAAAGTGTCAGGAGTATTGTGTGACAGAAGAGTGTCAGCAAGACTCAAAGGAAAGGTGTACAAGACAGTGGTGAGACCAGTTCTGCTCTATGGGTTAGAGACGGTAGCATTGAGACAGAGACAAGAGGCTGAGATGGAGGTAGCGGAGATGAAGATGTTGAGGTTCTCCTTAGGAGTGACCAGGTTAGACAGGATAAGGAACGAGTACATCAGAGGGACGGCTCATGTTGCCTGTGTTAGCGACAAAGTCAGAGAAGCCAGACTGAGATGGTTTGGACATGTTCAGAGGAGGGAAAGTGGATATATTGGTAGAAGGATGTTGGAGATGGAGCTGCCTGGCAGGAGGACAAGAGGATGGCCAAAGAGGAGATATATGGATGTCTTAACAGAGGACATGAAGTTGGCTAATGTTAGGGTAGAAGATGTTCATGATAGAGTGAAAAATGATGGAAAATGGTGGAAAATGATGATTTGTTGTGGTGACCCCTGATGGGAAAAGCCAAAAGAGAAAGAAGTGTGCCATCCCCGCAGAATACATTTTGCACTGCGAAGTAAGCTTAAAGAAGAGCTTGAAAGCATGTAGAAGAATGGCATCATTTGTAAAGTCACTGAGCCAACAGTATGGGTGAATGGACTGGTTGTTGTGGGGGAAAAAAAAAAAAATCAGGAAAGCTCAGGGTTTGTCTTGACCCCCGACCACTAAACAAGGCATTTCAGAGACCTTACTACCCACTTCCAACACTTGAGGATGTCACAGCAATGCTTGCAGGAGCAAAATATTTCAGTGTCTTAGATGCCAGATCGGGCTACAGGAACATTAAACTGACTCATGAATCATCTCTGTTAACCACATTTACCAGTGTTTGTTAGATACCGTTTCCTCAGGCAACCATTTGGTATCTTCTCGGGGCAGGATGAGTTCCAGAGGTGTGTGGATGAGACCTACGAGGGTCTTGATGGTGTCGCTGCCATAGTGGACGACGTCCTGGTTATTGGCAAAACCAAGCAGGAACATGATCGCAACCGCAGAGCAATGTGGCAGCGCAGAAGGGAAAGCGGTGTGAAGCTTTATCCAGATACATGCCGCATCTCTGTGCAAGAAGCAAGCTACTTTGGACACACGTTATCACACAAAGAAAATAAAAGCAGTCCAAGAAATGCAAACACCACAGAACAAGACAGAGTTGGAAATAGTTCTCGGTATATTCACATGCCCAGCCCGGTTTGCACCACATCTATCGGAAGTCAATGCACCACTGTGACAACTGCTGAAAGAGGACAATGATTTAAAATGGGATGCAGCTCAAGACAGAGCATTTCCGCAAATGGAAGACCTGATAACACAGGAGCCAGGTCCAATTCTAGCCTTTTCGACCCCCAGATGGAGTTACGTCTCCAAGTTGATGCTTCCAAAAGTGGACTAGGTGCAGTTATGCTTCCAGATAGCAAACCAGTTGCCTACGCGTCAAAATCCCTTAAACAAGACAGAACAAAACTATGCGCAGATTGAAAAAGAACTATATTCAGTGCTTTTTGGCTGCAAGCACTTTCATGAGTACATTTATGGAAGAAAAGTCAATGTAGAATCAGACCACAAGCCCTTGGAGTCCATCATAAAGAAACCCCTTGCTTCTGCTCCACCACGGCTACAGAGAATGATTTTACAGCTCCAGAGATATAACATCAGCATAACCCATCTAACTGGAAAAGACGAACCAATTGCTGATATGTTGTCTCGCAAAGTTATTCCATATATGGACCAAGCATTAAACGAGGGAATGGAAGCCCAGGTGCATGCAGTCATGAGCAGCGTTGCAGTCAGTGACAAAAGACTAATGGAAATCAAAGAAGTCACTTCCAAGGATCCACAGCTCACCACTCTAAAAAAAGATTATTCTAATGGCTGGCCAGAAACAAGATCATCATGCCCACACAAAATTCGGGAATACTGGAACTACAGAGATGAGATCTCTGAGTTAGATGGAATTTTATTCAAAGGTGAGAACATAATTCCACAGGAACTGAGAGAAGCCATGTTTGAGCGTATCCATTCAAGTCACAAGAGAATCAAAGAAAAAAGCAAAAGCAGAGCCAGAGACATTTTGTTTTGGCCCCAAATGGGTAGACAAATTGAAGAAGCAGTTATGGCACGTTGCATATGCCAAGAGAGCCGCAGCTCAAACCCCAGAGAACCTTTATTGTCACATGCTAAAAGACCATGACAAGGAATAGGGACGGACCTGTTTAGTTGGAAGTCAAGAGACTACATTGTCATAGTGGACTACCTAAGCAGGTATTTTGAGTTAGAAAGACTTTACAGTTGTACCTTAGCAGCTGTGATTGCCAAACTCAAAGCAGCAATGGCAAGACACGGAAATCCAGAAACCATCATAAGTTACAACGGACAATGCTACAGATCAAGAGAATTCAATCATTTTGCAGGAACAACTCCACACACACCACGACCAGCCACCACTATCCACAGCGCATTGGACTTCCAGAAAAGACCGTCCAAACTGCAAAACGCATATTGGACAAAGCAAGAGCTGAAGGAAAAGTCTCATGTAAGTTTGCTTAAATACAGAAATACCCCAGTTTACAACCTTTACTCACCAGCAAAAGCTACTCATGAGCCGCAGACTACTCAAGACTACTCTACTACTACTATTCAATACTTCCCAACACACCTGAGCAGCTGAAGTCACACAGATAAGTCACACAGCAGATAGGCTCAGTGGTGGAGTCAAGCTTTTTTCATCTTCGCCAACTTGCTAAGGTAAAACCTTTTTAACAGCTGCACATTTTGAAACTGTAATCCACGCGTTCATCACATTCTGGCTGGATTCCTGTAATTCTCTTTATTTTGGACTCAGCCAGTCGTCACGTCTCCAACGCGTTCAAAATGCAGCTGCCCGTCGTCTAGTTGGAGGACATAAGCGAATTTTAGCATCGCTCCACTGGCTGCCTGTGCATTTTAGAGTTCATTTTAAGATTCTTTTATTTGTTTTTAAATGTTTACATGATCTTTCCCTGCTGTACCGCTCTGAACTTCTCTCTCCTTACTCGCCAGCCCGGTGCCTCAGATCAGCTGATCAGCTGCTTCTGGAGGTCCAGACGGAAGCTCAGAGGGGACAGAGCTTTTGCTGTTGCTGCTCCAGCTTTGGAACTCTCTGCCACTGTCCATAAGAGAAGCTCCATCACTGCCCATTTTTAAAACCCACCTGAAAACCCATTTTTATGCTCTGGTTTTTAATTCAATGTGAGACTTCTGTTATTGCTGTCTTGCTGTACTGGTTTTATTGTTTTTATCTCTCTATATTTAATCTTTGTTTTAAGATGTTTTAGTGTTTGTTTTCTTCATTTCTCGTGTTCAACACTTTGTGTCGGCTGCTGTTGATTGAAAGTGCTATATAAATAAAGATGAGTTGAGATTCCCATATACTGTTTCCTCACAGCTGAGCCAAGCCTTAAGTATCTTTTTTAAAGATTGAAAAAATACTTCTATAAGTATTCATTGTGTGTGGGGTCATGGGTCGTGTGTGTTAATGGAGGAGAGTGGTAAGGATGAAGGGTGGGTTGTTTTATTTTTGTAATATTGTGTATGTTTTTTGTTTTAAATGTTAAAGCGCTTTAAGTTGCGCAAGCCATGAGAAGCGCTTTTTTAAAAATGAAGTTTGATTTGATTCTTGCCTGGAGTCATAAGTGGAAGTCCTGCAACACAAATGTAACCAAGTTACCTTCTGCACATGTGCACTTGTCATCTCTGTAGAGCTGCAGCAGCTGTCCTCCCTCCCTCTCTGGATGGTAAAACTTCACACAAGGTGTTTCTGTAAATAGAGAAAGGATATTCATAAAATTGATTTTTATCTTCACTTTTCTTTGCCCTGCTGAGAACAGAGGCAGCCTGTTCTTACGCTCATAATATTCATAGATAGAGACTGCTGCTGGCTGAAGAACACCCACCTCCATGGTCTGCTGGACCCTAAAACTGATCACCACAGCTGGTGGACTGTCCCCCGGTGGTCAAACAGCTGTCCCCCAGCCCCCCCCCCCCACCCCCCCCGCCCCCCCAGCCCAGAGGCCCCACCCCCGGAGGGGCCAACACCCCAGACCCGGCACCACCCACCCCACACAGAGAGAGAGGAGCCAGAAAGCGTTGCCCCCCCCCGGAGCAAGCCCAGGCCCCCACCCCCAAATGCCGGACCTAGAAGAGCTCTGGTCAGGCCCTGACGGGACCGAGGCAGCCAACCGTTCGGGGCAACCACCGATTGCCTCAGCGGAGACCCCGACCCGTCAGCCCCCCTGCCCCGTACCAATAGTGGGCCCCCCCTCCCCCCCAGAACGCCCCCCCCACAGGACAGGGCCGACAAGCCCCCCAACCCACATGCCGACACTGTGGTATGTTTTTTTATCATTAAATCTGTACTTGGGAACATTTTTACAAAATCCATTGCTGTATTTTATTTATTTTTTAATCAACTGGTAGGGACACAATTAATTTCATATACAGTGACTACTTTTACACCATTGTAAGGGTATGGAAACAGTAAAAGAACTGTTAAAATGTAATCTTAAAAAAGTATACTTTTATTCTGAGGTTTTTGAGCCACAAGACTACAGCACCCCTGATCCCAAACACATTGAAACAGAGTAAGTACATGTTTTATCTATTTATTTTTGCTAAAGAAACATTTTTCTTGTTGATGTTACCAGCCTAGAGCTTTGTCCCTGATAAACACAGTTAGAGATGTTCTACTGTATGTCATGTACAAGGAAGTTGTTGTACCCGTATTTTCCGGACTATAAGTCGCCCTTTTTTTCATAGTTTGGCAAAGGGTGCGACTTATACTCCGCAGCGGCTTATATTAGAAATAAATTGAAATAAATACATTGTTAACCCTCCTGTTATGTTCATTTGTGAGGAACAGAGATGATGTTCCTGGGACAATTTGATGTATGAGGTATGTTTAGTGTTAAGAGTATTTTAAGTGACTCAGAGAATCAGCAAACTTTTTTTTACAGTAAGATCTTGAAGGCTAACAACATAATATTCTATTTTCCAATGATTTAATTGATTCAGAAATGCAATAAAAATGACTACATTCTACAAATACAGGATGAAAACAGAGTATTAGTTGGACAATGATGCTTCATGAAAGGAATAAATAAATGTATGAGAAAGAATTACTGTGAAATTATGAGATAAACAGTCTGCTATGATTGTGTCATATGAGGTTGTGCAAGTTCAGTTTTCAGATTTTGTCAAATAAATTTCCCGTCAAAATGCGACTTATAGTCCAGTGCAACTTATCTGTGTTTTTTTCTACTTTATAATCAGTGATGAAAGTCTTCCGGGAATTCCTGGAAATCCGGGTTTTTGAGCAAACTGAACGTAAATTCCGGGAAATAAAGACCTGGGGCCTCATTTATAAACGATGCAATAGTTGAGATTTATAAAAAGCAAACTTGACGGGAAAATGTGCGGTCCTTCACGCAAGCTCTGACCCAGGCGTACGCACAAAAACGGGTGAAATGAGAAAAGGCGACACCGTCGGCAGATGGAAGAAACACGTGAAAGTGAAAATGACAATACTGCCTCTCATAAATAACATGAAGACTTCCCAAAGCAAGTCTTACAATTAACAGCTACATGAACACCCGTTTGATCGATCAGCAGTGAAACAAAAAAAAATCAAACAAAAATTACAACAAAAATTCAAATGAACACTTATTTGCAAAAAGAAAAGTGAAATATGTCCTGCAATATTGGCATGTTGTGCAATTCATCCTCATAAATAATATAGTTAACAGAACGAAATAATGTACAAAACTGATATTCTCGTTAATGTGTCCGTCTGGCGGAGCAGATATAGTCAAAGTCAAAGTCAAAGTCAGCTTTATTGTCAAATATGCTGCATCCGTACATACAGCACAGATGAAATTGCTTTCCTCTCACCCCACAATGCAAGCAGCATATAAAATAATAAATAAACAACTTAAAAAATACATTCTTTTAAAAACAATAAATCCTTGAAACCCAAAAAGATAAAGCCAAAAGAAAAGCCAAAAAACACTGAAGGTAGGGGAGAGAGGAGCCGCTGTGTGTGCACGCGCCGCCAGATGTGTGCGAATCAGACAGACAGACAGACAGACAGACAGACAGACAGACAGACAGACAGACAGACGTATTAATTGTCCACTGGGGAAAGTTGTTTTCATAGTAAAACATTTCTTCATAAGCTACAGAATTATGGGATTCATGCATATGCCTTTAGTTTGTTTTATTTTTGATAAAACAATGTATGGCGTATGTCTCAACCATTCAGAAAGCAACAAGAAATTACATTTGCGCTGAACAATTTCCCATTTCCACGTAGATTATTACCGACATCTGTAGCCTGTCAGATGTAATTAATTGGATGGAAATAAAATGCCCCATCACAATGCCTAATGACGCACAATGGCTGATCTTGCTCTCTTAGAAAATGTGGCAAATGGAAGAATTCGGACAGAACGCATCTTTAGACAGCAAGAAGACTTGCTGGCAAACGAGGACGAGTGGCTTATGAGCCGGTTCCCACTTCCTCCAGCAGTCCTGTTGGAGCTTTTGGGGGTGTGTCACCCAGTACTGGCGCGTCAGTGTCCCCCTCCGCCTCAGTCACCACTCCACTTAATAGGGATTCCCCAATAATTGCTGCCAGTCTCATCAAGAGGGGTTAGCTCGGGTGTCCCCTTTCCCCCACCCGTGGCAGACACACTCTGGTGATGCAGCGCCAGACGTTTTTTTGCTTCGACTTTGATGTCCGACCATTTCTTTTTTATTGTTGTGAGGCTACAGGCCACCATTTGCCACTCACGTGACTTTTTGGCATTAGTAATGCCCACACTGTGCCCTCCAAACAACATTTGTCTCCTGTTTTCCACCTCGCCAACGATAACTTCTACTTCACATTGAGTGAAGTTACGTTTTTTTGATTTCCTCTCTGTGTTTGCCATGGTTTCGCCATCAAGGAATATTCATTTGTGGGCGTTTCACGGACTATTTATGGGCAACTATGGGCGTGTCATGAAGCCGCAAAAGCTGCGCAGCATTTAGAATTGATTGTGATTTATAAAGGGAAAGATGCGTAGGATGTGAGTGCGCACGGTTTTATAAATCAGAATATTTCTGTGCGTACGCACGTCCTATGTTCACTATCCCACTTCTATCCCACTTCTGACGCAAATCCTACGCAAAGTTTTATAAATGAGGCCCCTGATCTCTACGGACAAATCGCTTTCCAGATGAAAAAATGGTCTGAAATCAGCGAATTTTAGCTTTATTTTCTATATTTCTCCGCGGATCGCTTCCTCTATGGGCGCGGCCATCTCTCGTCTTCCCGGCCTAATTGACCAATGACGGAACGTTTTAGTTTCTTTCGGATG
Source organism: Oryzias latipes (assembly GCF_053564925.1). Classification (NCBI taxonomy): domain Eukaryota; kingdom Metazoa; phylum Chordata; class Actinopteri; order Beloniformes; family Adrianichthyidae; genus Oryzias; species Oryzias latipes. The sequence continues at coordinate 11,712,960 of NC_136237.1, read as the reverse complement.
CGTCGGCGGCTCTGATTGGCTCTGTCTGAACCACATGGTCAGCGTGACTGATTCCCTAGAGACCAAAACTGGCGGACCCACACTAAACTTTCACAAACAAATCTGAAGCGTTTGCGATCAAATTTGTGTTAAAATAATGGCGGGCATCGTCATTATTGAGCGTGGTCACAACCTCAGTTGTGAAAATAAGATAAAAAACAAATTGAAGTGGTCTTGGCTGGAAGAAAAAGATTTTTAAGGTAGTGTAGGTCCAATACATTTTGTGTGAAATAATCTCAAAACCAAATTTTGAAATAATTTCAGTTTTAGTTTTGAGTTTCAGTTTTTATTTTTAATACATTTCTCTATCTAATTTATTTGTATTTCCTAATTACCATGATTTAGTTCACTATTATTGACATTAATTATAAGTATTTGGTGGTTTCGACCCAGACTCCCTTAAAGAATGTTTACAATGTTTAATTTTGTTTGTATGTTTGTTTTGATATTTCCCAGATTAATTAGTATTGGTGGTAAAGAATTGATGTATTATGTTATAGAAAGATAGTTTAAAGCAGATCCCATATTTTGATGTAATTATAGTTTGAGAAAAACAGTGCAAGTGGATGTTTTCCATCTGTCATTTCTAAAGCAGAAATCATGTACAAATAAATGAGGTACTTTCATAGAATATCATAGTTGCTGGTGTTCTTTTTGCCATTTGGGGCTTTAATGTTACTATATTTTAGCAATTGTATGTTTTGCAGCTTTAAGGAAAAGCTTAGAAAAGCTTGTAGAATTGTGTTACTTTATTTATCCAAATTCTTTTTTAGGACCAGCAAGTCCTTAATGGCAGGTCAAACTAGGGGTTTGAATGTTAAATCATGATGCTCCAATTAGTCTTATTTCTTGATTAAGAAGTGAATAACTAGCTGCCAGAATGCACCAGAATGCATCTAAGACCAAGTATTTTTCCAAAATTTCTCTCCGCGACCGCCATATTGCTCAAGGAAAAGTTCAGGGATCTTTTCCTTGCCTGACTTTCATCACTGATAATGCATTTTTGGGCTGGTGCGACTTATACTCCGCAGCGACTTATAGTCCGGAAAATGCGGTATTTATCACTCTTGTAGCCCAGAATCAAACTATTACCCAAAATGTTGTTATAGTCTATATCTTCATGTTATAATTTCATGGACTTTTTTTAAATCATATTTTAGAGAAGGTCCAGGACTTTCATCCACACTCCAACCTAGACAGGTACTCAGGCATTTTGTGTCAGCTTGTAATTTCGTGGTAATATTGCTGTTCTAATTTTTTTATTCTTCAGGTTGTGACATCCGACATAGAGGATCCAGTCAAGAGCCCTTATAGGTAAGTTAGTAATGATAATGTTTCTTTTAATTTCTAATCTAAAGTATGAATTATAAAATAACTTTAGGTTTTGTAAAAATCATTGCATATAAAAAATAATTTAATCGAATATATTTTTAATGATAATTTTCTAACAGTCAATACACAGAACTGTGTGCGCCTTGTATTGAGGAAGAGGATGAATATGTGGTTGAAGTTGCTTCACCAAATGCACACACATCAGTGTAAGCTCTCTTTCTCTGTGTGTGCATAAATTTGATACAAAAAAATTCATGCAATTGATTATTGTCTGTCACTTTTGTCGTTATAGGGAAGACACAAACATTACTCTGTCTGACATTATAGGCAACTTGTCCCATGATATTGATCATGACAGAGTCAGCAGGTTCAACATCTCGAGGGCTAATGTTTGGGATGGAGCAGTTAGAGGTTTCAAGGAATCATCCTACTCTGAAACCTGTGACATGCTTTTTAACTTTACAGGTGATGCTGGTGTTTTTGAAGAAGGGCTTGATGCAGGTGGCCAAAAGCGAGAGTTTTTGAGTCTGCTAATGAAACATCTTAGAGACCGTCCCATTTTTGATGGACCAGAAGGACATCGGTTCTTGGTCTATGGTGGATGGATTTTTGGATGTTGATTGATGACTGAAAAAAATACTAAATAAATCACAACTAACTCAGTTTTGCTCCCACTGCCTTTTTTAAACACACAACTAGCATGCATGTTTTACCGGGATGTTATAACTTGCCCGCACCCTAAAACCAGGTGCGCCTTTTTTCATGTGTTAAATATAGAAAAAAAAACCACAACCGAGACTGTGCCCTATAATCCAGTGCGCCCTGTGGTCGTGAAAATACGGTGTGTGTGTGTAACATCTTTAAATCTGTATTTATTGAAGCTGTCAGGGAGAATGCCTACTACATAGCAGGGAAGATGATTCCTGTGTCAGTTGTGCATGGTGGTCCGGGACCTCACTTCCTGTCAGAAAATCTGGTTCATTATCTTGCTGGACAGACTCTATTCAGAGCAACAGTTGCTTCAATAACTGAAGACGAAACAGGGAAAGCTTTACAAGAGGTGAGAACACCACACAATTCCAGTGTTATAAGGTAGAATTATTGCATTTGCTTGTTCTGCTGCACTTTTCACTTTTTATGACTTATTCTACATAAGCTCCATCTGTATATGTTTACACCAAGGTTTTTTTTTTCATCCTAGAAAACAATTTCCACGAGATGCAATAACTAAATTTAGTGTTTATGTTTATTTTTATGTTTTACAGCTTGAGAATTCTAAATCAGTGGATGTTCATCGTGAATGTCTCATGAAACACAGCACTATGCTGCAGACAGCAGGTTGTCTGAGACATATTTCAAAGATTGAAGAAAAGATAGACATTGTGTCTGACTATCTCCGATGGTATATAATCGACCGCAACTCATCTGTACTTGACAGGTAAGATTATATTCAAATTAATTGCAGAGGTCAATCTTTGGTTATTTTCTTCTGCATCTCAGTTCTTCTTCCTCCTTCTTGCTTTTCCGGGTTTTAACCTCTTTTTATATACGAATTTGACTTTTTTTCATTATCACTGGATGAGAAACTAAAACAGAGTTTTAGGGTCACGGTGAGAAGAAAATTCTTGGGGATATATGTTGAGATTAAAGTCGAAATGGCGAGAGTAAAGTCAAAATAAAATTTCGAGAAAAAAGTGGAAATGTTGCTACAGAGCAGCAAGTGAACATCAGGAGTAAAGCAGACTGACTTTGTTGAACAAGTGAGCTAAATGCTTATTGATAACTTCCAAATGTTTGGAAGCTCATTTATGTGATTGACTGTGTATTAATGTTTTATTTATTGATCGCCGTTTTGCAGGATCTCTGCAGCCTGTTGATGAAGCTGTCAGTATCCCTGTAGCTGTCCACTTCAATCCTTTCTTTATTCACAAAAGATCTCAAAGTCTGAGGGATATTTCCATCTGAGGAGGCACGCTTTTAGCATTTTTGAGGTTGTAATGCTAATATAACAGACTATTTTCATCGTTGTTTTATGTTGAAACGAGACGTTTCATCAGGAGGAGGGGTGTATGAAACACTGTTTACCTTCCGCATTGGTGTTCTGTGCATGACAGGTTTATGACAAAGGTTACAGAGGGACAGATGAAACTCTGCTTTACTGACACTAGCCATTTTGTTTTGTGAAGACTGGATTATTCTTAAAGGCTTGGCCTTACTTCTCTTGGGCAACATTTCGACTTTGATTTCGACATAAATCCTCCAGAATTATTTTTTATCGTGGCTCTGAAACTGTACCATAAGAATCAGACGTGCAGCTGCTTAGTTTGATTCGTGAAGTTTAGGGCAAACTATTTGATGGAGGAGCTGCAGCCTGCAAAGACTCAACGAGACTATGATGTGAGGGGATCCACTATTTATTGGTTATATGTTTGAAATTTGTTATTTTTCCTGATTTTTTTTTTTCCTATGAAGATCACAAAAAAAGTTATTTGGTTGTTTTTTTATTTCATAAATAGTGTTGTTTTCATTAAAAGTATCATGAATGAATGAAACTGTATCCATATAGTATTATACTGTACATATGTTTAAGGTCCCAAATTACTTCACAACAAAAGAAAGACAGAAGAAGTTTATAATCGGGCACATCAGAGGAGAAAAATATTATGAGGCCCTCACAAAAAAATATTAGGAGTCCCTGCTCTAGCATCCGTGTGGTGTTTGAAGATTTGTTGTTTTTCATCCTTCCAATCATTCAAACACCACATGAACGCTGCATTTCTCTAGGTTTGCGTTTTACATGAGGTACATCAAACCATTGGTGCGATTGGCTCTAAATTAAGAACAAAAGCCACAGTTTTGAAAGAAAAATTTAAAAATGTTCTGTTTTAAATTATCATCTATTATTAATAATTTGTGTTGTTTCTTTCTCTTATAAGGTGGATTACCAAAACACTCTATGCATCTGCTCCTGGTCCAGCCCTTCGATCAAATTTTAGGCCTGCGAGTTAAAATGTTTGCCTACCCCTGAGATACGCTTTAGTTTTTTTTTTCTCTTCTGCTGCAGCTGGACTGATATCTGCATCACCTTTTCACCAGAACAGAGTTCCCTCGTTTATTTCAGGAGTTACGTACTAAGAATAACCGAGAACGATGAAATCTGCGGAGTAGGATCCCGGACGTTTAATGGCAGTAAAACTCCTCGCTACACACTTTCTGCACTTTTCACTTTTCTCACACATTCGTCTCAAAGTTCAAACCTTCATAGTAATAAAGTCCATAAGTATAGAATGAAAACAAAGATCTGATCACGATCAAAGATTTCTACAGATCTTAAGAGCTGTGCGTTTCTGTACAGGAGACACGTCACAAAGGAGATTGATTGACAAGATCTCCAGCCAATCAGAACACGGTGCGCCGTTTGAAAAAAGAAGCAGCAGAATCTCTGTAACAGAGTGAGCGAAACCGCAAAAGATGAACTCCGACATAGAAAGAGAACACTGTTTTCTCTTCTACTTGACAGGGATTTTTAGAGGGGTTTAGATTGGGGCACAGACAGCAGAAGGACGGATTAAAATGTCATGTTCTATGTGGGTCCATATCCCGTGGCCAGACTGGAAATAAAAATGCGGCACTGATATTTTTAAGGGGGCCGGACCAAACATGGAGGTGGGCCGGATTACCCCTGGTGTTGCTCGTTTCCCTATATGCGGTTACATGCACAAAATGTCTCTGATCGGATCAAAGATTGGATTAGAATGGAACTTTCTACATGAGCCCGGAAAGACTTTGACCGATTATAACAAAGTTTTACATACACCATACTTTCCATCAGAATAAATCATTTGTCATGTGCAGAACTGTCTAAAATACCGGAAACGGCCGTAGAAGAAGAAACAGGAACTTCTGTTGTAAACAAAAAACTAATGATTTAGGCATCATGCAGTCCAAGGGGAGCTGGAAAACAGACAGGGTTGATGCTTTTGAGGACCAGGGTTAGCAACCCCTTTTTAGCTGAATAGATATAAAAAAAATCTAAAACAATTCTTATAAAATTGCAAATTCACAAAATGGTGCTTATATTAATGCTATGTTTGTGTTGTAAATACAGTATGTAATAGGATAGATCCCAGTATATGGGAACAACCCCTTATTTGAATACACATTCTACAGGGTCTGTTAAGTACTTTCACTTTATTAATATAGGGCAGGAAGTGACATGTTTTTTTTCTTTCTAGATTTAAAGATGGTCTTTCGGCTCTTCATTTTTTGGATGCGCTGCAGCAACACCCAACTTTGCTGTGTCCAGTCCTGTGTCACACTGAAAAGCAGTTCACTGGGCTGGAACTGGAGAGACTCTTCAAACCGGACTTTAGTCCATCAGGCAGCAACAGGAGACTGCTTGAGGGTCAAACTGTGGGCTACTGGGCAGACTATCTCCTAGATCAGGGGTCGGGAACCTAAGGCTCGCGAGCCATATATGGCTCTTTTGATGGTCACATGTGGCTCGCAGACAAATCTTTAATTCAAATTTTTTTTCTTCATTAGACCAGTCCTTCTCGTGCGCGATGCGATGGCAGAGGCGCGCAGTAGTAGCGGTGCTTAGAGAGACAAATCTGCGCCAGCACTAGTATAAGTTTAAAATTGTCTATTAATTCACAGAGTTTGTACCACCCGTGAATTGCCGTGCCTAAAACTGCGCGCTCCCGTCTCTGAGAAAGAGCGCGCAGTTGCGGGGACGGGATGTGTGAGGGAGAAAGCAGAGGGTGGGGCTGAGGTGTTGTGGGGACAGGCAGCAGGTGAATCGCGCAGGGATTGTAAAAACGTAAAACCCACTGCCTGTCACTCACTGCAGCGTGTGAGTGTGTGTTTGGCTCCCCGTCTGCATGTGAGCAGTCTGTCTCACATCTACAAAACATTCATACCAACCTAAGATCACGTTTAAAGTCTCAACGCCTGCATGAAGCAGAAACTCACCACGTAAACCAGACTAGACCATCAGCAAAACTACCACGAGAAATACTCATCATTTATTAGAAACAGCATAACAATGATATTAAAAAGAATCCACAGACTTATTGTACTTTAAAAAGGTTGAAATTACATCAAATGCACACATTCACTTGTATTTTAGTTTTAAACATATTGTCGCGGACTGAGTTGGATGGCTGTTGGGCCGCGTTAAAAGTTCTGGAGTTCATTGACCGCATCAAGCAGAGAGCTGATTGGCTCTCAGTTCTGTCGCTCAGCCTGTTGTTAGGTAGTTTGGACCAATGGGGTTCAGCTATGGGCCGAATAAGGGAAATGGGAGGGCTGCAGCGGGAGCAGGGGAATATAAAGTTGGGAGACGCGCTCTCGTCTCGTCTCGGCGGGAGAGATTCAGGAGTTGCTGAATTAATTGTTCGGCGTTTGTTGCGGTCTGCAGTAATCGGAATAAAGAACCTTAAAAGAGGTTAAGTCTCCGTGCCTCAGTGTGGGAAAGGGACACTACATTATTGTATGGCTCTTTCGAAATTACATTTCAAAATATGTGGCATTTATGGCTCTCTTGGCCAAAAAGGTTCCCGACCCCTGTCCTAGATTGTGAAGGTTTGTAAATACTTTTGTTGTTTGGAACTATTTGTTAAAACTCTGATTTTTGTTTTTTTTTTTCTTCTCCAGAAGGACAGAGTCCTGTAACATTGGAGGATGTTTTAATGTTTGCCACTGGGCTAACATCACTTCCCCCTTCTGGATTGGACCTGCTGCCGAGTCTACAGTTCCTCGACAACTCCATGTTTCCGATGGCAAATACATGCCTCAACACAATAAAATTGCCTCTGCTGGAATCGTACTGTCATGTCTCGTCAAGTTCCTGTCAGTCTCTGGTGTTGTCTCGTGTTTAACTTCCTGTTTTATTTTGTAGGTTTAACTCACCTCTCGTTTCAGTCCTTCCTCTCCCTTCCCTTGTCTGTTTCCCCACAGCTGAGCCTGCCTCATCATCCCTGATCGTTTCCACCTGTGCTTCCCCTCCTCATGTATTTATAGCCAGAGTTTCCCTGTGTCCTGTGCCTGATTGTCTTGTTTTCTCCTTGACAAAGCCAAGCCAAGTTTATCAAGGTCTAAGAAATTAAAACGATCTAAAACTCTGCATCTGAGTCCAGTCCTGTGTCCTGCCTTGTGTCACGTACACTCTGTTCAAGTCACAGATGGACTTTGGAATTCAAAATTCTCCGGGGTTTGGCTGCTCATAAGCCATATTACTCAAGGTTTGAGTAATTGAGTAATACTTATTTTAGGGCAGTTCTTTTCATTTTGTTATTTACAGCTAGGGATGGGAATCGAAGCCCCATGAAGCTCTCATGGGGCTTCGTGTAAATGTGCCAGAAAAATGAATGAAGCATTTGGGGCTTCGAAACCACACAGAACAGCGGCATCTGGTGGCAGACAGGACATATATCATCTACTCCACTAAGTTCCTTGCCCTTGTAACACTTCAGTGTGGAAATAAAACAAAGACAATGTTTGAAGATTTGTGAGAAGTGCTTGTGTTACATTGTGAATGCCATGTATAAAGTGAGAACGAGTGATTGTGAACCAGGGTCTAACATGACTGGGTGGGATACATGTTATAGATTTTTATTTAAAAACAGAATTTTCTCCACTGTGCTGGGCTTCAGCCTGTTTCGTCTTTGGCTGACGATTTCGCCAGCCTTGGAGAAGATCCTCTCACAAGGCACAGATGAAGCTGGTGTGCATAAAAACTTCATTGCCAGCTTGTAGAGATGTGGGTATAAAACCTTGTGGGTAACCCAGTATCTCAGTGGGTCCTGAGTCCTTGGGATGTGAGGTTCCTTTAAGTACCTAGAAGGACATTAATAGCCTATTGTCATGCACCAGTCTAAAATGAGCAGAAGTTATGATGAGGATTCTAATCTTTACTGTACCTCTGAACCTCCACTGTTGCACTGGCAGTTGTGCTGGTCACCTGTTGTTGAACCCCCACATGCCTGTCCAGCAGGGCCCAGAGACCACCATCTTCCTGCTGACTTGAAGGACCTTCTCTAGGTGGCGACTGTGGCTGTGCCTCTGGAAGTAGCGCCTGCATTGTTGCAGCACACTCTTTAGTGAGTTGCTCTATGGCCGTGTGGGCAGAGCCTTGGCTGCAGAACCCCAGCTCTTTAAACCTTGGGTCCAACAAGGTTGCCATTGACAGAGCAGTGACCTTCTCCAGAGCTGAAAACCTCTCATGGAGATTGTTCTTCAAGTTAGTGGCCAATTTTTCACCAAGTGGGTGTGTGATCTGACCACACCTGCTTGAGATGTAATGTTTCAGCATTTTGACCATGGGAATGACTTTGGATGCTGACACTCGTTTTTCTGTCGAAAGCTCAACTGTGGCCTCTTGAAACGGTGAAAGAATGCTCAAGCAGTGGTGTATGGCCTGGTAGTCCTCTGAGGTGAGTGGAGGAAGGTCTGTATGGAGGGTGGCCAGAGCTGCCCCCAGTGGCTCTCTCTCCTTAAACAACCTTTCCAACATATTAAATGTGCTGTTCCATCTTGTTTCCACCTAAGATAAGACAGCAAGCACAATTTAAAGGAGAGAAGAAAGTAACACAATAAACAACTGCAAAAACATGTAAAATCTTAGATTTAAAAAAAAGAAAATGTTTCACCTCTTGTATTAATTTGTGCTCTGGCCTGGCCAGCTGTCGCTGCATCTCTGACAGCTTCTCCTTCGCTGTGGTGCTGGATTTAAAAAGACCGACAATCCTACGCCCCTTACTTCGGATATCCTCTAGTTCAGGGGTTTGGGCAAGGGACTTTTTCACCACCAAATTAAGCATATGTGCAAAACACATTATGTGCCGAAGCAGTAATATATTAGCACATGCAACCATGTTGGGAGCACAGTCTGTAACCAGGCCTGTCACCTGGAAGAAAGATTACATGTTCACAAATCATGTATATTAGGTATTGGGAGGCCATATTGATGAATGATTTTGTACTTTATTGATCTGGCTCGCACCTTCCCTTTAATTCCCCATTCTTCCATGAGAAGATTTTTGGCCTCAGCCAAGTGAGCTGCAGTGTGGGTTTGGGGAAACTTTAGAACCCCCAAGACCACAGAGGCCAGCTCCACCTAGAATGAACAAAGTCAAACTGAGATACATAAACCAAAGCATTGCACAAAGCAGGGGATACCTACCTCCTCGGTGATAAAATGGCATGTTACAGCCAAGTAAGCGTCCATGTTAATGGATGTCTACGTGTCTGCTGTAAGGCTGACAGCAGAGGCCCTGCTAACCACATCTAAAGCCTTCTCCTTTTTGGCTTTGTACTTCTCCTCCACCATTGTCCTCAAGGCCTTCCTATTAGGAATTATGTAGGATGGGTCCAAAAGGTTGACAAAAGCCTAATAGTGACAAATAAAATACAGCTTATTATGTACACAAAAACATAAATAATGTAAATGCTATATAATATTAGCCACCTTACCTTGAAGCCTTTGTCTTCAACAATTGAAAATGGTTGTGCATCCATTACAATCATATCCACCAATGCAGAATCAAGTTCTTGCTTTCTTGACACTGCAAAATATACATATGAAGAAAAAAGAAATATTAATTGTAGAAGCTGAGCCTCGAACCCGGAACCTCAGCATTCACATGTCACTGATTTTTCCACTGAGCTATCTGTTTCAGTTCTTAGTGTGCCATTAGTTGGATATATTCTTATTACCAATACAAGGTGGATTGAAGGCTTGATTTGCCGACTGCGGAGTTTCAACATGATGAACGGAGCGGAGATGTCGCATCATGGAAGATGTACTATCATTAAATGCAAATTCATGTTTGCAAATCAAACATTGCACCTAAAAAAAAATGGAAAGAATAAAAATGATTCCTTTCAACTGACAGACATACCTATAAAACTGACATAATCAGCAATGGCTACTAATAAAATAACGTTAATAGTGTATTACCTTATTTGGAGAAATCAAGTTGAAATGATCCCAAGCCACAGAACGTTTTTTACCGGGTGCCATGACGTTGATTCTTACGATACACGGGAAACAACAGAACTGGTCGGGAAACGTTGTTTGGGATTCATCTGTATTTATAGACAACAGCGCGCCCTTCTGATCAAACACACCTGAGATCTGAAACCTGGTTCAGGTGAGTGATGCATTTGGCGCGTCATACGTCATCAATCACGTGATCTGCGCTGGTTGACACACGCTTTGAAACATTGTGCCGAAACACTCTGTTTCATGAAGGTGAACCGCGCGCCGAAGCCCCGTGTCAAACGGGCCATCCCTATTTACAGCTGTTTATCACTTTTATTTATTATTTATAGCTGTTTACTAGGTCGCTTGCTGGGCGAGCGAGCTAGGGACCTGCAAGTGGCAGTGGAAAATCACTGGGCTTGCCTTTTTTTTTAAATTTATAATTGTTCAAAATTCTGTTACATTTTAATTTTATTTTTAGAAGTACAATATGCTTCTTGGGGAGCTTTTTTGTTGTGTTAAACTTGCGCAAATTTTTTAAACGTTTTTTTTATTTGACAATGTTCAGGATCTTTAATAAACAATGTGCAATATTTCAGATTTTTATGGTTTGTTTATTTTTTAGAATGTAACATTTAGTCACACATCCCTATCGCTTTTGGGTGAACAGACTACAAAATCAAAAAATACTATGGAAAAATCATATGCAGACTTTTAGCAGCTCAACCATCAAAAACAAAAGACATGCACTTAGTTACAGTGGTAATTTTATTTCATCCTAATTTAGAGCCGAGCAATTTCTTTGAGCGTCATGTATAGTTCTGAGGCTGACTCCCAGTTTTCTGGCTTTTGAAAACGATTGTGCTCCATAACAAAGTCGAGGTACTCCTGCGTGTTTGGGTCCCCGCATGAAGGTAGTGACAGACTGGATTCGGGGAAAGCATCCAGCTCATCATGTTGAATAATGAATCCACAGTCCCTGGACCCATGCCTGAATAAAATGGAAGACAACAGTATTTATTTACATTTAAGCAAATAATAACCAACAACACATTACCTGTGAGGTAAATAGTACAGCTCATTGGGCACTCCTGGACATGAAGCTGTTTTCGAAGGACGGATTCGGTGAGTGTTCCATAGCTTCACACACTCATCTAGGTCTTTTTGAACAACATCACCAAAGCTGTATCTCAACAGCCTCTGATGCTCCTGACTCCCGTTAAAGTGGCCAGCATCTCTCAGATCAGCAAATAGCTCCACCCAAAACTGAGCCCTATGAAAAATATATTTTTAATTCTATTACAGTTATTTCATAAAAGTAAAATAAATTACATGTTTACCTTCCTTTTCGATAGACCACCAGGACTCAATTCGCTGGTTACTGGTAGATGAACCAAACATGTGGCTGGACTCTCCGCTGTAGTGGTCATTGTGTTGGTGGCGTAGTGTATACTGAACAGCAACCATGATGCCCCTTTCAGTACCACAATCAGTTCTGAGCCTCATGGGGACTACACTGAGGTTTCGTACACATGATAGGAAATTGTGAGCGATAACTGTTGGGTTATTATTTGTTGCTCTACATTTGAGCCACAGAACTTTACGAGAAAATCCATCTATGCATCCTGAAATGGCCAAACCAAATGGTTTAAGTTTGTCATAGCCATCGGCATGCCACATGTAGTTAGGTCCCAGGGAATGATAGGTTCTCCTGATGAATCGTTTGCGAGCTCTGCTCTGGCATCCTCGAGGATTCAGTACCCGGAGTAACTCCATTACAGTATCTCTCTTCACTTGGAGTTGGTGCTTTTATTTTAGCACCTGCCACATAGTTCGATAACCGAAGAGTTGGCCAGGCCCACGAAGTTCTGCTCTGATTGCATTAATTACAGCTGTTCTTGAGCTAATACTTTCTTCGATACAGCCCAGACTGGTTAAGTTTACTTTTAAGAGTCCTCAAACTCATCCTTACACAATGCAAACTCAATAGTATGTCCAAAATAACGCTGTACGTGTGACCCTCATTGAAATACTTGATACAGTGTTGCAGGACATCTGATCTTCCGGCTTGCTCCGTGCCTTGTAACAGCTCCAGAGACCGTCCACAAGATGCACAAAAGGCTACAAATGCCCCAAAATGGACCCCACAAAAAGGGCAAAACATTGTTTAGCCTCACCTGGCTCGAGTTAGTGACCTGTTCTGGACCCGACTGATTTTGCCGCTAACTAACCGCGTGGAGCTCAACAACGAATCATAGACGTTATCGTTACGTCACTTCCTGTATCAACCTTTATTAGCAGCTCTTGTTGCTGTTGTGTTTTGCACTCCTCGGCCGGGTGGCCGGGAAGTGCAAAACACCGAAAGTGACCCAGAATCCTTGCCGTGCTAAATATTGTAGTAATTTTTATTGTAGTAATACAATAAAAAAAAATGTGTCTCCGCTTTCGTTGTTGTGATTTCAGGATTTGGTGATTTGTTCCGTGTTTTGCTGTTGTGTTTCAGGATTTGGTAATTTGTTCTGTGTTTTGGTAATTTGTTCCGTGTTTTGCTGTTGTGTTTCAGGATTTGGTAATTTGTTCTGTGTTTTGGTAATTTGTTCTGTGTTTTGCTGTTGTGTTTCAGGATTTGGTAATTTGTACTGGGATTTGTTGTCGGTTGTATCTTAAATGTAAACGTGTCTTGCACCTCACGGCCACTGTAGGATAAGAGACCATGTAAACTGACAGCTCTCGTTAATGATTCACCGATCAAAGAAGAAGATTAGCCCAGTTACTTTAGGATTACAAAGCATGTGAGCAAAATATACCAGCTTTTTTGTAAGCTCATAAGAAATCATACTTTTCTATGTTGTAAAAATGTATTCCCTCCAATGTCTTTGGCTCTGCAAATAAACACATCCTCAAAGTTAATATTTTACTCTAGCATATGCTGACACGTCTTTTTCTTTGAAAGTAATCAACAATTTTTTGCTCCGGTATCAACAGTTAAGTAAGAAGTTACTTGAATCATGACAAAATCTCTGGAGTTTTCCATTAATAAACTTAAACAATGGACAGACCAGCAGTCTCTAAGAAACTTTCAGCCATTCATAATGATTTAGGTTTAATTCATTCCTTTGTCTAATGTCTTTTCTTTGGTCCTTGACATTTTTTTTATGTTTGACAACTTATCATTTGTAGGTTTTTATTTGCCAAAATAAAACCAAAATCCCAAATAACATAGCCCAGGTTGGTACATTTTATTCTGCATAAATTGCTTGACAGAAAAAAACAAAAAGGAGAAGATTTTTCTTTCATTATTGCTGACATGCAAACACTCTGAACTGCTCTAGCATCTCATCTAAGCCCAGGCATGTGTCTCTGTGTTCATCCCCTTGACACTCCTCTGCTGTTGGCCAATACTCAATCCAAGTTCTCTCTCCAAGGACGTACTGATATCTGAAAGCAAAGAGGAAGTGGACGAGCGATTAAACCTCAGTAATAAAGGGAAAACCACAGTTGAGTTCAAGTCATGTGAATTGGATTGGGATGCAAGCGGACACTGATTTGCATAAACCAAACTTACGTTTGCTTTTTTTCATCTCTGTGGATGTCTCTGGATGATCCCATGACCAGGTATGTTTTACCTTTCAGCAGATTCAAAGCATCTCTGCAATGGGGATAACTGAGGAATGGCCGCAGTTTTCCCATGGGGCCAACATCTGTACTTCCTGTAATAAAAAAGGGAAATGTGTGTGTGAGGGGATAATTTAAAGACTAAAAACCTTAAAACTTAGATTACAGGCAAAGACCATCACAAATTTAGATGCCAATACTGGAGTTTAACAATCCAATCCATACATATTGTGAGGAGTGTGATAAATGAACAGTTAATGATACTCATTCCATCATTTTAAAAGGGTGGGAACTATGTTTCCGTAGCTAACAGTGAGTCAAACTTTTCACAAGTATAAAGAATTAATTGATAAGAATGAGCAGCTCCAGTCAGTTGCCATGGTTCCCAATCAGAAAAAGAGGAAGTTCCTTCTGCTGCTTAGAATAAATCCCTCTCCCAAGTGGTTGAAGTTTGAGAGCTTTAGCATTTTGTACCCAATTGATGGACAATTGAAATATGAGATTCACTGATAGAATGGTGGAGTGTTTGCAGTATTGCATTTGAACTTTGAATTCAATTAGGGCCAAAGTCTAAGAAGTTTGTTTTTATTTATTTGATTTTAATTGCATAGCTTAAAGGGAGGCTACACCAAATGATTAATACTTTACCCAGATTTAGCACCAGTCCATAGGTTACAGATGCTATAATATGAAGGACTTAATTTTTATAATTTCAGAGGACTAGCAAACTAAAGTCTCTGGACTTGGGCCCTTCTTGAATTAAACTGGGGCGCTGCCATATTGGATAACTAGTGCTGCCATCTATGGAATAAAGCTAAACCCATGCAAGAGAGGCCCAAGTCCAGGAATCTGGCCCCTCTTGCACTTATTACATTTTAAATGTCAAGCATATTCAATACATTACAATGGACTTGGGACTGTTTTGCACATAATCAGATAGCTTTTCCTTTGAAGACCATAAAACATATAGTATCTCTATTTTGAAAATTGTGGACTTGCGCCCCTTTTGAATTCACTGATTCATTTGTAATGTTGTTGAGATTGCTGTCACCAGAGCTACGGCCTGGAGCCAGCCCTGGGGTCTGAGCAAGCAAGCTAAAGCATGGCCATAAGGATTCTTTCTGTGTGTCCATTGACTGTACGTGAGAACTGGAGCAAGTGAATATGACATCTCTGCTAAAAAATGGCAAAAAGAAGTCAATTCAGTCAGTTTTTTCACGATGTTGGAGCCAGACAACTTCAGTAAGCAGTGATTGGTACGAGTTGGTCTGAGTCAACATTTCTATGGCAACCACTCTGACCAATCAGAAGGGAGCTTGTTGAAAGGCCACACTGTAAACTGAGCTCAGGAGATTTTGTCAAAAATGTTGAATGTTCCTTTCGGGAACATATACCTTTCTTGAGGCATCTGATGGGTCAGTTTACAACTTAAAAGTTATAATAAAGAAATAATATAATTTAAAAAATTACAATAAGCAATAACGTGTTAAAAACCAATAGTATCAGGTTGCTATTTTGACAAATATAATGACTGAGTAATAGCTGTTTATTTATCAATACAAGTCTATGGAATTTCAGCTTTTTGGGACCAGCAGGTACTTCCTATTTGGAATGTGAGGAGGAACAATTGACTCTGTCCAGTTCTCTTATACAGTGAAAGTGCATGACCCAGGCGAAGAGAACTTAAAAACTGACTCTGTTTGCCTCTCCCGAATTTTGCCTGGATTATTGACTACCCAGTCTCTCCTCTGACTGTGTTATTCCTGCTATTGACCCCTGCCTGCCTGACCCTGATTTATCTCTGTGGACTTTTAGCTGAGCTAATAAACATAATGCATTTGGATGCAGCCATCTGCAGCGGTTCCTCAGGTTTGCCAATTTTTTACCGGAGTTTAATCCGTGGCTTCAGCACTGTGGCAGCTCTTCTCACGTCCCTACTGAAGGGCGCTCCCAAACGCCTGCTCTGGACTCCGGCAGCCACAGAAGCATTCCTGACGCTTAAACAGTACCTTACCAAGGCGCCCATCCTCCATCACTCGGACCCAGCCATGCAATTTATTTATTTATTTTACTCTGACCCAACACAAGGGTCGGAGCCATGCTCTCTCAACGTCATGGTCAGCCAGCCAAGATGTTTCCGTGTGCGTACTTTTCCTGGAAACTTAACAAAGCTTGACATGGAGCTATGACGTGGGCGACCGTGAACTGCTGGCCATGAAGGAGGCTTTCTCTAAGTGGAGACATTGGCTACAAGGGTCGGCTCAACCCTTCCTGGTTCTCACTGACCTCAAGAACCTGGAGTACATTAAATCCGCCAAGCGGCTGAACCCATTACAGGTATATTGGTCTATGTTTTTCTCCCGCTTCAATTTTCAGATCACATATCGACCAGGGTCCAAGAACGGCAGGCTGATGCACTGTCCCATTTAAACGACACCTCTACAGAAGGACCTGTCGCACCAGAACCCGTCATGCCCTAAATGATTGTTCCTAGTTCCTTTTCAGTGGGACTTAATGATGGAGTTGTATGAAATCAATGCCACAGAGGCCAGCACATGAACACTAACCTCAAACTCTTTCTGGTGGCCAACGCTGCAGGCAGTAGTGGCCCAGTACCTAACCAGATGTGCATCCTGCCAAATGCCTAAGTCTCCTCGACAGCTTCCGGCCAGCCTCCTGCATCCACTGCTCATTCCACAGCGTCACACATCACAGTGGACTTTATCACTGATCTACCCCGTTAGAGAGGTAACACCACCATCCTCTCTGTCATTGATCGCTTTTCTAAATTATGCCAGCTGGTCCCTTTGCCTTAGTTGCCCACACCACTGGAAACAGCAGGAACACTTATCGACCATGTGTTCCGGCACTATGGCCGCACATATGTGGTGATGTGCAAGGGTCTGGGCGTTAACGTGAATCTGACCTGCGGCTACCATACTCATTCCAATGGCCAAGTGGTTCCTCCGCACGTACAGTAGTCCACATCAAGAGGACTGGAGTTGGTTTCTGGTTTTGGCTGAGAAAGCCCAAAACTCAGTCAAGAAGACTTCCACAGGGCTCTCAACCTTTCAGTGTGTGCTGGGGGTTCAACCTCCGCTTTTTCAGGGGTGTCAGGAGAACATACGGAGCTGCCAGCAAAGGATGAGTGCTTCCGCCGCTGTAGGGAGACATGGAAGGCTGTGCATGGGAGGGGTATGGCCCAGAGGAACGGTCCTGGATTGCCGATGAAGGCATCCTTGTCCCCTCCCTAATTAGCGACTTCCACCAAAGCTGCACAGACTGACCAGCACCACGACCTCGTCAACCTTGGCATTAGAGGGCCAATTGCTTTCAGAGACGCTCGCAGGAGCGGGGCTCTGTAACAAGTCAGAAATCTGTCTCCTCCTTTAGTCACCAGCGAGAACCATCTCCAGAGTTCTACCCACACTTCCTGAATTCTTCACACCTACTCTTATTCACTCAATAAAGCGCAGCTTACGTTAGCACTGCACTGAGCTGAGCTCAGTGTGAAGTACTGTTTGTGCTATTGCCTTCCTTACCGAGCGATATATTTGGACCTGATCTTCCGTCTCCTGACCCTGACTGTTTGCCTGCCGCATGCCCCGAATTTTGCCTGGATTATTACCTACCCTGTCTCTCCTCTGATTGTCTTATGCCTGCTATTGACCCCTGTCTATTTGACCCTGATTTAGTTTTGTGGACTTTTAGCTGAGCTAATAAACCTGCTGCATTTGGATCCAGCTGTCTGCCTGTTCATGGGGCAGATATTGGATTTCTCCGCTGGTCAGTTTGTTCATAACAATTACTGTGTTTGAGCAGAAGGATGTTCATCACATGGACTTTTGATGGGAAGACAGTGATACATTTGGTAGTCATGTGATCTGACCTTAAACCATCGCTCTTTTAGAGGGAAGAAGAGCTGTAAACCGACCCAACACTTAGTGGTGAGTTGAATTCATTGGCAAACAAGCAGTCCAACAAACTTGTCAAACAGACTCGGGAGTTTTGTATTGTGAATGTCTGGCTAAGCCAACCCATACAATGGTATTTAACTCTATTAGTGTTAACCCAATAAGCCAACCCCAACCCATATCTAGGAGAACAGTTTATCAGTATAAATTGCACAGAAAGTAGCATTGTTGGTGTCAGAGAGAAAAAACAACTGCAGATTATCACCAACCTTCTTTGATGGAGTCCTGCACCCGCATGGCATAGATGTCTATAGACGGTTTGTGGACAACATCTTCCACCAGAACTTTGTACGCTGTAAGGCGACAAGAGCAGCTGTCAGTCTCAACATGTGCATAGGGAAGATGCGCACTCAAACAGTTCCCAATTGTAGCACAGCTCTTACCATACTCAATTTTGCTGCTCTCTGTGCTCTCACAGATTTTAGATGTTCGCTCATCGTTGCTGATTTCATCGTTCTTCTGCTTGCTGCAGTTCTCTAAAAACAAGTAAACAACAGAGTGAGCAAAATGTCTGAAGCAGAAGCTAATGTCAGTGTAAATTTCACTGGAACTGAAAACAGCTGACTGGTCTGCAATAACGTCTTGTGCAAAAACAAAGAGAATAATTCAATGCTTTTCTGTGCCAGTCCCAAGTCCAGGTAAATACAACGACCAGTGATATACAACCCTCTCCCCCCCCAAAAAAAATCAATGAGTCCAAAAAGCTTGTATTTTTTTTTAATCATTGTTATTACTATTTATTTATTTATTATCAAGAAAATAGGTTTAATGCCTTGGTCAAAGACAAGTTTCCTTTCTTTTGAACAGACAATAAAGTTATCTATCTTTATGCAGGGATTTGTCAGAGGGAGCTTCCGATGTAGAACAAAAGCCAAATCAATCATTCAAATCACTAACCGATCTTTCCTACTATTTCAGTCATGGCCATGTTAAAAAATACAATAATAGTAGCATTTTATATGTACCATAATGTTTTGGTGCTTTTCTTCAATAGCAGGGGCATTTTTTCTACATATATACTCTGAAAACAACAGCGTGCAAATGAAGACTTTTGTTTAATACTAATTGGTTCATGTCAATCTTTTAAATAGTATTTTAGATATAAAGTCATGGATGGCAGAAAACTTCCTACCACTCAACTAAGACAAAACAGAAATTTTAATAATTGATTCTGAAGACACACTCAAAAAAAGGAAATTACCAGCCGATTAAGTTTACGAAAATGTAACTTGTCATTTCAACCAGAAAATTTTATGTTTGTAAATCTTACGTGAATGAATCATGTCGATTGTACATAAAAATAATCCATTTAAAAGTGACTAATTTCAATCATGTTGATCCAACATGATACCATTAATTTGGATACATTAGTAATCGCAAGAATTGTGGGATCCCATTTTCTTTGCCTATCTGGGCAGATTGGGGTCTAAGTGTGAGTTTTTGTCCATGGGTTTTATTGTCTAGCTGTTTTACTCTGTTTTAACTAGTAATTTAAATTGTTATGTTTATTTTTTTCTGCACCATGAGTTAGAGTTTGGTAGAGGATGATGACCAACCCCTTGTGCGGCAAATTGTTAATGTTCTAATACTAAAGCCAGAGTTCGTGGCACTTGAGGCCCCGTCTTGTGATGTGGGACTTTGCTGGGTAATTCATGTCTTTGATGTGAAAATTAAAAGAGCCATTGGATGAAACTTTGGAAAACAGTGTCAATTTCAGATGTATAAATAAAATTAAAGAAAAAATACAAATTTAAGTTAGATCAACATAAATTGTTTTGGGTAGTCATACAAATTTAAGTTTAATACACTTAATTTAATTAGGTGTGACCAATTGAAGTGATTCAATTAAGTTGGATCAACTTTTCTTTTTAGAGTGAGCAACAATACTAATTTAAAGTTGGGTCCAACTGCAGTATTTATATTGAATCAACTTAAATTTATTAGTTTGACCCAACCTAATTCCACACATTTAAAGTGTCGTTATGTCAGGATGTTGTCATCTTAAAAATATTGCCAAAGTCCGCCCGTTCCTCTCTTTTGCCAGCACAGAGGTGCTGATGCGTGCTTTTATTTTTAGTAATTTAGATCACTATAATACCCTGCTCTCTGGTTTACCCAAAAAGTCTCTTTAAACTTATATGTTTTTATATCTTACAGAACTGTGGGGCACAAGTTCTGATGAGAACCAGAGGGCGGGAACACATCAAACTCATTTTAAAATAGCTGGATTAGCTCCCTGTGCATTTCAGATTTTAAGATTCTTTTAATAGTTTATAAATGTTTTAACGGTCTTGGGCCTCCTTATTTAAGTGATCTACTTCTAAAGTATGAGCCCCCGCGGACCCTGAGGTCCTCCAATGTTGGCCTTTTAGTTGTACCTAAGGTGAGGACCAAAACTTATGGCAAAGCTTCGTTCTGCCACAACTGTCCTCGCCTGTGGAACAGCCAGCCAGAGAGCCTCAGGGCCGCAGAGATCGTAGAGTTTTTGGAGAACAGGATCATCACCCACCTTTTAATTTAGCTTTTAGTTGAGCTTATCTGCTTATTCATTTTATTTGTTTTAATCCGTAATATTTTCAGCATTTCTTTTTATTTTATGCATAATCCTATTCTCGATTTTATGTTTTTTAACTATTTTTAAATACATTTTATGTATTCAATTAATCTTATCCTGATTTTAGCGCTTGTGTTTCTTGTGAGGATCTTTTCTACCAATGGCTTGGTTGGTGGTTGTCGCCCTTGCTGAAGTGTCTCGAGTTTAACATTAAAGCAAGAAGCGATTCCCAAATACTGTTTCCCCACAGCAGAACCAAGCCTTAAGTTTCTTTTAAAAATTACTTTTATGAGTATTCATTGTGTGTGGGGTCATGGGTCGTATGTTTTAACGGAGGGGAGTGGGAAGAGTGAAGGGTGTTTTTTGTTGTTGTAATATTGTGCGTGCATTTTGTTTTAAATGTTAACGCGCTTCGAGTTGCGCAAGCCATGAGAAACGCTTTTTTATAATTGAAGTTTGATTTGATTTGATTTGATTCTTGCCTGGAGACATCAGTGGAAGTCCTGGGACACAAATGTAACCAAGTTACCTTCTGCACATGTGCACTCGTCATCTCTGCAGAGCTGCAGCAGCTGTCCTCCCTCCCTCTTTGGATGGTAAAACTTCACACAAGGTGTTTCTGTGAATAGAAGAAGGGTATTCATAAAATTGACTTTTATTTTCACTTATCTTTATCCTGATGAGAACAGAGGCAGCCTGTACTTACGCTCATAATATTCATAGACAGACACTGCTGCTGGCTGAAGAACGCCCACCTCCATGGTCTGCTGGACCCTGAAACTGATCTCCTCTGGTCGGGTGTGAGAAACCTGCAGGTAAATGTAATTCAGAGGTCAGTAATTTGCTGACATTTGAGAATATTCTGATCAGCCAGCAAGACTGTTAGCTGAATGGTTATGTGAGCAGGCGTGTTGCTTCTGAGTTTCCATTTCTTCTGCTTGTGATCTTGTTTAAATAACTCAGTGGTATGATATTTACGTTACACAAAGGTCAGATGATCCAGAACATGCAGACAGTAACAGGAAGCAGCCTAGGGTCAAACCTTGTCCAGGTAGATGATGAGTGAGCCTCGTTCCGACAGAGCTGTATCCATTTCATACCTTCTAATGATGGGGGCTCGCCCTCCAGACAGCTGCAGACACAAGTACAAGTATTCATTGGTTTTAGGGACTCAGTGGATCACATCTTGAACTGATTTACAGTCTTACAGCTTTTAGGTCATCTAAGTTGGGAGTGAAGCCTGTCTGCAAACCGATGTCTAAGATGGACATGGTGGCATCACGATTGCTGTCCTTGTATCTGCAAAGGAGAGCACCATGAAGAAACTGAAGAGAACTGGAGCAGAGCAAAAAAATGGGACTAGTATACTTACAAAACCTCTATCTGAAGCTTGTAGGCATTATAATTCCCAATTTTCTTAGCTGCAGGAAGAAACTTATTATATGATTCAAGAAGTAAAACAGTAAAACTCCAGAAACAGACAGTTACCTGGAAGCAGCTGCACTGACACGTTAAACTTCTGGCAGTCACTTTCCTTTTCTTCAGGCAGAGCATAGTACAAGGACACCATCTGACCAACAGCACAAGCAAGATAAATGTGCATAGTAACCAAAGTAAATCAAAATCATGGAAATTGTTTGAACTTGGTAGGAAGCAAAAGGGAGAACCCCCCAAAATAAATACTTTTGGGTGCAGCACTATGGTTTTAAAATAAAAAGCAGGAAAATACTCTGAAATACTCTTCCCTCCTCCCATTTTAAAACCCTATGTTCAAACAGATTTCCATAAATGAGGTCAACTTATAAAGCTCGTGGCAAATTATTATGCAAATGACATTTTTCTGAATACTCAATGCCAATGACTGCATCATTTTAAAGTCTGTATTAAACCATTAAAGTATGTATTAAATGTTATTGAACATACCTCCTAAAGGTAACAGTATTTTTTTAAATAAAAACCTTAAAATGCACTGGTTCACCGCTTTATTACACACAAACGAGTTCCAATACATTTTATTGCTTTTAAAGAACTGAAAATGGTCATTTGTTGAATTTTTTGAATTAGGACGTCATATTTACTGAAATCAACAGCTATTCAAATCAAAAACATCTTTCTAAGTCCTCTTATTTGGTCACATTTCTTGCATCCATTTAACCTTTGAGTTTTTGCTAGGAATACCCTCACAGAGCTGCTGTTTGGATGTGAAATGCCTCCCACCCTCATAGATCTTTTGGTTGAGGATCTTCCAAAGGTTCACAATAGGGTTGAGGTCAGGGAAGGATAGAGGCCACAGTATTAGTTTATCTCATTTTATGCCGATAGGATTAAGGTAACCCTACATGTTGATGTCCATGGGATTCCAAATACACCAACAGCCTCAAATATGTGCTTGCTGCTTAGTGATGGTATTTTAGTAGGTACTCTCTAAATCTGATGTATTTTTCTGACACAAACTTTCCTCATTCAGTCTCTATCTGCACCAACCCATGTGTGCTCCAAATCAGTCACAAATCTTTTTCAATAATACAAAGGTCACGCTTAAGTTTTTGTGAAATATCCAAGGTTTTCATAATTTGTCCAAAGCATTTAACTATTTCACACTTTTCAGCAGCAGAGATCCTTTTTCTTTCCCATATTGTTTGAAAATGTTGGTCTGCTTAATAATGTGGAATGTTCTTCATTCATAGTTTTTCCTTTAATTGAACTCATCTGGCAAACTAATTATCACAGGTGTCTGTGATTTATGTCAGTGATCCAAAGAGACACAGTATAATCCATGAGTTTAATTGAAAAACAGAACCTTTCATCTTTTTGACACTTACAGACAATTTGCATATTAATAATTTGGATCTAACTATAAAGTTTATACTTTGGACAATAACACTCATCTCCAGACAACTAAACATTCTTTATGATCTTCTTTTCTGCTCTTCTCTCAAATTTAATAGAACAATCAAAGTTGTTTAAAGGACATGAAGGTGTTCTCTGGTCACTGTGTTTGAAATTCTGAGAATTAAGACATTTTATTGGTGAAGTCTTCATGGAAACCAGCAGAGGAGTGGAATTAAGTCACATGACTTAAAGTCGATTCAGAATCGAGTCATGAATTTGACGACTTTGGACTCAATTTGGACTTTAGCAGCAGTAACTCTTGACTTGACTCTATTTTGTGCCTTCTGACTCGATAAGACTTGCTATTTTCTCCAGCAACCAAGATTGAAAAGTATGTTGATAAAGAAAGACCAGGCTGCAGTCTCTCTGTCTGTGTATGTTTTCATCTGTTTGCGCCGTCAACATAACATCCAATCAAAATAGGCTCATGTTGGTTTGATTTGACACATACAACAAATCAAAGTGAAGGATGACCAATTAGACAATCTGTCAATCAAAGCACCAGTACCATTTTGCCATTGCTATGGTCCGGTACAAAAGTCACGAGGTTGTCAACAAAAAACAGTTTGTAGTTTGCAAAACATGTAATTTAAAGATGAGTGACAGAGACTCAACAACGACCAACTGCGTCCAGTTCTTGGAGTTGCTTAAAGACCTGTAAGTTCTGAATGAAATTGATGATTGCTGCAGTTAAAATAATGAGGCTGTAAACTTTCTGTTAACGTTACACTGTGGGGGCGTGCAGGTAGCTAGTGTAATCAGAGGTCACAGGTGATTTAGACATTTCCAGCACCCATAAAAATGACCCAGCTGCTGCAGCTGGAAGGATTCTGGATATTCTCTTAAACTGTCAACCTTAAGGGTTATTAGTACGCATGTGTGGGCATGTATCGGTATGGATAGTAGTCCTTCATCTATCATCATCCTCACCTGCTATCATGACATGTCCACTTGTAAAAATATTTTTTTACCATAAATTTATATGTGTCATTCTAAAATAATTAATGATAAAAATACTGAAAATCTCTGTAATTGGGTATTTCCTGCTCAGTTCCAAAGTGAACAAATCAATCAATATATATAAAACAGTTTGCTTGACGTTTAACGTTTCTGTTTTGAATACTACTTTTCTTTGTCTTTCCTCTGTGAATCTTTTGTCAAAAAAATGCCTTAGATGCATTTTTGACAGTATTTTTCACAGAGAAATTGTTGTATTCAAGACAAGGACAAATCGTATTTACAACAGAAATGTTAAACATAAAACTAAATGTCACATTTACATTTTTTTGTTTTTTTAAATCCAACAGAATCGCTATACATTTTACATTCTTCCTCCATTATGTATCTGCTATGTTTATAAAAACATGCTGATATGAGATATGAAACACAGTCAGTAGAACTTTGTGAAATATATTTAGTTTACACGTTTATAAAGAGTCAGTGCCTTTTCAGCCACAAACGTAACTGCACATCACTGGTCTGTGGTGAGATTAGTTAATATCCAGACTTTACCCTGGTTCCTTTGCCATTTCCATGTTACCACAATTGCAAATGCGGTAAAATTTGTCTTGGTTTTTTTGTTACAGAAAAATCATTTAAATATGAGGATGCATGAGCTCCGAGCCAATTCACTAAAACGTTTGCAAATAGTTGATAAAAAAAAATACAGTTCCTCAAAATGTACATGGCTTGTGTAAATAATTGTACTCTTTTGTTGACAAGACTTGAAACATTCAATGGTAGGACTTGGACTCGATTTGAGACTTATTGGTCTTGATTTGGGACTCGACTTGGGACTTGCTTGCTTTGACTTGGGACTTAATATGTCACTTAAGGACAAAGACTAGAGACTGACTTGTGGCTTACAAAACAACAACTCAATTCCATCTCTGGAAACCTGTCTTGTCTTTACAATTAATAATCGCTCACATCATTGTTATGCAGGTCAACGAGGCTGCAATTCACATTTAAACTACAGATCTAAAACTCTTTCAAAAAAAGATGCATTCCTTACTTTGACAACAGCTTCTCCTGATCCAGTAGCAGTCACTTTTACATCTTTGTTTATGTCTTTGATCTGCAGGGACAGACTCAGTCATAAATAAACAAAAAAAATGAACAAACAGAGCTCAATTGTATCAGAAATAGGATCGCACTCTAGAGGTTCTTGTAGCATAGCTGTTTTCACGGTTGAATTCATATTTTTCAGGCTTTAATCTGCCTGGCAACAAAATATCCACTTTCACATTGTACTCTGCTTCTTGAGCGTTGGCCCAGTACTCTGCTACAGCCTGGTACACAATTATTGTAGCCTAAATGAGAGAGGGGGAAAAAGATTTAGATTTAGGCTAAGAAGGAATTTGATTGTATAAACCTGAAAGTACAAAGAAGTCAAAAATATTTCTAACCTGGGTGGATCCATAATCCCCACTATAAGACTGCTGCTGGCTTAACCATCTCACAACAGGTCTGGCATCTTCAAAAGACTTGAGATGAATACAAAAGGAGTTTATACAAATATAAACCTTGTGTTTCTGAAGTTATGTAACCCCTTATTGTAACAGTAACAAACAAAATTTCATCTTTACTTACTTCCTGATCCAAAGTTTAGTTAAAAAGCTGCATATATGTTTTTTTCTTTTAGTTCTGTTTTTTTCACTAAATATGTGAACCAGCACAAGCAAGATTTTTTTATGTGAATAAGGGATGAGCTCACCTTAGTCTTGACCAAAGCCAGAAGAGCATAAGCTGTGGCCTCAAGGGTAAAGAGGTGCTTTCCAGGAACAGGCCAGTGGGACAACTCTGGCAGACAAGAGCAAAACTGTTACCATGACACATGCCAAAAAGGGACATGTTATAGGTTATAAATCCTAGAATCAGCAGCATTGAGTGATGCTTGTTGGATGATTTCTGTTTTAGTACCTGGAGAAACGAATTTGTAGAGAATCTCGCGGTTTAGTTTTCCCTCATTAGCCAGAGCATATGATGTCATGGCAACAGCGTAAGGATTTGTAAGGCTGGGAAGTCGTTTCTCCAGGTAGGCAACTGCCTTGTCAATGCTGCCTGGCAGGTTCTACACAGGAGGGGGAGAAACAAGTGTTTAGAGAGTAAAGTTTCAATGATTAAAAGCTGGAGTTTAATATAGTGGAGACAAGATTACTGAGGAGTGCCATTTGGAGTACTGTTTCATTACTTGTATAAGTACTAGTACTAGTAACGTCTGTGTAATATCTGCAAACATACCAGGGAGTTTCCAACAAGTCCTTTAGGAAATACCATGAGAAATCTAAATCTCAGAAGGACATTATGGATAGATGATGCCTTTATTAATTACCCAATATTAAAAATGATTTCAGTAAAACCTAAAACAACATTAAAAAAAAAAACAGAAATGCATACATAAAACTCAAGGTTGACTTTGGAATCAGGCTTCTTAATTATTTTTTGCAAGGCCCTGCCTAGGAAAAAGAAAATGCCCCCCCCCCCCCCCCCCCCCACACACACACACACACACACTAGCTGCGGAGACAATGTATTAGGTTAGTATTTATAAAAATGGAGAAAACATATATGAACTTGTATCTTTTAACAATAAAAAAGAAAAATTAATCCACTTTCAACAAATATTACATTTATTTTGCCACACAGAAACCCTGTTCTAGTCTAAAACAGAATTAAACCTTAAAATGAAATAATCTGTCATTCCTTATTTTAAACTAGAAACATTTTGAGCAACTGAACCATTTGATGCTGAGAAAAATAATTCAATCAATAAGTAATATTAAACGTAAATTGATTTGAAACAATAACACAACAGTGTCAAAATATTTAACATTTCTAGTCTGAAGAAATAGGTAAAAAAACATTGTTCTGATTTTTTTTCTGAATGATGATAATTTATTTATGATGTCATAAACTGCAGCTGTTTTCCTGCATTACCTGATGTCTTTCTGTCAAATACTGACACCAACCACAGGCAGACAAAGAAAACATTGATGGAGAATAAAGACACATCATCAAAATGTCTACAATAGTTCATAAAGACTGACATTATTAGCATGAGCTGAATCTAAAGGCACCAATGATCCTGATCTGGGCAACTCTGCGTGCGCGTTCCAACTCTCAGCCGGAGCCCACCACCCCTCCCCTTTCATTCTCTCACACGCGTGTGACAGGAGAGAGGAGCGTGCAGCTGCTGGGACGGTAGTTCACAGTTTCAGGCTGTTATAAACTCTGTGATATAAGTGATATAAGAGATAATAAGAAAACAACAGTGGCACAGATTTTTTTTCCAAGCACTGAGCCACTGTCACCTCCGACCCGCTTAAAATTTGCGCACCTGTGCCTAAGACCGCTGCTACTGCGCGCCCCCACTGGCATCGCCCCGCGCCGCTCCACTATTTGAGAAGACCTGCCTTGACCTTTTTACAGCCATTTGATGGGCAGACAATATGAGGAACGAAATGACAACTTCTTCAACAAAACTGCATCAGATTGCTGAAAGCACTGCTGTTTTTGATTATTTAGCTAGTGATGTGATCTTCCATATCAAGACTTTGAAGGCGTTTGTCAAATAGTAAAGGGGGTGTTTCCGGGAAGCCGCTATCAAGCAGCGTTCGATATAAGTGGTTATCCGGTTGTCCGAGACAACCAGATTTCACGGAGGTCAACCAAAATGAACCTTGTGGTTGTCCGTGTGACAACCTGGTCTTTTGTTCAACATTTTGGTATTTTTCGACTATTTTTCAAGTTTCAATGGTTAGTATTTGGCAACCTCTGAATTGAGACGCATGCAGCAAATTATTTCCACTGACAAACGAAGTGCGTGCATGCTAGCGCATCCTTTCTGTTTGTACATCTGTACCTTTCAATAAAGTTTACCGGTTTTCAAATACGTGTTGAACAACACTACCTGGTGCGACCACTAGAGGTCTCCAAAAACACACAAAAATATTTAGTTTAAAGTTTTTGGCAATATTTTGTGTAACCAGATGCTTCAATATTTAGTAAAATGTTTGTTTTTAATATTTAAAGAGTTTTTTAAATGTCCATCATAAGAGGCAGTTGATATTAGATGTAAAGAAGAAATAAAGATGTAAGTACTGACATCTGATTGGTTTCGTTGCTGTTGAATATTGGTATCGAAAGACAACCAAAAATTGGGGAGGACAACCAAGTTTACTTGCCAGGTTGTCCAGAGGATAACCATTTTTTTCCCCTTATTTCTAACACTGCCAAGGCATGCTTCTTTTGCTGGAGGATGAGGATACTGTCAGGTGTCGAGGCCGTCCCCGCACACCTGCCGCTGGTTCCCTCACCTGTTCTACATCTGATTAGTCGGCCTTTATAAGTCCTTCTCTTCCTCCGGCCATCGTCGGTTCGTCTGTTCTCCTCTATGGAAAAGACCACTGATCCCCGCTGGTTGAAGCAAGAGCTAAGCAAAGCCAAGTTGAGCAGCTCAAAGCCACGCCAAGCCACGCCACGCCACGCCAAGCAGCTCAAGACCCAACCAAGCTGAGCCAAGCAGCCCCGAACCAAGCAAGGTCCAGCCAAGCTAAGCTGCACCACACCAAGTCAAGCCAAGCCAAGCCGAACCAAAGCAAACCAAACCAAGCAGCTCAAACATGAGCCAAGCCCACCACTTTTCAGCCTCGCCTTCTGGATCTTCTGCCAGTTTACTCTCTCAAAGACTCACTCCTCTTCTCAATAAATCTGTTTCCTGTCTGCATTTGGGTCCAGCTTATTCAAAACCTGACAGATACAGATGATGTCTGTGGCTTTTCCATGTGACTGATTCATGTGGTGGTTCAGATTTTGTCATGAGTTTTGACAGTAATATAAATCCCTCAGGCTTTATTTATATTTGATGAAAAGTTTGGAGAGAGTTTGGAGATTTAGAAAAAAATATTGTTTTTTAAATAGGCTAGAGATGTCTCCTAAATAATAATCACTCGCCATATCTCAATGTTACAATTGCACAATTATCCACCGTGGTCCCTCATTTGTCAAGGGGGTAATTTTCTAAAATAAATCATGAAAAAATATTTTCGTGCAGGAGTATTAAGGTAAAAATGTGTATAACCCTTGTGCTATCTTACATGACCCCACCCCTACATTGACCTGTTCTCCCTACCATGACAAAGGTGGATAAAGATGGAAAATTGCATGTAATCCATTGAACCAGATCACAAATCATTGGAGAAAAAAGGTTCATCTACTTCAGTTAAAGTGCCTAGGATAGCACAACAGCTAAATGGACGATCTTGTAGATTTGATGTGAGAACTTGTAAAATACAATGTGAAAACTTGTGCACCAAAAATCTGCATCTGTGTGTAAAAAGCTTCTGCTGTGAACTGACTAATTTCCATTTGCATATGTTCATTTGGAGTTACAATGTCAAATCTGTGATTACAACTGCTCAAATGTGCTTTCTTTAGAAATGCATTTGTAGTTCACTCTCTGTGTTAATACAAAAGGATTGAGATACTTGCTGTCACATATGAAAGTTTATCAAAAGAGTTATTGGAGCAGGAAGTCCGAATCTGTGAAGCTCTTTCTAACTTAACCAAGTTCTCAGAGACCTGCACTTTGATTGGTTTACTCCTCCTTCCTCTAACCCCCCTAGTTCCATTGGACACAAATCAGTTTTGACAAAAGTTTCTCGCAAGGAATGTGTCAGAAGTCAGAGCGCAGTTGTAGCGCACTTGTACGGTGGCAGACAGAGCTCACACTACACACAAAAGAAACAACCCAAGGGCATTACTCAAAGCACAATGAACTTACCCGCAACACAATGACATAAACTGCAACAATAGCATAAAATGTAGTACAACGGAAATGAGGGAAGAAGAGAAAATTAGGACTTTCTTTCCTGGCGGCAGAAAAAAACAATTCAGTTTCAAACTATTCGACGCTCCTGAGAGCTAAATGTTTGGATAAGATTAGAGTGTTACTAAATAACGTAATTTCTTACAAATATGAGTTTGTCTAAAAATATACATTTACCCAACTCTCCACATAGTGACATCTGCATCTAATGCTCTTTTCCTTTTTTTTTAATTACGACTTTTAAGTCGTAAATTTACGAGACAAAAACTTGTACATTTACACGTTCTTATCTAATAAATTTATTACTTAAAATCTTGTAAATTTTTGAGAAAAAAGTAATAGATTAACGAGGAAAAAACACTAAAGTTTTCCGTTTATCGGAGCCAAGCTAGAAGATGAAATATGTGGAGCCTTTTGTAAAGCTTTATGCCGGATAGGTTTAAAAAACAAAGAGATTCACAGCCTTTTGACTGCTCAAAATCAGATTATTTTCAGATCCGGCTTTCCAGGGTTCGGTGTCAGTAAAGCAGAGTTTCATATGTAAAAAAAGGGGGCTCAGAAACACGTTTGGGTGTTGAGGACCGCTGCAGCCTTTATTCTCCTTTTCATTCACGTACCCTGAAGTTCATTTGTCACATTGTGTCATCAACCTGAGCTCCAAACACCAATGCGAAACTAAACATTTGGAACGTTATCAATAAACATGGAGCATAGTTAGTCTGCTGCTGTTTCAAACTAGAGAATAGTTTGAAACAAAAGATTTTTTTTCCGCTGGTAGGGAAAAAAAGATCCTCATTTCCTCTTTTTTCGTTGTGCTGTGGTTTAATGCTATTGCTGCGGATTATGTCTTTGTGTTGCGGGTAATTTTGTTGTATTTCGGGTAATGCCGTTGCGCTGTTTCTTTTTTTTTTTTTTTTAACTTGTCCTGTCCAACAGCTGGGCAGACAGATGACAGCTGAGGGTCTCTTGTGTTGGACATATTTTACTTTAACAACAGGGGTTATTAATCTTCAGACAAACCAGAGGAATGTCTGGATAAACCCCCCTTGTAATTGAGGCCAAACTTTATTAATTTCAATCATATTTGAAAATCTTTGGTGTTGGACCGGACGGAAAAGGAAAAGAGGGAAGAAGAGAGAGGGATGTTAGAGAGAGGGGGGGTAGGAGGGTGATAATAGGAGGAAGGGGGGGGGGGGGGGTAAAACCATGAAGCAGCATAAAGCAAGAAGTTTACTGGATGTTTATCATTACGGTAAGGTTAAAATGTAGTACAAATCTCAAAGGGCGGGGCCTGTCCACACACACACTCAAATATTATAAACACACCTGCTAGCTACAGAAATGTCAACATGTCAACATGTACACAATGCAGATATTGTTCACACACGCATACTTATGCCTTTAAACCAACTGGTGTGAAATATTTCATTCATTCAATCATGCAAACTATTAGTTCAAAGGTGAGCTAACACCTGTGCTCAGATGAGTGTTTATGTCCTTCTAAAATGGATGGTGGAATGTGAAAAGAAGGAGGGGGAGTGCCCAGCCACCCCCACACCAAGACCCCCGCCTCAGCAGCAGCGGCAGCCAAGGACCAGGACCCACCCCACGGACACCAGGTTTAATGTGAACCTCCCCGTGCGCGGAGAGAGCACCGCCGGGCCCAGCAAACCGGCAATCAGGGGACACGGCCGCTGTTGCCAAGGGCCCAGTACCCCCCACCAGGGATGGGGTAGGGGACAGATGGTCCTGCGTGTGTGTGTGTTTGTAAGGGTGTGTGTGTGCATGTGTTTATGTATGAATGTATATTTTGAGGAGAAAAAAAGTGTGTGTACTAAGGGGGTGCAGTTAAAATTGGCGGGTAGGGCACTGAGTGGACATCTCCAGATTACTCACAGTAATGTCCCCTCACCCTCCCCACCAAGTGGCCCTAAATGTCTAAGGTGTGGTTAAAATTGGCGGGTAGGGTGCTAGGAGGACATCTGCTGCTTACTGGCAGTGATGTCCAAGCACCACCCCTACCAAGGGCCCTACATGTCTAAGGTGCAAATAAAACCGAGAGAGGGGGGCCCACTCCATACGGCAACCATGGGAGGGGGACCACTGCCAAGTAGCCCCCTCCCCAAAGTGCATCGCAGGCTAAATCCCCCACCCCCTCACCCTAATGTGAGATTATATGAGGAAGGGGGTAAGTTGGGGACAGCTGGTAGACTGTCCCCCGGTGGTCAAACAGCTGTCCCCCAGCCCCCCCCCCAGCATGGGGCCCCAGCCCCGGAGCCCCATCCCCCGAGGCGCCGACGCCCCAGGCCCAGCACGACCCACCACACAGAGAGAGAGAGGAGCCAGAAAGCACCGCCCACCCCGGAGCAAGCCCCGGCCCCCACCCCCAGGCGCCGGCCCTGGGTGAGCTCCGGTCAGGCCTCGATGGGACCAAGGCATCCAACCGGCCATGGCAACCGCCTATTGCCACCAGCGGGGACCCCGACCTCTCAAACCCCCAAGGTCCCGTACCCATAGAGCCCCCCCCCCATAAAGGCCCCCCACAAGACAGGGCCGACAAGCCCCCCCCCACACACCCCCAGACCTCGCAGCCGCAGCGGATGACACCCAGAGCGACCGGGGGCCCCAAGAGGGTTGCCCCGCCCCGTCCCAGAGCCAGGGAAGGGTTGATCCCAGCCCTAGGTGTAGATGGGCAACCCATCCAGTGCCGCTGGACCTACTCCCCCATGAGCAGGACCCCCCGCCAACCCCCCCCAGCACGGGCAAAGAGACCACCTCCCCCAAGTCAAGCCGGACAACCACTCAGCACCCCCCCCCCCACCACACACCCCCCACAGCCGAGCCCAGAAGACCCCGCAGCACCCCAGCACACCCCGCCCAGGCACTGGACCCGACCCCCCAACAAGCGGGATCTCCACCGGCCCCCACCGGGCTCCGGAGGCCCCGACCCCCACCCTGCACCACGGCAGAAATGCAAGGAGCAGCGACGACCAGGCCCCCCACCCTCTAAGTCAGGGGTCGGGAACCTTTTTGGCCAAGAGAGCCATAAACGCCACATATTTTGAAATGTAATTTCGAAAGAGCCATACAATAATGTAGTGTCCCTTTCCCACATTGAGGCACGGAGACTTCACCTCTTTCAGGGTTCTTTATTCTGGTTACTGTAGACCGCAACAAACGCCGTACAATTAATTCAGCAACTCCTGAATCTCTCCCGCCGAGACGAGACGAGAGCGCTTCTCCCAACTTTATATTCCCCTGCTCCCGCTCCAGCCCTCCCATTTCCCTTATTCGGCCCATAGTTGAACCCCATTGGTCCAAATTACCTAACAGGCTGAGCGACAGAACTGAGGGCCAATCAGATCGCTGCATGATGCGTTTAATGAACTCCGGAACTTTAAAGAGACTTTAAACCTGATCGTAGGTCTGAATGTTCTGTAGATGTGAGACAGACGGCTCACATGCAGACGGGGAGCCAAACATACACTCACACGCTGCAGTGAGAGACGGGCAGCGGGTTTTACGTTTTTACAATCCCTGCGCGGTTCACCTGCTGCCTGTCCCCACAACCCCTCACCCCCACCATCTGCTCTCTTCTTCACACCTCCCGTCCCCGCAACTGTGCGCTCTTTCTCAGGGACGGGAGCGCGCAGTTTTAGGCACGGCAATTCACAGGTTTCCAGTTGGTACAAACTCTGTGAAATAATAGACAATTCTAAACTGATAGCGCTGGCGCAGTTTTTTTTCTCCAAGCACCGCAACTACTGCGAACCTCTGGCATCGCATCGCTCCCGAGAAAGACTGGTCTAATGAAAAAAAAAGTATAATTAAAGATTTGTCTGCGTGCCACGTGTGACCATCAAAAGAGCCATATATGGCTCGCGAGCCATAGGTTCCCGACCCCTGCTCTAAGTCATGGAGTTAGCTATGGGAGACCAGAGAGACTGAATTATTTCAAGTTACTTGAACTTTGGGCTGACATTTTTTGCAAGCTGATATGATCAAACAGCAGATTTCTGTATTGGGTTATCTTTATGTTTTTCTTGCTTTTCCAATTTATTAAAATGTTTTTTTTAGCAATACAAAGAGTTATGAAAATGATATTTAATAATCCTCCTTCTACCTCGAATGGCACTCATGTGTCGTTGTACTGTTTCTTTTGTATGTAGTGTGAGCCCTGTAGGCCACCGTACACTTGTGATCTGTGCCAGCAGATTCATGCTCAGGCAGAAGCACATTTGAGCAGTTATAATCACAGATTTGAGGTTGTAACTCTAAATGAACACATGAAAATCGGAATTTGTCAGTTCTAATTTTGTTTATCAAACTTTACAATAGAAGATTTTTACACCTTGATGCAGATTTTTGGTGCACAAGTTTTCATATTTTATATTACAGGTTCTCACATTAAATCTACAAGCTCGTCCATTTAGACACATTATTACTTTCATACAGGAGTCATCTTTATTTTTTTACAGTCATCTATATTTTTTAAGGCTCCAAAACTCCTCACAACACACTAGGAATGGGTATTACAATCCGTTTTTTTTTTTTGATACCATTGCCACGTCTATGAAGACTCTCATTCATCCCGGTTGGTTCCCTTGTAGTAGGTTTAGGGCACATGTGTCAAACTCAAGGCCCGCAGGCCAAATGTGGCCCATCATGTCATTTGATGTGGCCCTTGAGGCCATGAAAGTTTTTAATTTCTTAGAATAAAAAGTAAAAATTGGTGTGTATTTATTCATATCTAGGGGGAATCTGACTTGAAATATCGGTTTGGGCAACTATACATTAGGACTTAAACACTGTTCATATAATCTAACCTGACAGAATCAAATTTTAAAGGATTTATGTTAGAGTTACAAGCAAACGTATGTTTTTTTATGCAACTGTTTTGTCACTTTAAAAAGTTGTAATAAATAAATAATGAGTTATTTAACATTAAGTAGTAGTTACATTTTATGTTTCATTGCATTTAGTTACATGTATAAGTTATATCTGGCCCTTTGAGGACCACCACTATGCTGATGTGGCCCTCAGTGAAAATGAGTTTGACACCCCTGGTTTAGAGGATGTCATCTAGACTTGGTTTTAAAGTTAGAAGACGTTTCACCTCTTATCCAAGAGGCTTTGTCAATTCTGAATTAGCTGGTCGAAGAGCTGGTATATATGTGCTCATGGGGGAGGAGTCAGACCTGAAACTGGATGGTATTGTCAACTTAGCCTACATGATTTCGGGTTGTTAAGAGTCCTTTGTCCTCAGCTTGGGGTTGGGGAGCCAGTGACTCCTTCCCCAAACTGGTCATCTCTTTCAGCTGTTAACGACTCAGGTGGATCTGGTTTGGGTTGTTTAGGTTTCAAAACACTGCCGTTGATGGATGGAAGAATAAACCTGAGAGTAAAGCCGCTTGTGTAGACACAAGCGGCTTTACTAACATCGCAGAGCCAACCCAAGTGGACCTGAGTCTGCAGTGCATCTCCACCTGAAGGCCACAAACCACTCGTTCGAGGACACTAAAGTCTGAATTCTTGCCAGAGAGAAAGGATGGTTTGAGCGAGGAGTGAAAGAAGCCATCTTTGTCAAGAAGGATAAACCTTCTCTTAATAAGAATGGTGGTCTCAGGTTTATTCTACAATGGAACCAACCTGGATGAATGAGACAATGGCACTACTACAATGGTACCATTGCCACGTCATCAACTTTTATCGGACTATTATGTTTTAGCCCTAACAGTATTTTTAACAGTACCGCCATAGTGGCGCAGACCTGGCCTACACTACTTTGTTCTAGTGTGGCCATCTCTCCCCTTTCCTCACTACTCCAGTGCATACATTCTCACTCAGCTGCATGTCTTCCTCCACTGACTGACAAGTGATAACAAACACACGGGATAGAAACCGACCACAGGCAAAAAGCTCCAAAGTGTGGCTGTATCTTTTGGAAGATTGTTTGAGTGCATGCCTCACAGCAAAAGGCCCCTGGTTCAAGTCCCGGCTGGGGGACCTGAAACAGAGCATTAACGGGGGACCTTTCTATGTGGAGTTTGCATGTTCTTCCCGTGCATGTGTGAGTTTTCTCCGGGTACTCCGGCTTCCTCCCACCATTCAAAAACATGCTTCACAGGTTAATCGAAAAAATGTTCACCCCCCCCCCCCCCCCTCCCCACCACCACGAAAAAAAACTGTGACAAAATAAGCCAAATATTGTAAACTTCAATGTCATATCAAAATCTTAAACATTCCTGCTGCTAGAGACCAGAAAATAATTGAATAAAGGATCATTCACTTTGTAAGAACAATAACATTGAACCTATGTGTAAAAGGAAACAAAAAGTTGTGTTAATGGCTGCATTGTGCCTGCTTTTATGATATACATCTTTTCCAAACAAGGTTGCAGGTTTGTTACTGCAACTCTTAAGTCATGCTCAATATTAATCCTAGCTCTGTTCTTTGTTTTCAAAGGGGCAACAGCAGAAAAGCTGATCTCCCAAATAAAGGACATAGAATGGAAGCAGAATGCTCACAGCCATTTGCCCTATGAGTGGATGCTCCCTCTCCACACCCAGCAGAATTCAGTGAGTGTCTGTGCTGTAGACCTCATCTTCAGGGTGGAGTCTGACATGATTTCAATGAACTGATCCTCCTCAGCAGAGCTCAAATCAGCAGCTGCTGCTGCGTTAAATGGATCTCTCAGCCAGTAGCAACGAGCACTGTCTGGGAAATATTTAAGAAAGAATCCTCACAGGGAAGACATGTACAAAGTGAATGATTGCATGTTCTCAAACTGTGGGGCATGCCTCCTTGAGGGGGAGGACATTACAGCTATTATACATGTGTCGAACCTTTCCTGCTTTGTTCTCTGATAGTGGTCGGAAGACCGAGGGGAAATCTTCTTCAGGGCCGAAAGCTGATCTTCCTTCAGGGTTCACCTCCCCGTTCGAACCCCCAGAGCCTCCAGAGCGGGTCAACAAAAGAACCAGTCTCAGTTCTTTACGATTAACTTTTTTTTAAAAAACTTTTTCTCTTTACTCAAAAAATGAGACTGACTCCACATGTATGCCCTCCACATACTCAGACGCGCTCTTTTCCCTCAACGTGTGTGTGTTTCAGCACACACACAGAAACATCCCACAACACATGCTTTTTTTTCCATTCTACAACAAATCTGATCACAGTCGCAAAGAAAGGCAGGGGTAGGTATTCAATTCGTACCGGTTGCATGTGCGAAATGCGACAATGTCCAGGGGGCGTTCTTTTAAGATGTTAAATATGCCATTAACAACAAAAATTACGTCTTCAAATGTCACAGTTAGGATTGGGTTAGTAAGTGACATTGGACCCACGGATATGTAGGAAGTGCGTTTTTTAATGTTTCGCTGTGAAAAAAACCTCCAAACATTAGTCCCCCCCCCCCTTTCCAGCCTTGTCCCACCAGGTGAATCAAGCCCCCACTGAGATGCCTCTGCGCCCCTCCAGGAAGGCGTGCCCCACAGTTTGAGAACCACTGCTATAACTCAACCTCAAGGTTATGCCACTTGCATAAATGAAAGCCTTTACTGACAACTTACTGTACTTAATTAGGGTAGATGATCCCACATTTGCTATTATGCAAACACTTTTAAGAAAAATCAACTCCAATTTGCTGAGGAAGAATGAAAAATATATATATTTAGATTTATTATCAGAAACCTACATTGACAGTGGCTGAACAGAGGGAGCGTGACTCCTGCATGGCAATAAGGCAGAACGCTGTCATAGAGGCATCAGAGTCAGAGCCACGAACATCACCCTGGAGTGCACACAAATATAAGCAGTCTTAAATTATTCTATGTTGGAATCTTGGACATGAAACACTTGAAGATCAGTGGTTTCACTTACAATCATCTCTCCATGGATAATTTTTCCAGTTTCTGTGAACAAGCCATCTGGCTGCTGAGCTCTGAGTATCAGGAACTTCACAGCATCACAAATGTGTTCCTTTTTGATGGCCACCAGGTTGTTGGCCATGGAAAACACTTTGACAACATAGGCTGTTAACCTTGTGGAATAAAGAAGACAATGCAGTGGTTCAGTTTCACAGAAACCATCAAGGCTGAGTGTGCTAAGCACAAAACCTAACTACCTT
Source organism: Oryzias latipes (assembly GCF_053564925.1). Taxonomy (NCBI): domain Eukaryota; kingdom Metazoa; phylum Chordata; class Actinopteri; order Beloniformes; family Adrianichthyidae; genus Oryzias; species Oryzias latipes. The sequence goes on along the minus strand of NC_136237.1, from coordinate 11,674,611 downwards.
ATTCTAAAACTGTATTACCAAAGCCTGCATGTTTGAGGCTTGCTAGAATGAACATTTAACAAAGTTAACTTTGTAGTTTTTGCAGATAAACAAATAATGGTCTGAAAGGGTTGCTGTGATGTAGAGAGAGAGAAAGCAACCGCTGATTAATTATTTTCAGATTATGCACACTTCGAGGGCCACTATCCCGCCTTTACCATTTCCATTAACAAAATAAATAAATATTCAGCCATTTTTTAGAATTTAGTTTTTGTTTTGTTTTTCAGTTTAGATCACTGTTTTCACATTTGTTACATTTTCAGAATTCTTTTCCCCTGTCGCTGCACGATTGCTGGCATCGTTGATTTGTTCCGTTGCACTCATATTTTTAAAAAAACATTTTAAAAGAAGGTGGATTTTTTTTTATATACTTTATTTTGGGGCTTGTGGTAGTTTATTGTCATGTTTGAAAATTGTTCACACTTATTTTACGTCAAACAACAACACTGCGTTAATGCCACTTTTAAACTACCGTAATTTCCGGACTACAAGCCGCTACTTTTTTCCTGCGCTTACAGCCTTGCGGCTTATTCAGTGACGCGGCTAATTTATGGATTTAATTGGCGGCCGCCATGTACGTTCTTTCGAACTCAGTGAATAGTTTGAATTCTCTATCTAACACCAAGGACAAGGCATTTTTTATTCAACACACATCTTAGCAGCCAAACAGCATGGACTTGACTTCAGGTCTTAGACACTTCAGTCATGGTTCAACAAAACGAAACACGCATGCCCGGCCGCATCCCAGAATCCTTTGGGGCAATTAGACCCAACGTGCACGTGATCGCCGCTACATTATGATGAAGCTTTCAAGTTAAAAGCAATCGTTAAAAGCAGCATAAAAAAGTCCACCGTCACCAACGGGTTTGGAAAAGCCGGTTTGCTGCGTGACGGAGAGAACAGCGCATGGAGTGAATTTACACTCCATTTACGGTTTCCTTAGAAACCGTAAATGCAATCGTTAAAAGCAGCATAAAAAAGTCCACCGTCACCAACGGGTTTGGAATTTACACTTCTGTAAATTCCAGAAGCTCACTCCATGTCCTTTCTAAGGAAACCGTAAAAGCGGAATTTTGCTTTGAAAAACTCACAGCCTCCGTGTGAGCTGGAGACATCTTCTCCTGCTGATTGAGCTGCGGGGCCGATGGCAGTCTGAAGGCTCCCACACGTAACAACGCATCCGCCCCTCATACACAAAACGTACAGTATTAAGTCCGATTGCTTTGCACAGAAACGATTTGCTCCATCCACCGGCGCAACGGGCACGAAGTGCTCCTCCTTGAAGCTGCCCTGGCCAGAGGTGTCGGAGTAGATAGGTAGGGGAAACAAGGAGCGCGCGGGGCGGGAGCGGAGCGCAGAGGCGTCCGCGGAGTGCAGAGGCTTCTGAATTCTGACGCACGCGCCACACTGAGGCGCGCGTATCGCGCTGAGGCGCGCGCTTTTCAGTCGCCGCTGCTTTATTTTACCGTTGTGTTTTCTAACCAGTCCTGTTACTCCCATAACGCTGCTGCGACACAAGCGGAAGGAGAGCTGTACCCGTTCACCCCTCCATGCACTGCTGCTACTTGCTAATTCTTAAACACGTACAACAGAATGGCGAGCCGGGCGTTGGCCCCGCCTTTAGCCCCTAAGACTCATGGGAAATGGGGAATCGCAGATGTAAATTTCCTCATCATAACTGAGGGATGTAATGTTGATTATATGGTTACTGTTTGTAATTTTATGTTAGATACCTAGATTGTCAATAAGTAAAAAAAAAATGAAATAAAAACACCATAACTGAGGGACTTGTGAACAGAATATAGGTCCATGCTGTTTGACAGATGACGATACACTCAAATACGTGACCCAGAGGCAAAACTGGCACCACCCACAATGTGCTAATGAATTGCACTCACACTGGGATGCTGGGCGTGATCTGTCAGGATGACAATATCGCCTAACACATGCACGGCTTGTACTCTGACGCGGCTTGTGTATGTATAAAAGCAGTCAAACACGTGGATATGGGTGGGTGCGGCTTGTAATCGGGTGCGCTTTGTAGTCCGGAATTTACGGTATAGCTATTATTGTATTCCCCAACATAAAATATCTATCTATCATGTAAGGAATAAAGCCAGACGAGGTGTTCAGGATGATAAAGTTCAGGTGGAAGGCAAAGGGCTGAACACATCAGATAGGAAACTGTGAAATTTCTTATGTCCCCATAGGTTTTATGTTATTAATAGGAAGTTGTGGCAGTTGTGGAACATGTTTTTTTAATTGTTAAAAAACAATTCCCTTTTTTTACATGTTTAAATTAGACCACTCTGGACCTGATGTTTTGTTCTTTTTTTCTGAACTGGAAAAAATCCCTTGGTGGTGTAAAAGTAACAGTTGAAATTAACCGCATGACAGCACTAAGATGGATGATGGCTAGATGAATGAATGGAAGGATGGATAATATTGATGACCTCACCAGGAGCTACTATCATAATCAGCCCATACAGCAAAAGAACCGTCGTTTTTTAGGTAGGCTAGCTCGTTGTTGTAGCCTGTAAAGAAAAACAGATGTTTGTTGGAGAATGACCAATGACTTCCCTTTGCATACAACCAAAGCTTTTGAACCCAGAACTTTCATCTTACCTGTTTTTATGTGCTGAAGGGCCTCAGCCCGTTTCTGAAAGCCGACAGCTTCCCATTGGTTGGTTTTGTCCAAATATCTGGTTGCAATGACAGGTAGGGTCATGCTCATCATGTTCTGCTCTCCACAACCAGAGGGCTGCTGAATCAGAGTACCTACAGACGTTCCACTGATGGCATTTTCCACCAGACCAGAAACTTGTTCTCGGCCTGCGTGCAAAATGACAAACCAGAGTTGATATAATCACCAGCAACCATGCAGAGCTCAGTTTGAGGATGAAAACTGACCTGTCACTGAGATAAAAGTACTTGTAGGTGAGTTTGGAATCATATTACTTTCAGGAATGTTGCTGTTCAGAACTTCCACTTGTTCACCGTCTAAAAAAAACACAGTGGTGCAGTTATGGAATACAGGATTCTACAGAGACACTTATTGCAATGTTTAAAAAGTAACTTCAATTCATGCAAAAATCAAATATAGGACTCACTTTTTCCCTTATGAGCTGGATCCAAGGTTACAGTTTTTGCAGTTTTAACAAGAACACCTGGAGCCTGAGGAAGAAAATAATAGACAATAATCTTATTTTTGGCACTGCATACTGGTCTCTGAAGCTAGTTTTCTTTGTATCTGTCGGAATAGTTATTTTTAGTAAAGCCTTAGAAACTTTTTTTTAAGATTTGGTTAATGTCATGCATTAGCTTTTTATTAAAAAAAAAAACAAAAAACAAAACTACAGTGTGAATCACAGCTGTGCTCTTTTTGTACAATGAGCCAGGCTGGACTTGGGTCCTGTTAAAAAAAAAAAACCAATAGATTGACTTACAACCACCCGCAGGTCTTTCTTTACTCCATCACTCATGTATTTGTTTTTGACTGCAGCTTTGACCTCGATGGGAAGAGTCCCCTCCTTCATGGGAATAATGATGAAGGGAACAGATCTTGTGGACATGGCGCCAATGTTCACCTCTTGTCGATATTTCCCACGTTTAGAAGCTGCACTGCACATGTCCTTTACCTCAAGTAGATCTATACGAACCTGAAAAAAGACAAAATGGTGGAGAAAATTTTGACTCTATCAACAAACATAGACTAATGGTAGAATGAAGTGACATTTTTGGTTTTGTGTTAACATTCACAATCATTGCTTACTCCTCAGTCCACAACAAGCAGCTTGGAGTCCACAGTTACAGATATTCAAATGTGTCATTGGCTAATCACGCATTTCTATACCTCTCATGTCTAAGTTTCAGTCATAATCCTGCTTTGCTGGTCTTACGGTTATGAGCTCTGGCCTGTAGTTGTGTAGAATGGCTTTCACTTCCAGCTGCTCTCCGCGGACAGCTGAGTACGGCAGCCGGAGGTCTATGAAGAAATCTTTGCGAACAATCACCTCCAAGGACTCTCCCACACAGATGCCTTCAATAAAGACCATGGGAATCAAACGTTTACAGAAGTGGTCATGGTGCAGGGGTCATATAATGCAAAGATGAGCTGACTATCCACTAACCATGAGTTCTTGAGAGGCTAATGCCGGTGAACTCCCAGGTTGTGATGGAATCAGGCAGAGGAACATTTTTCACAAATGAAGTGGAGTCACTTGAGCACAAAAAAGTTGGGGGCACTTTTAGAGACAGCTGGCAAGGGGGGGGGGGGGGGGGGGGGGGGGCGGTCACAGGTAAATGGTGGCGTGTCCCTTCAGCAGAACAGCCTTTACTGTAGACTCACCAGTTGGGTGTATTTTCGGGACATTGTGGCAAAATAATGTCAGTCCACAGCCAACTTTCCGGGAAATTGCTGCGAGTAACAATTTCATTGCTGTCCATGTAGCTGTCATCTGTCTCACCTGGAATGATAAACGATGCACACTTATATAATAGGGGTGTAATGAAAATCTCAATTCGGTTTGATTCAGAGTTTCATAGGGCTCGGTTCGATACGTTTCACTTTGGAACGGCTGTTTAACAAATCTGCCTGATATGAACCGCTATTTTATGAACTATTATTTTATTGTTATTTATTGTGTGTGCTTTGCTGCCGGACACCTACATTTCTCCCTTGGGAGATTAATAAAGTTTTTATCTATCTATTTCTGTATTTACTGTGGCATACGCTATCTTTGTATAACAATGCCAACACGCAGCATTCGACTTATCCAATTGTCTTTTTCTTTCATTGATGCCGACAACAAAGCCAAAGTGTTCCCACACAGTAGAGTGTAAGGAGATGGGGGTGGGGGGGGGGGTCCCTCGCGTCTGTATTAGAGGTAAAGTCGGGCCTAAAAAATCCAGCCCGACCCGACACAGGCCCGCGGGCATTAAAGCCCTAGCCCAAAGCAAACCCGAAATTTCAATTTATCCCATAGTATTTTTGGCAGAAAAAAACACCAGATTTCTTAAAGGTAAAATAATCTACATATTTTTATGATCATGAAAGTCATTTTCTTTCTAACAGAGAGTGGTCGCTGCAGCCGCGCGCGTATAAGCTCGCTGTTGTGGCATAGAGTTCCGCTGGAAGCGCTGCGCATAGGTTCCTCCCTACATGACAAATGCATTTGCACAACGAAATAATGCTGGAACACAGAATAAGAGGCCAGACAAAGACAGTGAAAGAGAGATCTTGATGCGCACTCGCTTCATTACGCGGAGAAATGCTGCAGCCGCAGCGGCGCGCGTTTGCCTTTTCAGTTCCCCTGTCTTAATTTTATCCTTGACTTATTGCTGCTCCATATCGGGGATACCTTAACAAAATAGATGCGGGCTTGCGGAGGGAAGATTACATTCACGACACGTGCGCAGAGCTGGACCACAGTGTATATCAATCAACGGGGGGCTGGTGACTGGGGGGAGGGGGCGGGGTCTACCTGTGTGTGTGTGTGGGTCTGTGTGCGTTCGGTGAACGTTCTCCCTCTGAGTAAAAAGAAGCTGGCTGTGCCTTTCGGTTCGTGCGGTAACCGTTCTGACATACAGGATTAATAAAGTGAAGTTTGACAACCGCCCGCCTAAGGAGCCTCTTTGTAGCCATTAGTGATCCCTCGCTATAACACGGTTTGCTTTTCACGGTTTCGCTACTTCACGGATTTGCATCGTGCATCGTGTTCTGCATTCTGATTGGCTAAAAAAGTCACTCCGCTTCTTCTCTACCTGTGCGTCAAAAACGTTGCAGTTTAATATGTACACGTATGTAAAACAGCTTGCCAAATTTACAACACGTATACGTGCAAATTCTCTTGCAATTTCCAGTTCTTCTAAAACCCATAGAAATAAGAGCGACAACAACTGCCTATCACTATGTTCTTCTCCCGAACAAACACAGCTGCACCGCGGGCTTCAAAAGAAGAAAACACTGCAGAGCGGAGTCAGGATGCAGCGGCTCAGTCTGTAGAGCAGTAAATACACCTGAGTCACTATTTGTCCCACTGTACTTTGTATCTTTTTCATAATCATTTTATATTTTCTCCCGTTGAATCCAATTACTCGGGTCGCGGTGGGCGGGGCTAATCTCCGCGATTTGAAGCCTTCTGTTCACATTGATGATTCAAATTATTATTTGACAGTAAAGTACAGAAGTTATTTGTTGAAAAAACGTTTCTAAAGTACTTTTATTTGTGAAACAAATGCTTGAGCCTGTAAAATGGTTTGTTCATTCTTTTCAATGTATATTAGAGTATTTAATTGTATAATAATTGAAAAAAAGAGAGGTTTCTACTTCACGGATTTTGCCTATCACGGGTTCTTTTTGGAACGTAACCCCTGCGAAAAACAAGGGTCTACTGTACAATATATTTATTTAAAAAGTCAGCGAGAGAGAAGCCGGCCCGACCTGAACGTAATGACTGTCATTTAGTGCCCGACCCGACCCGAATTTGGGTCAGGTTAGGGTTTAAGATCTTACCTCTAGTCTGTATTAGCCATGCTGATACTATGGACATGCGCATTGTCGCCTCTGTCACCTAATTGCTGTTGAACCTGAACAGCAATGACGTTTCTGACCGTAGAAGGTGGATCTTCCTTCAGGGTTCACTTCCCCGTTCTGACCCTCAGAGCGGGTTAATAATAGAAACAGCCTCTGTGTTCCAACGAACAGAACAACACACCCTGAACACGCACTCACACACCCACCCACTCTTGTGCTGCTCTTAACCTGCAGTCTTCCAATCAGGGGTTGACTGCCCTTCCACTTCCCTACCGCCGGCCCACAGCCACCACGTAACACAGAAAGAAACTTTGAGGTGTTTGTTTCCATGCGAACAGTCAGTTTTGTTGATGCAGAAACTTACTGCGGGCCAGCTGCAGGCTCTCCTCTTTCTTTTCAAGCTGTTGTTTTTCCATTTCTTTGCAGCAGGTGACAAAAGCATCGACACAAGCCTGACCACCATCCATAATGTACTCAGAGCGACGCTCACATGTGTATGAAACTGGGGAGTCCTTCATGCCGTCCAAACAACATTCCCGCTGTAGATCTTCCTTATACTGACTCACTAACCACAATGAGAAGTTTAGATGGAAACAATTAGGAGAAAAATATTGTAAATAAAGTAGAGAAACTGTCTTTCTTCTGTAAGAATTGAAATGACATTGTATGCACTGATATTTGCTTCACTTCTCACATAATGTGGTTCTGACATCCATGATGGTTGAGGCCCGCCTTCTCCTGGACGGTGCTGCACATTTCTTTTCTGAAACGAACAGAATAGAAACAGATGGGAAAAAAGAAGCTTAAAAGTCCTAAGATGTCAAAACACAATCAAAGAAGGGAATCAGTGAAGATACGTCACCGATTCCCCTCTGTGTGAAAGGCTCTTTCACATAGCTGTCCAAATGTTACTAAGCCCTCCAGGTTCCAGAGGTTAAAAAGAAAAATAATAAGATAAACCGTGCGTACGGAAGGGTAAGCCGTGTGCACGGATTAATCAATTGTGCTCGTACAGTTTTGCAATCCTGCACGCGCATACATTGCATATGCATGTCACTGAACAGAGCAGCTGGACTGGTAGCTTCGTATTTGCATGCAGGGGGAGGATGATTTGTTGTTGGGGGCGAAACTCAGGACACCCATGTCTCTGACCCTTGTGCTATCCTAGGCACTTTAACACTGGGAGTAGGGGTCATCTGAACCCCACAAAACAGTGTGTTTAACCTTTTTTTCTTCAATGATTTGTGATCTTCATTGGTGTCCATGGATTACACAAGATCCTCATCACCTTATCTACCTTTGTCATGGTAGGGATAACACATCAGTGGTCATTTTGACCCCACAGGATAGCACAAGGGCTAGGGAGATTTGTAACTACAAGCAAAGGAGTGTCTTTGGGGTGGGCGGAGGCGGCTTTCTAATGAACAGTCCTGAGAAACCATTCAAACAATCATGTGAATTTGTGTTACCAGTTGGGTCTAGACAATTAAAGGGTGATGGTTATTCCAGTTTAAGTTCATCCACTGCTAAATGTTGTTAGCATGTATTAACCTAATCCTAACCCTTCTTCCGTGTCAGTTTGGCCCAAAAAAAGCACTGGTCACATTTTTATATTTGACGATGGAAAATGCTTCTATGCTCACAAATGAGAAAACATGCCTTTAAATTACATTTGTGCTCAAAAACACCAAAAAGACGGAAAAAAAGGCATTCGTGCTCAAATTACTTTTACTTTGACTTTTTTATCTAACTCTGACACCGCAAAAAACTTTTTTGATCAAAAAAATGTATCTTCGATTGACTTTTGTGCTCAAAAACCCAAAAAGTTGAAAAAAGGCAATTTTGAATAAGTTCTTGCTATTTTGACTTTTACAGTTACTTTGACATTGAAAAACACTTTTTGCTCTAAAATCAGAAAGTGTCTTTTAAAGACCTTTGTGCTCAAATACACCAAAAAGCTGACAAATGGCAATTTTGATCAAATTCTTACTATCTTGTCTATTTAACTCTGACAATGGAAAACGCCTTTATGCTCAAATATAAGAAAATGTCTTCAATTGACCTATGTTCTCAAAAACAACAAAAAGTTGAAAAAAGTTTATGTTACTCAATTTCTTTCTACTTTGACTTATTAAAAAACTGATTAAAAAACTATACGTGCACGCACATGCACTTAATAAGAATCATAACAATAATAAAAGCCAGTTTAGAAGTTATTCTCGCTCTTTGTCAGAGGTTTGTTTACAACGTAACTGGCAATATCTTCTTCTATGGCCCTGCCTTAATTTATCTAGACCAGGGGTGTCCAAACTATGGGCCAGTTTTTACTAGCCCGCAGCAAATTCTGAAAAGATAATTGAATATGGCCCGCACATGGTACTTAAGCTCAACTGTGTTGCACTTCTCAGTTTCAACACTAGATGGAGTCAGTCACAGAAAAGGTGCTTCTCCACTAAAACAAAATTAAGCAAAGAAGATTTTTTACCACCAGTCACCAGATAGTGAGTGTCGAAGATTTCAAATACGGTGGAAAAAATGAACATTTCTTTAAAGAAATCAACGGAAAGTGTGTCTGTTTGATTTGCAAAGAAGATGTTGCCATGATGAAAGAGTATAATGTCCGTCAACACTATGAGACCCAGCATTAGAGCTATGCGTTGTACACAGGTGCCAAACGAGCACAGAAATTCAAGCAAAATGGCAGCTAGCCAGCAAGCTCAACAACCGTTTTTTTTCATGCTAACAAAATACAGGAAAACGCCACAGCAGCAAGCTATGAAGTTGCACGACTTATTGCCCAGCATGGCAAACCGTTCTCAGACTGAGATTTTATAAAGCAGTGCCTCATCAAAGTCACATAAGTAATGTGCCCGGAAAAAGTGCAGGATTTCAACAACGTGTGCTTATCCAAAAATACAGTGGTGCAGAGAATCAAGGACTTGTCAGTTAACCTGAAACTTCAGCTGAGAGAGAAAGCTTCTGCTTTTTAAATTTTTTACTTGATAGCATGCGATGAGAGCACAGATGCCACAGACATTGCACAGCTTTAAAAAAATTTGCGGGGAGTCGATGATAATTTTTGCTGTACGGAGGAGCTGCTTGATATGATGAGCCTAAAAGGCAGAACGACGGGTGAAAATATGTTTGACGCTGTGTCAGAGGCAGTTGAAAAGATGTGGCTTAAATGGGACAAGCTCTGTGGAGTAACAACGGATGGAGCTCCGGCCATGACGGGTGAACACAAAGGAATGGCATCCATGGTGTGCGTCAACGTACAAGAGAGCGGAGGTGAGGCTGTAAGCATGCACTGTATAATCCACCAAGAAGCACTGTGTGTCAATACTGTCCTGTTAGGATCCTGGGCTCATCTCCACACCTGCCACCCATCATCTCATCAGCCTGCGGCCTTTATAAGGAACCACCACCCTACAGCCAACATCAGTCCGTCTGCTTCACGTGGTTGATTACTGACTCCCTAAGCCAAGTCTACGTCTCGTGCTTTTGTGCTAAGTGCTCGCAGAAATCTAACTGCCTTTATCTTTGCCTCTTCAGGAAGTTCCACCCAAGCCAAGAACTGTCACGCCAGAACCCACCAACGCCACGGAGGACTTAATAAAAGCCTCTTACCTCATTTATCCTCCAGTCTCTGTCCTGCTTCTGGGTCCAGCCTCACTCATCCTAACACTGTCCAGCTGGGCCATGTGATGAACACTGTTGTAAAAACTGTCAACATAATTCGAGCTAGAGGACTGTACCACAGGGAATTTCAAGCTTTCTTATCTGACGTGGATGCTGAATACGGGGATGTACTCCTCTACTCTGATGTGCACTGGCTCAGCCGCGGATCTTTGCTGCAGCGTTTTTTTCCCGAGATCAGAAATCGACACGTCTTCATAAACTGAGCGAGCCTCTGTGGCTGGCAGACCTGGCATTTTTAGTTGATCTCACTTATCTGAATACACTAAACAAGAATCTACAAGGCAAAGAACAGCTGGTGTCACACCTGTATGCGCACATGAAAGCCTTCTGTGTAAAGCTCCACCTGTTTGAGACACAAATACCAAGCTTTGATGCTGCCCACTTCCCTGCGCTGTCTGAAATCAAGTCTGTTTTTCCAAAGGCAGACCTTTCTGCTAAAAGGGAAAAATATGCTTCTGTACTTACATGTCACGTGACAGAATTCAACCAGCGTTTTCAAGATTTTTCTGTCATTGAAAAACAAATCAAGCTGTTCTCAACCCCCTTCCTGGTGGATGCAGAAGAAGTGGAGGAGAGTCTGCAGTTAGAGCTGATTGAAATGCAATGTGATGATTCTCTGAAGAGTCAATATCAGCTTCTCTCCCTCCCTGACTTCTGTCAGAGTTTGGATCATGCCAAGGTTCCTCTGATGAGACGCCACGGAAAAAGGATGATCAGCCTGTTTGGCTCAACATACATTTGTGAACAAATCTTTTCTCTGTTAAATCAGAACGAAAGCAGACTGAGATCCAGAATGACTGATAGCCATCTCTGTGAAGTCCTTCGTGTCTCAACCACTAAACTTTCTCCTGACATCCCAGCCATCCTTCAATCCAAAGGACAGCATCACTGCTCTCACTGAGAGCAATGTTCTTTACATTATAGGTGAGTTAGAAATACACACAGTAATCATGTGTCAATATGTCACCTCTTGTGTGCAGCCCGGGTTATGCTTATTTTTTCTGTATTTGACCCTCACCAAAAAAACTTTGGACACCTCGGATCTTGACCAATCTCCATCTTACACGTCATCAGACTAACCGATAAAATAATGTGACGTTAAAATTAGTTACAGGCTCTCGAACACAGCCATTATTTTACAATATCACTCAGTTGTGAGCTGTGACCCGCGAGCCCTGAGTAATTAAGGAATTCAGAAATAGTCTTAATGTTGACATCCTTGCACAAGTCATCAATATTTCTTGGAAGAACTGTGTTAGCATGCAAACAACCATACAGTCAATCAAATATTGCTGCATTATCCCTAGTAGCAAGAACCTGTACCAATCTGGGAGGCCATACACATATTGTACCTACACCGGCTTGTTGGTCACAGCACACGTTAGTACAGTCGACAAAAGCTATTGGACATTGGTTTTATGTTGCATCTAACCGTCACTGAAGAGTTTTGCCGCTCATACGGCATTCCCACTGAGATAGCGAGACCAAACCCCTGGTTTGTTTTCTGTGCCGGCAGGAGACGGAGGAGAAACAGGAAGCAGGAGCGGGGCTGTCACTCAGGCCTGCTACATAGACTTAGGAAATACCCCCATAGGTCTCCTCTTCAGAGTATGTTCCTTACCAATGCACGATCCCTGAGCAACAAAATGGACGAGCAGGAACTACTCATGGAGGGAAAACGCCCTTTTTGGGACTGCTGTGTCCCGATTATATCGGAATCCTGGCTACAACTACAGATTCCCCATGGTGGCTATTACGCTAACTAGCCACACTGTTCACCGCAGCCATCGGAACAAAGAAGGCTCAGGTAAGAGCAGAGGGGGAGGCCTGTGCATGTATATACATCATGACTGGTCAAAAGATGGCCTAATTTTCCACAAACATTGTTCAGTCTGTCCATTCTACCTAACCAGAGAGCCAACAGACCACCTCACCAACAAGAACCCTCGGCAGGTGTGGCAGGAAATACAACAGCTGACCAACTTCAGGGGACAGACCAGCACCAAGGCTCACTCTAGCGCTGCACTAGCGGATGAGCTGAAGGTGTTCTCGCGCTTCAAGACCACACCACTGCCGTCTGAATTCCCATTACCTCATCCTCACTGTGCTCCCAGCTCCAAACCACTGTTAAGTTTGCAGATGACACTACTGTGGTGGGGCTGAACTCTTGTCAGGACGAGACAGCCCATAGAGATGAGGTCCTGAAACTGTCCAGGTGGTGTCAGGCAAATAACCTGATCCTGAATACCACAAAGACCAAGGAAATCTTCCTGGACTTGAGGAAGCTCAGAGCAGATCCACCACCACTCTACATCAACGGAGACTGTGTGTAGAGAGTCCACAGCTTCACCCTCCGGGGCACCACCATCTCGGCTGATCTCACTTGGCCCATCAACACCATGACTGTCATCAGGAAGGCACAGCATCGCCTGTACTTCCTTAGAAGGCTCAGGAAGAACAATGGAAGCCAGGAGCTGCTGGTAACCTTCCACTGAGAGTATCCTGTCCTACTCCATCACAGTGTGGTTTTCCCACTGCACTGAAGCGGAACGGCAGAGCCTACACAGAGTGGAAAAGATGGCATAGAGCAGTGGTTCCCAAACCTTTTCTGCATGGCCCCCCTTTCTGAAGATTAGAATATTTTCGAGCCCCCCCACACTGACACAAACATACAATCCTTTGTTTCTAAACTCCACCGCGCCTTATAACTTGTGGTTAATGGGAAATCTTTCTCTGAACGGTAAAATTCTGTTATCTAAAGATGAAGGAATCTCTAGATCTGTCTATGTGTCTCTGTCTTTAGGAATGCCAAAACACATCTGTAACTTATTAAACAAAACATTATTTGATTTTATTTGGAGGAAAACATGTCATTACTTAAGGAAAAAGGTTTTGTGTGACACCAGAAAATATGGGGGCTTGGAAGTATTAACCTTTGAAACTTTAAACAACTCTTTTAAAATAAAGTGGTTAAGTCAGTTATTGAAAGAGGAAGACAATATCTGGAATGCATTTCCCAAATATATATTTGACACAATGGGAGGCATTAAATTCTTGCTAAAATGTAATTATAAAATTGAAGAATTGCCCACAAAACTTTCAAACTTTAACAAACAAGCCCTGCTGGCCTGGAAACTCCTTTATAAACATAATTTTTCTCCAACAACTTGTTTTATTTGGAATAACAGTAATGTACAATACAAGTATAAATCACTTTTTTCCTAGATGGTATGACAATGATATTGTTTTAATCAGACAACTTTTCAATTCCCATGGACATCTTCTGACGTATGAAGAATGTCTTTTAAAATTCGGTATTCCTGTTCCACCCAGAGAATATGCCATAGTGTTAGATGCCATTCCAACCAGTCTACTTTAACTGTTTAAAGGGATTTAGAACACAACTCAATTAAGAACCCAGACAATTTTTTTGGACAATGTGGATATTTGTGTTAATTCAGTTTCCAATAAACAAATAAGAAATCATTTACAGACCAAAACCTTACCTGCTGGGAGGTTTTATTGGCAGTCCAAATTTGTGGACATAAACTGGACATATGCTTGGACCATTAGTAATAAATACTGTCTAAATAACAAAATAAAAGAAGTGTCCTTCAAAATATTGCATTGTATATATCCTACCAAAAAAACTTTGAGTAGATTTGTTGTGGACATGGACCTGTTTTGTTCATTCTGTGGAACTCAGGAGGAAACTATTTATCATCTGTTTGTGGACTGCAGACATACAAATAAGTTTTGGATTGAAGTGGGAAACTATATTGGAAATATAACTACACAAACTGTTACATTTTTAGATAAAGACATTATTCTGGGTTACCTTAATGTCAAAGTAGACAAAGATTGTATCTTCATTACACAATTGTTTTTATTATTGGCAAAATTCCATTTCCATAAAACCAAATGGTCAAACTCCAAACCTAAATTCCAGCAGTTTTTGGGTTAAATCAATCAGTAATGTACCATTATCAAACATCTGCAAAACCAAAAAGCAATTCCAACTAATTTAATTTTGGAAAAATGTAAAATTTATTAAACCCCAAAGATTTTTGAAGTAATAATTCTTTTTGTCTTGTGTTGTATGTAAGTGTCACTGAAAAGGTTACAAAATTAGTTCATTTTTGGTTTAAAGGAAGAAATACCTTTGGTTGAAAATTGTGTTTTTAAAATGTGTAAATTGTGTTTTATTTGATTTTATGCTGTTTAGTACTGTTATATTACAGTGTTATATGAAGTTGTGTATAACGCTAATAACGCGAGAGTTCCTGAGAACTCGCGTGATTTGATGTTGGGCTGAGGAGTTTATTCTCACATCATAATAGACTTTGAACCAAGATCCATGCAAAAAGGCAGCTTGGAAAAGGAGCCAACCAGCTGTGAAAAGTTGAATACAGACTGGTTATTTATCAAAGACCTCTGAAATGACAGGCAGCCACGAGGTAGTTAACTTGTTATGTATGACATTAAAATGCGCCTGTTCTCGAGAATACCGTTTCCAGCATTGTCATTGAGGAGGAACAGTGAAGAAAACTATACATTGTATATGTATATGTATATATTTATATACTTTTTGTTTTATTTCTTATGTTTGTCTGCAATATCTACACATTTCAATTCCCCCTGAGACATTCACATTGTTATTGTATTATTTTTTTTGTCAATAAAGTCTGGAGGAAAAAAACTCCACCGCGCCCCCCTGCAATACCTCCGCGGGTATTGCAGGGGGGCCCCAGTTTGGGAACCACTGGCATAGAGGATCATCAACTGCCTTCTCCCCTCACTGAAGAACATTTACCATGCAATTGTAGGGGCTGACTCCACCCATCCTGCTCTCCCTCTATTCGACCTGCTGCCCTCTGGCAGGAGGTACGGGTCCATCAGAACAAGGACAAACAGAATAAGGAACAGCTTCTTTCCACAGGAAATTACCATACGGAATCAGGAATCTTTATTGTCATTTTATCACATGATAAAACGAAATTGGGCTCTCTGGTCCCGGGCCAGCCATTTACATTTAGACATAATAAATAATATAATATCAATATGATAGCGATATGTAACGGTGTGGTTCCTGATGAGTATTGCAGAAAGTATGTTACAAATTGTACAGTATATTAAGTATTGCACAGCATATACTTCCACTAACTACACCCCACTATGACTAAACTAGTGATACGTATGTGTGCAATAACTGACTTTCTGTGCAATAACTGACTTTTCATCTACAATATTTATTACTGCACTTTATTGCACTCCACTTTAGTCTAGTTTTTTCATACTTGTGTTAAATTGTGTCTTGTACATATTTTGATTAGATTTACAGTATTTTACCACTCCAAGGCTGCTACTATTTTATTGTATTATTATGTACAATGACAATAATGCATTCAGATTCTGACTCTGAACTATGCAATTGTACAGCAGGGGCTGGCACTGTAAACAACTCTTGTTTATGGCTGTCTATCACCCAAGCTGAAGTCACTGAGGTAGTCAATGAGCTTCTCAGTGTCAAGACTCCAGGAGTGGATGAAGTTCGCCCTGAGTATCTCAAGTCCCTGGATGTTTTGGGAGTGTCTTAGCTGACATGTCTCTGCAGCATTGCATGGCAGTCGTGAACTATACCACTGGACTGGCACACGGGGGTGGTGGTTCCTCTTTTTAAAAAAGGGGACTGGACTGGAGGGTGTGTTCCAACTACCGCAGAATCACACTCCTCAGCCTCTGTGGGAAAGTCTATGCCAGGGTACTGAAGAGGAGAGTCCTTCCAATAGTCGAACCTCGGATCCAACAACAATGTTTTTTTCTGTCCAGCGCTGGATGGTTCGTGGGAGTTCCCTCCTTCAGTCCATTTGTGTTTTGTGGATTTGGAGAAGGCGTGTGACCACGTCCTCCATGGTATCCTGTGGAGGGTGCTTTGGGAGTAAGGGGTTCAGAGAGCCTTACTGAGGGCTGTCCGGACTCTGTATGACCAGAGTAAGAGCTTGGTTTGCATAGCTGGCAGAAAGTCAGACCTGTTCCCAGTGCATGTTGGACTCCAGCAGGCCTGCACTTTATTACTGGTGCTCTTCATGGTTTTTATGGACAGAATTTTTAGGCGTAGCCGGGGGCCAGAGGGAGTCTGTTTTGGGGACCACAGGATTTCCTCTCTGCATTTTGAAGATGATGTTGTCCTGTTAGATTCAGCGTGCATTGGAAAGTGTGAAGCAGCTGGGATGAGGGTCAGCACCACTAAAATCTGACGCCATGGTTCTCGTCCAGAGAAAGGTAGTTTGCCATCTCTCAGTGGGTGGAATGTCCCTGCCCTAGGAGTAGGAGTCTAAATATCTTGGTCATGAGTGATAGAAGACCGGATCATGAGATTTACTGGTGGATCGTGACAGCGTCTGTAGCTTTGCGGTCACTGTACCGGTCTGTTGTGGTAAAGATAGAGCTGTACCAAAAGGCAAAGCTCTAAATTTACCGCACAATTTTTCCTCCAATACTCTTCTATGGTCATGAGCTCTAGGTCATGACCGAAGGAACGAGGTCCCAAATACAAGCAGCCAAAATAAGCTTCCTCAGTAGGGTGGCTAGCCAGTCCCTTAGAGATAGGTTGAGAAGCTCAGTCACCCGCGAAGAGCTCGGAGTAGAACCGCTTCTTCTCCACATCGAGAGGAGCCAATTGAGGTGGCTTGGGCATCTGGTCCGGATGCCTCCTGGACGGAGGCCCCGGGAAGACCCAGGACATGCTGGAGAGACTACCTCTCTCGGCTGGCATGGGAATGTACTGGGGTCCCCCCAGAGGAGCTGGAGGAAGTGGCCATGACGAGGGAAGTCTGGGCATCTTTGTTCAGACTGCTGCCCCCGCGACCCGGTCGTGAACAGGCAGAGGAAGATTTATGGATGGTTTAAACAGGTGCCATTAATACAGGTAACAAGTGGAGGATAGAGGATCCTCTTACAGAAGAAGTTACAGGTCTGTGAGAGCCAGAAATAATGTGTGTTTGTAGGTGACCAAATCCTTTTTTTCCACCACAATTAACGATTATGTTTTTTAAAAATCAGACAATGTGAGTTTTTCACATTTTGTCTCTCATAGCTGAGGAATGCCTATGATGAAAATTACAGGCCTCCCTCATCTTTTTAAGTGGGAGAACTTGCACAATTGGTAGGTGACTAAATACTTTTTTACCCTACTGTATGTTTGCATTCATAAAAGCCTACTGCCTCTTATCTGCAAGGATAACCGTTCACAAGAGAAAGCAACAAAACAGTTCAAACTTCCTGCTGTAATTGTGTATGTTAAATGTGTATGTTATTTGCATTGACAAACTTATTGTTTTTAAATACAGCACGGTAATAATGACCTTACCTTGTCTGTAAGGTGTTCCTGATGCAGTACTGGACTCGAATAACAGCCCAGCATCAAAGAACACACTTAAGCCATTCTTCCCTCCACCAGGAGTGCAGCCAGTGTCATACTTCTCCACCTCATCCCAAATCTGATATGCAAAAAAATTAAACAGCTGAAGGTTACAGATTCCCTTGTAAATCAGGCAGAAAACATGGTGATTGAGTTGGGTTATTCTTGATTACCGTATTTTCACGACCATTAGGCGCACTTAAAAGGCAATTTTCTCCAAACTGCAGGGGCGCTCTATGAGGCAGTGCGCCTAATGTGTTGTTGTGGGGCGTAGAAGAAGATAGCATGAGAACGGGGGACGGAAGTGTAGGCGTGAACAACATTGTTAACAACATCTCCGAAGCACTGTTAAAACTGCAAGCTATCAGCTACGTGGAGGAACATGGGAGCAGCTGCAAGAGAATTCAAGATGAATGAATCCATGGTTCACAAGTGGAGGAAGCTGAAAAACAATCAGCGATCAGCTTGGAGAAGCTTCTCTTCAGTCAACATTCGATATCGTACTGCAGCGACTTCCAGCGGATTACAATAAAAAGCTGTTCATCTTCCGCTCATACTGCAGTAAAATGATCGCCGACTAACACCTCTAGCCCAGCCACATCTGTAACATTTGACGAGGCGTTACTGACCTTTAACATCCCAGTGAGTCACAATGTCGAGAAGAACCGGATCAGTGCGGTAGCGATATGCACAATGGGGAACGGCTTGCAACACGCAACAAATAGTCTGCTTGCTGTGAAAAAAGCGATCCAAGCCGAAAAAATAAAAAGAATAAAGTACTGAAAACTAGTTCAGATACAGAAGATGAGGACTTTGATGAATTCTTGGATGCTGATGGGTGACTTCAAAAATAAAAAATAAATCCCAACCAATTCAGTTTTGCTCCCGCTGCCTTTTTTAAAACACACACTAGTGTTGTGGAATGAGTGTGAGTGTGTGTGATGAAGCTGGTGTGTCTGTGCTTACCGCAAGGGAGTTTGTAAGCACGTCAGTTTGTGTTACTCAGATAAGGCGAACAGTAATGAAAAAAGGTTTCCTCTAAAGCACATGTGTCAAACTCAAGGCCCGGGGGCCAAATGTGGCCCTCCATGTCATTTTATGTGGCCCTCGAGAGCATAAAAGTTTTTCATTTCTTAAAATAAAAAAATAAAAATTGGTGTATTTATTCATATTTAGGGGGAAATTGACTTAAACTATCAGATTAGGCAACTATAGATTAGGATTTAAACACTGTCCATATAACCTAACCTTACAAAATCAAATGTAAAAGGATTTATGCTAGATTTATGCTAAACAAGCAACCATATATTTTCTATGCAACTGCAATTGTTACTTTAAAAAGTTAGAATAAGTAAATAATGAGTTATTTAACATTAAGGAGTAGTTGCGTTTATTTTTCATTACATTTAGTTGCATGTATAAGTTCTATCTGGCCCTTTGAGGACAGCTGCTATGTTGATGTGGCCCTCAGTGAAAATGAGTTTGACACCCCTGCTCTAAAGGAATGGAGACTTTTGTTAACCCGCTCTGGTGGCTCAGAGGATCCGAACAGGATTGGATGATCTGACTTCGGCCCTGGAGAAGATCTCCCCTGCATATTCCCGACCACGGTCAGAAACGTCATCGCAGATGATGGGCTGGGATCAGTCCTTCCCTGGCTCTGGGACAGGGTGGGGCAACCCTCTTGGGGCCTGTGGTCGCTCTGGGTTTCATGCACCAGGGCTGCGGGGTCCGGGAGGGAGCTTGGTCGCCCTGTCCTGGGGGGGGGGGGGGGGGGGGGGGGCTGCCTGGTGGAGGGTCCAGCATTGTTATGGGACCTTGGAGGTTTGACGAACAGGGGTCTCTGGTGAGGCAATCGGCGGTTGGCCCGGCTGGTTGGCTGCCTCGGTCCTGTCGAGGCCTGAACAGAGGTCTCCCAGGGGCAGGGGCCTGAGGGGCCTGGACTTGCTTGGGGGGGCGGTGCTTTCTGACTCCTCTCTCTCTCTGTGAGGTGGGTGGAGTGGGGCCTGGGGGCTCAGCGCTTCAGGGGATGGGCCCCCTGGGCTGAGGGGACCCCTGGCCCTATGCTGGGGGTGGGGGTAGGGTGGGGCTGTTTGACCACCAGGGGACAGTCTACCAGCTGTCCCCGACTTACCCTCTTCCTCATATAAAAATTAAATTAAATTTATACTGTATTCATCCCTCAATGGGAAAATTCTTCTCCGCATTTTAATCTCTTATGAGGGTGGTGGTGATGGGGGCCTGTTGTAAAAACCCCTGTTGTTATAGTAAAATATATCCAACACAAGAGGCCCTCAGTTGTCATCTGTCTGCCCAGCTGTTGGACAGGACAAATAATAAAAAAAAGATGTCCTCTCAGTACTTTACCCACCAATTTTAACTGCATCCCCTTAGTACACACACCCTATAACCCTCAAATTATACACTCCAACACAAACACACATACATTCACACACATGCCCTACCAAGCACACATGTGCATTTTGCAAGGAAGTTGGGACCTCGGACCATCTGTCCCCTACCCCATCCCTCGTATGGGGTACTGGGCAGCGGCGGCCATGTTCCCTGGGTGCTGGCTTCCTGGGCCCGGCAGCGATCTCTCTATGCAGGGAGAGTGATCCCTGAGCTTTCTGGCAAGGTCTAGAGCCGGGGATCACATAGCATCTGAGCCAGGGGGTGTCAGTATCCCTTTGTTGTGGGTTGTGGTCCTCGCCCTTGAGCGCTGGGCCTTGCCAAATTTCCAACTGTGGACGAGCCTGGTTGGGCCATGTTAACAGCACTTCTTGTGGACCCCCTTTTCCCCTGGGTGTCTTTCTCCTGGGCTGGGATAGTTGGCCCCTTCCTGGATCAACCGTGGGCTGGGTGGGTGGCTGCCTGGAGCGCGGGGCAGGTCTCCCTTGGGGGGTCCTGGCACGTATCTGGGGTTGGGGCGGGGGGATGCCCAGAACTCCTGGGTGGTGGTGGGGTGCTCGTCTGGGGCTGTGGGTGCTCTTCTGGAGCGGGGCCCTGCGTTGGGGCCTCCCGGCACGGCGGGGGACTATTGTCCTGGTTAGACTGGAGCTGCACTCTCTGTCCCCCATGTCTCCCTGCTTTCTGGCTCTGGGGGCCCCCGTGGCGGTCCTGCTGACCCTGGCCTGGGTGGCAAATGTGATCACCCGGGAGGCGTTGTGGGGGATCTAGCTGCTGCTGGGGTCTCTCCCTCATTGTTTTTACATTCCATCATCCATTTTAGAAGAGCATAAACACTCACTTGAGCACAGGTGTTAGCTCACCTTTGCACAAATAGTTTACGTGATTGAATTAAATATTTTACACTCGTTGGTTTGAAGGCATAAGTATGCGTGTGTGAACAATATTTTTATTGGGTACATGTTGACAGGTGAACATTTTTGGAACCAACAGGTATGTTTCTAACATTTGAGTGTGTGTGGACAGGATCTGCCCTTATAGACTTGTATTACATCTGAACCTCAAAGTAATGATTATAACCACCCAGCAACGTATTGCTTTATGCTGCTTCATGCCCCCCTTTCTATAATCACCCTCCTACCCTCCCCCTAATATCTCTCTTCTTCCTTCCTTTCCTATTCCGTCCGATTCAACCCAAACCATTTTCAAATATAATTAAAATGAATAAGGTTTGGCCTCCATAACAAACGGAGTTTATTCAGACATACCTCTGGTTTGTCAGAAGATTCATAACCCCTGTTGTAAAAATAAAAAATGTCCAACACAAGAGGCCTTCAGCTCTCATCTGTTTGCCCAGCTATTGGACAGGACAGGTTAAAAATAAATAATTAACGTCATCACAGGGAAGGTTTCGCCCTAACACCCGGTGTGCCTTTTATATGTGTCAAAAACTGAAAAATCACCTATAACTGAGACTGCGCCCTATAACCCAGTGCACTCTATGGTCATGAAAATACGATAATCATCAAACAATCAAAAGCTTTTAAATGTGCAGGGGCCTACTTTTTTCTGTGTGAGTCGGTGCTTGCTGTTTAGGACGTAAACACCTTTGTCTACGGCCACCAGTCCCACTGTGGCACCTGGATTTCCAGAGACCTTTAAGCCAAACAACCTGCGGGGCTCGTTGGCAGTGCCAGGTCTCGTTGGCTCCAATGTCAGCTGCAATTCATGTCACACAGATGGGCATAAAGACACAAAGCAGACATGAGCCGCAAAAGTTTCTGCTGGCCCTGAACAGTGGGATAAAGCTGCTTGAACATGACTCACTGAGCCCATGCATGAATCTGTAACATCCACCCAAACTGAATCTGACACCACTTCATTATCGGTGGGATGGTAGAAGGCAATGATCCGGAAAGATGGCAGCATATCTTGGGTAACAGGAATTGTGAGGGAGATCAGCACTTGGCCTCCCGTTTTGTAACGTTGAAACTTCACCAGCTGACCCCTGCTGGTGATCTGGGGGGAAAGAGTCACAAATCCAGCAATCAGCAAACAATGAGTTAAGCATGTTTATCACCTAGAGTCAAAAACCAAAAGCTCTCACCAGATAAGTGATGTCTGTGCCTTCACTTGGCTGCTTGTTAAGAATCAGGTTGATCTTCAGGTTCTCACCTAATTTGACCTCAGGCGTGTCCAAACCTGCAAGTGGGAAGAGTACTCAAAGCCATGCAAGAGTAGACTGTAGAATGTTGAATCATAACACTGGATCATTTGCTCATATTCTTGGATGTTCATTACAGATAGTGCTAAGTATCAATGTGATTGTGATTGAGATATTTATAGTTACTTTATTTTTTTCTATTTAACACAATTCAACTTTAAATTTGGACATTTTCCAAAGATTATCACTTTCATCACTAGTAAAAGAACTGCTTTTAAATAGTGTTATAGTTTAAACTTAAAGGTTTCGCTTAATAGATTAGGAATTTTACTGTAAACACTAAGTTCTATTTGTGTTTTGTTTAAAAACAAAGGCACTTAATTGTATAAAATAAATTAAATTAATTAGATTTGATGAATGGACACTCCAGTTTATAAGTAAAGGTTGATTTGATTTTTACAGCACTTTATTAAACTTATTTTAAACTCAGCCCTACTTACCAATATGGATGTAAGTCTTGCTGTTAGTAGAGTACTGGTATGCCTGCATTGTGGCTTGGGCTTGCCTGTCAGGTGAAATGTTTGGATCATCAGTCTTTGCCTGTGAAGAGCATTTAGGGAACAAATTGATTTCACTTAGGGAAAACAGTGGAGATCATTCAGCTACATGTCAGCAATTGTCTTTTCAATTTAAGCTGAATGTGCTGTAATCTCCCAGTGGAAAAAACAAATGATGCTGAACATGGTTCAAAGAAGGCTACTTGCTAAAACAGTTTAAAAAATAAAACCCATAAACAGCTGAACAGTTATGAAGCACACAAGATAAAACAGAGCTCTACAGGTGGCTGTCGGCCCTGACCAGGGGTGGGGGGATTCTGTGGGGGGGGGGGGGGGGGGGGGTCCTAACTAGTCAAATTCTCTGAATTAAAAAAAGGGTCCTTTGTGTTGAGCAAAATTCAATTGTTCTTTAGTAAATGTTTTACAAAGCATGTTTCTGCCAGAAATCTTTCTGAAGGGTTTTTAATGAGTACGCATCAGTGACGAACCTTCTTTGGCCGTGGGGTTGTGCAGGTGGTTCTCTGTATTCTATGGTGTCTCAGGACCCTAACCCCTGTGAATACAGGGTGATATGTACATGAACTTTAAATAGATTAGGTCAGTGGTCCCCAACCACCGGGCGGTACCGGGCCGCGGGAAATTTTGGCTCCGGGACGCACAGAAAGAAAAAATAATTTCGATTTTACTGTGGTTTTTTTTTCTAAAAAAAACCCATTTTATTTTGAAAAGTGACCTGATTCTCTCTGTTACATCCGTCACACTTACCATAGCAACCAGAGTCTTTCGCGGTAGCAACGATGTTGCTCATGTGATGTTCTGTTGTTGGTGTGACGTTACGAAGACACCGCTAATAAAGTTGCACATGATTACACAGTGGATTTACGTTCATTATTATTATTGTTATTATTATTACTAAAGAGAGGCCCCCCCCCTCCCGGCACGGCGGGGGGGGCCCGACGCAGGGCACCCCAAGAAGGGTGCCCACAGCCCCAGACGAGCACCTTATCACCACCCAGGAGTTCCGGGCATCCCTCGCACCCACCCCAAGTACGAGCCAGGACCCCTCAAGGGAGACCCGCTCCACACTCCAGGCAGCCACCCACCCAGCCCACGGTTGGTCCAGGAAGGAGCAAGGCAGGGGCCAGCAGTCCTCAGCCAGCAGGGGTGCACCCCGGGGAAAAGGGGGGCCCACGAGGGGCGTTCTTAACATGGCCCAACCACGCTCGGCCACAGTTGGAAATTGGGCTGGGCCCAGGGGCAAGGACCAGGACCTACCCCACAGGGACACGGACACCCCCGGCTCAGGTGTAATGTGAATTCCCCCACCCGTGCGCCGGAGAGAGCAACGCCAAGGGCCCAGTACCCCCCACCAGGAAAGCGGTAGGGGACAGATGGACCTAGGTCCCACCTTCCTTGCAAAATGTGTGTACGTGTGTGTGTGTTTGTGAAGGTGTCTGTGTGTGTGTGTTTATATTTGAATGTATATTTTGAAGAGTAAAAGGTGTGTGTACTAAGGGGGTGCAGTTAAAATTGGTGGGTAGAGCACTGAGGGGACATCTCCTGATTACTCACAGTAATGTCCCCTCACCCTCCCCACCAAGGGTCCCTAAATGTCTAAGGTGTGGTTAAAATTGGCGGGTAGGGTGCTAGGAGGAAATCTATTGCTTGCTGGCAGTGATGTTCAAGCACCCGCCCTACCAAGGGCGGTCAAACAGCCCCCCCCACCATAGGGCCCAGGTCCCCCAGCCCCAGGGCCCCATCCCCCGAGGCGCAGACACCCCAGGCCCAGCACGACCCGCCCCACACAGAGAGAGAGAAGCCAGAAAGCGCCCCCCCCCCCCCCCCCCCCGGAGCAAGCCCAGGCCCCCACCCCCAGGGGCAGGCCCTGGGAGAGCTCCGGTCAGGCCTCGACAGGACCAAGGCAGCAGGGGCAACCGCCGATTGCCACCAGCGGAGACTCAGACCCGTCAAGCCCCCAAGGTCCCGTACCCATAGTGCCCCCCCCCCCAGACAGGGCCGACAAGCCCCCACCCCCCCAGCGGATGACACCCAGAGCGACCCGGGGCTCCAAGAGGGTTGCCCCGCCCCGTCCCAGAGCCAGGGAAGGGTTGATCCCAGCCCCCGGTGTAGATGGGCAGCCCATCCAGCGCTGCTGGACCCCCCCCCCCGAGCAGGACCCCCCGCCAACCCCCCCAAAGAGACCCCCCAAGCCAAGCCGGAACACCTCTCAACCCCCCCCCCCACACACACACACACACACACACACACACACACACAGCCGAGCCCAGAAGACCACGCAGCGCCCCAGCCCGCCCCGCCCAGGCACCGAACCCGACCCCCCGACAGACCCGAGTCATCTAATCTCAAGGTGAGGAACCTAATTATAAAACTCTTCCTAATGGAACCCTCTATGTAGCATCCTTTCTCAGATCTGACGTCATCACCTGGGCTCACTCCTCTCGCATTGCTTGCCAAGGAGGTATCCACCGTACGCTAAACCTCATCTTCAGAAGTTTTTTCTGGCCGAAAGGGCTACCGAGGAGCTGGAAGCTTCCCTCCGTTGCCTAGCTGCCAAAAAGGCCACTGACTGCTCTAAGTATTTGGTGTGGATCGAATATGCTCATAACTCTCACCCCTCCTCTGCCACAGGAATGTCTCCAGTTGAGGCCTCCCTCAGGTACTCACCACCTCTGTTTCCGTGTCAGGAACTGGACTTGGCAGGGCCCTCAGCTCAGGACTATCTCCAACGGTGTCAGCGTATTTGGCACCAAACCAGGGCTGCTCTCCTCCGCACCAAGGAGAGCAACTGCCATACTGCCAACCGTCACAGGGTGGTGGGGCCGACCTACCAACCTGGTCAGAAGGTTTGGCTCTCATCCCGGAACATCCCTATCCAAGCCACTTCTCACAAGCTCGCACCACGCTTCATCTGTCCCTACACCATTGAAAGGGTCATCAATCCCTCCTCTGTCTGTCTCCGTCTCCCTGCGGCCCTCAAGGTAAACCCCTCATTCCACATCTCTCAGATCAAGCCGGTTCAGGACAGTTCTTTGTGCCCGCCTTCCACTTCCCAGCCTCCCGCCCATATCATCGATGGTGCTCCGATGTTCAGGGTTTAGCCGTATCCTGGACGTCGGGGTCGTGGCCACCAGTTCCTGGTTGACTGGGAAGGTTACGGTCAACAGGAATACTCCTAGGTCTGCCATTCCCTCATCCTGGACCCGGCCCTCATCAGGGACTTCTATCGGGCCCACCCTGATTGACGTCCGGGACCACCAGGCGGCCGTCGTTGAGGGGGGATACTGTCATGGTGCCTCTGTCAGTTCTCCTCCCCCTCCCCTCCTGACTTTACCAGCAGTGACCACTCTCATCATCAAGCCTCTTCTCTTCATAAGGAGACCCAACTCCAGCATTCAACACCAGTTCATTGCCCCTCATGGTAAATAAGCCTGGTCGAGTCTGTTTTCGTTAAGCTCTCCTTGTCTTTGTGCTCCACTAACCTTATTCTCCTGCCTCAGAATTCCATACCCACAAGTGTCAGTGTCTTCACGAGCAGTTCAGGTGTTCCAGATGATGAACTTGTTAACGCTGACCGCGCTACTACCTCCAGCCACGCCATGTCAAGATCCCCAGCCACATCACGTCAAGATCTCCAGCCACACACAGTGTCTGTCCAAGTCAAGATCTTCGAGCCTCTTTCAAGTTCGCACCTGCTTCTCAACATCACCCCAACTGCTAACCGGACAATAAATTCATTACTTACCCCTTCACTTACCTGTGTTTTCCTTCCGTGTTCCAGCATCTGGGTCTGTCTCATATACAGATCATGACAAAGATGAGAAAAATGGAACCGATCTGATCGCCACTCTCTCTGATGTCCAACTGGGGGCATCTACGATGGCTAGACAAGTGTCAGCTGTTGGTATCTTGTCTGTTTAGCTAGACCAGGATCTGGCTAAGCGCGAAGAGGGTATGGACAGCAGCAGCACAATGACAACAGAAAAAGCTGGAATAGGTGATACAGACAGAGCTCCTGTTTTGATCGGCCGACAAACAGGTTGCATCGCTCACTGTAAAGCTGACCTAAACCTCCACGCCCAGCTCTACCCACCACCGCCGCCCTCACCGCCCGCAACGCCCTCACCGCCCACCTTTGATCGATGCTAGTCAAAGCTGGATTTGCTAATTACATTTTAGCCACATTGGCTAACTATGCCAATGTGGCTAAAAGTGCTAGCATAGGGACCAGTATCATCAACTCTCTTAGAAAAACACATTGCTCAAAATGCTAATTTATGCTAACTATGCTAGCTATGCTAATGTGGCTAAAAGTGCTAGCATTGCGATCAGCATCATCAACTCTTTCAGAAAAACATTGCTCCATTGGTGAGAGCTATGTGTCATAAGTTAGTAAAAAAAAACACTTTTTTCAAAATGGTGGCTTTTCTGTTGATTTCATCTCCATAGCAACCATTTTGAGTTTTGGTCACGTCGGGAGGAGGAATAGATCAACGTCAGTTTCAGACAAATCAGAAAAGGTAAACATTTTGTTGTCCTTAACAACAGTGGTTTTATGCAAACCACGCCCGCATTCCTTATATGTCCATATCCAGTGTATTCAGTTTCAGGCATGAATGCATGCATTCAAATTTCACATTATTCCATTGAAAAACATAAGAGTTATGACAGTGCGCCTTTTTGGTAGCTCGCCACCCGCACGCCGTTCAAAATCTACAACTTCTATTTCCAACATTTTGTCCACATCACCTTGCTATGGATGCCTGAGAGGTTACGAGACAATGGCAAAAAATCCTTAGGACGAGTTTTTGTTTGTATGTGGCACTAAAGGGGCTTTTTTTTTTAAATGCAGGATGGCGGCCTTTTCCCAAGGTCAAAGGTCAACAACACTTCTGCAGTGTTTGTAGACTGGAGCTGGCAGCAAGTGTGTGCAATTGCGTGAAAATCGCTCAAACAAAAGAGTTGTTTTCCCATATCGTGGGAAAAGACCAAAAACGCCAAATCTCAGAGTTCGCCACAAAATGGCCGCCAAGCCTTAGGTCGTATGGCCATTTCATGATTTTAAAATTTCTTTGGGATATCCCCAACATGTGTGTTTTGGTTTGGCAACTGTATTTTGAAGTACATTTTGTTTGGCCCCATACGTGATTTTCTGCCCATTTATTTTTTTGACGGGATTGCCGGCTGTGATGTCATTGTCTTCGGGGGGGTGACGTTGACTTTGTGGAAAATTCATTTGCAATTTATCCCAGGTGTGTGCGCATTTGGGTGAATTTTCGAGCATGCAGCAGGGGTCACATTCTCGCTAAAAGTCAGCAAAGTCGTTCCAATTGCAAAAACAATATGGTCCTTGCAGTCAGTGACTGCTGCTGCGGGCCATAATTAATTATTTTTATACATCAGTTATAATTCAGTTAATTACACTGAACAGAGATAAACTGAAATAAGTTCAAAGAAATTACATTGAACTGAAAAGGTTCTGTGATATTTGCATCAGCTTTTCCATTGTATTGTTGTGGGTTTGGTCTTACAGAGATTGACAGCCCTCCAGCCGTTGTTACTGTATTGATGGTCAGCCTCGCTATTCCGTTGGCTGCAGTAGAGCCCCTTACAGGACCAGGAGTTACAACCACTGGGATGTTCACTGCTGGACTTTCATCAGGATTTAAAACTTCAACCTGTCATTCAATAAAAGAAAGGTTAAACAATCAGGTTAAGATTAACTTTTCTCTTTTGGCATTTTCCAAAGATTCAGAACAACAAACATTACAGTCAAAAGTTACAAATGTAGGTCAATGTTTTACCGCCACATCAAAGGACATTCCAGGTTTAAAATATTTTGGAGTTTTTTTAAAGATGATGGTGTAAGGAGATGTGACGATTTGGATGCCTCTTAGCTCTGCCTCCACCATCTCACTCCCTGTCAAACATTTCAACGAATTGAACAATGAAGTCCTTTCAGCCACGTTTTGAAGCAACACGATTGACATGAGGATGGATTGTCTTCATCTTACCGCTTTCTGTCAGCACGCTAACAGAAACAAAGATGGAGGTGCCCACAAGCTGATTGATATCCTGAAAGGTTTTTGTGATCTGTTCCCTCTTCAACACTGCTCTTCCTTCTCCGTTTTCAATCTAAGGACCCAAAGACACATGCAGTTCTGACTTTCTGAAACATTGCAAAAAGATCACCATGACAGAATTGGAAAAATGGACGATCTGTTCTCACCGGCACTCGAGATAGAGAGTCAGGGAGGCTCTTCTTCTGGCCTTGGTCCATGACCCCAAACACAACATAGGCATTTCCATTTACTTCTTGTCCAAAAAGATACCTGCAAACCAAACAGAAGTTACCATGGAAACAGGATTCAATGCCACAATTTGTTGCGCACAAGATTCACCCACCTGGCTTTAATGTCAATCTCCAAAGTCTCACTGTCCACGTAGAAGAAAGAACTCAGGGAGAAGAGCTTGACTTCAAAGCTGGGGAGCACTGTGAAAAATTTATTTAGGTTTAGTTTGGTCCTTCAAGAAAAAATTATGTAAGCAAGACGGTTTATAGGAAAGATTTTACCATATTCTTTGACCTCGAAATTTGCAGAGAAGCTCTCCTGGGGGTTGCTGTGGAACTTTGCCACAATTTTCCAAAGTCCAGGACTATACAGACACACAGTATTAAATAGATTAGAACCTGTAAGTAATATGTCTTGAAGCACATAAGTTAAATCAGAGCTCTGAAGAAGGCAGCAGCGAGAATCATCTGCTTCCATTTAACCCTTTCCTCTGCATCCTCTGTATTCACACCAACCGCCCTCATGTCCTCCTTCTTTACGCCCATGAATGTCTTATTTGTTCATCCTCTTTCTTTGTATTTCCGACCTCCGCATCATCATTGTTCTTCCTCTAAATTTATCTAAGCCATCTCAATCTGGATTTTAGCTCTAACCACCTAAACATTTAAAATTAACTGTCCCTGTAAATTATTTATTCCCGATTCTGTCTTTTCTTATCACTCTGAAAGAAAACCTTAAGATCTCCAGCTCTGCTACTTGTAGCTGTGCCTTTTTCAAAAAAAGTGCGGAGGTGTTCAGAGCATGACCAACTGGCAGAGATCCCAGTAAAGACCCACTACAGGCTGGAAAGACTATGTCTCTGCTTTAGAACGCCTTAAAGTTGCCCCAGATAACCAAGAGGAAACTCTGGAGGTATTAACTTATAGCGCCACAACCCAAATTCAGATGATTGGAAGAAAATGCATGAATGAGTGCGTGGATGGATGGATGGATGGGTGGATGGATGGATGGATGGATGGATGGATGGATGGATGGATGGATGGATGGATGGATGGATGGATGGATGACAGCACTTAACACTTTCTTACATAAAAAGCAACTTTCCTTTTACTCTGGCTGACACCCTTTCCTTACATAAAACACCTTTTTACACCTTTCACCTCTTTCCCACATTGCTCTGGATTGTTGACTGTAAGCACTAAAACTTCTGTATCTTCTTCAGTTCTGCTCCCTGTATTCTGACTGTCCCTCTTATTTACATACAGAAGTTCTGTTTTCTTCTGTCTCCTATGTTACACCTACACCACATCTCACCATCATCCAGCTTTTATAGATGTCCCACACAACTCCAACATTCTTCTCTCCCACTACTGATTTCTTCATTGAAAATTACCACTCCTCTCTGTACAGTGGGGCAAAAAAGGATTTAGTTAACCACCATCTGTACAGGTTCTCCCACTTAAAAAGATGAGAGGGGCCTGTAATTTACATCAAAGGTAAACCTCAACTAAGAGACAAAATGAAAAAAAAAAGCCCCAGAAAAATCACATTGATTTTTGAAAGACATTATTTGTAAATTATGGTGGAGAAAAAGTATTTGGTCAATAACAGAAGTTCAACTAACTACTTTGTCGTATACCCTTTTCTGTCAAACATTTTCTGTAAGTCTTCACAACATTTTTTACAAACTGTTGCTGGAATTTTGCCCATTCCTCCATGGAGATCTCCTCTTGAGCAGTGATGTTTTGGGGCTGTTGCTGGAAAACACAGACTTTTGACTCCCTCCAAAGATTTTGAAAGGGATTGAGATCTGGACACTGGCTAGGTCACTCCAGGACTTTTAAATGCTTCTGACAAAGCCACTCCTTCATTACTCAGGGGGAGCAGTTTATTATTGATTTATTATCAAAATCATTCTCAAAATCTGACGATACTTGGCCCCATTCATTCTTTTTTTTTACCCAGATCAGTTGTCCTGGTCCCTTTGATGAAAAACAGCCCCAAAGCATGATGGTTCCACCCCCATGCTTTACAGTAAGTATGGTGTTCTTTCGATGCAACTCAGCATTCTTTTTCCTCCAAACACGATAAGCAGAGTTCTTGTCATGGGGCCTCTGGCAGACTCCTCCCACTCCAGCTCCTCTCCACTCTGCTCCTGATCTCCACCAGCTGTCGTCACTCAGCTCATCACCTCATCTGCTCTTAAGGAGACTCAACTCAATCATTCAACTCCAGTTCGTTATCCCTTATGGTGACTACGTCTGTTCTAGTCTCGTTCCTGTTCTTGCTAAATCAAGTTTTGCCTTGTACTAATTCTGCTGTCCAACCTCAGGAGAATCATCCCACGAGTGACGCCAGTTGGATCATCTATCAAGCTCTCGGAGAACCTGAAGATCTCTTGGCTCATGCTGACCGTGCTAAACACCTCCAGCCACGCCGCAGCCAAGCGCTCCAGCCACGCCGCAGCCAAGCGCTCCAGCCTCGCTACAGTCAAGCGCTCCAGCCACGCCACAAGCCTCTGTCCTGCTCGGACCTCCACCAACACAGAAACCAAATCTTCCTGGAAAGAAATAAATCAGTTCTTACCTGCCACTTACCTGTTGTATTTCTGGGTTCCAGCATCTGGGTTCACCACGCTCTGAGAATCATGACAGTCCTTGCCAAAAAAATCTGTTCAATTATCTTTCATCTGACCATAGACCATTTTCGCAATCCTCTTCTGGTTTGTCCAAATTCTCTCTAGCAAACTTTAGGTGGGCCTGCACATGTACGGCTTTAGCAGGGGGACACGACTGGAACTATAGGATTTGAGTCCATGGTGGCATAGTGTCTTACTGATGGTAGTGTCATGGTACGCCTGGGAGTCCTCTCTTTACCCCTCCCTTCTTTGCTCTTTCTCCCCAGATTGGACCCAGCTGTCTGTACTCACCTCATCAGTCCTCCTGCTATTTAAGATGACCCTTCTCCAGCAGTTCGTTGCCTTTATGGATTATTCGCCATGAGTGCTGACCTGGGTTCACTCATCACCATCTGGTTGCACCTGAAATTCCAGACCTCCAGCCACACCACAACTCTACGCCACGCAGCCGCTCCATCAACCCTCACGTCCAATACCGCCGGATCTCCAAACGAGTGCTACATGCCACTACAGAGAAAGGAAGGCACCACTCACTGAATGGATCTCTGTTCTCGCCTCCTCTCCCTCCGGGACTCACGCCCCTGCATCTCTGGGTGTCGTTCCTCCAACAGCCATGAGACTACTACTATGTACTACTGTGTCAGCCTGGACAATAAATCGGTGACTTTATCCATACCTGTGGGCGTAATCTTTCCGGGTTCCAGCAACTGGGTCTGTTCTTGTTCATCGTAATCATGACAGGTAGCTTTGTTACTTTGGTCTCAGCTCTCTGCATGTCAATCACTAGATCCCCCTGTGTGGTTCTGGGATTTTTGCTCACTGTTCTTGTGATCATTTTGACCCCACAGGGCAAGATCTTGTGGGGATCCCCAGATGGGGGGAGATTATAAGTGGACTGAAGTGCAAGGTCTTCATAATAGTCGGACCCACAGTTGATTTCTGCACACCTACCTGCTTACCTGTTGCAGATTCTGTCTTTCCAGCCAGGTGCAGGTCAAACATTTTGGTTTCTGGTGTCCTTAGACAGCTCTTTGGTCTTGGGCATAGTGGAGTTTGGAGTGTGACTGTTTGAGGTTGTGGACAGGTTTCTTTTATGTAGATAACCAGTACAAATAGGTGCCATTAATACAGGTAACAGGTGGAGGACAGAGGATCCTCTTACAGAAGAAGTTACAGGTCTGTGAGAGCCAGAAATCTGGCTTGTTTGTGGGTGACCACATACTGTTTTCCACCACAATTTGCAATAAACTCTTTAAAAATCAATGTGATTTTCTGAATTGTTTTTTCACATTTTGTCTCTTATAGCTGAGGTATACCTATGATGAAAATTACAGTCCTTTCTCCTTTGTCTGGTTTTTGTATAAAATGTATTATTGTAACTTCAGCAGCAGAGCAGGAGCCTGGTTTACATAGCTGGCAGTAAGTCTGACTTGTTCTCCGTTAATGTTGGACTCCAGCAAGCTGCCCATTATCACTGGTTCTGTTCATATTCTTTATGAAGCCACCCGATGAAGCCTGGGGCCCAAGGGGTCTGGTTTGGTGACCACATGATTTCCTCTCTGCTCTTAGGAGTTGATGTTGTAATTTTGCTTTATACAGCACGACGTCCAGCATCCAGCAGGCTGGTTTGCGACTGAATTAGAAGCAGCTGGGATGAGGGTCAGCACTGCTAAGACTGAGGCCATGTTCTTGACCAGCGAAAAGTGATCTGCCCTCTCAGGGTGGGTGGAGTGCTCCTGCCGCAGGTGGAGTTTAGGAGTGTCAAAGTCTTGTTTACGAGTGAGGGAATATCAGAGCGTGAGATGGACAGGTGGATTGGTGAATTGGTGCAATGTCTGCTGTCATGCGGTCACTGTACTGGTCCATTGGGAAGAAGAATACCATGAGCCAGAAATCAAAGGTCTCAATGTACTGGTTTCAGTTTCGCTCCAGTACGCACCAAAGGTCATTAGTTCTGTGTCATGACCTAAAGATCAAGGTCCTGAATACAAGCGGCTGAAATGAGCTTCCTCAGTAGGGTACCTGGGCGCTCCCTTAGAGATAGGGTGAGAAGCTCAGTCACCTGGAGAGACCTCGGTGTAGAGCCGTTGCTCCTCCACATTAAGAGGAGCTAGTTGAGGTGATTTGGGCATCTGGTTGGGATTCCTCCTGGACACCTTCAAAGGAAGGTATTAGTGGCACTGGGCGGAGGCCCTGGGGGAGGATCTAGGACATTGCAAGGTAGACTACATCTTTCGAAGATGAAAGAAGAGGCAAATGAGAGGGAACTCTGGTCATATTTGATTAGATTGCGGCCCCCTTGACCCGGTCTCAGATGAGTGGGAGAATATGGATGGATGGATAGATGGATGGATGGATAGATGGATGGATGCATGGATGGATGGATGGATGGATGGATGGATGGATGGATGGATGGATGGATGGATGGATGGTTGGATGGATGGATGGATGGATGGATGGATGGATGGATGGATGGATGGATGGATGGATGGATGGATGGATGGATGGATGGATGGATGGGTGGATGGAGGATGGATGGATGGATGGAGGATGGATGGATGGATGGATGGATGGATGGATGGATATTTTATTTTTGTCTAAGGATTCCAATCCCTTTCCCTTTTTTGTGTTTGATCCAGCATAACTATTATTTCATTTGACCTTACTTTAATTAAACAGGAAAAATTCCATTGAGATTATCAATCTCTTTTTCAAGGCAGTTCCCCCCCCCCCCCCCCCCCCGTGTCCAACCTGTCAAACAAGCCCTCACTTGCCTTTTGTTTGACTTTTGTCTCCTCTGCTTTTGTCTCTGCTCTTGTCTGTCCTCACAGTTACCAACTGTTCTAGTCAACCTTAGAGCTGCTGATAAATATTCTTTTTATGTTTGTCTTAGTATCTACATAGCAGTATTCATTTGCTATCCCTCTGTATCCACCAGTTCTGCTGAAGTTTTTGTGTGAGCACATTGAAGATCTCACCTGACAATCTCATGCAGCTGGTAGACTCCAGAGTGCAATCCTGACTTCAGAGAGACAGGGTCCAATGCTAGAATGATGCCTTCAGGGGTCTGTAATCAGACAACATTTGGTATTTCTGGTGGTCCATTTATTTCTCAAAGTCCAATTTAAGAATATAGAAGAATTAGATAGAATACCACAATCTCGATGGAAATAGAGGTGTCAGCCTGGGCATTATTAACTTTCTCTACTGGCTCCATGCGAGGGGACACTCCAAACATTCTGTAATACACTAAACAACACACACACACTTTGTTCATCTGCTGTATGTCTCACGTTTTTCCATGTGCTTTTGCATTTGTGAGTTTATGCAAACGTGGGTGTGAATGTCGGTGTGATGCACATGTGTCTGAAAGTTTGTGCACATCTGTAAATGTTTGTAAATGTTTCTGAAACTATAGGTTTATTGGTTACCTACATTTAATCTATGTAAGATTTACATTCATAAACTCATTAGAAAAAAAAAGATTATTATTAAAGCCGCAAGCGGCGTTGTATGGCCCGCAGACGCAACCCGCCTTCCACGCCCAACTCTACGCACCACCGCCGCCTTCAACGCCCTCACCGCTCTCACCGCCCACCTTTGATGAGGGCTAATCAAAGCTGCAAAGGCGAATAATGCTCCCTATGATAATTATGCTAGCTATGCTAATGTGGCTAAAAGTGCTAGCATTGCGATCAGCATCATTAACTCTCACCAAAAAAAACATTGCAAAAAATTCTAATTATGCTAACTATTCTAGCTATGCTAATATGGCTAAAAGTGCTAGCATAGCGATCAGAATCATCTACTGTATCAGAAAAACGAATTACTAAAAAGGCTAATTATGCTAACTATGCTAGCTATGCTAATGTGGCTAAAAGTGCAAGCATAGCGATCAGCATCAACTCTCTCCGAAAAACATATTACCTAAAATGCTAATTATGCTAACTATGCTAGCTATGCTAATGTGGGTAAAAGTGCTAGCATAGCGATCAGCATCATCAACTGACTCAGAAAAACACATTGTTTCAGATGCTAATTATGCTAACTATGCTAGTTATGCTAACATAGCTTAAAGTGCTAGCATAGCAATCAGCATCATCAACTGACTCAGAAAAAGACATTGCTCCATTGGTGAGAGCCATATGTCATAAGTTGATAAAAAATTGCACTATTTTCAAAATGGACGCTTTTCTGTTGATTTTATATCCACAGCGACCATTTTAGGTTTTAGTCGCCTCGGGATGACGAACAGATTGACGTCAGTTTCAGACGAATTGGAAAAAGTAAACTTTTTGTTGTCCTTAGCAACAGTGGTTTAATGCTAACCACGCCCACATTCCTTATATGTCCATGTCCAGTGTTTTTCATTATGTTCAGTTCCTGACATGGATGGATGCATTCAAATTTCACTGTATTGCATTGAAAGTCATGGGAGTTATAACAGTGCACGACTTTGCGAGCTCGCCACGCGGACACCCTTCAAAATCTACAACTTCTAATCGCAACATTTCTTTCAAAGTAGCTTGCCGTTGATGCCCAAAAAGTTTCGAGACGATCGCTCGAGCATGCGGCAGGGGTCAAATTTTCGCTGAAAGGCGGCGAAGTCGTCGTTCCAACTTCGAAAACAATATGGTCCTTGCAGTCAGTGACTGCTGCTGCGGGCCATAATAATTGTGTTTATTATAGACAGACTAAAACATACAGAACACACACATTACACATTGAAACCATTAAATATGATTGTCAGTAGAGATTGCTTAATTGCTTAAAAGAAAGTTAGAGGAAGGACTTTTAAATAATCCAATCTATTTTATGTTTCAGTTCATGTTTTACATAATTGCCAAAATCAAGAGGAGCCAGTTGAGGTGATTTGGGCTAGAGTGGATGCCTCTTGGACCTCCCAGGGGAGGTGTGACAGGCATGGAAGGGAAGGGCGGAAGCCCCAGGGAAGACCCAGGACACGCTGGAGAGACTTCTGTATGTCTCTCGCCTGGCCTTGGAATGTCTGGGGTCCCCCCCAGAGCAGCTGAACACAGTGGCTGGGAAGAGGGAAGTCTGGGCATCTTTGCTTAGACTGCTGCCCCTGGTTCCAGATGACCAGAAGAAGATGGATAGGTATCAAGATCAAATAAATTATTGAAAGTTAATGCAAACATATGTGAGGAAATTTTTATGCATCTGTTTAAAAGTGTTTATTTAAATTAGTGTATATGCATGTTTTGCATGTTTGTATATGTCTATTTGTACATGTACAGTGGGGTAAAAAAGTATTAAGTCGGCCGAAAATTATGCAAGTTCTCCCACTTAAAAAGATGAGAAAGGACTGCAATTTTCATCATAGGTATACTTTAACCATGAGAGACAAAATGAGAAAAAAAATCCAGAAAATCACATTGTCTGATTTTGAAAGAATTTGTTTGAAGATTATGGTGGAAAAATAAGAATTTGGTCACTTTCAAACAAGTCAGATTTCTGGCTTTCACAGACCTGTAACTTCTTCTGTAAGAGGATCCTCTGTCCTCCACCTGTTACCTGTATTAATGGCACCTGTTTGAACTGGTTATCTATATAAAAGACACCTGTCCACAACCTCAAACAGTCTCACTCCAAACTCTACCATGACCAAGACCAAAGAGATGTCAAAGAACACCAGAAACCAAATTGTTGTCCTGCACCAGGCCGGGAAGACTGAATTTACAATAGGTAAGCAGCCTGGTGTGAAGAAATCAACTGTGGAAGCAATTATTAGGGAATGAAAGACATACAAGACCACTGATAATCTCCCTCCATCTGGGACAAAATCGACAAGATCTCACCCTGTGGGGTCAAAATGATCACAAGAACGGTGAGCAAAAATCCCAGAACCACACGGGGAGGACCTAGTGAATGACCTGTAAAGAGCCTGGACCAAAGTAACAAAGACTACTATCCGTAACACGCTACACTGCCAGGGGCATTGGTAATGAAACATGGCTGGGTCTTTCAGCATGAAAACGATCCCAAACACACTCCCCCCCAGAGTAATGAAAGAGTGGCTTTGTCAGAAGCATTTCAAGGCCCTGGAGTGGCCAAGCCAGTCTCCCGATCTCAACCCGAATGAAAATCTTTGGAGGGAGTTGAAAGTCTGGGTTGCCCAGCGACAGCCCGAAAACATCACCTCTCTAGAGCGGATCTGTATGGAGGAATGGGCCAAAATACCAGCAGCAGTTTGTGAAAATCTTGGGAAGATTTACAAAAAATCTTTGACTGCTGTCATTGCCATCTAAGGATATTTAACAAAGCAATCAGTTGAACTTTTATTTTTGACAAAATACTTTTTTTTCTACCATAATTTAAAATAAATTCTTTAAAAACCAAACAATTTGATTTTCTGGATAGTTTTTTCTCACTTTTACCTTATAGTTGACGTATACCTATGATGAAACTTATAGGCCTCTCTCATCTTTTTAAGTGGGATACTGGCACAGTTGGTGAATGATCACAGAAACACATGGAAGGGGACAGGAAAAAGAAGGATCAAGTAGCTCAAAGTTTATTGTTGTAAGTATCAAGCAATATTCGTCCTGTCCTCTGCAATAGATAGATAGACAGACAGACAGACAAAAAAACAGACGGACAGATAGATAGATAGATAGATAGATAGATAGATAGATAGATAGATAGATAGATAGATAGATAGATAGATAGATAGATAGATAGATAGATAGATAGATAGATAGATAGATAGATAGATAGATAGATAGATAGATAGATAGATAGATAGATAGATAGATAGATAGATAGATAGATAGATAGATAGATAGATCCATATAGATGGATAGAAACTTTATTAATCTCCCAAGGGAGAAATTCTGGTGTCTGGCAGCAAAACACACAACCACACACAATAAAAAACAATAAAATGACAGTTCATAAAATAAAATATCAATATAAAAATATCAGTTCATACATCAATATCAGTCAGGCAGGTTCATAGCTGAAGGGATAAATGAATTTCCTGCAGCGCAGTGAAAGGAGCCTATTACTCTGTGTGCTCCTCTGTCCAGATATCGTGCAAGGGATGTCTGGGATTGTCCAGGATGCTTTGAGTTAAGGCCCTCCTCCTGTTCTGCAGCACAGTTCTCACAGAGTTCAATCTCCTCCCAATCACAGATGCACACTTCTTTATCAGTTTGTCCAACCGACTGCAATCCCTTGTGGTCAAACTACCACCCCAGGATACAACCCCGTAGAAGACAGAACTCACCACA
Organism: Oryzias latipes; assembly: GCF_053564925.1. Taxonomy (NCBI): domain Eukaryota; kingdom Metazoa; phylum Chordata; class Actinopteri; order Beloniformes; family Adrianichthyidae; genus Oryzias; species Oryzias latipes. Next base: position 11,635,586 of record NC_136237.1, on the reverse strand, counting down.
ACGGACTGATAAAAGAGGAGCAACGTGTCGGTAGACACATCAAAGGACCATAGCATTCTCAGGAAGAACAGCCTACTCTGTTCTTTCTTATACAGAGCCTGCGCCTGCTCTGTCCAGTCCAGTTTGTGGTCAAGGTGCACACCCAAGTACTTATAGGAGTCAACCACCTCAATTTTCCCTCCATCGATGATCACTGTTTGGTGGGAGGGCTTCCTACCAAAGTCAATGATCATCTCATTGGTCTTTGAGGTGTTCATCACAAGACCATTGTCACTGCTCCCTGCTCACTTTTGTCCCTTCCCTTTAACACGCCACAATACCAGTGTCGTCCGAATACTCCTGGACATGACAAGCTGCAGATGCAAAATTAAAGTCAGCTGTGTAGAATGTGAATAGAAAAGGCAATAGTACACTTCTCTGTGGTGCGCCGGTTTTTTTTTTCCCAATATTTTTTTTTCTTTTATCAAGTGTACAAAATCAAACAGGCAAAACAAATAGTTCAGGTGCTCTTTAGACCATTACAAAACAGAATGTAAAAATACAAGTAAATAAACAATTGCCAGTTACATTCTATTCAATATTTATTCACAGGCCGTCCAAACAGGACATAAATAGAAGAAAGAAAAATGCAGTCTCAATACAGAGCTAAATAACTTTAACTTTCTGTAAGTGATTTAGAAATGGTGTCCAGAGTTTATTGTGAATATTAACTGAGGCGGTCCTGACATGGCGAATTTTTTCCATGTGGATGAGAGATAGCATGTCAGTGAGCCACACTTTAAAGTATGGAGAAACCGTAGATTTCCATTCTCGCAAAATTTGTCTTTTTGCGGTCATTAACCCAAGTTCTAGTGGCTGCTGCATTACAGTTGGGATAGCTCTAGTACGTACGCAGCCAAAAATGGCGAGCTCTGCATCGGGTGCAATAAAGCAACCATAGGCTTTGGAATACCAGTCAAATATACTGTTCCAGAAGCCAGCCAATGAGGGACAAGACCAAAAAGCATGAGCCAATGTGCTTTCGGATATTTTACATTTATCACAAATGGGAGTAATTGAAGGATATATTTTGTGCAACCGTACTTTGGAGTAGTGAAGCCGATGGATGATTTTAAATTGTATGAGTTGGTGTCTGCTGTTAACTGAGCACGAGTGAATCTTGGATAAACACTTTTCCCACATTGATTCTGATATTTCAATGCCCAACTCCTCGCTCTAAGCATCTTTCATTTTTGTTGATGTCACCCTGTTGCTGCCATCAAATAAATGCACTATTCTGGAAACCAAATGTCTGGAGCCAGGGGGACTTTTGAAAATGTCATAAAGATCATGTTCAGCTGGAAGATCTTGAAATATTTTAATTTTGGACTGCAAGTAATGTCTAATTTGTTAGTACCTAAAGAAGTGTGAATTGGTAAAGTTAAAGTTTTGTTTAAGTTGATTAAATTATGCAAATTTTTTATTTATGTATAAATCTTCAAGCTTAGACAAACCCCTCTCATTCCATTCCTGATACAATTTGTCATCCCAAGGAGGCAAGAAAGAGTGATTATTGCATATTGGTGACTGAACAGAAATGTCCGGCAAAGAAAGAAAGCTTCTAATTTGATTTAAAATGCGCACTGATTCCTTATGGCAAAACCCAGTTTTCGGAGAGACTCCGCCCTCTCCAGTTTGGAGAAGAGCAGAGCGTGTAAACATGAGAAATCTCTCACTCAGCCAGCCTCCATCTTAACCCACAGCGGAGTGGTGGGACCAATGGTGTCTGGTGATCCCCGCTGCCAGAACATCAATGCTCTGATATTAGCAGCCCAGTAATAGTGTTTGAATTCCGGCAGGCCAAGACCTCCTTCCAACTTGGATTTTTACAAATGCGACTTCGAGATTCGAACATTTTTATTATTCCAGATATAAGAAGTCAGGCTGTGAGGTAAATAGGGAGATTCTGACACAAATACAAGAATCTAGGCAGAGAAACCATTTTTATACAGTTTATTCGGCCAATCATGGATAAGGGAAGAGTCTTCCAAGACTCAATATTCTGCTTTAGTTTTGATACAAATTTTGTGAAATTCAAGGTAAAGATTAATTTTGGGTCTTTGGGAATAGTCAGGCCCAGGTAAGTGAAATGGTCATAGGTTATTTTAAAAGTAGCGTTTTGAATAGAATTTGGCGGATAAGTTTTAGATAAAGGCATTAATTCACTTTTAGTCCAATTTATTGTGTACCCTGAAATGTTTCCGAAGGTTGTTATCAAATCAATAAGAAGGGGCACTGACTCCTCAGCATTGCGCAAGTATAACAATACATCGTTTGCATACAAGCTAATAACAGTTTCTGCTCCTCCAACCAGAAGGCCCTGGATATGTGGATCTGCTCTTATTTTAACAGCAAGAGGTTCCAAAGCTAAGGCAAACAGGGCAGGAGAAAGAGGGCAGCCCTGCTGGACTGAGCGCTGTAACGGAAATGGCGTTGATCTCTCCCCATTAGTCAGGATTGAGCACAACGGACCTGCATATATTAATTCAATTCAATTCAATTCAATTTTATTTGTATAGCCCAAAATCACAACAACAGTCGTCTCGATGGGCTTCGAAGTAAAACATGAAATCAAAAGGATCACGAATACAAAGAGTTCAATAGAAAAATACTAAAATGAACTAACAAACTGACTAAGCTATACTGGCATCCCTGCCCTTAGACCCCCCTTCGCGGTAAGGAAAAACTCCCAAAAAAACCGGATTCCGGAAAAAACGAAGAAACCTCAGGGGTGCCCACATGAAGGAGGGATCCTCCCCCAGGACGGACAGGCGATTTACCAGAACTCTTAGAGAAGAATTAACTTATCTAAATCTACAACTACATATATAAAGTCCAGCAGACGAGCTTCATCCAGCCGTGGTTGTGGGGACAGTCAAAGGCGCGAGTCGAGCCGGAGACAGGAACCACAGCCAGGTGTAGGAGCAGGAGCAGAGACGAGGTACTCGGTCAGGCACAGAGCAGAGACGAGCCAGAAATGAGCCAGAGGCAGGATCCACAGCCAGGTGTAGGAGCAGGAGCAAAGGCGAGGTAAACGGTCAGGAACTGGAGCACGGATGAGCCAACTGGAGTCTGGAAGCACTCCCACTCCCCAGGAGGGGAGAGGAAAAGAGGGACAATACATGAATCGCACTGCACCAAACAGAGGCATGGAAAACTAAATGATAAATGATGATCAAAAATACAGGAGAGGAAGCGTAGAAGTAGAAAAGAAAAGAGGACAGAACCCCAGTGCACCATAGTTACCCCAGCTTCAACTTCTAGCAGCCTTTTAAAAGAAATAGTTATTATTAAGTTTAATTTAAACAAACTAACATTAAGTTAAATAATCTCTGAATACTAACTAGTCTGACAATAAGCCTGTCCAAAGAGGAACGTTTTCAGTCTAGCTTTGAATGTAGAAACTGAGTCGGCCTCTCTTACATGAGCTGGGAGTTTATTCCATAAGACAGGGGCTTGGTGGCTAAACGCTCTACCTCCAACCGTACTTTTACTAATTCTAGGAACCACAAGCAGTCCTGCATTTTGCGAGCGAAGTGTTCTGATTGGTTGGTAAGGGACTATGAGGTCCTTAATATAGGACGGGGCCATTCCATGTAAGGCCTTATAGGTTAACAGGAGGATCTTGAACTTAATTCTAGAATCAACTGGGAGCCAATGGAGCGAAACTAACACAGGAGTGATGTGATCTCTTCTGCTGGTTCCAGCTAACAATCTAGCAGCTGCGTTCTGAACAAGCTGGAGAATTCTTAAGGAACTCTTAGGACACACTGCTAACAAGGAGTTACAGTAATCCAGCCTCGACGTAACAAATGCATGGATGAGTTTTTCAGCATCACTCTTAGAAAGTATATTTCTGATATATTAGTTTCATCCAAGATATAAACGTTTCACCAGAAAAGGAAAGTCTGCCAGGGATGAATCCTGTCTAGTCAGGGTGGATAATAGAAGTCAAATACGTGTTTAATCTGGTTGCTAAAATTTTGGTTATTACCTTCCGATCAAAGTTTTGGAGAGCAATGGGTCTGTAATTATCTGGATCGGCCTGGATCTCTGCCTTTCTTCAAGATTAAGGAGATGTTGGCTTCATACAGAGTTGTGGGTAATTTATCTCTGCGTTTGGAATCGCATATCATCCTAAGCATGAGAGGAGCAAGATCATCAGAGAATTTTTTGTAAAACTCTGAGCCAAAGCCATCAGGGCCTGAAGCCTTGCCTGATGGAAATGATTTGATGGCTGCAATCACTTCTTGCAGTGTGAAGTCGGAGTCAAGATGATGCCTTGCAGCATCAGTTAACCTGGGCAAATGAAGAGAGCCAAAGAAATCATCTATGTCACGCTGTGATAAGTTCTGATTAGAAGAGTAAAGTTAGTGATAAAACGATTATTAATTTCTACTGGGTTTGTTAGAAGAGTGCCATTTTTATTTTTTATTTTATGAAAAGCTCTTGAAGCCTGCATTCCTTTAAGTTGTTGTGCTAGGAGCTTATTGGGCTTATCTCCTATCTCAAAATGTTTTTGCCTCAGTCTCAATAATATATTATTAATTTGACTGCTCATGATTACATTGTATTCATATTTAAGTTTCAGCATTCCTCTGTAGTCAGAGGGGGATTTAGAAGTTTGATATGTCCTTTCTAGAATAGAAAGGGCAATTTTAATTTCAGAAAGCCTTTTATTTTTTTCCTTTTTGAGATCTGAGGTATAAGAAATAATGTCTCCACGTATAACAACTTTCAGTGTTTCCCACAGTGTTGAGTCAGACACCTCCCCATTATCATTACTTTTAATAAATTCTTTAAGCTTGAAAGCAATATGTTTACTAAAGTGTTCATCGCTGAGAAGGGTGGGGTTGAAGCGCCAGGAACAGTTTTGTTTAGGTAGATTTAGGGACAGTGATATAGACGCAGGGCTGTGATCTGATATCAAAATGTTATGGTATTTAGAATTTGTGATTTGTGAAATAAGGTTAGAGCTGGTTAAAAAATAATCTATCCGGCTGTAGGATTTGTGCACACTGGAAAAGAAAGAATAATTTTTATCTGTGGGATGTTGAATTCTCCAAATGTCTACTAAATTTCTATTTTTCATGAGATTGTGTAAAACCCGCAGAGATACACTTTCTGGAGGAGGGCGTGAGGATAGACGGTCGAGGAAAGGATTTAAGTAGTAGTTCCAATCTCCTGATATTATTATGTTTGAGTCATTTTCATCTGGCAACAAGTCAAAAGCTTTCCTGAAAAATGTTGGATCATCTGTGTTCGGGCCGTACACATTTAAAAAAGTTAATGGAAAGGAATCTATCAGGTCTGTGACCATCACAAATCTGCCCTGTGGATCAGTTTTCACAGATATTAATTGAAAAGGGACGTTTTTCCTAAATAATATGGCTACCCCTCGGGCATGTGATGTAAAAGAAGACTGATATACCTGAGACACCCAGTTACACTTCAAAATATGCTGCATTGTACCTTTAATATGGGTCTCCTGGAGAAAAATTATATCCGCATGAAGAGATTTCAAATGTTTGAATACTTTCCCCCTTTTCACTATTGAACCAAGCCCTCTAACATTCCAGGACACCATCTGTAATTCTCTGTTTCCTTCGTGCATGTTACTTTGCGATCTATGCATTCTGATGAGGACAATGAGAAAAGAATTACCAACATGAGGTCTAATGTGCTTAACAGCCTATTCAAAACTGGCAGTAATGAGAGGTAGAGAAAAAATAATGCAATTTTTGCACCTGAACCATAGAACAAGAAAAAAACAAAACAACCCCCCCCCCCTCCCCCTCCCCAATGAATGTGTCCTTCTGAACTTGACGCATAACATTCCCCTTTCACTAAACCAGGAGCTGCCGGACAAATAGTAAGAGAGGTAAACACCCACCACCATTGCATTATATTGAAATAAAATTTACACACCACCAACATAGAATAAATATCAGCATTAACTGTCGATCAGTTTTACACCTGCCAGACTACCGAGCCTGACATATCAGTGCGCATAGCGCATTTAGAAAGTAACTTCACAATCTTGTTTAGTCAAACTGTGGAGCAAGGCAGAGACCTTACTCTCTCACAGGTGACTTGCGTTGCTTTACACAGCGCGCCGCCTCATCTGCGTTGTTGAAGATAGAGGGCGCTTGTCCATCATTCCAGTTCCCACGTGTTTGCAGGATAACGCAACACGTGTTTGATCCCATCACTGCGCAGGGCTCGCATCACATCTCCAAAAGCGCAGCGTTGATCCATAACTTCGCTGTTGTAATCAGGATAGATGTGAATGTTGCTCCCTTTGAATCCTGCAGCAACGCAGGATCAGCTCTTTCTCCTGAAAGTGATGAACTCGGGCCAGGACCGCACCTTCCGGTATGCCGACAATTTTAATGTTGTTCCTGCGAGAATGTGCTTCCAGGTCATGCAGTTTGGTTTGACGCTGATGTGTGTACTCTGTTAGACCCGTACATTTGGCTTCCAATTCTTCCAGCCTCTCATCCAGCGCGTTCGTCGCATGCTTCTGGTTTTCCCGGCGAGCTTTCATGTCCGCCTGCTCCAAGTGAATGGACTGAAACCTGGGGCCTCATTTATAAACGTTGCGTACGCACAAAAGAAGGCGTACGCCACTCTCTACGCAATCATTGAGATTCATAAAAAGCAAACTTGACGGGAAAATGTGCGGTCCTTCACGCAAGCTCTGACCCAGGCTTTCGCACAAAAACGGGTGAAATGAGAAACGGCGACACCGTCGGCAGATGGAAGAAACACGTGAAAGTGCAAGTGAAAATGACAATACTGCCTCTCATAAATAACATGAAGACTTCACAAAGCAAGTCTTACAATTAACAGCTACATGAACACCCGTTTGATCGATCAGCAGTGAAACAAACAAAAAAATCAAACGAAAATTACAACAGAAATTCAAATGAACACATATTTGCAAAAAGAAAAGTGAAATATGTTCTGCAATATTGGCATGTTGTGCAATTCATCCTCATAAATAATATAGTTAACAGAACGAAATAATGTACAAAACTGATATACACGTCACTGTGTCCGTCTGGCGGAGCAGATATAGTCAAAGTCAAAGTCAGCTTTATTGTCAAATATGCTGCATCCGTACATACAGCACAGATGAAATTGCTTTCCTCTCACCCCACAATGCAAGCAGCATATAAAATAATAAATAAACGACTTAAAAAATACATTCTTTTAAAAACAATAAATCCTTGAAACCCAAAAAGATAAAGCCAAAAAACACTGAAGGTAGGGGAGAGAGGAGCCGCTGCGTGTGCACGCGCCGCCAGATGCGTGCGAATCAGACAGACAGACAGACAGACAGACAGACAGACAGACAGACGTATTAATTGTCCACTGGGGAAAGTTGTTTTCATAGTAAAACCTTTCTTCATAAGCTACAGAATTATGGTATTCATGCATATGCCTTTAGTTTGTTTTATTTTTGATAAAACAATGTATGGCGTATGTCTCAACCATTCAGAAAGCAACAAGAAATTACATTTGCGCTGATCGATTTCCCATTTCCACGTGGATTATTACCGACATCTGTAGCTTGTCAGATGCAATTAAATGGATGGAAATAAAATGCCCCATCACAATGCGTAATGACGCACAATGGCTGATCTTGCGCTCTTAGAGGATGTGGCAAATGGAAGAATTCGGAGAGAACTCATCTTTAGACAGCAAGACGACTTGCTGGCAAACGAGGACGAATGGCTTATGAGCCGGTTCCGACTTCCTCGAGCCGTCCTGTTGGAGCTTTTGGGGGTGTATCACCCGGAGCATCAGGTGCGTCGTGCCCCCCCCCCCGCCTCAGTCACCACTCCACGTCCATCTAAAAGGGATTCCCCAATAATTGCCGCCACTCTCTCATCAAGAGGGGTCAGCTCCAGTGTCCCCTGTCCCCCACCCGTGGCAGACACACTCTGGCGATGACGTTTTTCTGCCTCGACTTTGATGTCCGCATTTTTGGCATTAGTAATGCCCACACTGTGCCTTCCAAACAACATTCTTCTCCTCTTTTCCACCTCGCCAACGATAACTTCTACTTCACATCGAGTGAAGTTCCGTTTTTTTTTATTTTCTCTCTGTGTTTGCCATGGTTTCGCTATCAATGAATATTCATTTGTGGGCGTTTCACGGACTATTTATGGGCAACTATGGGCGTGTTATGAAGCCGCAAATGCTGCGCAGCATTTAGAATTGGTTGTGATTTATTGAGGGAAAGATGCGTAGGATGTGCGTGCGCACGGTTTTATAAATCCGAATATTTCTGTGCGTACGCACGTCCTATGTTTCATCTGTACGCCACTTCTGACGCAAATCCTACGCAAGGTTTTATAAATGAGGCCCCTGGACTCCAGAGCATCAAACCGCTCATCGATTTTCCCGAGTATAGTGGTAGCCATCTCCCGACACATCTCTTTGCACAAAGCGTAGCTTTTGTCTTCACGGGGGTCGGCCGCTCTCTTGGGAGAGGACTCGCTTGTAATAATAGTGTTAGCATTAGCACCGCTAGCCGCGTTGCTAACATATCCCTCGAGGGTTCCCGTCGTGTTCAAAGATTTTGCTTTCGGCGGCATTGCAAGAAAAAAAATACCGCAATGGAAAGCGGCGCGTCTACTTACAAAAATATGGAAAAGTAGAAAGAGTTTAAGGTGGTGTATAATGAAAAAGTTCGAGTTTCGGTGGAGAGCCGTGGAAAACACGTTTACATCTTACAGCTGCGCACTAGCGCCCCCCTTTTACATTTTTTTATACACTGTATTTATCCCACGAAGGGAAATTCTTTCTCCGCATTTGACCCATCCTCTTGGGGAGCAGTGAGCTGCAGCTGAAAGTGCGCTCGGGAGGCGGTAGCGTTAAGGGTCTTGCCTAATGACCCTCACTGGGTAATGTTAATTGCTTGCCATTGATATGGTAATTGCCCCCAATACCATTGCTCATTCCCTTCCGGGAATCGAACCCTGGTTTCCTGCATGGTAGCTTCCCACCCAACTGAGCTACCCAGCCGCTACCCAAAGCTACCTAGCCGCTAGCCTTGTTGCTCATCAATGTCCCAGATACACAGTCTCCCAGTCGGACAAACTGTGACCTTAAAGTCAGATGGTTGTGGATCCACCGAACAAAAACTGGATCAACTCCCATTCTCTTGAGCTTCCCCTTCAGCAGCTGAGGCTGGACTGTATCAAAGGCACTAGTGAAGTCAAAAAACATCACCCTCACAAAGCTGCCAGCCCCTTTCAGCAAGGAGAGCACCCTATGGACCATATGCAGGACTCCACTCCCAGACTTTCCTGATAGGTAAACTGAAGGGGGTCCAGTGCCCCTCCACCTGAGGTTTGAGCTGCCGAAGAAGCAGCCTCATAAAAGTCTTTATTAGGACAGATGTCAAGGCAACTGGTCTATAGTCCTTCATCCCTGCAGGCATTGTCACCTTGGGCACTGGGACAAGGCATGAGGTCTTCAACAAGCCAGGGACACATCCCGTCTGAAAACTCCTGTTGATGATGGATTGAAGAGGCACCGCCAGCTCCGACGCACAAACAGAGGTGATATTACGTCAGGACCAGCAAATTTCCAACCATTGAGCCTCCTGAGTTCTATGCACACTTCTGTTACTCTAATTGGTGGCACAGCATTAGGGCTGGAGCTGGAGCAGGTGCCACTATCAGGTGGAGTAGAGGCGCAAGTAACAGCAGCAAGTAGCATCTTCCAATGAAAAGTCCATTTAAATTAGCACTTTGGGCCTCTGCAGTCAAAACTCATGCGTAGCTACGCAAGTTTTTGCCCAGTTGAAAGTAAAACCAGGTCAAACTTTGACCACTCAGGAATTAGGATCTGGTAGTGACATAAAAAGCATCGCTGTCTTAAATGCTGTTTACCAAAGAGGGCTGGGCCTCTCCAAAGATGAACACATGTTATGAAATAAAAGAGGAGTGTTGGGTCACCACCACAGTCACCGCCTTCAGCAGAAGGCAACGTAATAGTGGGCGCCAGGGCCTCCACAGACATTTGGAAAGAGAGGCCAGTGAGAGAATTTGTCCCCCATTAACCCGACACTAGCCACCCAGACCAGAGTCCGTCAGAAGGACCCCGACAGGAGCCCCCAGCTCCAAAGATCAGGGGGCATTGGAGCACAGATAGCTTGTGTGATTGTTTATGCAAAAGTGTGTGTGAACATATTTGATGTTAGTCTGTTGGTCAAACTCCCAGTTCCCGATCAGGAACAATTTACAATATGGCCAGTGGATGGATTGTGCATGTGGGGGGGTTACCTTTGCTGTTGGGGGTGTACAACGTCTTGTCAGTCTGGATGAAAATGTACCCGGACTGGAAGGAAACCATGACGACTTTCTCCAGTGTTCGGTCTGGGAACGCAGCTTCCAGGTAGACATACTGTTTTGCAGTTGGATCCTTGCTGAAGTCTCCAGGTGGGATCTGAAAACCAGATTGGAGTGGGTGGAGTCTGTACGTGCAGACATTGCAGTCATGAAAGCATGTGAAAACTTCCATGTACATGTGTACTTACAGTAATCTGTCCAAAGCCTTGGAAGTTATTGTCATTGGTTAGGGTTACTTGTGTGGTCGCCAGTGTTTTAGCTTTTGTTGGATGGTTTTTAACAGAGATGGTGACAGGTTGGTTCCCCCCAGCACAGTCCTGGCATTCAACAAAGATGTTTTCTGGTGTTCCCACTCGCAGCAGGTTAGGGGCAGACATCAGTTTGCTGTGAAGCGGATTTTAGTTGTTGAAATATTTATCCTGCTACTTATAGTTCCATCACTGCATGAAAATTTGCACACTTTTTTCATTCATTTTTGAATCCTTTTTATCCCTTTCGGCGTCACGGGGCTGCTGTAGCCTATCTCTGCCACTTATGGGCGAAGGCTGGGGACATCCTGGACAGGTCACCAGTCTGTCACAGATTTGCACAGTTTTGTTTTCCAATTCACCTTTCCCTTTGGTTAAGAAGTGGGGGCAGGAGGTTTGGGATCTTTGCTCTGGGCTGCAGCTATTTACTGGACTTTATACTACATGATCATTCTGAATAAGATCCAGCAAACAATCTATAAAAGCTTATCCCTGAGCATACAAACCCTTATCCTAAGTGTATCTAAAGGGTGGGAGTGAGGTGCAGCCTCACGTTAACAGAGAAAAACAAGAACAACTTAATACTTTAAAATATGCATTATTTTAAAGCATAATGCTGGAAGCAACACCACTCCTTAACTTCAACAGGATGCTAATACCAAAATGGAAACTTTTTCCAAATGTAAAAAAAAAGCATTCGCTAACTTTGATTCTTTCTGCTTTTTTTTCTGTCAGAATAAAGAGTAGGAGATGTTGAAGTGTGGTAGGAAAACAAATAGTATTCTATTTGAGAGGAGCTGTTTGGAGTTTATGGGGGCTACTGGCGTCAACCGCCAATCCTTAAAACCAGCATTTTCAATGGATGTTTTTCACACCACTTTTCCCGTTGATTTTTCCCACTTTTCACTTGCCATAACTAAAATGTCTGTCCAAAAATGTGTTACCCTGTTACCATAACATTTTTTTTTAGCGACACATTGATCCTGTTATTGATGAACATGTAGAAGAAAATCAGAAAAGTGAAGGTTTACTTTTCATAAACTTTGAAGGCCCTAAAAAACTGAATATTCTACAGAATATAGCAGACAGTGCCAAGGATGATGCTCTCACATGCACACGTTTATATTATATTTAGGAAATCCCAGTTTCACGACGGTTGTGTCGTTTTATTTTGCTTGAACAGTAGTTCTATCCAACAGTTAGCTTTTTAGCTTTATTTTCCCTTTTTTGAATACTTGTGTGGAACTCCTTGTTCTACATTTTTTATATCTTATTAAAGGATTTCTTGAGTAAAAATGACCTTCTGCATGGGCAGATAATTTTACAGCTTTTTAGTGATTTTATTCTCAAGATTAGTGTTTATTTTCAATATTTAAGCTAGTACTTTTTGCAGTGTAAACTCTTTGCTTTGCAAGCTTTCACAAGTACTGGTAGGGGGCTACTCACTGTGGTCCAGCATTGATGAGAGACATCAAGGAGACCAAGGCCAGAGAGGCCAGCAGCAGCTGAAGAGCCCTCCTCATCTTCACCTTGCTCTTTTTGTTGACTGTGTGCAGCAGGACTCTACAGCACCTATTTGTTATCGTCCCAACTGTCCTTCCATCCCCTTTTCACTATGTAGCAATCTTGAACCTCCCCAAAGTCCATGTGTACAAAGAGGAACATGAACAAGGTAGCACACGGTTTTCTGAAAACAGCTGAGAAATTCAAATAAACATTATCGTTGTGAAGAAAAAGTCAAACATCATAAAATCAATACATTTTAACCAAACTTTCAAGATTTTCATTTGCTGACAAAATTGTGGAAAGCTGTCTGCAGCAGATCTGCAGGGCCTCAGCTTTTGTTGTTTAATTGGTAGAAGAATCCTAAAACTTGACCTTGGCTTGGTTTTTGGATCAACAAGTAAACACGTGACATTGGTGCCAAAAGTTGTCCTGATGTCATGATGTCATGGCAGGAGTCTGTGCAGTTACCATAAAATGGGAATTTCACAAATCTGCAAACAGCCGGTGGATGAAAAATCTCTTGTTTCCTTTTATGGGACATTTAAGGAATGCTGACGGCTGATGTGCAGGTTGGTGTTTAGACTACAAAACAAGGGAAGTTCCAGAGAAAATGTCCAGTAAACACATTTCTTCTGCTTTTAGTTGATTTTATGAGTGATCTTCTCATGGGTGCTTAAAGGATGCAACCCCCACCCCCCATACACGCACACAAGTTGTAAGATTAAACCTCAAAATGTCTGAAATAAGACACTGAAATGTCTTAAAACAGCCATGAGCAATAAATCAAAATGTACTAATGATCAACTATGACATCAGACGGCTTTGAATTTGTTGTTTATCAGAATCCTTTTGAAATCAACCTAGTGAGACGGGTCTGGACAAAAATAAAACCAACATGTCTGACTCAGCTGTGTCCAATCAGCATCAAAGTTGTCCACAACAGTGTAATCAGTTAGCATTCCTGTGTCGTGGTGAGAGGTGCTATTTGACAACATGATGTGTTCTGCACTGAACAAGGACCACAGAAAGAAAGACTTCTCAGAAAATCCTAAGGAAAATCACACAGTATGGTAAAAATATAATGTAAAATATTACAAGCGCCATTTATGTGACATGTTTGTAATTTATAGCTTTCAATGTTATAATTCCAACTTAATAACAATAATAACAACAATAATAATACACTTTTTTTATCTTGAAAGCGCCTTTCAAGATAAAAATCTCAAAGTGCTTCACAGTTAAACACAGTAAAACAGAATATAACAAGAATTATAAAAAGCAATTTTAAAAAGATAGGTTTTTATGTCCTTTTTAAAAGAAAACACTGAGTCTGCAGATGTGAGGCTGAGAGGAAGGGAGTTCGATTCCTGAACCTGCAACCAGCGGATTTATGTTGATCGCATAATAAGTTATGGACTGAACCACTTAAATACAGCTCAAACAAATTAACGTGCAGGCACCTGAGTGCCAACCCAGTGAGGCACCAGAGAAAAGATGGAGTCCTCCAGAAGAACCACAGCCACCCTGCACAGAGAAACACAAGAATGAGGGGGGAAAAGCAGACCTGACAAACTGTGTCACTGGTAAAGTAAGTCTGATGGGTTATCAGATGTCGAGCATTTAAACTATTGCTGCAAGCCACCAAAACTCAGCTCAGTTGAACACAAATATATTTTGGAGTAATGATTCCAACACCATGGAGGAGTCAGACTTTCGTAGTATACCAGTTAGTTTGTGTGAAGTTATCCTAAAACAAGAAGACATCCCTGAGATGAGCCAAGATATTTGGTTAGAAGCTGTCAGCACGTGAATGCGATACACAACAACACAACATGGCAATCTAAAAGTAAGACAGTTACTTCACCATAATTATGGTAATAAGCTAAACATTGTAATTGCAAATATAAACGGAGCCTATGTTGGCCAAAAATTAAACCAACTGACTCTCAGTCTCTTCAGAGTAACTTTTTGTTTTTCACTGGGTGCAACAATGCAATATATTTGTCATCTCTGAGCTGAAACATCCTATAAATCTCAAAACCCGTTTCACAGTTACTTGACAAAATGAGAGAGAACTGGGAAGACAAAGGAACCATCAAGAGTTATGGTGTGAAAAAAAATCTCCTGAGCTGAAGACATTCCACCTGAACAGGCACAGAGGTTTCTAGTGGGACTTTCAGATCTGGAAAAGCTTGATGTGTTTGCGGTGAACAGGCGTCTGAAACCTGCTACTTTGGGAAAAATCAGTTCTGCACAACTTCAACATTTTTCTGATTCAAGTGAGAAAGGCTATGGACTTGTAAACCTACTTTCAAATGATGAATGAAGAAGTTGAGACACATTGTTCTTTCATCATTGGCAAGTCAAGAGCGTTACCTCTAAAACAAATCACAATTCCTCAATTAGAACTCTATGGAAGCGATTGTGTAGCATGAATATAAATAAAAGTCAACACCAGAAATGCTTTTTCATTTTCAAAATGAAGCTGCATTTTTTGACTCAAAATTAAAATGAAAAAGCAATCTGCCAAAGTGCTTTTTCATGTTCTTCAACCCTACTTATTTTGTCACTTAATTAAAATGATAAAGTAAATAGTATTTGACATTTCATTTTCAAAAAGTTCTCTGGTAAATGTGTAACAGAATTCATTTAGAAATGTATAATTTGACTGTTAAAATTGATTCACAGAAATGCTTTTAATTTTTCAAAATGTAACTGCATTAAATGACTAATAATTAAAATGAAATGTCAGTCCTTTACAATACTTTTTCATTTTCTTCTTTAACATCGCTCATTCTGCGACATAATTAAGTTAAAATGCAAAGAGGAGATTGCATTTGCGTTTTCACATCCACCCAGCAAAATCTGTAGCAATATTCAATCCCAGTCAGCATTTTCAGGGGGGAGGCGGGGCAATGACGTCAGTGCTCACTCGGTGTGGCTACATGCTCTGCGCGAGCCAAGCATGTCTGATCAGGGCAGCCGGAGTCTTGGTGTATGTGTGAAGAGAAGGGACAGTGCTTTGTAATGTACATCACTCCGGGGGACGCCTCAGAACTCAGTCAGTCTGATCGTATCTCCCGGGAGAACCGAGTCTCTAAGCAGAAGAATAACTTTGAGGCGGCTTTTGAAGGCAGAAGTGCCGCTTCGGGCAGTCCTGAGAAACCATGCAATCTTGTGAATTTGTGTTTCAAATCGTGTCCAGACAAAATAAAGGTTGAAGGTTTTCCCACATATTTACAGCCAAGATGCACATTGTGGCATTGCCCGCAGTACAGAGTTTAAAGGCATCAGAGGCTTAACGTTCTTGTTGACACGTATTAGCCTGATCCTAAACCCTTCTCCTGAATCTGATGGTTTTTTTATTTTAATCGCTACAATAATTATAAATCTGGTTTTATTTTTCTCCCTCTCGGGTTAACGCAGGACAGCAAACTTTCAGAATCGCTCAGAGAGAGATGGAAAACCGCAGCCTGCAGCACAGCGGCCGTCATGCCTGGAAGCTGAAGCAGACTCTCTGGGAGAATCTCTGGGAGGAACTCGAACACGGAAACATGATTATCATGTAGAACTCTTCAAAACAAATAAACATGATCTCTCTACATTTTCCGTGTCTACCATGCGTTGTAAGTGAGATAGTGAGTGACAAAGACACGCTCCATGTAGCGTTCCGGCTAAAAACATTAGCTGGTAGCTCTTCCCACACTCGGCCTGGTGCGTTCACGGAGCTCCAGCACATAGAAGTTTCGCAGAACTCCAACAGCCACACAGTCCAGTAAAATATTTTCATGAGAAAATAAGAACTGCCAGACCGACCCTAAAGTCACCCAAATTTTGCCTTCACCCCTAAAGCCATTTTTACCCTCAAATTTAGAAACAAAACCGCCCAATCTAGCAACACTGCCGGGAGGGCAAAGTTCGCAGAAGAACAGTGAGCACTGACGTCATCGCCCCGCCTCCCCCCTGGAAATGCTGACTGAGATTAAATATTGCCACAGATTTTGGGGGGTAGATGGGAAAACGCAAAAGCAATCCCCTCTTTGCATTTTCGCTTTAACTATGTCACAGAATGAGCGATGTTAAAGAAGAAAATGAAAAAGCATTTTGAAGAAATGCTTTCTCATTTTAATGTTGAGTCATTTGATGCAGTTACATTTTGAAAATTAAAAAGCCTTTCTTTGAATTAATTTTAATAGTCAAATTATACATTTCTAAATGAATTTTGCTACACAATTACCAGAGAACCTTTTGAAAATGAAATGTCAAATACTATTTTATTTTATCATTTTAATTAAGTGACTGAATAAGCAGGGTTGAAGAACATGAAAAAGCATTTTGGCGGATTGCTTTTTCATTTTAATTTTGAGTCAAAAAATGCAGCTTCATTTTGAAAAAAATGAAAAAGAATTTCTGGTTTTTACTTTTATTTTTAATTATGCTACACAATCGCTTCCATAGAACTGACAGCTACCACTGTGTTTAAGTACAGTGCCAGTGCAAACATCAGATCAAAACGTTAGTTGCAGAATATCACAAATCAGAGTAAACACCAAGCCATATCTGTGGATGTGTGTAAACTCTAAGGTAAACCCCTGCAGCGCATTCTTCACTGGGATTAAGTGCAAATCTTTCATAAAGTGTCAAGAATAGATAAATGTGCCAGACTGTCTTACAAGAGAATAGAAATATTGACCAATGACACAAGTCTTGAAGGAAGTGACAAATGATGTTGAGATTAAAAGACAACTCAATGTGAATGCCACACATGTTAGCAAGAATCTACTAAACAAGCTTATTTGTCACACCTCAGAGTGACACAAATTGAAAAGAACAGTGCCATGGCTGCAGATTTTTTAAGCAGTTGCTTCTCAGAATTAGCAGGGTATCCAAAGTATCTCTGGTCACAAGTAAGCAACAAAAAACAAAACAAAGACAGGTCAGTTCACAACCAAATGCAGAAGTTCAAGTCAGCTATTAAAGGAACTGTGCTCACGGTCTTGCATCAGAAGAGGAACTTGAGATTATCAAATGCTATCAATGTCAAAACTTCAGTCAAGAACTTCTGGCTCTTCAAAAAGGTGAGAGACTGAAAGGGAGTAGTCATTTAATAAAGCTTGATACTGTTGTGCATAATGGAATCGTACAGGAAGGTCGCATTTGTCTGCTCTGCCAGTTGATACTAAGCATCTTGTGAGACCACCATGTGTCTTGATTGATTCTCAGGGGATACATCAGAAAACTGCCCACAGTGGGAGTAATTACACACTTTCATGGCTGAGAGAGACATTTTGAATTCCACAATAAGATTCTGCCATCAGAAAGACACTCTCAAAGTGTGTCACATGCAAAAGAGCATTATCAAAATCTGGAGGGCAAAGAATGGCTAATTTGCCACAAGATAGTTTGGTACCACACAACCCTCCCATCTGTAATCTTGGAATAGACTATTTTTGGTCTTCTGATGTAAAGTGTGGGAGAAGTTCTGTTTTCACATGTCTCACTGTTCATAATGAAGTGGTATACTCACTTGATCTAAAGTCAACTCATTTGGGAAAGACAAATTTGTTCTGTGATGAAAATCCTTAACCAAATCATAAACCAACAGAGTCTCGATGATGAGCACCTTCAGACTGTCTCATGAGAAGATGAGGCAAATGTCAATGTCAGGCCTATAAAAAGAGTATCAAACAACATGAATCATTTAGATGCATTTGTACCAAAGCATTTTTCTTTTTCTGAAAGGACAATTGGAATTGGCACCGGGTATATTTTTCAAAGAGGCCTTGTATGTCAGAAGAAGACGGAAGCAGATACAATATTTGATATATTTTGGAAATGTTGGACAAAGTAGTATCTTCTACTTTTGTGAGGGAGACAAACATGATTAATGACCAGGAGAAACCTAAAGTGGGGAGATGTTGTGCTTATGGTTCTGAATAGTTCTCTAAAACTCAAAGGGGATGGGAAAGTTGAAAAGACCGTCTCAGACTCAAATAGACTTGCCAGCCATCCTCTTATTTAGAACGAAAAGTAGTGTGTTGGAAAGACCAGTGACAAAACTGTTTGTTGTTAGAAATAGATGAGTGAACGTTATTGTTGAGATTGTAACTGGGATTCTTCAATCTACAGTTGTACTCTATATACCCTGAAATGAATTATATTTCTTATTCATTTTTTCTCATAAGCTGCGTTTACATGGGCAAAAGTAATCGGAAAGAACGCATGATCGGAAAGAAAATGCGTCATGTAAACGCGCCGTTCGGAATACTCTGCCCCGATCAGACTCGTTCCGATCAAAATTTCTTTCAGATCGAGATAGGTGGGTTATACCGATCCTTTATCCGATCGTTGTGCATGTTAAAAGTTCATTCCGATCATGTGTCACTACTGCTCTGGTTTACGTCACACATAGATGGTGTTTCGCTAAAAGAAAGCTTTGGAGCGCATACAGGACCGACCAGCTGCTCTGCAGCGGCCCCGTGAAAAGCGCCGCTCCGCTCTCGCCCCGCTGGCTCTTCACCTCTCTTACACCCCTCACGACTGAGATGCGGGGGAGGACAGAGTGAGCAGAGCAGCCAAATTAATAACTGTGTCTGAGGGGAGGGAGGATACTTTGGTACGTGTGCGTTTTGTTGTTTTGTTATGTGTGAAGAATAGTTAGAAACTGCCTTTAACTTTTATTACACTAATGGTTTAAACTTAATTCACTGAGAATGCATTGTCATCTCAAAATTATATTACATTTGAAGAAAGTACAGCCAAGCTATTGTTCTAACAGTTTATTCTCATCCTCCCTTTTTCTGTGACTTGTGATCTGCTTAGCAGGCCTCAGACTTATCTTCATTTTAGCCTTGGAGCTTCTCTCCAGCAGTAACCTGTGGGTATGGAGTTATTTCAGTCTCAGTAATCAGAAATGCACACAACCGGTTTTACAAATACACACGCTCCGATTCACAAATGTCATTTTATGCAAACGTGAAAAATAAATTCGGAAATACACACCCTGTGTTTCACAAACACACACATTGTGTTTCACAAATGCACACTAAATGTTTTACAAATGCACAATAAGTGTTTCTCACAAATGTGCACACTGTTTTTCACAAAAACATTTTAGAAATTCACAATAAATGTATCAGAAATGCACAGTAAGTGCTTCACAAACGTGATTTTTAGTTACACATGTGATGTGAACTCACAGATCATTCGAATTGCAGAATGTGCATTCAAAATCCCGTTCTCGTTTGTGAATCTCCCCGTGTGTGTGAGAGATTTTTCTACGGTGAATATTGAGACTCATCTGACGGAGCAGGCTGACTAATGTCACCATTGGCTAGTGAATCTGTCAATCAAACTCATCGGAAAAGCAGGCGGGTTCGCTTTTAGCCAATCGAATGGCCCCTTACACTTTCTCTACGCTTTCTGCAGGTGGCAAAAGCCCCGCCCATGTTTGATTGTGTACCAGTCGGTCGTTGGCGTGTTAGCTTTAGCATGCCTTGTCGGTTTATTTGCTTCGGTTGTCAAAAATTACAGGCTTGCGCAACTTTTCAGTGGACCTGGGAGCAAGGCAACAGTGGTTGAATGCAGTTGACAGAATCCATCGAACTCTGTACTGGTCATGAGATTTAAAATGAATGTTTCACTCGGGATCGTTTGTACGTTATTCTCTTAGCTTTCATGCTAGCGTCATTTCAACACTCAGAAACGGTTCCCTTCAGTCTTGATCATCTGAAGGTGGAGAAAAATCTTTAACTTCCACAGTAGGTTCTGTGGAGAAACTGGCATCACTTTGCTCCGTACCACGCAGTGGGACTACCTTACCTCAAGTTCATCTCACTGTCAATCACAGATACCCAATACACCTCCCCTGCTCAGCCCAAAGTCACTTTGCCAGACCTTAATTTTATTTTTTTAATAACTCAAATGGCATTAATTTTATATGGTAACCACATATACACCTCTTGGCCAGGTCACCCTTGCAAAAAAGATCCTCATCTCTCTGGGTTTTATAGCTGGTTAAATACTACACAACAAAAGATGGTCATAGAACAACAAAGTGCAAACATTCACCCTTTATTGCAGAGTAAAATTCAGTGAAAACATGGACAGATTAAAACATCAAAATTTAAGCAAATGTGGGATCTCTACTGATTTGAATTTTATTTAAACTGGAACTAATTTTCATAACATCCTTACATACAATAAAGTCCCTTGAACAATACAGCAGTATTGATCTGAACTCTGTCTTGCTCCCCTCAGTCTCTCTTCTTCTGTATGTAATTATGTCGCCTAAATTAAGTTCTAAACAAACGGGACAGTAAAGATGTAGGTCCACTCCCAAACGGTCTGAATTAAACAATGGGTTGATGTCGTCTTGCAGTTCCAACATTTGTGGACCCAAAAGGGGACTGTCCCATACTGGGACATTGATCCCAGGATGAGGTTCAGTCATGGATCCACTCTCCTCCCATTCAATCTCTGGAACCAGCATACCCTGACAAAAAAAAAAAAAAGATGCTGTTTATGAACAGCACTGTTTTTTTAAATGTTTTAGATTATGTAGGAACAGAGACCCACTAATAATGACTTATATTGTTTCTGGCAGGCAGACCTCATATCTCCATAACTGTTTTTAATTTGCAAATAAGTGACTCTTAACAAAGTAGTGAGATTAGTACAGCTGATGGCTCATAATGCCGTGCATTGTGATGCATTTTGAACTTGCAGATGTGCTATTCTTCCTACTTGATTTAAAAACCAAACAATTTAGGGAAATAGTTTGCATCACACAACAATAATACTTTTCATTCATTTTTGATGAAAATTCCTTGTAGTCATTGTGATTTCATTATACTGTTCTTGATACTTTCCACTTTAGTCGAACTGCACACACATCAGTTGTCCAGTACAGTGAGATTAAATAAAGCAGTGTTTTTCAACCAGTGTGTGTGCCGCGGCACACTAGTGTGCCGTGGGGAATTGCCCTCATTAACTGATCTAAAAACATTTCCCATCTCCAGGAAATCAGCTCTTTGTTTATCCAAACAGGCCCTGATAAAACACTCAGTAGTTAGGAATATGAAAGATCTTAAAATGACTTTTTCTTTGTGTTTATTTAATTCTATAAAATACATTTTGATAAGGTTGACGGTACCGCGATTTAGCTGCAGCTATAACTGTGTAAGGAAAAATCCTGCCCCTTTAACTGTCTCCGCCAATCATTCTTGAAGGCTTAATCACATGTCATCAGTCTGACCAATCAGAAGTGGTTAAAGTCTTCACTTCCTTGTTCTTAATTCTGCTGATAAATTCGCTCAGTTATAACAAAAATACCAGCTAAAGCTCGTCTTTAGCGGTGTAACTTTCCACAGAGTCCGGTGTCAGACCGTGGAACAAGTGAACAAAGGTTGAAAAACACTGAAATAAAGCACTTACCCGGGGATCAGAAACAGGGTTCTGGGTCAAGTCCAACTGGCACAGCTGATTTGGTGTCATGCTTTGCTCCGTCCTGATTGGATGGCTGTCCCACACGTCACTAAAGACATCCAAACTGGCCTGAATGCGTGGTAGGAAAATGTAATGGCAGCAGAATACGTGATGTTACTGATATTGAGCAAGTCTTGGTTCTCAGGAGAGTGCAGGATGTTGTAATATAAACCAGTAACACTCACGAAGACATCACACCAGAGGGGCTCAATCCTGTATTTGGAAAAAAGCAAAAAGAAATATTATATTGTCAGATTTATTTTTAATACATCATTCACTTTTATGTATATATTAAAGCGTCTAAAACTAGGTTCAACTCACCGTTGATTGTGTGTACACTTTTGCTGCAATGAAGCTGTTTGTGTCAGTTCTACATACTGTGAGCATTAACTCGGCTATGCCCACATTTTCTCCTCCGTGATCTCCTCTCACCCTGACAATAACATGAAAATCATGTCTCAAACACATAATTACAAATGCATCGCCAATACGGTACACATCAATTTAAAATGTAATGTTCTTATGTATGATGCCAATAAGTAGAATTTCTAGGTTAGATAAATTGCAGGAGTGGGTTACATGTATCACTGGGGAAAAAATTGAGGTGAGAGAGACTGTTGAGGGGGGGTAAAATGTTGTTCATGAGGGGAAAGAGTTTTACAGTTGCCTTTGTTTTCAGAGGAGTCTAAAAAAAGTTATTTTATTTTTGTACAAATAACCAAGTGCTTATACTGCCTGATATGTGAATAAAAGATTTATTTATGAATAACATGAATACCTCAGAGCAGGGGTCGGGAACCTTTTTGGCCAAGAGAGCCATAAACGCCACATATTTTTAAATGTAATTTCGAAAGAGCCATACAATAATGTAGTGTCCTTTTCCCACACGGAGACTTAACCTCTTTTAAGGTTCTTTATTCTGGTTAATGCAGGCTGTAACAAATGCCGTAAATTAATTCAGCAGCTCCTGAATCTCTCCCGCCGAGACGAAAGCGCTTCTCCCAACTTTATATTCCCCCCTCCCGCTCCAGCCCTCCCATTTCCCTTATTCGGCCCATAGCTGAACCCCATTGGTCCAAATTAACCAACAACAGGCTGAGCGACAGAAGTAAGAGCCAATCAGATCTCTGCTTGATGCGTTCAAGGAACTCCAGAACTTTTAACGCGGCCCAACAGCCAAGTTAAACTCAGTCCGCTACAATATGTTTAAAACTAAATATTCAAGTGAATGTGTGCATTTGATATAATTTCAACACTTTTAAAGTACAATAAGTCTGTGGATTATTTTTAATAACATTGTTATGCTGTTGCTAATAAATGATGAGTATTTCTCGTGGTAGTTTTGTTGATGGTCTAGTCTGGTTGATACGTGGTGAGTTTCTGCTTCATGCAGGTGTTGAGACTTTAAACGTGATCATAGGTCTGAATGTTCTGTAAATGTGAGACAGACTGATCACATGCAGACGCGGAGCCAAACACACACTCACACGCTGCAGTGAGTGACGGGCAGCAGGTTTTATGTTTTTACAATCCCTGCGCGGTTCACCTTACTGACCGAGCCCACAACTCCACCCTCACCCTCTGCTTTCTCCCTCTCAGTCACATCCCGTCCCCGCTACTGCGCGCTCTTTCTCAGAGACGGGGGCGCGCAGTTTTAGGCACGGCAATTCACAGGTTTCCGGCTGGTACAAACTCTGTGAAATAATAGATAAAAGTAAAGTGATAATGCTGGCGCAGATCCTTCTCTCCAAGCACCGCTACTACTGTGCGCCTCTGCCATCGCATCGCGCCCGAGAAGGACTGGTCTAATGAAAAAGAAAAAATTAAAAATGTGTCTGCGAGCCACATGTGACCATCAAAAGAGCCATATATGGCTCGCGAGCCATAGGTTCCCGACCCCTGCCTCAGAGGAAAGCCATACACGTTCACAGCGTCGCTGAAGAAGGCCAAGTCTGCACAGTTGTTGTCTGCCATCTTCAGGTACAAGATCTATGGAATACAAGTACAAATACTTTCAACTGACAGATATTTACAGGGGCAAAAATGCTAAATTCCCAATTGATAGGTAAAACAGTGATACAATAGGATGATAAAATATGAAATAGAATAGAATAGAAAGGTATTTAGGATGTCACGCTTCAGCAATTCCTAGAGAATAAATAAAAACACAACAAACATGGATTAGATCATTTAACTGTCTGAGATTAAATTACATAATTTTCAAATATTAGAAAGGGGAATTTTTTAAAACACTCTTGCTATGATAACTTGAGCTTGTAGTAAAGAACAGCTTTAATTAAAAAAAAATCAGAGACAAGACACTGATCACAGGAAGCCTGTGTGTAATACTTACAGTAACTTCTACTCAAATCACTGTTGACAGCATATTTCTCCCATCCGCCCTTTCTGTGACTATTTATCGACTACAAAACAGCCTAAAAACATAATGTTTGGGATTCTTGTCATTACGTCATTGGAAGTAAAGACACGGGGAATTTAGTGGCTGTCACTCTGACACAATCACACAGGGCTTTTCAGCACAATACGGGTTCTAACGTTAGAAACTAATGAGGCTGCTTTCATTCAACAGGGGATTCACGTCTTTTATATTTAAAAAAATGCTGTTTTCATGAATGTCATATGAATTAACTTTGTTGCACATATCCACCCCGTCTTAAAGTCTGGGTTGTGAAAAGACTGTGTCTAACTTTAACCCGGATCGCGTTTACATAAAGGCAGCACACGGAACAACTAACTTACTAGCTAGTTAGCATAGCATCAGTGTTTAAACAAATCTCGGTCTCCAAATCAATACTTTTTATGAAACTTTATGTGCTGCTGTAAATCCGGCATGTTTTTCCCCTTAGTTCCTTATGAATCATGTTAAGAACCTACATTGGCTGTATATCTAGCTTGAACCGACACCGCCTTCACTCACAGGGCAGGCAGACACAATTTGAGTCGAGAGCCGGTTAGTTTCAAGGCCCCTGGTTGGTTGTAGTTACTCGTGTTGTGTGAAGAGCTGGTATGCCAAGTATAAAACTTGACAAAACCATCATAAGTCCTCCCCCGCTTTCATAAAAAATATGACCGCACAGGCTATGCTAATTTGCGGTGGGGGTACTCTGCAAACGACTCGGCTGAAGTGTTCATAAAGCATTCACACATGTCACTTGGCTAAGGAGACCGCTTCAACTTAGTATTCAATAACATTACATACATTAAAGGCATTACAACGAGGGAATAATAATCAAATAAGTGCATTAATTACGGGCTGAGACTCATCCCGTTCGGAAGACCTCTCCGCCATGTTTGCCGCCCGCGTCCTCCCAACTGCTGTGCTGAACAGCTCCCTCCCTCGTCAGTTAGAAAGTGAGGAGTGTAAGGGGCCATTTGATTGGCTAAAAGCGAACCCAGCTGCTTTGCCGATGAGTTTGATTGACAGATTCACTAGCCAATGGTGACATTAGTCAGCCTGCTCCGTCAGATGAGTCTCAATATTCACCGTAGAAAAATCTCTCACACACACGGGGAGATTCACAAACGAGAACGGGATTTTGAATGCACATTCTGCAATTCGAATGATCTGTGAGTTCACATCACATGTGTACCTAAAAATCACGTGTGTGAAGCACTTACTGTGCATTTCTGATACATTTATTGTGAATTTCTAAAATGTTTTTGTGAAAAACAGTGTGCACATTTGTGAGAAACACTTATTGTGCATTTGTGAAACATTTAGTGTGCATTTGTGAAACACAATGTGTGTGTTTGTGAAACACAGGGTGTGTATTTCCGAATATATTTTTCACGTTTGCATAAAATGACATTTGTGAATCGGAGCGTGTGTATTTGTAAAACCGGTTGTGTGCATTTCTGATTACTGAGACTGAAATAACTCCATATGTGGGCGTGATTTTCACACGAGGTCCATCGGACGATCTTCTGAATATGCAAATGCAGGGTTTTTATACCAAAGCCCATCCCTGAGCTCGTTGGTTCGGACTTTGAATGCACCATGTTCATCTGTCTGTCCCCTTCGTGTTTGTGCGAAGTAAACCTCCACAAAAGATAAGTTTTGTCTCTGAGTCATTATTCATTATTTCTGTGTGTAAGAAACTGACGGGGTTACGAACTAAAATTTAATACAGTCCTTTCTAGAAAATCCAGTTTCTTCACATTATGTGTGGGAGAATTCGGACTGCGAGCCGTCCCGCCGCTCTGGGTTAACTGCTGCAGGACTCAGGAGCTCGGCCCGTCAGCACACACAGCGGCTTTGGGGCAGTGTGCGAACTTTTCAGAGCATAAATAAATGTCGCTCAGTCCTTAGAAACTGTTCAAACAATCACGTGGAATTGTGTTTCCAGTTGTGTCCCGGCAAAATAAAGGCTGATGTTATTCCCACACATTTATGTGCAGCCAAGCTGCAGATTGCAGCTTTTCCCGCACGTTCCTGGATTTTGTGTCCACAAGGCTAATGTTGTTAGCCCGTGTTTATAGCCTGTCCTAACCCTTCTTCCAGCTCCGTTCTTCCACAAAAAAGCACTGACTACACGGATTAAATTAAACGATGAGCGAACAGGCACTTCATAATATTCATAACATTAATAAAAGCACGTTTGGAAGATCATCTCGTATATTACCGAGCTGCTGCATAAAAGTCTGTAGCAGCGGCTTGTTTACAACGGGACCCATCTCCTCTTCCGGGTTTTTTTTTTTACCACCACCATGGAACTAACCACCACAATGCCTAAATGATTTATTCCAACCGAAAGTGTGAGCCATGGGAACACTTGTTCTAATTGGAAAAAGGTTTTCTGTGCCCATGTGCACGGGTGAATTTTAACCTGACCATTGATCCGATCAAGATATTTTTCCCATGCAACCGCGGCTATAGTTAGTGGTTGAGTGAAGCCATTTATTGTCAAAAAGTTATGTTTGATGGTTTAGGTGATCACGGCTAAGAAGACAGGTATTTAGTCCAAAAATAAATCATTTTTTAATGTCAAAGTACACTAAGTCCAACTGAACGAACATTACTGGTCTAAAGGAGCCCATAAAAGAGGTCAACTTAACAGAATCGAATTGATTTGTATCTTAGGAAAAAACTAAAAGAACTAACCTGCCATTACCACACAATTGGAGGACTTTTAAATGAGTGGACGGACTACAGATATTTAGCTCGAGTGGGCGGCTCGACTGTATCGATCTTTTAAAGCGGTAGTGTCATTGCTGGTGTATCGAACTCTCCCTTCAGATTGTGTTTCTCATGGGACTTTCCAAATGAAGTTTCATTTCATCACACGCGTATTGCTGAGTGCCGGCCCTTTGCGGTGGTTTTGAATTCAGAGCGGGGTTTTCAATACGTCTGTTCTTCTAGAGAGACGTCACTCATCTTGTGTGTGTGGCGTTAGGAGAGTAGTAATTCAGTTCAATTCCATTTTATTTACATGAGTTGGTTGCAGATGTTTTTTCTCTCTCTTTAAGCTGCAAGCTCTTTTACCTGCAGCATCCGCACACAAACCAAAAAAAAGGAAGAGAGGAAGACAAAGAAAGACAGGTGCTACAGGAATAAACACCAACACACAAAGATAGTAAAGAAAATACGACACCAGGAAAAGAGGCAAAATCTGAAACCATTTCCCTTTTAAAAATCTAGAGTCTGCAAGAAAAGAATTTCATTTAGAACGGGATCTGAATCCCCATTTGCACCTCAGAACTGAGAATCTTAAAACCAGAGCAGATCATTACTGACTGAAGAAACCAGATCCGCTCCTCAAAGCTGAGGCACTTAGTTATTTTAAATACCAACTTTATGTTATTGATTGTTTTTTATTTCTCGTTCTGCACATTTCAATTCATATTTTGTGTTGTGTTTGCAGTGTTTTGTGTTGTTTCTCTTTAAATTTGTTTAAAAGGAAATATTTTTTTGAAAATAATATAGTTGTAAGTAGGATTGCAGTTTTATTTGTCTTTTATAATTTATTTTTTATATTTTATCTGAAGTGAAAAAAGTAAAAGCACATTCACATCAAACATATAATAAGAAAAACATTTTTTTTAAAACTAACAATTCATTTTGTGCATTATATTATATTGTTGTCGATAATAAATTAAAGCAAAAAAAACAAACTAAAGAGCTGATTGGAAGCTGAAAGTCAGTCCTTTTTAGTGAGAAGAAACAGTTCTCTATAAAAGTCAGAATTCCCATCAAGAAAATAAAACGGTTTATTGAATTGAAAGGAATTATAAAAATTATTCGGGATTTTTAATGATTTTTATTATAAGATTTTATAAAATGCAATAATGATCTACTCAGATAAACCTGACTTTTTTTCTCTTTTTGTTCTGACCAATCATAGCACGAGCTGACTTGGTTTGGGCAGGGGGGGATTTAGTGATTGACAGCAATGCTGAGCGAATGGGGTCCCTGATTGTGTTTTCCAGCAGCCAATCAGCGTCCTCCTTTTCTTGTTTCAGGAAGTTGTCAAACGTGCGGTGAGCTTAAAATGACTTGATAGCAGAGTGTCCTGTTGTTTCATGCGCGCAAACAGCTGCCTAAGTTTCCAACTCGAGAGCTCGTGAACATTCACGAACTGAAGGAGGGCTTGCGCCAGCCGCAATATCACTGTAGTTGCAGGCAGGGCCTGATGGAGGCGCAACCACGAGTTGGAGAGGAGCAGACTGGAGACAGTGGGACGCAGAGGAGCTCCGTAGACGTGGTGCGAGCGAGGTGGGAGGTGGGGGTGCGCCAGAGGCTGGTCTATAAAAGACAAACTTCATTATAGTTTTATTTTATTTTTTTTTATCTGCACGACTTTTCCAAACGGAGAGGCCAGATACCCAAGTGACGGATATGACGTCAATCTGTAGTACTTGTTGTGACTACAAAGCGTGAACTGTCGTTCCAATATGTAAACATTCATCAACAAAATGTGTTTCTTGTATGGAAAAGATTCAAATCTTCGCTCGAATTACTTCAGCCGTGTTTTTAATTAATCCGTAGAACTCTCACAGCTAGAAAAGAGGAAAGTCTTTTGTGATCAGTCGCGGACTTAACCATTCTTAGCCCCTTCAAACGCTGTGATCGAAAAGACTTGTGGGATTGAATTATGGTCAGTCATTTCAGAGAAGAAACTCTGTTTCCTCCTCTAAAGGGGACAATAAAGTGCTCTGGACGATCTTTCTGTTTTGGAACACTGTCACTTTAGTTATTGACTGATAGAGATGAAGTAACGGAGTAATCTCCTTCATGGATCAAGTTCACTGAGGTAGTAGTCACATGCTCTATGAAAAGATGTTTAGGAATCTATTAAACCTGAGGACACCCAAAAAAATCTTAACAAAATTATGGATCAGAGCTGGGGGTTTTTCTGTTTTTATTTTTATTATTATTATTATCATCATTTTTTGTTATTGTTAAAGGAAACTCTTGAAATAATACCAGAGCCGTTCTTTGGGATTCTCCAACATGTTTAGTGAGATTTTACTGAACTACTCAAATCCACAACAGGATCCACAACAATGGTTTCATATTTCATAGCTCTTTGTTCTCGCGGTTGAAACCAGAGAGACACTAAAGTTTCATGAAAGACTATGAGCCCCTGATGGAATAAAATAGAAGTCATTCCAGCCTTTAGCATGGACCACTAACATTTAAAAAGTGTTTTAATTTATTAATAATCTTACTATTATTTTTTTTATTACACAAAATAAAAACCTGTCATTTTCTAAAAAAAGGTTTCTTCAGAGTGGCAGTAATGCATCAGAAATTCATCTCTGATGGAATGAGCCTGCTTTCAGTCACCGTCATACAGTTTTGAGGCAGATGCCAGCTCAGACAAGGAAAACAAAGACGTACATGGATCTATTTATCCACAAGTGGATGCTTCAGAATGGAGCAGGACAGCTGGTAGTCTGTTGTTAGTATTTCGTATGTAACAACTCCAATTTTTTCCATAGGCATTTTTTTCATCCACTAATTCAAGAAATTCTCAGAAATGTAATTTTAGGCTTAGTTTTCTGTAGACATGTCCCCCATCATTGGAAAAACTATAACAGGCAGTGTGCAAAAACCATCACAGGCATCGAAATCAAAGTCATTAAAAAGCAGTTAAAGTGAGAAAACCAGTTAAAACTTATATGTTTTGATTTGAAGACCATATAGTTTTAGATAGTAGTCAATGATTTTGACTACTCGAGGAAATGAGTTCCCCATGTCCCCATGGTGCTGAGAAAGAGGGACAGTCTAGTGCAAAGGGAGGATGAGGGTTCTGTATTTCAAAAAACTGATCCTACCTCTGTATATGTCTGCTGCCCTCAGAGCATCATCATGCCGGTCTACAATGCCTTCAGCTGGCTGGACCAGTGTCTGCAGGGCATTTACCAGCAGGACTTCAGTGGATCCATGGAGCTGTCCGTGTTTGACGATGCCAGCACAGTGTGTGACCCCATGAACACATTTGTGCATGTTGTGTTTTATCATGTTTAAATATGTTTGTGTGTGTGTTTGTTTGTGCATTTGTGTGTACCGACTTGTGAGACTGGCCCTTTATCACATAAAACACATGTTTCTGTTTCAGGACGACTCCATGGCAGTTTTGGAGGCCTGGAGGGACAGGCTGGAGGCGAGGGGAGTGGCCGTGGTGGTTTCAGGTCACAAATCAGCACGGCCCATGGGAGGTGAGGGGACTCCAGACTCAGCTAGAGATTTGGTCCGACGATGAGGTTTTTCTTTTTAGAGAAAAACTGAGAGTTTGGCAAGTTCCAAAACGTCCGTTTTTCCTAAAGGAAGGGTTCTCGTTGATGTTTGTACAGAAACCTTTGTTTTAATAGGAAGATATGTTCCTTTGTGCAGTGTAACATGTCCACAAACAGTTTTACACCTGCAAACCTATTTTTAGCATCTGGGGGGAAAAAACTTGAAAGTACAGAATCATTCTGGATGCTTTTGTACATTAGTTTGTCCCTGCAGAAAAGAGATTTGTGGCTGTAAAAACAGTAGCCAGGATGCTGGAGCCTATCCCAGCTACACGTTCACATCTAGGGAACTTGTTACGTCTTCAGAAATATTTTTGAAAGGTACATAAACATGCACAAGTGTTCTTGCTTCAAGTACACACACACGGATCTCTATATACTCAAACTTGGGTTACAACCTCAGACCATTTAATCTGAACTAATCAATCAATTAGAACCTTTGGTCAACAATCAATCACAACTGAACTTCTTACTAGGCAATCACATTGGAAAAGGGTTGTAATGGTCAAGCCAGAGTCACACTCACCTGTATGTGGTTGTTGTGGGTTTTTGGGTTGTCCTGGGCCATAGAGGGTTGTAGAGAGGAGCAGACGCATCGTAAGGAGAGGCATGTCTTGCAGCTCTCTTGAGGCTAGAATGGCCAGCTCAAGTGACCTAATGAAAAATGGAATGAACGGTTGTTGTGTGTGTGCTAAGTACATAATGAAGAAGTTGTATTAATAATGTAAGTTACACAAACTTATGGCACACGGGTGATGCTGTTGTACGGTGCCCTCGTGTTGCCGTTAGTAAGGTGTGAGTGCTGGCTCCTTACTGATTGCACAAATGCTGCACACACACACGGGACATGCAAATAATATGTGACTGTGGGACACCTGTCCTACAGGCACAAACCTTATTGTCTAATTTCCTCATTTTTAACAGTCAGGCTGCAGAGCAGAGCGTCCCTGATCACTTAAACAGCACTAACACACCCCCTGTGCAGGGTTTGGGGTGGTGGTTTAGGAAATGAAAAATCTGTTTTATGGAATAGGTTTGTGTAAATAACATTTTCCATACAGACATTTCACAATACAGTCACCACACACAACAATCATACTTTCCATTTTCATGACATCTCTTAAGGTGGCCACACGAACTTCAAGGAGGGAACTGCAACACCCCTGTGCTCGCTTTAAGGTGCAAGCGCTCCTGTAAGACCCTCCATTAGCCTAGAAAACCCAAAACCCACAGCACCTTACAGGTGAACCCCACTTACAGATGCCTGTGACTAAGCCTTTGTCTGGTCTGGATTTGACTCTGTATCCTCTTAGAAGTGCTGGAAACATCTTTGCTGAGCCCTTGGAATTTCAATTTATTTGTTTAAAGGATAAGGCCCTTGAGATGTGTCATCTCGTTTTCAAGGGGGTCCTCAGGAACCCCTCTGGAACGGGTTAATAGATTTGGGATTTATAACTGAGTCTGGTTTGATTGAAGTCTGTACACTTTTGGAGCAGAATAATAAATAACAACTGTAAAAGAAGAATTCTCACTTCAGTTTTTAAAGATTAGCCATCCTTTTGAACAGCGTTTAGCAGAACCAGAATTAGATTATAATTCCTAACAGATGGCAAATGTTCAGGGATCCTCAGCTTGGCCTGCTTTCTGTTCTGTCACAGCTAAAAGGACTCATTTATTTTTGTCTTTCTTATTACAAATGTTCCATCGTTTCTCCATCTTTGTTTCTTCTCTGTCCTCTCAGACATCAACCTGCCATTACAGATTGCAGCCTGTAATAACTATTATTACTTATTAAAAAACATGGACTGACTTGGTCTAAAACCATCATAATGAGTCTGGCTCAGTAAAACTCACACACATGTACACAAATGCACACATTGTTGTTTGTCTTTCAGTGGGACACTCAAAGAACCAAGCTGTGGCTCAGAGCTCTGGGGAATTCTTGTGCTTTCAAGATTCGGTTGGTTTTACACTTCACAGCTTGTCAGATTTTATCCATAGTGCCTGTTTGTTTGTGCACATTTAAACATTTGTTGACATTTTTGCAAGTAACAATGTGGTTCTTGCAGGACGACATCATGCTGCCCCAGAGAGTCCGTCTGCAGTTTGAATCCTCCCTCCTTCATCCAAACTCTGTAAGTTCTCGAGTTTGTTCAACATAACCCACAGCCTCATCTGTCCTGCTCTCCATCTGTAATTGTTTGGAAAGAATGAGATCTTCCTGAAACTTCTCTGACTGAGTGGTGTGTCTTCATCACAGCTGATTGGCAGCAGAATCTCCAGGCTGCCACAGGGATCCACGGAGCGTTACACTCGCTGGATCAACTCTCTGACCCCAGATCAGCTCCAGACCCAGGTGACCAGAGGGGGGCTTCAACCTAGTGTGCCCATGTGGTGCATGTGTGTAACTGTGTCAGGTCACAGCAAGGTTCTGCTGGTCAAGATCAAACAGAGGAAAGTTGGGATCCACAACCTAAAAGAACCTCTGATTAAGACTTGTATAGATCCGGGGAATCTTTTCCATGAAGACGTCAGGAAAGGAAACAGGAGCTTTGACTGTAAGGTTGAGGTGCTGCTAACGGTGGGGAATCTCTGGGAAACGGTTAGTTTGGGAGCCTCAGCTCAGACATTTCACATGCAGCAGGACTTAACAGCCTCAGATCTACAGCAGGAAGAAGCAGGTTACAGAGATTCCTTTCAAAGCATTATTAGAATCTGGAATTTTAGGTTGGGGGGTGAAGCAGTTTCATGGTTTAAAGCACAGTTGTTTAAATTGAGGCGTGGCGGATAAATGCATGTAAGCTTAAGCTCTGAAGAGGATGTTGTTTAGGATTTTCATGACTGGACTCATGTCGCACCCAAAGCCATTACCTAGGAACATAATGCCTGGTGGTGAAGAGTTCAGTGGTAATCAGGGGTGGGGACTTGGACTTGAGGCTCTGACTTTAGTCACACTTAAAGCTCACATTTAGAGACTTGACTTAAAGTTTTGAAGAATGTTAATTTGTTTATTCTTATTGTTTTGGTCCAGTTGTTGCTTTCTGGTCTAAAAGTAAAGGTTCTATTTACAACACTTTTGCATTGATCATTTAGAAAAGCCAACTGCTTTTTTTGTGACTCCACAAGTTAATAAAGTAGTTTTATGACAACTTATGACAGTGAAAGATTCGTTTACAGGTTTAAGAACTTGACTTGGAGCCACCACTTAAGACTTGATACTTGATTTGAAATTAAATCCAGAGACTTTGAACTTGACTTACACTTGCAATAAAGGGGCTTGTGAACATCCCTGGTGATAATGGATAAAGTTTGGAAACGGTTACCTTTACAATGACCAATAAACCTTCTGTGTCCACTGATCATGGCAGGAGCACTGTCTCCCACTAATACCAGCTTTTCTAGCTAAACCTTTATTTTACTGATGTATTTCTGATTCTGATTTATCTTTGTGAAAAACTCTATGTTCCAGATATCAACTCTCCTCTTAGTTTCCTTTAGGGGTCAGAAGTTCCTCTGTGGTAAAATGTTCTCCATCAGTAAAAACCCCATCAACTGCCCTATACTGCTGCAATCCACAAACCGATCACATTAGGTACCAAACCATCTGCACTTTGTCAGATTTGGGTCCAGATGATTAAAAAAGATCCCAGATAAATGCAACACCCAACTGACCGTTGTAGGAGTCCCAGTTTGACATCAGAGGGAGTGAAAATTGCAGAGTCTCCATATTGCTCGCCTTTATTAACCCAGTTTTCACATTCATCACCATTGCTTCTATGAAATATTCCAGATGTGGAAATGCCTTCTTTTTATGTGTTGCTTTCAATGAGGTTCTGCTTGCTCTTTGCCAGCTTTTAAAAGGTTTTGTAAACAAAAACAGATCTGCCTTTTGTTCACACGGCTTTTCTTGTCATAATGTGAGGCGTGTCGTTAGCATGACAGCGTCATTCTGATATGTCACTCAAAACTGTGTGTCCTTGATATCGCCACAGTTCCCCACAAATACTGCAAATGTGACTGACGGTCCCAGAAATGGGAACTCATTCTTATTCACTCTGAACACCATGTTTTCTATCTGTTTTCTGCCATCTTCTAATTTAGACTAACTTAATATGAGCTTTGCTGGAATGTTTTTTAGTTGTCATTTTCAATTTTATGTCAATGCAACTGTGATTTAAAAAAGCACATAAATTAGAAACATTAGATGAAGTGATCACAGTGATCACGGTGGGACTAAAGGGGTTGTTTTCAGAACAGGGGTGCCAGCGACTCATGGTCCTTCTGAGCAACCTGGTGCCCATGGAAACCCTGTTTCTAATCTGACCCCTCTGCGCTTTCAGGCCTTCACGTCTCATGGACCCACAGTTGTCATGCCAACCTGGTTCTGCTCACGGAAACTGTTCCAGAAAGTCGGACCATTCAACGAAGGAGGAAAGGTAAACTTTTTTATAGGAAGAAAAGAATCTTTCCAATCTCTGCCTTAGAACCTAATTACTGCTAGACATCTGTATGGTCCACCCACCTGATCAGGATCCTCTATGTCTTCAGGGAGTCCCAGAGGACCTACTCTTCTTTTATCAGCACCTCCGTCAAGGAGGAAGTCTGGTCAGGGTCAATGAGTGCCTGTTGGTTTATCGATACCACGAGGAAGCCGCCACCCACTCTGTGACAGAGTCAGTGTCAGGATCCACACACGTACACACAAAAACTCATGCTGACACTCACTGGAAGACACACACAAACAAACAAAGATCAGACACACACGGGCAGACGGTTTAAAAAAAAAAAAGGCACACTCCCTTGCAGGCTAACACACTTACTGACAGACAAACACACAGACATAGAGACGACACACAAAGACAAAAACACTCACAGATTGACACACACCCTGCAAAATGGGAAACACTCAAAAGACAGACACACCCTCTCAAAGAAAGACCCATTTACACAGACGGAAACAACAAATACAGACCCACACACAAAATCATACACAAACGGAAAACATGTAAACAGATGCATTTGACACACACAGGAAAACACAGAGAGTACTACAACACTCACACAGAGACACACCCACACATACACACAGACAAATACATACACACAAACAATAAAAACACCCCCACAGACAGACACAAACACTCTCACAGACCGACATACACACTCTCAAACGCACACACTTGTCTATAAAGG
Source organism: Oryzias latipes (assembly GCF_053564925.1). Classification (NCBI taxonomy): domain Eukaryota; kingdom Metazoa; phylum Chordata; class Actinopteri; order Beloniformes; family Adrianichthyidae; genus Oryzias; species Oryzias latipes. The sequence continues at coordinate 11,599,987 of NC_136237.1, read as the reverse complement.
GAATCAGGAATCGTGCTGCATAGAAAGGCTTTTGTGGAGCTGACCCCAACCCTTACCTGTGGGGTAGGGGGGGTGCAGGAGCAGGGACCTGTTGGTTCAGGATCTGCTGCTCCTCGTCACAGTGAGCACTTGCCTGCCCACATCGAAAAACCTGAGACAGTTTTTGAAATAAACTACAGTGTTACCTAGATTATCGCGGGAGCTAGTTTCTAAAAATAACCTGCGATAACTGAAATTCACAAAGTACAATAAAGATGTTTTAAGGCTGGAAAACTCGTCACCACACACTTTTCTCAAGCATGAAGATTTTCATACTTTTATGTTGTTTAAACTCTCAAAAGTTCAAACCTTCATAGAAAAACTAAATCCTATTTAAAGAAGGAAAAACAGAGGATCTGCTCACAATTAGAGATTTATGTCGATTTGAAAAACTCAATGTTTTCTGGACAAAAGACGAGATGTAGAGGTGACTAAGTGACAATGTCAAAAAGCAGTCATAGAGGAGAACACAGTGTCACAGAATGTAATCAAATAAACAAAAAAAGGATCTTTTTTGTGAAAAATGTATTTTCTTTACGTTGCTGATCCCAGGGAAACCATGTGGAAGCTGCGCTTGGACTTCCTGCAGGAGAGAGTTCTCAGCCAGTGGGAGCACTTCACCATATGGAGCGCTGGTAAACAGGGGCGTAAACTGTTTCGGAGTCTGAGCCCCTCTACCCAGAGGAAAGTATGTCCACTCCTCATGTCAAGCACGTTATTTCATCCACACACTCATGCCTCATCATGTTGTGGGCAAGGATAATGGAAGTTACACACACGTATGACGTACGGGCGCCGCTGTTGTATGCTGCCCTAACACCACTCTCTAGTTATTAGTAAGGTGCGCTTGCTGGCTCCTTACTGACCATGTGCCATTGCATGGTGTGTTCATGTGATACAGAAATCCCCATAGAATGCCCAAAGGACACCCAGACAAACTGCACTCTAATTTCCTAAATTCTAACTGTCAGACTGCAGGCAAGGACCGTCCACTTATCCCATGAACAGCACTAGTGGACCGCTGGCGCTGTGTGCAGGGCTCAGGGGATTGAAAAATGAAAAATCTATACGACACGCCTGTGTCTCAACTACTTTATCCTTACTCTTACGTGTTAGTGTTCCCTATGACCTTTTGCCCGCATCATGCCCTTTAAAAAAAAGTGCATGAAAATGTTCGCCCTAAAATTAGCAGAGCGATCTATGATTTTGATATTACCTGAATTCTCCATACATGTTTATGCGTTTTGCACCCGCAGACAGCCCGTATCCACCCGTAAGGGCTGTTGTGGCATAGGCAATAGTGGATTAGTGGGTTTTTTTCTGTGAGTAGTACTGATGTGGTGTTTCTTCAGAAATACTCCATCACCCCCAGACTCTTGTGTGATATTTCTGTGGTCATGTTGACATTAAGTTCTTGCTTCAGTGTTTGGTTGTATTAAAGAATGTGTGAGTCTGTGTTTACCTGTGTTGTGTTGCATCAGGTCAGAGCGTTCTGTGACGTGGATGTGAAAAAGATCAAGAGAGGTTTTTATACATATGAGGAGTCCCAGGTAAGACATAGGCCATTAGATGAAGAGTGTTTTACTTTGACAATCCAATTCCCATCCTGATCTCAGAGTTTACCCCAGTTCTTCATGTTGATGTTCCTCCAGGAAAGACCCAAACCCAGAGTCCCGGTTCTGGACTTCAGAGAAGCCTGTGGACCCTTCATTATCTGTGTGAAGCTGGTGAGCTTCTTTATTATGTATCTCTTCAGCTCAGTAAAGGAGGCTGTGTGCTTAGAAGAAGTGGGTGGAGCCAAAAGGCTGATCTTTGGGCACATGGTTTGTGTGGAAACATCAACTGTTTTAAGTTTGTTGTTTTGCTCCATGCATAACTGCACACAATAAATAAATTCAGTAAGATGTTCTTTGAAACAGAGACCCCCACACAGGATCTGAAACAAAACAGTCATGTTTAAAACAGTAAAGAATGTGTGAAGAAACTGTTAGAGATGAAAAATATAAAATTAAAAGTAAAAGAATTTAAAGAAAAAGTTCATTTAAAAATAATTACAGTTTCTAATGAAAGTTTATTTTACATAAAATTTGTTTCTCAAAAATGTTCCAGTTTTTAACATCAAAACTCACATTTTAGTTAAAGACTCACTCTGATGAAAAACATATTTGTGTTTTTAACATGTTCTTGTGGTATTTTGTGGTATGAGGGAGGCCATTTCTTAACAAATTTAAGCTTAAAGTTGTATTTCTGTATCAAAATCGTTGTGAATCAGGAGCAGAAGAAAATATGAAAAAGATCTTATTTGTGACCTTGTCCAAACTGGCATCTGGCTCAAAACTGTATGAGTGGATAGCTACAGTATTGCACTTTTGTTAGGTTGGGGGTGTGAGGGGCTATAACTTAGTGGTGTAAACACTAGCTTACAGTTTTGGGCAGAAGTTCTCAGGAGTCCTGCCAAAAAACTCAAAGGCAAATTTCTGATAAACTGCTGCCTCTCTGCAGAAACTACAGTGGGGTAAAAAAGTATTTAGTCATCCACCAGTTGTGCAAGTTCTCCCACCTGAAAAGATGAGAGAGGCCTGGAATTTTCATCATAGGTAAACCTCAACTATGAGAGATGAAATAAGAAAAACAAATCTAGAAATTACATTGTCGGATTTTTAAAGAATTTCTTTGTAAATTATGGTGGAAAATAAGTATTTGTCTCCTGCAAACAAGCAAGATCTCTGGCTCTCACAGACCTGTAACTTCTTCTGCTTCAGGATCCTCTGTCCTCCTGTTGTTACCTGTATTAATGGCACCTGTTTGAACTGGTTATCTATATAAAAGACACCTGTCCATAACCTCCAACAGTCACTCTCCAAACTCCACTATGGCCAAGACCAAAGAGCTGTCTAAGGACACCAGAAACCAAATTGTTGACCTGCACCAGGCTGGAAGACTGAATGTGCAATAGGTAAGCAGCTTGGTGTGAAGAAATCAACTGTGGGAACAAAATGATCAGTATTTGATGATCACAAGAACAGTGAGCAAAGAATCCCAAAACCACACGGGGAGACCTAGTGATTGACCTGCAGAGAGCTGGGACCAAAGTAACAAAGGCTACCATCAGTAACACACTACACTGCCAGGTACACAAATCCTGCAGTGCCAGACGTGTCACCCTGCTAAAGCCAGATCATGTGCAGGCACAGTAAGTTTACTAGAGAGCGTTTGGATGATCCAGAAGAGGATTGGGAGAATGTCCTACGGTCAGATGAAACCAAAATAGAACTTTTTGGTAAGAACTCTACTTGTCTTGTTTGGAGGAGAAAGACTGCAGAGTTACATCCAAAGACCACCAAAAACTACTGTAAAGCATGGGGGTGGAAACATCATGCTTTGGGGCTGTTTTTCAGCAAAGGCACCAGGACGACTGATCTGTGTAAAGGAAAGAATGAATGGGGCCATGTATAGTGAAAACTTCCTTCCATCAGGGCATTGAAGATGAAACATGGCTGGGTCTTTTCACAAACACACTGCCCGGGTAACAAAGGAGTGGCTTCATAAGAAGCATTTCAAGGTCCTGGAGTGACCTCGTCAGTCTCCAGATCTCAACCCCATAGAAAATCTCTGGAGGGAGTTGAAAGTCTGTGTTGCCCAGCGACAGCTCCAAAACATCACTGCTCTAGAGGAGATCTGCATGGAGGAATGGACCAAAATACCAGCAACAGTTTGTAAAAACATCGTGAAGACTAACAGAAAATGTTTGACTGCTGTCACTGACATCAAAGGGTGAATAACAAAGCATTGAGATTAACTTTTGTTATTGACCAAATACTTATTTTTCACCATAATTTACAAAAAATTACAAATCAGACATTGTGATTTTCTGGATTTTGTTCCCATTTTGTCTCTCTTGGTTGAGGTTTACCTATGATAAAAATTACAAGCCTCTCTCGCCTTGTTTAGTTGGAGAACTTGCACAATTGGTGGCTGACTAAATACTTTTTACCCCACTGTAACCTAGAATCATGGATCATGACTTTTAAAGTTTTTTTTTTTTTAAATAATACATTTTAATAAAAAATTGGTTGGCTTCATTCCAGACTGGAAACATCTTCATCATGAAGGCAGCTGTGCTCCTCATTATTTTTCTTTTGCAGGACATGACGGGGGGTGAGCTGGAGGAGAACCTCAGCTCTCTGCACTTGAAGGAGGGAATTGATTATTATCACTTCAGCTGAATGAGGAGTCGTGGGGGCCACCGGAAATGGACTTCCTTAAAACAACATTTCAGTTTGTATGTCATGAGGGCCTTTTAGTTTATTTCCTTATGAAAACATGTATTATGTTTATGTTAACTATTTTTATAATATAAGTAAGCCTTCGCCCACAAGTGGCCGGGATAGGCTCCAGCAGCCCCGTGACCCTGAAAGGGATAGAACGGATTAGAGGATGGAAAAAAAAAATGAAGTAAATAAGTATATCTTTATTTTTAAAGCACTTTTCTCAGAGAGTGACTCACGAAGTATTTGACAAAGTTAAAATAAAACCAGAGAAACAAAACAAAATTAAAGCCACGAGCGGCGTTGTATAGACGCTACCCGCCCTCGCTGCCCGCCTCCATGCATCACTTGCCGCCTAGGTCTAAGTGCCACCGCTGCTCACACCACCCACCTTTGACCCGACCTCACTTGCTGGGACGCAACCCTGCACCTCAAACTCCCCCTTCATTTTGGCGCAGAAACTGCCTGAAAGGCGAGGTCTCCCCTGGTTTTAAAACGAGCTTTTGAGAACATAAAATAACATGCAGGAGTGTAGGGAGTTAAGAGGTTAGAAATATAGTGCGGGGTTTGTCTGTGCAAGGCTCTAAAAATTCAAGTTAAAATCTATCCTGAATGAAATGGGAAGCCAATGTAGCAAAAAAAGCGAAGGAGTGACATCAGTTTGCTTATTGATGCCAGTTACTAACATTGCTTTAGATAGAGACTTTTAAGAGATATTGTGTTAACACAAGTCAAAAGAGTTACAGTAGTCCAAACGAGAAGAGATAAAAGCATGAATGATAAGCTCAGGGTCAGACTGCAATCAAATTGTTGTCAGTTGAGCCAAGTTTCTCAGCTGATAAAAACTGTTTTTTACTTGGAGCTTGGATGGAGGTTTTACCATCGTGGCCAAAAGTTTTAAAAATTACATAAATGTTGGTTTTTAATGGTTTGGAAGCTTTGTGGATTGAAGCTTTGCCTTTGTTACCAACTTCAATCATTAAATATCTTATACCGATGATTGGTGGGATGATAGAGATATCCAGAGACAATATTGTAAAGTCTATACTCAACAAATATGCAGATGAGAAAATTCAGTATGTGTTCTCTCCAAGGGAAGTGTTCATTGTTCAGAGATTACTGCACTCCACTGTATACGGCTCCTCTGTGGTGGAATTATGGACGTGGACATTCTGTAGATTCATAGTGGCCCATAATGAGGCCTTTAGGCTTCTGCTACAGTGGTGGTACAGAGCCAGTCAGCTGTTTGTGGATGCTCACACCTCCACCTGTGAGGCACTACTACGTCATCTTACCTACAGTCTCATGGAGCGCCTGGACAAGTCTAAAAATGTAATTATAAAGTTTAGGGCTGATGCCTGAAGAAGCTCACGCCGCTTGACCTCCACCTTGAGAAAGCACTGGGTACAGAGATTACACTCTGTTTAAATGGCTGTTAATTGTGGTTCTCTTTTTGAATGTTCTGTTTGTCTGTCTTCTTTTATGGACCGCTTCTCAGTCTGAAATAAAGTGACTTATGAATTGGAAAAATTGCTTCTTAAGTTTTTATAACAGTAATCTGCATATACTCCAGTATGTTATGAAGAGTGATCACATGAAGTCTTTCTTTGCCATGAAAATGAATTTAATTCCGAAAAAAAACTTTCCACTGCATTTCATTGCTGCCATTTAAGGACCTGCTGAGATCATTTCACTAATTGTCTTGCACACTTCTTCCCCCTTACCTCCATCCCTGCATCCACCCTCAGCCTGGAAACCTTTGCGGTGAAACCTCATGTTGGTCTTCTTCACCAGGTTCTTCACTTCCTCCACACTCTGTGAGCTTGCAGTGTGGCCACAAGTCAGATAAGGAGAGTGTTGATCAGGAGCAGAGGAAAAAAACTCAGAAAATACACTGGGCAGGCCATAAGCTCCCTGCTCCACTTCATTTTAATGCATCCAGTTGCAGACAAATAGATCCATGAACGTCTTTGTTTTCCTTATCCAAACTGGCACTCTTTCAGGGGCCACAGTGTTTAGGCTGCAGAGGGACAGGCCATCGTAGAAGTATGGAAGGAAAAGGACAGGTTTTGAGTAGTTGAGAAGCAGGAAAAATTCTTAACCCTGCCCAAAAGTCTAGGCCAAAGTTGTAATAACATTTGTTTTATTTAAATAAGTTCTTTGTTTTGTCTTTCGAAGTTGTTTGCCTTGTCTCTTGTACTTTTCATTCTTACAAATGTGGGGTGTTGGTGGAAGACTTTAGTGACAATAAAATGCTTCATTTTGTGCAGTTGATTGCTTTTTGACGTCAGGATCATATCTGGAACAAATTGAGATTTTTGTCTCCAGTTGGTTTACATAGGAAGATCAGATCAAACATCTCCCATTAGAAGAGAACGTCCACCAAGCACTAACCTGCTAGACCAAACAACGGACCTGGCTCGGGAGTTGGACCTCATGTTTTTTATGTTTTCACGAGAGGCCTTCGACTTGTACAGTGCTTGTTCTGGCTTATAACTTCATACTTGTCAGCTAAGGGAAACCCTACGGCAGGGTTTGGGAAACTACGATCATATGCTAAACGATTGGATTTAGCCAGCAAAACAGGGATAAATTATATTGTTATTCCCTATTGATGTTTTACTTTCCTCTGGCATCTTCCCTTACATGGTGCTCTACAAATAAACTGACATTTAAGATGCAAAAAGGGATTGTTTTGTTGTTTTTCTTATGTTCATGTGTGGTTTCTGAGTCAGACACTCGTTTTTCCCGATCATTCAATCAGAAAATAACTATGAGCTATTGTTTTCCCTGAGGGACATCAACCTGTTGGTGCAACTGGCACAAAAATGAGAACAAAAGCCACAGTTTTAGAATAAAAGCTCTAAAAAAAATTTATTTTTTAAATATATGCACTCATTTTTAATCAAGATGACACCGTCTTTTCATCCAGATTCCATGTTATGTCTTTCTATTGTCAAATCAAACTTTATTTATAAAGCACTTAAAGCAAAACACAAAGTGCTTTACATTGAAACAAAACAAAATAAATAATAAAATAACAAGCATTAAAATTAAAATAAGCACAAAATTAAAAAAAAAAAAAAATAGGGGCCCCCTCCCCATACTTACACACAGCCCCCACTCTTTTCACACCTCCCACCCCCTAACTGATGGGGAAAGACAATAAGAAATAGGCTGAGCATAAAAACAAGATGTTGGAAAACACTAATAATTGGAACCTCCCTCTCTGAACTGCTGCATAACCAGCCAAATGCAGCATCACAGGCGGGGACCGGGATTGTGAGGTGGTTTACCAAAACTTTCCTCGCATCTGCTCCTGGTCCGGCCCTTCTGTCAAACTGTAGAGCTCTCTGTGGCCCACGAGTCAAACAGTTTGTCCACCCATGCCTACAGGGACATTTGCCCTAGACAGCCTGCCTCCAAGAAGCACTCCTCCTCCTAAATCTCCAACAATGAGATGGCTGTACATATAGGGGTGTGTCTGACGTCATAGATTTGAAACATTTGTCATCTCTTATAGTTTGGAAAGATGATTGATGACATTTGTCGCTTTTTGTTGCTGGTTTAAAGTAGCCGAGGCCAGTTGTACTAGTAGACAAAGGAACTCGGTTTCTTCCAAAAAAGGCAGTGTCTGTGTTATGGAGTGGGCGTGTCCTGAGGCTGGGATTGTTGTTTCCTGTTGTGTTGACCCAAACTTGTTCCCTTGCATGACCTCACACATCTCCCTCACAGGAAGGATGTGATGCCTTCTCACACGCCCCCAAACACACATACAGAGATTTACTTAAACAGGTAAACAGGTAGCCATCATTAAAGCATTTCTTTAAAATAAAAAGTCAACAAACTCCAACGGTTTGAATGCTGGTTTGGCCTTGCACACGATGACATCATTTAGGCCTCTCACACAGAGTCATACCCTGCAGGTTCCTCAGTTATACAGGCATCGTAAAGACAATGCAAGGAAATGGGAAGCCCCCAGAACAGAGTTGGACTTCCAGAAGTTTTCCTGAGCATCGATGTGAATCCTAAGCAGCTGCAGCACAAAATTGAGTCACGTTCCAGGTCCGTTAAAAGGTGAAAAACAAGGTGGATTCGGAGTAATGGCTGAAGGTAAGACTGAACTGAAGAATGGAGTCAGAGTGAGACATGAGACAGAAAGAGGGGAAGAGTGTGGAGTCGGACAACGAGGAGAATAAGTAAATGATTATTTTGCATGTGTCTCGTGTTAACATCAGAAATACAGCTGAGAGAAAAGAGGAGTCTTCGCTCAGACGGGTGTGGTCTGCACAACTTTGATGGTAAGCTTCTTCTTTCTTTTTTAAAGGTTTTTCTTCATCGTTCATCTGAATTCAACAGTCAAGTAAACATCAGGCAAGCTGTTTTTATTTATTTATTTTCGAATTTTAGTGGTAAATAACCACTCCTAAAGATTCTCAGCTGCTTTTCTGACGGAGCCGTTTTTCTGGTTCTGGATCTGAATTCAAAATAACCTGTAGTGCAAAATCTGAATTTCAAGAAAGTAAAAAGATCTTTTTTTAAATATTGTCTTATTTTCTGGTTTACAAGTAAAAAAATAATTCTATCAATAACAAAATCATCTTAGTTGAAGAAAACATGTATTTGTGACAATTTCTTAAAATTAAAATTCCTGGTAAAACCATCTTTCTCACCCAAATGGCAGATTTTATTACTGATTTGAAGAAAATCTGCTAATGGGCTGAGAATTTTTGACTGCTTTCTAATGGGGCTGTGTTTGCAGTGTACATATTTCCTTAAAAGCTACAAGTAAGAATCATGTAACTCTCTTGTTTGAAATGTTTATTGGTATTTTTAGCCAATGTGTTTTGTTGTTGGTAACATTTTGTTCTGTTTTCTCTTCTAAAATACTAACAGGAAATACCTAAAAAAATGTTACTTTACAGTTTAAAACGATCTTCGAATCAGAATATAAGAAAACAAAACACAGATGAACATAATAAAAATTCAAAAATACTATTGAAATAAATGCAAACAAAACTAGACAAAGGATGTATAAGATAAGTGTTAAACTTTTGTTAAATTTTAAAACAATTTAATCAAGAAAATGCTTTTATCTTTGGAGTATTCATTAATTAGGAAAGATTTTGGGGTTAACTCGGTCAATGCCTCTTTTGTTTCTTTCCCTGCATACATGTTGGACTGCACTATTTTGTACGAACGTTGTTTTGTCTTTTATCACCGTCCCCTCTTCATCTCCTTGTTTTATTATCATGGTCTGGGTGAATACGTGATTCTGATTGGCTGCAGGGTGTCCAGTGAAAAGTGATGGTTGACACCTCAAAAAGCAGTTCTGGTCACATAGCCGGAATGTTCTATATTATTGTGCTGATCTGATGACCAGTTGGTAACTGGAACAACAGAAACTTGGAACATAAGTGGACATACATTATTCCAGAGTTCATCACAACAGCACAAAAGATTTCTGTCCTTCAGATTTCACCATCATCAGCAATGTTGCCTTTCATTTTAAACAGTTTGTTGCCTGTCTTTCTGTCTTGCTTACTTCATTGCTTGATACAGAGTAAATATGTGTTTATAAATAATTGTATTATTAACTAATGAAACAACTTGTGTGTTTGCTCAAACGCTTTTAGTGATCGGAGTTGTGGGTGTTATCTATAATTTGTGGACTTGGTTTCTTTTAAACAAACTTTTGCTTAATCCTCTGGACAAAAACCAACAGTGAGAGGTGAACTTTCTGTATAAAAGGATGCTTTGTATCACTCAACATGATGTTTAGCACTTTCCTCTGCTAGTTTGTCTTTATAAACCTGCTGCAGGCTCTGTAGCTGTTGCCAAGATAATGCATTGCACCACATGTAAAATGGTACACTTCCATGAAAAATGATTAAAACTTCAAAAATAACAAGATTAAAGGATTATTATTAGTTTTTTCATAAGTGACCATGGTATAGGCAGGATAATGCCCTTTGAGTTGTCCATTTTCAGATATTAATACACTTCAAAGCGGAAGTGGAAGCAACCATCCTCCACTTCCGATTGGACGGTTGTCTGCATCGTCCATTCATTTCTGATAATGGACACTTCATCTGGCATTATCCCTTACTTATAGAATCCCTTATTCACTGCTTTCACCTCACCATAACAGTAAAACTATGGATGGTGAACTGACTGAGCTTCCTAATTCCTTTGGAGGGAGTGTTTACCGGTTGGTTTGTACATGACTGTGACATATGGTAGCAGACTACCACAGACCCCAATAAGCTCCACTCACATCTTAAGAAACCACCATAGACAAACAGACCATGAACAATCCAATAAATCTCTATGGACCCAGTTAGACCCCTGCAGATCATTGTAGAACTCAATGGATTTGCCTAGACCCCTATAGCTTCTTATAGATCCACCAAAACTCAAATAGACACTATGTTTTTGCAGACCTCTGCAGACTCATGTCTACCCACGGACTTTTGTGAATCTCTACAAAGGAATGTAGATCTACATATGTTCCTGTAGACCTCAACTGATTCATGCAGAGTAGACCTTTGCAGATCCTTGTAGACTCCATAGACTTATGTTGACCCCTATTGACTCCTATAAACTCCTGTAAACTCTAACAGACCGCCAAAAACTTATTTTTGACTTCAGTCTTGTCTGTCTCCTACAGCTCTGGATCTGTCTGGAGGTTTGAGGATTGTCCTTGTTGGAAAGACCGGATCAGGGAAAAGTGCCACAGGAAACACCCTTCTCGGCAGAGCTGCCTTTAAGGAGGACCCCAGCCCACTTTCCGTGACCAAACACTGTCAGACTCAGACTGGGGAGGTTGATGGGACTGTGATCCATGTGGTTGACACCCCGGGGCTGTTTGACACGGGGATTACAGAGGAAGACCTGAAGAGCAGAATAGAGGAGTGTGTGAAGATGTCTTTGCCTGGCCCTCACGCCTTCCTTCTAGTGATCAGGCTGGGGGTCAGGTTCACAGAGGAGGAAAGAAATGCGGTCAAATGGATCCAGGAAAACTTTGGCGACGACGCCTCAATGTACACCATCATGCTGTTTACGTGCAAGGACCAGGGCAAAGCTGACAATGCCTTAAAGGAGTGCAAGGAGCTGCGCAGGCTCTCCATCACCTTCGGGCGCCGATATCATTCCTTCAACAACAACGATGCAGACGATCGCTTGCAGGTCACCGAGCTGATCCACATGATCAAGGAGATGGTGCAGGACAATGGTGGGAAGCACTACACCAATGAAATGTATGAGAAAGCTCAGAAAAAGCTGAGGGAAGAGGAGGAGCGGAGGAGGCAAGAGGAGGAGGCCCAGAGACTGGAAGAGAGGAAAATGTGGGATGCAGAGCGAGAGAAACAGCAGGAACAGAGAGAAAAGAAGAAGAAGGTCAAAAGGAAGAACGTTCGAGTGGCAGCGGCTGCTGCAGTGGTGCTGGTGTTTGCCGGGGTGGTGATTGCAGTGGGCGCTGACACCACCGTGGCTCTGGCTTTAGGAGCTCCCGCTCTGCTTCTAGGTGTCCTTTGTGGCTTAGCTGCCATTTCCATGTGGAAAGGTCTGAATTGCAAAGCTAAAAGGAATGTGGCTGTGTGATAGTGAACAATGATCCCGCATGACAGCAGACTATGAAGTAAACATACTGTTTAAAATACAAACTATCGTCTCTGTTTTCTTTCATATTTTTTGTTGGTTTCTTCTCATAATATCTCCTAAGTTTAAAGGAGAAACTGCAGAAACTACAATATCAAATAAGAGCTTTGTGGATGTTGGCGGGTGACAAAGGGAGGTGGAAACAATGGAGAGCATCCTCTGGGAGCAAATCTATTTTTACTTCTGCGCAAACACTGATGTTAATTTGTGTTCAATGATTAAAAAAACAGCAACATCAAAAAACATGGGAGAAAATAGGAGAAAACATCCAAGTAATGTATTTTTTATTCTTCAGAGATAAAAAAAAAGAATACATTATTAAATAAATGAAATGTTCTAGTCTCACTTTCTTTCTGCTACATTTTTCCTTTGGCAAAATAGCATTTATCAACAAGATAAGAATGCTTTTTAGTAGTTTTATTGAAGTGTTCTGGAAGAAACACTAGTCACTAGGAGGAGTATGGTGGCCCTGAAGCGCAATCACGCCAATATTTGGGTCACAACAACAATTTAAAAAAGATAAAGCAGAAACATTTTATTTTAGAAATCAAAACAAAATTCCAGAAAGGTCAAAAGAAAGTTTCAGAAGTCAAGATAAATATTTAAAAAAAAAACACACAATAAAAACCTGATGAAGGGAAGTGCAATGGGACTTCACTGATGATTGGATGATGAAGTTTGTCCATCAAAATGTTTTTTAACATTTTCATTTTGATTTCGGGAAACAATTTGGTTTCTGAAACATTTTTGTTGCTTTTGTTTTTTAGGAGTTTCTAAAAAAGTAATGTTTTTATTGCTTATTTAACTTTTTTAATTGTGGTTGTGATCTTTTTTCCATTGAGGGATTTATTTGCGGGATTTGCACTTCAGGGCCACCAAAGAGGAAAGAACAAAAAACAGAAGTGGACCAAATACCTAGAAAACACACACACACAAACACACACACACACACACACACACACAGATCCAACAGCTGCTCACTTAGCCCTGCTGTTGTCCAAAAGTGAAATCTGCTAGTCCCACTTAGTCCCTGACTTCAGATTCACACTGAGGCTGTTTTATTTCCTCCAAACACACAAACGTTACGGCCTTTGCTCTCTTTGGCCCGTGGGAAGTCTGCCTGCTGTCAGACCTGCATCAAAGTTCATCGGCGAGTGAACAGAAACATTTGAAAGAGGTCCAGATTTATTTTGTTTGGTCCAAAGCAGAGTTCAGGTGAGGTTCCACATCTGCCTGGATCGGACCAGGATCAGACCAGAAGCAAACCTGCCAGAGTGAATGATGTAAGACAGAGGAACTACAGCAGGTCCAGATGTGGTAACAACTTCAATCACAGCAGATTTAAGCTGGTTTGAGCTGAAATTTTAGTCTCGGTCTGCTGTTCATCTGAAGTTGTTCATGTTTTTTCTATATTTTTTTCAATTAAAAGCATCTGTGCAGTGCATCAGATTAGTTAGATAAGTGACTTTGTTTTTAGACTTAGACTTTTCTCCGCTTTTAGATTAACGGTAAAGTCCTATTAGCTGCTATGCACCAAGGTGTTTGATATTTCTTTTTCACATTTGACCCCTCCCCTGGGGAAGCAGTGAGCTGCAGACAGACAGGCTCGGGAACCATTTGGTGGTTTAAATCCCCAATCCAACGCCTTAACAATGAGTGCCTGACAGGGAGGCATTGGGTCCCATTTCATGAATCTTAGGTATGACTTGGCCATGGATCTGAGCCCACGACTTTCCAATTCCAGGGCAGACACTACCACAAGCCCACTGAGCTGGCCAATGGCTGTGGGGTTCAAACTCCTAAAGGATCCTTAAAACCCACTGCCATTCATCATGATCACTGTCTCTGCACTTGCTGCAAGGACCTGCTCTTTGCTGACAGCAAACACTGCAGAATCAGCAGCTTAACCTGCTGCAGCCATAACTGCACTTTCAGCTTGACCTCCTGCAGCACCAATCACAAACAGGGCTGTGTTCCTAACTCTCTGTGCCTGCTTATACATGCCAAAGATGCACTACCTTCATTCCTTTTCATTGCTTTGTCTATTTGTGGACCAGATTGGTGTCATTTTCCTTTTAGGTGTTGTCAAAACCAATGTAGCCAGCTCTACGTGCAGCTGCCAGGTCCTGCAGATCAGCTTTTCTGCTCAGAGACTGCGACGTGGTTTGACTGAGCCCAGTGGGTGGTTTTCAAATTAAATGTCCACGTCTAAAAGCTCAGGGAAACTCCCGGGATAAGGTTTTGCCCTTCACAGACCCTGTCTTCACCAGCTGATGACTCTCGGCTCCCTGAAAAGGTGAAAAGCAAACTTTAGCTTTTCCCCTATTTCAAATAAGATTTGTGTTCACTTTAGTTACAATCCACCACATGCTGACAGACCCCTAACCCTAAAATAAAGTTAAAAAAAACATCATTTAGAGTGTTTATGGTTGAGGGGAAAAATAAACAATATAAAAATGAGTTGTCTATCATTTTTATCTTTTGGCAAAAACTGAGAAATAAATAGTGATTCCTCCACAGTTTTCTCATTTTCTGAAGTCCTGTTTGAACAATTTTTTTGAGCTGGAACCCCAATTTATGTAATAAACACTCAAAACCAATTAAACAGTGGGCCCTGAAACAATATTCTATGAAATTTGAACTTTTTGAACAAAATTATGGAAATGAAAACACTTTTCCACGATAATTTATTTTTTGGAAAGGGTCTGTAAAAGAATAGCAATATAAAATGTTGTTCCAAGGCGTTGAAGAAATTGAGAGCTGCAAAACCATCTTTGAACCTCTGATAGTTAGCAGAAAAGAAAATTCCAAACAAGCACACAAAAAAAAGATGTGCGTTATTGCATCAATTTACCACGTTGATTTTTTGAGGTCAGTAGTCTAAAGCAAATACAGGCACACTTGACTTTCCTAAGCCCGTGCGTTGACTCATCTATTGACAGAATGACAAACTTAACTGATGGGTAAAGAGACAGAAAGGAAGGACCAACAGAAATGTCACATAAAACAGGTTTGAGGATAAATAAGAAAATAGACAAATGTGAGTAAAACACAAAAAAATACTAAATTATAGAAAATATTTATGCAAAATTGAAAAGGTCTGAGAAAAAAAAGTGCATTTGTGCCAAAGTAAACAGTGGAGCTGTGGCTCAGTGTGTTCTTAATGATCTTTCCCCTGTAAACAAGAGATAAGGACAGCCCTTTAAACTGTTTTGAAGTAAAACAGGTCCGTTCAGTTTTCAAAGAAATTCCCTTTATAAAATAACTTTAAAATAACATGTTTTTAAACTATTCAGCTTATGCTTGAACCAAGTGGACCCCTAGGATCACAGCTGTGGCTTCTTGTGGTGCTATTTTATGACGCGCAGAACACAGGACTTCAGCCTCTCTGAGCTCAAGTCAATGTTATTTTAACTTCCATTCATTTGAAATAATCTTCTAAAAAATGTGAAGCTCTTCAGCTGCTTATTGACCACAGTCATTCCAGCCACGACCAATCAAATTTGATATTACAAACATTATCCAGGTTCTTACATCTTTCATTCACTATAATTTTGCTTTTTTGCAATTTTTGCTTTAAATTTATTACAAATCAGTTTGTTTACATATGATTTGGTCAAATTTTGTATCCCTACAGTTTAACTGATTAATCATTAAACCTTCATACTAGCATCATGCTAGCTTGTTTAATTTACTGGACCTGTTTATGTTCATAGTTTTGGCACAGACGTTTTTGTGATTTAAAAAAAAACACAAATAGGCTCATATATTCATCATTTTCCACTAACAACTTGCCCTTTAGCAGTTGTTTTTGCTAACAACCACTAGAGGGCACTGTTGGTGTGTGTATTTGTTACTGACAGCAACGCAGAAGAAGATTCTCCTACTGAGCTTTATATTTTAATTATTTGCATCAAGACATAATTATTCTTGTTTTTATTTTTTCTGAATATTGCAGGTTGTCAAACTGGGTTGCAGCGCTGAAAGCATCGTCATTCAGATGCAGTTCCTGCAGTGGATCACAAACCTCACATAAAAGAGCCTATCATGCAAATTCAACTTTTTGAGCTTTGTTTTTTTCCTGTCCAGCAAATTAAAACACAAGCACATTGCAGCTGAGTGCCTCTTTTTACT
The DNA here is from genome assembly GCF_053564925.1 of Oryzias latipes. NCBI lineage: Eukaryota > Metazoa > Chordata > Actinopteri > Beloniformes > Adrianichthyidae > Oryzias > Oryzias latipes. The sequence goes on along the minus strand of NC_136237.1, from coordinate 11,583,887 downwards.
ATTTTACAATCAGGGTTGCTGGTAACTCTTCGAGGATGTTAATAATAATAATGTATTGGATTTATCTGTGCTTTTCCAGAGTCTCAAGTGCTTAAAATGTGTCCATTACTCATTCAGTCCTCATTCATGCTTGGTGATGGTCAGATGGGGCTACTGATGGACCCACATCTGATCATCACTGGAACATTTATACACATTTACACAGCAGTGGAGCCTCGCTGGACGGTGGGGTGTCGTGTCCAGGGACGCAGCAACGGTTGGTTGGGGGGAGTGGGGATCGAGCCACTAACCTTTCGATCGTTGGCCAACCAGCTCAACCACCTGAACCACTGCAGCCTTAATATGTGCCCCTTTTGTAAGTGATGTTAACTTTATTGAGTTTTTAGCTGTCTTGACAAGGCAAATTTTTAAGTGTATTAAAATGTTCATTCTTCGAGAAAAGAAAACCCAAAACCTGTCCTCTGAGCACAGGCCCCTCCCAGTCCGTGAAAACGAGTGGGTTCTCACATTGTGAGGTCACAGATGGGGAACAGTCCCTCCATGAAGAGTCTGTGCTGCCGGCACCGCCCCCAGGTAAATACACACACACCCACTTACTCCCCAATGCTAGTGGTCACCAGCAAAAACGTTCCTTTTATATTCGCTTTTTGTTTACTTTCATAAATTACTCATGGTCAATAAAAACAATTTTTTCTCACACAAAAATATACTAGCAAATAACCTTCAATGGAGAAAACTCAATTTGGCCACTTTTATCAATTATGCCTTCATTTAAATCTCTCCTGTGACAAACTGATTTACATCCTGAGAATGAACTGAAGTGAAAAAACCCCTGAACACAAACATATGAGAGCCTCACATCTTCATCTATTCAAAGTCTGTGGCGATGGGGGAATATTAGCCGATGCATCTCTCCTAAATTCTACCTGACTCCGTTTTTCTCTGTGTCTGTTCAAAACTGCTTGTTTCCACACATTCACATTTCTTCTACCTCTTGACAGTTGAGAAACTGCTTTTACTGATTTTGATCGTGACCTTGTTCTTCAGATGGATTTGCTGAAGTTAGATCCTTGTTGTTAAATATAAACATGTGCAAATAAAGACTTAAGCATTTAGCACGAAGCTCTATGTCATGACTTGTAGGATGGACAGACCCAGATGCTGAAACCCAGAATGAGGACAACGTTAGGTAAGAGGCAAGTAAGAGTTTTATTTTCCTTCCAGGAGAGATGGTTGTGGCTCGGTATGAGTCATAAGGACTGCGGCGTGAGGCGTGGCTGGAGGTAGTAGCGCGGCTTGGTAGAGCGTGTTGTTTCCACAGTAGTGATGGGACGAGCGACACTGGTGCATCAGCACTGTGCCGAGAGCTCAAGAGGGAAACCTTGTATCGGTGCGTGTATTGCTTTAAGAAAGAATCACGTGACCGATCCAGGAACTGTGTCTTTTGGATGTGCGACGCCAAAGTGTGTTTATCAGGAAACAAACTGTATCAACATGTCGTGGGTTTGTCGGATGGAGTTTTGTTTGATCGTGGATCGTCCATGGAAGTGTTCCCCGGTGTGGAATAATTTTGATCTTGTGACGCCAAACAAGGTAAATCTTTTTCTCCTTTATATACTATTTTTTACGGTGGCGCATTGCACTCACTTTATCAGTTTATCAAGTGAATGACCTGTGATACATATGATAGTCAGTTAAGAGCCTTACAGTTGCTTTAGTCATGATGTTATCATGTAATTATGAGATCCTCATCTCGTAATCCTGAGATAGGGTGTCTATTTTTTGTAACAAGTGAATGCAATGTTCTGGTAGGAGGTTTGAATTGTTTTCAGATAAATCAACTTTTTATGTTATTGTAGGTGAAGTGTCGGCTCTGCTCCACAGAGCTATCTTATATCAATAAGAGCACTTCATCAATGCTGAGGCATTATAGAGCTCGGCATGGCAATGAAGAATTGGCAGCTACTCGTGAGAGTACCCCAGGTATGTTGAAATTCTCTTCAAAAATTGTGCTAAAAAAAAAAAAATGCATGCAAACAGACTGGTATCGAACCTCCAACCCTCTTGCTGTGAGGCAACAGTGCTAACCACTACAACACCATGTCGTCTTATGTCTATCTGATATTGTTTGTAAAAATTACAGTCCTTTTATTAAGCTTTTGACAAAATAGTTCCTTTTGGCTTGCAGTTCCTAACAAGCAAGCAGTGGATGAGGCAGTGGTCAATATGATCATCAAAAACTGTCAGCCACTCAGCTTGGTTGAAAATGAGGAATTCATGGAGCTCCTGAAGCTTATTGTAACCTCGTATGCTCTACCAAGCAGGGAGGCATGTTCAAGAATTTTTATTATATCTTTGTACTAACTATATAACTATATTTTATCGGTGTAACAGTATTTGTATGGTTATTTTCAGACCATCAAGGACTTGGTGAGCCAGAGATATGAGGAGGAGAAGGAGAAAACCAAAAAGGACCTCCAGAGTGCCGTTGCTGTTACTTTAACAGCTGATATGTGGACGTCTATGAATATGGAGGCATATCTAGCTGTAACTGGCCACTATGTGGACAAAGAAAGCCATGAACAACATTGCCACGGTTAAAAGGAGCCTCATGGAGGAGGGGGGCATAGCAGGAAAGGTCAGGTGTCTTGTCACTGATGCAGCAGCAAACATGACTGCATGTGCTCGAATGCTTCAAATACGGCATACCATTTGTATAGCCCATTCCCTGAATTTAATTGTGAGAAAATCATGTGATCAAATCCCAACAATAACTGTATTACGCAGCAAAACACGTCACATTGTGACATACTTTCGATCAAGCGTGACTGCTAAAGAGAAGCTCACTCAAATACAGCAACAGCTGAGAACACCGGGCCATAAATTAATAAACGAGGTGCCAACACGATGGAACAGTACCTACCAAATGTTTGAAAGAATGACTGAGCAGAAGGAGGCAGTCTGGGTGTCACTGGCCTCATTAAAACCTGACATCACTCCACTGACTCCAGAAGAATGTCAGATCATTGAAGAGATGCTCAGGGTTCTTGCTCCTTTTGACCAAGCTACAAGAGAACTTTCTGAGGAAAAAAGGGTCTCTGGGTCGAAGGTCATTCCCATGATGAGAATGCTCCACATTGAGCTTCAACGTCAGGCTACAACAGTGACAAAAACAGCTCCTCAGCAACTGGCTAAAAACCTGAGGAAGCGGCTAACTGACGCTATTTGCGGCATGGAATCTCTCAGTGTGATGACTCTGGCAACTCTGTTGGATCCCAGATTTAAAAAGAATGGATTTGTTAGTCAGCAAAAGGCAAGTGAAGCGGTGAAGAGACTGCAGTCAGAATGTGCAGAAGAAATGAGGAGCCAAGAGCCTGTCATGATTTGAATTTGTTGTCTTGTTTTTGGTCCTTGTTCTGTCTAGTTTCTGTTTCCCGTTTTATTTTGAAAGTCTCCTGTCTTGTCTGGTTTCTTGAGTTTTACTTCCTTTGGTCCCCATCAGCCCTGATCGTGTCCACCTGTGTCTTGTCTGCCCTGTCTGTATTTAAGTCTTGTCTCTGCCTTCCTCCTGTGCTGGTCCATTAACGTCTCATGTAACGTCTTCATGTGTCCTCGTCCCTTCATGCCATGTTCCATGTCCCTCGCCAAGCCACAGTGAGTTTTGTTTGCTTAGTCATCCTGCTCTGCAGCACTTTTTGTTTCTATTAAACCCCTTGCCCTTGAACCGTGTGCCTCCGCCTCTGCATTTGGGTCCTTACCTGCTCTCAAGCCCCCTGCACATGACAGAGCCTGACCCAAGAGAAGAGCCTAGCTCTTCACATGGGTCAGAACCCAGTACAGGTATGAAAATACATTTCTGTGGCATTTTGTGATATGATATATCATGTGATGAAGAAATGATTAACTATTTTTTTAGGGCACAATCTCTGGAAAAACTTTAGATATGGAGGTTGCAGAGACCCAGAAGACGAGGAACGCAACAGCTGACTCCAATATTGAAGTCCAACGCTACCTGGCAGAAACAAACACACCCAGAAACCAAGATCCTTTGCAATATTGGAAATGGAACCAGGAAATATACCCACATCTTCATCAACTTGCACTTAAAACTCTCTGCTCACCATCATCGTCTGTACCACGCGAAAGAGTATTTTCCAAGGCTGGGGAGCTGGTGTTTAAGAGGAGAAATCGCCTTGGAACAAAGACACTCCAAAAACTTTTGTTTCTCAATAAAAAATTCACGAACTAATCATTTTTTTGTCTTTTATTTCATATGATTTAACAGTAAAGTTGACAAATGTGCACATAAGTTAAAAAATTGTAACTCTGAATTTTTACTCTAATTTGCTATATTTTACATACCAACTCAGTTTTAGCATTTACAGGAACAAGGAATTAATTTACCTGCAATGATTTTATAACTACTGCAGGAGTCACTATTGGGTGACCAACAGTATCAATACAGTGCCGCCACAGTTTGTTTAGTGTGTCAATACACTCCTTGAGGTATCATTGTCCCATCACTATTCCACAGGAATGCAGGAGGGCTCGATCTGACTTCCACACAGGTGACGCTTGGAGGCTGGAATCCTGAGGCAGGGAGAATAATGTTAGAGTCGAGACAAGACTTGGCTTTCACAAACATGAGCTTGGACTGAGACCAGGTATAGTCACCATAAGGGGCAATGAACTGGCGTTGAGTTGTGGAGCTGGGTCTCCTTTTGAACAGCAGGGTTGATGAGGGTGAATTGGTCACAGCTGGTGGAGTCAGGAGCAGAGCAGAGGGAGCGGGGCTGACAGAGGCACCATGACACCCTAAATGTTTAGCTTGGAAAGAGGAAAACACACGGGTAAGTTCATAGTTAATGTATAACCATGTTTGAATCAACTTTTCACCAGTCAAACAAGACATTCTTTTTTTATTATTGTGTCACAAAAAATTGCAATTAAAACACCCTTAATAACCGAACATCAACATCCTTCCAACTATCAGAAAAAGAAATTGTCAAATGCTTTTTTTTTTCAATCCACACAAAACTACGATTCCCTTTTACATTTTTTTTCATTAAAAGCCCCAAATGTCCTCTGTCTATACCAAAAGGAGTTTGTTCATACGTTTGCTGTGGTTGGGAGATATTCAAGTTTGAAATTTTCTCTACAATAGACACATTTGCATTTCTGTTAGACAGGAGGACATACAAATAAAATACTTACATAAAAAAACTACAAGAAAAAAAACAAGAAAATGGCAACAACAAAATTAAGCACTAATCTCCACTAACAGAACATGCATTTCTAACAGTCCAAGTCTAAAAAAAAAGCATTAAGCTTGAATTGAATTTATATATATTTCCGACAGACAGACCCAATCAGACCCTATCACGTGACCGAGAAGAGCGCCCTTGCCTGTGTCAAGAGCCGGATGTAACAGAGACTCGGGCAATTTTTCAAAATAAACATCTTTCAGATTCCGAAAAAAATAAAATGGAAGTAATTTAAGTTATTTATACTTTCTGTGTGGCCCAGTACCAAATGACCTACGGACCAGTACCGGTCCGCGGCCCGGGGGTTGATGACCGCTGTTATAGGTTGCTTGAATAGGTCTTATCTGTACAGTCCTTGTGTCTTGAAAGGTACTTGTTACATAAAATTTTTTCCTTGTTATCATCCGCAGCTACAGGTATGATGCCATGCAGTGGAAGCCCACAGCACTGCACAGAGCTACTTAGAGTGAGGAATGATTACATCATACGAAACTGTTGCCCTGTTTAGTTCTTCTATTTCCTCCAGACTGAGAAGAAGTGCGATGAGGCACAAACTGACAAAGGTTGCTAAAGGGAACTCTAACCAGATGAGCAAACAAATCCAAAGTCCACAATCCAAAGTTCCAAGGCAGACGGGCAAAAAGAGTTCAGTCAGACAAAACAGACAGAAAATGAGAACTAGGAACAGAAATGACTTGCTCAGCATTCAAAGCAGTCTGACAATAATTGTCTGTCTGCCTGTTTCTTTTAAAGGGCAGCCACAGGGGATTTCACTTATCTGATTACTTTGCAGGCACAAGCCAGATGATCACTTTAGTAATAATTTTAAGATAAAAGCTATAGGAGGACCTTTCAAAATTTACACCAGTTGGTTTTTACAACCATAGATGTTAATTAAAATGCAATTATAGGACACCTCACAACAAAATGCACAGAATTAATTTTTTAATCAGTGATTTATTTTAAAGTAAAACAAAATTTTCTTTTTCATGTTTGTGCAAACACAACTATAAAACTTGAGCAATTATATCATGGCATCATGCTAAGAGGTCGAATATAACTTCTGATCCAAAGTTTAATAAATCCCTACAGAGTTTAATTTTCTTTATACAGCCATTCTTTAAACCCTTTGTTATCCAGTTTTTATTCATTTGTGTTTTTTTTATTTCTACATAAAACCTTTTGGAAATGCTTATCCATATTCTAACATTTTCTACCACAAACCTAACCTTTCTTTTCTGAAATACTGAGTGACATAGAGTTTCCCTGGGGTTATATGCAGGTGTCTCTGGTCCCAAACCCTCGCGAATCCGCAGAATCGGCGAATACAGAGAACCATCCCCGACCCCCACGGGCATTGAATGTCCATCACCGATCCTTACTCATCAAAAACCCTTCTGAAACATTTCTTGTTTTTTTTCTTCTGAAACATTTCTGATATTTTTTAGGAGTGGAGCCTGACAGAGCACAACAGGGACCAGTACCTAAGGACCTATGCACTCAGACATGGTTTAGCAAAAATCACGCAGCTGCAGACCCAATGCCTGTGAGGGGCACAAGGGTTTCCAGACAAACCACTCATAACCGACTCCACCGCTTTGACTTGAATACCAGACAACAATTACAGTTGACTCCACTGACACCAAGACACCGCTGTGAACATTTGCAGTGGGCACAACACCATGTGACCTGGACAAGGCAGCAGTGGCCCACCATCCTGTTCACTAATGAGTGTTGGGTTACCATGCACAGAAATGATGGTCATCAGTGTTGCTTGGAGATGGTTGGCTTTGGTGGAGGAGCTCCAACAGTCTGGGCAGGCATCACCAGTCAGCACAAAACTGATTTGGTTATTGTAGATGGCTCAGTCACTGCATATTCTTACCTCAGAGTCATCATAGAACCATCATCCCCCAATTCCAGTTTTACACAATAATTGTTCTGCTCCAGTGCAAGAGCTTAGTTACACTCACACAATTAAAAACAAAAAATTGATGTCAAATATAACTGCATCATAATAAACTGACTGCATTAAAAATGCTTTTGTTTAAATGAAAAACGAAACAAAAAAAATTCAGCATGTTTAAATGTTGTTTATCCATGTTTCTGACATTTCTTTGTGGACGGCAGCTTATGTGGCCTTTGCCTTTTCAGTCAGAAGTTGATAGATCCTGTGCTTACAGTCCTGCTGTAAATATGTGTGTATGATTTTTCTGTTCAAGAAATGGAGAAAACTGAATTCATATTGTAGTGCTCTGTATTTTCCCCTGTGGGCAGCTGAAATTCTGAGTGACGTTGCAAAACTGTCTATGTGAGGTGGGTGTTTTGCCTGTTCATGCAGGCACACATCAGAGGTATTGCAGGATCTTCACTCGTGCATGTCTGTATGCACTCAAACAGAAAAATGCTGAGTTCATGCTGACGGAGCACTAGACTCACACCACGGTCCTACAGTGGGTCAAATGTATTGTGAATTATTTGGGGCTTAACATTTTTCTTTTTTAAATCTTCTGTGAACTCCTAAAGTTTGACTGAGTGATTGCACTGTTGAGTCTTGGATGATTATTATTACCCTCTGCTTTTTAAATCGTTGCTTCCTTGGTCGCGCATGCGCAGCCTGTCCTCTTAAAGAGACACGCACATGGTGGTGGCTTGTAAGAAACGGGAATCTTCGCGGGTCTTTAAAGAATGACTGACCGTGGATCTGTGCCCCCTCCCTCCCTCGTCCGACCTTCAGACCACCCCTACCCCATGGAAGCGAGTTCCTAGTGCTCGGTGACGATTGGCCAGCTTTTTCCTGCTTCAAATCGTGCCCTGCCGTAGCCGGCGCGTGCCAGTGGAGCCGTTGGAGCTTGGTTTCCCTGTCGCCCCCCTCCCTTCCCTGGCTGTTGGAGCCGAGCATCATGTCGGATAAGCGGGTCTCCCGCTGGTACTTCGGCGGGCTGGCTTCATGCGGAGCCGCGTGCTGTACCCATCCTCTGGACCTGCTCAAGGTGAGCCTTCCCGCGGCTGGACCCTGCGCCGCGCGGCGTCGTGTCTGTGCTGCAGCGGCAGGCCGTGTGAAAAGCCACGGGGCTGTCCGCGTATTGGTTCCGTTCATGTCCGGGTTCAGTCATGTGTCGTCCTTCACTGCGGTGAAGTGAGCCGCTGTTTTTTGTACAAATTATCCGTTACTTCGTTTAAATTAAAATGCGGAACTTGCATAACGGATTCATTTCGTCTGTGGAGCTAAATGAACCATAAAAGAGCTGCTGATAATGTTACTAATACAAATCACAATAACAGACAATTGACTGTGTTTAAATCTTCATAATTAGAATAATGTAATATAGAAACACGCCTTATCCTGACTTTAAAACCGTTGCTCAAATTACAAAGTACACCACGATTCCTTCATGTAGAACTTAGTAATTTTTAGAGTGCTACCACGTACAGTTTAACTAAGTCACTTTATTAAATACTATGTGAGTGATCCATCACTCAAGTGACATAAAATGAGTGAAATTGACATCACTAGCAGACTGACATTAAAATGGTTAAGTATATACCACTTTACTACCTTCTTAGAAGGCCCAAAGCATTTTACAGTCACAGGCTCATTCACCCACCACACAAAACACAATCACACACTGACTCTGCTGCCAAACACTTGCACCAATAACCACCAGGACCAATGGGGGGTGTAGTGTTTTTCCCAAGGACACTTCGATACATGGGTAGGCAGGGCAGGAGGTAGACCGCTCTACCTCTGCACCACAGTGTTTTCATTAAAACCTAGTCCTCATATTAGATCATCATTCCTACATAGTACTACTTAGTGATTTATAGAGTACTTACAATTGACCTATAAGGTTATATTGTTTCATTTCTGGTAGGGCTGCACGATATGATGAAAACCCCCGATATGCGATATATGAGTGATCAATATTGCGATGACGATATAACTTGCGGTACATGAACAAATAGCAAAACAACCAAAAGCATAATTTCCATTTCACTACAACAGTTTAAAATTTAAACTCCAAATGACCGTCGTCTGCATAGGACGCGAACATCTAACATAAAAGGGCTACATCCGATTGGTCAACAACATGAACATATCCGTCTGATTGGTCAAATGCATAAAGGAATTTATTTGATTCATTAAATACTTCAAACTGCCATAAGATTGTTTTAGCACATTTATTGTAACCATTTATTGCATTTGTGCCGTCTTTTTGATATTCATATTCCACAGCTTGATTTTGTGATAACAATAAATTTGCTATATTGTGCAGGCCTAAGTTCTGGGTAATTTACTACTGAAGTGTCATACAATTACTTGACATCACTTAGACTTTGACTTTGAATATAATCTGTTCTTCAAATTAGTAGATCAGCATTACTTTATAGTACTACCTAAGACTTCATGGAGCACTACCACATAAAGTATCAAATTATTTTACTTGGTAATTTTTGAGTAATTCATCACTAGATGCTTCATCTTTGAACATAATATGATCCTCCAATTATAGAATTGCATGAAGGGAGCAGTACTGACTACCATACGATTCCTACTATAAGGCGCACCGGATTATAGGGTGCACCTCAAGAAATGGTCTATTTTTGAATTTATGGCATATATGGTGCACCAAAATATAAGGTGCATTAAGTGTGACAGAAGTGTCAGAGAGTTAATCAAACTTTATTATCTCCATTCATAATCATTGTAGAACTGGTTTGCAACATACTACATGTTTGCCATGTGAGTGTATTCACAATAACGTCACACTTACTTTACACTCACCAGTCCAGTTCTCATAAACAGTCACTTAGTACTCGCTGAACAAGATACCAGTTTGCCGCAGGGCGACACTCACATGCACACCTAGAGTGCTCAGATATACAGACTTATTATGAAAAGCAGATTTTTAAGTATATCAGACAATTTTTTTAAAATAAATGTATACATTCAAATGAATATCTAAGATTACAACATGATAAAAGGTTTCTCTGTCATTTTGTTTTCAACAGCTTGTTGAATCAGATCCGTGTGTTACTAGTTGACGTGTGGGGTGTGCAGACAACCAAAAACATTGTGTGTACATTCTGTTCTTGGTTCTGTTTGAGGGACTGACCTTTGGACAGTGGAGAAAAATAAGGCGCATTTGCAGCTAGATCCACAGTTAGAAGTCTGACAATGAAAGCTTCCGAGTTTCTGAAGATGAGGACGAAGGAAAACTCCACATCTGGCACTTTTTTTTTTTTGGCTTAATCTTCGAAACAAGCATGTGCTGTTCGCAGGTTCAACCAGGAGCTATAGTGTGCGGGAGTCAGGCTTTCCAATAGGTGGCAAGCATTGACTGTAAATATTAAATTGACATACGGTCAATGGTGGCGAGCCTTGCTGGGCTGTGCGAGGGCGACCAAGTACAAGCTCCTGGTCCGTGCACAGCATTCGAAAAATGTGTGCTTCAGGACAACACTGTGCGTTAGTTGGCTCAGATCCCCCGGGTGGGAACCGCGTAGTCGGCAACAGGTGGCATTGCAGGATGGCTGGGTCAAACGAGGCATCTCTGTCCTGCTTGCAATCGAGGAAGCAGGACGGACTGGCCTGGGCTTCATGTCTCTGGTCCCTGACCCCTGTGAATATCTGGGAATACTGTACATATATTTTTTGTTTATTTATTTATTTTGGCCCACCAACAAAAATACCATCACAGGCTGATCAAGATCAACATAATGAGCACCCCTGCTATAAAGCTTGCCTTTGGACTGTGGGAAGAAGCCGGAGTGCTTGGAGAAAACCCATGCATGCAACGAGGGAACCCAACACAGAAAGGTCCCAGCTGAGATTTGAACCAAGCCCTTCTCACTGTGCCAGCTTTATTTTTCTGCCAGTTACATCATAAACAATTCTAAACATGGCAATAAATTGTCATAATGCCGTCACATCAGCATAGATTAATAATAAGAAATGCATACAGGACACATACTGTGATATTTTTAGCTTCAGCGCTACATAGGAAGGCCAAAAATGTGAGGGTTTCAGTAATACCCCACATAAATGCCGGACGTATGTTTTTATTCAACGATTGAACACTTAGACACATTGTTTGGATCAGTTTTCATAGTTATGGAATTTAATTTGTATGTCAACTACCTCCTATATTTATGCGATATAAAAATTGGAGGAACTGGTTTTATTCATTGTTAAAGCCAGGTAACCAATGTTAGTTTTACTTATTGTATGAGATTTGGTTAACAGATTACTCAAATTATAAAGTAAAATTAGTTGATACTTTGTGTTAGGCCTGCACAATATACCGCAAATTTATCGTTATCGCAAAATCCAGCTCTGCAATATGCATATCACAAAAGATGGCAAATATCGCAATAAATCGTAAACCTTAAATGTGCTAAAGCAATCTTATGTCAGCTTGAACCATTTAACAAATCAAATAAATCCCTTTATGCATTTGACCAATCGGATGGACGCCTATTATGTTAGATGTTTGTCACCTATGTCGACGAGTGACATTTGGAGCAAATTTTTAAACTGTTGCAATGTAATGGGAATGGTTATTTGGTTATTTTGCTATTTGTTTATATACCGCAAATTATATCGTTATCGCAATTTTAATCTCTAATATCGCATATCGCGAGTTTTCCTCATATCGTGCAGCCCTACTTTGTGTGATAGCAATCTATGAAGTAATAAGTAGTACTATGAAGGAATGATAATCAACTAATTGGAGGAACAGGTTTCATTTAAAGCCAGAGTCGAAAAATTTCACATTAGGTTGACAATATTCAGAAATGGATTACTCAAAAGCTATGCATTAAAATAACTTGATGGTGTGTCTCTGTTTGTGTGTGTGTGGTGGTGCTCTTTACTGAACCCTCTAACCCAGGGGTGTCAAACTCATTTTGGTTCGGGGGCCACATTCAACCCGTCTGATCCCAAGTGGGCCGGACCATAACATAAAAGCAAAAAACAGCTTTTTTTTACTCAGTTGGAAAAAATGCCTCAACCAACATGGTCGCCTAATCAGTTATTATTGCACATTCATTCACAGAGGCCAATGGATCTCAAATAAAATGCTTTAAAAAATCGGGTTATTCAATTTCATACGGACTGAATATTTTACATCTGACACTGAAACAATCCCGATAATAAACTCAAGAGGGGCTACGGAAAAAAAGAAACACCCTTCCTAAAATGTAAATGTGCAAATCAATAAAAAATTAAACTAAATAAAATTTGCAAACATTTGTGAACATAAGAATTTGGTGTTAACCTCCTTTCTCTCCTGAAACTTCACCCGGCCATCAATATCAGGATTCAAATCCTGTGCAGAAACACATTTACTGTCATTCAAGTGTGGAAAACACATTGAAATGTCCAAGAGTCTTTTCCTTGTTTCCTGAATTTTGTGTCAATACCTGCTTCCTTCCTGACCTTTGATGGGCGCCATCAGTGACCAGACTGACATAACGTGACCAGTTCACTCCAACATAGTCTGGCGCAGTAAGACTGAATATGTCATCAGCTGCTGTTGTGTCCATCAACTCAAGAAACTCCGCTGTGACGGTCTCTTCAACACCCATGTACAGCTGTATAGATTTGTGATGTCTGTGCTTTCATCAAAAGTGACCGAAAAAGAAATGACTGGATTCCTTCATTTGGCATCCAAGTCTCCTCATATTTGTTGGATCTGCAATCGTAATCCTTGACAGACTCATGTTGGCAAAGGTTGACTGCTTTTTGGGGCACAAGACTTTTGCAGCCTTCAGCATTTTTCAATAAGTTCACAATCCGAAAATGGTTTGGATGTTTGCTCCGACTTGTTCGCAATAAGGTTGCTTTCACTGCTCCATCATTGACATCACGCCTGCAGTAAATGCAGATGGTTGTTTTTTCGTCCAACTAATATTTGATAAATATTCTCTTTTCTTAACTACAACTGGTGAAACTTTTCTTTATACTGAGTCTCACAGTGGTGCTGAATGTTATATTCTTTGAGCACTGAGACCTATTGATGACATACCAAGCATGCAGGTTTGCCTTCAGCTCCGTGAACAAATAAAACGCTTTTCATTTTTCCTTGAAAGCTCAGCACTTCACTTCAACCCTTTTTTTCTTTTTGACAACATTTTGGGCATTAGTGTGTCACTTCTGATCATTCTTATATCAACAAAATAGCGGTGAGGGTTCGCAGCCAGATTGAATCATCTGGGGGGCCGGATACGGATACGGCCGTATGTTTGACACCCCTGCTCTAGCCAGCACAAAAATCTAGTAGGTTGCAAATAAACAGTAGAAAGGAAAATTCAAGTAACTGTAATGGCCGAAGAAGTATGCATTATCACTTTTTAACGCACGCCGTGGAAGCCTGAACCTCAGCGAAGTCCGTTAAACAATGATATTGCACACTTCGAAGGCCATTAACCCGCTTATACCATGGTCACTTACGAACATGATAAATATTAACTAGTTTTTATTCCTTAATTCTTGTTTTTTTCTGATTTTGATTGATTTTTTTCACAAAAAGCGGACTATTTGTTACGTGGTGCGGCGCCTTGTCATGGTAACGTGACAAGGCGCCGCACCACCGCTGCAGTCAAGATTCGGCGATATAAAGCGATATATATATATATATATATATATATATATATATATATATATATATATATATATATATATATATATATATATATATATATATATATATATATATATATATATATATATATATATATATAAGTGATAACCATGTCCGGTTATCACTTTTTAACGCACACCCAGCAGCCAATCAGAATCGAGTATTCACCCGGACATGAAGGAGTTATTTACAACAAGGCAGCAATCCCTAGAGCTCTCAACTTGTTTTACAGTTACAGGAAGTCAAACAGGTCTCAGCATGGAGCTCTCATCTGTTCACCAACATACAATCCCCAACCTGTTATTTCTTGGCACCTACCAACTCCCTTTATATAGGCAGCGGGTGGTGAGAGCAATGTTTGAGGACTATTCCCAGATTAAATCTAATGAGTTTAATGGATACAAAAAAAAAACATGTAACCAACTCAAAATGTACCATACCAAACATAAATTGATCGTGGTCAGAAACAGAAACAAAAAACAGAAAGTTAGTCCATGCTCTGGTTCTCTTCTTCCCCCCAGCCGATGGTTTAGTCCAGTAAAAGGTGAGCAGTCAATAAGCGGTATGAAGCATTAAGTGGTACTCTGATGGAATGGAAATCTACTAATTTTAGGAACAACTTTTACGAGTTTAAGCCATTAATGTGATAAAAGGTAAAAGTTAGTATAATAAAATGTAAAAGGGAGTTTCTAACTATTGTTTGTAATCACTCCTAACAAATAAAATTTACATTAAGCTTATATTTCAGAATTGGATTACTCAAACTATTAATTAAAATGAGTTGTGAGAATTTATTAACTTGAGGAACACGTTTAACCAAAGTTCGCTAAGTATTGTCAATTTTCTCATTTTATGCAGTAGATTACCCAGAAACTAAACAGTAAACTAACTTTGTGTAGTAGTATTTTATAAAGTACTAAGTAGTATTGTGTAGGAATGGTGATATACCAATTAGAGTCAAAGGTCAAAACTTGAAAAAGAGATCATTTGTGTTTTAATGAACATTTTCAAATGTACTATATTCATCTATCTTTCGAATCCACTGAATCCCTTTTGTGATGATAGGGCTGCTGGAGCCTATCCAAGCTTCTGCTGGGAGAAGGCAGTAGTAACTCGCGAAGGCAGATTACATCCATGACAGGTCGCATGACAGGGCCACTCAATCACATAAACTCACATTCACCTCTACCATATGTACTAACATATTTTATTTTGTTTTGCATTATTGTTAGAATAGGTTCCTTTGATGTTACTAATAAAGAATGTGAAGAAACACAATTTTAATGTTTGAAATAATTACTTCAAAATCTAAGACTATAATAATGCTAACCCAAAATAAAAAAATGACCATGTCAATAGCAGGCATTTCCAGCATCTTTGCTCTCCATTGCCTGAGGCATTCACTAAGTTTGAATCTGAATTCATCCCCTACCCCTCTGGCTCCTCCCTATTCCTTCTATTGCAGGGTCATTTGGAGCTTTAGTGGTGTCCAAACTTGTTTTTTTTAAGGGGGAGCCGTACTGACTTAGGGCTGGGTATCCCTTGTTTTTTAAAGGGCGATCCGTGTTACATATGTAACGCAGAGGAGAAACGTGTTTCTTCACGTGGGTGTCCTTGAAAAACAGAAGTTATAAGTAGTTGTCGTAGAAGTTGTGATTAATTTTTGTTTTTGCAATTTTTAAACATATAAAACCGATGTTATGTATTTTTCGACCGCTGGCAGCTACAAGCTAACATAGATGACTAGCAACTATTGATTACATCATCAAGTGGTAGTAACGTCTGAATTTAAAGACACTGTTTTTCAATCATTCTCTGCTCGGAGTGCTAAATGTAAGTGTAGGGAGAAGCCAAAGGGGTTATTACAGTAAAAAATAAAAATAAAAAAAGAAATCCTGAATACTATTTTACTCAAATTGGCCGATGGATTAAAAAAATCTAGTGACCAATTTATTCCATTACTTTGCAATGAAAACTTTAAAAAATTATATTACGTTATATACAAACAGAGAGGAAGTCTCAAAATAATTAAAACATCAGATAAAAACAGTATGTTTTTCTTTTCTAAGGAACTCCTGCATTTATTCTTCTAATAAATCTTCTAATGAAGTTCCATACAAAGTGCCTCTTATCATATTTATAAATTACAGTTCTTATAAATGTTCTATGAATTAATTTTGTTGCATTTATCCGCCACGTCTGAAAATCTGCTCCGAAGAAACATAGCCTGACTGTAAACTGTAAACCAGTCCATGATCACATGTAGACGACACACGGAACAGCACATTAGCATAGCATTTAGCATTGTAGCATCAGCGCCTGACAACACTGCTGTCTCCAAATCAACACTTTTTATTTAACTTTCTGTTGCTGCTGTTAGTCCGACAGGTTTATCCTCCAGTTCTTTCTGGATCCTGGTAAAAATCCTCACATGTTCTGCTGCTTCATCAGCTTAAACTGAAGCTACAAGGAGGCAATTAGGGGCAGTTATGGGGGTGGATAGTGCTTCTTGCAGCTCGAGCGCTGGTGGATTTTTTTTTTCTTCTTTGCCTCGCAAGTAGCTTCTCTTTGCTTGCTGCTGTTGTCCGGCCTGCTGTTGTCCAGCGGAGATGCTTTACTTTGAACAACAGATGAAGTAGAGAGCAGAGAGGTGGGAAAATAAAATCTTGATTTTTCCCAAAAATAAACAATCTAAAACAACAAATTTAAATTAATCGATTACATTGAATAATCTCAAATTGAACTTTTGGCTCTAGAATCAAGTATTTTATATGATTAGCCTATATTTTGAAAATTGTATTTGGTATTTGGTGAAACTAGTCCCGCGTTTCAGAAAATGTGTTTTAGGAATGGGGAAAACTGTAGAATCCTCACTAGCTAAAGGTAAAATGCTCGGTTTGAAATGATAGGGTTGAGAGGTAAGATTGGCATCAGCAAAACATTCCTCATTTTTTAGGAGAATTTGCTTTTAAGACTGGACTCTGTTTTTTCCCCAGGTTCACCTGCAGACGCAGCAGGAGGTGAAGAAGAGGATGATGGGGATGGCCATTCAAGTGGTTAAGAACGACGGTGTGCTGGCTCTTTACAGTGGCCTCTCTGCCTCCCTCTGCAGGCAGGTGTGTGTCAGTGCAGTTGTATAAGTAAAAGTCAATGTAAAAAGTGGCCTGAATGGAGTGGTGGACTGATGTTCATTCTGTGTCACATTTGGCATGTGAAGAATGGTGGGGGTACAGAGAGGTATGAGATGGGGAGGGAATGTCGTTAGAAGTCATGTTGGTTTAGTCTCACTTATAAAACTGACTCAAAATTGAAAATAATGGTGGGGGTTTTTCAGACAGAGAAGGTCTGGACTGTCAGTCTGTTTCACAACCTGTTCTGTCTGATCTAGTGGGAAAAAAACATTGGTAGCTCTAAAACGTAAAGACGCAAAAGCTCGAACATCCCAAAGTTTTGAGGTTCTAAGGATCTATCTGATATAGTATTCAAGTTTACACCCATTTAGACTTAAGCTACGTTCACACTGCCCTCTGCAACGTACATTCAAGTGACCACTTTCAATGAAAAGTCTATGTAAACCCCCAACTTTAGGCCCTTCATACCGCTTGAAGGGACTTATCTATAAAGAGAAGTAATGAAATCTAAACAATAAATTTTAGTATTTATTAAATAAAAGTGAGTTCTACTTAAACCATAAAATATTGGATGCATATGAAAAACATGAACACCAACTTTCAACTGTTAAACTAGAAATAAAACAAAAGAAGTTATATAATAAGTAGTCATTCAATATATAAAGGTATGTTGACACTGCCCCTCTGGAACAGATGACCAAGCAGCTATTTCCAATGAAAATTCGATATAAACGTGCCTACTTGCACTTTTTGGCTTATGCGTTTAAAACTCTCATGTCACATGCAGCGACATTTTTGAATACGGTTTTCTGGTTCTACGCACAAAACATGCATTAAAAGTTGAAACAGGTCAAACTTTGACCAATCAAATTGCAGTTTGTGCCTAGACTAAATTATGAGACCAAATCCTTCATATATTGGAATAGAGCTGTGATAGTAAAAGCCTGAAGCAAGATTTGCACCTCGTTGACATTTCACTCCAAGCCTCTTCCAAGTGTAGGTGGTGGACATGTGCCACTAAACGGTTGTAAAAGATAAAAAAAAAACCTTTCTGCTTGTCCAGTGTGAACACCAAAGGCCAGGGCTGGCCAGCACTGTCTGTTTTCCACTTCGCCCTGACCAGCTTGCTGCTTATTAGCTGACTTAAATAATTCCACATCCTGATTGGCTGAACACACCAGATTTCGGTAGTCAGCATGAAGCAGTGCAGGGAGAGCTGGAAAACGGGCAGGGTTGAGGCTCTTGAGGACTAAACATGTCTTCAAGAATGCGTGTTTAGTGCATTCTTGAACACGCCTCACATGCCCGGCGTAAAAGTTAACATTAGGTTTAACTTTGATTCCTCTTGGATGACTCTTTTAGGGGAATTGGATCAGTATTTGTCCCTGCCTCCAGGGCATTGGGGGAGGGTGGATGCTAGATGGGTCCCCTTCTCGTGACAGTGAACTAACTCTCCTCCTTCCAGATGTCCTATTCGCTCACCAGGTTTGCCATCTATGAGTCTGTGAGGGACCTGATGGGTACAAAGAGCCACGGCCCCATGCCCTTCTACCAGAAGGTGCTGCTGGGAGCCTTCGGAGGTGAATGCTGCTTTTTACCTTTCTGTGTGCAACAGTGTGTTAACAAATGCAGGACCGTTCCTCTGAAAAAGTTTTGTTCCCGCAGGGTTCACGGGGGGGTTCATTGGCACCCCAGCAGACATGGTCAATGTGAGGTAATGTGCACTGATGTCACTTCTTGTCTCCTGTCTTTTTTTTCCTCCCCCCTCTGATTCATGTTTGCTCCTAGAATGCAGAATGACATGAAACTCCCCCCGCAGCACAGGAGGAAGTAAGTGATGCAGTTGTGAAGTTCTCCCTAAAAGTCTTCCAGACCTAAACTGACATGTTCTTGCAGCTACAAGCATGCCCTAGATGGCCTCTTCAGGGTCTTCAGGGAGGGTGAGGATGACCCCTCCCCAGGTTTTCCGCTTTGGTTAAGGTGACCACATCTGAGATGTAATCTGTCAACTTTCCTGCAGAGGGCATCAGGAGGCTATTCTCCGGAGCCTCCATGGCTTCCAGCAGGGGGGCGATGGTAACTGTGGGACAGGTAGGTGTATTTGTGTGTGCTCTTTAAACAGCAGATGGTCTTTGATCAGAAAACGGTGTAAAGGGGGGCCATGGACTCATCTGTCAGGTAGTCAGCATCGGTTCACAGTGCAGCAGTGAAGTCAGTTGGATTTGACAGGATGTGGCTGTGTCAGAAGTCGCCCCCTGCTGCCCTATATGGTGAACTTAAACAGGCGCAGATTTCAAACAAGACATATTTTTCTCAGTGCAATAAATGAAGTAAACACTGTTGCACAGAAATGGTGCATGATCAGCCGGAATAAAGTGTAAAAAATCCTGGATAAAAATTACAATAAATATATGGTGTTTAACATTCTCTTTGTGTATGTCCTCATAATATTTATTTTAAATGCATCTTACTTTAGTTAAATTTGACCTTATTTGATCAAATTCTTTCTAAGGTTAAAATAAACATTAAAAACAAAAATAAAAACACCTCCAAGCATAAATCAGGTTTTGGTCAAGCAGGATGCAGGTTAAAGGGGAACATTGAATTTCAAAACAATCAGTGATGAAAGTCTTCCGGGAATTCCCGGAAATCCGGGTTTTTGAGCAAACCGAACGTACTTTCCGGGAAATAAAGACCTGATCTTTACGGACAAATCGCTTTCCGGATGAAAAAATGGTCTGAAATCAGCTAATTTTAGCTTTATATTCTATATTTCTCTGCAGATCGCTTCCTCTATGGTCGTGGCCATCTCTCGTCTTCCCGGCCTAATTGACCAATGACGGGACGTTTTAGCTGCTTTCGGATGCGTCGACGGGTCTGATTGGCTCTGTCTGCACCACGTGGTCAGCGTGACTTGCTTCCCTAGAGACCAAAACTGGCTGACCCACGCTAAACTTTCACAAACAAATCTGAAGAGTTTGCGATCAAATTTGTGTTAAAATAATGGCAGGCATCGTCATTATTGAGCGTGGTCACGACCTCAGTTGTGAGAAGACGATAAAAAACAAATTGAAGTGGTCTTGGCTGGAAGAAAAATATTTTTAAGGTAGTGTAGGTCAAATACTTTTTGTGTAAAATAATCTCAAAACCAAATTCAGAAATAATTTCAGTTTTAGTTTTGAGTTTCAGTTTTTATTTTGAATACATTTCTCTATCTAATTTATTTGTATTTCCTAATTACCATGATTTAGTTCAGTATAGTTGACATTAATTATAAGTATTTGATGGTTTGGACCCGCACTCCCTTAAAAAATAATGTTTACAATGTTTAGCTTAGTTTGTATGTTTGTTTTGATATTTCCCAGATTACTTAGTATTGGTGTTAAAGAATTGATGTATTATGTTATAGAAAGATAGTTTAAATAGATCCCATATTTTGATGTAATTATAGTTTGAGAAAACAGTGCAAGTGAATGTTGTACATCAGTCATTTCTAAAGCAGAAATAATGTATAAATAACTGAGGTATTTTCATAGAATATCATAGTTACTGGTGTTCTTTTTGCCATTTGGGGCTTTGATGTTACTATATTTTAGCAATTGTATGTTTTGCAGCTTTAAGGAAAAGCGTAGATTGTAGGATTGTGTTACTTTGAGCAATTTTCCAAATTCTTTTTTAGGACCAGCAAGTCCTTAATGGAGAGTCAAACTAGGGGTTTGAATGACAAATCATGATGCTCCAATTAGTCTTAGTTTCTTGATAAAGAAGTGAATAACTAGCTGCCAGAATGTACCAGAATGCATCTAAGACTATGTATTTTTCAAAAATTTCTCTCTGCGCCGCCATATCGCTCAAAGAAAAGTTCAGGGATTTTTTCCTTGCCTGACTTTCATCACTGACAATTAAAGTTGAGAGGCTTGGTGCAAAATGTCAAAGCAGTACAAATCTCTGGAATCTTGCTCCAGTATTTTTCTTTCACAACTCTTTTCCGATATAGGAAAGATTTGGTGTCTTGTAATTCTGGCTGGACACAAACTGCAATTATTCATTTCTCCTTCATGATTGATTTCCAACCAGTTGGCGCTCATATGTTTTGAATAGAATGCAGCCCAAACGTCACTACCAAATCGGAGTCTCTGGTTGGTGAAAGTTCAACTGGTTTAACTTTTGACGTGCGCTCAATTTGTACGTAGAATCCACAAACAGGCTTAAAAACTTTGGCAGTGACGTGTGAAAGAGGAAGCCCGAAAACTGTTAAAAACAGTCAGATGATGACAAAACTTATTTTCATAAAAACAAACCGGAGCCTTCAAAAGATAGCTTTAGCTTTAATTAATCCTGACTAATCAAAACCAAATAGTTTATTTATTTATTAGATGGTAATCTCAGTAATTGTTGCTTAGCAGAGCCAGCTCAAGGACAGTTCTAGAGTCCTTTCCCTGACTCTAGTCCTGCATTTTGGTCCTGGTCCGTGTAGATACGTATACTAAATCTGGGCTGGTCTGGCAAAATGAGGTCAATGGAAGTTAGATCAAACCCTCAACAGGAGAACCAGCTAACTTTGACTTTACTGAACGCGCTCCAGCTTTTGGAGAAGCTTGCCTGTCTGTGTAAAAGTTGCAGGTCTTAATGTTTACACTTTGGTCCCCACAGCTGGCATGTTACGACCAGGCCAAGCAACTGGTGTTGGGAACAGGAGTGATGGGAGACAACATCCTCACACACTTCTTGTCCAGCTTCATTGCTGTGAGTTGAAACTCTCTTTACACAAATGAGGGATTCAAGTCTGCAGAGCTTCAGCTGGAAACCCCTTCTCTGCAGGGGGGCTGTGCCACCTTCCTGTGTCAACCCCTGGATGTGCTGAAGACGAGGCTGATGAACTCCAAAGGGGAGTACACTGTAAGGAGCACAGGGAGGAGACCTTTGTGGCTGGGACTCCGGTTCTTTGGCTGATTTCTGCTCTCACACTACATCTCTCTGCAGGGCGTTCTACATTGCTTTAAGGAGACGGCCAGGCTTGGTCCTCTGGCCTTCTACAAGGTAAAGCCATCTATTGATACAGGAAAATAGTGAATGGATGCCAGGATGAATGTAGGAATGGAGAGATGAATGAGCAGAAGAATAGGGATAGAAAAGTAGCTCAATGATGGATGGATGGATGGATGGATGGATGGCAAATGGATGGATGGAAGAGTAGCTGGATAAAGTTGACACAGATTGAGCCAAAGTTCTTTCAGACGTATTTGCAGGCTGGGTCTCAGGAGCTGACCTGCTGTTGTGTCTCCCTTCAGGGTCTTGTTCCCGCTGGGATCCGCTTGATTCCTCACACTGTGCTCACCTTCATTTTCCTTGAGCAACTCAAGAAATACTTTGGCATTCTTGTCGTCTCCTGAGCGACGCTGATGCAAAAGGCAGTCGTTTAAAGAACATACGGGAGAAGGAAAGGGGGCATTGTTCTTCATCTTCTACCTCGCTTCCTGAGGAATCCCTCCCCTCTAGCTGCAATGATAACAGAAAAACTAATCTTTGAAACTCTGCTGTGACCCTTTTGCAGCACTTTAAACCTAGACGAGCACTGGAGTGTCATCGATTCAGGTTCAAGCTGCAGTCCTCCTTTTTTAACAACCAATTCTGTTTTGACCAAACCTGTCCTCATGTTCACTCACCTGATTTGTTCAGAACTGGAACTGAACTAGTTGGTTAACTAGTCTTCAACCTCCAGCTTCTTCTGTCATTCCAGTGGGAAGAGTCTACAGGAGAACAGGACCAAACTCCTGCTTTCTTGGTTCTTCAGCAGAAACGGTTCTAGATCAACGTCCTGATCATGCAGAGCTGGACTCTGGGTGCAGTCTGACCTTGGACTCTGCAGATCTGCATTCTTTTCCAGCATCTGCTTAAATCCTCCTGCTCTGGTCATGCTGCCTTACTCTTTGTGTCCTGCAGGGGCAGTGTAATCCCTGTCACTAATCTCTAATCCAGTAATTTCCACGGTAACTCCCAAATAGAATAAAAAATTGTAAAACTCGAAGGTAGCTTTAAATGTGATATTTTGAATGTTTGTCATAACTTTATTTTATGAGAAACTGGAGATTAAAGTGAAGTAAATCAGTTGATCTTTGTAATAAATCACTAATTGAAAAAAGACTCCTGTTGAAAATAATGAAGTACTTTAAATGTCCTGAGGATGAAGACGCCGGGGTTTGATCGCCTCTTCAAGGTGAGTCAGCTCCACTCTTTGGAGCTCATGTTAGATGTTGCTCTACCCCCCCCCCCCCTTCCCAGTGAGGACAGCTGTGGGAAAGAACACTGGGTTTTTAGAAAAGCAAGACATTGGGGCTTATATTACTGTGACTTTAAAAGAAAGTTGGATTGTTAAAGGAACTTCATTATAATTATGTTCTAATCAATACTTTATTCTGATGTTTACAATAGATAATATTTGTGATAACATTTCTATTGTGTTGAGTTTGATCATAGCAAAGATCTTATAACAAACGTTTTTACAACATTAAGATGAATTTTAATGATTTGTAATTTACTGTACTCTAAAACAGAAAATGATGGATTTGTATTATCGGTACAACTGTGTTTATCTTCATGTAAATAGACTGGAGTTGATTCACTGTATGATAGTTACCATGAGCAAGTTTATCTCCTATCTTTGTCATAATTTACACACATGGTCCCTCATTATGTAGTTTTGACGACCTTTATTTGACCTCAATATTTAAAAATAATTATTAGATTATTACTATAATCTTATTAAAAATAGTAAGTAAATTGCAGTTATTTGAGGAATGGTAATGATAAGTAAGAGAATATTCATATAAATCAAAGATCTAGTTGAACACTGATGGTGTCTGTGAAGCACTTACCATGTTTAACCCTTGTGGTGTCCAGATGACCCACCCTTACATTGACGTGTTCTCCCTACCATGACAAAGGTGGATAAAGGTGAAGAGGATTTCATGTAATCCATGGACACCAGTGAAGATCACAAATTATTGAAGAAAAAACTGTCTTGTGGGGTCTAGATGACCCCACTCCCAATGTTAAAGTGCCTAGGATAGCACAAGGGTTACTTACAATTGCTGGGGTTTTCTTGTTTTGTTGTTTTTTGCCAAAAAACCTGTGTTGTTTTCTATGACGTAGTCTCTGTAGCCCTTGTGGGGTCCAGATGACCCCACTCTTACATTGACGTCCCTACTATGATAAAGGTGAAGAGGATTTCATGTAATCCATGGACACCAGTGAAGATCACAAATCATTGAAGAAAAAAGTGCAGTGCACTGTCTAGTGGGTCTAGATGACCCCTCTCACAACGTTAATGTGTCTTGTTAACATTGTGAGAGGGGTCATCTGGACCCCACAAGAAAGCATAAGGGGTAGAGACATACACTGACCAAAAATATAAATGCAACACTTGTTATTGCTACAATTTATTATGGTATGAACTCAAAGATGTGAAACATTTTCCACATATACAAAATAACCAGTTCTCTGAAATATTGTTCACAAACAATAGTGAGCACTTCTCCTTTGCCAAGACAATCCACCCCACCTCACAGGTGTGCCATATCAACATGCTGATTAGACAGCATGATTATTGCACAGGTGTGCCTTAGACTGGCCACAAGAAAAGGCCACTCTGAAATCTTCAGTTTTGTTTTATTGAGGGGGTCAGGGGACTCAGACAACCAGTCAGTATCTGGTGTGACCACCATTTGCCTCATGAAGTGCGACACATCTCCTTCACATAGAGTTGATCAGGTTGTCTATTGTGGCCTGTGGAATGTTAGTCCACTCTTCTTCAATGGCTGTGCGAAGTTGCTGGATATTGGCAGGACCTGGAACACGCTGTTGTATACGCCGATCCAGAGCATCCCAAACATGCTCAATGGGTGACATGTCCGGTAAGTATGCTGGCCATGCAAGAACTGGGATGTTTTCAGCTTCCAAGAATTGTGTACAGATCCTTGCAACATGGGGCCGTGCATTATCATGCTGCAACATGAGGTGATGTTGGATGTACGGCACAACAATGGGCCCCAGGATCTTGTCACGGTATCTCTGTGCATTCAAAAGGCCATCACTGAAATGCACCTGTGTTCTTCGCCCAGAGCATACACCTGCCCATACCATAACCCCACCACCACCATGGGCTACTCGATCCACCGCTCTCCCACACAACGCCACACACGCCGTCTGCCATCTGCCCTGAACAGTATAAACCGGGATTCATCCGTGAAGAGAACACCTCTCCAATGTGCCAGACGCCATCGCATGTGAGCATTTGCCCACTCAAGTTGCTTACGACGACAAACTGGGAGGAGGGCGAGACCTCCATGAGTACAACGAGTATGCAGATGAGCTTCCCTGGGACAGTTTCTGACAGTTTGTGCAGAAATTCTGTGGTCATACAAACCGATTGTTTCAGCAGCTGTCCGAGTGGAGCTGGTCTCAGACGATCTTGGAGGACGACATGCTAGATGTGGAGGTCTTGGGCTGGCGTGGTTACACGTGGTCTGCGGTTGTGAGGCCGGTTGGATGTGCTGCCAAATTCTCGGAAACGCCTTTGGAGACGGCTTATGGTGGAGAAATGGACATTTAATTCCCTAGCAACAGCTCTGGTGGACATTCCTGCTATCAGCATGCCAATTGCACACTCCCTCAAAACTTGCAACATCTGTGGCATTGTGTTGTGTGATACAACTGAAGATTTCAGAGTGGCCTTTTCTTGTGGCCAGTCTAAGGCACACCTGTGCAATAATCATGCTGTCTAATTAGCATCTTGATATGGCACACCTGTGAGGTGGGATGGATTGTCTTGGCAAAGGATAAGTGCTCACTATCACAGATTTAGACAGATTTGTGAACAATATTTCAGAGAACTGGTTATTTTGTGTATGTGGAAAATGCTTCACATCTTTGAGTTCATACCATAAAAAATAACAAATAACAAAAGTGTTGCGTTTATATTTTTGGTCAGTGTATGTGTATATGACGTGTTTGTACTTTATGCTGCACAAAAGTTTATTTATGATTTTGAGTAACTACACTGTCTATCTGATCTAATCAATTGTAATTATTTTGAAAATATTTATAAATCATAACTATAATGTTATATACCTTCTCAGAGCCAAAAACATTTTCAAGATTTTTACAGAAAAGCATTTCAGTGGGTTCACAAAAGGTCTTCCAGAAGACGAGGACCACACATCAGGTCGGAATCTCGTGATCAGAACCATTGGCGCAAACTACACCCACAGCAATGAAGAGAATTGCCTGTGGGGGGTCGAGGAAGTTGTTTCATAACTGAGATGAATCAGGAAGTGCCTTCTCATTGCAGTGCTGACTGCAGCTGCCACCTGCTACCTGCCTTGGTTTGGTTTGGATCATGATCATCTGCTGATTGCCCCCAACACCTGTGCTCCTGATCGACCCATGGTAGCAGTCAGAGTCCAGCAGGATGGGCTCCAGACTGAAGTAGGTGGAAAGTTTTGACTTTTTCTTTCTGCCTGATAGCTTTGTAGTTGTGGTTTTTATAACTTCCTCTCGCAGTTGCACAGGAAGTTTTCTGCAGCAGCACTGATGTCAGCATGAAAATATAATGCACACACTCCTACGTAAAACTTTCAACAAACTTGAATGTTTTATACACTTAGCAGTGTGTTTGGCAGCACATGTTATAAGTGTCTGTGTCACAAGCTTTTTCTGCATAAAATGGGACTTGTACTTTCTCGTCAGAAAAAACCCGGAGAGAAACTTCATCTGGTTCTTTGAAGCGTTATGTCCTGTGACCAGAGACAAAGGTGAGCGCTCTTTATAAAGTGTGTAAAGTGTCTCAGTGAAACAGCAACAGAGCTTTCTCCAAGTTCTTGTCAGGTTCGACTCATAATGATTTTAACTTCGAGTTGGTGATGATGAGGTCAAGTTACAGCAACAGATGCAAGCGCATAAAGCGTCTTAAAGATCATCCAACCTAATTCGACAGTTTGATAAAATGTATGAAACAGATGCTCTTAAATCCTAAAAAGTGTCAAAGCACTTGAAAATACTGATACATGGTGCTAAAAACTGTTTGGATGGATGTAGCTTAGTGAGGCAGCTGCCAGTTCAGGGTCCATGTCTGTGCAAGTCGCACCTGACTTACAATGTGATAAGTCGGCCAAACTATGCAAAAGATCGTGACTTACACTCCGAAAAAATACGCAACTCACAATGCCGACATTTAGCAAATATTTAAGTACCTGCAAGACCTTAAAACATTTGAAACTTTTGTACTTGGTTAAGAATTAATTTAATTAGTTAAATTATTACGATATGACAAGACATAACTGTCGAATTGCAAGCTGGCAATTATGTACTGGTCACGAGACACAGACATGATGAAGACCATGTTCAGTGGTATCACGTATCAAGTTGACTGCACAGAATTTCCTTCAAAGGCTGCCTTTATCTTCAACACAACCGATACCAGCAGGACACGAACACCAAACTCTCTACAGCAGTAGTTTTGGTTAAAAAATAGCAGCTGAGAGATTTCTGTTGCTATAGCAGCAATTCATTATCTTCAGTCCATGACCAACAGTAATGGAAATGTTATTTTAAAAAGGTAATTAGACATAGCTACGCCTTAATCACAAAGTAACCGATTTAGTACATTATTTACCATGATAAAAATGTAACTAGTTACCAGAAAAAGAAATGTTTATTTTTCCTTTCGGAAAAAAGCTGATGAATGCCAAAATGTGTACTTTTTTTTCCTGTGTTTTGCTTGTGATGTTGATTGAGAGCATTAAAGCAGAGATTTTGACTGGATTCTCCTTTTAAATCTGTTATTGTCACCTTTAGGCCTAAGAATATGACATAAAATTTACCTGAAAAAAGATTCAATCCAAAAGGGTTTTAAGACTAAATTCAATTCATCCATCTATCTTCTAAGATGTTTTATCCCTTTTGGGGTCACGGGGCTGCCGGAGCCTATCTCGCCCTCTTGTGGGCCAAGGCAGGGGTCATCCTGGAAAGGTCGCCAGTCAGTCGCAGGTCCACAATCACACAGCCATGCGCACTCACATCTAGGGACAATTTAGAGCATGAAGCATGTTTTTGGACGGTGGGAGGAAGCCGGAGTCCCCGGAGAAAACCCACGCATGCACGGGGAGAACACGGAAACTCCATACGGAAAGGTCCCCCATTAGGGTTCTGTTTCAGGTCCCCCAGCTGGGACTTGAACCAGGGGCCTTCTTGCTGTAAGGCAAGAGCGCTAACCACTCTTTGCAGCCCCAAAAAGATTCCATTCAAGACAATCTTTTTTATGTAGTCCAATATTACAACAAAAGTCGTCTCAATGGGCTTCATACAGACATAATTGTATAATAAACATGAAATCATAAAGAACATGAAGTCATACAATTCAGTAGGTAATGGCTAAACTAAATTAATCAGACTAAGCTAAACTGGGCATCCCTGCCCTTAGATCCTCCTTCTCGATAACAAAAAAACTCCAAAAAAAAAAGAAGAAATCTCAGGGTTTCCCACATAAAGGAGGGATCCTCTCCCAGGACGGACAGGTGATGTACCAGAACTCTTAGAGAAGAATTAACTTATCTAACTCTACAATTACATGTATAAATATTCCAGCAGATTAGCTTTATCCAGATAGATGGGGGGACGGCTGGGGGCGCGAGACAAGCCAGAAGCAGATGAGAGTAGAGGACAGAACCCCAGTGCACCCTACGTTCCCCAGCTTCCGGTTAGGGTTAAGCTTAGGGTTCAGAACAGGGCTAAGCTTAATAAAAAGGTGGGGGGTAGAGGGGAGTGTTGTCCGTTGTCTTTTGGTACGGTCGTGTTTAGACTGTGGTGCAGGCGGGATCTGGAAGCCCCTTGAAAATATTTGTGTGGTGCAAGGGTCAGGTCATAGATGAGCTAAGATGCAGGCAGGATCTGGAGCAGCCTACTAGAAACTAATTATTATTGTTATTAACTTTAATTCAAACATGTTAATACTAAGTTAAATATTCTCTGATTACTAGCTAGTTTGACAATGAGCCTGTCCAAAGAGGAATGATTTCAGTCTAACTTTGTATGTAGAAACTGTGTCGGCCTCTCTTCCATGAGCTGGGAGTTTATTCCATAAAACAGGAGCTTGGTGGCTAAAGGCTCTACCTCCTACTGTGCTTTTACAAATTCTAGGAACCACAAGCAGTCCTGCATTTTGTGAGTGAAGTGTTCTGTTTGGGTGGTAAGGGACTATGAGGTATATGAGATACAGTTGCATTTGTTAAATTAACATTGTGATCATTTAATAAACTGAATTTTTACATTGTTATTACAATAAAAGATGTACTGATATTTAGGTAGAGTTATTTCTAAGTCATAATTTAAAAGAAAAAAAAAGTCATAATTTAAAAAAAATGTGTTCCGGTACAATATCGCGATACATATCGTATTGTGGTACGCATATCGGGATATGTATCGTATCGCCAGACTCTTGCCAATACACACCCCTATTCTGAACCAGCTGGAGACTTCTTAAGGAACTCTTAGGACAAGCTGCTAACAAAGAGTTACAGTAATCCAGCCCAGACGTCATAGATACGTTTTTCAGCATCACTTTTAGATACTATATTTCTGATCTTAGCTTTATTTCACAATTGAAAAAAAGCAGTTTTACAAGCCTGTGATATGATACAAAAAACAGCTTTCTCTTTGAAGAACAAACAACCAAATGTTTCTGATTTCGCTTTCACTGCCCATGAAAATATGTAAATCTGTAAAAACCTATGTTTTTAAATATCTGCAGTCAGATGCTGAGAAAATAATGAACTTATCATTAAATAAAGACAGAAAACAGAAAAGTCGTGTCATTAAACCTGTTCAGTCAGCCTTAATTCAGAATTCATAGGACACACAACCATCTATTTCCTGGTATTTCTTGTACTTTTTCTATAACTATAACCCTGTTCGGGTCCTGGCTACTGCTGGTTAAAGGTAGGGTACACCATGGACAGCTCATCAGTCTGTTGCAGAGCCATAAGACACACACTATTATTGATCCTTTTGTTTGTATTCTCTGCCCAATAAACGTGCACTTTTAAACCTGTGCATAGAAGCACATTTTCAAAAATTCCTTATCTCCCTTACAAAAACAGAAAAATTCCTATTTATCTTTAGGACCTGCTTTCTCCTGTGCAGAGTCTGTTAAAGGAGAGGCTTGGACTGGCTAAGGATAGATTTTAACACAGTACACAAGATTTGGGGGGATTGTGTCCCACTTATTTCACCTTTACTTCCCTTGTGTGTATAATGTTTACTAAGACCTGCTGCCTGCAGCAAGCCCGTAGTAATAATGTGCTTGAACATTTTCTCTCTTCAGCTTTACCGGGCGGATTTAGATTTAGATACTTTATTGTCAGGTCATGCTGTTGTCAGAGTTTTATTGGCTGACATTGTTCGTCAGTTTGTCACGCAGTTTTTTTATTTAAAAAAAAGGTTTTTGCCACAAGCCCAGTCTCCTGATTTTTGGGGTCCTACACCTCTGGTTCCTGAAAAAGAAAGACAAGAATCAGCAGCTATTTATTTATTGTTCATTGCTTATCACATCTTAACTATGGACATAATATATTTCAAAATAAAACTAGCTATGAACAACAGAAGACTGGCAGAAGAAAATTCTGTTATTATATGTGCTCCTTCTACATCAGCACAAGATGACAGAGGCAAAGAATAATAAATAGTAATTCTTTTTAAAATCATATTCCCTTGCCAAACTAATCCAGGTGACCAGTTTACAGCTCAAGTTACCCAAATTGCTTTCCATCATGATGGTATGTTTATTCAGTGTTTTATCGTTATACATTTTTTTAATGTAACTGTTTGTGCGTTTTTTAAACGTTATGTTCACTGAGTTCCACAACTTAACACTATGAACATATGAACCATGAACACCATGAACCATTTATGTCTGTCTCTGAGTTGTAGATATTTTAAATAATATTTTCTCCTATTATTATCATCTTCTACAACAGACCAAAATGAGAACTGAAAACATTTTGGCAGAATTTCCAGTCAGGCTTTTGACATAATGAAAGACATTTTTAGATCAGCTAAATCTGGGAATTGGTGTGTTCTTTACTGCCTTTTTTATTGGTTGTTCTAACTTCTCTTTTCTGTAATTAAAATAATAGATTTTACTTTTGGGTCACAAGTAAGGGTAACCTGGCCATGGTTGCTGGTTTAAGCTTTAGGTGCAAAGAGTAGAGATCCCAAGGAATGCATCGAGTCCCGGAACGTCATCTGGTCCTCTTGGTCGTCTTCATCAGAAGACATTGTCCTGCTTTGCTTTGCCATTAGTTAAGCAGTGTTGTCCATCTTTGTCTCTTTGGTGCATTCCTGTTCCAACTATCCATCCATTTCCTTAACCCGCTGGTTCCCTTTCCGGGTCACAGGGCTGCCGGAGCCTATCCCTGCTACTGCTGGGTGACTGACAGGAGTAGACAGCAGTCCCTTTACAGGTCGACAGCCTGTTGCAGGACCAATTTCTGTTGTTTCTCAAAAAAGTAACACGTAATAAATGAACACTGCCATTTAAAATGTGTTTATATATTAAGTGGAGCAAAACTCCACTGTAGAGAAACAACAAACAGAGGTTGTGGAGTCCAAACCAGGCAGGTAGAGTAGGCGTTGTTGGAGTTACTAGCAGGATGTAGCTATACCAAATATTATTCTGATTAAGATGTTGTTAGTAAATATGTCATTAATTATCACTGTGTGATGGTATATACCAGCTGATGTATTTCATTTTTTTGTGTGTGGGCTGTTGTTTTTTTGGATGTAGGTTCCTGCTGTACGTATTATTTAGAAAATTAAAGACATCGTTGTCTATTTTAATAACAACAATGAGGTTAAAAGAAACAAATTATTGTAATTTTCATTGTCAAAAGCAAACGAAGACATCGTAAGTCACTTTTCATATATATTACTCAGACGAGGTAACTTTTGTTTTGTAACAGAATTAAAGCTTGATTGATAAATGTTCAGAAAGACTAGACCATGTGGTGTAAAGATAATATATATAATGAGAAAATATTTTGTTAACTAATGGTTTTCTTGTGATTTTATTGATAATTAATGTGTTTAATCCTCTTTTTATCATTTATTCTTTTTTACAAAGCTTTAGCTGTCTATCTTCTTGTGTTTTCGCATAGAAAATTGTTCTAAACTGTAAGGTTGTTTTTTTTTTTATTAGAACTGTAGCACAGAGCATTGGTTGCCTGTTTAAATGTGATACTCCCGTTAGCTGTTTGTGTGCTCAAAACTTTGAATTTATGCAACAGAGCACCATTCTATGCACATGGAAGTATGTTTTTTAGGAAGAAGAAGACTGTTCTGCTTCAGTGAAAGGGCCTAGTTTGGCTCGCGCAATAAATGGCAGAATAATAACTTCACTTCTTTAAATCTAAATGTCTCTACTGAGGAAAAATTTGCAGTGTTTCAGGTTGTACTGGACATGAAAAGGATTCAAATTTGTTATTTCGTGTTTTTTTCTTTATGAATAGAGACATTTGTTTTACAAACAGATATTATCACCTGGTTTCTCTTGCTTGCTCTGGTCTTGTAATAATTATCTTATCATATCAGATTCTCATGAATCTAAAGCGGCCTAAAGCGGCGCTTTAGGACAAAATGCACCAAAACCACTCGCCACAAAGACGGCTTCTACCCCCGAGCTGTCACTCTAATGAACTCCTGACTCCTGACCACTCAAGAACGGAACAAAACCACAGAAACTGTCACACTGGAACAACTGCTGTATTTTTACTTAGTCATTTTTTTAATTTAGTTATGTTTATTTATTCCTATATCTACCTTATATTACTTTCTTTTTTATTATTTATCCTTTTTTTGTCTTACCCCTTTACACTTTTTTATACCTTGCTGGTTTACACGAGAGCACAAGACACCGAGGCCACAAAAGCTGATTCCTATTCTGATTTTGGTGTTTCAGATCCTGAAGTGCTGTTCCAGTTTCCAAATGATTTCAAGGACGAGGTAAAATTTTACACCGAATCCCTGTTAGATGAATGTTTCAGTGACTCTTTTTGTTGTTCTTACCTCTATTTGTTCATGCTGTCCTCATGTTTGTGTCTTTTCTTTGTTGTTTTTTATTTAACCTTTACTTTTTTCAAGCTCTCAGTAAAAAAAAAAAATGTTATTTTTCAGTCTGTACTTCTGTTGACATGGAAACCGGCTGTTTGGGGGCGTGTTTTAGTGTCATGTGTTTTATGATGATCTTCCTAGAGTCCTTGATGTGACATCCTCAGTTGAAGAACTAGGATTTGATTTCTTTGTATTTCTAAGTTCTTGTGTTGTCAGGTAGATGTATCACAGTAGTCATTTGACCCTTTTTAAGGAAGACTGCAGATAATGGTCATCTTCTCAGTCCTTTTCACTTGTGCAAATTAACCATCTGTTATCCAGGATTCCAGCCAAACCCTCCCCAGGTTCTGCTTCCCATATGACATACAAAGGTAGGAATGTGCACTCAGACACGTTACTTTTGTTTCTAAATAACTTCAGTTAACAACATGAACATCTAGGTCCTGTTAAAATTCAGCCCTTGGCCTCACAGTTTAGCCCTTTGCCTCAGTTTTGCACATCCACATGGAGGCGGAAGACTATGTCAATCCTTTTTCCAGAGGGGGTTGAGTGATCAGTAGCTATTGAAAGTCCTCAATAAATATCCCAGAATCCTCCAGAATGCCTAGCCTTTTTTTTTTCAAGTGTTTTGTCTAAAGAAGACATTCAGATATGCCAGTCATTCTGTCACACTTTAGTTTGCTGTTGTTATCTTGTTTCTTAAAAGCCCACTCTGATGAAAATTGTGTTTTCAATGTTTTTAGCAAGTTCTTGTGGCATTTTATGATGACGGAGGGAATATATTAAGAATATTGAGCCTTAAATTGCATTTCTGAGTGAACATTTTTTTATAATTCAAATCATTGTAAATCACAAGCCGTTGAAAAAAAGCGTGTAGTTGTGATGTAAAAGCTACAATCTGCGGGCCCCCAGGTTCCTGCTCTGCTCCATTCTCATGGATCCACTTGTGGACAATTGATCCACACAGATGTTTATTTTCCTCGTCTGAGCTGGAATCTGACTTATAGCTGCACAGCTGGATAGTTCAGACGTTGGTCGCCATTTTTGTTACTGCATAAACATTATGAGGGGCTGTAAGCTAGCGGAAGCATGTGTACACCAAGGGATGATGGGAAGGGGGGCGGGCTCACTCCACATCAACAGTCAGAGGCAAATTTCTAATGAACTCCTGTTGCTCTGCACAAACTATGTCCAGGAACCCCCTCCCCCTAAAAACAGCATAATCATATTAAATTACCACTGGGAACACTTTCACAATAGATCAAAGATGATCGGAGTGGGACTTTAAGGAAATACTGACCTTTCTTATTTTTGGGCTAGCTTTTATAAAGGTGTAGTTAATATTCCTGCAAAGATTTGTTAAGGTCCTTTTTTTATATTTTTATTCAGTGGTACTTTAATTATGATAATGTGCGAAGACGAGACCACTGAATCATGCGGTTATAAAGACCTGCAGGGGAATTTACCAAGTTGCTCCAGACGAGGCAGGGGGCATTTAAAAGGTGTTTTTTTAAACAAAGTGTTAAAAAAAGCGGAAGTCAAAGTTAAACATAGAAATGATTATTTGTAAAGATGGTGTAAGTCACGGTGATGTTGTGGATTAATGCCCTTAGTCTAGTTGTTAGCAAGCTGGGTACTGGCTCCTTAATAACCCTGCTTAGGGTGCGCAGGCAGTAAACAAGTGCTCAAAGGAGACCCACAAAAATGCACTCTCCTTTCCTTGAGATGTGGAATAGAGGGCTTAGGAAGTCTTTTGTCCCAGCAGCAGTTACTATGGCAACCTAAAGAGGAAAGAATGACCATTCCTAAGATGTTGTTTTGGATTTTTAGGCAGCTCCACAGACAAACTCAAAAACAGCCCACATGCTGCTGATAACTTCCGTGCAAAAGTCGCTCCAGCTCCAGCCTGCACCTTAGTCAGTGGATGGTGGATACAGATGAAGTGGCAATCCTTTAGAGCAGGGGTGTCAAACTCATTTTCACCGAGGGGCCACATCAGCATAGTGGCTGTCCTTAAAGGGCCAGATATAACTTATAAATGTAATTAAATGTAATGAAAAACAAACATAACTACTCTTTAATGTTAAATAACTCAATATTTACATATCATAACTTTGTAACCCTTGTGCTATCCTAGGCACTTTAACATTGGGAGATGGGTCATCTAGACCCACTAGACAGTGCTCTGAACCTTTTTTCTTCAATGATTTGTGATCTTCACTGGTGTCCATGGATTACATGAAATCTTTCCACCTTTATCCACCTTTGTCATGGTAGGGAGAACACGTCAATGTAAGGGTGGGGTCATCTAAGATAGCACAAGGGTTAAAGTGACAATTACAGTTGCATAGAAAACATGTTTGCGTCTTCCTCTAGCATAAATCCTTTTAAATTTGATTCTGTCAGGTTAGGTTATATTGACAGTGTTTAAGTCCTAATGTATAGTTGCCCACTCTGATATTTCTAGTCCAATTCCCCCTAGATATGAATAAATACACACCATTTTTATTTTTTATTATAAGAAATTAAACATTTTTATGCTCTTGCGGGCCACATAAAATGACCTTGCGGGCCACATTTGGCCCGCGGGCCTTGAGTTTAACACATGCTTTAGGGATTTCGAACAGCAGTCCATTATGATTTCTTTGGGAGATCATGCGGCCATTGTAGTGAGAGACAGAGGGCTAAGCTGTAGGCCCTATTGGTGTGAATCGGGACAGAACTTTTATTTAAAACCACCTAAGGAAGGGGGGGGGGCACTGTAGCTTGGTGAATCAAACCTTAGACAGTGGTCTTTGGAAATAACACTTACTCCACAAATTCCCTAACTCAGGTGTACATTTTTCCTTTGGTCTGCTCAGATTCAGGGACGGAGGTGCTGTGCAGCACTTTACCTTTGTCCTCACCGATCTTGAGGGATGCCAGCGCTTTGGCTTCTGCCGCCTTACCAACAACAACCACACCTGCCTCTGCATACTCAGGTGTGGTTGTCGTATTTGTGTTATTGTGTATTTCCAGTACATTTCGCCCAAAAAATGTTCACACCTTTTTCCAGTTATCTGCCGTGGTTTGAGGTGTTTTACAAACTTCTGAACAGCTTGGCTGATTACCTCTCAAACCGACAGGTGAGTCACTGCTACACCTTCACCTGACTTTCCAAAACAACAGCTTGGAGCCAGAATGAGACTGGCTGGACTTGCACATAATTTCTGAAGCTCGTAAAAATCTTGAAGGCATGTAATGCAATAACACGAGACCACAACTGTCAGAGTGTAGTTCACAATCTCTGATATGAAGTCACACACAAACACAGCTAAGAGACACACAATAATGTCACCTGACCAGCTTTAGGAATGTGTTGTTGGTTGTTCTTTTCGTTGTTTCTCAATTCCTGAACTTTCCAGCCCATATAACGATGTGAATGCAAAGCCTAATAGTAATCATTACAGGGTGTTCCAAATTATTATAGATTTTTCTAAATACTTAATGTAAATCACAGTCAGCATAATTTTCAAGTCACTAACCATTAGAGTACATATTAAATGTTATTGAACAAAGCTCCTAAAGGTATTTCTTTCAAAGATAAAAATCTTAAGATGCACTGTTCCACATTATTACACACAACAGAGTTCCACTACATTTAACCCTTGTGCTATCCTAGATACTTTAACATTAGGAGTGGGGTCATCTAGACCCACTAGACAGTGCGCTGAACCTTTTTTCTTCAATGATTTGTGATCTTCACTGGTGTCCATGGATTACATGAAATCTTTCCACCTTTATCCATCTTTGTCATGGTAGGGAGAACACGTCAATGTAAGGGTGGGGTCATCTAAGATAGCACAAGGGTTAATGGATTCTGAAGAACTGTAAAGGTCATTTGCTGCATTAGGACATCATATTTACTTAAATCAAAAGCTCTTCCAATCATAAACATCTTAATAGGTCAAGTTACATTTTAACATAGGACCTTTTATGTTTTGGCAGCTTCATAATTCTTACACCCACCTGTGAACCTGTGAGGTTTTGGAGTTTCTGCTTGAATTTCATTGCAGGATTTCAGAATAGCCTCCCAGAGCTGCTGTTTGGATGTGAACTGCCTCCCATCCTCAGAGACACTTTGCTTGAGGATTTTCCAAATGAAAAAGCATTTTAAAGGATTGATATGTTGTTGTTTTTTTCATTTCCGAGTTCAAGTGTGCTTGAACGTCAAGGTCGTGAGTTCAAATCCAGTCCGAGTCATACCAAAGTCTCTAAAAATGGGGCCGTCCCTGCTGTACACTCAGCATTAAGGGGTTGGATTGGGGGTTAAACCATCAAATTGTTTTGAAGCGCAGCTGTGCCTGCAGTTCACCTCTCCCCCAGATGATGGGTCACATGCAGAGAACAAATTTCACACCGTGCATGACAACTTATGGGACTTTAACTTAACTTGTAGCTACTGGCAGGCACCATGAGTCCATGTTTAATGGTTTGTGCACTGGTGAGAGCCGTTTTACTCACATGTGTGTGGAACTGCTGTCAGATTGGGTCCTGGCACTACAGGAAGCCTCAGCTAGGGCTTGTTTCTGGGCTAAATGTTAACTTCACTAACTAGACTCTTATTTCCTTTTTCAACAGACCAACGAGATGAACACGCTCCTGGCATTAATCTACGATCAGCCTGTTCCAAACACAGTTGGATCTATTGCCCTGCAGATTGTAAGTCTGCCATCAGTCATTTGTAAATGGGTCAGCTAGTGGACTTTCTGTGTGTTCAAAACATAACTGACAGTGGTGTTGAGTTTCACAGAAGTCCAAGTGGAGTCCAGAGCAAGTAGATTAATTGTTGCAGAAGCCTGCTCTGAGGCTCCAGCCATGCTTTAATGAAGGCTGACCTTACATGAATGCCTGAGATCAAAACGCTGTGTGGCAAGCTTTAATCATCTGTTTTATTCAAATGAAGATTTTGGATAAAGGAATTCGGATTACTTTACAAGGTTTTGCCCT
The DNA here is from genome assembly GCF_053564925.1 of Oryzias latipes. Taxonomy (NCBI): domain Eukaryota; kingdom Metazoa; phylum Chordata; class Actinopteri; order Beloniformes; family Adrianichthyidae; genus Oryzias; species Oryzias latipes. The sequence continues at coordinate 11,545,697 of NC_136237.1, read as the reverse complement.
TCTGTTTCTTTGCTGCAGCATGAAGAATGGAAAAAAAAGATGAACAGCGACCGTGATTAACGATTAAAGCATTTGAGGAAGCAGGCTGTATCTAATACGATAGCCTGCACTTTTATTTATTCATTTTATTTTATTTTCGAGCGTGCACTTTTAAATTAAAGCTGCTAGCAACTATGCTGGTGCTTGTGTGTGTGTCTTTGTCTTTTTGTGTGTACATTCACATGGTAAAGCTAATCAATCTCATTTATTTTAATCAGGTCCCTTTTTTTGTTGCTCCAGACCCTCGAAGTCTGCCCTCTATCCCTGAAAATGTGAGTCCTGTGATCTGAGCACAAGTCTTTTATGGTTTCTGTCCACTCAAACTGAGACTTCATGTCATTTGGGGTTGCCAGAGGAACCTGACAGAGTTGATTGTGGCAGTGAATGTGGGGAACCTCCTCCAGGTCTATGCCAGCATGCTGTTCGAGAGACGCATCCTTCTGTGCGCCCGCAAGCTGAGCACAGTGAGAACTCTGTGCTGTGTGGATATCATGTTTGGCTTTGATAGAGACTGATGAAAATTCGTCTCAGACACAAGCATCAAAATACTAAAAGATTCTCTGTTTGTGTACAGTTGACGGCTTGCATGCATGCACTTAGTGCACTGCTGTACCCCATGTACTGGCAGCACATATTCATCCCCGTGCTTCCCCCACACCTTCTGGACTACTGCTGGTGAGAAGTCTGTGTGTCCGGCTGCCCAGCTTGTCCCTGCTTTTGAACTCACCTTGTCCGTCCTCTTGCAGTGCTCCAATGCCTTATCTGATTGGGGTTCACAGCAGTCTTTTTGAGGTGAGGAAACAGCAGCAGCAATCTGAGTAAGTGACACACATCCCTCACTGTCTGTGCTTATCATGCAGGGACTAAGGAGCTCTGGGCTGGAGGATGTGGTGATTTTGGATGTGGACTCAAACACTGTTGAGAGCCCTTTTGATGATCTGAAAAGGATTCCTGCTAATGTGGTAAACAAATGTTTTGATTGCTTATTACTGTGTTCAACACTGAAATAAGCATGGTTGTTGCTTAGTCCCCATGTCATTCTTATGAGGAGAGTCAATGCTTGTGTGCAGATTGATGCTTAAGTATAATGTTTGATGCACAGGTATGGGGTCGATGCTAGTTTGTAGGATATAATCTCAGGTGCAAGGTCAATTCCTCAGTGTAGGGTTTGTGTCAGGGTGAAGGGTTGTTGCTCTGGCCCTAGGTCAATATTGTAGAAGATAATAACTCAAGTCCAAGGTCAATGCTGAGGTGCAAGTTCAATGCCCAGGTACAGGGTCAATGCTTAAGTGCAGGGTTGTTGCTCATATGCAGGGTCAATATTAAGGAGTAGTGTCATTGTTGGGGTGCATTGTTAATCGAGTGAAGTGAAGATATTCAGAGGACGGTTAGCATGTCTGTTCAGGGGTGGTGTTTCAGTGCAGGGTCTGTTCTCAGGTGCTGGGTTGATCCTCAAGGGAAGGAAACAATTAGTTGGAGGACCATTGCTTGTATTCAGTGTCAAAGCTTTGGTGTGATGTCAGTGCTCAAGTGTGGGAACAACTCTCAGGAGCAGGGTCAACGCTTGAGTGGAGGGTCAATTTTAGCGTGCAGGGTTGATGTTTGGGTTTATGCTCACATGCAGGGTCAATTCTCAGGTGCAGGATCAATTCTTAAGTGTAGTAAACAACATGGCTGCTGGCACAGTTCCTTCTTTATTTGAGTCTATAATATTCCAGCTGCCTTAGCAGTTTTAACATGGAATTTTAACTTTTTCATCAGCCAAGAATGATGGTAACTCTCTTTTCCTAAGGCATTGAATTTTAATCCTCTGTTTTCCTCTATGAATTCTCAAACATTGAGCTCCAGTGGCCAAATATATTTGCACTTTATTGAATCTAGCACTTACTAATAAGCCTTATGAGATCAGTTCCACAGCTGTTTTTTGCAATGATGTAAGGGATCACTGTGCTTTCGCCGTTGTGAGAGATGAAAAACAACCTAAATCCAAACCTCATTACATAATGAAAATACATTTTAAGCAATTTAAGCCCTAGGCATTTTTCCAAGATCTTTACAACAGTGATATATGTCGCACCAACTTAATTCAAGATGTTGAATGTGCTTGGGAATACTTTCAAAAGATCTTCCTGTCAATTTTCCACAAGCATGCCCCTGTGAAAAAAATAGGATATCCGGGAGGAATAATCCTTGGATATCAGCTCTCAGAGAAAGAAATGCTGCCTGAATTTGACTCTGCTGTAACACAGCAGAAAGAGAAAATTACAAAGCAATTCAATAAATAATAAATAGTTTATCTTTTTTCAACTTATCTCAGCTTGCATCCTTTCATTCAAATGCTTTTACTGCATCTTATTATGTAACATCTGCAGCTGATTTCTGCATAAAACCCATCTCCTGTGCAGAAATGAAAAAGGCCCTGCAAGAAATTGACCCTCAATTGAACATCAGCTGAGGAGTTTCGCAAGAGTTGACTTTAGCCCCTATGCTTTTCATTGTTTTAATAAACGACTTGGGTAGTCAATTGCCATATGTTAAGTTCCGTGTATATGCAGACGATACTATCATCTACACAACTGCCTCTTCCATTATTCGTGCTCTAAATGAGCTCCGTGTGCTTTCCAACAGTTTCAGTTTTCTCTGCATCCGCTGAAGCTGGTCCTTAATGCAAAACAGACCAAATTTATGACCTTCACCAGAGCCTGTTCACAATTCTGGGAGGATTGAATAAGTCTCTTCTTATAAATACCTGGGTGTATGGAGAGATGTCCAACTGTCTTTTACATCTCACATTGAACATCTTCTGAAAAAAAGCGAAGGCTCTGCTGGGCTTTTATTAACAGGAACAAACCCTGTATGAAGACTACTGTAAGAAAAAGACTTGTTCAGACCACCTCCCTCTCCACCGCCTACGCTTCATCACCAATTCTGCCTTCAGGACCCATCACTGTGAACTGTACTCTCTGCCTTCATGTCCTTCACTCAAACTCAGAGGACAAAGACACAGGCTATCTTTCATCTACAAGGCCATTCTTGGAAAACTACCATCATGCTTATGCCGTCTCCTGTCTCCTGCTAACAGTGGATACAACTCCCGCTCCTCACACCGGCTTCTCCACTTTCTTCCCAGGATCCACACAGAGCTTGGGAAAACTGCCTTTTCCTCTGCTGCTTCTCTCTCATGGAATAGCGGTCTGATCTCTGCAACTGCGAGAACCCATCTTCCTAAGTTGCTTTAAAACAAAGCTTTCTGAGTGTGTGACCGAAGAGTGTATTTGTTATTCTTGAGCTGATTTTAAATTTGTTTTATTTTCAAGTTTTTATGGTTTTTTGTTTTTGTGTGTGTGCCAATGCCTCTTACCCAGCTCTCTCTGGAAAAAGAAATTTTATCTCAAGGGACTTCCTGGTAAAATAAAGGATAAATAAATTGATGCTAGGACAAGGTCAATGGTGCAAGGTAAAAGATTGGCCATGGGGTCAGTGCTCAATAATGTTCAAAGCTCTCCTGCAGGTTCAGCGTTTTGGTGTTACAGTAGTACTCAGATGAAAGGCTAATGTTTGGTTACAAGGTCAGTGCTTGGGTTCCAAGTCATCTCTTGGGTGGAAGGTCAGTGTATGTACATGAAGCATGGGTATATTCTTGGGGACAAAGTTAAAGCTGGTTTACAGGGTCAATGCTCAGATGCAGCGAAGATCCTTAGATGCAGAGTTGATGCACAGGAGCAGGACTGATGCTCAAGTGCAGCATTGATGTTAACATACAAGGTACTACTCAGTAATACTCAGTTGGAAGGATGGATGTTGGGGTGTAGGTTTGACCAGATGCAGGGTCAATGTTCAGGATGAGGGCCAAACCCCAGGTGTAAGGTTGATTTTTCAGGTGCATGGACTCTACTGAGGCACTGGATTGAGGCTTAAATACAGGGTCAATGTTTAGGTGCAAAGCCAATTCTTATAGGAAGTTTGTTGCTGTGGTACAGTGTCAATGTGTGGATGTAAAGTTGATGTTAAGCTGCAGCGTCAATGTTTTAAGGGCCAAAATCATGCAAGTGTAATATAAGTGTTTTATAATGTTAATTGCTCCATTCACACCTCTCATGGAGTCCTTTAAAAATGCTAAATATATGTTTAGGTGGAGAATCCATACTCAGATGCAGTTTGAATGCTCATATTTAGGGTCAATGCTTGAGTACAGACTCAATACTCGGATATTTTGTTGTTGCCTTTGTCCAGGGTCAGTGTTCATTTACAGTGTTAATACTTACAAGCAGAGTCAATTTAACCCTTGTGCTATCTTAGATGACCCCACCCTTACATTGACGTCTTCTCGCTACCATGACAAAGGTGGATAAATGTGGAAAGATTTCATGTAATCCATGGACACCAGTGAAGATCACAAATCATTGAAGGAAAAAAGGTTCAGCGCACTGTTTAGTGGGTCTAGATGACCCAATTCCCAATGTTAAAGTGCCTAAGATAGCACAAGGGATACAGAAATAGGGTAGGTGACCTGGAGTAGGATTAATGCACCCGTGCAGGATTCATGCTTAAATACAGAGTTAACAAACAATAGGTAGTATTTGAGACCCGAGTTATGTACATCAAACGTACACTTCTCAATTTAATAGAATCCCTGAAGTGGATTTAGCCCCCTCCCCATCTTTTTTAAATTGTGTCTTTAAGTTCCTCCTGCAGCTGATTGATGCCCCTGAAACCGTATGTGCAGGTGGCTGGACTAAAGGTGTGTCTGAAGCGTCGAGCGATGTCCACTGGCTGTGGCGTTTCTCAAGCCTTCCTCAAAGCTCAAGCACTGCTTTTCGGAGGTTACAGGGATGCTCTGGAGAGAAACCAGGTGTGTTTCTTCAACATGCATGAACGCGCTTGCTCTGTGACACTTGCTTACTCTGTGTATCTCTTTCACTGCAGGATGGTGAGATATGTTTCAGTGAAGAGCTCTTTCTTAATCACAAGTCTGCCAGTGTAAAACCATTCCTGCAGAATGCCATCCATCTACAGTTTTTCAAACAGGTGAGCAAAGCCATCTACTTGGTTTTGTCCAGACTCTCCGGCTTCCAAACACATTCTTCATTGGTTGATTAAGACTTCCATTTTTCCCCCGTGAGCAAGAACTGAAAATGGATGGACATCTATATACATGAGACACAGCTAAGGATTCCATTGGCTCAAAATGCCTTATGCAAAAATAAATGAAAAGATTTTAGGTTTTAAAAAAGTGCATTCTATAAATAGTACTCTAAAACAGCTGTAAGCGAATAACCCTTGTTCTATCTTAGATGACCCCACCCTTACATTGACGTGTTCTCCCTACCATGACAAAGGTGGAAAGATTTCATGTAATCCATGGACACCAGTGAAGATCACAAATCATTGAAGAAAAAAGTTCAGCGACTGTTTAGTGGGTCTAGATGACCCAACTCCCAATGGTAAAGTGCCTAGGATAGCACAAGGGTTGAAAAGATAAAAAAAGATATTAAAACAACTAAAAGTCCCACCAAAAAGGTCCTTCTGATCCTTTAGCCGCTCCTTGAATATCCAGCAATGTTGCAGCTAAAAGGAATTTAAGACTTCAGGAGGGTGTAGTGATTTGATCCCATAGTTATAATTTACATATTTTTTTTAAAATGGAGAAGCACAATTTTATATATAAAAATGTTTCGTCTTACATAAACATTTAGTAGAATATTTTAAAAGTCAAAAATGGTCTTTTTACATTTTGCTTGTGAAGAAATTTGTAATTATAAAACAATATGTAACTGTTGAAGAATAAATGTAAAAACAAACTACAGAAAACGAATAAAATACTAACAAAAAGCTGTTTAAAACACTATCATGGAGCTAAACTTGGTAGTTCCAGCAAACCGAAAAAAAGAAATCTGCAACTCAGGATGTTTCCCTGTGTGCTGCTTGCCTGAATGCTATCCACCCTGCATAAAAAAGCGTGTGCACATGGGTGGCTGACTTACTTAAGGTCTGCTCTCCCATAGTTGTAATCAAAGTATTTATGTCTCAACCCTGCCCAACATTTAAACTCTCATACCATTCAACATGCATCCACTTTTTTCCCCACTGATGTTCTGCCAAACTTTATGGTAGTATATAATTGTCCAGTATGTGCAAACAGTGACAGGTCAGTCAGAGTCCCCACCAGTTCGAAGAATGTGTATTTGGTGATGACCCAAACCGTCCCACCTGCTGCAAAATATTGGTTAATTCCCATCAATATGTACTTGGTGGTTTTGTTTCAGTTTATTGACAGTCGCTTGGAGTATCTGAACAAAGGGAGGCACCCGGACGATCTGTTTGAGGAGGAGTTAATAAAATATGAAAACACAACAGGTGCGTTTGGTTTGGCACTTCCAAACGTTTTTCTGTGGAAGCTCAACCAACAGCTTTGTCTTTATTTTACAGGAAGAGGAAAGTCATGCCAACAGTTGGTGGGTAATCTAAAGGTTAGTACATCTCGGACACCGGAAGTAGCACTTTCCTGCCTCAGTGTGAGGGCCAGCAAAATAAGTTGGGGTTTTTTTTTCTGACAGAAAGGAGGGGGGACTCTGATCCACAACATGAAGACCAAAGCAAACGTAAGGGCTGAGCCGCCTCTCAGTGGGACGTTTCAGACAGCAGATTGTTGTTTGTATTTCATGGCTTTATCATTGTCTCCTGCAGACCAAATGGCTTACCACGTCTAGCGTTAAGAACCTGCTAGTTCACAAGGTACGCTCATGCATGTTCATATCTGCTGATATGTTCACTGCTTTCTGCATTGCCCACTCCATTTTGTGCTCTGCAGAGACACCACAACAACCCCGATCTTCAGAGAGGAAGCTCTGTTTCTCACCATCGGGGACAATCTGACTGTCTACAGAGCCGCCTACCGATCACGCAACATTTTGGAAGGGTAAGAACTCACTCCTATCCCACAGCTGTGCTGCTCTGACCTATTGTTGCTGTCCTGTTCATGAGTTCTAGCCAGTTTATGGGCGAATGCTGATTGAAAATGCTTCGTTCTGAATCAGGTTCACCAACAGGAACTCTGAGCTCAGTTCAGGCTCCTCCCCCATCAGACTTTCCTGTTCATGTCTTCATTTACGCCATTTAGATGGGAGTGATAACAAGAAGGAATGAACCAATTCAATTTTTTTAGAATCATCAGTCTGACATGTATGGCCTTTCAGTATTTCTAATGCAGAGGAACTGGAGTTCATGCAAATTTATGCCAGAAAGAATAATTAGACGCTAGAATTTTAAATGAAATTGATGTTTTTTCCATTATCTTAACATAGTTCTGTCTTGTATTCCTTGAACCCATTCTTGGGTTATTGTTTCACAGTTGTGACAGCAGCTCACGACTCCCCCGGGTAATGGCTAACATACATTAATAGAATCCCACCCAGAGGCATGACAACGAAAGTGGGACTTTAATTGTAGTGAACGGAGTTCAGTCGATGATATGCTGATGATGGTCTCCTGTTGTGTTTCTCTTTATTAGTCTAGACCTCAGCGACCTGCTCATAAGAAAAGACACGAGGAAAAAAAAGAGACTGGACATGAGTGGGACGGGTGAGCTAAAAGAAAACACCAACGTTACTTTGAATGTAATAAAGACCTATTCGAACAATTAGCCCTTCAGTTGTTGTCTCAAGTTTTTCTGAGATTCTTCCTAATTTCAATCAGATATTCCCTTTTTTGTCTGTATTTAGCCTTTGTGCTATCTTGTGGGGTCCAGATGACCCCACTCCCAACGTTAACGTGCCTCAGAGGCACGTTAACGTTGGGAGTGGGGTCATCTGGACCCCACAAGATAGCACATGGGTAAGACCAGGGGTCCCCAAATCCAGGCCTTCAGGGCCGGTGTCCTGCGGGTTTTCCAGAAACCCTCCCTTATATGCTGCTGATTACCTGGATCAGGTGTGTTTAGCCAGTAAGGAGCTTCCATGGCAGGTTAGTGGGAAGACTTGTAGGACACTGGCCCTCGAGGCCTGGATTTGGGGACCACGGGGTTAGACAGTAGATAGATAGATAGATAAATGACTTTATTAATCCCACAATGGGGAAATTTCATTTATCTAGTAGGCTATTTTGGGTTCTTTGTCAGGATAACTCTGTGATTTAAGCACCTATAAGTGAAAGCTTGTGTGTCATTTGCCCCGTCTCTGCTGCCCTTAGAGGGGTTCCAGATCTCAAGGCTGAGTTGGACTTGAAACCCCATGAGAAGGAGGAGGAGCAGGAGATGCTGCTTTGTGATCTGGAGGAGCTGGACCTCCTGGGCGAGATCTTCGACACGCTCAGCTCTCATGAGCCCTGCCAGCTGTACGGCACTCGCAGTCTGGATCTGTTCGGACCGGACAGCCACGATTTCATCACAAAGGTTAGTAGTAGGAAAGTTCACCCCCACCCCCTCCTCGCCCTCATTCCCAATAATAAAATCTGACTCCTGTCTGTGTTTGTCAGCGCCCACCTGACAGCCCAAGCCAGCAGAGTCTGTCCATGTCAGTCAATGGTAGCCTGTATAGGTGGAACCTGGACTCCACAGAGGATTCTGAACCAGAACCAGAACCAGAACCAGAACCAGACTTTAGCTTGCAGATGGAGGGGGCAGACGGGGAGGAAAACAGAGGAATAAAGGAAATGATCAACTCTGAAGAGGAGGAGGAGGAGGAGGTGGACGGTGGGGTAAATGTCTCAGGTTTAGAGAAGGAGCCAGGAAATGAAGCAGCCCAGGCGTGGGGGGGTGAAGGCTTAAGTGAGGGGGGAGAAGAGGTGGAGGAGGCCATGAAGCAGACAGACAATGGAGATGACGAGAAACGAGAAGATGTGAGGGAAGAGGAAGAAAGCCAAGAGATGATGAAGGAAGGAGGCGTGTGTGTCAGCCCCCAGCCCCCCGCCCCTACAGAAGAGCAGCAAGAAGAAAGTGCAGCAGAGGGAGGGGAGCTCCCCTTCTCCCCCCCTAAAGTCATGTCTGCTGTGGCTCGCTTCCAGTCTCAGCCTTCCACCAGGCCAAACTTCCAGCTGAGGCCCATGACCACGACCCTGTCTGAGGCTGCGGCTCGGAGTGCGGGAGACACGCAGCACCAGCCACCTGAGGAAGACTCATGCCCCTCCCTTAGTGTCTCAGAGCTGAAGAAAAGGTTTGAGGTTTGAAGGACGAACCCCACTTCCCAAGGATGGAAACCACTGACTGTAAAAGAAACGGACAGCTCAACGCCTCCCTTCTCGTGTTTCCCAAATATCAAATACCATTGCTTCCTGACACCGGCGCCGCCATGTTGAAACCTTTCAGCAGTGATTGGTCCCAGTCGCTCTGAGTCATCGTATCTATGGCAATGGCGACAGTAGTTGCTCCATAGAGTTGGAGGTAAGGCGTTTTCTACGGGTGACGTCATAGTTTTATTCGTCCATTTTTACAGTCTATCTATGGTGTAAACAAATGTTGCATCTCCTTTAAAAGCCCCTAAAGCAGGGGTCGGGAACCTTTTTGGCCAAGAGAGCCATAAATGCCACATATTTTGAAATGTAATTTCGAAAGAGCCATACAATAATGTAGTGTCCCTTCCCCACACTGAGGCACGGAGACTTAACCTCTTTTAAAGTTCTTTATTCCGATTACTGCAGACCGCAACAAACGCCCTTCAATTAATTCAGCAACTCCTGAATCTCTCCCGCCGACACGAGAGCGCTTCTCCCAACTTTATATTCCCCTGCTCCCGCTGCAGCCCTCCCATTTCCCTTATTCGGCCCATAGCTGAACCCCATTGGTCCAAACTACCTAACAACAGGCTGAGCGACAGAACTGAGGGCCAATCAGATCTCTGCTTGACGCGTTCAATGAACTCCAGAACTTTTAACGCGGCCCAACAGCCATCCAACTCAGTCCGCGACAATATGTTTAAAACTAAATATACAAGTGAATGTGTGCATTTGATTTAATTTCAACATTTTTAAAGTACAATAGGTCTGTGGATTCTTTTTAATAACATTGTTATTCTGTTGCTAATAAATGATGAGTATTTCTCGTGGTAGTTTGGCTGATGGTCTAGACTAGTCTGGTTGATACGTGGTGAGTTTCTGCTTCGTTCAGGCGTTGAGACTTTAAACGTCATCGTAGGTCTGAATGTTCTGTAGATGTGACAAAGACTGCTCACATGCAGACGGGGAGCCAAACACACACTCACACGCCACAGTGAGTGACGGGTTTTACGTTTTTACAATCCCTGCGCGATTCACCTGCTGCCTGTCCCCACAACACCTCAGCCCCACCCTCTGCTTTCTCCCTCACACATCCCGTCCCCGCATCTGCGCGCTCTTTCTCAGAGACGGGAGGGCGCAGTTTTAGCCACGGCAATTCACAGGTTTTCAGCTGGTACAAACTCTGTGAAATAATAGATAATAGTAACTGATAGCGCTGGCGCAGATTTCTCTCTCTAAGCACTGCTACTACTGCGCGCCTCTGACATCGCATCGCGCCCGAGAAGGACTGGTCTAATGAAAAAAAAAAAACTATAATTAAAGATTTGTCTGCGAGCCACATGTGACCATCAAAAGAGCCATATATGGCTCGCGAGCCATAGGTTCCCGACCCCTGCCCTAAAGGCTGGTTGTAAAAGAAAGTCATCTCCTTAAATTTCCTTCTTTACAGTTAAAAAAAATCTGTTTTTACACCAAAAATAAACACATGTATAGTCTGGTTTTGCAGTTCTTTTAATGATTCTCTTTCTTTCCCGTTGTCCTGTCCAGAAACTGAGCAGACACACAATAACTGAGAGTTTCTTGTTTTGGACTAATTCGATTGTTACAGTTGGGGTTGTGTTATGCACCACATGGACACACTGTGTGTATATTTGGTATACCCGTATTATATTTGAAACTTAACTTTGATTTGAAACATAATTTGACTTTAATTTTTTTCCGTAAGAGGAAAAGAGAGGAAAGGAAAATGAAGAACATTAACGGAGAGGAGTTAAGAAAACATGGGTAGGAGAAAAAAGAGAAAAGTGTATAGCACTCTTTAATACTTGGTAACACAACGTACTATACACAAGAGTAAATATAACACAAGTATATTCATTTAAAAAAATAATTCTAGACCCCCCCCCCCCCCCCCCCCCATTGATTAGACAGATGTCATCAGGATCAACCTTTTTAATAAATCAGTAAACTGATCTGGAGTCTATCTGAAAAGTGGGTATTTTGGTTTTCATGTGGCCACACCCCTCCATACCTCCACCACTGTCCCACCCATGGGGTTATCTGGTTGGTTACACAGGCCACAACACAGAAGTGAAAGTGGCGTGATTACGAGTAGGGAGGTCACATGTGAGGCCCTCACACATAGAAGAAAAGAATTTAGCACATGTTGGAAGACAAACATACTAAAAACTCACCAGAAACTGTATTCAATTTGCCAGTCTTCTATATCTCACAACTACTTTACTACTTACTATGAGCAGAAAACGACATCGTGTTGGAAACATGATCAGCATCTGTTAACTTGTACATCTCTCACTGTGAATCAACGATGCTTAAAATACATATAAAAAACGCCCGGTAATGATGGAAGCATGTTTGTGTTTGAGAATAAAAACCTTAGTTTACTCTTGTTTTGTTATTGGGGAGAAAAATAAGATGATAGAATATTAGAAGAGGCAGAACAGCAAAACTTAAAACTGCAGGGCAGTAAAAGTCAGTCTGTGTTATCGAGAAAAGGACATGTTTTTAGAGTAAGTGTACACTGAAGCTGTCTGTGATAGTTTTGTATAGAGAGGGGCAGATTAACATTCAAGACTTTAGACATAATCAAATACCAACCGAGCATGTCAGCATGTGGCTCCACTTTTCCATTTTCCAAACTCTTTTTGCAGATGAATAGATCTAAATGGAAGATCTGAAAAAACATTTGTTTGTTTGAGCTGAAAACCAAAAAATCTTTTGCGTTGTTAGGAGGTTTTGACCTTTTGTACGTAAAGTCCCACTCTGATCCGTGTTCCCAGTAATCTTTTAATATGATTATCCCATTCCTAGCCAGAATTCTTTTTTTAAATGTGTTATTTTCTAAGACTGTTTCTGCGGAGCAGCGGTAGTTCATTAGAAATTTACCTCTGTTGGTGTGAAGTAAGCTCCGCCACTCCCTTCCTGTTGGCTTACAGCCCCTCACAACTCCGGCCTAACATTATGGGTGCAACGAAAATGGTGTAGAATATTGGAGCTATCCAGCCGTACAGTTTTGAGCCAGATGCCAGCTCAGACGAGGAAAACTAAGACGTTCATGGATCTATTAGTCTGCAAATGGATGCATCAGAATAGAGCAGAGCAGAGAGTTTGTAGCCTGCAGATTGTAGTTTCTACATCACAACTACAGCTTTTTTCTACGGCTTGTGATTCATAATGATTTGAATTTAAATAATAAAACATATCAGTCAGGCATGCAATTTTAGGCTTATCCCTTGTGCTATCCTAGGCACTTTAACCCTTGTGCTATCTTAGATGACCCCCCCTACATTGACGTGTTCTCCCTACCATGACAAAGGTGGAATGATTTCATGTAATCCATGGACACCAGTGAAGATCACAAATCATTGAAGAAAAAAGGTTCAGAGCACTGTCTAGTGGGTCTAGATGACCTAACTCCCAATGTTAAAATCCCTAGGACAGCACAAGGGAGTTGGGTCATCTAGACCCACTAGGCAGTTTTTTCTTCAATGATTTGTGATCTTCACAGATTGTCCATGGATTATATGTAATCTTTCCACCTTTATCCACCTTTGTCATGGTAGGGAGAACACGTCAATGGTCATCTTGATGCCATAGGATAGCAAAAGGGTTAATATTCTTTATATGTCCATCATAAGAAAGATGCAACACTATGCAGTGATCTGTTTATAATTTGTTTTCCTCATGCATGAAACATGCTTGTAGCGTTAAAGCTGAGGGTTTGAGTTTGTGCTATTCAACCTTTTGTCAGCAATATTTTCATTTTTACTCTACATGACAATTGGCCACCAATATTGGTTATCAACTGACTTGACTACTTATTATTGGTAGCAGTCATGAGAAAAAACATGTTTGTTGATCAAAAGTCTTGAGTCTATACATTTTCAAGTCATACTGCAAACTCCACTTTAAAGTGTTCAACTGCTTTGTAAACAGAATCTTCGGGGAATATAAGAAATATAAGAACTTTTATTATTTATACATTTCTTCATTCACAAACCAGACATTAGCATGCATGTAACTCCATCACAGATGATTGTCAGCTTCGGAATCTAAATACTGCACATTATAGCATTCAGAGGTTGGAGCTTGGTGGCCCCTCCTTCAGTAACAGGAAGTCCTTAGATCAGCCGTTCCGCTTTGGGTAGTGGCAGGCCCGGCCTCTCTGGCCGCGACTGCTTCCTCTCCTCTGCACTTGGCTGGTACTTTCCCTCCATTTTCCTTTTCTTCCGGATGATGCACAGCAGCAGCAGCAACGTCAGTGCGAGCACGGAAGCTGCTGCACATGTGAACGCCGGTGAGGTGAGCGGGGCCAACGCCATGCTGACACTGAGGACAGAGAGAGCAGTCAGATGCTGTGAAAGCTCAGAGAAAACATGTTCTCTGTGGAGGGCAAACAAACCAGTGAATCTGAAGGTTGGGACACACCGGGCATTCAACGCACGCTCAAGAACACGCTAAACACACGCGTATGTTCACATGTGATGAGCTTCTTCTTTTTTTTCTACCATTAACTAGCGCATATTTGTCACAAATAGTTGGAAGAGGTTGCATGTAAAATATTAAAGCGGTGCAAATCACAAATCTTGATTCAAGTTTTTTTATTTTCCACAGCACATGAGAAACTTGGCCAGGCATGAACCGCAATTATGAATTTCTCCTCCATGATCAATTTTCAAACAGTTGCTACCTCCGTGAATTAAAAAGGGACGCCATCCATACCAAATCCAAGTCCCTGATTGGTCAAAGTTTGACCTGGTTTGACTTCCAACGCTCGGTTCAATGGCAGTACGTTTTTGTATGTAAAGCATGAAAAAGGTCATAAAAACTTGTGTAGCTACACGTGAACACATGAGTTTTGAAGACGTGTTTACATAAATGTTTTATTGGAAGTGGCCACTTGAATTCACATTGCTGAAGGCGGTGTGAATGTAGCTTAAGCGTCTCCTCCATAAAGTTGCTGTCCAGGGACGACAATCACTGACTGAAATTTGAGTTTGGTTGATGTTTCTTTCTTTATCCAGCTTTCATATGGAACCAGATTTGTAAGGAACAGGCATTTGAGAGTTGGACACCAGGGCTGAAGATGTGGGTTACCTGCATGAAAAGTTTCATTCTGGTGTGGTGTTGGCTGGAATGGGGGAATTGTAGTGCAATAATAAAAACAATTGGACAATTTACCATTCATGATTAAAAACAGGAGCATCAGCAGACTGTGGAGGAACCATGCCAAGCCACCTTTGTGTCACCAGTCTGGTCGCACACTGCTGTGGAATCGTCTTATGCCATCGCTGTTTTAAGTAGTGATTGCAGAAATGAACCCAAGAAGAAGATCAAAACATTTTGAACAATTATTCTAAAAAAGAACTCGATCTTGTGGAATACTTGAAATACCTTTCCACAGCGACATCTAGTGGCTATAAAGTGATTTTAAGTGACCGAAATGTTTCATATTTTTGGGCTCGTTCTCTGTCAACTGTAGGTGTATAGTCATTTTTGTATCCTAAATTGTTAAACTAAAAAACAGGATTCTTTTATAGAGGAAAAACAAAATATTACTTTTGAGTGCAGTTCATTTGATTCAACACTGGGTGGAGTTGAGCTGGGACTGGATGAAACATCAGGATGTTTTGTTCTCAGGTGTCTCCATATTTATGTTGTTTTATTAGAAAACATTTCAAACATAAAAGCCTTTTCTCCTCTAGAAGGTAAAATTTATTTGAGCTAGTGATCTGCCACACACAATGTTTTGGACCTATCACTCAACTACATAAGGCAAGCTGTGTACAAAAAAAAAGTTGTTTAGAAAAGCTTTTTAAAAAAAAAACAAACAAAAAAAACACAAAAGTTCATAATCTTAAGAGACAGAGGGAAAAAAATCCTGTTGTACAGTTTTTGAGCCAGATTCCAGCTTAGATGAGGAAAACGACGACATTAATGGATCTATTTGTCTGCAAGTGGATGCATCGGACTGGAGCAGAGCTGGGAGCTTGTGGCCAACCGACTGCAGTTTATACATAGAAATTACAAAGGTTTTTCAAAGGGAATGTCTTTTATCT
Organism: Oryzias latipes; assembly: GCF_053564925.1. Lineage (NCBI taxonomy): Eukaryota > Metazoa > Chordata > Actinopteri > Beloniformes > Adrianichthyidae > Oryzias > Oryzias latipes. Next base: position 11,530,371 of record NC_136237.1, on the reverse strand, counting down.
GCCCCGGATTTACAGCGATTTGAATAAATAAATACTCAAAAATTCTTAAGAATTAATCCTGACTGTCCTATACTTGTCCTCCATCATGAGAAAAATGCTAAAAGAAAATGTTAAAAACAGAATTTTCATTGGAGTGGGTCTTTAACTTTCCTCTTTGAGTTCCGGTTCCAATCAGCAATCATGACAGTGAAGGGCAGTCAAGGCCTCCTGCAGGTCTTTATGACCATTATTCTAGATTGTTTAGGCAGAGAACTGACGGCCACATCGGCCAACAAACCACTTCCTTAAATTTAGGAGACGCCAAAGTGCCGCCAGGGGGAGAAGACCATCTTCTTGGGACAAACAGTCTGCAACATAATGATGGTACATCCCGAACCTTCAGCTCTGCTGCCCTCTAGGGCTTGTTCCTTACAATTGCGGCTCCGCTTAAAATGAAGACAATAAGAGAGTCTGAGACATACACTACTCAGAAGTTTGGAATATTGTGAAAAACTCAGTGGATGTCGTAAACACTGTTTTTCACTACATCGATTTTTGGAAAAGGGAGGCAATTCTTTTTTAGGGTGATAGACACCTCATTTTGTGTTTTCCCCATAAGGGACTCACTCTGTACTAGGGGCATTAACATTAGCGTGAATCGCTTATTCCATGAGTCGATTTCCATTCCTACGATCCAACCAGATCAATCTGCCCGAGGCAAACTGATTATTAAATCAAACCAATTTGTTTCAAAATTAAGTAAATCTGTTATAATCTATGTTGTAAAATATTATTTGGATTGAGGCACAATTTTTTTTTTTTTTTTTTACTATAGCCTAAAAATTGACCAAGTGCAGCACAGCGATCAACTTCAAAAACTGATCAATCCATCATTACAGTCTAATGTGTGGAAACACTTTGAATTTTGCAAAGATATGTGACCATACAGAGTGGTAAAATGTTCTCATAAAGTTCTCTTTGGATTATTTCAATGTGCAAACACAACACTGGGCAGAACTTTATGAAACTAAAATGTAAAAGGATTTGCCATTAATTCTTGTTTACTCGTTTGCTTGATCACATATTTAATTTACACTTTATTATCTTGCAAGACACACAAGGAATCTGGAAAACTTCAGCTGGACTGTTCAGTAGCAGGTATTTCTCTCTGAATCACACTGGTTGAAGTTTTAGATAAAGATGTCCAGAATCCACGCACGCATCCTGTGCACACGCACCTGGTTATGGCGGCAGTTAGAGCGAATGAAAAATGTCTGTTCTTTAATTCTTAAATATCGGAGTTTCAGCTTCACTGTTTACATTCTTCCGTAACTTTTAAACTGTTAACACAGTTAACATAATTCCACCTGATTCTGGCCCAGACACAGCTCATTCTTACCACAGAGTCATAACAGAAAGACCAGTATCCCACAATTCCACCAGCACACCCCTAACTTTCTGTTCAATGCTCCACCGCACAGTGCCTCATATGGTTTGGCCAACAATGACCTTTGACCTGAACCCCATAGAGCACGTCTGGGACAAGCAGAGACTGGATGATCGGACCCCACCCACAAGTCACCTGGTAGAACTCCATGTAGGACTTGTGGAAGAGTTGAACCCATTACCTCAGAATAATTTCAAGGGGCTGGTGAGGAGCATGACATGTTGCTGACGAGCTGTCATTAAATAGCTGGTTAATTTTCGTTATTTGGGGCTTCCTTTCTTATTGTCTTGATTTTTGGGGTACTATATCTCAAATATCAAAGGAAATATATGTGTTTTATTTAAATAAAAATATACTTTACAAAGTGTTGGTGACATTGTGATGTCAGTTTTCTCTGAACCTTATCTGATATCAGACGTTGTGGTTTTCAAACCGCTCTTGAACGCAACACTATTTAAAATCGTTTTCTGCTGATCCAAACAAGTGCTGAGGGAACCAAGTTCTAGTCGAACACGTCTGCTGTGACATGAAACCCCCCTGAAGCTCAGAGGAAACCTCAGCCAGGTGGAGGTAACCTGAAGGACACCTCAGATGTTCAGGTGTTTGGGTTTAAAAGCGGCTCTGGTTCTGTCACAGCTGAGGACCTGAGAGTCCGGGTGTGTTTGCTAATTTAAAAACAGCCAAACGTTCCACTTTCTATTTCGTCCATTTTCTGTTCGATTTTTGTTCCTTTAGGAGAACTCTGACTCTAACAGGAAATCTTCATTCTCCTCACCTCAGCAGTCGGGTGGCTGAACATGCCCCCCCTCCCCCAAACCGCGGGGGTTCTAAATTGTACGTAAAGACGAGAGCGCGTGCACTCACCTTCTCGCGCGGACCTTTCCTCCTCTGCCTACATTCCCAGCCCCGCAGGTGCAGGCACGCGCTCGGAATGACCTGCCGCACCTGTTCTTCAGGTTCTGCAGACGAAGCTACGCACGCGTTCAGCGCGGCTTCCTTTCTCACGGGGAGGCGGGCAGGAGCCACGAGAGCCACCTGTCAGTCTGTGGCACGCCGAAAAGGAAGCATTTCACCTGTCTGAGTGACTCACCTGAACCACCGGAGCACGTGATTATCTGAGCCAACCACAACATCCTCTCCTCTGAGACAGAGAATGCACCGCCCCCACGTCATTCTCTTTTAGAAAGAAACAAACATACCCGCTGATTTTTATCATGTCTTCCTGACAGACTGACTGACTGAGTGACTGACCTTTATCGTTAACGACAGGTGCAACAAAATTGTTTATTTCTAGATGACGAGAAATGGTTAAAATAGTAAAATATATTATTGCCAGTATTTTAAAATAAACGCAGGCTATAAAGTACATCACACATTTTCATCTTATAATATTCAAAATACATTAAAAAATACAGATTACTACATTTTAAAATGAAATACAATTTTCAAGAAGTTAGAAAAGTTAAAAAGAGACGTGTTTCAATATGAGAGCAGGGTATCAAGTTATGGAATGTTCTTAAACCCCAAATGAAAGAGGGTAAATAGAACATACAGTATTTCAGAAAATGTAAAATTAATATATAATACTACAAAAATATAAACAATAAGAGGTCATTAGGATTGGACTGTGGGGTGTCTGAATTGTTTGTTGTTTTAAGACCCAAAAATCTGTTCCCAAAGCCATTTATGAGAATATTTAAGAAAAAAAAGAGAATTTAATTTTGAAAAGAATTATCTGAAGCAGTGGTCCTCAAGGGCCACTATCTGCAGGGTTTAGATGTTCCTTTGCTACCCAGATTTGAATCAACAGGTGATTAACCGCCTCCTTCAGAACCCAAAGAGGCAATTCAACCACTGGACCAGGACAGTGGCCCTCCAGGACCAGGACGGTAAAAACAATACAAAAAATATAAATGCTCAATCTATTTGGGCAGCACCATCATCAGTACAGCATTTGAATGGGGGCAGCAGATAAGACACTTAAAATATTTAAACAAAATACAGAATTATAAAACATGAACACGATACAAAAATTAAATACAAAAATGAAAGCTCCGTCATCATCTTACTAACTCCTTGCTGAAAAGTCCAGTTTTAACACCATTTTTTCTCCAAAGAAGAAATTATAAATACTTTAAAGCTAAACATGAGATCTTCTTGATGAAGTGTTTTGAGCAAAACCAGAAACACATTCAGAAAATTGTAACAAAATTGTTTTATACCCAGAGATCTATTTAAAACGGTGTGTAAACTTTGCTTGTGAATCTGCATTAATAAGTAAATGAACCGTGGCGTTCTCAATCTGGCTGACATGCTGATCATGAATACTTCTAACTTTTAAACAACAAACACACTGACAGCACTGCTGAGGTACAAGGAAAAAACAAGAATAGGCAACCACGTAAAAAAGTACCTGATAAAAACATTTTCTGGAACTTACATACCTTCAAATCAATGAACTAACTTCAGAACCAAATTTAGAAAAAAAATACGAAGAAGGATGGAAAAGAAACCAGTCCAAATACTAAATGTTCATGGATTAAAGACATCATCGTATTGAAGGTCTTTGTGTCTGTACTGTTGGTTCATAAACTGTCTGATGCTGCCAGTTCAAAACCAGAGAAAGTCCAACAATTTCACAGCAAACATCTGGAGGTTCATTTCCTCTAAATGTTAAAATGTTTAACCATTTGTTCCTTTTTAACGTTTGTGGCCTGACTTTTTTAAATTTCTTTAACTAACTAAAGATTTTTTAAATCTGTCAGTTTTACTATGAATGTAAGATGTAGAATAATTAATTTATTCACTGTTTAAAAAAGCAGAAATCGTCGTACATTTGAATGAGAAGAGGAACCGAAAAAGGTTTGACAGATTTATCCCTCAGTTTCATAAATACTATCACTCATTTGTAACTTTCTGGAGATCAAAGAGACTTGGAACGACAGAACTCTGCAGGCCATCAGGATCTACTTCTGTAAAACACAAAGAGAACATCTGAGTTCTGATGGAACCCAGAACCGGTCCAGTAGGTGCACACTACTCTCTGGCCCTCTGGACGGGCAGGGGGAGTACAGTCTTTCAGTGAAGAAAACCCTTCTGATCCGGCGGTTAACATGAATCTCACGAAGACGACAAGCTAAGATCAAACAATCTGCAGTAAAACATGCCCTCGCCGTTTTCACGTCCACAAACCTGGACTCGCAGCGTCTCCATGTAATTGGTTCCGAAGGCTGTCTTTGTTAAGTCGGACAGATTGAACTGGATCTGATTCCAGCCGTCCTCAAGCTTCAAGGGCATGGTCTAGCGGAAGTGGTCCACCTTGGTGTTGCTCTGGTTTTTACTCATTCTGAACCACCGGCGGACATTTTTATTGTCTAAAATTTGACGCGGAATCAATTGTAGACAAAGACATTGCAACGAATGAAGGCAAATACGGCGTTCAGCAACACAGGTCTGAACCCGTACGTGGACTTCAAAGGAGAAGCATTTCTTCGTGTTCTTTACGATCATTACCAGGAACGGGGATTTGCATCCCCAGCTTGCTGCCAGAACCCACTACCCCTCCCCTTTCCCTCCCCACACATCCCGTCCCTTCTCAGAGACCCCCATACGCAGGTTTAAGGCTGGTACAAACTCTGTCATATAACAGATAGTAAACTGACAGTGGCGCAGATTTTTTCTCTCCAAGCACCGCTACTACTTGGCAACGCCCCCTTGGCATCGCATCGCATCGCGCCCGAGAAGGACTGGTCTAATGACACATTTCTTTTCTATAATTAAAGATTTGTCTGCGAGCCAGATGTGACCATCAAAAGAGCCAGATATGGCTCGCGTGCCATGGATTCCCGACCCGTGCTGTAGATTAGCAGTGGCCTACTCCTTAGAACAGGGGTCTTAGGTCGACTTATCAACCCCGACCAAACGGTTCTCGTGCGCGGCTGTCACTCACTGCAGCACACCGTTTAAATGCATGCAAGCGACAACAAGATTTAGTCTTCTACACGCTGAAAATATGTGGGGAACATGCAGCGATAGACGTGTGTAACCCTTGCGCTATCCTAGGCACTTTAACATTGGGAGTTGGGTCATCTAGACCCACTAGACAGTGCTCTGAACCTTTTTTCTTACATGATTTGTGATCTTCACTGGTGTCCATGGATTACATGAAATCTTTCCACCTTTATCCACCTTTGTCATGGTAGAGAGAACACGTCAATGTAAGGATCGGGTCAGAGGATAGCACAAGGGTTAAGATGAACCAGCGCCTCGCCTGGATCGTTAGTGAGACTGGGGGGCGGGAGAGTGAGATGAAGGTGAAGCTGCAGCAAGACTGAAGGAGAGCAGGAAGTTGGAGTTGTCCTTCACATTCAATTTAGTTTTAATATATCCCCCCCCCCTTAGTATGATCTGTGTTATTATATATTTTATAATTATTTTAATGTTTTGTAATGGATGTAGCCTTTTTTTTAGTCAATAGGTTTTTTAAATTATTTTAATTGATCACTCAACTACAAAACCGTCAGGACACATTTCCCACAATGCATTGTTTTGTAGTCAATTTGGGGCTTGCAGTAAATGCAGTATTAAATTTCCAGCTGCTTTCGCTAAGGTTGGGGCCTTGCTCCCGCCCCTTTCTGGTGATATTTTTGTGATGATTGACAGGTGATGTTTGAGCAAAAACAAAAACATACGTCACACACCAGGTAGATGATCTGCGCAGCAATTCGTCCACCTGCTTGATCTCAAACACACTTATTGTGCATCTTGGTTGCACATATTTGGTGTCGCCAAGATAAATTTCCATCCGTTTTTGAGCCTCTCTGATCTCAGGTATCTGTAACGGTTGTTCTGATCTCCAGTGAACAGCGCCCGTTCTTTCAACAGTGTTAACTGAAATGTTTTAATAAGGACGTTTAAATTAGAAAACAATATAGAAGACCAAATAAACAGAAATGTATTACTGCTTTATTTACTTATTGATTTTTAACGTTTTTAACGTAACAAACATGTCAATAAAAGACAAATCCTGAATATTATTACGTTTTAATTTTTCCCCCCTTGAACGAATGTGGGTCACAGAAACTGGGAAGTAGCAGCAGAAAGCGGCTTTTGCGGCAGGACGGAGATCGTACCGGGATGTGAATGAACCCAGACATGAAAAAGTGATTACCGATGCTTTTGTGCTTTTTAAAATAAATAAATTTGACCTCTAAACATCATACGTGTCTTCTGTGCAATGTAATGAGATACACACTGACAGAAATGTGAAAGTATCGGCTGCAAACCCGAATATTGCTCACATCCATGTTTATGAATGCCTTATGACGAGAATAACAGGCTAATGATGGTCTAGGTAGCACATAGCCTACTAGCCTTCGGATGTAAAGTGACTGCTAAAGAGTATGTTAATGTGACACAGGTAGATTCTAGTGGATTAGATTCTGTGTAAGGAGCAGAACAACTAGATACAAATTTTCAAATAGTTTATTGTCCAAGTGTCCAATAGTGTCCAGCTTCCAGCAGTCCAAATGCTCCAGGACGATTAGAGGAGCATGCAGTCCAAACCCCACCTAATAAATAAAAAAAACACACAGAACCAAATAAAACCCAGTAAAAAACAGTAAAAACCCATGCAATAAAATCCATTAGAAGGGGTTCAGAAAACGTCTTGTTGTCTTGGGCTGACTTTGATTTGCAATGAGAGGGTAGATTACTTCTCTGAAAGAGGGGTGGGTCACAACCACACTCCTCTGCTGTTGTTCGTCGCATCCCCTCTCCCCTTTCTGGTTCCATTGTCCACTGGTTCCACTTTGCTGTCCAAGTCATGTGGCCGATCCCAGACTCTACAATGTCCAATTCCTGGGGCTGGCATGCTTTAAGCACCACTACCACCGCTGCTGATGCTGCTGCTGCTGCTGCTGCTGCTGCTGCTGCTGCTGCTGCTGCTGCTGCTGCTGCTGCTGCTGCTGCTGCTGCTGCTGCTGCTGCTGCTGCTGCCCCCATACACCACGCGTGCCGTCTCTGGTGCTCCACAACGCCACGCGTGTGACTCCCATCGCTGGTGCTCTAACACCGCTCTTGTGGTGTGCCTTTTTTTCCCAGTCCAAGTCCAGCTGTTAATCCTTTTTAAAGGATCAAAACTCCAACACCTTGATCACACACACCTGCGACTCATCAGCAGATTTGCCATGAGCCATTCAAGGTCCCTTGGAGTTTTAGATTGCACAACCAGGATCAATAAAAAATATTAAAAAAACATAAATGGTACAGGTGGGAAAATCACCCCGTTACATTAATAAAAGACAATTCCTGAATATTATTATTCCTATTCGACCCTAAACTACAATATCAGCTGGCTGTCTGTCTACCAGCCAGCCAGCTGCCCGAATGCTGGCATGACAAGCAAAAGAGCTCCGCGGCGGAGCTAGGAGATATGTCCAGAGAATCGTATGGCAAAGCAGCAAGCCTAGGCATCCTAAATCTTATAAATTGAGACAATAATAAAAGAATCATTTTTGCTTTCTTTTTTCTTTGTTAAACGAATATGGGTCACAGAGACACAGAAGTTACTGCTGAAAGCGGCTTTTGCAGCAGGAGGGAGAGCATATCCATATGTATGAATGACTTATGACGTGAATCATTATTTCGTTCGCACAAATTAATTATTTCGAGGGAACAAAATATTATCTCATGGGAACGGAATATTATTTCGTGGTAAAAAGATGTGAATTTGTGGGATCGAGACATATTTTATTTTTTCTGTATCAGGACAAGGGCTCCGTAGCTGTGGGACAGATCGCAGTCCGAAGCCTCCCACACGTAATAAAGCATCCTCCCTTCCCCTCATACACTAAGCTATAAGTCCTTCCTTTATAAGCTGCTTTGCTAAAAAAAGCCTTCTCTGGAGTGAAAACACCTTCTGTGCATGACGTGAACCAGAGCAGTAGTGACCCACGATCGGAATGAACCGTTTACATGAACAACGATCGGATCAACAATTGGCATAACCCACCCATCTCGATTGGAAATAAATTTTGATCCGAACAAGACTGATAGGGGCAGAGTATTCCGAACGGCGTGTTTACATGACGCATTTTTCTTCCGATCAGACGTTCATTATGATTACTTTTGTCCATGTAAACCCAGCTACTCTTTTCTTGCTTAATGTTCAGGCATAATCATAATGGATTAGATTTTTTTTCACTTTTTTTCTTGTTGCTCAAAGTGTTCACATTGTGTCCATTATTCCTTCACTCCTCATTTATACTTGGTGATGGTAAGCTATGGTTATAGCCACAGCTGCCTTGGGGCAGACTGACAGAGGCGTGGCTGCCAGTTTGCGCCTACGGCCCCTCTGACCATCACCGGGATCATTTACTCAGCTGGCTGGGGGGAGCGGGGTTCGAACCGCCGACCCCTTGGTCATTGGACGTCCTGCTCTACACCTGAGCCACTGCCGCTCAGACATGTCTCCTATCTGGCCCATTGCACACAGCAGCTGCAGCCTAACTGCTTTGCTGTGCAGGAGACATGGCACCCCTAGCTCTGCCTTAGAAGCTGTCCAAATGGACGGCTTTAGTTTCCACAGCCGTCCGAGAGGGATTTCCTACAGTGGAACCAACCCAGCATTAGTTGGCCTGAAGAGCCAGCAACATGGTGGTGTTGGGATCTACTGTACGGACGGAGGAGACTACCAATTTCTGGAGAAGCCAGACCTTAATTTGGAGTGTGTCGTATACAGGAGCCTGGCTCTAGATTTAGTCTGAGCTGTAGTTTATCGTCCCCCTGTATATATCCTGTAGTGCTGTTTAGATCCTGTCTACAGGAGTTAGTAATCAGGCTGGAAAGTAAAAGTGAAACAGTTGTGATGATGGGAGATTTTAATGAAGACATCCTGAAGTCCTCTTCCATTTGTAATTTGATGACGGACAGAGGCTTCAGGCAGCATGTCACTTCTCCCACAACAGAGAGGGGGGAAACTATTATAGATCATGTTTGTCAAAACTGCCAAATTTACTGTCAAGGCCGTGTTCAGTCAAATTTATTTCAATGACCACAAGGGGATCCTCTGTTTATTCAGTGCATCCTAGAGTTGGGGGGGGGGGGGGGGTCTTGTTTGTAGTCAAAATTAGGAAATGCGTGTGGAGGGGTGGTAAGATGTTGGAATAACTTTTCTGGGGGGAAAAACAAGTTTTCCTTAATATCATGAAGTATTTTAGTTACCAAAGGTAAGATGTTGAGTTTTTCTCTTCTTTCCTTGTAATATTCATTTTTTGTTCTGAATTGTTTGGTTTCTCTTACTGTATTTCAACAAGCATGCGACACAAACTGATGTTGTGAGGTGCAATACTTTCAAAATTTAATAGAATAACAATTAGTTCAAGTTTATCTGAGCATTTAAAGTCGCATGCTGGTTGGAATACAGGTTTTGCTTCCATATGCATTCAAAAAAGCAAAAGGCACTTGGTAGATGGTACTCTGGCTTCAGCTAGATGGGGGTTCAACTCCCTGCAGTGTCATTGAAAATTCTTTGACTTTGACATGAAACATCCAAGTAAGTAGTCTTCCCAAAAAAGATTATTCTAAATTTTTTTAAATAATTATATGTCGCCACTTTCTTTTCCCTTAAGTTTCAGATATGAGGAGGCAGCCGATGTCCCTGGAATTGTCTTTTCATGTGAAACCAAAGATTGTGCTTCAATTTAAAAAATGCTTGAACCTCTTAAGACCTGCGCCCTGTTCCAGAAAGGTTTAACTCACCGTCTCCGATAATCCCTGAGCTCCAGGAGGGATGTACGAGCACGCTGAAGCCCTTTTAATTGTTTACCGAATTCATGATCCACCATGGAAAATGAAGGAGAGAGGAAACATGCGGCATCTTTTTAAAAGGCGCCGTTGGAGGTCTTAATGAATGCAGATCTGAAGATATCAAGTCCTTCTTCGCTAAGAAGAGTGTATCCCCATCATTCAGTGCATCCTGGGGTGAAGTCTTCTGCTGGAGACAGCCTGGTGTTTATTCCAAAGTAAGTAAATAATAGTTGGATTTTTTAATAGTGAAAATTAGGAAGTGACAGTGGGGGGTTTGAAAGTGTAGAGATAACTTCTGGAAAAAAAATTTTTTATGGCTTTCTTTCATATCATGAAGTATTTTAATTACCAAAGGAAAGATGTTGAGTTTTTCTCTTATAACCCTTGTGCTATCTTAGATGACCCCACCCGTCCATTGACATGTTCTCCCTACCATGACGAAGGTGGATAAAGGTGGAAAGATTTCATGTAATCCATGGACACCAGTGAAGATCACAAATCATTGAAGAAAATAGGTTCAGAGCACTGTCTAGTCTAGTGGGTCTAAATGACCCTACTCCCATCGTTAACGTGCTTAGGATAGCACAAGGTTAATGCATGTGTTCCTTTTAAAAGTTCTTCTTTCCTTGTAAACGTTCATTTGTTATGAATTGTTTGGTTTGTTTTACTGTATTTCAACAAGCATGTGACACAAAAAAACACATAATTTGTGATAGTTTTTAAATGTAATAGATTAACAATCACTTCAAGTGTATCTGAGCATTTAAAGTCGCATGCTGGTTGGAATACAGGTTTTGCTTCCATGTCCAGTCAAAATAGCAAAAGGCACTGGTGGATGGTACTCTGGCTTCGGTTAGACGGGGTTCAACTCCCTGCACAACCCAGTCTCATCCTAAAATGTGTAGTAGCTACATTTGTCCACATGGAAATGCGTGAGAGTTTTACAAAAACGCCCCCTAAACTGTGAGGGGGATACGTTTCATTTTTCTATTCATTTTCTACGAGCCTTCTCAGGATCACGTGACTTTGGAGGTTTGGCCTGCCGTGAGCAAAAAACATGGCGGATGCACGTTCATTTTTCGGTGGAATATCCCATAAAACAAGATATTTTGAGGACTAATTTTTATTTTGACAACATTTCTAGTGAGAAATATACCATTTTCTTTTAAAATATGCTTTCATTTTGTACATACATTTTGTAGTTTGCTTGTTTCGTTCAACTTTTTCTCCCAAAGGCTCTGTTACGTTGGAGAAACACGTTAAATTTCATTCATATCTGCAGACGTGCGCGTGGGTCACGTGACTAATATGATTCTCTTTTTTTCCGCAGAAAATGCCATAAAATAAGAGTGATTGTGGACTAATTTATTTTTGAAAACATTTCTAGCATTATATATCCCCTTTATTTTCGTAATATTGCAGACATGAAGTTGTTTGTTTGTTACGTTCAACTTTTCCTCAAAGGATCTGAAAGCATCTGATCTTTTCCATTCATATATGCGGGCTGACGTGGGTCACGTGACGTGCCTTTCTCTTTTTTTCCTGTGGAAAATCTCGTAAAAAGGTACGTTGCGATTTACTAATTTGTTTTATTTACATTTCTAGGGACCCGTGTATAGGTTTTCTCGTTCCGTGTTGCTGTTGCGGCGATCAGGCTTTGATTGACATGTGACAACAAACCGGAAAAATGTTGAGTTCAGGGACGGACCAAAGAGTTCTTTAAATTGATTTTTCTGCATTTTAATTTATTTACACTACGAGTCTAATGGTGTGTGATAAAAAAACTATAAATATTATGATAAATGAGATGAAACAATTATTTTGATGGAGTTTATAAAATATTAGGATCTATTATATTCTTTTTTCTTTAACTGTCAATTTTTTGACGTATCTCATATATTATAGTATTACAATGAAGTGCTCTAATTTATCTGTTAAAAAAGGTTTCATCACTGTTTCCTGTAGTAATTCTCAATAAAGTTTTAAATAGGATATATTAAATAGGATATATTATCTAAAGTAAACAGGCTTTTAAGCCTTCAATTTGCCCCAATTGACATGAATTGCGCATTTCGAAAAGCCAGTGAACGCAGCGTCATACGGGCACCCCCACCCCACTCCCCCGGAAACCCCCGGATGAACCCGCAGGAAGGCGCGCGGCTGAAGAACTCTTGGACAGCTGGAAGGTGGGCGATGCTTTGAACTTTTCTCTGTAGAAATGTAATGTTTAGATTTGGGAAACCAGAGATGGGTTTTTAGTAAAAACGTGTTGGCTGTTTAGGATTAACGTTGAATGACGAGGCGTTTTTCCATCTTACATTTAAAAGGCAGCAGGATCACGGTGAAGGCCTCTTATGTATAGAGGACGGGGGCGGAAACGTCACGTGGTCTCCGCAGAGGTAAGTTTCCTTTTGGGTCATTTAGCCAGAAACGGGGGTCTGCAGCCCTTTAAACAGCTAAGAGCCTTTGTAATGTCTCACTGTCCAGAACTCAGTAGGACCCACAAGGTGTCTCTTCAGCCTTCAGAAAATCAAACACTCATTTGCATTTATGTTATTTTGGAAACTGGATAACTACTGGGGTTTACAAAGGCTTTTTTTTTTTTACACATTGTAGATTTTATGTTGTTAGTACATCTCAGCCAGTATTTCTTTAAGGGCCTATATCATGCAACATCAACGTTTTAAAATGTTAAAGTGTATTATAATGTTAATTCCTCACAAAAACTAATCCACAGCGGTATTTTGATCCATTCACGCATCTCTCAGCATTCCTCTGAAACCCTCTGAGCACCAGCCCCTCCCAAATCACAATAAGAGGGTCCTCACATTGTGACGTCATCATAAGTGAGGAGCAGCCTCTTCTAGGAAGAGCCTGTGCAGCTAACAGACACGCCCACTTTCTCAATGGAGCTAGCGGTGATCAGCAAAATGCTTTCATTGCACAATATGCACATCCATCTTTGCAAAAGTTTGGATGGAAGAAACGCAGAAACGCTGCCGACGCCGACTCTAGGTTGATGTCATGAAATAGGCGACACCCACAAGAAGAGAAAGGCGGAGCCTCAGAGATCGAGGAAATAGTTTATTCTAAATGGCTAGCATGGGATAGGCTCTCTAAATTGTGCGTATTGACCTCAAATTGATTTTTTGTGGTACGTTGTCAGGTTTAAAAAAATTCTTCATAAATGCTGGAATTTCTTAAAATATTGTGCATCACCGCTTGATAGATTATTGAAGCATTATGGGTACTGTAGTCAGAAGCCTGGCACAGTAATACTTTGCTTCAACTGTTGAGTAGATCACCAAGTTGAGTAAAGTTTGACTTATCTGACTGTTTTGTTTTGCGTGATGCCCTGTGTCGTCTGAAAAATAGGATATTTGTTTGAATTAAAAACATTTTTATTTTTTGTCAGAGAACCGCAAAGGAGGGGTCAAGGAGCCACATGTGGCTGTGGAGCCTCAGGCTGCAGACCCCTGGTCTAAACAATTATGGCTGATTTGGCTGACCACATGTAGTTATCCTAGCATTGTCAACAAAGTTAAAGAGCCGCTCCAATGGAAGTCATGTTTTTAAGATCAAACATTTTTCTCTTTATTGAGAACATTAACAAAAATATAAACACATACACAATAATATAAGATTAAAACTGTTTCTGAGTATTTATTCAAATCTCAATGGATCAGGAGAAGATGAAACTGATTGTCTCAAAAAGCTTATAGTTGCGACGCTCTAACTGCCATGAATGGGCCAAAGTCTCTACTCCGCTCCAATTCTGATGCATCCACTTGCAGACAAATACCGGTAGATCCATTAATGTCCTGAGTTCCCTTGTCTGAGCTGGTATCTGGCTCAAAAGTGTACACATGGATAGCTCCAATGTTGCTCATTGATTTTTTTTTTTTGCTATGCTAATGTCGGCTAGGGCTTGTGAGGTGCTATAAGCTAGCGGGAGAGAGAATCAACAAATGGTTTATGGGAAATTAGCAGAGGCAAACATCTGCACCACAGCTCTGAGGTGAAATTCTTATGAGCTGCTGTGCTGCAGAAAAATGTCTTAAAAAAAAACAAAATGATCGTAATTAAAAGAAACACTGGGAACGATTTTATAATAGCTAAAAATTCTGTTGGAGTGGGACTTAAAGTCCCACTCCAACAGAATGTCTGATTCCTGATTCTTGTATGTATGTATATACATAAAAGAACCTCATGTTTTTTCCCTTTCCTCTCTCAGACTGGTCAGTTATTTGGAGACAACATGTACAAATAGTTCCTGGACTGATCTTCTGCTAACTTTGAGATGGAGAGGCTGTCAGGTTCATCTGTTTCAGTGTCCTGCATGCTCTCCCTCCATGTTGGCTGTAGCAGTGGATGGAACTTGCTAAATGTACTGTTTTGAGAGCCAACTGGGGTGTGTAAAATTCTTTTCCACCTACATTTTTGATGGTATAAATGTTTTTCTTATGTAAACTTTTCTGTTCTTTTAGGCTCAGTGGTTATTTGGAAGATGCGTTTTTGACCAAAAACACTGTGGTGACCTCCTTTGTGAACTGCATTCATGGGGAAATAAAATATGCCTGCATATATGTTTTATTGTATTTTGTGTCATATCATCATGTTAATATACGACATTTATTTGTTTTGATAGAATCCTGGAGATGGGAGATGTGGAGCAGGTAAGTTTGTGGCAGCACCAGAGTCCTCCAAAAAGTCTTCTGGCAAAGTAAATGAGGAAGGATCGCAGTCTGCCATCGTGGAGTTTTGCTGAAAGGCCTGAACATGTTCCATCCATGCATCCATCTTCTTCCATTCATCAGGAACCAGGTTGTGAGGGCAGCAGTCTAAGCAAAGATGCCCACACTTCCCTCTCCTCCAGCTCCTCATGGGGGACCCCGGGGCCAGCTGAGAGACGTAGTCTCCCCAGCGTGTCCTGGGTCTCCCTTAGGGCCTCTGCCCTTATTCCTGTTGGAGTTTTTTTCTAACCCCTTATGTTTCAAAAGTTTGCAAACATACATTTTGGTTGAAATGATGAGGATCCGAGGATGAAATCAAGAAGGGACAACATCAGGGAAAGGGACTGAACCAACTGAACAGCTTCCTCTCTTCAGCAGACACATGTTCCGAGTACATATGTGTCAAAAACTGGTAAATACTCATTGAAGATGCATCCTTTTTGTGTAGTTTGTTTTCTCAGTTTAATACATTTTGATCCTTTCATTCTGCACAGACATCCTCACCATTCAGGCCGGTGGCTGGAACAAGCGGAAGTCAGAAAAGCTGGAGCAGACGTGACCAGAATGATACCTCCAGGTAAAGATTGTGGTAATGTTGTAGATAAATGTTGGCTTGTTTCTTTCATGTTACTCTCATGCTGTTGATGTGGAATATCTCTTGATTTCTTCAGTATTATTAATACATTAATCTCTTCCCACAAGGACCAATCAAAATGACCCAGAGAAAAACACTGAAGGGCTTTGTCTGAGCATCAGGAAAACAAGAATCAGCTGTCATCAACATATGGTAAAAATCTTTTGTAACCTTTGTGCTATCTTGTGACCCCACCCTCACATTGACGTGTTCTCCCTACCATGACAAAGGTGGATAAAGGTGGAAAGATTTCATGTAATCCATGGACACCAGTGAAGATCACAAATCATTGAAGAAAAAAGGTTCAGAGCACTGTCTAGTGGGTCTAGATGACCCAACTCCCAATGGTAAAGTGCCTAGGATAGCACAAGGGTTACACTTTCTAAAGTTGTTGCATAACTGATCAAGCATGATGTGATGGATTGCAGGTTATGGTGCCATGGTAAAGAACTAAAGGCTCTATGATGTCATGCTGCTGACCAGACTGTGGTTGGTGAAGTCCAGCAGCACTGCAGGTCCTTGAAGTGTGGTTGAAGAGCTCTCCTCCCAGCTTTTGGAAGGTTCTGCCCCGCAAAGTCAGGAGGTTTCTCTTTGTGATCTGCATGGATGTCCAGGGCTTGTGGCATTTATGTGTTTTCTTCTTCATTTCATTTTTAGGCAGCACAGAGTCATTGATGGAGAGAGAACATGAGGGACTAATTGTCTGCTGAGGAGGAGACTTTCTGCAGTTCAAGCCCCAGCTCCACCCCTAAAAAAAGGCTTATATAAAGGAAAACCTCATTTCAACTTTGTACCAATAAATGAATTTTAATTGAAATGAGAGATTTTTTTCTGAACTGCACCAATGAAGGGTTTTTCAACCTAAATTTCAACAATTACATTGTTTTTTACCTCCGTTCAAGTTTCTACAACACTAGCTAAACATTTCAGTGCTCACACCTGTGCTGAAGACACTTCTCATTTTAACTCAAACGTTTGGCCTTTGATTTGTATGTCCAACACCTTAGAATGAAACACTGACCTATTAAACTCATATAATGTGCTATGCATCTCCAAATCCTTTGTCAGGATACAGACTACATTTTAATTGTAGCAAGACTGAAGTAAAATGTAACAAAATGACAATGAGTTATCTTAAATTAGGGGTAAATGACATGAGAAATTAAGAATATTAGAAGTGTGGAGTGACGTGTATTTATCAGTATGTTAGCTGCAGGAAGGGTGCTGTCCTTGACACGTTCCTTTACTCAGACAGGATGACAGGTAGGGAAGGGGGTAGCCGATGATCTGCTCCAGTATCTTCAGCACTGAAGCTTCTACTGCTCTTCTTCAGTTTGATCTGAGAGCCAGACCATGATGCAGTTGGACTGGCTGAGCGGTAGGTTGCCAGCAGCTTCAGACGTGCTGATGTGCCTTGTTTATAACGTCCTGGATGTTAGGAAACCAAGTTAGATCAGCTGAGATGGGGATGCCCAGGAAAAGTAAGCTGTGAACCCTCCTCTATGCCTACTAAAGTCCAAGATGACTTTCATGGTCTTTTATCTGCTGATCAGCCTTACACTATACAGTTTCCGCACTTGTCTACAAAGTTCACCTCAGTGACCTTTAATAAGTCTTTGTTATTGGCAAGTTAATTACTTATATCCAAGACATGGAGATGTGGGTCTAGTATGAGCAGGATTTGGGAAATGGCAGTTGCCAAGAACTCACATGAAGTTTCAAGGTTTTTCCCTTTATTTGGAGGAAAAAAAGTTTTTGTCCTTTGTTTGTTGTGCAGAATTGCAAACCTAGAAAGAAATCAAGTTGAAAGAATTTATATAAATGTATTTGCCCTTCTTTTGACCCTTCTACATCATGAATATTTGGTGGCTGTTGCTTGGCGACTCTGAGATCTCTCCATAGGATTGACATGGGCTGGGCCTCTCAATGACCTTGATATGATTGTTCTTCAGCCATTCCTTGGTTGCCTTGGCTGTAGGTTCTAGGTCACTAACCTGTTGGAAGACCCATCCATGACTGATTTGAAGGGTCCTGGCTTAAGGAGGGTAGGAAGTTCTCACTCAGGATTTTCCATTAATGGCTCCATCAACGTGGTGACGTAGCTCTGTGCAGAAAAATAGCCACAAAGCATAATGCTTCCACCTCCATGTTTGACAGTGGGGAAGCTGTTCTTGGGGTCATAGGTAGCAATTCTCTTCCTCCAAACCCAATGGTTGAGTTGATGCCAAAGAGCTCAGTTTTGAGCCAAACATTCCATTATGCAGAATAAACTGATAAAGCAAACCCTATTTTTCAGTGTGTGATTTTCATTTTTTCATAAATCTTAGGACAATTTAGATGATAAAAGTAATAAATATATGAAAACAGTATAATACAGTAAATATGTAAATATTTGATGTGATGAACAATGCTTATCTGATTTAGACCCAACATGGAATATTTTATGACAGACACACATCAAGTTGTGTTATTTAATGCTCGTAATTTAGACACAAATGATAGAAATGTTAGGTTTATATGTCAAAGGGGCCATGTGAAAATTTTAGTGCAAATACGCATGCGTGCGCGCCGTGCACATTAAGCCACCCCACCCCCACGTATCCGCGCGCCGGTCGGTTGGTGTTGGGCGTCAATAAAGGTAATCTGGTTGTCGCGCTTTCTGCATCTCTGCACGAGCTAAAGAAGTCTCAAAGGTAAGAAATGTAAACACAAGAGGCAGTAATGAAAATACGTTATGGTCATCTGAATGTATTTTCATCTGACAGATGAATGCCGCTGTTGTTATCACTGAGTGTGACAGAAGAGCGGTGCTGAAAAATACGGCCTCCATCGAGAGACTGAACGTAACACGACTGCAGGTTACTATGATGATCATCATAGAAAAATGTATTAATTATTTGTTTCGACTGTATAGTTATTGTGGTGGAGCAGAGGAAGGGAGCTTTGTGAGAATCGGGGTTACATGATTAGCTAATGATTATGGCAGCGCTCGCGCCACCGCCGGTTTCCCGGCAAAAAAAGGAACAGTAATTTACTGATATATTAAAGTGTTATGATTGACCTATTTAGGGTTTTTCTCCAAATTTACACAAAAAACGTTGCAACAACGATCATCTGGACTTGGTTTTGTAAATATTTTAAAACAGTCTCTGTCTCAGAGACCTGGACTGACTGACTCCTCCCCCTCACGTTCCAAACAGGAAGTACAAGGAGCCAAAATCCTGTAGACTTCTAAAGAGAAACAACAGCTGTTAGTTAGTCATTCTATGGGTCAGATTAACCATTCTTGTTGTGATACCCTTTTCAACATGTTTTTGCTAATTCCAGTTATTTGTTTTACAAAACTGTTTCTTTATCACAAGTTATTCAAATTATAGACTGACCAACAGATGCCCCAGTAATAGCATGTGCCACCTTGAATGTTTGTTTGACAAATTCCACCAAGCTCACTTTCAGTGGAAGCAGTGTGGACTTTCAACAAGCTTACTCCTGATTGGCGACAGTAGTTGCCATAGAATTGATACTCAGATCAATCACTGTCAACTGGCTCCAACGTGGTGACGTCTGTATCACAGAGAAACGACGACAGAATTGAATTTGTTATGATGGATCTGGAAGGAAATGGGTGACGTCACACTCGCTCAGACCTTTTCTCTGATCCAGTCAAACTGCTTTTTTACCAGTTTTATTCCAGAAATCATTTTGGATAAGAGGAAAGACATCTTCAGCTCAAAACCAAATCTTCATGACCTTTTTTATAACTTTTCTTTTTAAAATTCAGAAATAATAACCTGCACATTCTTACAAAACTGTTAGACTTCAATTGCTACCTTAATTTAATTGTAAAACTAACAACCATTGTCATTAATATGGCAATATTTTCCCCAAATCTTATCAGAATGGGGAACTGGAGACATAAAAATTCTGCTTTTCCTATTTTCAGCTGACTCTGCCACGAGGCGCGACAACGTCTTCCATCAACTGTGATCGCTGTGGCCGCCAAAACATCCAAATGTAAGGCGGGCTACAAAGATTTCAGGCCAAAAGAGAACGCCTCACATGTGATGAAGTGTCTGTATTGGTATGTATTTACCATCTGTGACTCAGAGTCATTAACCAATTGTCGATCTGTTCACAGTGTTATATGATAATTTAAATTTTGACGATGACGATACAAAAATTGCTGCCCAACCTGCCAAAAAGTCCCGTCTCTCACCACACACATGTTGTGCCCCCTAAGTTGCCCTAAATTCCCTGATCAAGCAGAAACGTGCTTTGACTGGATGAAGGCCTTGTATCAGGTATACTGGTAATAATAATTTTACATTCACCTCAGTCTGTTGTTGTTCCTCATTATTCATGGAAGCTTGATGACACGACATCTTCAATCTGCTTGAACTCTAGTTTGATTAGAAACTTTCATTTGTGAACCGTCAGCAGATCTGGTCATGTCTCACCAAAACAACCACACTAATCATTTTATCATTTTCATCCATTAAGGTTGGAAAAACCAGCAGCCCTCCAGTGCTTCAGCCGTCCAACCATCAACCGTTTCAGACATCCATCCTCCCACCACTTCAGCCCCACAGCCGTCCACCAGTGTCCCAACTCCTGACATTTTACTATCCTGGTACAATCTTATTTTTCTGCACAGTTAGCAAAAATGATATGTTTTTTAAGATATTCCTGTGTTTTTTTATCCTCAACAAATGTTTCTCCAAAGAAATGTGAAAATACAGAATTATTCATCTGGTGGTTATTTTTACACTTTTCCTCAAATCTTTAATAAGAAAGAAATAATTCAGTTCAAGTTTACTTTAGCTTTTCTTTTTAATGGGCATTACAGTTGATATAAAACATATAACATGCAATTAAAATGCTTTGTAGTTAAAAACATTTTACACACTATTAAAAGATTCTATAAAATATTATTTAAAAAGAATCCTTTCCAAGAAAATGTTGACTACTGTATATCTTCCCATAGTAGCCCTGGCGTTTATTCCATCACAGACAGCACAGTGATGGTTAATGGGTTTATTTTGCGGCGAAATTTCATCAAGAAATGCAGACAAACACCAGCAGATGAACATTTCAGGATTTATTCAAATGATGAGAACATTGGATTGTGTTCTGATCAGCACTGGCTGTTGATGTTTCTTTTCTCCTTGAAGCATCAGCCTCCGTATCAAAAATCATGTTGGTTGTCATGAGCATCTCTTTCCTGGAGACACCCCCACCTTTCCGTCTTTGTGCAATAATTCATGTTCAAACCAGTTCTTCTAAGTTGTCGCTTTTCTTTGCATTTCCACCAGTAAAAAGTAATACGACAAAATGCTTGCAGAATTTGTAAAGATTTGGATTTTGTATTATTAATTTGCCTTTTTTAGTCTTTTATTATAAAATAACTATGCATTATTACTTTATTTTAACTAACACATTTATCTTAGTTTACAGTAGTTCTCCTAAACGTCTCTTAAACAAGTTTACACTTTTCATCTTTCAGAATGCAGCCGTGTGATTGGAGGAAAAGATTAATATGCAATGAGGACATTTAAAGAAAAAAGGAGCAGTTTTTATTTTACATTATTACTATTTTAAAGTAGAACTCTAACGTATATAAATGCTTTTTTATTAATTTGTTTGGCATATTTACTGTGTTAGAGTTCTGATGATTGTTTTGAGTGGTAAACGTTTTTATTTTATTTATGAAACCCAGATGGAGTTAATGGAGTGCTAGTCATGTTTTATGTTGTATATATTATTAATGAATTTATTTATTTATTTTGAAGTGCCTATTTGCAAGTAAAGAAGGCGGGGTTATGGTTAAAATACGTGCGGACAATCCAGCAACGTGCCTCTTCAACATGAATTTCCATCAGTTTTTTTGCTTGGTCGCAAATAAATAAGTCCAAATAATAATCAGCCTAATTTGTTTTTTTGTTTATTTAAAATTATATAAATCTTTTCTAATTTTGTCAATAAAAGGACAAAAGGGGTAGATGATGGATGCATGTCCAAGTTTTATTATTCATGTTCTACAAGTTGTTAGATATTGATTATTTGATGCTTTTGTGCTATGCGTTAAAAATCAATGTAATATTGTAATTATTCATGAATATTTGAATAATACTAATATTTCCTACAAAGGATAATTGACACTAATCAAATTAAAAACAGTCGTCCTGTAAGCACTGAGTGAACAAACTGTAGCCCATCATCTATCACTGTTTGATTGAACCTTCTCTACTTTTCTTGCAGGGGGGGGGGGTCATGGCCTCTACGCTGGATTCCAAAAAAGAGACAAAAAAACCCCGCCCTCAACCCCCACTCTTAGTCAGACGTGTTTATTTTTTTATTTACAATAATAAATAATATACTATGTACATTTATTTTGTTTTACTTTTTTATACTTAGTTTCCTTATTTCCTATAATATTTATTAGTAGTTGTTGTTTGTTGATGTTAGTTATTTTTAGCCCCTTTTATGTTAAAATAGACGTAAATGATCCAGATGCAGATATTCTAATATATAGACAGATTTATGAATGAATTATTCTCAACAGAAGTTCAACGCTATTGTGGTAGCAGTTTGACTGTTTTACTGTAATCTGTCGTGCCTCACCCACTGTCCATCCCATAAAAAAGAACAATTCTACATCATTAACCTTTTTTTATTTTTATTCATATGGCACATTCATAAATACAAAGTTATAAATCATACCCCCCATTTTTCTAACTTTATCAATGAGTTCAAACAAAACATGAACACAATAAGAAACTCTGACAATGAGAAAGCATTTAAAACATTCAATCTGTGCGTCAGTTTCAATGTTTTTGTGAAAAATTTCATAATAATCCCCTGGTTTGTTTCTTTCTTGTTGCTTTTTGGAATTGTTGTTTTGAATTGTTACAGTCAATAAAGTTTGAATAAAAAACAACTGCAATCTGTCATGCGACAAGGTACCTTCGCTCTGAAAAACATTTGATGTTTTGTTTCTTTAAGTACCTGCAAAACAAAAAGTTTGCATTAGTAATGGAAACATTAATTTCTGTAAAAAATAAAAATAAACACCTGTTTGTCGCTGGGCTTATTTTTAAAACTTAATCTTCCCGATAAACGTGGGAGCAATCACAAAACCAGTTTAGAGCCAAACGTCTTTTTTTATTATTTACAGTGTATTTCTTAACTCAACTAGTTGATGTTGAAAAAATACACTTGCATGGACGTTACGACAGAGTACATCGGTCCCTAGAAATGTTATTAAACGTAAATATTAAACCTCAGACGATCTTATTTTACGAGATTTTTTTTCCACGGGAAAAAAAAGAAACTCGTGTCACATGACCCCACGTCAGCCCACAGATATGATGGGAAAGATCAGACATTGTACACAGCATTTAGACTTGTAGTGTGAATACTTTAACATGTAAAAGATTATTGAATAAAATAAATCGCTAAGTAAATTTAGAGAACTCTCCAGTCCGTTCCTGAACAACATTCTTCCGGTTTGTTTAAATGTCCTTCAAAGTCGCAACTACACAGCATGAAACCTATACACGGGTCCGTAGAAATGTAAATAAAAATAATTAATAAATAGCAACGTACCTTTTTACGAGATCTTCTATATGAAAAAAGAGAAACTCAGGTCACGTCACGTGACCCACGTCAGCCCGCATATATTTATGGAAAAGATCAAACGCCTTCAGATCCTTTGAGGAAAAGTTGAACGTAACAAACAAACTACGAACTGCATGTCTGCAATGAATGGATATTATGAAAATAAAGGGGATATATAATGCTAGAAATGTTTTCAAAAATAAATTAGTCCACAATCACTCCTATTTTATTGCATTTTCTGCGGAAAAAAAGAGAAACATATTAGTCACGTGACCCACGCGCACGTCTGCAGATATGAATGAAAGTTAACGTGTTTCTCCAACGTAACAGAGCCTTTGGGAGAAAAAGTTTGTCGTGGGTCCCACCAGGGAATGATTGGGCAGAGGCGCCAAGGTGAAAGTATTCTTGACTTTAATGCAAGAACAGAGCACACCAATTGCTCCACAAAGGTTAACCAACATAGACTTCTCCAATCCAACACTCCAAATTCTCCTCTCAGACTCTCCAACTTCTCCACTCAGACTCCCACACTGACAGCTGTATCTGGTTCTCTCTTAAGTGGCAAGCCCCTCCTCCTGGGCGTTGCTCTCCATCAGTCCAAAGAGAAAACAGGGAGAAGTGTTTGCATTGTTCAACAACATAAATAAACATACAGAAATAAACAGTTTCATTCAACTAAACATTCTGTGTCGTGTACAGAAAAATAACAATAATCATCAATAAAAATAAATACAAACAGTGACCGATGCGTCACATGACCCAGGGTGTCCATGACCACTTCCGGGTTACCGGGTTACTTCCGGGTAAAAAAAACCAACGTTAATGTTGGCGTCGTGTGTGCTTCGTGTTAATGTATGCATGGGGATGGTGAGTCGGCAACCTAGTGTGCACCCAGGGCTACCTGCAGAGGGACAGGGACGGAATGAAAAGGGTAAGCTGATGTAAATGACGTGTTACCGGGTCCGAGCGTGCGCGTCTATGCGCACGTGTGTACGTGTGCGAGCGTGTGTGCATGCGTGTGCGCCTGCAGCGGCAGCTGACGGTTCTACACCGTCACATCATCCCCCTCCTCTGGGAGATTGGCGATGTGCGGCAATCTGGACAGGAAATCTGCCACTATGTTTTGTTTTCCGGGACGGTGACGTACGTTAAATTTGTACGGCTGAAGCGCCAGATACCAGCGCGTAAGCCGGTTGTGGTGGTCCTTCATGGTATTTATCCATGTCAGGGCCCTGTGGTCTGTCTCAAGGTCGAATTCTCTGCCAAGTAAGTAGTACCTCAAGCTATCCAACGCCCACTTAATGGCAAGTCCTTCCTTCTCCACAGTGGAGTACCTTGTCTCTCTCGGCTGCAGTTTCCGACTGAGGTACAGGACTGGTCGCTCTTCACCTGGGTCTCCCTGAGCCAGGACAGCACCAAGTCCGACTGCTGAGGCATCCACTTGGACGAGGAACCTTTGATCAAAGTTAGGACTCTTGAGAACAGGACAGGAACACAATTTATTTTTCAATGCTTGGAAAGCCTGTTCACACTCATCTGTCCAGGTCACGGGGTTTTTCTGCCTCTTCTCTGTAAGGGCAGTGAGAGGAGCTGCCATGGTGGCGAACTGATGGACAAACCGCCGGTACCATCCAGCTAACCCCAGGAAGGAGCGTACCTCTTTCTTGGTGCGTGGTCGAGGGCAATTGCGGATAACTTCAACTTTATCCACCTGCGGACGCACCTCACCACCTCCCAGCAGGTACCCCAGGTAACGAGTTTCCTTCCGGGCCCACTCACACTTGCTCACGTTTAAGGTCAGGCCTGCATTTTGTAGTTTCCTCAGGACCAGACGCAGGTGATCTAGGTGTTGCTCCCAGGTGTGACTGTAGATCACCACGTCATCCAAATAGGCTGCACTACAGTGGTTACATCCCTGCAGCACCCTGTCCATCAGCCGTTGGAACGTGGCTGGTGCTCCATGCAGACCAAAAGGCATAACTGTAAACTGAAACAGTCCAGCAGGTGTTTTGAACGCCGTGTATGGTCGACAGGTGTTGCTGAGAGGTACTTGCCAGTAACCCTTGCATAGGTCAAGAGTGGTGATGAAATTAGCAGCCCCGATCTTCTCCAGCAGGTCGTCAATCCTCGGCATTGGATATGCGTCGAACTCCGAAACGGCGTTCAGTTTCCTGAAGTCGATGCATATCCGCAGTGAGTCGTCTTTTTTGGGAACGATCACCACCGGACTGCTCCACTCTGAGTTGGACGGCTCGATGACACCTAGCTCCAGCATCTTCCTCACCTCATCGTTCAGCCTTCCCACCAACTTCTGTGGTACCCGATAAGGCCGTTGCCGGATTGGTCGTCCATCTTTGAGCCGTATGGAATGGCTAATGAGTGTAGTTCTTCCTGGCTGTGCAGAAAAAAGAGATGGCGTTTCACGAAATAAGTCCATTATCTGTGTAGTCTGTTCCGGAGGTAAATGTGACAGAGACGGAGGGGTTGAGTGAGTCAGTGCTCCCAGATCAGAGTCCAAGTCTTCCTCAGTCTTCACAGCTCTGACGAGCAAAGACTTCTCTGTTGGATGGTTAGCACCTTCCTTCCACTCTTTAAGTAGATTCACGTGGTATGTCTGCTTTTCTTTCTTTTTGTCAGGATGGTGCACCTCATAGGTGACAGGTCCCATCCTGCGGAGAATGGTGTATGGCCCTTGCCATTTTGCCAGTAGTTTGCTGGTACAAGAGGGAAGAAGTAGCAGAACCTTCTGACCTGGTAGGAGTTCACGGTGACGGGCCTGCTGGTCGTACCACGTCTTCCGACTCCTTTGGGCCTCTCGTTGGTTGACTTCTGCCTCTTCCCTGTACTTTGCCAACCGTTCTCTCATCTCCAGGACAAACTGGATCACACCCCTTTCTGAGATCTTTGTGGATTTGGCCTCCCAGCTCTTCTTGAGGAGATCCAGTGGGCCTTGGACATCCCAGCCATAGAGGAGTTCGAATGGTGAGAAGCCTGTTGAAGCTTGTGGGACTTCCCTATAAGCAAACAACAGGAATGGTAGCCAACGATCCCAGTCCTTCCCTGTGTCACTCACGAACTTCTGCAGCATCCTCTTCAGGGTCTGGTTGAAACGTTCCACCAAGCCATTGGTCTGTGGGTGGTACGGTGTCGCCTTGATGGCAGTGATGCCAAGCTGCTGTTGGAACAGTTTCATCAACCGAGAGGTGAAGTTGGTTCCTTGGTCTGTCAGAATTTCATCCGGTATTCCTACTCTGGAGAAAAACTGAATTAACGCTCTCATGACTGCAGGAGCTGTAATGGTGCGCAGGGGAAAAGCTTCTGGGAACCGTGTAGCATAATCACAGACCACCAGGATGTATTCGTGACCGCTACTGCTCTTAGGTAAAGGTCCAACAATGTCCATGGCTATTCTCCTGAATGGAGTGGAAATTATAGGAAGTGGGTGTAGTAATGCTCTGTCAGACTTGTGTGTTATTGCAGTTTTCTGGCAGGTAGGACATGTTGCACAGTACGTCTGAATGTCAGTGTACATTGATGGCCAGAAAAAACGTGAACTAACCCGCAGATAGGTTTTGTGACGACCCAGGTGACCCGCCCATGGGAGTGTGTGCGCTAAGTGCATGACGAGTGGCCTGCAGGTGGTTGGAAGAACTAACCGTAGGTGTTCACCTTCAGCTGCATACAGAACATCATCAGCAACAATAAACCGCACATTCCCCAAACATTTGTCACTCTCTGTTGTCACCTTGGCAAACAATGGTTTTAAAGTTTGGTCTTCTTTCTGCAAAGCCGAAATGTCAGCTGGTATGTCAAATGTTTCTGCTGTTGTTGTGATCTCAGGATCCAGCAACTTAAGTTTTTTCTCAAACCGTCTTTGACGACGGGATTTCCTGGGCATTTCTTTGCCTCCATCAAAGAAATCGTCATCCAAACGTGGAAGACTTTGCATTCCCGCTTTAGCCTGAGCTCTAGTTAGCACAGGTGCTGAGACAGTAACAGCTAGCTCATCATTAGCTTTAGCTGTTTCAGTAGCCTCATTTAATAAGTCCCCCAACATAGGTAAATCACACCCCAAAATTAAATCAACAGGTAGGTTCTCTACCACCCCGACAGTCAAAAGATAGGATTGTTCATTTATGGTCACTGTTACATCCGCTTTTGGGTACAAATGTTGGTCGCCATGAACACACACAACACTTGTTTGCCTGCTATAATCAAGTCCACCAAAAGGGATTAAACTCTGTTTGACCAGAGAAAAAAAACTGCCCGTGTCCAACATAGCAGTAACCTGCTGTCCGTTCACAGTCACCTGTTTAAGTGGCTGGAAAGTGTCTTTGTCCATGTGCACAGGCCCTGCTCCTGTGACAGTCTCTGGCCTGGGTGCGTAGCAAGCACCTGTGAATTTAGTCTTGCGGATTGGACATACAGAGGCTTTGTGACCAATCTGCTGGCAATAGAAACACACAAGGTCCTTACCCGCCGCTCGCTGGTTAGGTGCTGGGTTGGTACCTTGCGTCGCCTGATGGAAGTCTCTCCGTGCAGGTCTCAGTGGAGCGGTTTGAATGGGAAGACGCTGATCCCCACCCGACGGCCGTGCAGACGCTCCTCGTCGAGCGTTGAGATACTGCAGCGCAAGCCGGGCAGCGGTGAGGCCATCCTCCGGGTCGTGCTCCTTCACCCACGTCCTCACGTCAGCTGGAAGCACACGCAGCAGCTGCTCCAGGATGACGATCTCCCCGATCTGCTCCTTGCTGTGTTGCTCTGGGCGGATCCAGCGACGGTAGAGGCCCTTCAGGCGGTGGTATGTCTCAGTCGGATTCTCCCCAGATGGCACCACAGTAGACCGGAACTGCTGACGGTAAGTCTCTGGCGAGATGTCAAATTTTACCAGGAGTGCGTCTTTCAGGTCCTTGTAGATGTGGGCTTGCTGCTCGTCCATTGCTGTGTAGGCCTCCAACGCCTTTCCGGACAGCAGTGCCACCAGGCGACATGCCCACTCAGTCTCTGGCCATCTCCACGTCCTGGCAATCCGTTCAAAACGTAGCAGGTAATTTTCAATGTCCTCACCTGTCTGATATGGAGGGACCTTTGGCTCCATGTAAGGTCTCCAATCAGGTGGCTGTAAACTGACTCTGCTCTGTGGTTGATCTGACCAGCTGGAGTCCTCCTGTGCCACTGGATGCCGTCGACGGGACGTTGCAGCTGGTGTTGGCAGATCCAACCTTGGGCTACTCACTGCGGCTGAGCTTGGTCCAGCGGCTTTGGGACTGATGTTACGCCGCCGACCAGAATGGTGCTCTGCCCTGGAAAAAGAGGCTTCCAAACCTTGGAGGGCAGCGATGAATCTGTCCTCCCGCTGCTGCTGTCCACGGAGGAAGTCTCCCATCATAGCCGCCAAGTCACCTTCTGGGCCTTTGGTCAGGCCTGGAGAACCACCAGAGGCACCAGGATCTACCACCTCCTCCTCAGAGGATGAATTGGACAACAGAGGGACTGCATCCGATGTTGGTTCCATTTCTTCCTTCTGGGAACGCAGACCTCTGTGTCTCACCTTTTTGCGGCCAGCCATCTGCTTATCCCACTTCTGACACCAACTGTCGTGGGTCCCACCAGGGAATGATTGGGCAGAGGCGCCAAGGTGAAAGTATTCTTGACTTTAATGCAAGAACAGAGCACACCAATTGCTCCACAAAGGTTAACCAACATAGACTTCTCCAATCCAACACTCCAAATTCTCCTCTCAGACTCTCCAACTTCTCCACTCAGACTCCCACACTGACAGCTGTATCTGGTTCTTTTTTAAGTGGCAAGCCCCTCCTCCTGGGCGTTGCTCTCCATCAGTCCAAAGAGAAAACAGGGAGAAGTGTTTGCATTGTTCAACAACATAAATAAACATACAGAAATAAACAGTTTCATTCAACTAAACATTCTGTGTCGTGTACAGAAAAATAACAATAATCATCAATAAAAATAAATACAAACAGTGACCGATGCGTCACATGACCCAGGGTGTCCATGACCACTTCCGGGTTACCGGGTTACTTCCGGGTAAAAAAAAACCAACGTTAATGTTGGCGTCGTGTGTGCTTCGTGTTAATGTATGCATGGGGATGGTGAGTCGGCAACCTAGTGTGCACCCAGGGCTACCTGCAGAGGGACAGGGACGGAATGAAAAGGGTAAGCTGATGTAAATGACGTGTTACCGGGTCCGAGCGTGCGCGTCTATGCGCACGTGTGTATGTGTGCGAGCGTGTGTGCATGCGTGTGCGCCTGCAGCGGCAGCTGACGGTTCTACACCGTCACAAAGTTGAACGAAACAAGCAAACTACAAACTGTATGTACAAAATGAAAGCATATTTTAAAAGAAAATGGTATATTTCTCACTATAAAATGTTGTCAAAATAAAAATTAGTCCTCAAAATATCTTGTTTTATGGGATATTCCACCGAAAAATGAACGTGCATCCGCCATGTTTTTTGCTCACGGCAGGCCAAACCTCCAAAGTCACGTGATCCTGAGAAGGCTCGTAGAAAATGAATAGAAAAATGAAACGTATCCCCCTCACAGTTTAGGGGGCGTTTTTGTAAAACTCTCACGCATTTCCATGTGGACAAATGTAGCTACTACACATTTTAGGATGAGACCGGGTTGCCCTGCAGTGTCCTTGAAAATTCTTTGACTTTGACATGAAACATTAAAGTTAGTAGTCTTCCAAAAAAGAAGATTCTAGAGTTATAAAGATTATAATATGTTGATAAAGAATTGTTTAGGGATTGATGAATATAGCAATATTAAATGTTATATCAAATATTAAATATATCATGTAAATGTCGTTTTTTACTAAATCGGTTGCATTGGTTGTATCAACCTGACACTTTTTCTCACTTAGGTTTCAGATATGAGGAGGCAGCTGCTGTTCCTGCAATAACCTGTTCATGTGAAACCAATGATTAAGCTACAGTTGAAAAATACTTTAACCTCTTCTGTTCCAGAAAGGTTTAACTTGCCATCTGATAATCCCTGGGCTCCAGAAGTAATGCACATGTATGCTAAAGACATAAAGGCCCTCTCAATTGGTCACCGAAGTCATGTTCCACCATGGAAAAGAAGAGAGGATACATGTGGCATATTGTCTATTCAATCGCCGTTTCATTCTATAGCTAATTAAGCGTAACTTTATTTCCTGCTATTTCCCATTAAAGTAATGTTATAAATTGACAGAGAAATATATTGTGTTCTAGTTTGAGATACAATCTTTCTGGAGAAAGAAGAACTGAACCAAGTAAAGATGAAACATCAAATAATTTTCCAAAAATGTAATGGTGAAATCAAGTTATCACTGGAGCCATGAAGAACTTTTAAGTAATTTTTAGTCATTTTGCCTGTCTTTACCTGATATAAAGAAGGCTGAGGCTCATCTGACCGGTGGGGTCAGAAAAACACATTGCTTACGATGCTAACTATGCTATGTGCATAGCATTGCTTGTGTGCAAAAGAAGTGCTAGCATTGCGATCAGACTTAGAAAAACACATTGCTTAAGATGCTAATAATAGTAACGATGCTAGTTATGCTAATGTGGCAAAATGTGATAGGATTGCGATAAGCATAGTTTACTGAATCCGAAAATCTCAGTGTGTAAGATGCTAATTATGCTCACAATGCTAGTTGTGCTAATGTGGCTCAAAGTGCTAGCATTGCAATCAGTATTGTCAACTGACATAGAAAAACATAGTTGCTTAAGATGCTAAGTATGCTAACAATGCTAGTTAAGCTAATTTGGCTAAAAGAGTTAGCGTTGCAATAAGTAGTTTTCTGAATCAGAAAATCTCAGTGATTAAGATGCTAATGATGCTAACTATGAAAATTATGCTAATGTTGCAAAAAGTGCTAGCATTGGGATCAGCATCATCAACTGAGTCAGAAAAAGGCATTGCTTAAGATGTTACTTATGTTAGCAATGCTAGTTATGCTAATGTGGCTAAAAGTGCTAGCATTTAGATCAGCCTCATGAACTCACTCAGAAAAACACATTGCTCCATTGGTAAGAGCTACATGTGATAAGTTGATAGAAAATCCACTTCTTTCCATTTGGCGGCTTTTCTGTTGATTTTATTTCCATAGCAAACATTTTATTTTTTTGTCACCTGGGGATAACGAACAGATCGACGTCAGTTTAAGACGAATTGGAAAAAATAAACTTTTGGATGTCCTAAGCAACAAAGTATTTTGCCAACCACGCCCACACTTATATGTCCATATCCAGTATTTTTCTGAGTCAGCACATTTTTTATGACCGCTTTTTGTTTACCACGCCCACATTCCTTTATCCATCTTGACATATGTTACATCGTTTTGTTCAACGTGGGCCAGGGAATTGGATATTCATTTTTTACAACATTCTGATAAAAAATGTGAGAGCTAGCTAAGATTGCAACAGCTGCGAATTTGCCACGCGCGCTTCATTAAAAATCTACAAGAAGATTAGTGCCCCTCTCCCCACCTTCTCTGTTCCTCTTTAGTTCACACCATAGTAGACACTCCTTAATGCTTGGGGTCAGATAGAATGGAGAGAGAACCATCACAAGAAATCATTTTATTTTCCCATCTTTTTCTTTGCAATTAAACTCCACGAAGCTCTTCAGTGATGTCACAAAGACCATCCAGCAGCTCCTCCATCAGAGCATAAACCTGAAGAAACATGAAATTCCAGCAGATTAAAACCTGTGGACAGATAAGTATTACCCAAACTGCAATCAACCCCTCCCACATGACATGAAAGAAAATAGTTTGTAATGAGGAAGGAAACAGCAACAATGAAAGAATCAGACTTTTACCATGTAACCCAGGAGCTTTAACTCCAGTGCTGACCTACAATAACTCTTCAAACAATACATCCAGGAGCAGCCTTCCAATGATATGCAATACTTTACGTTAGTAAATTGTTAGTAAACACTTTACTAATGTAAAGTGTTATGTACTTTACGTTAGTAATGTGTTGCAAATTGATGCAAAGTTGAAATGATAAATAACTTCTCTACTTGCCAGAATCAGTTGATACATGACGATCCAGTAAACGGCCAAATATTTACGATATGTCAAAGAGCATTTAGGTGTCGCCGGCAGCCTCTCTGTTGTTAAAGGTTTAAGGTGAAACAAAAACAGGATATCATCTGAAATGATCAAATTAACTAGAAACTGCACCAGTTACCACTAACTCTTAGACATTGTAGTTTCAAAGCAACATTTCTGAATCTTATCATTGGACACTCAACAATCTGTAACGATTTTTACCCCAAAATATTGTAGCGACCTGGGGGTTAGCCCCGACTTCAGCCCCTAAGACTCATGGGAAGTGGGGAATTTTGATGTGAAAACCATGAGTGAGAGGGCTGGAAGCAGAAGTGACCTCCATGCTGTTTGGCTATTTGAGTGTATTTGAATAAATGGGAATTGATGCTGAAATCCCTGTTCCAGTTATCCCTGTCTATGAGTGCTACGACTCATGGGAAATGTGCAGATATAGCACCATGAGTGAGAAGGGTGTCGAGGGAAAGTGGATTGAAAAGATTACATTTCTGCCTTGTAAACTCTCCCTCAGACACTTTTGAGAGTTGTATGGGACATGGACAGATATTACACAACTTAACTCTTGCTCCTCATTCTTGGGTGATGTAGTCAGTTGGACTATCATAAAATTGACTAGGATGGGCTGTTCAAGGAATTGACTTAAGTAAAGGATAAAGTTGATGTTGGCAATTCCCTGGTGGTAGGAAACATATAATACAGTTATTCAGATTTTATGTCTTTCTTCAGTCAAATATTACTCTTGACCAATGGACCTCAATTATTTTTGGTCTGCTTAAAAGCAACAAAGCAAACTATTTGAAGTGATTGACAGTAATTTGGAGTGAAGACAGAAAGGGAGTCGGGACAGAGGTGCTTCATGGTGGTAAGCAAAAAATGTCCTTGTCTGTTTCTGTGTGTGTAAAATGGGATCATTGTTTTCAAATGTTTTTGATTTATAAATGGTTAATGCAGAAAAAAGTCTTATTTTACAGTTATTATAAACAATAAGGCTAATTTAATTATTACAAATTAAATAAATATATACCATTGACCTACTATACTGAAGACTATAGTATAGACTTTACTATAGTAAAGTCTACTATAGTAAAGTCTATGGTTCAAAATGACAATAAAGTCTATATATAGACTTTATTGTCATTTTGAGCAAAGAAAACCTAACTACTACTACAACTGCTACAACTGTAGATCCCTAAATACAGTTTATGCGGAAGTTGTATACATTTAGTAAGTCGTCTTATCAAAAGCGGTTTGCATTTAGTGTGTTATTACTATAAAAGTAAATTTCACTTATGTATTTTGAAATGTGCAAGGAAAGCCTATATATGATTAGAAATTAGTTGTTAGCTCGCAAGACCTTTAAACAGGGATATGGAAGGGTCTCAGTACTTCAGAGTTTCTGAGTCTCAGAAGGCAAAACAGATGGGAGCCATTAAGATCTTTTTTTTTTAACCTCTGTTAACTTGAATACTAGGTTATTAACTAAATATTTTGTATTTAATACTATATAAATCTTTTTTTTTTTAGGATACTAAATCAATGAGAAAGAAAGGTTGGAGGAAATAAGAACAGAGCCAACATTGTCAACATTGTCAACATGTCAACATTGACACCTCAATGAAGAATCTAGAGCAGCTCCCCTGTTGAGAGCATCTAGCGGCCAGATGAGGCAAATGGACAAAGAGTGAGTTGCAAACGATGACAACAGTGATCTAGAGCGGCTTTTTCTGTGCAGAGGAGCTAGAAGCAAGTAAAGAGGACAGAAGCAGTCCTGAAGACCCAAAACAATGATGTCAAAAGCTGCCAGAACAAAGATAGGATGGTTGTAGGATAAAAGGCAAAAAAGCCATTCTCCGTATGTAAACATGTCCAAATAAAGAGAAAAAAATGTCAAAAAAAAACAGATGTTACTTAGCTAAGAAGTGCTCTCCAAAACTGCAATGAAGCACCGAAAACTTTAAGAATTATAACACAAAAACAACATCCTCCATGGGCTGACATACTATTCCCTTGTTGTGTGCTTGCTTACAAATATCAACACAGGATGAGAGGTGACAGCCGTGCCTCAGCAAAATGCACATTTGATGGCTGCAAGGCTGTCTACAGTTTTCACATAAAAACAGGCCAAAACAATGTTGTGAAGCGCTTTGGTGACATTACACACCAAGAAGATTCAAAAAAATTTGGACCAGCCAAATAGCTCCAAAGAGGAAAGAGTACTAAAGCTGTAGGAAATAGTGTCAGCAATACCTTTACTCCATGTTGAAGAAAACACCGGCTAAGGAAATCATGGCTGGCAACAAAACTCGAACTCAATGCCACACATGTGGATCACTGAATGCTTGGAGCTGTACAACATCATAGGAAACTCAATGAAGCTGTGGAAAACTACCCTTGAAGCCAATGGGAAGCCACTTGCACAAGTGTCCATCAAATGTGGGATATACCAAGGTGATGTTCTGTTCCCGCTGCTGTTCTGCATAGGTCTGAACCCCCTCAGCCAAATAATCAACAAGACTGGCTATGGATACCAACTCAGAAATGGGGCCAACATCAGTCACCTCCTCTACATGGATGACATCAAGCTATATGCTAAGAGCAAGCGTGACATTGACTCCCTGATCTATACCACCAGGATCTACAGTACTGACATTGGGATATCATTCGGGCTCGAGAAATGCAGCCGGATGGTGACAAAGAGAAGCAAGGTAGTCCACACAGGAGGGGTCTCACTCTGAGAAGGAACAATAGCAGACATCGAGGACAGTTACAAGTACCTTGGAATTCCGCAGGCAAATGCAACCTGCTAAATACCTCCAACGAGTAAGGCAAGTCCTGAGAAGCCAGCTCAATGGCAAAAATAAGACCCGGGCAATAAACAGCAATGCGCTGCCAGTTATCAGATACCCTGAAGGAATAATAAGATGGCCAAAGGAAGAGATACAGACCACGTATGTTAAAACACGAAAGCTCCTTACCATGCATGGAGGGTTCCATCCCAAATCCAGCACCCTGAGACTGGACGCTAGCCGCAAGGAAG
Organism: Oryzias latipes; assembly: GCF_053564925.1. NCBI lineage: Eukaryota > Metazoa > Chordata > Actinopteri > Beloniformes > Adrianichthyidae > Oryzias > Oryzias latipes. The sequence goes on along the minus strand of NC_136237.1, from coordinate 11,495,028 downwards.
GAGGCAGAGGACTAGTGAGCGTGGAAGCCACTATCCAGGATGAAACATCCAAGATGCATTAATACATCAAGCTCAAGGCCCCAACTGACAGTGTGCTCAGTGAATGTCTCAGGCAATGGAGGGCAGAAGATACAGTGCTAGAGGACAGATCCTCATGGGAGGACAAACCCCTGCATGGGATGTACCACCGGACCATAACTGAAGTGGCTGATATCAAGAAGTCCTACCAATGGCTAGAAAGAGCTGGCATACAGGAGAGCACTGAAGCGCTCATCCTGGCAGCTCAGGAACAAGCCCTGAGCACCAGAGCGATAGAGGCTCAGATCTACCACACCAGACAAGACCCAAGGTGTAGACTGTGCAAAGAGCAGCACATAACTGCAGGGTGAAAGATGCTGGCAGGGAAAGCATACATGGAGCGCCACAATCAAGTGGCTGGAATAATATACAGGAACATGTGTGCAGAATATGAACTGGAAACCCCAAGGTCAAAATGGGAAACACCTCCGAAGGTGGTAGAGAATGAGAGGGCAAAGATCTTGTGGGTCTTCCAGATCCAGACTGATAGGATGGTAATGGCGAACCAACCAGACATTGTAGTGGTGGATAAAGAACACAGGAAAGCCGTTGTGGTGGATGTGGCAGTGCCAAGCGATGGGAACATCAGGAAGAAGGAACATGAGAAACTGGAGAAATACCAGGGACTCAGAGAAGAACTGGAGAAAGCATGTAAAGTGAAGGTGACAGTGGTGCCTGTGGTATTGGAGCCCTCGGGGGAATAACCCCCAAGCTGTAGGATTGGCTACAACAGAGCCTGGAAAGACCTCAGACCTCTCAGTACAGAAAAGCGCAGTGCTAGGAACAGCTAAGATACGGTGCAGGGCCCTCCAGCTCCCAGGACCCGTGCTTGGAGGAGAAACCACCTGCGGAGGGTGAGAGGGGCGTTTTTTTAAATCGAACCAAATTGACATTTTAGCGTATCGTTACACCCCTAATATATATATATATATATATATATATATATATATATATATTAGGGGTGTAACGATAAACGCTAAAATGTCAATTTTAGCGTTTATCGTTACACCCCTAATATATATATATATATATATATATATATATATATATATATATATATATATATATTAGGGGTGTAACGATACGCTAAAATGTCAATTTGGTTCGATTCAGAATTTCATAGGGCTCTATACATTTCGGTTCGGTACCGCTGTTTAACAAATCTTTCTGATATAAACTGCTATTTTATGAACTAATATTTTATTATTTATTGTGTGTGTTTTGCTGCCGGAAACCTGAATTTCTCCTTTGGGAGATTGAAACAGTTTTTATCTATCTCTTTTTGGTAGTCTTTTAGTACAAAAAACTAAGACAGAAAAAAATTACTTACAAAAGGCATTTATTGGTTTTACATAACAATAACTAAAATTAACCTATGTAGGTGATCTGCTTGATAAAATATGACAAGAAGGATAACCAGGAATGTCCCTTATATTCAAGTACTGCAATACTATGAAATGGGGGAAATTTGGTGGGTAATTTATTCACCCTGTATGTGATCTGTAATGTATTGACAAATTTAAAAATAAGTAAATTTAAAAAAAATAAGAATGTAACAATTAACCAAAAAAATTCCAAGTTTGCAAATATGTTAGTAATATTCAAAATGTTTCTCTTCAGTGATTAAATATACAAATTTGTCTTAAAATGTCCTTAATTTTTTATGCTTAGGTTGGTAAGCAGAGTCACATTCAGGATCTCTATGGGTCACATGGTTTTAAAGCCTTTGAAAAAAAAATTGCCAGACTTCATATGCGAGCCTTTGAGATTTTTATATAAAATTTCATATAAAAAAATCTTCATTAACAATTGCAAAACAAAGTGATGTGTGTGATGTAGGTAAGTGGGTCCCACAATTTGGGATACATACGGTATTGTTGGGTAACATGGTTTGGAAGCTATTGAAAAAATTATCAGACTATCAATTCTAAACCTTTTTATTAAAAAATCCTTTAATAGAAAACCTTACAAAATAAATAAGAACTAAAAAAAACAACATGAAGAAATTTTTGGTTTAATCATTTTTTTCTGCAAAACCTTTCTGTTTAAGTTTCAAAGGATTTCATTATATCTTTTGGACAACATCAAAATTAAAATCATCACCACATCATTTACTCATGAATTGATTGGCTGTCTTTAAGCCAACGCTGGGGATCCGGGCTGTCGAATATCCAACCTAAAACTAACTTTACTGCAGTTCTGCTTCACATCATCCGTTCATTTCTTATAATGGACACTGTCATGGTGCCTCTGGTAGCGCTTCTCCCCCTCCCCTCTGTGCTCTACTCCCAGCTGTTTCCCCTCAACTCATCTAATGACCAGCCATGACCAGACACAAAAGTGGGAAGAAGCTATCCGGCGATTGCTCAGCCTCAATCAACGCAATCGCCTGGTCAGTGACCACGTGATCGATTTCCGTACACTAGCTGTGCAGGCGGGTTGGCCTGAACCCGCACTCAAAGGTATTTTCCATCAATCCCTCAATGATAAAATTAAAGATCATTTATGTTCTCAGCCAGAAGCAAATCCCTTTGAAGACCTGGTTACCGCAGCTCTACGATACGATGTCAGACTACGGGAACGTCAAGCAGAACGTGACCACCTTAATCGTAAGCAACAATCCATCTCTGCCAACCACTCTCCCTTGCCTAAACTTTCTTCTCAGTCGGGCCTAGAAGTCTCTAATAACATCTCGGAGGAACCCATGCAGGTTGGACATTAAAAGCTGACTGCTGAAGAGAGACAACGACGTAAGGAAGAAGGTTAGTGCTTCTACTGCGGAAATCAAGGCCATCTAGTGAACCAGTGTAAGCTCCGTTTAAACTCCAGAGCCCCCCGTTAGTTAAAGAACTACGGGGGGAAAACCATGTTTGTCCGGATAAAAAGCTTTTATTTTTTTTTCTCTCCAGTCAAGATCTGTCACGATTCTAAGATTCATGAATTCAAAGCCTTATCGACTCTGGCGCCGAACAAAGTCTAATCGACCAACATTTAGTTACCCGATTATCTCTGCCCACTGAACCCCTTAGTTCTCCCATTAAAGCTTCCGGGTTAGGTGGACAATATTTGTCTAGCATCACGCATTATACTAAACCCATTCTATTCCTCACATCCGGTAATCACAGGGAATTTTTACTGTTTTTTGAAAGATAAATACGCACTACCCCTCATAAATTCTGTTTTTGATTCCATCTAGGAGGCTCACATTTTTTCTATGTTTATTCTCCATAACGCTTATCATTTGGTCCGCATCCGTGAGGGTAATGAATGGAGAACCGCATTCAACGCCCCGCTTAGTCATTACGAATACCTAGTCATGCCCTTCGGCCTCACAAACGCCCCATCAGTTTTTCTGAGACTTGTCAACGACGTTTTATGCAATTTCCTCAATCGCTCTGTTTTTTATGATTTATTCCAAAGACCTCGCCTAACACGAACATCACGTCTGTCTTGTCCTGGAGAGACTCCTTGAAAATCAGTTGTTCATGTAAGCCGAAAAGTGTGAATTCCTACGATTTCTACGATCCCTTTCTTGGGATATATCATTGAGGCAGGAAACATCCATCCCGATCCAGCTAAGATTGAAACTGTCTCTAACTGGGAAATACCCAACTCACGTAAGAAGCTTCAACAGTTCCTGGGCTTTGTGAATTTTTATCGGCGGTTTATTCGTAATTATAGTGCCATTGCCGCACCTCTCACCCAACTCACCTCCATATCAGAACCATTTATTTGGAACATCAAAGCTGACTCTGCATTCAAGAAACTCAAAGAACTGTTTGTGTCGGCTCCCACAACCAGACATTAAGAGACAGTTCATTGTAGAAGTCGATGCTTCCGACTCAGGTGTTGGAGCCGTTCTCTCCCAAAGAGAGAAAGTTTCTGGAAAGCTTAGACCCTGTGCATTTTTCTCTCGCAAACTCTCACCTGCTGAAAGGAGTTATGATGTTGGCAACAGAGAACTCTTAGCTATTAAGCTGTCCTTATAAGAGTGGCGTCACTGGCTGGAGGGGGCTGAACATCCGTTCATCGTATGAACAGACCATAAAAATCTGGCTTACCTTCGCTCAGCTAAATGCCTCAACTCCCGCCAGGCTCGTTGGTGCTTGTTTTTTGACAGTTTTGACTTCATTATTATTTACCGTGCCGGCAGTCGCAATATAAAACTGGATGCCCTCTCTAGGAAATACAATCACTCTGATTCTGCCTCCACCATCGTTCCTGTTTCCTGCATCGTAGGGAACCTCACATGGGACATTGAAACCAGGGTCTTACAGGCCCAGGGTGAAAAACCTAACCATGCTCCCTGTCCCCCAGGAACTTTGTTTGTACAATCGTCTCTTAGATCTTAGACCTGACGTCCTTACATGGGGGCACGCCTCACGAATCTCCTGCCATGGTGGTGTGCACAGGACTCTCCATCTCCTGAAAACACAACTCTTCTGGCCCACCATGGAGAAGGATTTACGAGACTAAGTGGTGGCCTGTACCACATGCGCTCGATCTAAGACGTCTAACTCCTCTCCTGCTGGTGTCCTGCTTCCTCTGCCCACTCCTAGCCGCCATATTCACAGGGACACACTGGGATTTTCACCATTGTTGACCGGTTTTCTAAGTCTGTGCGTTTCATCCCTCTCCCACAACTTCCCACAGCTACTGAGACTGCTGAAATCCTAGTTGACCAAGTTTTTCGACATCATGGAATCCCCTCTGACATCGTTTCGGAGCGTGGCCCTCAATTCATCTCGAAGGTCTGGAATGCTTTCTGTTCTGCTCTGGGTGCTTGCGCTAGTTTGACGTGCGGGTACCACCTGCAGTCCAACGGCCAGGCGGAGAGGGCCAACCAAGAATTGGAAGCCGCACTCCGTTGCCTGGCTGCACAGAACAACTCTGGCTGGTCCAAGTTCTTGGTTTGGGTGGAGTATGCACACAATACTCACCCATCCTCTGCCTAGGGGATGTCTCCCTTCGAGGCTTCCCTTGGGTACCCACTACCTTTGTTTCCGTCACAGGAACTTGATCTGGCAGAGCCCTCGGTCCAGCTCCACCTCCAGCGGTGCCAGGAGGTTTGGCACCAGGCCAGGTCCGGTCTCCTTCACACCAAGGAGAGCAACTGCCAGATTGCTAATTGTCACAGGGTGGTGGGACCCACGTACCGGCCTGGTCAAAGGGTTTGGCTCTCATTGCGGAACATCCCCATCCAAACCACCTCTCGGAAACTGGCTCCCCGCTATATTGGACCTTACACTATCGACAAGATCATCAACCCTTCCTGTGTCCGTCTCAAGTTGCCCGCGGCTCTCAAGGTTCATCCCTCATTTCCTGTCTCCCAGATTAAGCCAGTCAGAGAAAGCCCTCTGTGCCCGCCGTCCGCTTCCCCTCCGCCCGCCCGAGTCATCCACGGCACCCCGGCCTTCACCGTCAGCCGGGTGTTGAACGTCCGTCCCCGCGGCTACCAGTTCCTGGTGGATTGGGAGGGTTATGGTCCAGAGGAATGCTCGTGGATCTCGCGTTCCCTCATTCCCAACCATTCCCTCATCTCGGACTTCTATCGGGCTCACCCGGACCGGCGTCCTGGACCGCCGGCTGGCGTTCGTTGAGGGGGGGTACTGTCATGGTGCCTCTGGCAGTGCTCTTCCCCTCCCCTCTTTGCTCTGCTCCTGAGGACTCCCAGCTGTTTCCACTCAACTCATCTACCTGCAGCCTTCATAAGGAGATCCAGATCCAGCATTCATCGCCAGTTCGTGGCTCCTCCATGGTGCCCAGTCTGGTCATCTATGTTTTTGCTCTTGAACCTTTATTCCAAGTTAATCACTGCTTATGCCTTGCTTCCAGGAAAACAAACCATCCACAAGTGGAAACCTGGGAGCGCTCCTTGAACCGTTTGGACCTGCCCGCTATGCCACGATCCTGTTCATGCCTATCCTACAGCCACGCCACGACCTCGAACCTGTATTCCTATCTCTTGTCAGCTTCTCACCTGCAGCCACCAGCTGTCATCCTCACCAATGTCTCCACAACCTGCAAAGAAATAAATCATCTTTACTTACCTTCTCTCTCCTGTTTTCCTTCCAGGTTCCAGCATCTGGGTCTGTTTTCATTCATTGCAAATCAGGACAGACACCATTATCTCTTACATATCTCAGAGAGTTACTAAATCCCACATTCTTTGATTTACATAATTGAAACAACTAGTTAGACAGGGTTACTTACAGAATTGTTATCATTGTGCACTGTTCCAAATTAATAAATAAAAAAGTTCCCACCTTTCTCAGAAACATCCTCCTGAAACTCTGTGCTGAAGGGTTTCTGAAGGGGAGGGATGAGCCTTCTAACTGTCCCTCTGGACTGTTCTTTCCTCCCTTCTCCTGAAGGAACCACAGTGAGATCAGAAACACAAAACAGTATGTAACCACACAGTGGGTCCAGGATATAATAATCAGAGTATTAAAAATAGCCATGCATAAAAAGTCAGGCATTTATTCTTTTCCTAAAACCGATGTAGTGAAAAAAATCATTAAACATTGAGGCCACCTGATCAGAGTCAGAAATGGATTTTCTTGCAAGCATGAGTTCATATTTAAAATCAATACTTGCTTTGGAAGTTATTTGGCAATGCAGCTGTTGTCAAGATAGCTTTTCCTGTTTTTTTGTTGTTGTTTTTTCAAATACAACAGAACATTTCTGATTGGATTTTTACATGTTTGTACTGGGTTTTGGAAGATCAACATAAGCTATCAGAGTTGGCGTTTAAACACAAACCAAGAAAACTGTACAGACATTCACATATACTTTCCCACCTGCAGGTCACCTGTTAAGGGTGGGCCAGACACCCCTTTGCTGTCAGTTGTATACCTGCTCCTCGTCTCTCCAGCAACCCCCTTCTCCCTGTTCCTGTTTTTTTGTTTGTTGGTTACCTCTCCTGAGAGAAAAACATTAAATACTGACTCAATGGACCAAGAACCCTATTTACATTATGTATATTGCTGATCAGTCTTGGTTTAGAAATTTAGTAAAAAAATCGATGTCATCACAGATTTTAAAGCCTTTAGTTTGTCAGCACTAAAATGAAATCAATGCCTACTTTAAAGTCTAAATCTGAAAATTGTCCACAAAATGTTGGTAGATAGAACTCAGAGGCAAATTAAACAAAGAAAGTAGGAGGGGCCCAACACAGAACCCTGTGGTACAACAAAAATAAGAATTTGCTTTTTGTTATTACCACTAAAAAGTACTGATTTAAAACCTGCCAGATATATAGGACCTAAACCAACTTAAATGGAGCCTAAAATGTCTGCATAGTGCTCCAGAGGAGCAGTGGATCTATTAGGATCCACTGATTAACTCTATCAAAAAAAGAGAGAAGTGATAAAAAGTCTGAGTCTGAAACAGAAACTCTGGGTTTAGACTTTGCTGTTTGTAAAATAACCTGAACTGCAGCCTTCTGTAAAGATGTGGAGACACATACTAAGGACAACCGGGTGGTTATAAGATCCAGATTGATCTAAGTAAGCACTCAAAATGACCTTTCAGCAGAGGGTGGCTGCATGGGCACTCCCTTAGAGATAGGGCGAGACACTCGGTCACATGGAGAGAGCTCGTTGTAGAGCTGCTGTTTCTCCACATCAAGAGGAGCCAGTTGAGGTGGCTCGGGCATGTGGTTAGGATGCCTCCTAGATGCCTCCTTGGGGAGGTGTTTCAGGTATGTCCCACTGGGCGGAGGCCCCGGGGAAGACCCAGGACACGCTGGAGAGACTACATCTCTGGACTGGACTGGGAACACCTCGGAAAGTCCCCAGAGGAGCTGGAAGAACTGGCCGGGAAGAGGGAAGTCTGGGCATCTTTGTTCAGACAGCCCCAGTGGGTGTTAGTGAACAGCACTAACACCCACTGCACCCCTTGCACACAGCCTGACTGTTGGAAATTAAGAAATTAGACAACAAGAGTGTAGTATGTGCGGACATCCTACGGGCACTTGCATATCACCTGCACTGTTGCACATGGTCAGTAAGGAGCCACCTTACTAATGACTGGGGTGCAGCATAAAGGCACCATACCACAGCATCGCTTGTATGTTATAAGCGCTTGTAACTTACATTATCCTGACAAAAATTTCACAATATATTTACCACACGCAAGACAATGGTACATTCCATTTTGATGATGTCCATTAAGGTGGTCGTACAAGCCTTACAGGAACTGTAACATATACTTGCTATCCCCTTAAAATGCAGCCACACCACACTTCAACTGTCCACAGGCCCGGACAACCCAAAAACCCGCAACACCTGTACGGGTCAACCCCCCCGTATGGGTGCATGTGACTAAGACTTTAGCTGATTTGATAAAAGTGGAACTATAATGAGGAAGTTCTGAATCCTACCTGTTCGATATCTCTCCTCATGGCCCCACCTTTGGTTCTCTGGAAGACCCAGCAGGTCTTGAATTCTGTCCGCCTCCACAGCCATGGTCTCCAGCAAATTCCTCCAGAGTTGTCGCCTGCAGGGAAGGATGCACCATCCTGAGCTGGGCAGCTGTTTGGTAATGAGCCTTACAGAAGCCACCTTACCCTGCAGTGACTGCTGTCAGACGGAGGAGTTTCAGCTCTGATGGTTCTGAACCCTGTAGCAGTATTTTGTTGAGTTCAGTGAGTCTCTCTTCTCTAATGGAAGATCCCCGGACAAGTTCAACATCAGGCAGAGACATCACACACTGTAAAAACATCAATGTAATTCTACCACAAATAAGTTGACATTTCACAACAGTTTTCCAAATTAAATGATTTGGAATTATATGTAATTTAACCCATATAAACCTATTGTGATATCAGTGTAACAGGAAAATATCAGAAATAGATTCTGTGGTCCACTTGGTTTGTGGTAAAAAACACAATCTTGTTATTTAGGAAAAAAATTGGGTCTGGGAACACTGGTCTGGATCTAAATAGATAAGCAGTTTTGTCAATGATATCTAGATATTCGGTTACCTGTCGGAGGGTGTCCACAGAAAGATCCCACTCATCTCTTCCATTAACTTCTTTCCACATTATCTTCAGTCCTTCTAATGACTCTGCTTCTCCCTGAAACATGATGTGGGAACATGTGTCTTAAGGCTTAGTCACATGCATCTGCACGGGGGCTGTATAGATGTCGCTGGTTTTTGGGTTGTTCAGGCCCATGGAGGTTTGTAGAAAGGAGCGGCCACAATTTTATGGGTCAAGTGCAGGGTGTCTTGCAGATCCCCTAAGGGTTGTATGGCAACCTCAATTGAACATACAGTAGTTGTGCGTGTGGTAAATGTATCATGAGGCATTAGTATGGTTAATGTAGTTGTTGTTAATGTTTTCAGGCACTTCAAAAGTACAGATGATGCTGTCGTATGGTAATCTAATGCCACACTCTAGTCGTTAGTAAGGTACGAGTACCAGCTCCTTACTGACAAAGCAAGAATAGGTCACACACGGTTTGTGTAGGTGATACGTAGGATGCCCACAAAAACTATACTGATTGTCTCATTTCATAATTTTGTGATTGTCTCATTTCATAATTTGGAACAGTCAGACAACATGCAATAAGCCCGCGTGGCGCCCACTCTAATCAGGTGAACGGCACTCAACAAACAAACCCTTCAACAGTCCGAAGGATTTGGGGTTGGAAAACAAAAGTCTGTATGACGTGTCTGCATCTTACCTACTTCATTCTTATTTACTCTTGCGTTTTGACTTTATCATTATTTTATTAGCATCAGGACAATACTTAAAAGGTCCAATAATTTTACTCTTAATTTTCTTTCCCCCCCTCAGACTAAAGCAGGATAGCAAACTGTGTTACAGAGAGACAGAAGTGCCGCTGAAAGCGGTTGTCATTCAGACGCAGCTCTTGCAGTAGATGGTGCTTTTGTAAAGCTCTTCAGTGTGAATAAGCCTGATCTCTCAACATCATCCATGCCTTCTAAGCATTGTAAATGAAATATTCAGTAAATGCTTCTGTGTAACAGTGAGGCTGAAAACGTTGGATAGTACCTCCTCTCGCATGTGGCAGGAGCCTTAAGGTTTGTGAACATATTTTTGAACAAGTGTCCTCCAGTGAATTTGCTGTGCGTCTAAATAGAGGCAGAAGATGCTAATTCGCTTCACAAATTGCGCTCGGTGTGAACACAGCATAAGGCTTAATTGTTGGAAGTATTGTGGCCTTTTTAATGTGATGTTATGTCTAATGCAGGCTGAACCAATGCAGGCTGAACCCCAATATCACTAAACATTATGATTAGCACAACCTACGATACTTTTTGGCTGCAGAAGAACCCCCAGCGTATGACACTGAAGAACAAAGACCCTTCCTTTACAGGAAGGCAAAGTTTAAAAAACAAACCACTGGTGGTGCTAATGTTAATCTCCATATGAAATCTGTGTTTTAGAAAATACACTATTCAGATTGTTTTACAGTGTAAATACATTATTGTTTCTTTTGTTTACATTTTTCCAAGACACATGCTCCACAATAGCCGCAGTTACATGGTCAGAATATCTTGATCGGATCAATGGTCGGGTTAAAATTCACCCGTGCACATGGGATCAGAAAACCTTTTTCCGATTAGAACAAACGTTCCCATGGCTCACACTTTCGGTCGGAATGAATCATTTGGGCATGCGCAGTAGTGTAAAATCACCCGGATGAGGAAATAGGTCCCGTTCTAAACAAACAGCTGCCACAGACATTTGTTTTATGCAGCAGCTCGCTAATATACGAGACGATCTTCCAAACGTGCTTTTATTAATGTCATGAATAGTATGAAGCGCCTGTTCGCTCATCGTTTTATTTAATCCGTGTGATCAGTGCTGGAAGAAGGGTTAGGACAGGCTATAAACACAGGCAAACAACATTAGCCTGATGGACACAAAATCCAGGACCATGAAACCCTGCAATCTGCATCTTGGCTGCACATAAATGTCTGGGAATAACATCAGTCTTTATTTTGTCGGGACACAACTGGAAACACAAATCCACGTGATTGTTTGAACAGTTTCTAAGGACTGAGCGACATTTATTTCTGCTTCCCCAAACTCGCTGAGTGAGCTGGCGGCCCTCCTGAGTCCTGCAGCCGCTAACCCAGAGCGTCGGGACGGCTCGCAGTCTGAATTCTCGCACACATAACAGAACAAAAAAAAAACGCACACCGAACAAGCATCCTCCTCCCCTCAGACACGAAGTTATTAATCCAGCTCCTCTGCTCACTCGGGTGCCAGTGGAACGAGTGAGCGTCGGGGGGCAGGAAGCGCACGAAGCGCTCCTTCCCCGCATCTCCCTCGTGAGGGGGGTGAGAGGCAGAGAGCCAGCGGGGCGAGAGCGGAGCGGCGCTTTTGACGGGGCGTCCGCAGAGCAGCTGGTCGGTCCTGTATGCGCTCCAAAGCTTTCTTTCAGCGAAACACCATCTATGCATGACGTAAACCAGAGCAGTAGTGACACAAGATCGGAATGACCGTTTACATGCTCCACGATCGGATAAACGATCGGTATAACCCACCTATCTAGATCGGAAAGAAATTCTGATCCGAACGAGTCTGATTGGGGCAGAGTATTCCGAACGGCGCGTTTAGATGACGCATTTTCTTTCCGATCAAGCGTTCTTTCCGATTACTTTTGCCCATGTAAATGCGGCTAATGATGGTGATCATTAACATTTAATGGTCCATGACACCTCTGTGGCGTTAATCAAATGACCAACTGGAGCCATTTTGTCAACTAAACACATGTTCATGTGAAACTTGGTCAGCACTAGAACAAAAATATTGTTAGAGACCCAATTTAATAAAAAAAAATGGGTTTTTGGTGTTTTTTAACATTTTCTTGTAGCATTTTTCTGATGATGAAAGACATTAAATAAAGAAAATTAAGCTTAAGATTGTGTTTCTGTGTATTTCTTTATCCAAATGAATCAGTAACAGATGAATACATGCTTAAGAAAAAGCCTGTAGCAGTGATGTAGGTGCTACAGTCAGCAGACAATAAGCTCCCTGGTCCGCTCCATACGGACACATCCACTTACAAACACATGGATCCATGCATGTTTTTATTTTCCCTGTCCGAGCTGGCCTTTGGCTCCAAACTGTATAGCTCCAATTTTGCTCACCATTTTTGTTGCACTGGTAATGTCAGGTTGGGGTTTTGGGGGGCTGTAAGCTAGTGGGAGAGTGCGTAAACAAACAATGACTGGAAATGGGGGCGGGCTTACTCTGCACCAGCAGTCACCCTCACAATTCAGAGGTGAATTTCTAATGAATAACTGCCATTCTGCAGAAACTATGTCCTAGAAAACGAGACAAGGTTTTTGATTGAGGCTAAAAACGGCACAAAAGACCCGTGGGAATGCTTTCACAATAGATCAAAAGAAGATTTTGTTTAAAGTGGGACTTTAAACACTTATCATACAGCAGAGGGATTGCTTGTCGATCATTTTGAATTTTAGGATCTTGGCTCTGAAATGTAATATTAGCAGTATAGGATAATGCTGACTCACCTTTGTGCTTCCCAAATTTTCCTCATCTAAGTCCAGAAGATATGGAGGGCTGCTTGGTCTTCTTGGGGTGTAGATTTTCTCCAGTGTCTGACTTAAAATCAGCTGACAGGTTTCCCTCACTGCTTTCTTATCAAGCTTAGCCTGCTCATTAGAACCCAAAAAGAGAGGAAACAGTAAAGCCACTCGTCATTTATCACGTATCTGTCAGACAAGGGTGGCCTTTGTCAGATAGCTTTGATCTCTGACAGAGAGGTGGGGCCCTTTAAAAATCAACAGAAGGGATGGTCTCGGTCACATAAGTGTAGCCTGTAAACGTGGTGTGGGTATGGTCTGTAAGATGACCGTAGCCTCTGTAGCAAAAGTGTGACCTCATGCTGAGGGATGTGGCCATTGTTGAATAGGTGTGGCCTCCGTCAAAGAAGCATGACCTCCATTGACAGGTGTTACTTTGAGTGACAGAGACGTGGCTTCTCTTAGACCGGTATGCTTACTCTCAGGTGAAGCCGCAACTCTGTTGTTGGATCACGTTGCAAACATACTCCAATCAATGACACTTGCAGGGAGACTCCAGTAGTGTTTAGCTGCCAGTGTTCAGTTTGTATGCCCGGCTTCTCTGACATGAAGATAACCTCTACTCGCACATCTTCACTAGGACAGATCACACCTAAAGGAGGGAAAAGGAATGATAAATTGAAGGGTTGTGTGGATGTGAAGATGCCAGCTTTCTCACAATATGTGTTTCTGTACCACTGGAGGAATTAAAGTAGAAATGACTTTTCTCATCCTGGGAGTGCAGCTGTTGGAAGCTCCATCGCTTTGAGAGTCTCTGCCAGCAATAAGAGATGACTGTGCAGCCTCCATTATGAAGATTCAAGACAGACCAAGCTGGTTCCCCAGTCAGCGTCTCAAACAAGACCTGTACTCCAGCTCCCACGTGTCTCTGTGAAGAGGGATCAACCAAACTCTAAGTGTCATCTTCTGAGAAAATGATGAAAGATGGAAAGTAAAGTATTTGCATCTCAATTTATTTCAGTTTTGGGTCAGCACTCGAGAAAACAAGTCATAACTGTTAATTTACGAGATTTTAAGTCGTAAATTTATGAGAAATAAGTCATAGATTAATGAGGAAAAAACACCAAAGTTATCTGTTTTTCAGAACCTAGCTTGAAGATGAAAGATGTGAAGCATTTTGTGAAGCTTTATTTCCGGAAAGGATTAAAAAACAAAGAAATTCTTTTGATTTGATTTGATTTGAAATGGTTTATTTCAAGCAATTAAGTAAATACACAACAGCAATATAATCATCAGTTATACATTCATACAGTAACTAATCAAACTTAGGATAATTAGACATATTAATAAATATTGCTTGAAAGGGACTGGAAGGAAGCGAACTTATATAATCCCACCCGTTATACTATAACCATTTTATTAAATGATTTATCAATATCCGGTTCCTAGCTTTTATCAGACAGAATTAAAAATCATAAGATATCGATAAAGCCCATGACAAAGATGAATTACTTAAGTATTACGTCAAAAATAACTATTTTAGAAATCAACATGGCAAATGCAGATCAGTCATCTGAAATATATGCAGATTATGTTACTTATAAAAGTCATTCATATGAATAAAACATAATACTATATCAGTAAAGCAGACACAACACTGTTTCAGGAATTTTCATAGCAAAATTTCATCAAGTATCAAAAGTTAAAAACGTGCAAAATTATGCTACATTAGGAAAGATTTTTGAATCAATTTTTGGAGAAAGTGAAGTAATATCATTAAGCATGTTTTGAGATTTCAGCATCCCTTCTGGTCAGATGGTCGTTCAGATAAGCAGCCGAACCTTTCAGGTGTTTCCTTTGGGTCATCAAAGCTAGCTTGTGTTTGTGATTCACAAACCTGATGAGGATCGCTGGTTTATCCGTCTCCTTTCTCCTGGGGAGCAGGTGGCAGGTCTCGATGGTATTGAGATCCAGGGAAATCCCTTTAGATGTGAGGTTCCACATCGTCCAGTCTTTTCTCCAGAACCTCGACCCGGTTTTCTCGCTGGTCGTTTTGAGCCCGAAATCTTCGGGAACTCTTCCATCATTTCCCAAAGTGGCGTTAGCTTAGCCGACACTTGTTCCATAAAACTTTTCAGCGTTTCTTGAATAATGTCAAGAGTCTTTTTGAGTTCTTTGTATTCCTGGGGTTTCTTCGGGGGCACGGTCAGCTCTCTTTTTTGGAGAAAATCAACTTTTTTAAGTAATTTGAAGATAGTTGTATTCGCAGAGAGGCACGCCACGCGTCCTGTTGTGTAACCCGGAACCAGAAAAAAAATTCTGAGTCTTTTGGTGATTCAAAATGAGATTATTGTCAGTGTAGCAGGCAAAAAGAATTTCTCCATCGTGGGATTAATAAAGTCTATCTAATGTAATCTAATCTAGTCTAATTTCCTCCCGGAAATGCTGACTGGAATTGAATTATGCTGCACTTTTCGCGGGGTGAATGTAAAAACGAAAATGTAATCCTCTCTTTGCATTTTTGCTTTAATTATGTCACAGGATGTGCGATGTTAAAGTAGAAAATGAAAAAGAATTTTAGAGGACTGACGTTTAATTTTATTTTTGAGTCAATTAATGCAGTTCTTCTTCCTCTTTCGGCTTCTCCCATCAGGGGTCGCCACAGCGAACAAGTCGCATGGTAAACTTGGCAATGTTTTACGCCGGATGCCCTTCCTGACGCAACCTTCTCAAACCGGGCTTGGAACCGGCACAGGGGTAGAGAAGGGAACAGGAAGCAGCCCGGAGTCGAACCCTGGTTTCACGGACGGAAGGCGCCGCAAACCAGCACGAGCTAAACCGGCTCCCTGAGTCAATTAATGCAGTTACATTGTGAAAATGAAAAACCATTTCTGTTAATCCATTTCAATTCTCAAATTAGATATTTCTAATTGAATTCTGCTACACATTTACTAGAGAACTTTTTGAAAATTAAATGTCAAATACCATTTTCTTTATCATTTTTTTTTATTGTGACAGAATGAGCGGTGTTGAAGAAGAAAATGAAAAAAACCCGTCACCATTTCTGTTAATCCATTTCAATTCTCAAATTAGATATTTCTAATTGAATTCTGCTACACATTTACTAGAGAACTTTTTGAAAATTAAATGTCAAATACCATTTTCTTTATCATTTTTTTATTGTGACAGAATGAGCGGTGTTGAAGAAGAAAATGAAAAACCCGTCAGATTGCTTTTTCATTTTAATTTTGAATCAACAAATGCAGCTTTATTTTGAAAATGAAAAAGTATTTCTGGTATTGACTTTTATTTTTAATTATTCTCCAGAAAAACTTCCATATTTAAACAGCTTTTTATGGCTCCAAACATCACAGGGTGTTAATAATAATAATAATAATAATTTATACTTTATTTATCCCACAATGGGGAAATTCTTCTCCGCATTTTGACCCATCCCCTGGGGGGAGCGGTGAGCTGCAGACTAGCCACGCTCGGGTTGTGACAGCTGGCTGGGGAGAGCAGGGATCGATCTGCTAACCCTTCGGTTGTTGGACGACCTGCTCTACCGCCTGAGCTAAACTGCTTAGGGATCATGGGTAATTTCATGGTCTCATTAATTTCCTATGGGTTTTTTGGGGGGAAATATTAACTATAAATAAACTATATTAGCTTTTTGTACCAAAGGTAAAGCACACTGCTCAGAAGGACTTTATAAAGGACTTTTGATTGCATTTTATTAGCTGCTTTAAGAGGTTTTTTTTCCCCACAGACACAGCAAGTCAATGATCACTGCATGACAATGAAGGAGTTTTCAGGATTGCTTCTAGTCTGTTTATCTGTCATGTTTGTGTGTGAGGTGGGATGCATTGTTTTTTTTCCCCTTTTGTAGTAAATTTTTCCCCAAATTGTAGTATGAATAGTAACACTAAACTGTCTGAAGCACAACAAAGTAGGCCCAGTATGGAAAATCAACAGTCCTCACCCACACTGCCTCACAACTACAGTGTTGAACTTAAGCAAGTTGAAATTCCTGCTCACATTCAGACAGTGTCTATTTTTTGGAATCACTTTGACCTGTGAAGCATCCGGCTTCCTTCTGTGACTGAACAGCTTTAAGCATTGTCAGCCAGAGCCCATCATGGGTGCTACAGCTTTGAGGTCTCCTCTGATCAGGTTCTGTGTTACCTGCTTTGGAATTGGCTTTGCTGCTTCCTGGCAGTTGTAATGATGACGTGGAGATGTTGCAGAAGAAACTCCTAAAGGAAACAGAGTATGGTAAATAAATGAACCTTCTCAGCTATTGCCTGCACCAAATAATACCTCACGTTCTTTGAATTACTTTAAGTATGAGACAGTTTGTACAATTAATGTAATTCCAACAGATTTCAAAAGCTGAGAAAAGACGTTTTATGTTGATATCCAACACTCAGCTGCTTTTCTCAGCTTTCAGAATCTGTTGGAATTTGGTTAATTTTTCAGTCTAAGACTTACAGTAATAAAAATAGCGCTTTAACACTGGAGTTACTGCTCCAGTGTTAAAGTGTTAAGGTATTAACTCAGTGGAAATTTTTTATGGAAAGACAAAAAGGTTATATAATAAAACCTACAGTTATCTGTGCTCCATAGGATTGCCATTAAGAATATGGGTTGTGAAAACATTTCGGTTGTGTCCAAATTCCTTGACTCACTACTTAGTGCCTTTGTCATTTTGCAGAGATGTCTGGCGCTTTAATTCCAAAATCCAGTGTCCTAGAAATTTCCCAAAAGTCTGCCAAAAACCAGTGTGCATGGGGAACATGGACCCCAATGTATTGTGTTTGAATGATTTTTCATGTGAAAAAACGTGTGTTTTTTTTTTAAATAAACATCCAAGTTTTCATCATCAGAACATAATGGATCATAGATAGTCTTCATAAAATGTTCATATTTATTAGGTTTTTACTTAAGGAAATCAGTGGCGTCATATTTGCCATTGACAAACATAGTGCGCATGATGTCCGAATTGCTTTTAAAATCTAGGGCAGCAGATAGTCCCACACTATATAGTTTTTTTAGTTGTTAGAGAGTAGGAAGGGAATTTGGACCTCGACTTAGAGAGCATGCACTGATCACCTGGATGTACCTATTTGCTATTGTGTGATGTTGGGGACAGGTGAGAGGCTCCCACAGACCCTCCTCAGGCAGAGTCAGGGTGGTTGTGATTCCCCACAGTTGGTCCCCTAGACCAGTGGTCCCCAACTTATTTCCGGTTTTTACAGACCAGTTAAATATCAGACTATATTTTCCCAGACTGGTCCGAACGGGGCCGAAGTTTGTGTTGAATATTTTGAAGCTTCCGTTTTCTGAAAAACCTATTTTGCTAATTAAAATGCTTCTACAAGCAATTTAGTTTAAAAAATGTAAAAATATTTGTATATTTTTATTTCAAATGCGACAAAGATTCAATGAAACCGAGTTGTTTATTTGTAAATAATTTAATAAAAGCAACACTACAGTTTTTTTCATTGAACACCATTTTAACACCGAGAATTCAACCAAGTCTCAGATCATGTTTCAGGGCAAAAAGATTTATCTTATTTTGTTTTTACATAAATCCAGATTCATTGTGTATTTTTAACACAGGGGAACATTATCTGTGCTCACATTTAACTGATGCCTGACTAAATCACCCTTGTTGCAGGAAAATACATAAATGTCCTTTTACAAGTTTACACAAATCAGAAACAACTTCCACAAATCAGCAACTATATTTTGTGAAATCTTTATTATCTGTCAAATGTTTGCAGCTGATTTAAATTTAGTTTCTGATGAAGATTTTCCCTTTAACGTCAACATGGATGCTAACAACCGGATGCTAAGTTCAGCCGCGTCCGACTTTTTAGATGTGACGGAAAAATAAAGCAAAAATAAAAGAACACAACCGTCGTAAAACTGGTATTTTCTCAATATATAAATGTGAATCCACCGTGTCGGCAACTTGATTATCTGCGTGTGAAACATTCCCAAATCATGTTAGGCAGAGCGACATCTTCAGGTCCGTGGGAACAACCGTCTCCATAAATCCTTATTTGGAGGAAAACTTGTGGTTTTGTCCGTAAAAACCAGCTTGATTTTTCCTTGAAGTCTAAGACTCTTGTTTGGTTTCCTCTAGGACTCTTTTCTCCCCGAAAAAACTTTTTAAATACATTTTGATTGTTTGTTTTTTATTAGCTTTTAAGCGTTGGGCTACCAACTTTGCGGTCCGAACAGCTACTAAAGTCCCATGACGCGTCAAGACAGACGGATGTGGTAAACAGAATCCGGTAGTTCTCCAAACTAAATATTCCTTTAGTATCAGAAGTTAGCCCATGCATTTTTTTTGTCTGCAGCCAAGTACCAAGTGGACGACGGGGGTTGAGGACCACTGCTCTTGACGCTGTGGGATTCTGCAGAGTCCATTACCCAGACCAGGACTTTGCAGGACTGGTAAGAAGATCCGGAATCCACGAGCACAAGAACCGTTGAAGTTACACAGCCCTGTGCTTTGGTACCACTGCTCCAGAGGCCTTCAAAGGTGGGTTATCTGGGTCTTTTGGTGGGAGGTTGGCGCCAGTGTTCGGCAGCGGAGCCGCCATCAGTGTGTGAATGTGTGTGTGTGAATGTGTGTGTTTATGGGTGAATGGGACTGTGACTGTAATGCGCTTTGGGCCTTCGTAAGAAGGCCCAAAGCGCTATATAAGTATACGCCATTTACCATTTACCATTTCAGCTGGGTTTCTTTAGGTCTATGGAGCATGTCTTCACAGAGCAGCCAGTGTGTGTGTTTGGTGGGGGGTGGGGGTTGAGGCCCAGTATTTCTCTCACCAGATAAGGCGCTCTGCTTTTGGGACCTCATTTGTTTGTTCCAGGGGACCGCGCCCTGGATGTTCCTGTGGCCCAACCCATGGGCACTGGAGTGCTGTTCCCCTGCACTTTCAGAAGAACAATCCAAGGAGGACTCGGGTATTCGCTTCAGCAGCTGTAGGGAGGGGAGGGGAGGGGGGTATCAGAGTTCAATGATGCAGCGAAATCAGGGTACATGTAGTTTCTAAGCAAATGGTAAATGGTGTATCCTTTTACAGTGCTTTCTTACCCAAAGTGGGTAGTGTCCAGTCACAGTCCCATTCACACATTCACATTCACACGCTGATGGCGGCTCAGCTGCCGAACATTGATGCCAATTTTCAGAGGCAAGGTGGGGTTTAGTGTCTTGCCCAAGGACAGTTCAACACATGGGCGGACAGAACGGGCACCGTACCTGCGATCTTTCGATCAGAGGTCGACCGCTCTACCTTTGCACCATGGCCTCCCCCATTCCTGGTTTACCTGAGTCTCCCCTTTGTTCTCCAGATATTTTCTGAAATCCTCCAAGCTGCCAAGAATTCTGTGTGGCTCAATCATCCCGTCCTCATTGAACTGGAGGCTGGAGACCAAACAGGGGTTTCCTGCAGAGCGTCTGACCCCATCGGGGGGGTGAGCTGCAGCAGACCTCAGCTGCTGTGGGGGCTCTGCCCTGAGAATCTGCAGCCAAACATCCAAACACAAAAGTGCATTATAGGGCTTTTTCTAGGGGCTTCACGATGATTTGGATGAAGAAGCTGACCGTGTTCCCAGCATGATCTTCATCCTCCAGTGTTTTTATCGTCTTTGCTTCTGGAGGGAAGAGAGAACACCAAGTAAGGAGTTGCTGTGGATCCTTCTGAAACATCTGCACAAACTCTTGTTATGAGCTGCTCAGGGAACCAGCAAGAAGCTACTTTTGCAGTTCCCCAAATGACCACTGGAGGTTTCAGAAGGAGCAATAACCCTTTGACTCAAATGTAAAAATGTTAAAAATGGTGTTGCAAACTTTTCAAAAGTTCGTTGTCTTATTTGCGAAGGGCTGTTCTGAATTAATGAGTGCCAACATTTCGAGATTATCAGGGGCGTGTCCTTTTGATTGAGAAGTAGACCCATGAGTAAACTGCACAAAAGTCTCACTTTACTTTGTTGCACCCAATTTTAATAATGATTATGCCATTTTTAGCTTAAATCACAAAAACTGCCATTTTCTAGGACATAGTCTCTGCAGCATTGCAGCAGTTCAATAGAAATGTGTTGTAGGTGGGACAGTTGGCGCAGAGCAATCCCACCCCCACTTCCTATCATCCAGCTGTTTATAAGCTCTCTCGCTAGCTTACAGCCCCTCACACCCTCAACCTAACACCTAAGATTACTGGTGCAACAAAAAAGACGAGCCGTATGCAGCTGTACAGTTTTGAGCCAGATGCCAGTTTGGAGGAGCAAAACATGGACGTTCATGAATCGAGTCGTCTCGAATCAGATGCATCAGAACGGAGTGGAGCAGGAAGCTTGCAGCTGGCCGAAGTACCGTAGCTCCTGCGTCACAGGTACAAGCTTTTTCACAAGACATTTTTTGGTATGTTTCTAATTCACAACAGAATGAACAAAAAAAAACTCAGAAATACAATTTTAAGCTAAATTTTCCTTATATGTCCTCCGTTATGAGAAAAATGTCACAAGAACATGTTTAAATGTTTAGTAGAACACCCAAAACATTTTTTGTAATCAAAATAGAAAACGTTTTCATGTGTCCATTTGTACACCATTACCCCCCCCCCCCCCCCCGCCCAACTCATGGCTCTCCTTTACTGAAAACATCAACGTGTCCGTCAGTCATAAGTTTAGTATCTCCAAAACGTGATGAAGAGTCTCTGATTCAGTCTCGTCATCATTTTTTAGGCTCAGAAGAAGAGTTTAGCCTCAAAACACAAAGGGAAGGTGTCAGATAAAAAGAGATGGTAAAGGTTCGCCGACGTGTGTGTGTGTGTGTGTGTGTGTGTGTGTGTGTGTGTGTGTGTGTGTGTGTGTGCGCGCGCGCGCGGGGGGGGGGGGGTGTGAAACGCCTTATCTCTGTTTACGACGCACGTGCGCGGGTCTCACCTGCGAGGTGTGGGGGGGTTACATGGTTTCCTCCCGAGTCTCGGAGCTTCATCGTCGCAGCTGAGCGCTGAAATCCCCAAATCAAAAGCTATCAACCAAGTGTTTGTCATTACCATGGCAACGCCGCAACGACCTGCTAGGTCACTCCCATCTTTGAACGGGACACGACTCGGGGGTGGGGGAGTTCAACTTTGTTCCGTTCTAGATATCTAGATAGTTATTTAGATATAGTTATCTTGTTTTATTTCGTTTGTTCTCAAGCTATGCTCACTTTTAAATAAATAAAAAGAAGAGAAAATGTGCTGGGTCGACCTCCGCTGTCACACATAGATGAACGCGATGCGTTCAAAGTCGGTAACAGTTGTAGGGCAAACTTAAATCTGCGCCTGCGCATAGTCGAAGTCCAACAGTATTTGGAGAATGGCTTTAGCTGTGCGCAGGGTTACCTTGCAATGGGTCTGAAACCCCACACCTAAAGGGCCTCATTACTGTTGGGTGTTGGATAGAAGGAGGTCAGCTCTTATTATTCTAAGACAGAGATAGCATGCCACCCGAACTGAAACAGGAAGTTAGTTCCATGAAAAGAATTCTAGGACAAAGCAGAATTGAGAAAGGAAAGCTTTTTGGAAAACACACATTGAGCCATTAAGCTATTTTCCACAGCCCCTCTGCAACACATGTTCAAGCAGCCACTTCCAATGAAAAGTCTATGTAAAGTCCGTTTCAGGCTTCTGCTTGTCAAGTGTGAACACTATGAGCAAAACATGCATTCAAGAACATGCTAAATGTGGGTTCTTGAGCGCACGCCACGTGCGCGGTGTGTCTGTAGCTTTAGAGATAAGGTGGAGACTGGACATTCTTTGGGTCTTGTCTTTGATTTTGTTCCTTCTGCAGAAAGAAAGATCTCAAAGATCCTTGATACAGAGTTAATTTCAACTTCACAGACGGATCTTTTGATTAGTTTCAAAACTGTTCTTGCAAGAAGTCTGGTTGATCTCTGAAAAGAGTTTACTGAGAAGTTCCCATTCCAGAAAATGGATGAGTGTCATTCAGTTTACAAAAGCTATTTCATCTTGTAGAACAGAAAAGCCTCTCTATTACCGCAGTCAGCAAATATGGTTATGACAAAGAAACAGAACATTCTAAACATTTCATCAAGCCAAACTACTTCTCCAGGTATATAGACATGTGTTTTCCTCACATTTTCCACTTCAAGTGTTACTCTTTAGAGTACTAAAGACTTAATTCCTAAAAAAACTGATTTTCCTGGGTGTCTTAATGCATCCCTGAACCAGAGCCGTTAATTATTGATCAGTTCTATCATGTGGTTTCGTGTGTCTGTAACGTCTGAAACTCATAAAGGTGGTCACCTGAGCCGGCTTTCCCTGCCCACACTGTAACTAAGCAACAGCAAACAGAAGGTGCTGTTTTTATGTAGAGTGGATCTGCTCTGCTCAACATCTACTTTCCAAGCAGAAATGATCTCGCAGATTACGGTGCCTCGGCCCCACTTTGACAGCCGTGCTGTGGCTCACCGAGTCCTACGGACAGACCCTCCCGTCCAGCCCAATGACCTGCAACTGGTTCCAGACTCTGCTGCCGGGGTGGGCCGCTCCACAAAATACAGCCCGGCGGAATGGTTCTCTAATTACCAAACAATTCTTGTGCGGGCCGGTGCCGACAACCTGGAAGCCGAGAGCATCCAGCAGCTGTCCAGAACCTTGAACCGAGACAGCGAGGGCGTAACCCTGCAGACTCAGGCCGAGGGAACACGGCTGCTCGGGGAGAGACTGCAGGAGATCCATCACTGGAGGTCTGAGCTGCTAAGGCACATTGAGCAGCTGCAGGCTGACATGGAGGCGCTCCAGGCGGCGAGAACACGACTGGAAAGGGCGCTGGAGGCCACTGATACCCCATACGCCATTGCCACTGACAATCTGAACTGCAGGGCCAAGAGGCCAGGGCCAGACCTAGTTCAGGACTCTGTCGAGGAGGAGCTGCTCAAGGTTTGTTTCTAACCTAAGATTTACACAAATGATTACCATAAATATGAGCCATTTTCATCCCAAAGAGCAACACTATACTGTCCTGACTTAACCCTTATGTGGTGTTCGGGTCTGTGGGACCCGTTTTCATTTTTTATCAAAAGAAAAATGATACAATTAATTAATTTTTCAAACTCAGACTCACTGGCCTTGGCTCATTTTCTGTGAAGAACATATATCAGAATACATTTTTAATGACAACACACCGTACACCCCCCCAACACATTTCTATTACATATAAGATGTTCGGGTCCACTGGACCCGGGGCCAATAGAGGTGTGGAAATTGGTGTTTTATGTACCTACACTCTGTCCTCCACCTGTCTGGGCCTGCTGTGTGTGTGTGGGTGTGTGTGTGGGTGTGTGTAGGTGTGTGTGTGTGTGTGTGACCAGTGAGAAAGAGAGAGAGTGGCAGAGAGAGAAAGATTCACTGTAAATGTGAGTTCTGTTTCTGCACCTGCGGTTCCTGCTAAAGGTTGCAACATTGTTAGAATAATTCAAGCATCAACTCTGTTTGCTCTCGTTCTCCCGCACATTTGACCATTTGACTTTCTTGCGGGAATCTTTAATATCTCGCTCTTTATCTGCTACAAATTGGAGGCGGGACACGTTAAATATAGCTTTGCCAGTGTGGTTTCTTATCACAACTGATCAAAATGGCCAATAGACTTTCTGCGCAGAGGGCCCTGGAATTGATTTTAGAAGAGAGAGACGTTTTTGATGATGATGTAGAAGGAGACGATTCAGAAGAGGAGGTTTCAGAATTAGAGGATCACATTTCTGAAAATTCAGAGTCTGACAGTGACTCTGAAGAAGATGATTAGATTGGGGCGGCCGTGGAGCAGTGGTAGGGCGGTAGGCCCATGATCGTAAGATTGCAGGTTCAATTCCCGCCATGAGTTGAAGTGTCCTTGGGCAAGACACTGAACCCCACCTTGCCTCTGGTGGTAGGCGGGCGCCTGTGTTTGGCAGTGGAGCCGCCACCAGTGTCTGAATGTGTGTGTGAATGTGTGTGTGACTGGGTGAATGGGTCTGTGACTGTAAAGCGCTTTGTCCTTGTTGGAAGAAAGGCGCTATATTAGTATACGCAATTTACCATTTACTATTTAGATTGAGCATCAGCCAGTTCCAAAACAAAGCCATCAGCACCCAGCCACAGGACCAGGCCGTCAGCAGCCAGGACCATGTGTTGTACAGGCTAGTGGCCAGAAGGCCATGTGTTCAATGGGGCTGATGTGTTGTCTTGACTAATAGGTTTACTCTATGTGTTCAGCTTGTGTTGTGCACCTGAATGGGTTCAGTTTCTGTGTTCAAATAAATAAAAGTCAGTAGTTTTGAAAACCCTTGCTTCACTTGAAAATTTGTTTCCACTCATATCTTGATTTTAATTGATTTTCTTTATCACGTTTTAAATGAGTTATGAATGTGATCTAACAAAGGTAAAGGGCAAATATTAACCAAATATACTGATTGTAATTGGATGAGGTAAACATCTTTCGAGTATTTTAACATCAAAGTGTTTGATTGTGAGGCATTAAAAACCACAACATGCAACGGGTCCACCAGACCCACGAACACTGGCTGAGTAACAACAATATGAACACCACACAAGGGTTAAATGTCCAGGAAGAAAAAATTGAGAATAGAAGAAAATGAGTAGTTTAGAATTGTTATGAAAAATTCAGACACAAAACTACATAGGGATTTTCAGACATTTCAGATCACTTCAATGAATGCATACATACACTACATTACCAAAAGTATTCACTCACCCATCCAAATGATCAGAATCAGGTGTCCTAATCACTTGGTCTGGCCACGGGTGTACAAAATCAAGCACTCAGGCATGCAGACTGTTTCCACAAAGATTTGTGAAAGAATGGGCCGCTCTCAGGAGCTCAGGGAATTCCAGCGTGGAACTGTCATAGTGTAACGATGAGGTGGAGGCGCTGAGATCCATATGCAACTGAGTTTATTACGTGTCACAAGTGAATGATCAAGGAGCACATGAGCCCAAAGGCTGCCGATCAGGTTAGAAAAACTAAGCAATGGCGAGATTTTTTGATTTTGATTTGAAATGGTTTATTTCAAGCAATCAAATAGAAATAATACACAAAAACAATATAATCATCAGTTATACATTCATACAGTAACTAATCAAACTTAGGATAATTAGACATAACTAATAAATATTGCTTGAAAGGGAATGGAAGGAAGCGAACTTATATAATCCCACCCCGTTATACTATAACCATTTTATTACATGATTTATCAATATCCGGTTCCTAGGTTTTATCAGACAGAATTAATAGTCATAAGGTATCAATAAAGCACATGCCAAAGATGAATTACTTAAGTACTACGTCAAAAATAACTATTTTAGAAATCAACATGGCAAATGCAGCATCTGAAATATATGCAAATTATGTTGCTTTTAAAAGTCATGCTTTAAAACATAATACTATATCAGTAAAATAGACACAACACTGTTTCAGGAATTTTCATAGCAAAAATTTCATCAAGTATCAAAAGTTAAAAACATGTGCAAAATTATGCTACATTAGGAAAGATTTTTGAATCAATTTATCAATTTTAGGAGCTAGTGAAGTACTATCATCAAAAGTCAATCAATTTAACAATTTTCAAAGGTGATTAATCATTTGTTTTACTCTTTTTTTTTTTTTTTTTTTTTTTTTTTTATATAATAAAGAAATGCTGTGGGGGAAAAATAAAAGGGTCCATAAACTGTCGAATTGTCCAAGGTTGGCATTTCTTCTTTTACTGATAACAGCCGATTCTCTTGGTTTAAACAGTTAATAGTTTTCTTCCATGTTATGTCTGCAGACATTAGATTCAGGTCCATATCCTTCTTCAGCTGATATCAGCTGCGGTGAAAGTTGAGGTCAAGTTGTCTGCAGGTCAGAACTCTGCTGTTATTCAGGTTACGTCAGACATACAGAGAAAGTGATGATTCCAGGTGTCATATTTCTTGAAATTATTTGGCTCTTTGATTTATTACTCCACGTTGTTTCAGACAACCGTAATCAAGCACTTCTCAAAGTCCTTCATGGTGTTCACGACCAGAACCTTGGACCGGTCCTCTGGACCGAGTGGTTTGACGTGAATCCTGCAGCCTTTAACCCAAGTGTTCTCAATCTGCTTACGCTTCCTGAGAAGCCGTGCATGTTTTGAGATTTCAGCATTCCTTCTGGTCAGATGGTCGTTCAGATAAACAGCAGATCCTCTGAGATTTTTGCGTTGATTCATCAGAGCTAGCTTGTGTTTGAGATTCACAAACCTGATGAGGATCGCTGGTTTATCCGTCTCCTTTCTCCTGGGGAGCAGGTGGCAGGTCTCGATGGTATTGAGATCCAGGGAAATCCCTTTAGATGTGAGAAATGAATGTATTTGCTGTTCCAGCGACGCTGCACCGAACTCCGTATTAGAACTGCTAGCTACGCTAGCGCTAGCATTAGCAGTGCTAGCTCCTGCTGCATTCAGCTTCGCTCGAGGCTTGATTGGTACTCCAGTGAGAATGACATTATTCATCCTTACTTGCTGTTTCACATCGTCCAGTCTTTTCTCCAGAATCTCGACCCGGTTTTCTCGCTGCTCGTTTTGAGCCCGAAATCTTCGGAACTCTTCCATCATCTCCCAGAGCGGTGTTAGCTTAGCCGACACTTGATCCATAAAACTTTTCAGCGTTTCTTGAATAATGTCAAGAGACTTTTTGAGCTCTTCATATTCCTGGGGTTTCTTCGGGGGCATGGTCAGCTCTCTTTTTTGGAGAAAAATCAACTTTTTAAGTAATTTGAAGATAGTTGTATTCACAGAGAGGCACGCCACGCGTCCTGCTGTATAACCCTGTATAGATGAAAACATAGTCGAACAAGTTCAGGTCAAAACACAAAAAAGGCAGGAATAAGTCAAATGATGACTGTTGGAAGAGAACAAACAAGACTTTGCACCGAGCATAGTTTGGTGCCAGATTAAATACAATTGTACTGATTCCTGAATGAGGATCAGCTGTTGGAAAGTGTGGACACAGTAAGAGGTGGTTGATGGGAGATATAGGTAGTGTCCGAATTCCCAACCTAACCCCTAACTACTAAAAAACTATATAGTGTAACCCGTGTGCTATCCTAGGCACTTTGACATTGGGAGTTGGGTTATCTAGACCCACCAGACAGTGCTCTGAACCTTTTTTCTTCAATGATTTGTGATCTTCACTGGTGTCCATGGATTACATGAAATCTTTCCACCTTTATCCACCTTTGTCATGGTAGGGAAAACACGTCAATGTAAGGGTGGGGTCATCTAAGATAGAACAAGGGATATATGATTATGCGATTTCACAAAGTTGAAAGTAAAAATGTTGACAATTTATTAAAAAAATACTTTGGAATACATTTTTTTGGCAAAAATAGTTCAGATGCAATGCATTGTGGTCTATATTCGCCGATGTAGTGAGCATCGATGCACACTGGTTTTTCGCAAAGATTTCAGCGAAATTTCTAGGGCACTGGATTTTGGAATTGTAGATTCGGTCAGCAGGGCTGCACGGTGGCGCAGTGGTTAGCGCTCTTGCCTCACAGCAAGAAGGCCCCCGGTTCAAGTCCCGGCTGGGGGACATGAAAAACAGAACATCAGTGGGGGACCTTTCTGTGTGGAGTTTGCATGTTCTCCCCATGCATGCGTGGGTTCTCTCCAGGGTCTCCAGCTTCCTCCCACCATCCAAAAACATGCTTCATAGCTTAATTGGCAACTCTAAATTGACCATTGGTGTGAGTGCGGGAGTGAATGGGTGTGTGAGTGAGGACATTCTACCCTGCAACAAACTGGCGACTTGTTCAGGGTGTCCCCCCTGCCTTTGCCCACAAGTGGCTGGGATAGGCTCCGGCAGCCCCGTGACCCCGAAAGGGATAAAACGGTTAAGAAAATGAATGAATGAAAGATTCGGTCAGCACTACCAAAATGGCAAACTCACTATTTTGCGATAGTGTGAGGAGTGGAGACCAGGTGAAGGTTAATATTCAGGAGATGGCTGAATATTAAATTTGAATGCTTCACGTTACCCAAACATTTTGGACAATTCGATGCTCCTCACCTTGTGGGAACAGTTTGGACCGGGCCCCTTCCTCATCCAACATGACTGTGCTCCAGTGTACACAGCAAGATCCATAAAGACATGGATGACAGTCTGGTGTGATTACCTGGACTGGCCTACACAGGGTCCTGACCTGAGCCTCAATTTCTCTGGGAGAAGAAGTTTTTTTTAAGTTGCAAAAAAACTTTAAAGAACAATTTCAAAGACATGGGAAGCCTTCATTTAAGATTTGGTAATTCTAATGCTACGTTCACACCGGTCTCTAAAATTGCCCGTTTTAGCGGGACCGCTTCCAAGGAAAAGTCTATGCAAACACGCCTATGCGTGTTTTGAACCTCTGCGCTCAAAACTCTTACGTTCAAATGCCACTATGTACGTTTCTGCTGTCCCTTTCAAAACATGGAATGGCGAACCATTTGAAAATTGATCATGAAGGAGGAATTAACAGTCATGGTTTCTGGCCACCCAGAGTTTGATGACACCAAGTTTTTCATAAATTGAAAGAAAATGCTTTGAGCAAGATTCACAAGATTTGCAGCGCTTCCACATTTTACTACAAGCCTCTTCCTACTGTGAGTATATGCGCTGGGAACAAGTAGTGACAATCCTCTGCTAAAGGTGTGTTCAAAAACCTTTGTTCAGCGTGTTCTTGAATGTGCCACACATGCCTCATGTGTACCATTGACTATTTAGACTGGACTGATAAACCCCTCCCCCCTTTTTATTTCCTTTGTATTTTCCACGGGTGGTGTCACACATCCTCAGTCCAGTTCTTCTATACAGTAAATGGTGTATATGTAGCTTAAAGGTTAACACATAGGCTAGCATGCCTGAATTCACAATTTTTATGATTACACTTCTAGTTTTAAATACCGGTATAAAGATCCAAGTGTACATCTAGTGAAGTCATTTAGCTTTGGTTAGATTGGTTTTCAGTGAGCTTCATACAGGAAGTGAACATGGTGCTTCTTACTCGGCTCTGCACATTTTACAGGCAGCTGTAGAGGTAGAGCAGTCGTCCTCCGATTGGAACATCCCAGGTTCAGTTTCCAACTTGCCCACCCATGTGTTCAAGTGTCCTTGGGCAAGACACTGAACCCCATATTGCCCCTGGTGGTTATAAGTTGGTGAGGCTGTTGGCAGTGTTCGACAGTGGAGTCGCCCCTAGTGTGTGAATGTGTGTGTGTGGGGGGGGAGGGGGGTGTGTGAATGGAACTGTGACTGTAAAAAGGTAGAAAAGTGCTATGTGCTGTACGTATTCCCCATTTACCATTTGTTGAGACATCGTCGTGCAGCCATGTGTACGGATTTTATTTATTTATTTCCTAAAATCCCAAATGTTTTCATAGATGGAGATTTACCTGACAGTTAACATTGATTTTATTATTAAAAAAAACAATTCCAACAACTTTTAAAACCTCCTAAATGTAAACATTCTTTTTTCTTACCTTTTTAAAGACAAATCAGCAATCCAATGACATTTGAGCATGCACACATGGTTATTTTGATTAGCCACCTTTATGGTTACATGAAAAATCAACTCACTCATAACAGTCAATCAGCTTTAATGCTTTGAATCCGGGGACAGGGAAAGTTATGATGGACCACCAGGGCTTAAATAACTAAGGCACATTTAGAAAAAAAAAGAAATAATTCACATTTTGTTGATTGTTTTAACAAAAAACACAATTTAAAAAGTTTAATTTCAGTTTTGATTGTGATGAGTGGCGGTTTCTCTGCGCTCAGCTGTGTAAAGTGTATAGCAGACTGACCACGCAGAGATCCTGTCCTGCAGGAAGTGGGCCTGATCAGGAACATCCAGGCTCTCCTGAAGAGGACCATTGCTCAGGTTGCTAGTCAGATCAGGTGAGTCTGAACGTCTGCAGAGCAGTTCAGCTGCTGGCTTCCCTGTACATTTCATCTGTGTGTGCGTGTTAGGAGGAACATGGACGCCAAGCAGGTGCTAGAGATGGACTGGTCTGATAAACAGGAGGCTTACAACCTGGACGAGCGCGGCGGCGGACACAGCAACAGGAGTCCTGACACTCAGCTTCATCCCAGCTCCGCCGCCAATCATGAGCAGTGAGTCTGAGGGGGAGCAGACCTGCCGTAAATGTTTACTTCCCTTTACTTGACAACGTCTGGTCTCCTGCAGAGTCTGCAACCCAACCACATGGACAAAGTTCACACAGGACAACCTGCTCCAGGCCGCACAGGAAGAGGAGGCGTCCAGAAGGCTCAGGTGGAGTTAAGGTCAATTGGATTTCATTTACTCTTCATGTTCACTCATGTCTTTATGTTTCAGGGCGCTTGTGGAGGAAATGCTGCGTGAAACCACTGAAGACCTTATTAACCAACGTTCCACGGTGGATGGAGCTTTCAGCCAGCGCTGCCAGGAGCTGTTGGAAGCAAAGACTGAGCTGCAGATAAAGCTCACACAGGTAGAGAGATGGAAACATGTGGCTTTAGGGAACAACGGCTTTAGGCTCAGTCCTTGTGGTGTGAACAGGTCCTGCAGCAGATTGGAGAACAGGAAAAGAACATAGTGGGTCTGCAGAAGGCCATCCACCTCAAAGAGGCTCCGCTGAGAGTGGTTCAGTCCAGACTTCATCTGCGCTCGCTCAGGCCAAACATGGAGCTGTGCAGAGATCCAGCCCAGCTCAGGTACGCCGTCTCTGCCAAACTCCAGAGGCCAGGCCCCATCGTCCCACAGAGATTGATGAACTACAGCAGTTCATAAAGAAAGGAATACATTTGTGTCACTAATTGAACAGAAGTCGGTACATTTTCCAGGGCATTTTGTTTTGCAAGTTTTTCAGTCAGCTCCAAAGAATCTTAAAATAATGACATTTAGGCAAC
Organism: Oryzias latipes; assembly: GCF_053564925.1. Lineage (NCBI taxonomy): Eukaryota > Metazoa > Chordata > Actinopteri > Beloniformes > Adrianichthyidae > Oryzias > Oryzias latipes. Next base: position 11,463,451 of record NC_136237.1, on the reverse strand, counting down.
ACTTTTAGTTTCTTGGATCCAGTTTCAACTCCTGCAATACCTGTTCTGTTCTTGTTGCCTGTTAATCTTTTAACACCAGAAGTGTTGCCTGCGGCACGTAAATAACACATCACAGTGACTGTGATTCCTTCATTACAGAGAGTTTACTTTGAAAACCTTTCATTCATCCAGTTTTTGCTTAATTAAAACTAGGTTTGGGGGAATAACGGGCCTTCTGGAGGATTCATTTCACATTGTAACTTTTACCATTCTAAGTGAAGGCAGTTCTGCAGATGTTTTGGTTGAGATCTCCAAGTGGATTTTGAATGTTTCCTTGTTAGTGGACTCAGAGTTCCTTAATTTCCCATGGTTTAAGAAGTGACACTTGTCAGAGGGCATCACAGCATGGTACACTGTCCACGTGCAGATCTCCTCTAACAAAGGAGAGGAGGTTCCTGCTGCAGTGCAGGAGCCTTGTTGATTTATTCTGTGTTTTATCCTCCTGTCTGACAGCTTGGAAGCAGAGGCAGCGCAGATCGAAACCACTCTGAACTCTTTGAAGCAGAAGCTGAATGAGGCCAGGATCTCCCTGAGTAACCTGGAGGAATCCCGTATGGAGCTGCAAAAAGACATCAGCTGTAAAAGCCAATCACTCTTCATTGAAGGGGAGAAGTGCATGACTCAGCGCCGGCATTTACCATCCACCTCAAGGCTGTCTGGATACTGAACCTCCGATGGAACAATGACAGCTTTCCAGATATGGAGTATTTCTGTATACACTTTTTTTCTCCATGTGACATCTTCCTCTGTTTTTCAATCACACTTCAGTCCATGAGTAAGACAGATGCCCCCAGAGGCAGAGTAAAGCACAGATTATTTGTGTGTCTTCACTTCTGTGCGGGGACAACAAGACGAGACTTCATTTCTTACTGAGGTTTGTTTTTCTTTTTGTCAGATAAATGTAGAATCAAATATATGTGATCTTATCTTTAGTTTTTATGGCTGCCCAGGAGTTGCCCTCAGAGGCTTTACTTGCCCATCATGACATGTCCCTATCAGCTGTTTGTTGTGGTCGGGGCTAGACAAAGTGACCACAAACGTCTCCGTCTAGTCGTGGTCCTTGTAGAAGGACCTCCAAAGTGGTTGACGGCACGTGAGATTTACAGTGTGTGTTTTGCTTTTCTATGACTTCTTTGATGACTTTTTATGTATTTCCTTTTGCAGTGACTTGAAGTTTTTTTGCTCAGCTTCTTTTATTTTATGTCTTTCCACTTTCTCATTTTCCCATTCATTTTTCTGATTTTAAACATTTAGTTCTGTTTCTCCAATATAACTTGTTTTTTTGCAAGATGCACACAGTCTCTCAAAAAGGACAATGTATATTTTTCTTGATTTGTTGTGGTGTTTGGGAAAAAACATTTATCTGGGTGTTATGTGTGGCTTGGTTGCTGCGTTCATCTTGTGTTTCTTAGTGGTTCTTTGTACTCATTCAGAGTCCTAACAGTCTGTGTGCAACAATAGATGCTGGTCTGTATGTTTGGGTTTCCTTAATACTGTTACTTTTTTTATGCTGCAGTTTCTTTTTTGTTGGATCTTCAAGTCCATAAAGGTTTTCTGTTTTGTTTCTAATTAACAGTCAGGTTTAGAAAAAGTAGTAATGGTCTGACATCCTTGCTGGAGGTGTTCTCCTGTGTTCGTGTCCTCCACCAGAGGGAGCTATTCTACATGATGTTACTCTGAGCTCCAAATCTACGAATAAGGAAGAAAAGGCCTAAACTAAAGTAAAGCAGGAAGATTTACTGATTGTTGTAAATTGTAAACTCATTCTTACTCATTAAATACATGAAATTAATCATCTGGATCAGTTCATTTTTGTTTTCATTGTTGGTCAACATCTACTAATCTTACTGGCATTTGTCTAATTTCTCGACAGTTTACCTAATTGAGAAAAGAAACACTAACAGCAGACTTATTACTGAAAAAGAAATTACATTTAAAATATATATGGTCTGTTCAGTTATACACAAACACATTTGACAAAAGAACATGTTGAAATTTTTCATACTCATGGGGGGTTTTATTCACCAAAATGTCACCTGTTAATCAATGTGTCATATATATATATATATAGAATGCTAGAAGTCAAATTAACTGGAAATGAGAAAAACTGTACTAAGAACCAAAGGTTTTCCAGGGTGATGTAAGTGAGAATCTGCTCTTCCTCACGTGCGCTCAGGCCACCTTTCACTGTCTATTCTGAGACCGTAGCAGCTCAATGCACTGCCACGACTAAAGACGGGAAGCTGAACTGCAGACAAACGCAGTATTTATTTCATCACACCACTAAGTATGGGCAGGGTTAGTGCCAGCACTGCACATCTGTGTGTCTGTGTGTATGCTCATCTAGAAAATGTGTGTGTGTGTGCGCTTATCTAGAAAAGTGTATGTGTCTGTGTGAATTTGTGTGAGCATGCTCCTCTAGAAAAGTGTATGTCTCTGAGTGTGTGTGTGTGTGTGTGTGTATGTAGTTATTTGTGTTTATTTGTGTTTTTTGTGCGTTTGTGTGTGTGTGCATTTGTTATCTTCTGTCTGTGGATTTGTGTGCTGTTTGTGGTTTTGTGTATGTTCATTTGTTTTTCTATGTATGTGTCTTTCTGTTCATGATCGTGTCTGTGTTTTCTTGTCTGCCCAAAGGAATTTTGTGTGCGTGTCTGTTCAGTTTGTGTGCCTGTGTGTGCTTCTGTTTTTGTGTGTTTGACATCATGTGTCTGTGGGTCCTTGTGGTTTTTGTGTCATTTTGTGCATGTCCTATTGTCTTTTTATGCATCTTTGTGTTAAATTTTGTACCCGTGTGTCTGTGTGTGTGCATAGGTGTGTTTGAGAGTTTGTTTGTTTGACTCCGTGTCTCTTGGGTTATGTGTGTGATTTTTATTTTTGTTTCTGTGTGTGTGTCTGCATCTCTATCGGTTGGTCAATTTCTTTCTGTGTGTGTTTGTTTGTATGTGTCTGTCTGGGATTTTCTTTTTGTAAGTAGGCCTGCGTGTTTGTCTTTCTCTGTTTGTGTGTTTGTGTTGTTTTTCCTGAATTCCCCTGCTCTTTCTTCATTTGAGACCAAACCAGCAAACAGTGGTTCTCTGTGTCTGCATGTGTCCAGTGTTGGTGGATTTCTTTGGTCGGCTCCTGTTCCAGCTCTGAAAGACGCCATGTGATTATAATGGAGAAATGTGACCAGAAAGGCGAAGTTAAAATAGAAACTAGGAGGGTTACATGAAGGAACTTTGAAGGAGGGGCAGAGAATGGGAGGGAGGAGGACAGCAGAGGCAGTCTCCTAGTTCTTCCTCTCCTTCTTCTCTCAAACATCTGGGTGACATCTGCAAGGAGGTGAGTTCCACCTTTTCTCAAGCCTCTGTTTTTCTGATCTGTTCATACCTGGGGGAGGAGAGGACCACCCTCCCATGATTTTCATCAGTGCTGCTGGTTCCTCCTTTTTTTGTTAACCAGAGCATCAGTAACCTGGACCAGTTGTCTAGAAGGTAATTCTTCTCTACAAAGGTGTTAACTTCCTTTGTGTGAGTAGCCAGGGTTGGGGTTGGGGGGCGTCTTTCTTCTAGATTTGATGGAAGGGCTGCTTTTACTTTTGGTGGATGCTCTCTGAGCTCCTCACTTCTCCGTCAGGCTCCCCCCGTCCTTTCACGTGCCAGTGGAGCGCTCCATCATGGTTGGCAGAATAGACTGTAATTACAGTTTGGAGGGTGGGGGGTGGAATTTGGCAGTGTGTGATATTTGGGATTTTTGTGGTCACACATTTTATTTGGGGTGTCCGTGTTTTCTTTCTACATTGACACTTATCCATCAGCCCTCCTTCACTCCTGGTTTGGCTTTTTCCTCCCCCAGGATGATGTCGCACAGCTTTTTGTCTGCATTCCTTTACCTGCTGATGCTCAGCCCCCCCAGGCTAAGCGCACAGGAGGTGCTGGTGCGTCTGGCAGGTGAGGGTCGGCGTGGAGATAATGAGGGACGTGTGGAGGTCTTCTATCAAGGCTCTTGGGGGACGGTGTGCGATGACGAGGTGGACATTAACCTGGCTAATGTGCTGTGCAGACAGCTGGGCTTTCAGCGCAGCTTCACCTGGGCGCACAGCGCCAAGTTTGGCCGGGGACAAGGTAGGTGCCACCCAGAGCCTCACCAGTATTCCCACTGTTCTTTCCTACTGACCAGCTCCCCTCTGCTTTTCCTCTAAAGGTATGATTTGGTTGGATAACGTACGCTGCAAAGGCACAGAACTTTCTGTGGCTCAGTGTCACTCCAATGGCTGGGGGGTCAATGACTGCACCCATGCTGAAGACCTGGGAGTCATCTGCAGCCCTGAAAGGAGAGCCAGGGCCCCCGCTGTCACAGTAGACCAAGTATCTTCTTCCAACAGGCAGGAGAGACAGAGAATCCCACAGCCTGCACCCCATCCTGCTCCACCTGGAGCCAGCATCCAGCCTCTTTCCAGAAGGGGTCACGAGATTGCTCTCCACCGCACCCCCACCTCCTCACGGCGCAGCCAGCTCTCCCCTCAAGAAAACGGTCATGAGATTCAGATTCTGCGACGTCATCACGGAAGTGGGAGATCAAACCAGCAGCCCAGCCAGTCTCTACCTCAAGGTCACCAGCTGCCGTCACGCCTGGCAAATGGTGCCACCTTCAGGCCGAGGCAGGAGACAGTAGAAGGAAGCCCACAGGCGGTGAGACAGGCCGAGGAGCACCCCCAACGTGAGCCCCACTCCCAGCTACAATCTGAGAGGAGGGAAGACCAGCATCAGCAGCTCAGCGGAAACCATGTGGAACCCGATCCGATCCATCCAGACCTGGGATTGGAGACTGAACCACAAGGCACAGAGGTAAAAGTTCAAATATTCCTGACCCATCCCCTAATGCAATGTTAACCCCACTGGGCTTTGAAGACTGTCATGAGCTGATTCAGGGGTGCATAGAAAACGCAGGACGGTAAGCCTGTGGGGTCAAAATTGGGAAGAACTGCTTCAAGGGACCCCCCCAAGCTAAAGTCCTGATGCTGAGATTCAAGCCAGAAGATTTTAGGTTCATTTTTGCTTTGAGCTGGTTGTGGATTCAAACCGAGCCTTTCCCAGTCTCAGGGCAGACACTCCCTCACTTGGCCAGTTGAGTGGGTGAGTGCTAGCACTCCTTCGGAGCAGATCAAAGCTTCTATATGACTTATGTTTGTCTTTCATCAAATAGACCTCACCCTTTCTCCGTATTGTCGTTACCATCATGGCAGGCGGCAGGTTTCCTTCCTGCCTCTAACGCTCTTCAGAGACGCTGATTACACATCAAAGTCTCTTCTCGTCTGCTGTTGTTCTTGTCTTGACTGTTTTTGGTTGCATGTATTGTGCATGGTTACATTTCCGTTTATGAACGAGGTCCTGTTGAGTGCATCTTCAAAGCAGGAAGGGCTGGATTCAGGAAAAGTCCTGAAAGGTTGTTTTTTTCAGCGTTCTCTCTGACATCACGATTTCTCACTCACAGGAATCTGAGAGGGGTCACTTAGTCGAAGTTCGTATTCATCCTGTCCTGTCCAACTACCGTGGGGGTCTGGTGACAGAGGGAGTGGTGGAGGTGAAACATTCTGGGAAGTGGCGTCATGTGTGTGACCACGGATGGGACCTGAGCAGCAGCAGAGTGGCCTGTGGCATGCTGGGATTCCCAGCAGCAGAGGCATTTGACAAGCCTGCCTACAGGTAAACAAGAGTGCACGTGTGTGTTTGGCATTTCAGTTGCTGCATCGTTACTGGGAGCTTTTTCAAACTGCGGGTTTTTATCTGCTGATCCTGATCCATCACGATTTTAATAAAGGCATACTCAGAAATGCAGTTTTAAGCTAAAATTGTTTTATATATGTCCTCTATTGTGAGAAAAATGCTACAAATACATAAAAATAAAAAAACCTAATTTTTATAGTAGTGGGTCTTTAAGTATGCCCAACATTCATTGTCAGCTGTGGTCTCCAGGAGAAACTTAAAGCTTCAGGAATCGGTTTTGCGTAGTTTTGGATGATCTTGATTGTCCAAGAACAAAAAGACGTAACAGGCAGTCAAAAAACACTGTAAGATCCTTGTAAAAATATACGCACAGACATGCACAAACGCATGCATGTGCAGAACTATCTGCAGACATCTCTGCAGACTTTGTTAAGCTCAGCGACGTTGGGAACTCCATCACAGTGTCTTATCACTGTTTTTTAGAGCTGCAGCAGTTGCGTTTCAATAACATTGGTTAACCTTTGTGGTTCAGATAGAAATCCTTCTTTTTAAATCACTGTGTTTTAGGGATAACATTTAAAAAACAAAAACAAACAGAACAGAAAAGTAACAGAAAACGACATTATTGCCGAAAGCATTTGATCTGCATTTGAACTGTTTTTACCTCTTGACTTAGCTCCATGAGCCTCAACATTCTCTAAGCTGTTGTCCTACCCAATTTCCTTCTCTCTGTTATGATTTACCAATACTGACTAGCGGCAGTATGAGTGAATTGTTTCAGAGGAGCATCAAAGAATCCCACTTGGAATTGTGTGAGCAGCTGAGATTGGCCTTTTATTTGCAGATGTTTGCATAGGCAGTGTTCATGATTTTATCCATCTGTGAATCTGAATGAGGAAGCCAACACGTTGGGCCACCAGGTATTCCTGTCTGCAGGTTGCCTGTGCCTGTGCCCAGGGCTGGAATCTCACAGTCTGTGGCCTTGGGATGGGTTGGAGTTGCCCTCTCGAAGTCTGTATTTGCTTTGGGCAATGCCTGTCGCGTCTGTGGGCTCTGGAGGGAAAGGACTAGGGTGGTTGGTTAGTCTTGTGTTAGACGGGGGATGGTTTGTGGGTGTGGGGTGGTGTACTGGCAGGACAGTGTGTGAGCTGTTTGGTTAGTCAGGATACTCACTCACACACCTGTCTACAAATGTTTGAGCGCCTCATTTCCATCAGTCCTCCAACCAGCGATCATGCCAATGGCCTCAAATACAAAAGAGGTTTATACAAACAAACACCTTGTGTGTCTGAAGCTAAATAAACACCGATTGTAACCGTAGCATCACAAGATGCCCTTGGTTCTTATTATTTCATTTTGCTGCTGGACTGAACATATTAAAAGAAGGAATAAAAGAAAAATAGACAACTCAGGGATTGGGCCTTGGGGGTTGGGCTTCTTGCTGGTTGAACACCTGCTTGGTTTCTGTGGGGTTCAAATCTGTTTTTATGAGGGTGACAATTTTTTGTGTTTTAGAGGACAAATGAAATCTTTAAACTTTATTTGTTCTGTTCAGTTGCTGTTTTTTTTTTTTTTTGTAACATTGGTATATTCATTGTTGGACAATATACCAGTCCTGCATTAGGCTTAATCTTGATTTGATTTGATCTATGGATTTATTTCAAGCGTTGGAGTCAAAGCAATAAAGAACTTACACATTTATCAAACAGAAAAGCTAAAATGCAGAGATTAAAAGGACAGAAAAAAAACAAAACAAAAAAGGCACTTAAGTCACATTTGCTTAATTAAATACAGTGATCATTAACTAAAGTCAAGTAAAGCTTGATTCATTGATTGAAAAGGAACGGGAAGAAGCGAATTTATATAATCCCACCCCTACTGAGTTAATTTATTTTATAGTTTTACAGTTTTTTGTAATCCGGTTCTGATCTGATAGATTCTTTTCATGTAACAAAATCCAGTGCCTAGTAATGATTGATTATCTTCAGAAAACATTCATTCAGAGCTCTGTGTTGGCAGTGTAGTTACCAAAAAACATCACTTTTTACTAATGAGAAGCCATTGGTGATGTCAACGATTCTGTTTGTCAGTTTTAGCAAATTGTGTCTTTGCTTCAAAGCATTGGTGTGCCTTCTCTTAGTAGAGAATCAATGACTGTGGCAGACCAAATCATGTGGAAGAATCTTTGGGGGTTCTATTGTCTGAAACGAGTTCTGAACTTGGATGAGCAGAGAAGGATTTTAAGAAAGAGGGCATCTAGTCAAGATGCCATGAAGACTATTAATACAACACCACTTGGATGAATGAGAACCTTCATAGACATCTGTCCTGGACAGAGAAATGCAGACAGAGGAAAAGCAGCTAGTCCTGCTAGTTCTCTAATTATTATCTCTGAAGAAATGTCTTTCAAGATTCCTTCTTCTTCTGATTAATAATTAACACACAGGGCTTACAATATTTTTATTTGATTTCATGCTGGTGACATATTTCAGCTATTGAGCTAAATCTTCAGAAATATCTTAGTGTGAAAACAATCTTGCTGCATCTTTTGCTGATTGAGGTCATCTTTAATCAACACCCAGTGTTGGCAATGATTTGGTATAAAACCAACAAGCCAAACGAACTAGTCTCCCCTGTGTTTGAGGAGGCAAACCATTGAGGACAATGAAAAATATACTTTTAGGGACCTATTCATGTCACACCACGTGTTCAATACCAAGTCTAAAAGGCTTAAAGGCAGGGATATTTTAGATGCTCTGATCACTCTGATGTATGCACAGAAAGCTTGGCTGAACAAAGCTGCCTGAACAGTGACCATCACAACATCTAAGACTGGTTCTATCAGTTCCATCAGATGTGATAGAACTGTGATAGAACTCATGGCTAACAGGAAAGCAGCACCAAAACTATACTGTATTCACGTCCATGCATGGATGAGTGGGGGCAGAGAGACATTGTCTGGACGCTTTGGAAAAGATGGCTTGTTAGGAGGAGGTCGTCAGCTCCATTGGACTTCTATTTCTCCGGCGCCACAAAGCCGTCTTACATTTATTGGTGGGTGGTAAACCAATCAAAAGAAAGCCTTTTGTCTCCTACCATATGGAGACATGTGCATCCAGACGCAGATCTTTTATGAATGATGTAAGACCCGGCAGGGAAAAGCCAGACTAGGAGAAGGATGGCATGAATTGCGGGGACTGACTATTGTGAGGAAGAACTGTGTTGTCAGTTTGAACAATCAATCATATTGGATTTTTTCAATAAAAGCTTCCTGTGTGTTTGTTGAACAACAGGAGGCGGGACTTCTTGGAGTAAATTATGTAGATATGAGTTTCCCAAACTGTCTGTGTGTGCTTGCCTGCTTCTGTCATGACCACTTGGACATCTGTGATTATGGTCAGACTTCTGATCTGAAATATTCTTAGCCTGCAGTTCGGTCTCTGCTGAGTCAGCACAGCTCTTGCTCCGGCCACAAGGGTTTTGTGGACCATCTGTCTTTGTTGCTGCAGCAAGTTTCAACAGATTTTGCAGCTTTCCCCACATTTTGCATGCAAAGTTATTCTCCAGGTCCTCTTTCATCGCAGTCCCCACCCCCCTTTCTGCAGCCTTTAAAGGCTACATTTAATGTCTTTGTGGCCGTTCGACTGAAACCCTTTTTATGGAAACTACATCATTATGACCCTAAAAGTTTTCATGGGACCAGGGGATGGGGGTTGATGGGAATCAGTGGGAACATCCAGAGTGGGTGGACTGTTCCAGCTCTGCAGCCGCCTGTAATGACAGGTTAACTGAGCTTTCCTGACAGTCGGCTCGTCTTTTATTGTGTATTCAGTTTCACTTGAAAAGCAACATTTCTGTCTATCAGCGCCTTCAGTGTCTCTTATTCCCAGACTTCCTCTCAGCTTGGTGGACATTTTTTTATAAAACTCCCGTAGACGAGCCTTTCCATGGCTCCTTCCTGGATTCCACAGTGGCCCGGCATAAAACGGGTCAAAGAGCAGTGTTTGTTGGTGCATATTTCCATGTCTGCTGTGTGTGAACCAACACGCTGCTGCTGCACCACAAAGCAGACAGTGCCAGGGAGAGCAGGCAATTATACAGCCGGCTCTCCTCCCCCACCCAGCCTGTGAACCAACAACCCCTTACAGTCTGCCTCCCAAACTTTGATTCTTTCTTCCTTTGTTGAATGAGTCGGATCTCCTGAGCTTCTGCTTGATGCTGGTGTCTGATGATCCATCAGGGCAGCAGCAGAGCTGCAGACGTACCTTTATTCAGCTCATCTGTGTGCCTGTATGCAGCCCCTCACCGTATTCAGCCCTCCCCGTATGCATCCTCTCATTCTCCAGAGTTAGGGCTCTAGACAACAGCTAAGTCTTCTTCATGATTCCAGATTTCAAACTAAACAATACATCTGAAGATAAATAACACCCCCCCACACACACTCACTTTCATAATACTAGCACATGCACCCTGTGCTGGAAGGGGCTTGGCGCAAATCCCCCAAATCTTGCTGCAGGTGTTTTATTTCACAGCTCTATTCCGATACATGAAAGACTTGGTGTCATAGAAATCGCAAATATTTTTTCTCCATGGTCGATTTTCAACGCAAGAGTTTTGAACACAGTTACCCTAAACAGCAATATACCCGCGTTTACGTGGACTTTCCATTGGAAGTTGCTTGAACGTGCTTCCAAGGCCGGTGTGAGCACAGCACAAGGTGGCATGATGCGTTTGAGGTGATTGTTTTCATGCAAGGATCAATGACGTTCCTGGTTCATACTGGTTCAGAATTCTTCTCTGAGCTGCAGAACACATAAAGTCTGTTTAACATACAATAGTTTCTCTTCTCTGACTGACAGAGTTTTAACTCTTGTTTGAAAATTGTAACTTACAGCTAACAGTAAATTCAGTAAAAATTGTTTGTGCAAAAAATCTGTGAGAATTTGATCTTTCACAGAAATTCTAGGAAGAATCCTCCATTTGATGAAACTCTGATCCACGAGTCTGAAACGCACAACCAGCAGAAATAAACCTGCAACAGGGATCTGTTTTACTGAATGCTGGAGCTCTACTGGACTGGTCTTGTTCTGGATTCAGTTCCAGGCCACTCTAGAGAGGGTTCTCTCCTTTTTTAGTGATGTTTTCTTTCTTCCACAAACCGCCGTCTGGTGAAAGTTTGCTGCACCTGTCTACGGTCTGCGTGGGGAAGGACAACGATATGTTTGTAGGGGGACGGGGGCTTCGTCTAAGCATCTCTTTCATACTCAGCTGGTTTTCCATCAATAAACAGACAGAAATACTCAGTGGAGTCACTGACAGAAGTTAGCAAAGGTAGGATCCCACATTTTATGCTCTTTCCTTCTTCACCGAGGAAATCAGGACAGAGTTAAACACTCACATTCTCCTCCGTCTTTAGGTAACCAAAAAATAACCTGAGAACCCCCCCCCCCAACAGCTGGGTGTCGGGGGGGGGCTGAAGAACAAGACCAAAAACTGTTTTCTCTTCTCCTCAGGAAACTATGGGAGTCCAAGTTGGCAGATCCCTCATCTGGGTAAAGTCCTTGACCGCACATTTACTTTTAATGTTGTTTCATGAAATGGATCACAACCCTACCCCTCGCCCCTCCCCCCTCGCCCCCCAGGATCAGGACACAAATCCAGAAGAAATCCTACTGGGTGGAGAAGGTGCGGTGTCAAGGTGTGGAGGCCTCCCTGTCCCAGTGTCACTCTCAGCTGTCCCTCCCCAGAAGCGAAGTCCCCTGCAGGGGGGGCATGCATGCTGTGGTCCGCTGTGTCCCAGGACACCAGTTCAGCTATCAGAGCAGAACTCCAGCTCCACCTGCGGTATCGGTGAGAGGGACGCACAAATGTTTGACCTCGATGATTGCGTCCTGCTTCCAAACTCTTTACCCTGATCCAGATTCTACATCCTGAACCCAGATCCAGACCCTGATTCTGAAGCTGAACACTGATTCAAACTCTGAACCCTAATTCATATCCTAAACTACACTGATAGCCTTGAGTGATGTGCCTCAAGTTACCATCAATGACATTTGAGTTTGTTTCTTGTCTTGGGTGAAGTTTTTCAGCCAAAGTCCAGCTGCAGCTTGTCTGACCTCTATAGTAGCTGAAGGGTCTCCACCCTGCCCCCTGAAAGCTCCTGAGCTGCCTGTTTTTTCAGTAAACACTTTCAGACTGACTTCTGATCTCCTGGAGTTGGTGTGTTCAGTCAATCAGAAACTGGACTCACCTGATCCAGCTGATCAGCAGGAACTGACGTAGAGCTCCAAACCTCTCCTTCCCTGCTCATCAAGCCCCTGGTCTGAATCCAGCTTATCTTAAAGTCTAAATCTGCATAATAAAGTATTTGGTGATGTGAAGATCCCTGAGCAGGTTTCAGTCTTTAATGGAGTCATATCAGCTGCTAACATTGTGGTTTTGGTGCAGACCACACCCTCCTGTTTAAATGGAACAGTTCCTGCAAAGAAAACCGCCACAGTGCAGGACTCATGTCTGTCAGACTTTAGGAAAGGTTTTACTGTTGTAGAAACATTCTATAGAAATGGAACAAAAAACAGAGGCTGGAATGTAAACGCTGTCCTATTGAAATGAAGCTCGTCTAAACTAATCACACACAAACTTTCATGAAGCAGAAATCTTTTCCTCTCCACTTGGCACTTGGACCAAACACCAGGATATTTTCAAATCCTGTGAAGTGTTTTCTAATGGAAATACGGTGCTAAATATGTTCTGTTTTTCCTTCCAGCCTGTGGTGCGCCTGAAGGCGGGGGCTCGCCTCGGAGAGGGCCGCGTTGAAGTTCTGAAGGAGGGGAAGTGGGGCACAGTGTGCGACCACCTGTGGGACCTGAGCGCAGCCAGTGTAGTCTGCAGAGAGTTGGGCTTTGGCACGGCCAAGGAGGCTCTAACCCGGGCTCAGTTGGGACAGGGTAATGCATGCAGCACCCCCTCCCCCCCACACACACACACACCACTTGACAGAGTTAAGGTTTACAGGACAATGTTACTCATCATGACAGGAGGAGGGGTTGAATGGATTTTGAATGTACCTGTTAGAGGAGAAGATCATCTCTGTCATTTCCGCAGACTAAACACCCCTCAGCCTAAACCGTTCTTCAAAGTGGCGGCCCCCCAGCTCTGCGTGAACAAACACTAAGAATGATTGCAGCGTGACTGTGGAGCGGCTCCGCAGGACCAATCACACGAGTGTAAACTCAGCTGGGGGGGTCAGCTGACCAAAACAAGGCTGCTGTCAAAACAAGGGCTGAATGAGCGCAAGTCGGCTTTGAAGGCAGGATGTTGGCCAATCAAGCGCATGGAATTGTTGTGGCAGCGCTTTTGTTGTGGGCGGGAAAATGCTGCTCCTGAGCCTGCAGTTTTCTTCGGAAACGCTCAGTCCTCTTTTTGTCCTCCTACTCTGAACTCAGCCCCAACTCTGCAATCATGTTCATTTCATCTCATTATCTTTCCGCCCAAATGAGCAGCCCCTTTCTGCTGGTCCTGCTTCTCCTCGCTGTGAAGTAAAGCGTGAAAAGCGTCTACTTTTAGGGCTACTTTAAAAGGAAAGGGAGATGGTTGTGGTTTCAGGCCCTGAGAACGTGAAACGTGTCCCGTGAAGGCGTCTGGGCTGGGCAGCAGCGAGGACAAAGTGACATCATGACTATTTCTGGACAAATTACAGCCTTTGACGGGCCTTGCTCACCTACGCAAACATAAATGTACTGCAGGTTTTCTTCAGTTCACAATATCTATTTTTAACTGAAGCAGAAGTCAATCAAGTTTAATTAATCAAGTTTTCACAGAAAGTTCAAAGGAACTCAACAAAGCAGGAAAACCCGACAAACATAAGAAAACAAAAAATCTGTCATGAAACTCACAGCTAGGTAACTCCTGCTCCATAAACCAGAACTTCAGCCAAACATCTCAACCATCAATCACCTTCAGATTTAATAATTGGCCATGAGAACTAGACCGACTGAGTGTGACGTCACTCATTAAAACGCCTTATGCCAGCTCCAACAAAATGAAGTCAAGTCAGTCGCCATGTTTTTGAGATACAGATGCCACCGTGTTGGAGCCAGATGTCGGTAAGCAGTGGTTGGTGTGAGTCGGTGTGAGTCAACGTTTCTATGACAACCACTCTCACCAGTCAGGAGTGGGCTTGATAGAACTCCACACCCCTACCACTTGACTGTGGGCTAGAGGAGATCTGTCAATTGAACACTTCAAACGTTCAACACAAGACCACATACTTTTATTGAGGCATTTAATTAGTCAATTTCTCATTTCTAATAAAAAGGATTACCAAGAACATGACAACAGTTATTCTGAAAAATAGAATGATTGATATCATAGCTGTCTATTTCTCAACATATTCTCAACAGTTCTCAACAATGGGGTTTTGGCTTCTTGGAGCTAGCAGGTACTTCCTGTTTAGACCGCTAGGGGGTAGGGGTCTCTCAGTCCAGTTCTCATATACAGTCAATGAATTGACAGAAGGTGTTGCAGTAAAGATTTGACAGATCAAATATGTCAGCCCTTTGACGCTTCATGCAGTTTCTTGTTAGACATGATCCCATTCTGGCACGGTCGCAGATAAATGCAACAAAATGTACATTTTCTACATGGAATGATAAATCCAGTTTAAAGTAGGACTGTATGGTCTTTTATCTTTGAAGTTGTAGTCTCTTCTGCCTCTTTACTGGCTGTATTCTCTGCAAAAAAAACTTTCAAAGATATTTGCAAGTTTTATTTGTTTTATATGTTTTTTTATTTTGTTAGCTTGGGGGTTTCAATTTTGGCAGGGATGTTTGCAGCCAGAGCAGCAGCTTTAAGAATTCTTAAAGCTCAAAGGAAGTTATGCTTCTGTGCGGCCTGGTGTCAGATGATTGGGTATGGGGGGCAGGTTTACTTGAATGAGATAAATCTACAAAGTACAGTGAAAATGTAAACTGTTTTCAGTTATAATTTTTCCTGTTTCGTTCGGCAGTTCGTTCTCAGTTGGTTTTTCTGCTGCAATCTTTCATTCTGAAGTAACTAGACAACTAACTGAGCTGTGCAGACACTGGCGTGCAGATGTGGTCCAGAACATGTGACTGAGGATCATGGCACTTCATGGATCTGCTGTGATCCTTAAAGATGGGGATTCTCCTGAGCTGTGATGCCAATTGCATGACTCTGTAGGTTACTCCAAATGACTCGACAACAAGAAGTTGGAGAACAACTGGGTTCCACAGACTCGATCCTACTGACTGCATTTAGAATCTCACATTGTCCTAAACAGCCTTCATCATTTAGAGCTGGTAATCCAGTGATGTTTCTGTGTAAACCACAAACCTCAAAAAAAGATGTCTGACTTCAGGTGGATGTGGTAAGCATGAAGGTAAAAGAAGACATCTCTGAACTCAAAAACGAATCTGTCCTGAACACTAAAAACAGGATCAGCTCTGACACCTGGCCTTGAGGTAACCCTCAGGACAGTTGGGAAGGTTTTAGGAAAGCTTTGGAGGAACTCCACCTCAGAGGAGCTCTGCTTTAGAGTCCGGCAGATGTCTGCAGCAGCTTTTGCATTACTGACACGCCTGTCCGTGCTGTCTTTGCAGGTACCGGGCTCATCCACATGAACAGCGTTCAGTGCACGGGCAGGGAGCGGTCCCTCACAGATTGCCCCCACAGACCAGTGCCGCTTTACAGCTGCAAGCACAGCCAGGATGTTGCAGTCCGCTGCAACGTTCCCGACAGTGGCCTCCAGGCCACGGTAAGACCCACTCATACAAAACCCACTGTTATGTGTGACGATGGGGGCCTCAGTGTTTGTCCATGCACACACAGGTGCGTCTGTCAGGAGGCAGAGACCCTGGGGAGGGCCGGGTGGAGGTACTGATGGAGGTCAGAGGAGCCAAGCGCTGGGGCTCCATCTGCAGCGAGAACTGGGGTATCAATGAGGCTATGGTGGTCTGCAGGCAGCTGGGCTTGGGCTTTGCTGCACGGGCCCATCAGGTACGCTTTTTCACCCAATCCCTCCACCTCCACCCAAACTTCTCTCTGGTTCTGCTCCCATGCCTCCTCCTCCTCCACATTGCCTTTTGTGTGTTATTACAGAGGCGGGTAATTACAGGCTTCCCAACAGCCACTTCCAGTGTGCCTGAAATAAAAGAGAGAAAGTGAGGCGAGGAAGGAGGGGAGAGGGGGGGGGGCAAACAAACTGAAAATAGCAATGTGTGTGGAAAAAGATCTTTTCAGAGGGAACATTTATGTAGGAGTGCTAAAGGTCCTGAAGCTCAGCCTGTTTTTCTTCAGTTGGTCCGCAGGGCTCTTGAGCTTCTCTGGTTCTGACTCTGCAGGAGACGTGGTTCTGGCCGGGATCCCCGGAGGCCTCTGAGGTGGTTTTGAGTGGAACCCACTGCACTGGCACAGAGATGTCCATCCAGCAGTGTCGCAGGAACGGACAGGTCTACTGCCCCCGGGGGGGAGACGGCAGAGCTGCAGGTGTCACATGTGTTGAAAGTGAGTCCAGGAAAGGAGCTTCTGAAGCTCTGGACCTTTGTTAGTTTCCTGCAGTGAACTCCAGGAATAAGTTTGTCCTACAGCTAAAGAATAACTCACATCTGTGAACCACAGCCAGTTTCTCTTGGCAGGCAGAGCTTGTGTTTGCTGGTGGGTCTAAGAGACCCCCTAAAGACACAGCTGGTTTTTTTTACCTCATGTTATTCAAATTCTTTCCAAGTTTGTCTCTTTTCTGGTCAAAAAAGATGTTTGCACCATGGAAATAGGCCAGAATTCCCAATTCAGTTTTCAGGGCTCCAGGGATCAGACCTGCCCCTCCTCTCATGAGGACAGAAACGTCCGTTTGCTTTGAATCATGTCGTTGACATATTTTTCTGTGTGAAAATGTGGAAGGGCACGCAGTTTAGTGTTTAAGCAAGGATCCGTTCAAAAGAACTTATTGACGGAGAATGTAAATCATTTTCTCCGATTCCACACACACATACAGACAGATAGGAGCTTCTACAGCAGATCTGAAGAAGCCTCTGAAGGCATGCTGTTGTGGAGTTTCAGTGTTGTGAAAGGGACGATGGAGGTTGTCCCTGATGGTTTCACATTACCAAGCATTCTTCTTTGGATAATCGGGTTCCGAGGCTCCAGAGCAGAAACCACAACAGCCCTCTGACTGCAGATGGAATCATACTCTCCACTGCAAATACCATTGATGTGCTTTCATTTCCAACTTGACCTCAAACAGTCAGACACACATATCCGCAAAAACAGATCTCTGAACGTCACATCGCTAACTCACTCCTTTTAGCGTGGATCAGCAAACTTCTCCTCTGACCATAAATCTTCT
This sequence comes from Oryzias latipes, assembly GCF_053564925.1. Classification (NCBI taxonomy): domain Eukaryota; kingdom Metazoa; phylum Chordata; class Actinopteri; order Beloniformes; family Adrianichthyidae; genus Oryzias; species Oryzias latipes. Next base: position 11,446,345 of record NC_136237.1, on the reverse strand, counting down.
TTCAGCGCCCACTATGTTAGACTTTACATAGATATGTTTGGAGTAAGTCCCCAAAGAGCAGAAAAATCAGACTAGAAACGCACAACAAACATAAGAACCCTGAAGAACATCAGCTTTAACCTCCCAGGGTCTGCCCATCACACTTTAGTCTATGATGATCCAGAAAAATGTGTATCTCAGGGCCTCTCAGGTGAGAAAAGTCCCACACAGGAATCACACACAGAGCAAGAATGTGGTTCTTCTGAACTTCACAAGCTTTGAAGTCAGTCCTCAGACCCTGATATCTTCCTCCCAGAATCTTTTCAGCCTCTTTACTTCTCTGAACTTTGACTTTAGTTTGGTTTTTCCTAAATCCTCCTTGCTTCATCTGTGGCAGCAGCAGATGGAACGCTGCAGATTCCAGCTTGATGTTGAAGCAGCTCTCTGCCTCTACAGCTGCTCCTGACCTGGTGGTGGACGCCCAGCTGGTCCAGGAGTCGGCCTATGTGGAGGACCGACCGCTCCACCTGCTTGTCTGTGCCAATGAGGAGAACTGCCTGTCCTCTTCTGCCGCCAGGATGAACTGGCCTTACGGACACCGCCGCCTGCTGCGCTTCTCCTCCCGCATCATGAACATGGGCCGCGCCGACTTCAGGCCACGGGCCAGCAGGGAGAGCTGGACGTGGCACCAGTGTCACAGGTGAACTGGGAGCTGTGTGGCTGCATGAAGCTGTAAAATCTCTGTTTGCTGTGGAACACAAACTGAGTTCACAATTTGTCGACTCATGATCAGTCACCAGGTTTCCTCAAGCAAAGGGTTTTTGGAAGAAATGACACCAAGTTTGCCTCAGGAAACCAAATTTCTCCAATTCTCTACTATGGAGACCTAAACCATGTTTATTAGGAACATCCCTGGTAATAAACCTGGTCCTGGTCAGATTTAGGTTTGGTTCTGATCTGATCCTATTTCAAATCTAGTCTGATACAGGTCTAGTCTCGGTCAAATTCAGGTCTGGTTCTGGTTCAATTTGATATGGATTTGGTTCCAGTTTAATCCAGGTCTGGTACTGATCTCAATTATGTCCTGGTCTGATCCAGATTAGGTCTCAATCTGATTTGGGTTTAGTCTTGGTGTAATCTGGGTTTGGTCAGAGTCTAATCTACAGTTGGTTTTCTCATTTGGTCCTCTTGGTTTGGCAAACTCACCTGAACTCTGGTTTGGACGAAACAAGAGAACTCTGGTCCTAATGAGAACGATGGACTCTGTTCTATTAGAACCCTGGTGTGCTTCACTTCAGTGTGAATGCAGATGGACCAAAGAGAGCAGATGCAATGAGCTTCATGTGTTTGGAGAACAAAACGGTGACATGTGAGGACATGTCAGAGGACTAGCAGGACTAGCTGCTTTTCTTCTTTCTGAATTTTTGCTGTCCAGCTTGTTTCAGACAATATGGCCCCCAAATGAGTGCTAGAACTGTGGGATTCTCCTAAATAGTTTGCTCTGTTGATATAAATCAGCCTTGCTGCCTATTCCATCAAGTCCCCAGGACTGTCACAGAGAAAAATTGACCTCAGTAATCCAAGTTCTCTATAGGAAGCTGACTCTAACCATGTTCTCTAAGCTCATGCTTGCAGCTTGGTAGAGAAAACGTGTTTTTTTTTTGCGGTAGTCTGATGTGCATATGTGGATCTCTCTACTACAAGCCAGCAGTATCTTGCCGTGCACAAACGGAGCTCACAAATAAACTAAGCAGAGAAAACCATATTCCTCTGCCTCACAAAGACACAAACGCAGAGAAACACACACACTATAACACACAAACACATGAATGGGCAGCAGATCTGCTGATTCTGGCCTCACCAGAGGCTTTTAGAACAAAACAGGACGTCATCTTGACTCGTGTGCGTGTGTGAAGCACTCACAGCAACAACTCTTTTGAGGTTTTAAAGCTCAGAAGAGCAAATATCTGCTGATTGTCGTGCACTCAACAACTCTAGACACAATGACACGAAAAAATGCACAAAGTGAAATAAACACAAAGATTTCAACTGGAAAAAATGAATCTTAAGAAATTAAAAAAGACCCTTGTTTCGCAATAAATTCTCTTCATTTTTTTGTGTTGGTAGGAAAAAAAACTATATCAAGAAAGTTTTTCAATAATAAAATAATCTTAGTTTAAGGAAACAGGGCTGCATGGTGGCGCAGTGGTTAGCGCTTTTTCGTCACAGAAAGAAGGCTCCAGTTCAAGTCTTGCCTGGGGGACCTGAACAGAAAACCAATGTGGAGTTTCTCCTCATGCATGTGTGGGTGGGTTTTTTCCGGGGACCATCCAAAAACATGCTTCATGGGTTAATTTGTTACTTTAAATTGTCCATAGGTGTAAATGTGAGTGTGCATGCGTGTGTGATCACGGCCCTGTGACAGACTGGCGACCTGCAGGGTGTCCCCTGTCTTGGCCCACGAGGATAGGCTCCGGCAGCCCCGTGACCCCGAAAGGGATTAAAACAGGTTTAAAAATAGATGGATGAATGGTTTTAGAAAACATGTTTATTTGAGCAGAAATTTTTCTTACAAAAAGAATTCTTGGTAAGACGATTTTTCACCCTATTGGCACATTCTTTTGCTTGTTAAAAGATAAATTTGATAATGGGTTAAGAATTTGGACTTATTTCTAAGGGGCCTGTTTTTGCCGTGTAAATGTGAAATGAGAAACCTGAGAGAAGCAGAAGAATTATCTCCCACAGTCCCCCTGATTCCCGCTCTGCTGCTGATCATCCTGTCTGTCTCCTTTCCTCAGACACTACCACAGTATTGAGGTGTTCACCCACTATGATCTGCTCACCCTGAATGGGACGAAGGTGGCTGAGGGCCACAAAGCCAGTTTCTGCCTGGAGGACACATACTGCCCTGAAGGTGAGAGCCGTTCTGCTGCAGCGCTGACCCACAAAGAAGTAGAACCCGTTACTGTACGTGATCTTCTTCTCTGCATTCAGGTCTCCACAAACGATTCTCGTGCTACAATATGGGAGAGCAGGGCATTTCCGTGGGCTGCTGGGATACGTACCGCCACGACATTGACTGTCAGTGGATCGACATCACAGACGTGCGGCCGGGAGAGTACATTTTTCAGGTAAGTGTCATGTTGATGCTTGGGATGTGAGTGCATCATCATCTTTTAATATCCTAAAAGATGCTGGAGTTTTCCTACCCAAGTCTTCAAACAGATTCATCCTTACTTCAGACTACGTAGCAAAACCAGCCATTTTCCTTTAGACAGCGGCAGAACTTGAAACAGCACAGTGAGGCGTGGAAGTCTTAACAAACGGACACAGAAAAGACTAAAATAACAGCTAAATGCTCTGAGGAGTTCTCTGCTCACTCATGTACACGTGTGTGTGTGTGTGTGTGTGTGTGTTTCAGGGGTGTGTGCATGTTTAAGAAAGTAAATTTAGTCTTGACTTCTGCAGAAGGTAGATCTGTAATTAAGTTCATTTGGTCTGCAGACCTGTCTTCTCTGAAAAACCATGTTGGTGCTTCAATCCATTTCAGACATAAAACCTACTGGTGCATCTGCCGTAGCGGTGAATGAAATCGGCAAAACTAACGTCAAAATATGTTTGATACAATACCCCTAAAACAGAATTAGAAGATAGAACACAATTCTATTTTTTAGAGAATTGATCCCCTTCAATACGTTCAAAAATTCCCCAATCACTAAAAGATAAAACAAAATAATAATAACACATTCCGCTCAGCATTTGAATTCAATTATAAAGTAAATATGTAGCAAAACAAATGTTTGTCTTAAACATTCAGAGCCATTTGTGAACACGTTATCATTTGAAAAAGAAATGTTTAGGTCTAGGATACCAAATGAGAGGATATGGACGTTTTCCATGTGCCACTGAAATCTTGACTGTAACAGAATATATTGAAAGTATCACAAATGAAACTATTATTTAAAAGCCTTTCCTGATGGAACAGGATGCTTTGTTGTACTCTTAGCTGCTGAGACCAGTGAAGCTCTCTCCACTTCCAGCACACAGAGATATGCACTGGAGCCTTCACTTACTGTATTGTAGCAGCCTGCTCTCCAGTAAATCCTCACTATATCGCTGTTCACCTTTCATGGTCTCTCTGTTTTGTGTTTTTTTTTCCCGGTGCAATATAGCATGTTTTTATTGTTTTTTTTAACGAGCACTATGTCCTAGGTTCTGATTGGCTGTAGACCTTGTCAATCAAACTCTTCTGTGCCGTGTTTCCTGTAGAGAAATTGTTTGGGTCACCAGATCTATATAAATCTCTGAGCAGATCTTTCTTTTCACTCTATAAAACTGGACTCATTTTTCTACAAAGATCAAACTTTGAGAGTGTTTGTGTCATCAGTTAGCATCTTTCCAAACACAAACCACGCTTTTTTAAAATAGCATATGTGCTAAACAAACCCCCACCTTTGCTTTTGTATATGTATATACTTTACCCCAACTATTGCTCATGGGCTTTAATTGTCAAGTCATCAAAGTCACAGGTTTTAAACCAGAATAGGGTGGTGATGCAAAAATCAAAGGTTTTTTTTTTGTAAATCAAACGTACTTTTTACAGCGTTTACATGCCACATAAAAGGCTGTAAATTACGTCGCCTTAGTAAAACACCATAAATGGTTGCCATTAAAAACAGGGAGTGTTTTTGGCCCCACTGGCATGCCATATATTACCATTTTTAAGCAGTAGCAGAGGCTTTGTCATATCTTCTGCAGCTGGGTGTTAGCGGTGAAGCCGCTGTCTGTAGGAGACATTGTGGGTCCACCTCAGCGACTGTGATTGACATTGTAATGACACTCAGTCGTTAAATAAACTTTCACTGTTGGGTAAAAAGCCAGTGTGGGATCTCTGTGTCATCCTTCAAAGAACTCTAATCTGAAGCAGCTTAAACCAGAAACGTCTTTCCAAAGTGTCTCAGCTCTGAGCTTTTATGGAAGATGTGGTCACCTTATCTGTTTGATGTGTTTACAGGGGAAAGTCACTTGTATGCTTGTCTTAATCACAACACGAAAAACGGGTGGAAACGCGCTACCATGACAACCAGCTGCAGCCTAATGACAGGCTGGAAACCCCAAACTGTCATCTCCATCTCTGCCAAATTAGAGTGGAAACTGACGTCAGGCTTCTTTAGGTTTGCTCATATAGAAAAAACTAGAAGGATCCTCCCACCTTCCCCCCACCAAAGCACACTCAGACTTTACACACTTAACAGTTGGAATAGACTAAACCATGAGGTTCTTTTTGAGCTGAAATGGTGACTTTGGTCTGTGCAAGTGAACCCTTCTCAAGTCAGCTTGATTTATGTCTGCTTAGAGGAAGCTCACACGCTAACAGAGGAAGCATCCAAGACTCCCACAGGGCTCATTCATGCTCTGGTGGGAGGTGTGTGTGAGCGGGGGGGTTGCTTGGCTGGTGAATGCTAATCACAGCAGGACAGCATGGATGTGTCTAGCACCACAGCAGCAGTAAAAGGATATGAATATCAGGATGACTTTGGCTAAAATGTTCGCATCACTGAGGCTTTGTGGAGAGTTTGCAGATGTGGCGAAAGCGTTTAGGATGTCTGCACAACAACAAAGAGCGGTTACCAAAATCATGAGGAAGCTCATTTCTTTATCTAAATTTGACAGTCACAAAGTAAACCGACTTGTTCAGGAAAATGCAGAGATGCTTCCATATTAATGCTGGTATATAAAACTTATATCTACACCCTAACGGATGCTAGGTTCAACAGGGAAGAACTGAAACAGGAAGCTGCTTTACCTGCAGAGGAGCTTGATAAAATGCAGTTCAGGTTGGAGATAGAATTTCTTTTAGGTATTTCCAGGTGTTTTCCAAATAGTAAATGCTTGATCATTGCATTTTGACCAGCATGTAACTTCAGCATGAAGGACATGAGGATCTGAGACAAGAGATAAAAAAACATTTATTCCAAAACTGCACAAAGTCTGTTTTCCCAACTCTTCTCACTCGTTATTTGTCTCTGTCACTGCTGCAGGTGGAAGTCAATCCAACTTTAGACATGGCTGAGTCCGATTTCCAAAACAACGCCATGCGCTGTCGCTGCAAGTATGATGGAGCGCGTGTTTACGTGTACGGCTGCCATTCGGGTATGTTCCATCTTCCTGTCACTCACACAACAAACTAAAGACTGTACAAACAAGCTTTTGACGCTTGAAGCAAAGCGAGTGATGCACAGCGAACATTTTAGGAAAAAACATTCAAGACGTTTTCACCTTCAACAGCAATCTTTTTTTTTTCACATGTACTTCTTGCAAATAAAAAATGATCTTTGCTGTGTTTCATAACTAGTCTGACCTACTTCCATTTTTGCTTTTTGTGGTGCACCTGTGCCTCCTCCATCTCCTTGTTCCCCGTTCTGATCAGGTGACGCTTACAGCGCTGAGGTGGAGGACCTGTTTGACCACCAGCGGCAGATCTCCAGCAACTTCCTGTGAGGAGCCAGCACCACAATCCGGGAGCAGCAGGATGAAGCTCCTCACCATGCCTGAAACGTCACGGCGGGGGGAGGGAGGGACATAGCAGCATGCCAGTTAACAGGGAGGGTTGGGGGAAGACGTGAACCATTAGAACCTGAGACGTTCCTGTCAGCCTCCGTTCAGGTGTCGTAGAAGAAACCCAGTCAGAGCGGGCGGGAGTCTTCATTCAGAGTTGTTCCCAGAGCTGCAAACTAATGGTTAGAATGAACACCATCAAACCCAGAATCCCGCCTAAGGTTCTGGTTTGTCTTCTTTGGTGCTACTTTGCCTTCTTGGAATAAATCTACAATGTTTTGCTAATGTCATGTATAGTTTCATATTACCTCTGGATATTGTTCTTCAGGGCGATAATTTATGCAGAATATAATGTACTTTTCAGGTGAAACTTGTTTGTACTGTTTATAACTACTTCCACATTGTTGTTCTATGTGAGGGCGGGGGTAGAGGAGGGCTGGCGTAACAGAACTTGGTGAAGGTTGAATAAATGCTTGACAAACATTTTGCTTTTTTCTTTCTTTTTTCAAATTTAAAAACATAAAAGCTATGTTTTAATGCCTAATTCAGGGTTGATTTTTATCGCTCAGAAAGCTGTTTTAGAGAAAAGTCTGAGGTTTTTAAGCCTGACATGAGACTGAAGTTGATTTTTAGTTTGCTCTGCCTCTGTTTGCAAGGGTTTCTGAAGGAAAATAACCATAGGAACAGCATACCTGCAGAGAAGCTCCACCAGCACATACTGTCCTTTTTGAACTTTTGCCTGGCCATGTTAGAATCTCTGTCTGCCAACCTACTGGCTAGAATTTGTTTGTGTGTGTATGGGGGGGGGGGGGGGGGGGGATGAAACTTTATCAACAGTGTGGGAGGTTAACAAAGTCTGAAGGATACGATGAGATTTGCAAGCTCAAATTTAGCTTTTAATTTGATGGCAGTACGAGTACCCTGGAGGCCCATGGGAGATGAGTGCGTGGTGGTGCTACAGACGTATCCCTGTAAGTCCCACCATCCCTGCATGGCATGCTCTTGCTTGTTTCATGGGAATTTCCATTCTGTGCAATAGAGCCAGCAGCTCAGCCTTTGCCTCAATATTCTCCATTGCTGTGATGACATTCATCTCCAAAGACATTGAACTCAACCATGGAGTTTTGGGTCACTTTATTGCAACAAAGAGGATTGTAAGGTCATCAATTTCAACTCAACCTGTTATGACTCAACAAAGGTCGTCACCTCTTAGGCTGCCTCCCCACCCCGAGAAAACAACAACAAAAAATTGCTCACGTTAGTATTTGTGAGAACCCATTCCCCCAACCAAGAGCAGGCCTCTGCTGTAAGGATGGAAACATGTGACAGGCGATTATGTCAGATGAAAAAAAAAAGTTTAAGGACCAATGGCTAGGATTTGAGAATACCTAGTAACTGTCACTTCTGAATGGAAGAAGAGGAAACAGAGAGTCCGGTGCAAAGAGAAGGTAATGTTAGTAAGAGGGTGTTTCTGTGCTGTTTTTGAATGGACAACCAAAGACAGGCAGTGACTCAGGAGCAGTAACCATGTATTTTACAAGCTCAGGAGGGTTTGAGAGTTAGACCAGATAAGAAGCTGTGGGGATCAGGGTAATTGGGAGAGGAAAAAAACTCAGGAGAGGTCCTCCAACTCCAGGTCCAAAAAAAGGAAGAGGTCAGGCAGAACGGCAGAACATGGCAGTTTCTGTTCATTCTGCTCAAGGGTGGAGTCAGACACTAGATCCACAGTTTTACTGATGGGTTTAAGGAGATTGGGTCGCAAAAAATGCTTTTGGGGTGTTTATTGATGGGTTCCAAGACTGTATGCATATTTGAATGACAAACTGTATCAGTGTTCTCTGTTGAACTTTTGACGTGTGCAATAATTTGTTTTGATTCATCTTATGCTTATTTGGCCATTTGTCACAGGGAATACATATTATATATCTATATAAAGAGAGAGAGAGAGAGAATATAGAATATATATATGTTTCTTTATTTTCTTGACTATGAAAATTGAAGGCTTCAAAACTGTGAATTAACACATGTGGAATTATATACATAACAGGAAAGTGTGAAACAACTGAAAATATGTCATATTCTAGGTTCTTCATAATAACCACCTTTTGCTTTGATTACTGCTTTGCACACTCTTGGCATTCTCTTGATGAGCTTCTAGAGGTAGACACCTGAAATGGTCTTCCAACAGTCTTGAAGGAGTTCCCAGAGATGCTCAGCACTTGTTAGGATTTATTCCAAATTGAAGGCATGCTGAACCAGCATGCTGAACGGAATCTTGCAGCGGCATGCTATTCCGTCCGGTTTGCGTTTAGTTGGAGTATCATTTATTTTTCAACAGGACAATGACCCCTCCGGGCTGTGTAAGGGCCATTTGACCAAGAAGGAGAGTGATGGGATGCTGCGCCAGATGACCTCCACAGTCACCGGACCTGAACCCAATAGAGATGGTTTGGGGTGAGCTGGACCGCAGAGTGAAGGGAAAAGGGCCAACAAGTGCTAAGCATTTCTGGGAACTCCTTCAAGACTGTTGGAAGACCATTTCAGGTGTCTACCTCTTGAAACTCATCAAGAGAATGCCAAGAGTGTGCAAAGCAGTAATCAAAGCAAAAGGTGGTGACTATGAAGAACCTAGAATATGACATATTTTCAGTTGTTTCACACTTTTTTGCTATGTATATAACTCCACATGTGTTAATTCACAGTTTTGATGCCTTAAGTGTGACTACAATTACATAGTCATGAAAATAAAGAAAACTCTTTGAATGAGAAGCTGTGTCCAAACTTTTGGTCTGTACTTTATATGTGTGTATAAATATACATACACACACACACACACATATATATATATATATATATATATATATATATATATATATATATATAAACCAAAGTTTGTTTAACACCACATGTTATTGGTTAGATGGAAGGGTATTGCTTTAATGTGCTGCTAGGATACCCCCTCCATAACACACACCCTTAAACCTTTATAGTGGTGGGACGTTTGTAAACTCCTAATTTGCTCCATGACACAACTTAGAGCCTGCTTGGTGGTTCGTGTTTGTTGCTCTGACAGAGGCTTCTTGCAGGCTTGCATCCTCGTGAAGCCACAGTAAAGCTCAAGATGATGAGCCTGGTTGGGATCTCACACAAGGATGGTGAGCAGCAAAGCTGTGAGGTGGTCTGTGAATAGCTGTCAGTATATGTAACTAATTGACATTGGAGGTCTGTACTAATGTGATTATGGTGGACCATATCCAAAAGACCAGGACCTGCCCAGATTCTCCTCAGAGTTCAGAGATTAAACATTATTTCATGATGTGCTGAGGATTCACCTGCTCACACCAGGCTTAAAGGTGATTCATCTGACCCATACACGACTGTATCATCAAATTATGGGTCACTAGATCAGATCAAAGGTTACACGGTAGGTCAAAGGTGAGCAGACCAAAAGTTAGTGGATACCCAGAGATGCATTCGAGTTTATCTGAAAGTGTCCTTCATCTAAGGTCAGGTTTAGCATCACAGTGTTGATTCTGTGCTACTCTGGATTGCCATGATGTGGATCTGCGTTCAGAGCTGTAGTGCAGTAAGAACAACTGAAAAACGAAAGCATCAGCTGATGTTTTTCACTTAAGTACCGTCTGCACACACAGCCACATCAGTATGTCAAGTCTCTGGATCCAGTTTTGATCATTCTCCCTGGTTTTATTGAATAAAACGTTTACAGGCTTTCACAACTCTTTTCCGGTCCTGACATCTCTAGTCCCAGTATCCCTTATGATGTCACAAGCTTCAGTATCAGGTGCTGCTGGCTGACAGGAAACATGGCTGATCAAGACCCCGTCCTTCTCTTGGTTAAGAAGTCAATTTTGTTTTTTTTCTACTCTGATTGTACTTTAACAGCGGGTTAAAATACAGAGGTTCTACAACGTCTAAGAGCTTGTTCTACACTGCATCACATTGTATCTGTGATGCTTTTTGGCCTGATTTTAAACTGAAATTATGTTTAAAAATGCTTTGTGTAGTTTATTCAGACGAATGGATGAAGAGACCGACACTTTATTCATACCTGGAGGGAAGTTCTTAAACTTCATTCCTATCAGGAGCTGCACAATTCACATACAAACTACATTTCTCTCGGTGGTGGAGGAGTGTTGGGTATGGGCATGGTCAGATTAGATGATAATTAATAACGGCACCCGCAGACTTGTTTTTCCATCATGCAGGCTGTGTCCTTAAAGAGTCTTTGAGACCCTTTTTGGTCCCAAAAAGCCTAGGGCAATTAGGTTCTAGTCTTCCTTTGATTTATGCAAAAAGCTTCTGAAGTTGTCATCCATTTTCCACACCAGTTGAAAGACCGCGAGCTCTCTGCCCGGTTGGGCAAGTACGACAAAGAGCATTTCATGAAGCTGCAACTGTCTCTCCGTCCTAAGTGTCCAGAGTGTCTCTCCACAAAGTTCCAACAGCTCACCTCTTCCTAAACATCTACAAAAAATGTGAATTGTAGTTTATCATTTCAGTATCTCCATCTTGCTTAGTTGAATGTGGCAAAAGTTGTAAACAGATCTGCAGTTTAGTATAAACTGTCAGACATTTTGGTTCAGGTCTGAAGGATTTACACAAGTATAGGCACAAAACTGACGTAGGTGATCAGTTCCAATGAGTTCAGCACCACAGACAGCAACAACAGATTTTTCATTTTTTCAACCCAAAAACCCTCAGCACCCCCACGTGCCTCCAAGGCACGTTAACGTTGAGAGTTGGGTCATCTGGACCCAACTAGACAGTGCGCTGAACCTTTTTTCTTCAATGATTTGTGATCTTCACTGGTGTCCATGGATTACATGAAATCTTCTCCACCTTTGTCCTGGTAGGGAGAACACATCAATGTAAGGGTGGGGTCATCTGGACCCCATAGGATAGCACAAGGGATATTCAAATATAAAGGCAGGAAAAGTGTTCGCCAACTTTAAAAACCCACTCCCACATTAAAATGGAACATGTAGAAGTAAAGACTGAAGATTTTTTAAGGGTCTGAGGAAAACTTGTGAGAGGAGCCATTTTCCTTAAACACTTGAATTTTGTATGAAACTATTAAGAACAACTGATGTTTAATGCTTCAGGAATATGTCCAAACCCAGTTTCCAAAGCAGAAGGCAGCAAAGCCACAAATCATAAATAGCTCATTTTCTTCCCTCTTGGAGGCAAGAAGGATGTTTGTTTTGGAACCTCCATCGCTGTTAACTATCAAAGCTCAAAAAGGGAGTTATTTGCTAAAATAAGGAAGAGATGAATCACCATGTACACATGGTTCTGGAGTTCTGGGTTCTGGAGTGTAGAATCAAACCATGTTTTGGGCTCACTCTATGACAGATGTCCTTATAAGGTCATAGGTTAAAATCGTTTTATTAGGTCAAGTTTATCCAGAACAAAAAAACGTTTAAGAATTCAGAAGTGAAGCTTTCATCTTCCTGCCTTTCAAGACAAAATTACCCCGAGAACAAGTGATAAAATGAACAAATAAAATGTTCCATCTGAAAAATATTTATCGTTTATATAAACACAGTTTGTACTAAAGTGACTGTTCACAAATTGTTTTTTTTATCAATCACATTTACACCTTTTCCTTAAGTTTGTTGAAGCATCAAGAAAAAATACATGGAAACCTCTTAACACTCAATTTGTGCATTTTCATGTTTGTCATTAAAATCCTCTTTAAACTATTAAAAAATGATGAATTTAGAGCAGAAATGGTGTTTTTGTGGCATCGTTTCAACATTTCATGTAGATTTCAGTCCTTCTGTTTGTTGTGAAGTGTGCTGATCAAGGCAAACATCTGCAGGCCATGAAGGGGCCACACCAAGGAACCTCAGCGTTTCTGTGTGCACTTGCTCATACACCCCGAGGGGGGAGGACAAGCACCCTCTGCAAGGAACGCTGCATGAAGAGCTGGCTGCTGAATGTTGAAGACGACGATGAAGGAACCTCAACACCTTTGAATTTGGACAAGAGGACTTTTGGGACAATCTCTCAATAAGGAACCAAACCATCAGAACCCTCAGAGACTTGGCTTTGCTGACCTTTGAACCCATCAAGCTGGAGCTGATCAACCATTGTGGGGTTGCCTAGGCGATGGGATGCTAAAACACAGCAAATGAAGCCAGAGTCTATGACTGACGATGCGTCTAAGTGTATGTTAAACGTGATGTTGCAGCTTTCACATCAGATTCAGCCTCTGCGTAGAGGGATGGGGAAGGAAGGTGACCTCTGTTCACGCTGGTGGAGAAGAGAAGTGAGAAAAAAGGAAACGTCCTCTGCTGCTGCAGTGAGGTCTTCACTTTCCCTCCCAGGCATCCTCCCTCTGCCTGGCAGCCATACGCTTCAGCTCTGCAATGGAAACACAAAGACGGATCGAGTCAGGAGCCCAGGACCGAGAACCCCTCTTCTCCTTCCAGAGGAGGAGCAGAGGAGCCCCATGGTTACCCCAAGGCAATGCTTCTCAAATAGTGGGGCGCGCAGTAGTAGCGGTTTTAGGCAAAGGTAATACGGGCAATTGCCCGGGGCGCAAATTTAACGGGGGGTGGGGGTGACAGCGGCTCAGTCCTTGGAATCAAATCTGCGCAACTATTGGTTTACTATTATCTGTTATATCAGAGTTTGTAACAGCCTGAAACTGCTCCTGTCTCCTGTCAAACGCGGTTCGCGTGTGTGAGAAGGAAAGGGGAGGGGTAGTGGGCTCAGACTGCGAGATGTAACAGCGCACGCGGAGCGCTAGATTGCGTAACACCAGGATCATTGCGTGCCTTTAGATTACTCAGCTCATTCTAATGTCATTCTTTATTAACCATTGTAGACATTTTGATGTGTCTTTATTTTCCATAAATGTATTCTTTGGCTGCCCGTTTAGTTGGTGTCAGTATTTGACAGAAACACAGCAGGTAATGCAGGAAAATAGTTGCGCTTTTTGAGCTCAATCTATCATTTAGGGAAAAAAATCAGCACAATGTTTTTTTTTACCTGTGTCTTCAGACTAAAAACATTAAATATATTGGTGTTGCTGTGTTAATGTTTCAGATCAATTTACATTTAATATTATTTATTGATTGAATTATTTTTCTCACCATCAAATGGTTCAGTTGGTGAAAATGTTTCTAGTTTAAATAAGTAATGACAGATTTTTTTATTTCAGGCACTTTAAGCTTTTTTCTGTTTTAGACTAGAACAGAGTTTCTGTGGCAAAATAAAGTTAATATTTGTTGAAAGTTGATTTATATTGCTTTTTTGTTTTGTTAATGTTAAAAGATACAATTGTAGGTATACTTACACAATTTTTATTGATACTAAACTATACATTGTCACCATGCGAGTGTGTGTGTGGGGTGGGGGGTTAGGGGGGCGCAAAACATTTTTTTTTTCCCTAGGGGGGGGGGGGGGCTTTGAAAAAAAATAATTAAGAAGCACTGCGCCAGGGTAAAATTGCACAAGGCACGTGCACATGCTCTTCACAGAGCATGCTCAGAACACGGAGTAGCCAGACAGAGTTTGCATATGTATTTAGGGCAGTGCTGAATCTCGGACTGGTGGTGCAGAGAGGAACACTCTGATGTTCCACCTTTCTACGGAATAAAAATGAAAACATCCCCCCCGTGTGGTGGAAAACGTGTGATGCAGCCAGTAAGGTCGTATCAGGAGGAAGCACACCCCTCCCCTCTAGACGTTATCATGGTTTCGCATCTTCACCAACATCTGAAGTTTTTATGTTAAATCGTCATTTTTAACTGGCTTTCAGGTGTTAGAAGGCTTTTTTTTAAATACTTTCTTTTGATGTTAACATTTAGCTTTTTGAGAATTTGTTTTTAGACACATGGTCTGCACCTTTGGCCTCCTGTAGCTTCCTCCTCTCCACTTCGCGCTGCTCTTTTGTCACGTTGCTTTTCACGCCCAGAGCGCCAATCACCAGCTGCCGGGCCAGAGCGGCACTCGTCTGAGGTCTCTCTTTGGGGGGGAGGAGGAAGTCTGAGGAAAACAGGTTGTAAAGAGAATCAAAACCTAATCAGGGAATACGAGGGGGAAAAGCTGTGTAAGCTGGTACCAGAGCATTCCCGGGCTTTGGCTTTGGTGGCAGGAGAGGACTTGTTGAGCGGTCTGACTTTCATCAGCTGATGTTTGGATCTCAGAGCTTCACGAGCTGAGGAGCAAACTACAATGAGGACGAGAGAAGTACTGTGATGTTGGCACCAAAGGCCGACTGACCTGCTACGGGGCTGGAGAAGAGGCCCAGAGCGTGGGTGTCATCAACCCACTTGATGTCAAAGCCCCCCCGCCTGAAACAGTCAGAAGAGAGGATCAGCTGGGACACATTGGAGGCTTTAGTCGACGTTGGGGGGTCCAGCCTGGAGGACCCCTCCCAGCTCTGCTGCTGCTCTGTCAGGCAGATGATGGACAGCAGCTGTTCCTGAACTTCTCTGAAGAACCATCTTTCTTGATTTGAACCACAGACTGTATGAGAGAACTGGACCGAGTGAGTGTGACGTCACCCATAGAAAACGGCATCTATGCTCCAGCAAAATGAAATCAATGCAGCAGAGGAGCTGGGCCATAGAAAAAATGAGACCGTTGATTTTTTTTCATTCCAAATGTTATTTTTGATTTGAATAGATTTTTCCACCTGCTTTAACTTTCCTTAACAAAATAGCTCGATAGCACGTAGCATAATAGTATCGTAGCATCAGTGCCTGACAACACTGCTGTCAACAAATCAACACTTTTCATTCAACTTTGTGTTGCTGCTGTTAGTCCAACAGCTTTATCCTCCAGTTCTTTCTGGATCCTGGTAGAAATCCTCACATGTTCGGCTGCTTCATCAGCTTAAACTGAAGTTACAAGGAGGCAACTAGAAGCAGTTTTGGGGGTGGGGGTTTTTTCTTCTGGCGAGTGTGCTGGTGTATTTTTCAGCCTTGTGGAAGTAGCTTCTCTCTGCTCAGAAGAATCTGTCAGTCAAACCTTTCGAATGTTATACATGGGAGCGGGGGGGCATGTCACACTCTTATTGAGGCATCTGATTGGTCAGTTCACAACTTGAATAACTGGCACAACAGAAAAAAACAGGAAACAAAAGAAGATGTTTGAAAAAAAGGTAACAGAGCAAGAACAGTTATTCTGACAAATAGAATGAGTAATTGCCGATTATTTCTAAATAGAAGTCTGAGATTTCCGCTTCTTGGAACCAGTGGGGAGGGGTCACTCAGTCCAATTCTCATGTGATGTTTGTGAGGAATGACACTCTGACCTCAGATCGGCCTCCGTCTGAGCAGCTTTTAGGACTAGCTGTTAGAAAAGGTTTCTGTCTGTTTGAAGCATACGTACTGGGAACACTGGAACAACTTGAGGAGATCTTCTGTCTTGAAGTCAGCAGGAAAGTCGTAGATCTCCACAATATGAGAGAGCTCATCTTCTCTGAGGTCCACATCCTCTTCAAACTCTCTGTCCATGCGGTAATAGTCAAACTGGGGGTCCTGGATGGACTTCTTCTTCCTCCCCTCCTTTACCGCCAGCTGCACAGGCAAATGAGACGAGATTGGAAAAGCAGCAGCAACAAAGATCAACAGTGGAACGCTTGTCTGTTGGTGTTAAATCCTCCTCAGTGCCGCCCTCCTCTCAGGTCTCCACATCCCTCTCACATCTATTACTGCAACTCTACAGCTGCGGATCTGTTACACAAATGCACAAAACTTTATATCGAAATTCTGGAAATGTCATAAAACACAATTACACTGTTTCCATAAATCATTATTATGGGAATAAACACAAACCAATTCATGCAATAAGTTATTGAAAAACACGGCGACGGTTGTGAGTAATACTTTGATTTACAGCAGATGCATTAAAATTCCTGCCACGGCATCAGGGCTCATCTACCAAAGGAGACGTTGGCGTCTTATTCAGCCCACGGAGCGGCAAGCTCCTTACACGTGGCCACGGATTAAGCAATTTTGGGAAATTGTGGTTAGTCAGTAGCTGTGGCTCCAACAGTTTGAAATGACACGCTGAATTTCTGATGAGCTGTGTGATGCTGTGGGACCTCTGGTGGCGCCCGCCGCGCAGTGCCACCACGGCAGCCGGTTGTTGGTCACGTGACTAAAAAAAGTGTTTCCATTGCAGTTTGTGAAATGTGTCCATTTCTCAAAAAACACCTCATCTAAGTGCGAAAAACTATTTTTTTGATAAATATATGTGGGGTTTTTTTTTATTATTGTGTTTCCGTAAAGGTCAACTTATTATTGCAAATCCAATTGCGCAATTTCATAGTCAAAGGAAATGCGGCTTATGATCTTCCTCAAAAAGTCCAGAATCAACTCCTGTGAGTAAATCATCAGAAAAATCTCCACTGTTCAAATTCCTTCTGTGCTTTAACCTCTTCTCCCCTCCATACTTATCTCACCGTCATTTCCACCCGACGTGACAGATCCTCATCCACTCCTCACTGTGGGAGTGGGTTTTTAAAGTTGGCGAACACTTTCCTGCCTTTATATTTGAATATCCCTCGTGCTATCCTATGGGGTCCAGATGACCCCACCCTCACATTGACGTGTTCTCCCCATTTCATGCATTTATTTCTGTCAGTCTGCTTCCACACTTTGGACCTCGCTCTCATCAAACATCTCAGACGCTCATCGTAGTTTTAAGTTGAACCTCATCTGTTAAGGACGGTCCATTTGTTTTTCATTTAATCTGGTTTGCTAAAGACAAATGTTTTTTTAAAGACCCACTCAGATGAAATTGGTGTTTTTGGTGCTTTTAATTTTTTCCTGCAACAATTTTCTCATGATGGACACATAAAAAGAAAATTAAGCTTAAAATTGGGTTTCTGAGTATTCTTTTATTCAAGTTGTTGTGAATCAGGAGCAGATCAAAAATGATGTTTCAAAAAGAGCTTGTTTATTACATAGAAAATATGCTGGGGGGGGGGGCACAAGCTTTCTTCTCGGCTCCATTCTGATGCATCCAAAAATGGTCATGGCCAAAAGTTTTGAGAATAACACGAATATTAGTTTTCACAAAGTTTGCTGCTAAACTGCTTTTAGACATCTGTTTCAGTTGTTTCTGTGTTGTACTAAAATATCAATGGGATTAAGATCTGGGGGGTTTCCCGGCCATGGACTCAAAATTTCAACGTTTTGGTCCCCGAGTTCTCACTTTTCCCTGATGGCACGGTGCGCCGTCCTGCTGGAAAATGCATCGTTTGTCACCAAACTGTTGTTGGATTGTTGGAAGAAGAAGACATAGGCTCAATATCTAGACTAGATGGCCCTAAGCTTCTTAAGTTTGATGACAAAAAGCATAAGTGATAGGTTTCAGTCCAAAGAGCTCCTGTGGCCCCTCCTCAGCGGAGTTGGGTCCCTTGGCTCCACTTTTAAAACAATCTGTGTCAAACCTGAGTTTTAAAATGAACAGTGATTTTAAACATGACTGCCAAATGAGCTCAGTGGTAAAATCAAGTTTCTTTTATTTGAGACAGTTGGTTATGGTGAAAACCCTTTTTACCAAAACAACATTTAGAGACAGTAATCCATGCTTTCCAACGGGTCCAGAACGCTGCTGCTCGGGTTCTGGTCGGGGCGCGCAAGAGGGACCACATCACCCCCATCCTGGCTACCCTTCACTGGCAGCCTGTGAAGGTTAAAGTTCATTTTAAGATACTTTGATTTGTTTGCAAATCTTTAAACACTCATGCACCGTCGTACCTCTCTGAGCTTCTCGGTCCCTACACCCCGACCCGGTGCCTCAGGTCTGCTGATCAGCTTCTCCTGGAGGAACCGAGGTCCAGGAGGAAGCTCAGGGGGGCACGAGCGTTTTCAGTCTGGGACGCATTACCACTGAGCATTCGGCAGGCATCCTCGCTGTTCGTTTTTAAGAAACTTCTCAAAACCCGTTTTTAGCGCAGGCCTTGAACGCAGCATGAGACTCTGCTCTGCTGGTGTGTTTGACTGTTTATTGCTTTGCTTTTCTGTGCTGTTTTTACACTTTTATGTCACTTAATTATACTTTTTATCTTTAATTGTTTTAACCATTCAGCTGCTGTTTTTATGGTTTTTGAGCTTTTAATGTACTGCACCTTGTTTGACTGCAGTCATTTTAAGACATAAAACCTAAACTCAATACTGCTCACCATTTATACTGCAATGGAAATGTTAGGTTGGGGGTGTGAGGGGCGTTAAACTAGTGGCACGGGGCGTAAACAAATAGTTTAGGAAGTGGGGACAGGTTTGCTTCGCGCCAACAGTCTCGCAACTTGGTGGCAAATTTCGGATGAACTTTTACCGCTCTGCAGAAAACAAATCCAAGAAAACAACACAGGGTTTTTTTTTTCACCAAAAATGGCAGAAGACCACTGGGAACCCTTTTAAATAGATCCAAAGATGATCAGAGTGAGACTTTTATGCTGTTTTTGCTTGTGTGTCACTGGGTTTATGCACAGGAACAAGCGACCGGACTTTAATAGTAGTTCAGCTTTAGCACATGTTTTTCTTGACTACATTTAAAAGTTTCTGTTCTGAAGAACATAAAGGTCTTTAATACTTTCCCCTGTACTTTCTGATTATTTTTTTCCTTTCTTGTGTGAAAATTATTTTAATTTGGTCCCATCGTTTGTTTGTTTTTTCTGTATTATAAAGCTAATCATGGCAAGTTTAATTTCCTTTGTGTACATTAGTTGCATTTTTTTTCCAACAGTTTGAATTGATTTTTTTCCCTGTCAAACAACCTGACAGTTTCTGAAGGCGTGTGTGTTCTTTTGCTTTCTATGTTTCATCATCATGTGAATTACAATGCGGGAAAAGATTCAGCAGATCTTCCAGCCTCCCCTCCCTCCCTCCCTCCCCTGGAGCTCACCTCCTCCATCAGGTAGGGGTCCAGGCAGTCCCCCTCGTCGTTGAACAGGGTGTCCCAGCTCTCGGTTTCCTCGGCCTGGCCGTCTGCCCGCTGCTCCTCCGGGTCCGGTACCCGCTCTGCCTCTTCCACCGCGGCATGCTGGGCGTCCTGGTGGTGTTCCTCCTCAGCAGGAGCCGCTTCGGGCTCCGCTTGCTGCTCAGGCTCAGCCGCCGCAGCCTTGTCCTTCCTGTTTCTGGCGTTTTTCCGCGCCTTGTCCGAGTAGCGCGGCCTGGCCTTGGGTCTGCGCTCCTCTTGAGCGTTGTCTTTAGCGGCGGGACCCCGGTGTTTGGGGACGCGCTGGGTCTGGCTGCTTCCTTCAGACTGAGAGCTGGGTGGAGGCGCAGGCTGGGCGGCGCGTTCTTCCATGGATGAAATGCTAGTAGAACATCTGCATAGGAAACACAGTCAAGGCGATGCTAGCTAAACAAGTTAACTGCTTTGCTCTCCTAAAAATTCGTCATCATTCATCACACATGAGTGTTTATGAAGACCACGGATACATATTGCATCAAAACACAAATTATCCATGTAATAAACCCCGTGGATATTTAAAATGTTTCGTACCTGAGTTATATTTTCATTCTCGAGCTCTGTAGACAGATTCTCTTCGCGTCACCAACGAAGAACCCGGCTTACCGCGAGGAATTATGGGAAATGTTGTGTTTATATGTCAAATGAAGGTAGTTTATGAAGCTAAATATACTATTATTCGGTTTATCTTCGTTTACTTTACAAAAACGACGGTGCATAGCGTTAACGAGAGAAAAGGTAGAAAGATTTCTATTCTTTACCAGCCAATGTGGAAAGGTACACACCGCAGAAGAAGAAACTGGAGGTCTTGAGGACACGCCCATAGAAATACAGGTCCGTCATTTGCCAACACGGCCGTCGTTCAAAAAGCTGCCTGCTGATTGGTTACATTGGTCCTCGTTATACAAACTGTTTCGTAAACATAGACTGAATGCTTGTGTAAGGTGGACAGACTGGTGCGCATCTTCACGGTTCGAAACCGAGTCCGTACCTGCAACCAGCGAAATGGTAAGAGAGCTTACTTTATTACTGCTTCTCTAAACTAGAGATAATTCCCGCAAAGCACATCACCAAACACATCTGGATAAGCAGAATAATCAAGCTGTTATTTTGTTTTTTAAATTCTTATAGATTACTTTCCTTGGCATCGGAGACTGCTTTTGTGTAGTAAAACTGTAGAATTCTATTTTTTTTATAGTGAGAGTGCAGAAATGTCAGAGAGTATTAATTTGAAATGTTAAAGTAAACTTTTATAGATTCACTAACAAGCGGATGTGGTTGGTGTTAAGTTATAGAATGTATTTTTATGACTATTTATCTGAATTTTGTATAACTACAACATTTATTGACCTTTTAACCCCTCCCCAATGCTTTTGCACATTCAGCTGCAGACACGTCACTGCAGCTCTCATTACATCTCTGATAAACCAATTAGTATTAGAATCAGACACTGCATTTGCAGCATTGTTCGAAACAATGACTACTGATCCATACAGGGACATGCCGTTAGCCACCTGAAGAAACTAAAGCACAAAATATGTATCCTCTGTCTGTTCCTTAAAGACCCACTGAGATGAACATGTTTTGGTGTTTTAACATGTTCTTGTGGATTTTTTCTGATTATGAAGGACATATTTAAAGATCATTTAACTTAAATTTTCCATTTCTGAGTATTTCTTTATTCAAATCAATGTGAAGCAGGAGCACACACAAAATGCCATTTGAAAAGGCTTGTAGCTATGAAGTAGAAAGCACAATGGACTGGGCACAAGCTTCCTGCTTGGCTCAATTCTGATGCGTCCGCTTGTAGATGACTAGATCCATGTACGTCTTTGTTTTCCCTGTCTGAGCTGGCATCTGACTCAAAACCGTGTGGCTGGATAGCTCCAATTTGCTTGCCATTTTTGTTCCACAACCCCAACCCCTATCATTAGGTTGGGCTTGTGAGGGACTGTAAGCTAGTTGGAGAGTAGGTAAACAAAGGGGGGGGGGGTTCTGGAAGTAGAGGCAGGCTTACTCCACAGCTTACAGTGGAGTTTCTAGTGAACCACTGCCGCTCTGCAGAAATTATGTCCTAGAAAACTACAAAGGTTTTTATGATTTTGGATAAAAACTGCATAATCATAATTAAAAGACTACTGGGAACACTTTTGAAATAAGATTAAAAGAGTGGGATGTTAAGAGAGACATTGGTTCAGTCCAGCTTGTTGATGTGGATATGTTGATGATGAATACATTTTCTGTATAACCTACACTTCTATGTTCCATCAGGGTGGAGTTTGGTGGACCTCATTGCTGCTTCTTCTCACACATCGGCACCATTCCAATGGCCAGAACCCTGAGCCGATGTTTCAGGCCATAACAAACACAATCCTTCCTCCTGACAATATCAACAATCCCACACAGCTCAACTACGGCATGGCTGTGACAGATGTGGATGGGGGTGGAGACTTGGAGGTGGTGGTAGCAGGGTGAGTCCTCTCATCTGACCAAATCGAGGTCCTGCTGACAAGCGGAAAAGATTCTTGAAGGGTTAACATTGTATCTATAGAATGTTGAGCAATACCAAATGTGTGTGGCGCTTCCTTTCAGGTACAATGGACCTAATTTGGTGTTGAAATATGACCCCATCAACAAAAAGCTGGTAAACATCGCCATTGATGACACAGAGTCTCCTTACTACGCGTTGAGGGATCCAAACGGAAATGCTATTGGAGTCACTGCCTGTGATGTGGACGGAGACGGACTGGAGGAAATCTACTTCTTGAACACAAACAATGCATACTCCGGTAGTTCCCTTACCACCCCTCAAGAATGTAAAACCGTTCTATATCATTGCTATTATCTGACATATTTCCTTACATGAGATGTTTTCTAGGGAAGGCAACCTATTCAGACAAGCTTTTCAAATTTCGCAATGGCCGCTACGAGGATCTGCTCAGTGATGAGATCAATGTGAATCGTGGCGTGGCTAACGGCATGGCAGGACGTTCCGTTGCCTGTGTGGACAGGAAGGTTAGTGCACCTGCTTTGTTCTGGACTTGATTGACCAGATGGATGGAGATGCTGACTTGATATTTTGGTTTTAATCAATAGATTTAGCATGTTTGACACGTTGGTTAGAAATATTTTAACAGGATGATTCGACATTTGAATTTTGAATGTTTTTATATACCATTTCACTGTGTTGGATCAACATGTTTTTATATTTAGGTTTGAGATATCTTTAATACACAGATTTGGCATTTTTCCATCCATCCATCTTCCTCCGCTTATCCGTACCGGGTCGCGGGGGCAGCAGTCTAAGCAGAGATGCCCAGACTTCCCTCGCCACAGCCACTTCCTCCAGCTAGCTCCTCTGGGGGGACCCCGAGGCGTTCCCATCCGATAGACGTAGTCTCTCTAGTGTGTCCTGGGTCTTCCCCGGGGCCTCCGCCCATTGGGACATGCCCGGAACACCTCCCCAGGGAGGCATCCGGACTAGATGCCCGAGCCACCTCAACTGGCTCCTCTCGATGTGGAGGAGAAGCGGTTCTACCAAACTCTCTGCATTTTTCCATAGACTTGAAATGTTATGACCATTGACTGTACATGAGAATTGGACCAAGTGAGTGTGACGTTATGCATAGAACATGGCTTACTTCCGGCTCCAACTGTGAAGTTATTGTGCCCCACTTGAAGGAGGCAAGCATCCACAGTGTTCCAAGCAGGAATTCTCACACCATCCAGACACACTTCTCTGTTTTGTCTTGTTTTATCTTCCAACTTTCTGAGATGTTTAGACAAGACAGTACCAGTAGTTTCTTAGCAGCCACTGTGTGATGGTGAGGTGTCTGATAACTTATGGTGAAAAACCTGAACAAAAACACAATGTTTGAGAAAATATTTAATCGATTTACAACAATAAATGTGTAACATTAATAATTTACCAATAGTTAAATTCATCTCTTTGTAGGCCTGCACAATAAATCTCAAATTTATCATCATCGCGATATCAAGCTGTGCAATAGGCATATCACAAAAGTCTGCGAAAATTGGGATAAATGGCAAACTTAAATGTGCTAAAACAATCAATGGCAGCTTGAAGTATTTGACAAATTAAATAACCACCTAACAACCCCAAATTGGATGGACTCTTACATGATTGACCAATTACATGGAACCCTTTTATGTTAGAGTCTCACCTCCTATGTAGACGAGGGTCATTTGGAGTATCATTTGAGGTATGTTGACTCTTGTTTAAATTAAGCTGTTGCAGTGAAATGGAAACTATATATTTAGCTGTTTTGCTATTTGTTCATGTATCCCCAGTTATATCATCGCAATAACGATCACTAATATAGTAAATGGCGAGTTTTCCTCATATCTTGCAGCCCTACTGCTGGGTGATTAATTCAACAACTTCAATTAATTTATCAAAAGTGAAAATTTAGGAATAAATAAATATATTTTTTAAACAGCAGTGTTTTTATAAATAACACTCAATTACTACAATAAATAAATGTAAAGGCTAAGCAAACATTTACGCAGACGTGGCAGCAGTCGCAGAAGCGCACAGTGGATCACCACATGTATGCTTCGCACGAATACTAAATCTAACCGGCTGCCTCTGTAATTTTGATGCTTTTGAAACAGTGATGAAAGTCTTCCGGGAATTCCCGGAAATCCGGGTTTTTGAGCAAACCGAACGTACTTTCCGGGAATTAAAGACCTGATCTCTACGGACAAATCGCTTTCCGAATTAAAAAATGGTCTGAAATCAGCTAATTTTAGCTTTATTTTCTAAATTTCTCCGCAGATCGCTTCCTCTATGGTCGTGGCCATCTCTCGTCTTCCCGGCCTAATTGACCAATGACGGGACGTTTTAGTTGCTTTCGGATGCGTCGATGGGTCTGATTGGCTCTGTCTGCACCACGTGGTCAGCGTGACTTGCTTCCCTAGAGACCAAAACTGGCGGACCCACGCTAAACTTTCACAAACACATCTGAAGAGTTTGCGATCAAATTTGTGTTAAAATAATGGCAGGCATCGTCATTATTGAGCGTGGTCACGACCTCAGTTGTGAGAAGACGATAAAAAACAAATTGAAGTGGTCTTGGCTGGAAAAAAAAGATTTTTAAGGTAGTGTAGGTCAAATACTTTTTTGTGTAAAATAATCTCAAAACCACATTTTGAAATAATTTCAATTTTAGTTTTGAGTTTCAGTTTTTATTTTGAATACATTTCTTTATCTAATTTATTTGTATTTCCTAATTACCATGATTTAGTTCAGTATAGTTGACATTAATTATAAGTATTTGATGGTTTGGACCCGCACTCCCTTAAAAAATAATGTTTACAATGTTTAGCTTAGTTTGTATGTTTGTTTTGATATTTCCCAGATTACTTAGTATTGGTGTTAAAGAATTGATGTATTATGTTATAGAATTAAAGTTTAAAGCAGATCCCATATTTTGATGTAATTATAGTTTGAGAAAACAGTGCAAGTGGATGTTGTACATCAGTCATTTCTAAAGCAGAAATAATGTATAAATAACTGAGGTATTTTCATAGAATATCATAGTTACTGGTGTTCTTTTTGCCATTTGGGGCTTTGATGTTACTATATTTTAGCAATTGTATGTTTTGCAGCTTTAAGGAAAAGCGTAGATTGTAGGATTGTGTTACTTTGAGCAATTTTCCAAATTCTTTTTTGGGACCAGCAAGTCCTTAATGGAGAGTCAAACTAGGGGTTTGAATGACAAATCATGATGCTCCAATTAGTCTTAGTTTCTTGATAAAGAAGTGAATAACTAGCTGCCAGAATGCATCTAAGACCACGTATTTTTCCAAAATTTCGCTCTGTGCCCGCCATATCGCTCAAAGAAAAGTTCAGGGATTTTTTCCTTACCTGACTTTCATCACTGTGAAATGGGTTATTCCTCTTTCCTGATCATAGGTTTGCTGACCTCTTGGAAAGCTTTGTTTGATCTGGATCTATGGATGCACCACATCCAAATAATTTTCAATGTATTTTTAGAAATTTACAACTTTAAATTCATTTTCCCTTAATTTTTCTTGGATTTTCTTTAATAAATTCTTACTTTAGATTTTTATTAGATTTTAATTTTTCTGTTTTTCCCCCCAACTTTTTTTCTTTTACCACAAAACTGAAATCTCTATAAACATCAGTTTCACCAGCAAAATAAAGTCAATTCAGTTGCCATTTCGTCAGGATACAGTCACCATCATGTGGTCTAGAGAAAGACCTAAAAGGATTGTTAATGGATGCAATTAAGGAAGACATGAAGGTAGCTGATTTTGAGTAGAGGATGCAAAAGACAGGGTCATATGTTTAGATCAGTGTTTTTCAACCAGTGTGCCGCGCCGTGGGAGATGATCAAGTGTGCCGTGGGAAATTGCCCTCATTAACTGCACTAACAACATTTCCCATCTCCAGGATTTCAGCTCTTTTTTCATCCAAACAAGCCCTGATAAAACACTGAATAATTAGGAATATAAAAGATCTTAAAATTACTTTTTCTTTGTGTTTATTTAATTCTATTGAAGACATTTTGATAATTATGACAGTACCGCGATTTACCTGCAGCTATAGCAGTTTGCGGAAAAGTCCCCGCCCCTTTAACTGTCTCCGCCAATCATTCTTGAAGGTTTAATCACATGTCATCAGTCTGACCAATCAGAAGTGCTTAAAGTCTTCACTTCCTTGTTCTTAATTCTGCTGATAAAGTCTCTCAGTTCCAACAAAAATACCAGCTAAAGCTCGTCTTTAGCGGTGTAGCTTTCCACAGAATCCGGTATCAGACCCTGGAACAAGTGAACAAAACAATGAAGCTGTCGATCAATACAGACCATGAATTTCTGCTTCTTTTTTTTTTGGGATGCTGGTGTGCCGCGGGATTTTTGTCAAGGTTAAAGTGTGCCGTGGCTCAAAAAAGGTTGAAAAACACTGGTTTACATGATTCACTGTGGTGACCCCTGACGGGAAAAGTTGAAAGGAAAAGAAGAAGAGCAGACGCCGCCGTGTTGATGCCAGAAATCGTTAGTAGGCAGTGATTGGTCCGAGTTGGGCTGAGTCATCGTTTCTACTGCAACCACTTTCACAATGAGAAGTAGGCTTGTTGGAAGTGCACACTCCTATCACTTCAAAGCGGGCTCTAAGAAATCTGTCAATCAAATAATTTGAACATTCAATGTGAGACCACATACCTTTATTGAGGCATCTGATTGGCCAGTTTATAACTTGAATAACTTCCACTACAGAAAAAAAAAAAATTATTTAATATGATCAAAAACATGTTAAAAAGGTATCAAAGCAAGAAGGTCATTTTGACAAATAGAATGACTCAGTAATAGCTGTTTATTTCCCTATAAAGTCTATGGGATTTTGGCTTCTTGGAGCCAGCAGGTTCTTCTTGTTTTGATGGCGAGGGAGGAGGAGCCTCTCAGTCCAGTTCTCATATACAGTCAATTGATTTGACATTTTTAATAATATTAAATATTAATATAATACAATATTTTTCTTTGACATGTTGATTCGACTCATTGCATTTCATATTATAAGTTTAAAGATAAGTGTCTTTATATTTTCATTCATTGTGGTTTAATGCAAATATTCAACACGTTTCAAAATGATGATTAAACGTCTTACTTTAAAATAACTTGCATTTAGATTCATTTGAAGTTGGATGTAGTTTGATATGTTAGTTTAAAGGGCCTGTATCATACTATTCATAAGATTTTTACAGTAAACAATATCCATGTATACGATAATATATTACCTTTGACACAGAAATGAATGAATTTTTTTATGAAATATTAGTTGTTTTCCTGAGCTTTTTTTCCAACCCGGAAGTAAGACGACTGGAGCTTTGAGGCAGCGTCTTTCACTCCTTTTGGGTGCTGCCCCTTTCATGACATCAACCCAGAGTCGGCCTCAGCAGCGTGTCTGCGTTTCGCCCACGGAACAAACCACCTCCAAACATTTGCAGTGATGGATGTGCATATGGTGCATAAAAAATGAAAGCATTTTGCAGATTACTGCTACCTTCTCAAATAAAGTGGGTGTGTTTGTGTTGTAATACACTTAAAAGCTCAAAAAATATATATTTTTCATGGTATGGGCCCTTTAATAAATTGGTTTTATGTATTTCTTTAAGTTGTTTTACGTTTGTTTCACATGTTAAATCCTCCATGTTGATTTGGGTCGATAGATGGTGGGGGATTTCTGAAACAGCTTGCTGTTAGTTCAGTGTGTTTCGACACATGCTCTTTGTTCGTCTGCAGGGAACTGGCCGCTATGCAGTCTATGTTTCCAACTATGCCAGAGGCAGCGTTGGTCCCCACGTTCTCTTAGAAATGGATGAAGCTGCCAGCGATGTCTCCAGAGGAGTCATTGCTCTGTCCGATGTAGCGGCTGAGGCTGGTGTGAGAAAGCTCACAGGTCAGAGGTCAAGCTGAAAAGTTGTGCTGTGTTTTGACCCTGCTTTGATCAAACTGCCATGTCCTTCACAGGTGGTCGTGGTGTGGTTGTCGGACCAATCCTCAACCACGTACGGTCTGACGTTTTTTGTGATAACGAGAATGGACCAAATTTCCTATTCAAGAACAAGGGAGATGGCACTTTTGATGAAATGGCCAGACAAGCTGGTGAGACCATGTTAGGATGAGAAGAAGAGAAAGAGAGGGCAGCTTTGGCAAACTTGGGTTCAGAAGTTCAAAATGTATTAACAAACCTTGTTGTGGGATTACATGGCACTTAGCTTGAGTACTTTGCATCTGTCAGACTTTTACTCATCAGTGTTTACTGCAGTAAACACTTCTAAATGTAACGTTTGTCAGCTTATTGAAGTTGTGAGTGCGGCTCCTGTGTTCATGATAGGAGTGACGGATGAGTTCCAGCACGGCAGAGGAGTAGCACTTGCTGACTTCAATGGGGATGGAAAAACAGACATCGTCTATGGCAACTGGAACGGCCCACACAGACTTTACCTGCAGACCAGCGACTCCAAATTTAGGGTAAGATCAGTGCAAGTCTGCAGCACAAGACATGGTGATAGAAAAGTGAGACTGGAATGCTGTGTTGTGCAGGATATCGCCACGGGAGGATTTGCCCAACCTTCACCTGTTCGCACCGTCATTGCTGCTGATTTTGACAATGACCAGGAGCTGGAGGTGTTCTTTAATAACATTGCTTACAGAGGAGACGCCCCCAACAGGCTGTTCAGGTTTGTTTGCAAACAATTACATAAGGTTTTTATTCCCAATGGGAGAACTTGGTACATGGCAGCACCTTGTGTCTGACTGCAGGGTGTCCAGGAAAGCAAACAAGGATCCAGTCATTGAGGAGCTCAACGTGGGGGAAGCTGCTGAGCCACAGGGCAGAGGAACAGGTAGGCCAGCCCCCACCCCCACCCCCATATCTCACACACACACACACACACACACACACACACACACACACTAAAGTACAATCAACCTTTTTGTCTTTGGAAGTGAATCTCTGTGTGTTCTGAACAGGGGGCACGGTTGCCGATCTAGACGGCGATGGACGACTGGACCTGCTCTTGGCACATGGGGAGAGCGCTCAACAGCCCATTTCAGTGTTCAAGGTCACACAGGTATGTGACAGGTCTGTCTCACACCTGTATGTCACGACTGTGTCTCATTGTGTGTGTCACAGGTGTGCGTCACAGTGTATGTTAACAAATCTCCATATCCTCTGTCTTCAGGGTTCCTCCAACAAATGGCTGCGTGTCATTCCTCGCACCCAGTTTGGGGCATTTGCCCGGGGGGCCAAAGTGACTGCCTTTACATCTCAGAGTGGCGCTCTGACCCGCATCATTGATGGGGGTTCGGGGTATCTGTGTGAGATGGAACCTGTTGCCCATTTTGGCTTGGGTATGTTTTGTTTACGTAGATTGTCAATGTCTTGATTTTAATGGACTAAACTAGTTTAAGCTGAGGGTTTATCCTGCTATTCTACTTCCTGTGCTTTACAAACATCTAAACATATGAACTGCATTAACTATGAAGCCACCAGAGGACCCAAGTCGGAGTCCTCTTGTGCCGGTCCCCAGCACAGCTAAAATACAGAGTTGAGTGAGGAAGGGGTTCCAGCGTCTAAACATCTCTGTCAAACCACCTGTGCGATCAGGCGACCCTTAAAGGAATATGCCAAAAGTAGTCAGATGCCACCCTGCTGTCCTTCTTTTAAAATACTTTATGGTAAATTTCTTACTCTTGTCATTGTTACGTTTACCTACGCAATTATTCCAAAGGAATTAACGTAAAGAATGTAGGAGTCATGTAGCACATTTTTGTGAAGTGAGGGATTACTTTGGAATAGCAGCTCCTAAGCTACGGACACACCGGGCATTTGAAGCATGTTCAAGAATGTGTGTTTAGCCCATAATGTTTACACTGGACACACAGGGAGGGGCTTCTTCTTCTTTTTTATTTTATTGTTTTTACTGTCTCCTAGCGCATGACTGCCACCTAAAGTTTGAAGGGATTTGGTGTGAAACGATGAAGTGGTGCAAATCCTATAAATCCTGTTCCAGACTTTTTCTTTCACAGCTCTATTCCGATATAAGAAAGACTTGGGGTCATATAATTTTGGGCGGGAACAAACAGCAATTATTAATTTATCTTCCAAGATCAATTTTCAAACGGTTAGCACTTCCATGAATTACAGGGACACCATCTGTACAACACTACCAAATCTGAGTTCCTGATTGGTCAAGGTTTGACCTGCTTTAACTGATCTCTCAATATCATCTGTGTCTTCCATGTGGTGACTGTAGATGAAAGTCACGGTCTGTGCTTCCATGTATCAACGAGGCTGAAAACTTGGACAGTTTTTGTTCAAGTTTGTTCCTGCCGCATTTGGCAGTAACTATTGTCCAGCAAGGAATTTGCAGCGTGTCTAAACCGAGGTGGAGGATAAAAATTCACTGTGTAAATGGCATTCAGTGAGAACGCAGCATTATTGTTTTATGCTGCTGGACAGTAAAATTTCCCTGGTTGAAAACAATAAGTTTTCTTTTTTTATAAATTCATTTCTTTGTTAAGGGTTCTAGGGTCTACCCCCTGGGTTCGTGTGTTGGCTGTGTAACAACAAAGGTTTACTTCCTGTTTACGTTGCCGTGTGTATCTGTTCAAAAGAAGTTGCTATTTTAGTGCAAATAAGCGTGTGTGGGGGGGGGGTACATCCATATGTCAGTAACTAACATGCATGTGCCATTAGTTTGTCCATGTTTCTATTTATTAAGAAACCACAAGTGTGCGCAGTTTGTGTTGTTAAACTGGTGTGAAGCTACAGCTATAGATGTATATATGGAGCAGCGCCAGAACAGTCTGAGCTCCTCTGAAATGTGTTTGCAGGAACGGATGAGGTGAAGGTTCTGCAGGTGTCTTGGCCAGATGGCGCCGTGATGAGCCGAGCCCTTCAGGCCACAGAAATGAACTCTGTGGTGGAAATCTCCTACCCGAGTGGGGAGATTCTGCCCATGCTGGAAAACAACACCCAGGTAGTCACATAAGTCATGGTGGTGTGTCTTTTGGAGACGGGGCCTGTCTGCTGTTGCTCATGCAAAGCTGTTTCTGCTTCTTTCAGTGCGGCTCTGGCTTTGCGGTGGAGAACGGTTTCTGTACAGGTGAGTCTGTGGCTCCTCCCCCACATCCAGGTTCATTCTTTTATTTTGAAATTCTTTCCTTTGCTGCTTTACCAGGTGTTTGAGGAGCATGCATGATCAGAGGCCGGCGCTGAAGCTCATGACCGTACCATGTTCTCCTCTGCTCCCCTTCACTCCTAATTCCCTTCTGTTAACGAGCTGCTTAATAAAGGTCATGATGTGTGCTCGCTCATGTCTGGATTTTATTGAAAAGAATCAGGTGTGTGTGTGTGTGTGTGTGTGTGTGTGTATATATGGGGGGGGGCAGTGCTGAAGGGTGAAGAGCATGGGGGGGGCAGAGTCAGCAATCTCTGTCTTGAGCAGCACCTCCCTAATGCTGGAGATTTCCTAATCCTTCCATGTTTCATCTGTTCTTCTGCCCCCCTCCCCCTTTCCCACTCCCCCATGCAGCATCATTTTTCTTTGGCTATCGCTCCTGGGCCCCCGCCTTGCAGGTTTCCAGCTGGACCTTGTTTTCTCTGCTGTGTGTCGCTGCATCATTTGCAGCTGCAGGTCCGAGCTGACAGCGGCTCTTCTGGATCCCACCCCCCACTCGGATGAATTCCTGTTACTGACAGGGTCTCTGTCCACAGGAGGGGGGGTTTGCATGCAGACGTCTGTAAGCGAAAGACGCTCCCAGGTTCTTGTGCACATGGTTTCTGCGTCTTCCATGCTGATGTCATCCACATGCTGCAGAGCTCAGCGTGGGGCAGTGTTGAAATCCTGGAGACCACAGAAATTCAAAGGAGGGGTCGTTTTTTCTCCGTCCTTAGATGTTTGCAGAGGTTTGATGTTGAGGAACTGGACAGAACCTTCTCAACGAAGTTAAACTTGAAATTCATCTGGAACTTTTTTTTATTGGATAAACCTAAAGGTTGTGTTTCCGAAAACCTCTTTTGGTTAAAGACCTATAGATCCGACATAAAGGAAGGAGCCATTGAATGCTATTTCCTTGACGGGGGGGGTCGTCAAACCTGTTTTATTGTGCCGCTTACGTGGACTCTGTAAGTTTGAAAGAAGAAAACTTCTAAATTTGCAGGAAAACAATATACAAATATGAAGAAAAAAAAGAAAAATAAATAGACATAAAAGCAAATCAGCACAAGAGCTATTTAAACAAAATGGGAATGAAAAAATTATACTACAGAGAACCCCATCAACTTCAAATTAGTCTTTGTCTTTTTTTTATTTGTCTTGATTGCTTTAAATAAACCAATTCCACCTGTTTGACACATTAATTTTGTGCTCTTAAAACACACATGACAGAGTTATTAATCCCAGCAATACATTTCCATAAACACAAACTTGAATATTCTGTGGGGCAAAATGTCTTTTTGTCATCACGTTGTTCCACTAAAAAAGATTAGTTTGGTCTGTGATGTTCATCACAGAAACACTTCAACTGTGAAATGCAGAATGTAAAAAAAGAGAATCCAGGAAGTCACATTGTCTGATTCAAAGAATTTCTTTGTATAATGGTTTGGTCAATAGTAAAAGTTCACCTGAATACTTTTAATTGTAATCCCAGATTCAGTGGTCCCTAGCTTTTTACACAGGTTTTTGCAGTCCCCATAGCATGATGTTTCCACCTCCATGCTCTAAATAGGGTGAGTGAGGTTAAAACAGAAGAGTCCCAGTTTGGTCTCATCTGACAACATGACATTCTCCCAATCCTCTTCTGGATATTCGGATGGTCTTTGGAGAACTATTGCTGAACCTGGACATGTGCTGCTTTAAGCAGGGGAACTTTTGAGCTCTGCAGGATTTAAATCCACGACAGTGTTGTGTGTCAGATACCTACACAGTGGCTGCTTGTTGTGTATTCAAGAACGCACGCACCCAGCCAGTGATGTTTACGCAGGACAAGCAGAGAGGGGGATTCTTCTTTTGTTTTTTATTCTTTACTGTTGCGTGTCCGCCGTTTGTTGGAAGAGGTTTCCTGTGAAATGTCAAAGCGGAACTAATCTTGCAGATTTTCTCTTTTACTCTTTCTTTTCCGATCCAAGAAAAACTTTGTGTCATAAAACTGCGGCCAGGCACAAATCGGAATTATTAATTTCTTCTTTGTCTATGAAGACTCTCATTCATCCAGGTTGGTTCCATTGTAGTAGTAGTCCAGATGACATCCCCTAAACCTACTACAATAATTTCTTCTTTGTGATGATGTTCAACAGTTGCTACTTCCATGTTTTAAAAGGAAGCTACCTATGTGTCACTGCCAAATCTGAGTCCCTCATTGGTCACTGTTCAGTGTTGTCGCAATTAGAACCTAAGTCCAACTTCCAATTGACACCCATATTGTTTGTAGAGCCCGCGACTAGACTCCAAAACAATGCGAGTGTTCTGAACGCGGGAGCCCGAAATCCAACTTGATGTGTTTACATAAAGTTTTCATTGAAAGGGGCTGTTTAAACGCAGGTTAACACAGCCAGTGTGTGAGTAAGTAACCTGTGTTACTGCTGTCCCAGCTCTCTTCAGATCATTGACCATTTCCTCCGTTTAGGAAAGTATTTTCCTCTCTGCTTTTAAGATCATTTGTTTCTACCAAGTGAGATCTTGGGTGGAGCCCCAGATGGAGAGAAATTGTCAGATCTAGGTTTCATCCAGATTATGGTCAGTCTCAGTAGAGAGGTTGCAATCTTAAATTGTGTCAGAATTCCCACCCTAACCCCTAACTACTAAAAAACTATATAGTGCCGCACCATGTAGTGACCTGGATTTTAAAAGCAATTCGGACACCTTGCTCACTACTTTTTTTTTTTTTACGGTGTATATGACGTCATCGATTTCACGGGGTTAAAATCTAATTAATATGAGCGTTTTGTGATGATCCGAGGATCGGATCAAAACAGGTGTCATTAACACATGCAACAAGTGGAGGATAGAAGAGGTTCTTAAAGTAGTAATACAATCTTTTCTCATTTGATAGAGATAAATATTTATTTTCTGCACCATTTTACATTTTAAAAAATAAATTAATAAGAAAAAAAAAGTCCCACACCTAGGTGTGCGAAATTTGTTTTCCGCATTTGACCCATCCCCTGAGTTGCAGACGAGCCACGCTCAGGAGGCAGCAGCGTTCAGGATCTTGCCCAAGGAACCTCACTGGGTGATGTTAATTGCTCACCATTGATATGATAATTACCCCATTACCATTGCTCATTCCTTCATTCCCCTCCTGGGAATTGAAACCTGGATCCTGCGTGGCAGCCTTCCACCTTACCAACCGAGCTACCCAGCAAAATATTACTATAGCAAAAAATAATTGCACAAATTGTTCCGACGCAATGCATCGTGATCCATATTCGCCGTTCTAGTGAGCATCGATGCACACTGGTTTTTCACAGAGACTTCTCGGAAAATTTTTTGGGCACTGTCTAGGACAGTGCTTCTCATGCCAGTGGAGGCGCGCAGTAGTAGCGGTTTTAGGCACAGGTAATATGGGCGATTGCCCGGGGCGAAAATTTAATAGGGCGTGGCTCAGTGCTTGGAAAAAAATCTGTGCCACTGTTGGTTTGCTATTATCTGTTACATATCAGAGTTTGTAACAGCCTGAAACTGTGAACTGCTCCGTGGCACCTCCATAAATTTTTCATGGGGGTGGCCGGTAGGGGTCCACTTTAAATCTTGGGGTGGCACACAAAAACCGTGAGCTATATTTTTAAAATTCATTCTACTAAACATGTAAAACAGCCTTTAGAAAACTAACAGAAAGTTCAATGACTACTGATATATTTTGATTTATTGTGTTTCTATTTAATGCTTAGGTGTGACTGCTTTGCTGTTCGGCTCTCGACTAGGAGATATCCATAATAAACAAAAAGTTTAATCAGTTGTTCTAAACAATACAGATCAGGTGATCTAAAGTAAAGACCTACAGAAAATATTTACCAGGTGTGAAAAGAAATGTAGTTCTTTGGGATGTGTGTGTGGGTGTGTGTGTGTGCATGTGTCCGTGTGTGTGCGTGTGTCCGTGTGTGTTCATGTGTCCGTGTGTGTTCATGTGTCCGTGTGTGTGTACTGAAATCGGTGCTCGAAGATGCAGGAACGGAGGGGGGAGCACATGTGAGTGTGTGGAGCGCGGTCAGTCGCCGTTTTGGAGTTAAGGAAAAAAATAATAAAGAAAGTTCCACTTAATCCTTGTGCTATCTTAGATGACCCCACCCTTACATTGACGTGTTCTCCCTACCATGACAAAGGTGGATAAAGGTGGAAAGATTTAATGTAATCCATGGACACCAGTGAGGATCACAAATCATTGAAGAAAAAAGGATCAGCGCACTGTCTAATGGGTCTAGATGACCCAACTCCCAATGTTAAAGTGTCTAGGATAGCACAAGGGTTAAAGAACTGAGACTGGTTCTTTTATTAAGCCGCTCCGGAGGCTCTGAGGGTTCGAACACGGAAGTGAACCCCGAAAGAAGATCAGCCTCACCGTCTTGTTCTGTTCTGCATTCAGCGGCTCGTCTTTAGCTATAGATGTCTGCGCACGCAAAGGCAGCAGGTAATGCAGGAAAACAGCATAAATAAACAATCCATCATTTAGAAAAAAATCTGCACAATGTTTTTTTTACCTGTGTCTTCAGACTAAAAACTTTAAATATATTGGTGTTGCTGTGTTAATGTTTCAGATCAATTTACATTTAATATTATTTAGAGATTGAATTATTTTCCTCAGCATCAAATGGTTCAGTTGGTCAAAATGTTTCTAGTTTAAATAAGGACTGACAGATTTTTTTATTTCAGGAACTTTAAGCTTCTTTCTGTTTTAGACTAGAACAGAGTTTCTGTGGCAAAATAAAGTTAATATTTGTTTAAAGTTGATTTATATTGCTTTTTTGTTTTGTCAATGTTAAAAGATACAATTTTAGGTATACTTACACATTATTATAGATACTAAACTATATATTGTCAGCGCGCAAGTGTGTGTGGGGGGAGCGAAAAAACATTTTCTTTTTCCTAGGGGGGGCCTTGCAAAATATAATTGAGAAGCACTGGTCTTGGGCAACAAGTGTAGGATAGAAGAGGTTCTTAAAGTAGTA
The DNA here is from genome assembly GCF_053564925.1 of Oryzias latipes. Classification (NCBI taxonomy): domain Eukaryota; kingdom Metazoa; phylum Chordata; class Actinopteri; order Beloniformes; family Adrianichthyidae; genus Oryzias; species Oryzias latipes. The sequence continues at coordinate 11,410,131 of NC_136237.1, read as the reverse complement.
ACAGAATTTTTTCTCATTTGATAGAGATGAACATTTTATTTTCTGCACCATTTTACTAATTTATTTTTTTTATCAAACAATGTGATCATTTTTTTTACATTCTGTCTCTCATAGTTTAGTTTTTATGATGAACATTAAAGACCAAACTCATCTTTTTAAGTGAGACGACTTGGAGAATCTCTACCTACCACTTTTGGCTTCTCCCATCAGGGGTCGCCACAGCGAACAAGTCGCATGGTAAATTTGGCAATGTTTTACGCCGGATGCCCTTCCTGCCCTTCCTGACGCATCCTTCTCAAACTGGGCTTGGAACCGGCAGAGGTAGAGAAGGGAACAGGGAGCAGCCTGGAGTCGAACCACGGACGGAAGGCGCCGCAAACCAGCACGAGCTAAACTGGCTCCAGTATGTTTTTCATAGTCTATTTTCACACAACGGCGACTTTCATTTAAAAACCACTGTCCTGCAGAGATTAAACTGAAACAGGGAACAGAATCTACTAATATGCACACAGAAAAGCACTTTAATTTAAAAGAAAACACCATGCTGTACTTTGTGGCTTGTAAATATTCAACCATTTTCTTAACCCACAATATCCCTTTAGGAGTCACTGGGGTTGCCAGAGGCTGTCCCAGCTACTGTCAGATGAGGGCAGGGTACACATATGACAGGTCGCCAGTCTGTCGCAGGGCACACTATCCCTCCCACATGCACACCTGGACAATTTAGAGTTACCCCTTAACCTATGAAGTATTTGTGGACTGTGTCTTTTGACTGTGGGAGGAAGCCGGAGTGCCCAGAGAAAACTCACACAAGTGTGTGAAGAACATGCGAACTCCACATAGAAAAGTCCCAGCTGGGATTTGGACCAGGACCTTCCCACTGCACCACAGTTAAACCCTGCTTGTAACTATAATATTTTTAAGATTTTTTTCAAACTTGATCCTTTTTAAAAGTTGCTTTTCATGTGATATCACACACAGTGACAACTTCTCATTGTATCAGCTTTGAGGTAACAAAACATAAAAAAACTTGCAAAAACTAGTACACCTGAAGTTTGATTTATGAAGTATACTTCAGTTTAAGCATAGAAAGTCTAATGTAGACCCTGTCCGTGTAGTGTAGGAAGAAGGCTATAATAACTGAATACTTCCTCAGACGAAATTGGAACATTTTATGGTTAAGGTACGTTTTATAAATAGGATATGAAACATAAACTTCAAGCTTACTGCCTCACTTTTAGTATAGAATTAGTACACTTATAGTAGACTAGTAGATTACTTTTTGCTAAGGGAACTCCCTGCTCCTTTTGTAACCTACCTCTGAAAATCTAAAATGTTTTTGAATGCTTAGTTGCAGGAAGAGCGTTTTGAACTTTGAACATACTTTTTTCAGTTAAATAGTTTTTATAACTTTAAATAATTCAGCCTTTTGTAATGATTTTGGTGCGTGAGGCACTTGCCCTGGTTTGTGCCTGGGGTTGGGGGACGCTTAGGACTCCTAGGTGGAAGTGTGCTGCTCTCTGGGTGGGTGACATTCGGTTGCATGGAGGACAGATTACCTCGACCCCAGGGTCTGGGGGGCCTTGCCACCGTTGCCTCGCCTTTGGCGAGGGTCTTGGTTTGGGGGTGACCGGGCACTCCCCCTCTTTTGTTTCCCTTTCTACATTCCATCATCCTCCACAGCAGAACACAAACACTCACCTGGGCACAGGTGCCAGCTACCCTTTGCATAAATAGATTATGTGTTTGCATACAGGAAGAACTCGTGCTTGGCACATGTTTGTTTTTATGCATAAGTATGTGTGTGTTAGCTGTACTTGTATTGTGTACATGTTGACATGAACGTGTGTGAAGGTTTTGGGACTAACAGGTATGATTGTAATATTAGAGTGTGTATGTGGAAAGGCCCGACTCTTTAAACTAACATCTACATTTGACATTAAAAATGATAACTCTGTGCCTCTATATCTCAACTTACTTCCTCTTATTCTTGATCCTCATTTTTCATCCTCCAACTTGTTGACCCGCACCCTTTTTTCCTTTTATTTTGTATCCTTATCCCCCCATCTTTAATATCCTACCCTCCTTCTGTCTCTTCTCTTTTCCATCAGTCCAAAAAAGAAATGTATGGATGTCATTTTTGAACATGTTGCTCTTTATTTGAAACTACAGTCTGGATTCAGGAAGACAACCCCACCTCCCCAAAAAAAGATCAGTAATTCTTTGCATATTAGTCACAGAAGCTCAGGTTCCAGTGTGGATCATAGAAATGAGAAAAATGTGCTACATCATAAAGGAGAGAGCATGACAGTTCATCTGCTGACCTTCAGCTGAGGGTGGAAACAGACTCTGCTCATCAGATTTTATGAAGTTCAAGTGATGAAGAGGAGAATGGTTCTGTGTCTCAGTGTCTGCTGTGTGCTGCAGAGCTGCTGTTTGTTTAGAACAGACCGGTGGTCCTGCAGACAGTCTCAGAAAAGTTGGGATGTTTTCTTAAGTCCTTGTTTCACTCATACCAGAGGAACTGCAGCCGTCTGCCTCAACACACATGTGGACATGCTCTTCACGCAGCTCCATCTTCTCCTGGTATAGAAGACAGCTGAGCGTGCACAACAAAGCTGCAGATAAAGCTTCTGTTTATCTTCTGCTTCATGCAGCGAAACCTCAACAAGGGTCAACAAACCAATCTTAGAAAATCTGAGATCTTGATTAATGGATTTCCATGCAAGTCCTGAGATGACAGAGTCTTCACTAGTGAGACTCTAAAAACATTTAATGACAAATGTTGGCAAAGGCCCAAAACATGTAAATGTTTAGGCCTGCTTTAAAGTTTCAAACTAAGCGCTCATGTTTCTGTTGTGTGTATTGCAACATTCACACCGGGCTCGGAAACACACGTTTGAGAAACTGCTTCCAATGAAAAGTCCATGTAAACACGTGCATGCGCCAGTTTCCGGCTCCCGCGTCCAAATCTCTCACGTTCATACATACATACGGGAGTTTTTAAGTCCATTTTCAGGGTCAAAACACAAAAATCAATCATAAGGGAGAGGTTAATAATTGCAGTTTGTGCCCAAAGTTAATTATATGACACCATGTGTTTCATATGTCAAAAAAGAGCTGGGAAAGAAAAAGTCTGGAGTATGATTTGTGAGATTTGCACCACTTCACAATTTTGCAACAAGCCTCTTCCAACTGAGAGAACATGCACTAGAATAGGGCAGTGACCGACCTGTTTGTACACCATATGCTAAAAGCCCCTTCAAGAGTGCCCATTTAGCACTTTCTTGACCCTTGTGCTATTTTGGATGACCCCACCCTTACTTTGACGTGTTCTCCCTACCATGACAAAGGTGGAAAGATTTCATGTAATCCATGGACACCAGTGAAGATCACAAATCATTGAAGAAAAAAGGTTCAGAGCACTGTCTAGTGGGTCTAGATGACCCAACTCCCAATGTTAAAGTGCCTAGGATAGCACAAGGGTTACATCTGCCACACATGCCGGAGCGTAGGTAGCTTAAGGAGCATGTTCTCGGGAAGGTCAGGTCCAGGTCTAATCCTGCTTTGATCCTCGTCTACACTAGAGCTGGTTTCCTCAGATGGTCCTCCTGGTTTGGCATGTGTAAAAGTTCAACTGAACCAAATGAACTGTGAATGCAGGGGGACTTTCTACGGACCAAGGATAGGAGGAAAACCAAAGGCAACACAAACCAGTGCGTGGGCATTTTGACTGCGTGTCTCAGAGTGAGAGAGACTTTTAAAAACCTTCCGTCTTTTCTGGAAAAAGCCCTCCTGCAGGGTCTGCAGCACACCGAACTTTGAAATGTAAAAAAGAAGATGATGAGTTCATGTAACTGATGAGTGTTGGGCCCCCTCCACACGCATACACAGCTTGGGGGGGGGGGCTGATTGATGGCCTATCCCGGGGGGCCCCTGCTCACCGGGCCGTGCTGCCAGACACTGAGCTGCTGCCAGAGCTGGAGCCGCTGGAGCCTCGGTCCTCATAGATGGAAACCTCAATCTGTGGAGAGCCGTCAAGGAAGCAGAAGGGTCTGACGTGTTCACCTGTCCCACCGACCAGGTCAGGATCATTGACTGTACATGTAAAACTGGACCAATCACGAGTGACGTCACCCATAAAAAATGCCTTGCTTCAGGTTCCAACCATTAGAAGTCAATTTAGTCTGGATTTTTCTGTGATATGTCCTTAACCATGTTGGAACAAGACGTCCTCAGTAAGCAGTGATTGGTCCATCTTCATGTCTATGGTGCCCACTATCTCCAATCAAGAATGGGCATGTTAGAAGGCCACACCCCTTCCACTGAAAGCGGGCTCTGGAGAATCTGTCATAGCGTTTGACGCGAGGCCACCTACTTTTCTCGAGGCATCTGATTGTTCAGTTTATGACTTCAATAACTTGCCCTACAGCAAAAATATCCAGAAAAAAAATTGGATTAGCATGAACATGTTAATAAAGTGTAGCAGAACAAGATTATGTTTGTCTGTTCTGACAAATAGAATAATTGAGTATTAGCTGTTTATTTCTCTATAGAAGTCTATAAGATTTCTCTAGAATGGGAAGTACCAGCGGGTACTTCCTACTTTACTTCATTAGTCACTTCACTTTTGCTGTTTTGGATGTCTTTTTTTGCTGCCGCAGACAAATAGAATTTCCCCATCGTGGGATTAATAAAGTCTATCTAATCTAATCTAATCTAATCTAATCTATCTGGAACGCGAGGGGGGAGGGTTGCTCATTCCTGTTCTCATTTATTGTGGGGCGGCCGTAGTGCAGCGACCCATGATCGTAAAATTGCAGGTTCGATTCCTGCCTTGCACGCCCATGAGTCGAAGTGTCCTTGGGCAAGACACTGAACCCCACCTTGCCTCTGGTGGTAGGTTGGCGCCAGTGATCAGCAGCGGAGCCGCCACCAGTGTGTGAATGTATGTGTAACTGTAAAGCACTTTGGGCCTTGTAGGTAGGAAAGCGCTGTATAAGTATACGCCATTTACTGTCAATGGTCAGGATACCACCCGCATGCCTCTCTCTATGGGGTCGGTGATGAGCAGACCTCTGGGGGCGTAGATCTTCTCATTCTGCTCCTGAATGTATTTGGCTATCTTCTTCAGCACCTGACATCAGGGAGGGGGAGCAGAATCAGAAACAGCCGTTCTTCTCTTCCGCCCCTGAAGAACCTGAAGAACCTGACCTTCTCATATCGGGTTTCCATGCAGAGGAAGATGAGGTACGCCGTGGCGCAGGCCAGGCAGCCCTCCAGGTACGACTGCCCCCCAATTTTCTCTGCCTCTGCGTAGAAGGTGTTCAGCGTCTTCACGGTGTCCTCGAACAGCGTCCGCTCGATCTGGACTCAAACGCACAACCGAACAAACGTTTGGTCAAAGTGACACGAACGGCTAGATGCTTGGTGGTGGAGATGCAGGAAACTATGAGGAGCCGATAGCGTGAAAATGAAAGCTTGAGGGCGTGATGAAAGGTTTATTCTTCTCAGCATTCAACAAGGACCTAAATACCTGATTTTTTTTTTTTGAAAAAAATCAATCTCTGTGTATAACAAATAAAACCTGAATCCTGTTTAACTGCAGGTTTCCTCTTAACACTTCATGAAACCACAACATTTTCTCCATCAGCCTCTTGAAAATCTTTGAGAAGTTTAACATTTGGTCAACATTTAAATGTGATTTCAGTTTTTAGATGCTTATCAAAAGATTTGGATTCTTAATGTTGATGGTGTCTAAAAGTGAACCAGTAAAGAAATTATCGGATCGAAGGTTTAGTTACCCTTTTAAAAAAAAAACGATTAATACAACTGCTGCAGAGGGCCAAATGTTTTTGCTTGCCTGGGGCCCCCAATCTGAGAAGTAAAGTTACAGTTTACCTGCACCCAGGTAACCAACAGGACTGACTTCAACACTGTCAAGATTTCCCAGGGACAAACTGCATCTATGTTACCTTTTATGTGAGAGTTTGTCATTTGAAGGTGGGGGCAGGTCAGGAGGCAGTGTCAGCTCACCCTGCTCTCCAGCTCAGAGGGGAACTTGGTCTGGAACCTGCAGGCTGTCCCTTCACTGTAGTCCCTCTGGATGAAGACTTTGTTAGCCAGGGAAGCGCTGCGCCTCAGCTCCTGCAGGTTATGGAACTGATGGGGGGGACAGAGAACTGATGAGAAGCTCCCCCCTCCCCCAGGAGCAGACAGGCCGGCATCGACCCGCGGGTCCCGGACAGAACCACAGATCCATACACATGAAAGCTGATACGCGCACGCTGTTGCTCCAGTCCTTGTCCTGTCTGCGCGGGCGCGAGGCGTGGCCTCTGTCTGTGGTGCTGAAAGGGCTTCGCGGATTAACGAGCAACGCACGAGCACAACAGCTGCAAGAACGAGGACAGCGGGCACGAGCCTGTCACACTGCTGCGCCCCCCACCCCCGTGTAATAAAGGGACTATAAGAAGACAGTAAAAAGAATGAAAAAGCGTCACAGCAGCTGAGCCGCGCGCGCATGACCTAGTATGTCCGCGTGCACGATCGAAAAAGGGAAATATGTCTGAACGACACGCGTGAAGGTTGTCCTACCTCTGTCGCCATGTTGCCATCCGTGTCCGTGGAGAAGAGCCCTACACGACTACACAACTAGGTTTAATGGGACATGGGCGGGCAGAGGAGAGAGGGCGGGGTCTGTGACGTGTACCCCATTCATCATTCAGCGGTGTGTACTCCCGCGTCGTCAGCCCTAATGTGGGTCAGCGCAAACGTGCACATGCAGAAATAACGCACAGTGCTCCGTCCCCGCACGCACCGTGTTGGGACGGAGCACGAGGAGAGGTGTGTACAAGTCCAAATCAGCTGTGTCACTTTGCTCAGTGACGTCACAAAGTCACTTTGAAATATAAGGAACCCACTCATAAACAAGTGGAAAATCCTGGAATTAATTTATAGACTAAATTGTTCTTTTAAACTTTAATATGTCAAAGTCCCATCCTTTTCCAAATCTAACATCCGAACACGGTCACTGAATATTTTACTTTTACAATAAAAACGAAATCTTCTCCAGAAGTTTCTTTCCAAGGTTCCAAACTCCCATAAATATTTGGCTCTTGAAGGTCATTCTGTCAGTCATGCCAGACAGCTCAATGGGTTTCAAGTTATGAGATGGTGCTGACCACTCCATGTTTAGAAGTTCTCTATCTTTTGTTTTCTGTTAGTTTTGACAGTGTTTGATTTTATGTCTTGACTCATGATTTTGTAGGATATAAGGGATCATTTTTGATTTTTAGAGATTAGTCCATTAATTTTTGACAACAGACACCTTGTCTGAAATTATCCCACTAATACCATGGCCGCTAAATACATATTTGATCAATTATTAGTTCTTTAATCTAGATATTTATTTTATTTTAAATTGTTTTCGCCAAAAGAGGGCTACTTGGCACATTGTGGGACACGTTGTTATGGTAACGCCAAACTAACCTGCACCAATATCGTGCTTCTGCAGTATATACCCTAAACATCATTAAATATGTTGGTACTTGAAACATTTACTTTTAAATTTTGTTTTTCTCCTAAAGTAAAGTAAATATCATTTATATTTTTCTTGTTGCAGTTTCCTGGTGTGAAAATATTGAATGACACTGTTAAAGTTCAGGTTAAGGTGCAGTATAAGAGTGAGTTAAGTGCAGCAGAGAGATATTATTACTTACCCTAACCCTAAATTAATGTTTACATTTCTACACTTCAATCCTCTCCCTCTCTATTCTTATTTTCCATCTATTATTCTTATTTTATTTACCAGCATTGATTTCAGAATGAATGCAGAGGTCACTAGAGAGAGGGAGCAGCACTATGTCAACAGACTTTGGGTAATTTGTCAAAACATTACCCTTGAGGCGTCATAATCATCCCATCACAAGTGTGCCGCATTAGTTTGTGTGATGCACTAGTATGTTTGCCGGTGTTTTTGCTGCTCTCGTGTGTATGCTTTGCTGGTGTTTATCCTGCACTAATGCTTGTGCTGCAAATGAGATCAGCACACACTGATATGTGTCCTGCCCTGGTGTGTGTGCTGCACTGGTGTGTGTGCCGCACTGGGATATGTGCTGCACTAGTTTTTGTGCTGCGCTGGTGTTGCTGCTGCACATGAGGTTGTGTTACAGTACTGTTTTATATATTGATTTGATTTGTGTAGCGATGGTTTATGTGCATTAATGTGCTGCACCGATTTTTATGCTGAAAAGATGTGAATGTTGAACAAGTATATTTTCTTCCCTGGTCTTGGTGATACACTAACGTGTATGCTGCAAATGAAGTGTGTGGGCTTCAGGTTTGTGTGCTGCACTTGTTCGTGGTATTTGTGCTGCACAAGAGCTGTGTGTGCTGCACTGTATCTGTGCTGTTTATTAGGTGTGTACTACACATCAGATGTGAATGTTATACTGGTGTTTGTGCTGCACTGGTGCTTGGTACAATTGAGATTGTGGGCTGCACTCAGGCCCGTTTCTTGCTTCAAGGCGATTGCTTTGGGCCTGAGAGCTGGATGTTCAGCCTCTTGTGAGAAATAAAATTTTTTCACCTGTAGCTATTTCCGGCATTTATTAACCCCTTATATGCTCTAAAATGAAAGATGGTTATAAATAAAATAAACTGCAAAAATAAGCTGTGTCTGATATCTTTATTTTGTTTTTTGTCATCATTAGGTCTTTAGACTGCACTGTCACACAGTGAGGTAGGGCCGGCCACGCTGACAGGCTTTGAAGGGAATGATTGACAGCTGTAATCCAGTCCTGTTGACAAGACAATTAAAAACAAATCAAACACCATAACAGCATGAAGCTATCCCAGCTCTGCAGGAAAAAGATGCTAGAAAAAAAACTGATGAAGAAAAACGAGCAAAGGATAAAAAGTCATATTGATGACAGAGCTCACTGAAAAAAATGAAACCGGCTTTTTGTTTCCCAACCATAATATGTAGCTCTTAGCAGATTGTGGTTTAAGTGTGGGTGTTTGTCTGTGTTTTGTTGTTTAGCTGTTTTACTCTGTTTTAACTAGTAATTTATCCTGTTATGTTTATTTCTGTCTGCACCATGAGTTAGATTGTGGGAGAGGATGATGACCAAACCCCTGAAAGATAGAGGTCAGGGGTGTCAAACTCATTTTTACCGAGGGCCAGATCAGCATAGTGGTTGTCCTCAAAGGGCCAGATATAACTTATACATGGAACTAAATGTAATGAAAAATAAATGTAACTAATCATTAATGTTAAATAATTCATTATTCATTTAATATAACATTTTATAGTTACAATTACAGTGGCATAGAAAACATGTTTGCTTGTTACTCTAGCATAAATCCTTTTAAATTTTGTCCGCTTATTAAAACCCACATAAGTCCATTAATGAAAGATCAAACTGTCCAAGTGAATAAAGAAAAATAACTTGAAACTGAGCTAGAAAGAACATGTATTATAATGTAAAGTTTAAAAAAAAGGCTTCACACTGCCTTGCATCCAACTGATGGTTTGATGACAACAATTTGTCTGCATACATACATAAGACCTGCAAACATTGAATAATTACAACTGCAGCCACACATAAATTATATTTAATCAACTAAAAAACAATTTTATTTTAAGAAATTAAAAACGTTTGTGCTCTCACGGGCCACATTTGACCCCCGTGCCTTGAGTTTGACACATGTAATATTGGTTAAATTATTGCAGTCAGGGTTAGAACTCTTGTCCTGTAGTGCGAGAGACCACTGGGGTCATCCATGCCTGTAATGTGGAAATGACAAGTCGTGTTGGACAAAACTTTATCATATGTGAGTTCAGCAAAATCATAGAGTGAAAATAAAAATGAGAATCAAAGTAGAATTGACGTTAAGTTTTCTTGTCACAAAAACGAATTTAACAGAAGTCAGACAAACATTATAGACTTGTGTCATGGTGCCTCTGTCAGCTCTCCTCCCCCTCCCCTCTCTGCTCTGTTCCTCACTCACCTCATCAGCCTCCAGCCTCTTAAGGAGATCCAGTGCCAGCATTCAACGCCAGTTCATTGTTCCTCTACGGTGCATAGTCTGGACGCCACTAGTATCTTGTTCATGTCTGTTAGCCTCTCG